>NC_064645.1:327574948-329067448 GCF_023864345.2 Schistocerca serialis cubense
TGTTCGTGCAGATGGTTGTTGTCTTGCAAACGTCCCCATCTGTTGACTCAGGAATCGACACGTGGCTGCACGATCCGTTACAGGCATGCGGATAAGATGCCTCTTATCTCGACTGCTAGTGATACGAGGCCGTTGGGATCCAGAACGGCGTTCCTTATTAGCCTCCCCAACCCACCGATTCAATATTCTGCTAATAGTTATTGGATCTCGACCAACGCGAGCAGCAATGTCGCGATACGATAAACCGCAATCGCGATACGCTACAATCCGACCTTTATCAAAGTCGGAAACGTGATGATACGCATTTCTCCTCCTTACACGAGGCATCACAACAACGTTTCACCAGGCAACGCCGGTCAACTGCTGTATGTGTATGAGAAATCGGTTGGAAACTTTCCTCATGTGAGCACGTTGTAGGTGTCGCCACTGCCGCAACCTTGTGTGAATGCTCTGAAAAGCTAATCATTTGCATATCACAGCATCTTCTTCCTGTCGATTAAATTTCGCGTCTTTAGCACGTCATCTTGGTGGTGTAGCAATTTTAATGGCCAGTAGTGTATATGGGGCTGCACGTAGTGGAATGTTGCGACAAGGGGTGCTGTTGCTTCATGATAACGCCCGTCCCTATATCCCAAATGTAGGAATGCACTAGTTACATCAACTGGAGTATGAGACGCTCGAGCACCCGCCCCATAGGCCTGATCTCTCCCCATGTGGTTATCACGCCTTCGGTCTTTTAAAAAAGGCCTTGAAGGCCCGGTAGTTCCTGTAGGATGAGGATGTGCAGCATGCAGTTACGAATTTTTTCGCGCAGTAGGACATTGAATTATACCAAAAGGGGATCTTCAACCTAGTGCGTGGATGGAATGATTGTCTCAGTGCTTACGTCACTTTACCTGATTGGCATGCCGATTCTAAACTGTACGGCCTTGGAATGGTAGCTTCTACACACTGATCTGGCGAAAGTCGTGGGATAGCGATATGCATAAGGTATAAAAGGGCATTGCACTGGCGGAGTTGTCCTTTTCATGCAAGTGATTCATGTGGAAATGTTTCCAACTTGATTTATGTCGCAGGACGGGAATTAATAGACTCTGAACATGAAACGGTAGTTCGAGCTAGACCCATGGGACATTCCGCTTTGAAAATCATTACGGAATCCACTATTTCGAAATCCAGTGTCAAGACTGTGCCAAGAATAACAAATTTAAGGCATTACCTCTCACAACGGACAAGCAGGGATTGACTTAATCACCGAGAACAGCAGCGTTTGCATAGTGCTAATAGACAAGCAACACTGGGACAAGCAACGCTGGGACGTACAACGAAACTATCCGTTGGGACAGGGCTGCGAGATCTGGCAACTAATGCTAGTGCCTTTACTAAGAGCACGAAATCGCCTGCAATGCCTTTCCTGGGCTCGTGACCATATCGGTTGGACCCTAGACGATGGGAAAACCGTGGCCGGGTCAGACGAGTACCAATTTCGGTTGATAAGAGCTGGATGTGGCGCAGATCTCACGAAGACAAGGATCCAAGTTGTCAACAAGGCACTGTGCAAGCTGTTAGTGGCTCCAAAGCGTGGGCTGTGTTTACACGGAATGGACGGGGTCCTCTCGTCCAACTGAACCAATTATTGTCCATTTGCAGTCATTCATGAACTTCATGGAGTTTTTATGGATGACAGTGCGCCAGGTCACTGGGCCGCAGTTGTTTGGGATTGGTCTGAAGAACATGCTGAACAATTCGAGGGAGTCATCTGCCCACTTAGATCGCCCGACGCGAATCCCATCGAACATTTGTGCGACATAACAGAGAGGTCAATTATGAAGGAAATCCTACACCGGCAACGCTTTCGCATTTATGGATGGCTACAGAGCCAGCACGGGTCAATGTTTCTGCAGCTGACTTCCAGTAACTTGTTGAGTCCATGCCACGTCGAGAATGTTGCGCCACAGCGGCCAAAGGAAGGTCCGACACGGTATATGACGTATCCCACGAGTTCGGCACGTCACTGGACGTACAAGATGAAGTTTGTACGGAACGCTCAGTGCGCGAGACCTACTAGCACTTAGCCAGCTCTATTTCCTATTAGAATGAGATTTTCACTCTGCAGAAGAGTGTGCGCTGATATGAAACTTCCTGGCAGATTAAAACTGTGTGCCGGACCGAGATTCGAACTCGGGACCTTTGCCTTGCGTATGCAAGTGCTCTGCCATCTGACCTACCCAAGCACGACTCACGCCCCGTCCTCACAGCTTTACTTCTGCCAGTATCTCGTCTCCTACCTTCCAAACTTTACAGAAGCTCTCCTGCGAACCTTGCAGAACTAGCACTCCTGAAAGAAAGGATAATGCGGAGAGATGGCTTAGCCACACCCTGGGATGTTTCCAGAATGAGATTTTCACTCTGCAGCGGAGTGAGGGCTGATATGAATCTTCCTGGCAGATTCAAACTGTGTGCCGGACAGAGACTCGAACTCGAGACCTTTGCCTTACGCGGGCAAATGCTCTACGATCTGATCAAAGCTCCCGAGTTCGAGTATCGGTCCAGCACATAGTTTTAATCTGCCAGGAAGTTTCTCTATTTCCTATTGTTGTGATTCGAAAGGTTACTGGTGGATGAACGAATATTCATGAACAAGAGCAATCAGTGTGGCGTTCAGTCGTCACTGACGATCTCGAACCGAGGACTGAGGAAAAAATTCAACAGGCCAGACGTTTCATTACTGATGTATTGAGCTTGTGCTTTCCTGAAATTTCGTGATCAGTTCTTTATCAAATAGTTAGCCATGATTTGTACTACAGACAACACGCCCGGATAGTAGGGCATGTTAAAGCGCCGCTTCCGGGGTAGTGAGGTGCCGGCCAACTTGGATATGGTTTTAAGGCCGTTTTTCACGTCCCGTTTGGTGAATACCGGGCTGTTTCTCAATTCCTGCCTCAGTTATACGATTCACAAATATTTAGAAAGCTTTTGTTCAGTTTCACGTGGATAACACTACATGCAGACAGTTGGGGTAGACATACTCTGTCCCGGAGGGTAACGGGGTTGCAACAGAAAGGCCACCCCACACCACTTGATTAACATGTCGATCCCTTATCGATACGGGACAAAGGTACATGAAAATGAAATGAAATGATAGTGTGGCATTGTTGGCCGGGAGGCCCTGTCCGGGGAAGTTCGGTCGCCGGGTTTAAGTCTTATTTCAGGTGACGCCACATCGGGCGACTTAAGCATCGATGATGATGACAGGATGATGAGTATACGGGCGGAGAAAATCTCCAACCCGGTCCTGCTGCACGGTAGCAAGCACGTTACCCCTCAGCTAAGCAGGCGGACAAAGATACACCAAAATGACGATGATGATTTTGGCTACAGACAAGTGTGTGCCAGGTGGATTCTTCGCCTTTTGATAGTTCCTCAAATTTTGATATCTGAACATTACAAACAACGAATGGGAAGTGCACTGACTTTTCTGACTCGGAACCACAAAGATGAGGAGGGGTTTGTGAACCATGTTATTGGTGACGCGACCTGCAATTCGCGTTAAGGTCGAGGAACAACGCTCCAGCAAGTGGAATGCCAACGTTCGCTTTCCAATACTAAAAGGTTATGGGCGCAGTGTTTTGGGATCGAAAGGGCGACCCCCTCATCGACCTGACGCCTAGAGGAGATGCCGTAAACGCAGCCGCCTACTGTCATAGCCTTCACTGGCCACGGCGCGCCTTTCAAAACGTGCAGCGTGGGTTACTATCCAGCGGCGTTGCGCTTCTTCACACCGACAGGGTTAAGATTACCATCATAATTTGTCTCTATTTTTTCTTTTTATTAATCCAGTTCCGAAAAGTTTCGGACTGATTTCTTCCCGCGACACATTGCTTTAGCCTTACAATCCGGATGTTTTCTTGGATGAAGATCTATTACCAGCCGAAACAACGAAAGTTGAGTTACCACCGATGAAAGAACTTGATGTATCAGTAAGCAGCACTCAGCCCAACGATAACTATGGTGATGAAGACGACCAACAGGAGGAAGAAGCAGGGAAAAAAACCATGAAAAAGAAATGGGTCAATCATCTGCTATTAGTGATCAAAGAAATCAATCCGGCAGTCTCTCGATTTCACCTCGTATACCTATCACCAACATTCATCCTCTCACTAAATGTCGAAATCTTAACAAAAAGAAACGAAGTGGCCAGAAATCGGAGGTTCTAACTTTTTCCCCTCATAACAATATCCTTGAGGACATGCAAAGGTTAAAAGAGCAAGAAGAAAAGAAAAAGGAAGAAAGACTGAAGGCAAAATCTGCAAAACTGCTCACCAAGATCAGTCGTCAGGAGATAAAGACGATGAGAAAAGTAAAAAAACATGCAGGAACCAAGAGACCTTAAAACTCACGATACCGAAAATTTGGACCAAGCACATCGCAAGTGAACGAAACCTCAAATAATAATGTTTTCGTCTGTCCAGCATGTAACGAGTGTTATGACTCCACAGTTTAAAATAACGATAGCGACACTTCGCCTGATGATGATTTTGTTGCCTACTGCGCCAGCAGCGCACCAAGGGGCCACTAAGTAAAACTGTTGAGTTCGGCGCGATCGTGAAAGCGAAAACGAATAGTAGTTGTTCATATTTATTTGTACAATAGCTTTTTCAAACGGGAGCGTCTGTAGTGCAATAAATTGCAGCAACAACACATGCCTTTTTTTAAGTTTCCTCAGGACCCTGAGAGGTATATACCATCACGTTACTAAACCCTATCGTCACGATTCGCTTGCAAATTACTTGTGTATTAATGATTAATGTTTCGTTTCAGGAGCAGAAAAGACTAGTGAATAGCAGATGAGAAGATCTTATCCAAAAATACCCTGTTTACCTTCATAATAATGTTAAGCTTTGTTCGCTACACTTCGAATCAAACCAGTTCGTGAATGTAGACAATAATAACCTCACGTGAAATGCTGTACCCAACTGTTTGACATCCCAAATAAGCCACCTCAACTGACGATGAAGAGGAAACTGCCAATAAGGTTCGACAATCCGTCTAAAGCTGTAAAACAGTCCTATGGCACAGAAGCAGTTAGTTCAACTCTCTATGTGTCAGTACCTGATTCATCTGAATCGTCAACATAGACCTGCTTTGAAGGTGAAGTGGTTAGATTAAGTGCAGCTATTCGCGTCTTGTAGAAGTTTGTGAAGCTTCAGAATGTGCAGATCGCTAGACTTCGTGCCAAAGTATTACAGGACAAGGGAAGTGCCTACCATTTTACCATTTTGAAGACTATACCTGTAGGATCCAGATATTTAAAAAAAAAGATGCCCTTTACTTTTTGTTAAGCCAAATTAACATGTCACAAAAGCAGAACGTGCTGCAAGATGGAAAGACGAAAATAAGCTGTCTGCTCTAAATTTATTATATTACAGCACTTAGGCACACAGGATTTGTCAGAATGTTTTATGCTTCCGGCAGTGCATACATTACAGAGGTATGTGGAAGGCATACAAACAAAATGTGGGATAAGTGATAATCCATTCTACCTTTTAAAGCAGAAGGTAATGCATTTCTCCGATACTGATAATCTAGAGAATACGTCATTGGATGAAACGTCTCTAATGGTAAATGTAACATATGACAGCACTTCTGGCAGTGTTATTGGCTTTGAGGGCTTGGTGTTTACACTCACGGTATATTTCTCTACTATTTGGCAGTTGCTTGTCGCACTTAGAATAATATAATGCTGCAACAGCCGACATTGAGTGAAACACACCACGCCTACGGAACAACAAAGGGCGTCGATCCCTTTTGTACATAGAGGTACATGTCTGTATTTCTTATGTATGAAAACGTATCCTTATATTCTTTTACATCAACGTGGTAAGCTGCAGTTATATCCAACGTCACAAGTGGTTTTTCACGAACATGTAACTTGCCACTGGATTCGTGATTTATCCCTAGTTGCGCTTATTTTAGAATCATCCTTAGAAACATCTGTGTCTACCGATAACACACAAACTCTTGGAGGCAAAAAAATAATTCAAATATTTCGTAGATCACGCGTGAAAGGGATAAAAAAACGAGCATTATGCTTACGAGGCATCTGACGCTCTCCTTTCTCGCCGCTCGGAGCGATACTGCCGCTCCAGCTGCCAAACGGTAAAAACTTCTACAGCAGTGAGTGTCGCGACTGTTATGTAAAACTGTGATGATGAAGATAATTGGATAAAATGTGGCGTGTTTGACAAGTGGTAGCATGGGCTATGCAAACCATATGAAGGACATGGAAAGTCTATTTGTGATTACTGTAAATAATTATTTGTAAAAATCTAAATGCTAAAGTGAAACTAAAGAAAATAAATGTGGAGCTTGTTTCCAAAATCTACAAAATCCAAATGGCAAATTTTTGAGTAGAGCAGAAAAATTCGCTATGGCCACTACAGTTCTCGTATGTAAACCAAAACTGATACACAGTTTGTTTGGGACTCACTGGTACATCTTTCAGAAAAGTTCATTATTATTCATTATTATTGTACAGTTATTACGAACTTAATTTTGAATACGGTACTTTTTGTGGAAAAATTATTTTAAAAGTGTACAAATTATACTTCAAACAACACTCAGTACTAATACATATTGTGAAATTCATTGCAAATGACTTTAGAGGAGATGTTCAGCAATAAAAAAATTTTAATGTAACTAATCTTTGTCTTACTTAGATCATAACTTGACATATATGAATCCTCTACTGGACTTTCCAGAATGGTATTTAGTTCAATTCTTACATAATTATTTTGGGTTGTTAAGAGATACTACTCATATATTAATAATGATTATACACACAGGAATTAATTTTTTCTAGTATTACCGATATTTGGTTCAAAACCTCAGTCATCATCATTAATATCTATGTTATCATTGTCTCCATCCTCATTAATTATCCGTACATCATTATCCTCCACCAAACTTCTGCAGAAAGGGATTTGATTTACATGATTACTATTTTGTAAATCTTTACTTCAAGGCAAAATACGACCATACCTTACCCCATTTCTGATCATTTTGTGTTTGCACATTGGTGTTATTCCATATACAGCGCCCAGATCGTAAAATGCTGAGGTATGGTGAACAGTGAGACGTTTGGCTGCACTAAGTTATGAAGGTTTCTGACTTTGTAACTGATATTTGGCTGAATTCAGGGAGTGAATACACTGTCCTCTAGGAGCATAACAGTTTCAGGTTTTCGGAGTTTCTTTTCTACAATACCAAATGCCCTGTCTGCAGGCATGTACATATGAATGACCAAGTGATGCACAACTGTCTCAAAACAATCGAATACACTTAATATTATTTTCATCACAGTACAGTTTTAAGACGGCCTTGGGAAAATGCCACAGACATGAACTAATTTCGATGGTCCCCTACCAACTTCACTCTTAAACCACCTATAAAAAGTGTCATGTTTGATGAAATAATTTTGCTCCCCTCAAGAATAACTATTTCCAACACGCTATACCATAATTGGCATGAATAATACTCTCTGTTAATTTGTGTCTATGGTGAAGGCTGATTCTGTATCAAATCAAAGTTCACTGTTACACTGTCATCTGGAAACTTACGAAGGTTTTGTAAAAAAGCCTTTGCTTTTAGTTCATGGACAAGTCTTTCCACAACGAGCTATTCCTTGATGTCCTCATCAGTAGCAGCTTTAAAACGAACTGTAAATGCTAGGCCAGCATTTCAGATGTCCTGTTAAATGTTGTCAAACCCCAAATTGAATTTGGTGACAAAAATCTGAAGAAAATTTTAAAAAGGCCATTAGAAATTGCCTTTTAATGTACAGTGATTTTAATAGAAATTTTACATATGATATGACGCTACCTTTTTACTGTCAACTCATCATGCTATATCTACTAGAATTAGAAATTATTGCTCACCTTATAATACAGTGTGTAAGAAGACTGTAAGAAGGCTGTACTGCCAGCTGCTCTCTCCTCGCAAAATGAGTAGGCCCTACCACATTTTGCAAATTATAATTTCTGGAGGCAAGTGTTTTTATAGTGGAGTCTTTTTTCTCTCCCAATGCTGTTCTCTGGTTTTAAATCTTGTTACATGAACCATAATTTCAGATTTTCTCTTCAGATGCGTGCTCAACTTTCCTTTTCCCAACATTAAAAGTAAAGAATGTAGATCTACAAACAGGGACCTCCTCCTGAAGAGCAGCTCGTATACTGTAGCTTATAGTTTTCTTTTTGCTTGAATATTCTTTCTTATCTTATTAGGCCCTCTTCTTTTCGTACAGTCCACATCAGTATACCTCGTTAAAAATTTCTTTGACTCACAGCATCTGTATTGTTTCAATATCTGTTATTTTCACGTATCGTGTCATCTTCTGATATGAAGATATCACGTTTACACGTGATTTGAGGTTTTGCAGCTGCAACAGCATTATGTTTTTCGTATTTCAAAACACTCCACTTCCACGTGTTTACAGATCTTTTACGTTTCCTGGGCTTTTCCGTAAATTCAGGCACATCGGACATTTTCATTTGACATATCAGAGTCTATTTTAAGTGTTCCAAATAAATAAACATAACATAAAGCATAAAAATGTAATATGAAATAACAAAATAACAAACCGAAGGCAGCCATTACTAAAAATGTAATCACATGCTCGCACAGAGACACTATATTGGCTTACTGCATTTGTGATGTCACAGCACTCAGCTAGGTCATTGTAAGAGGATCTGGTACTTTTTACAATAAAAGTACAAAGGTGTTTGGTATGTTTCAGAGTAAAATGCTGGATTTGATGACCTCTACATAAGATATTCGAGGAGAGGGATTCGTAGTGGGCCGCATTAAACTAGTCAGAAGACTGATGACTTAAAAAAAAGTAGGAGAACTGGTACTTTTTGCTAGAAGATATTTACTTGTTAGACCCAAAAAGCTGCTGGGCATAGGCTATCATTTCTAAGTCATTTTTTGTATTTTTTGGATTTGGTGCCTTTTGGCAACACGCTCCAAAAATGTTTTGGGGAAATGACATATAGCTTACTATTATCCAAAGTTTGTTTCTACTACGTGTATATATTCTTCAAATAGCATTTTATCGAAATATCCTTCAGTATTACGAAAATAATCAAGGGTATACGTATTGTAAGCAAATAAAAATTAACTGCGTAAAGTTATCCTCCATTACCTTATATTCGAATCTAGGACATCCTCTGCTATTCTTTCCTTCCTCTGTTCAATCAATAACTGTTTTCAAAAACGACTCATGTCATGATTAGATATTTTTTCTCATGTATTCGTTTCACTATTGCGTATTGCTGTATTGCATGCAAAGCAGTGTAAAAGAAAAATTGCCAATAATCGCTCATTTTATAAATGTAAATATTATGTAGAAAAATTTCTTAAATTTTCAGAAGTAATGTAAACAAATCCATCGAAAATAGAACAAAAAAATGCTGAAACGTGTCTGGTGGAAACAAAACCACAATGGTGTCTTACACAAGGTGGAATTCCTCTCCTGTTTTCTTAGTAAACAAAGAAATAAGAACTCCAACATTTGCAAAATGATTATTACCCATTCTCCGTGGTTCGCACCCTTAGAGAGTTGGATTCCATACACGGTATTTCGTGAATCTTTTTCTGATACCGGGGTTTATATTTTGGGATGTCAGTAGTTGTTTTCTTTCTATAGAAGCCAGTTTTCCAAGTCCAGCTGTGTCTTTCTTGCATCTACTTTCTTTAACTACTGTGCTTCCAGGGTAGCAAATTTCGTCAACCTCTTCAACATTCTCTAAGTATTTTAAAAATAATAATTTATGTTAGATAAACAAAACGATTTTATATTTGCTATTCATCTCGAAAATAGTTTTCTGTAGATAAATGAGGACATATGATTTGATATTCTATAAAAATTATTACTGGAAATGGTTACATGTTCCTGAATTTAAAAAACAAAGAGTTGCGAAGGTATGGTAAAACTAACAGACAAGACACTTCCTGAAAACCATACTATAAGTTCCAAATAGTCAACTTATTAAACTCTTTGTAGACAAGGGCATTTGTCTCCTTATGTGTTTCATCTTGTATGCTAATCAGAAAGCTTATCTAAAACATATGCGATGGCCGGGAATCGAACCCGGATCAACTGCTTGGAAGGCAACTATGCTGACCATTACACCACCATCGCCCCACGGATGGTGCATCAGGTATACCGAGCAGAGCTTCTGCTTTCACTGTGACGTCACTGATGATGCGGCACTCTGAGAGATGTACAGTTCTTTGGCATAAAGCCAATTTCTCGTTTCGCAGCCTCATTCAGCATTCGGCCACAAGATGATGACAACCGGAACTCGTCAATTTTTTGATGTTTTTATGAGAAGAAATAGCACAATTACCAAGCGAAGCACATCTTACACTGAACCTCTATTACTCCACATTATGCTACTTTGTTGACGCTCCACATTTTATGTTTCGACGGTAAAGTTGCATGTGTTTGGCTACAACAGGACAAAAAGATTAGGTACAGCATTATTCACTTTCGACAAAACATCTGTATAACTTTTCTAGGAAGACCTGTTTGATAGTAACTGAAATTATTTCATTTACTCATTTCGTTTTCAGCGGAGTTAGTTCAAACTGCGAGCTCTCTCGGGATGATCGATTCTGCCTAAATCACCTTTTGTAATCCGTAGTATAAAAATATGGGCAACAAGGTTAATAACTGATTTGCCATTGAAGGTTACTGAAGTTGGCAATGTACTTTTATCTGTAAGTTTAGTCTGTTCGTTTATAATATCACAGTACTCTTCCACCAGCGGCCTCCCCCCTCCCCCTCGCCACCACTCTGTTCCCCCAACTAAATGAACAATGGAACTGTCTTGCATAAAAAGTTTCAAACCTATGATTACGTTACATACGATTTAGTGTGTAAAATATTTGACGTTAAGCATGTAAAACCTATATTGCTCTTATTGATTTCGGATTATTCACCTACACACTAACGAAAATGTCAAAACGAAAACTGTACACGAAAAAGATGATAACCTCTTTAAATGTTCTTGTGAGACCCTTTTCCCTATTAGTGCATAGTGTCAAACCGTTTATTTTTGGCTTGATCAGATCAAAAGTAAGTTAAAGAGTCAATGTAATTAAATCGCAGTTTGATGATACAATTTCATGCATATATTAAGGTATCGATTTTGTGAGGTACCACGCGAACAACGAATTTTTAGTAAGTGATTCAATAGTTTGCGGTGCTGTAAGCTGAAAAAAGATTAGAAAAATTTTGCAATTTTGTATGTAGCCTGGATAATGCGCTCTCGGTTTTAAGCAAAAGCTACTGTAATTTTCACACATCTCAGTGTTTATGATGTCATTTCTTCTGATGTCAGCAAGCGACATTAAAATATTATTTCTTCCTTCCCATTCCCGACAGTCTCAAACCAACAAGTGCTATGAGAAAATTGCTCCTGCATTTTCTAGAAAATCAAAGAAACTTCCTTTTCTGTGCTTTAGTATCGGCTAGAGGACATGGTCAACTTTAATGCTTAGGTCACATGCACCTCTTTCATCCTTTCCATATTTTTATTACTAAGTTTAAATCTCAATAATCCAGATGCCACTCATCGATACATTACGAAAAACGTTAGATCCCACTCACTTAACATAAACGTAATCATCAGTGCTTCCTTCAGTTTCAAGAAATACACCAACAGTATTTTCCTATTACCTAAAATATTATTCATTATCATGATTATACATACGGACATATGCATACCGTATAACTTCGAACAGGATTCATCTTCCTTAAGGAAATATTATTTTATTTAGTCGTGCACTTTCGAACATGGCTTTTCTCAGCAACTGTTTACAATTTTTAAACATAGGAATTCTACAGTCAACCGGTTGCAGATAACTGTTTGATACAATTGTCCTAGGTTTCGACACGTACTAAGGGTGTCTTTATGAGAATCAAATTTTGGAGAATCGTAGAGCTACCTTGCGAAAAAAACAATGGTCGGAATTTAGAACAGCTATGCGCAAGTCAAAATTAAAATAAATGGTTCAAATGGCTCTGAGCACTATGGGACTTAATATCTGAGGTCATCAGTCCCCTAGAACTTAGAACTACTTAAACCTAACTAACCTAAGGACATCACACACATCCATGCCCGAGGCAGGATTCGAGCCTGCGACCGTAGCGGTCGCGCGGTTCCGGACTGTAGTGCCTAGAACCGCGTGGCCACTCCAGCCGGCCAAAATTAAAATAAAATAGTTCCGTCCTTGTCACGAATGCCTATCCAGGTAGATGCTATTCCTAGCTAGGCAGGCGGGACGAGGTTGGAATGTATTTTATTTTAATTTTGACTTGAGCATAGTTATTCTAAATTCCGACCATTCCTTTTTCGCAAGGTTTGTTTACGGTTCTTCAAATTTTCATTCTGATGAAGACCCCTTAGTAGGAGTCGAAAAGTATGTCAATTGTACCAAACAGTTATTTGCACCACTTTGGCTGTAAAATTTCTGTTTTTAGAAACTACTTAATTGTTGTCCACTTACTTTATGAATAACGTCTGCTGGTCTCACAAATTCTAATTCACCTTGAGTATTCAATCTTTTTTCTTTGTTCAGTGAAATAATATATTTGAGTGATCTGTAGTTACACCATCCCTTATCATCCATTCATATTACATACAAACATCTTGTACAAGAAAAAATGATTACATCGAAAAGTTACCGCCGCTGTCCCTACTCTATTGCCAGTTTCCTACCAAATAACTGAACTTGAAAACGAGTGATTTTCACTATATTTCCAGCTATAAAAAGAACTCGACTCTTCACATAAAAATACACCTGTGTTTCCTTAACAGTTTCCTTCTATGTGAATATTCGAGCTTTCTCGACAGGCTGTGCGCAGTGGCCGCACCGGTAGAAACGCCATGTCACGGATTGCGCGGCCCCTCCAGACGGAAGTTCGAGACCTCCCTCGGGGATGGGTGTGTGTGTTGTTCTTAGCGTAAGTTCGTTTAAGTAGTGTGTAAGTCTAGGGACCGATGACCTCAGCAGTTTCGTCCCGTAGGAATTCACATAGATTTGATTTTTTTCCCTGGCGGATATGTTGTAAATAGTCTTCACAGGTTTGCCGCCGGATCACGTTGTGCTGAGTCACCAGCAAGGCTGAACCACCTGAAGATGTCGGACAGTTGCTCCGAGGAAATATTGTGGAATTTGCACAAGGTGATCCGGCGGCAAACCCGCGAAGATTATTTACAGTTTTCTTCTGTCCTTAAGCTTGAAACGTCCCCTTTGAACAATTCTTACAGGACTGTGCTTAACCTGACACACAATATTTTTAGCGCAACGCAAGCTGACTTTCAAAACTCCCTACTAAAGAATGGCCCTGACAAACATTAAACTATACCTTTCACAAATCACTTACCTCACAAAAATCTTCGCTGCTCAAGCTACTGCAATACAACGAGCGCCACTACTGCCAGCTAAATAAAAGATTCAAACTACTGAAGGCACTAACTACTGATAGGGGTAGTTAGCAAATGAAAGATATTAATAGAGAGCAAACAATGTATTTACCTTAATATCACCACAAGTCATAATATATATATCAGTTCATGACAAATTACAAACCTCCGCCATCTCTCTCCCCACATCCACCACTGCTGGCAGCTCACCTCCAACTGCGCAACGCTACGCGCTGTTCACATCCAGCTGCCGCTGCCCAACACTACAATGGCAGACAACAATGCAAACTAGCCACAGACTGCACACAGCACAGCCAGTGATTTTCATATTGAGCGCTACGTAACGTTGCCAATAAGAAAACATAAACAGCCTACTTACATAGAGAAAACATAAACAGCCTACTTACATAGCCCCCATGCTCCCCACAAAAATTTTACAAATTTTTTTTTTGGGCAGTGGCCAATAATGATTTGATAAAATTTTTCATAATTACAATAACAAAGAAATCAAATGCACACACTTATTGATATTATGTTGGTCAAAAGCTCAAATTTTCTCACAGTCCATAAAGACAGTCCTAATCGTACATAACAGGAGAATAGCAGTGTTTTTCTCAAAGTCTGAGCAGTAAAAGAAAATACACACAGAAGTAGTGGATTTCCATGCAGTCTTGAAGAAGTAGTGTTGTCCTTCCAACGGAAAGACAGTGCTGACTCTTGATATGCATACCGGTAATGGGCCACAACAGAGCAAACCCACAGCAGAGTCAGTCGAAATTTTGAAGAGTATTGGTAGGTAGGTCATCACAGAGCAGACCCACTGTAGTCCTGGTAGAGATTACGGTATTGGTGGGCCACCAGAGGTGCAGACCCACTGCAGTCCTTGTAGAAATAATGGTATTGGTGGGTCATCAAAGATGCAGACCCACTGTAGTCCTGGTAGAGATTACGATATTGGTGGGCCACCAGAGGTGCAGATCCACTGCAGTCCTTGTAGAAATAATGGTATTGATGGATCATCAAAGATGTAGACCCACTGTAGTCCTTGTAGAGATAATGGTATTGGTGGGCCACCAGAGGTGCAGACCCACTGTAGTCCTTGTAGAGATGACCAGCAGCCATCTGTTGCGATTGTGCAGGTGCACATTCACCATCGAAGAGTCTTGCGGAGAATATAGCAAGTCCATAAACCACCACTTGTGCACTCACAAAGTTTTTGGAATTGTCCTTAGAACAAGCAATGCTGTTATCCAGTCCCTCGCTGAATTAGTAACACACGTGCAAACACTAACAGTCCCAACTTCTCACATATTGTCCATATACTATGACCAACAGAAACGTGTGCAGTGAAATGTAACTAACAAGTTAATAATATCATGAACTGGTGACAATTACAATTTTATAACATAAGAATACAATTACAAAGGTACAAAATACATCATTAAAAACATAGCAATATAGATAACAATTGCAGTAACACAGGCTTTACAAAAGAATAGAAATAGACATATACGTCAGTGTTACAGGAATTATGACATGAGTACATACATAAAAGATCAGAATAACTTGCGAAACATCAACTTCACACATGAGCATTTAAACAGAATGAATAATGTCTAACATCTTTACAAAGTAAATAACATATTATTAATGCCAATTATATTCGAGGATAACAGTATTCCTCATCATAGTGAATGTAGCTTAATATTAAAAGAAGAAAAAATTCTATGAAACTACACAGAGACAGGAAGAAAACAAATACTCAAGGGTACACAAACTCATAGTGGGATAACACCAATAGGAAAGGACAGGGTTCGTTTTCAGTGTAACATTTGGTACTGTAGTCCAACCCAAAACTTCATATATCTTTCCTCTTATTTCATCCTTTGTTTCCACCCAATAAAATTCTATCTAAGCATGCTTTCTGTGTTTATATGTTCACACGTTTCTTACCTCATTTTTATTTTCCATTATCTTACCTCATCATTTATTTCCAAGAAAATCCTACCTAAACCTGTTTTCTCAATGCATTTCTTCCAATTCATCGCAACTCATTCTCTTAGAGGCTACCCCCTCTTAAGCTAACTTAAATCTACTGAGCTCAGATGCTAAACTAAGGGACGAGGCAATGCAGCATCACATAACAAATCAACACAAACAGCAATGCAAAAAATGTAAATTGGCAAAGCTAGCAGCATAAATGAGCAAAAGTCAAATTCAATAACACTATGCCTGGCAAACAGCAGCTACTTATACCTAAACATGACATAGCGCAAGCAGAAAAAATATTACACTAAACAACAATGCAGATAAGGGAAATGTATCATCTTAATGTCTATGTAATTAAAGTGGTGCACCACAACAACTGATTGTAAAAAGAAATATTACCATGTACTTGAAAAGAAAATTATGTGTTACTGTTACTAGATCCTTCTTATTGTTCTTTCCTTTCCAAGTGCTCCTTTTTTAAAGAATGTGGATCATAAAATAATTATTTAATAGATCTGTTGACAGAAAGTGTTCACATTAGCAAATGCATTTTATTTTATAAAAGCAATGCTGCAACACAGCTGGAAAACAGATGTCAAATGAAATAAGCAACTATGAAAAGCAAAGCATAAAAATATCATTCAGTAGTCATGTGACATTTCATAAGTTAGTAGCTCTCAACTCTCGTAGAAAGACGCTTGTCGTAATCAGGTGTGCAGATGTACGAATATTTCCCATCAATTCATAAGCATTTCAGTAATTAGCACAAAGTGCGAGTAATCATATGTTTTCAAGTAACGAGGGTGTCGCATTAGCGATGAAAGGCACACCCTAATGGCTTGTCTCCAGGTGTTTGACACAGCTGTGTGCCCACAACGCACTACAAAAATCATATGTTTTCAAGTTCGACCGTGTCGTTTTTGCGATGCTTTCTCTAAAGGAATGACAATGGCCAGGATAATGGCCTTCCCTTTCTTTTTTTTCTACCTGTGCTTCTGATGAGGCACTCACTAATGACTTGTTCTCCAGGCGTCTGACACAGCTGGGTGCCCGCGACGCATTACGTGCAGGTGGTCACTTAACTTTCTTACGGAAATATTTACCGCTACAGTGACAGTCTCACATAAAAATATTTCACAGGTCAAGAATTAGCGTTGCAAATCTGTAGAAACAAAATCCTATGAATATAACAGTGTCCAAAAAATGTTCAGTGGCATTGTGATACATTCACACATGATTCACATATGTCATAACTCTTAAAGTACGATTCTTGGTTTCCGACATCCTTTTTCACAAGTCAAGAGTCCCTACCCACTATTCATTACTCCTTACCTTATTACACATATACGTATCCATCGACACTCGTCAATATTTCGTCATTATAAATATGAAGCATAATCAAATAACTCATATAGCCTCAGCCTATTAATCGTAAACATACCTCAGCAGCATAATACACATCGTCGTCGTAAAAATAACATCATAGCACCTCAGTCAAATCTCAAAATCGTCGTAACTTCCTCCAATAATTAAAAAAATTCTCTGCTCATGTCAAAAGTGTCATCTGCCTCAAACGTACTTTAAAAATCATAATCCCTTTACCAAATACATCATTCAAAGCTCTCATAGTATCACAATGGTTCCAAAAAATATGAACATTTCACAAAGTACAGACAAAATACAGTTTCATAAGTGTGAAGTTATCCAACTGTGTAATTACGTAAACATCTGTCTCTGATATAGTAAAAATAAATGTTTGTCTCTCTCAGTTAAATGATCAGATAGCTGTGTAAATTGTGTGTTAGAGAAATATGGTACCGATGTGTAAAGTTGTATAAGCAAATACCATATTAGCTAGGGTTCCTTGTGGTTGCCACACACATGGTACACAAAGTAAGCATGTACCCCCCTGAGGATTAATGTAATTATACCCTCAGGTGTTACAGATTACAGCAATGGAATGAAATGTATCATGGAAAACTTTCTTTGTAATTAAAAAAATCTTTAAAAATAAGTGTTTTAAGTACAAAATTAATCACTGAAATGCGTGTCCTGTAGCGCTAAATGTGCATATTGTTGTAGGATAATCTCTGTGAAAGTGTCGTAGTTATTTTCCTCCAAAAGCTAAGTTCTGCAGAAGCCAATGTACTTACCTCATGATAAACGAAAGTGAAATGCTTTGCGTATAGATATCTTAGTTATTACGCTTATTGTTGTGGTGAAGAACGTACTGTGCTGTAACGTATTGTTGTGCTACGGAAAACCCTGTCTCATTGTAGCTATACTACAAAAGTTACTACTAAAACATGTTTTACTTTCCAGAATAAAACAGAAAAACTGTGCAGATATAAAGCAGAAACACCGCAAAAGCAACATTGTAAATTGTCACTCATTAGTAGCGTCGTGATAAAATCGTGTAGCTGTCACATTAACTAACCGCTGTGTCATCTGGTATCTCTCAGAAAGCACATTAAATTCAGAATGTATTTTCAAATAAACCAAAATGTTGCATTAAAATCTCATTAGCAGTACTGGTAAATGTTCTAAGTATGTGAGCCTTATAGTCGTTACGTAATCGTGCAACAAACAAGCAAGAATGTACACACACAATAACACTGTGACGTCTGTTTACTATAACAATGCATTCGTCATTTCTGTTTAAATAAGTTCTCTTGGTTCTTGATTGGATATTTAACTTCAAACATTGTTGCATGGTAACAGTTTCTAAAGCATACTAGTAACGTGAAGTGAAACGTTTTATGGCAAAGACAAAGTTAAAAAGCAGATTATCTTTCAATAAACGGTTTTACATGTGAAATATGGTGTAAACCTTTACTCTTCCTAGTACGCAGAATTTCAACTTGAATGCAATTATCATGCGGTATTCGTCCGTAAAGAATACTGGAATCTTGCTCAAGGTTAGCGTCAATGTTATTTTTCTCTGAGCCAGCCGGCGCACGCGGCTGCCTGCGGTGTGAGTCATTGTGTGTTTCTTTGTTGGCGCGCGTCGTTATTGGGATTAGGAGACCTAACTTCTACAAATTTACGTTGTCGAAAGTGCCCTGCTCTGCTTGAATCCCGCCAGTTCTGATGCAGTTCAGGTCTATCGTTACGATCATATCGTCTGTCGTCATGTCGGTAGATGCCATAGTTTCTTTCTTGTCGGTCACGTGGTGGAGAATTTCTCCCTGAATCGAAACTGCGTGCTGGACCGTTGCGTCTAAAGTTATTCTGTCTCCCCTGATAATATTTATTTTGGTTCCCATATTGTCTGTTTCTCTGATTGTCTCTGTGATAGTCATTACCACGGAGAGGTGATCTTTCCCTGTAGTTATTACTACTCTGCCAATGGTTGTCATACGGGTGGTGTCTATTTTGGTCACGATTTGTGTTGTGAGAATAGCCTTGTCGTGTCCAGTTGTTACTTCTTTCATCGCGGATTTGCGACGGATGTGACCTGTAATTGTTGTGTTCCTGGTTTCGCGTTCCGCGATTGTCAGTGTCAATTTCTAATTCTTGTAACAGTCCCTGAAAAGCTTCAATGTCGTCTTTGCAACGTCCTGCTAAAATAATATGTCGTAAATGTTTAGGCAGTTTGATTAAGCAAATGCGGATGAGTTCTGAGGGGCTGTATGGGTTTGACAGGTATTGATTCTTGTGCAACATGTCTTCAAAATATTTCACAAGACTGGAAAATTCAGATTGTTCGAAGTGTTTCATCATTATGATGTTATGTTTTACACGGTCTTGTGTAGCTTGAGACCAATATGCTGAGAGGAAGGCATGGTAAAATTCTCCCTCACTGTGGCAATCGTGAATGACCGATCGCATTCTTACAGCTGGTTCATTCTCTAAGTAGCCACACATAAATTCTAATCTGTGTTCTAACGACCAGTTGGGAGGAAAACAATGAGAGAATTGATGGAGCCATGCTTGTGGATGAATGTCGTTGCCAGAATTCTTAAATGTTTTGAATTTACGTGTAGTAATGAACAGCTTATAGTCAAAATCATCATGTCGGCGAGTCGCATGTCGGTCATTGTTACGTCGTGTCGGCTGTTCAATCTCAAAATTCGGTGCACATTGCCAATTTCTTTCATTACTTCCGAAATGCCCTGTGTTATTATTTTGCAGCTTTTCCGTGTTTCTAAGTCCCTCTTCCCGTGTTGGAGCGCGAGTGTTCTCTGAAATACGTAATTCTTGTATTACCTGTGTCAGCTGATCTTGTACTTCCCGGATTTCTCTTTAGTGTTGTGTATTAATTCGATTCTGATTTTGTTTGAATTTCCTAATTTGTTCATACCCTTCTGTGTCAGTGAAGGCTACAGGTGTTGTGTCATTCAGATCATCATCTACCTTTGTAGATAAGTTAGTGAACTGATCTGAAAGTTCGGCTACTTTATCCGATAGTGAAATCATTTCCTCTCTATGTTTTTCTGAACCAAGTTTCAGAGTGTCCATTTGTGTTGCAATCGTGTCTACTGTGACCTTTAAGTTTTCCTGAGTTTTTGCAAGTTGCATAACCGTATCGGTAGATGCAACTGAGTCAAATTTTGCTTGCAAGGTCTCATGATTTTCATGAACAATAGTTTGCAGTTCTTTTATAGCTGCTTCGTGATTCTGTAGTGCATTTTCATGACGCGAAAAAATAGGTTGGAAATGCTCACAAATTTGTGTTTTTACGTCATTACAGACTTTTTGACATTTCGATTCAATGTGATGTAACTCAGCAGTTAAATCCTCACGTGTTCGTTCAAGAGTTTGCTCCAATGAGTCTAACTTTTTAAGATTTTGTTCCATTGTGTCTAACTTTTGAAGCTTTTGCTGTGTTTGTCTCTGATTTTGTTCCATTGTGTCTAACTTTTTGAGATTTTGTTCCACTGTGTCTAACTTTTTAAGATTTTGTCCCATTTGTCTCTGATTTTGTTCCATTTGTTGCATTAATTGCAATAATAATGTATTAGTGTCTGGAATCTGTTTCTCTACGCTTTTCGGCAGTGCATTTGCACCGGCAACATTCACATTTTGACAAGCAGAAAATGCGTCTTGACTTATTTGAGAAAACGGTGATAACCCAAAACCTGAATCTACAGTATTTGCGAAATTGTGTCCTGTCATTTCGGATTCCTGAGGCGAGTTGTTGCCGACCGATCGATCGATAATGCTTCCCTCTTCACTAATTGTTTCACTGTCCGTGCCATTGTTTGCCGCCCGCTCCATTTCCCTATGCACAATTACCAAATTACTACTTTGAACATCAGTTAATTCATTACTCGGTGGCGCTAACACACTGCTTTCATTTTCACTGTCATTTCTCAGTTTACTTTGGAGGCTAGTATTACGTCTTTCACACGCCATTATTATCACAGTATTTCACACGATAACACAGAAAAGCACAATTTGAAGAGCAAAATAAAATAACATAGCAATGGAAATAATGTCTACTTAATTGCCAGCGCAGCTGCGAAATACTTGGTGCAAATCTACATGCATGCCACAACTGTTTTACTATACAACAATGAAAGACTGCAACTACAAAGGAAATTCTCTCTACAATTACGCGCTAGCAATAAACAAAAGCTACACTAAATACACAAACTACAAGAAAAAATCAGAAGATTCCAGTGAGGTATCCTGGCAGGGTCGCCATATGAAACGTCCCCTTTGAACAATTCTTACAGGACTGTGCTTAACCTGACACACAATATTTTTAGCGCAACGCAAGCTGACTTTCAAAACTCCCTACTAAAGAATGGCCCTGACAAACATTAAACTATACCTTTCACAAATCACTTACCTCACAAAAATCTTCGCTGCTCAAGCTACTGCAATACAGCGAGCGCCACTACTGCCAGCTAAATAAAAGATTCAAACTACTGAAGGCACTAACTACTGATAGGGGTAGTTAGCAAATGAAAGATATTAATAGAGAGCAAACAATGTATTTACCTTAATATCATCACAAGTCATAATATATATATCAGTTCATGACAAATTACAAACCTCCGCCATCTCTCTCCCCACATCCACCACTGCTGGCGGCTCACCTCCAACTGCGCAACGCTACGCGCTGTTCACATCCAGCTGCCGCTGCCCAACACTACAATGGCAGACAACAATGCAAACTAGCCACAGACTGCACACAGCACAGCCAGTGATTTTCATATTGAGCGCTACGTAACGTTGCCAATAAGAAAACATAAACAGCCTACTTACATAGAGAAAACATAAACAGCCTACTTACAAGCTGTCAGCCAAGTATAAGTGATTATTAGAACCATTTTACACAAAAGGCTCACTATTCATATTCTTTCCGAATGCCGAGCTTAACACGCTTAAACCAGGACTTCCACCTATTTATACCCATTACATCCGCAAGAGTCATTTCCTTGCTCTCACCGGCCTTATATTACACCGTTCAGTCACAGTCATGTAACCACCTGTCAGTCGCCTGAATAACCATCTTTTCCAGCACGGACTGCTGCGAGACGTGCAGGAAGACAGTCAATGAGGTTCTCGAAGGTACTGGCAGGGATGTACAGCCATGCCAACTGCAGTGCTATGTCCAGCTGCGCTAGATTTCTCGGTTGAGGACACACGGTGCGAAGGGCCAGATCGTTGTGGTCCCACAGATTCTCGACTGGATTTTAATTGGTGGAATCTCGTGGCCAGGGAAGTATAGGAAACTCATCCTGGTTCTCTTCGAGCCACGCACGTACACTGCGACCTGCATGACGCGTTGCCGCTTTCTGCTAGTAGGTACGGTCATTCCTGCCGGCCGCGGTGGTCTCGCGGTTCTAGGCGCGCAGTCCGGAACCGTGCGACTGCTACGGTCGCAGGTTCGAATCCTGCCTCGGGCATGGATGTTTGTGATGTCCTTAGGTTAGTTAGGTTTAAGTAGTTCTAAGTTCTAGGGGACTAATGACCACAGCAGTTGAGTCCCATAGTGCTCAGAGCCACGGTCATTCCTAGGAAAAACAACCTGCATGTACGACTGGACATGGTCCCCCAAGGATAGATGCATACATGTGTTGGTCTATTGCGCCTTCCAGAATGACGAGATTACCCACGTGATGCCACAGAAACATTCCTCAGAACACAACGCTCTCTGCTCCCGCCTGGACGCCTTTGGTTTCAGAAGTTTCCATCTGTCCGATGAGGAATAAAACGCGATTCAACTGTCGCCACTCATTGGACGTCTAGTTGCGGAACTGACGTCCAAATTCCAGCTTTCGTCACCAATGAACAGTAGTCAGTTTGGGTGCATTAACCAGGCGCTTGTTGTGGAGGCCCAAACGCAACAACATTCGCTGAATCGTCGGCGAGTACGCACTGCTGTCATTTGACAGTTAGCTGCTCAACATTTACATGTCTAATTGCCCATACACATCTCTGCAGCTGTCGTTCATCCTTGCGGTCTGTGCCCCGTGCTGGACCGCAGTTCGCTACTGTCTGGAACCGCGCGACTGCTACGGTCGCATGTTCGAATCCTGCCTCGGGCATGGATGTGTGTGATGTCCTTAGGTTAGTTAGGTTTAAGTAATTCTAAGTTCTAGGGGACTGATTATCTCAGAAGTTAAGTCCCATAGTGCTCAGAGCCATTTTTTGGACCGCAGTTGTCTCAGCGCCGGTTTTGGATAGGGCCATTTTGCCATGCACGATATACCTTAATCACAGCAGCAAGTGAATAGCTTACAAATTTATCCGTTTCGGAAATTATTCCACCGTCAGCCCGAAATCCAATAATCATGGCCCTTTGGACGTCAGATAAATCGCTCCGTTTCCGCATAACGACAACGACTGCTCTGTCCCCCTACACGCTTTTTATACCCTCCACTCCTAGTGCTGGCACCTACCGTCTGTGTGTAGTTCTTGCGCGTTGACGTCAACTATAGGCAGTGGCCATATTAAAGTGACTGGGCCGTGTATAGCAGGATTTTCGCCTGTCTATCAACCATTGCCACGACGGGATAAATTTCTGTAAACATTATCCCCTTCCTCTGTAGTCCATAATAATCAGTAAACACTTTATCTTTTTCGCGCGTTGTACATACCCATCCAATTGCCATCTATGATAATTCTATTCTGCATTACTAAATTAAACCATTGCCCCTCACGTACTCTTAATTCCCTAACTGAAATTCTGCTGAATATCATACTCCTCCAGGCGTTTTCTCTAAGTGTAAACTATCGCTCAGACACAATTATCTCCGAAAAAAATTATTATTCTATCCCTTCCCGAATTCCTTTTATTCCTTCTTTATTCCAACATTCATATAATAATGTGCTATAATTAATTTTCGTCATTGTCACCGTAACTATACAGAAGAGGTTAGCCACAGTTTTAAATTTACCTAATCAAGTGCCACATTTCTTCAACCACTCGGTGCCGGTGGCATTGATAAGTGCACCTTTGATCCCACAGCAAGATACACCTTTAGGGCCATACTTTATATAGGCACAAGACTTCTTACATTCTACATAAAATCTTCTTTCCTTTTTCTCCCTCCTTAAGAGTTTACAATATTTTCCTCTCATTACAAACAGAATTTCGGTGGACACTAACTTCACTCTTTTCTTAGTTTTCCTTAGCCAGCTGCATATTCAATAGGATTTTACTATTATGCCATTCTCTGTCACATGAGTTTCTCTATTTCTCGGATAGTAGAGCTCTCTATCTCATCATTACTATTTTTTCTACTCAAAATTGATGCTGCAACGAGGTGGTTATACTCCGAGTCTCTAATCGACCTGCAAAATCCTTCATCCGAACCACCACAAATTTCAGATCTCTGTTTCTTGCGTTCGATTATTATATCTGCACAAGCCGTGACGTATCTTTTAATGTCAGACATATTATACTTCCCCTACTTCTTCAGTAAAATTCACTTCGTGTAAAACCAAAGTAATAGGATGTAGTACACAATTTATTTCGTATGGTCCTTCGTAGAAAATGAAAGAATTTTTTAATACATTGATCAGCCTTTCAGCTCTTGTAATGTACCCGTCGGACAACCTGTCGTCTATTTGGGAAGCCGGCGTTACCGCGTGTTTGTTCAGTCTTTGGTCCTTATTGTACTCGTATGCCGTGGGTTCTAAATTTCCTTTCACCAGTTCTGATATTTCACTTTGCCACGTATTGCTTGGATTTGCGTATGGAATCTTGGTAGAAGTTCCCCCACTATTTTTATGATTACTCATATCATCTCCGCTGCCTGGAGTTGAAGTTACGAGGTGCCCATTAATCGAATTTAGTCATTCTTGTTTCACCCTTCTAAAAACTAACAGATTTGAAAGGTATATTAGTCCGCTTAACTATCTGAAATACCCAATTGTGCGGTTTTTCCAACTCTGTATTGACAACAGGCCCTAAGCCTTTAATTTGTCCTTATAATGGATTTCTACCCTTCCGTATCTACGAAACTTTTTCTTCGTACTGTTTTATACAGCTCTTAAAGTTACTGCGCAGCTTCTTCTGATAACTTTTCACTACTTTTTGTTTTTTCTGTTAATTGTTCATTTCTATTAGTTGCTCACTTCTATTAACTGTTTCATTTCTCCTTGCAACTGTTTTTGTCCCGCAGTTAGCTTATCAAACATCTCCTTTAGATTTTACTTTATTTATCTAATTAAGATTTAAATACGAACCATAAACACATTCACTAACTACATCAGCAATTTTTCACCAAGCAAATGTCAAATACAGAAACATTTTTGTTTAAAAAAGTACACAGCATATATCACCAGTCTACTGTACTACTATCAGATGGAACTATCATCTACTTCCTCTAATTTGAAAATCCACTACAGAGAAGTAACAGTGAAAGATATGTTTAAACGTAGTATTGTCCTGATTGATACGATGATTACGGCGATGATCTGTTGGCTTACTACCCCGCTGGCTCGTTCTGGGAGTTGGCAGTGGTATACTGGCGTCTCTTGGTCGTGATTAGGTTCACCTCTCCGCTTCGCCTTTGCTGCACGTAAATTTTTATACACATATAATAATTGCCACAACTATAAGCTTATACACATATTGTAAATATTCGGCTTGATCTACTCAATATCAGCGATTCTGGTAGAGTTACCAACTACCCTCTAGTACCCTGTGCACCATTTCTCTTATCAACTAGAGGTGTTAGTTACAAATCCCCTACTTAGTTCCTTTTGAGAGAAGTGACTTCGTATGGATTTAATTATAATTTTATGTGCATTCGTACTCTAAAATTACCAGACCGTATACGCTTAGTAATGCTTTACTATAAGCGTATGCTCTAAGTGAACAATTAAATGACGTACTACCACACTATATTAGTAGTCTCCGAATTTGTGAATAAACAACAGATATTCACACACTCCTGTGTGTTTTCATTCTTTTTACATATGTATCTCGCAGACTATCATTAACGTTTCGTTTCTTCTCGAAATTTTATTTTGAACTTCTTGTACCAACTGTAAAACTCTTTGATTACTACACAGAAAAACAATAAATAAGAAGAGCAAGTCCTCTGCTAAATACACTCACGGGAAAAACAGCAACATAAACGAAAGTTGGTAGGCGTGTTTCTTCATCTGAAAGTTGATGTCTGTTACAATTTCGTGCATAATAGTGGCGCTATTTGTTAACATCGAGTATAGATTTAAGTGTCAGGAAGTCGTTTCTGAATGTATTTGTATGGAGTGTAGCCATGTATGGAAGTGAAACATGGACGATAAATAGTTTAGACAAGAAGAGAATAGAAGCTTTCGAAATGTGGTGCTACAGAAGAATGCTGAAGATTAGATGGGTAGATCACATAACTAATGAGGAGGTATTGAATAGAATTGGGGAGAAGAGGAGTTTGTGGCACAACTTGACCAGAAGAAGGGATCGGTTGGTAGGACATGTTCTGAGGCATCAAGGGATCAGCAATTTAGTATTGGAGGGAAGCGTGGAGGGTAAAAAACGTAGAGGGAGACGAAGAGGTGAATACACTAAGCAGATTCAGAAGGATGTAGGCTGCAGTAGGTAATGGGAGATGAAGGAGCTTGCACAGGATAGAGTAGCATGGAGAGCTGCACCAAACCAGTCTCAGGACTGAAGACCACAACAACAACAACAACAGTGGCGCTAGTAGAGGCACTATGAAGATGCAAATCAGGTTTGTTTTAAACACGTGCTGTAAAGGTGGTGAGCATTAGTTACCTTTGAGGTCGGACGCAGTGACTTGATGTTAGTCTAGAATTCGTTTAAGGCGACAAAGACACCATTATCAGCACCCCAGTCAGTCTGAACTAGGTCTTGTAATAGGGCTACGAGATGCTGCGATATCGCAGAAATACGTGAAACGAATGTAGCCACTGTACTTGGTTGCTGGCAGCGCTGGTCACGAGAACGTACGGTCGCAGGAAGACCGGGTTCCGGACTGCCGTGCTGCACTACCGAGAGAGAAGATCACTGCGTTCTGCGTATGGGTCTGGCGCATCGTACTGCATCTGCAGCAGCAATCTGAGCAGCAGTTGGCGCCACCTGACACAACGAACTGTTACAAATCGTTTACTTCAAGGACAGCTCCGAGCCAGACGTCTTGTAGCCTGCATTCCACTGACCCAGACCAATGCCATATGCGACGTCAGTGGTGTTAAGCGAGAGCGCACTGGGCGGCAGGGTGGAGTCTGTCGTGTTTTATGAGGAAAGCTGGTTCTGAGTAGTGCCAGTGACGGCTGTGTGTTAGGAGGAGGCCAACCTGTCTGCCTGTTAGATACACTGGACCTACACCTGGATTTATGGTCTAGAGAGCGACTTCGTATGACTTGTTATCCAACGACCCTGCCTGCAAAATGTACGTCTGTCTGGTGATTCGACCTGTTGTGTTGCCGTTCATGGACAGAGCTTCATAGGGTGTTTTCCAACAGGATACCCTATCCGACATAACAACGTTTCGTTGTATGTGTATATATTGATCCATTTACCTCAAATTGTTTGTTACACATCACACCAGTAAATGTTAGAATATATATATATATATATATATATATATATATATATATATATATATATAATCATACGAAAGCAAATTTATGTATAAAAATATATTTCACATGTTGTTACAAGTCATTCCAATAAATGTTAAAACGAATAAATACTTGTACGTGTATATGAATATCTGAATATATGTACATGTATATTCATATACATTCGTATATATATTCGTTCTAACATTTATTGGGCCGCGCGGGATTAGCCGAGCGGTCTTAGGCGCTGCAGTCATGGACTGTGCGGCTGGTCCCGGCGGAGGTTCGAGTCCTCCTTCGGGCATGGGTGTGTGTGTTTGTCCTTAGGATAATTTAGGTTAAGTAGTGTGTAAGTCCCATAAGATTTCACACACATTTGAACATTTTTTGAACGTTTATTGGAGTGACATGTAACAATTTGAGGTAAATCAGTCAAGTTCTTTTTGAGATATTTGGTAACAAAGTATATTTTTATACATAAATCTGTTTTCATACACTGCACATATTGAAAATATATAGTCAGTTGGCTGTCTAAATGTTCATTGTAGTATAGCGTAGAATTTTAAGTAAATCTGTGAAGAATGTTTCGAAATTTTTAATAACAACATTTCCATTTTATATATTACATAAATATTTATATGTTATATGTATTAAATATATGAAGCCTATGACTGACCAATGTTCGTTAGAATATCGTGTAAAAAGCTGAAGTAAATCCATCAAGAACTTTTCGAATTTTAGTAACAACAGTTTTCATTTTTTCCTTACATATTTATTATATGTTACACATATTTAAGAATAAATACATAAAAACGCCCGGTATTCGAATGTGAAGTTGTGCCAAAATTTCAAGTCAATCAGGCAACTACTTTTCGAGTTTTGAGAGCACGAATTCACGCAGTATGAAATTTTGTACATAAAGATTTATTTACATATTATATACAGGGTGGTACATTGATAGCGAACGGGCCAAATATCTCATGAAATAAGCGTCAAACGAAAAAACTACAAAGAACGAAACTCGTCTAGCTTGTAGGGGGAAACCAGATGGCGCTGTGGTTGGCCCGCTAGATGGGGTTGCCATAGCTCGAACGGATATCAACTGCGGTTTTTTAAATAGGAACCCCCATTTTTATTACATATTTGTGTAGTACGTAAAGAAATATGAATGTTTTACTTGGACCACTTTTTTCGCTTTGTGACAGATGGCGCTCTAATAGTCACAAAGGTGTAAGTACGAGGTATCACGTAACATTCCGCCAGTGCGGACGGTATTTGCTTCGTGATGCATTACCCGTTTTAAAATGGACCGTTTACCAATTGCGGGAAAGGTCGATATCGTGTTGATGTATGGCTATTGTACCAAAATGCCCAACGGGCGTGTGCTATGTATGCTGCTCGATATCCTGGACGACATCATCCAAGTGTCCGGACCGTTCGCCGGATAGTTACGTTATTTATGGAAACAGGAAGTGTTCAGCCACATGTGAAACGACAGCCACGACCTGCAACAAATGATGATGCCCAAGTAGGTGGTTCAGCTGCTGTCGTGGCTAATCCGCACATCAGTAGCAGACAAATTGCGCGAGAATCGGGAATCTCAAAAACGTCGGTGTTGAGAATGATACGTCAACATCGATTGCACCCGTTCCTGCGCCAGGAATTGCATGACGAAGACTTTGGACGTTGGGTACAGTTCTGCTACTGGGCACAAGAGAAATTACGGGACGAAGACAGATTTTTTGCACGCGCTCTATTTAGCGACGAAACGTCATTCACCAACAGCGGTAACGTAAACTGGCATAATATGCACTATTGGGTAACGGAACATCCACGATGGCTGCGACAAGTGGAACATCAGCGACCTTGGCGGGTTAATGTATGGTGCGGCATTATGGTTCAAAATGGTTCAAATGGCTCTGAGCACTACGGGACTTAACATCTGAGGCCATCAGTCCCCTAGAACTTAGAACTACTTAAACCTAACTAACCTAAGGACATCACAAACATCCATGCCCGAGGCAGGATTCGAACTTGCGACCGTAGCGGTCGCGCGGTTCCAGACTGAAGCGCCTAGAACCGCTCGTCCACCCTGGCCGGTGCGGCATTATGGGAGGAAGGATAATTGGCCCCCATTTCATCGATGGCAATCTAAATGGTGCAAAGTATGCTGATTTCCTACGTAATGTTCTACCGATGTTACTACAAGATGTTTCACTGCATGACAGAATGGCGATGTACTTCCAACATGATGGATGTCCGGCACATAGCTAGCGTGCAGTCGTAGCGGTATTGAATAGTATATTTCATGACAGGTGGATTGGTCGTCGAAGCACCATACCATGGCCCACACGTTCACCGAATCTGACGTCCCCGGATTTCTTTCTGTGGGGAATGTTGAAGGATATTTGCTATCGTGATCCACCGACAACGCCTGACAACATGCGTCAGCGCAGTGTCAATGCATGTGTGATCATTACGGAAGGCGAACTACTTGCTGTTGAGAGGAATGTCGTTACACATACTGCCAAATACATTGAGGTTGACGGACATAATTTTGAGCATTTATTGCATTAATGTGGTATTTACAGCTAATCACGCTGTAACAACATGCGTTCTCAGAAATGATAAGTTCACAAACGTACATGTATCACATTGGAACAACCGAAATAAAATGTTCAAACGTACCCACGTTCTGTATTTTAATACAAAAAACCTACCTGTTACCAACCGTTCGTCTAAAATTGTGAGCCATATGTTTGTGACTATTACAGCGCCATCTATCACAAAGTGAAAAAAGTGGTCCAACTAAAACATTCATATTTCTTTACGTACTACACGAATATGTAATAAAAATGGGGGTTCCTATTAAAAAAAACGGAGTTGATATCCGTTTGACCTATGGCAGGGCCATATAGCAGGCCAACCATAGCGCCATCCGGTTTCCCTCTTCAAACTAGACAAGTTTAGTTCTTTGTAGTTTTTTCGTTTGACGCTTATTTCGTGAGATATTTGGCCCGGTCATGATCAATGGACCATCCTGTATATTTGAAAAATAGGTGTAGAGAAACAGGGGTCAAAATTTCAAAGCAATGGACCGACTTAATTCGAGTTTTGTGTGCACAAATACATGCAGGCTGAATTTATATATATAAAGAAGTTGTAGCTAATAGGATAGTCAACAACATCAGAACGTGGCTTTCAGGGAATAGATTTACACTTAACTGTAACAAATTGGTACGCATACAGTCTCTGAAACCAAATTCTTTTAGTGCCTGGATGTCGTCAAACAGCCACTGTTATTTCTGGTGTTATTAATTTTTTGAGTCATTGTTTATAAACCTTATAATCAGCGAAAGTAGACTACGTACTGACTCGTCTCATGACCAAGTAGCTGTGGCTCGCACGACCGCACGGAACCTGATAAATTAATGCTTCCCTCGTGTGCCCATTCCTGCACTCTTGTAAACAACAAACAATTCGAGTGCCTCTACGCATGCAGCCAATCTTAGAACTCAAGCGACAAAATATATACATATATATGTGGTGTCTGTTCTTTCAGACGATTCTGAAGGTACAGGCAGCAGACACCATTTTGACCCTACAACCACTGTGAATCAAGACACAAAGGAGTTAAAGACATTAACTGACAGTGTACACAAATTTATATCAATGTCTGAAACAACAGACACCACATATAATGTATGTAATTAAGGAGATGACGGCCAATCGTCCCTTCAGTGCCGATGCACACCATGCTCGGACTCTTGCGGGGGTCGGTGAGATGCCGCGAGTAATGAGGATAATGGGCGGGGGGCATCACATTAGTAGTGTGTGGATAAGTTGAGAATTTGGGTCTGCCGAGAGGCTTGCTAGGGTAGTTCATGCAGTTACGATGTCCACTGTGTCTGGAGACACAGGTTCGAATCGCAGTCCAGCGCAAACTTCAACTTTCCCCATTGATATAAATCAGTGTCCACTGGTAGCTGATGTCTTAAATTCCTTTGTGTCTCAAAATAATACTGTTTAGCTGCTCAGATTACTGTACGTTAATTGCATCTGCAGCACTGCCGGTGTGAGGAAGGGGACGTAAGGGTGCGAGAGAGTGAGAAGCAATTACAGACAAGGATAGAGGTAGATAGGGCACGGGCATGCGAAATGTTCTTCACCCTTGGTCGGCTGCACCGACAACACCCCGGAAACTACCTGCAGGAGCCTGCTCCATCAGTAATACTGTCCAACCACACCATAATATTGCTGTGTATTGCAGCTACATTGTACCAATGTTAATGGTTGGTTGGGTGTTTCGGGGAAGGAGACCAGACAGCGAGGTCATCGGTCTCATCGGATTAGGGAAGGACGGGGAAGGAAGTCGGCCGTGCCCTTTGAAAGGAACCATCCCGGCATTTGCCTGGAGCGATTTAGGGAAATGACGGAAAACCTAAATCAGGATGGCCGGACGCGGGATTGAACCGTCGTCCTCCCGAATGCGAGCCCAGTGTCTAACCACTGCGCCACCTCGCTCGGTGTACCAATGTTGACAGCAACATTATTGGAACTCACATTTTCATTAAAAAGGGCAGCATTAATGAACACAGTGATTAGGGATACTGGATGTAAGAGTAACTAAGCATTCACGAACATCCATCCTAAAAATAAAATGTGCGAGACTATTTATCTTGAATTTGTCACTTGCAGAAATAACTAACGCAAGTTACATCGGAGGCGCTCTACACGACGTAACGGGTGCAGAACCTGTTAATGGAACCCTTTCTCATCGATAGAACAGATCAGTTATGTCCCCTTGATGCTGTTCGTGATTACACCACGCGTTGTTACTCTTGTTTTCGGTTACTTTTCTCCTTTCCCTTCAGTAGACACTGTCTCAAGACGAAGATTTTGACAAGATTCCCACTTGTTATAACAACTGACAGATCTCTTTAAATCTATATAAAGGCAAGGTAATGATTATAGTAAGGAAAGGAAACCAAATTCTGTCCGTTTACAACATTAGCGGAAAACATCTGAATATCAGTTTGTCGTTGGAACGGTTCTAGTAAGAAGCAGTATGAATCAGGATGAAAATGTATAATTGGCATCACGAAATGTGAATCTAAAACTTAGATTTCTCTGTAGGGTTGTGTGGAAGAACAGTGCACTTTAAAAGAAATTGTACACAGGCGTTAGAGTGGTAATTCCACAGTAGTTGAAACACTTGCGCTTTTGCGCGAATGTCTTTCAAAATCGCACAGTTGAGATATTCATATGTAAGTCATTTATCACTTAAAGGACGATCTGACACTAGTTGAATCAGTCTGCAGCCGAGATGCATCTTTGCAAGGAACCGCCAGGTATACCTTAATAGAGAGCACAAGCTTTGACCGGTGACAGCCGTTCAGGGGGCTCACCGCGAAAATACTGGTTCCGCCCCACGTGCCGCTATGCACAAAACCGTCTTCTTCCTGGAAGCTGATTTGGACACCTGTTATGAGGTTTCGAGATGGAAGCATTTAACCTACATCGATCAGCCAGAACATTATGACCACCGACTTAGTATCGATATAAACCCGTCCAGGCGATAGCAGCGTCACGTGACGAGGAATGACTGCTAGTCAAAAACACGCACGGTGCATGTAGTAACAGCGAGCATGCTGTCCGTGTGTAGAACGGGGAAGGCGCGCGATCTGACTTTGACCGTCGGCAGATTGTGATTGCCCGGAGGCTCGGCACTAGCATTTCGGAAACTGCTCGACTTGTCGGGTGTTCGAAGAGTACTGTACTTGCTATGAGGTAGGTGGTCATAATGTTCCAGCTGATCAGTGCATAGCTATCAGGACTACGGTGAGATAGCGGCAAGTGTCGTGTATTGAAGTTGTATCTACGTTGTTGGAAATGACGCGTGCACTAATATTTTACAGAAACGGGTTTCTCTTCGAGTTGCATTCTGCATGTAAACTTGCCGTGGGAATGTTATGTCTCTGTCTTCTCTCTCGATCTCAGAACACGTGGTGGTCAGCATCCGCTTCTGATTTAATCACCCATGAATTCATGTGACTTTGTAGTCGTCCGCAAGAAGAACATTCAGTTTTATGCATCAGAGATATTGTAGAAGACTTTGTACAACATGACGATGTTGATGAGTACATTTATACAAGTAGTTTATCGACCAAAATGAATCAATCGATAAAACAAAAATATAATTTTCTGCCCGTGAAGAAAGGCAAGGAAAGCGATATTTCACGGTCGAAAAGGCTGTTTCTCCACGAACTGGGACCTTCTCAAGTGCATAGGGGTGTAAGACAACGCAACATGGAGTCATAGAGCTACGAATTATGCAGTACTGTCGGTGTGACTGTACGATAGTATGACATGCGAGACAAACAAAGACTGTCGTAGTCCGTCCTGGGCTGTTAGAAGTGGATTCTGCCGGCCTGTTTGAGTGTTGTTTTGGGAGATTTCCCACGTTTATCTAATCATATACTGATCCTCAGCTACACTTCACAAAACCAAGACAGAAAAGTAGCTTCCAAAACGCATTGTGGTCCACTTGAGTTGTACTATTTAACGTTAAAATACTGCAGGACTGAGGAAAATAAAAGAATGGAAAACGTGAAAATAATACAATACTAAAACGTGAACAGATGTGAAGTCCTGTAAGCAAAAAACTGTTGTAGTTGCCATTAACTTGAATAAGAATTTTTTAAATCTTTCTTCTCTGTGGCTCCACTTCGAGTCGTTCAACGATTCTCAATCAGTCTTCCTTTTTTTTTTTTTTGTAGTTAAGATTTTTAATTTCAGCTTTAATCTGATATGATGGCACTGTCAATAAATGTTCACAGCGAATAATTTCAAGTTTCATTCATAACTCATTGGATATCTTGGATGTAGTCATATAAGGTTTAATTCGTGATGTTGAATCCATTTTCGTATTAGTAACATAAAATATGTATTTCATATGTGCAAATGAAATATATTTTCCATTTAGGTACCAAGTTAATCTATTTTAAAATGTATTTCCTTTCCGGTTTTACCGAAAAGGATACTTTTTGAATTCTGTTGCTCTTTGAAAAATTTCTGTAGGCACTCATGAGTGACTTACAACCAGTTTCTCTCACTTGTAAGATGTTGTTTCAAAATCTTTAACGTTATTTTGAATCTTCTTTGTGTTATGATGACCAGTGGGGATGTTAAACAGTTTGACCCGATATTTTATAATTTTCCGCCTCGGATAACTTTATGTATGTTGTCTCTTACAAGCTTTATGCTACATTTTTCATTTGTTTTGGGTTCGAGAATTTATTATCTCGCACCTATTTCTCAGTTCTCCAGCCCCAACAAGTGCTCAAAATTTCTGCACGTGGATACTTAATATCTGCTTCATAAAGTCATACCTCATCCACCTTCTTCGCAATTAATTCGGCGTTAACGGAGCATCAACATGAAGCACTTTGTTATTTTACTTAAGATAGTTACAGCACCACTGGTAAGTTTACGTAATTGGACTACTTCAAGGTATTCTGAGGCAGAGACGACATCATCGGAATTTATTTCTTCCACCACAGCACCTCATAGATAGGCCACAAATGACAAACATATTTATCCTGAGAAGTTGTCACTTTGAAGCAGTATAGTACGGCGTTTGTAGTTAATGTTCAAATTTAAATTTCGTCTGTGTTACTTCCAAGTAACTCCACTGTTTTATGTTGCCATCTCCGAAAATAGTCATTACAGTCAGATTGCATTGTTAATGGGTCATGTTCAATGTCTGAGTGTATATTTCAGTGCAGAAACTAGGTTCGTCATCTTAAATGAACACACATGTTTAACTTCAAGACGAGTAGCGTGCTTTAGTACTGTTTGCAGTCCTTATTAAGTATACATGGCAGCAGCCATTGGACGAACTCTGGGACGATCTGTTTTGGTACCAGAGTATAGTCCATACGAAAGTGGAACGGAGATTCTCGGGAACTTACTTGTGACAATTTGTTTTATCCTGCATACATTGCTGTACCAGACAGCCTACAGGAGTGGAAGAAATTTTACGAAAATTCACTTTAACCAGGAGGCCTGTGAGATGTCGGGCTGCCTCTCCTTCTTGGCTTTAGGTATTTGTCTTGACGTGACTTTCCTTTAGCACCACCCAGGGACATACTCAGCAGCAGAGTACTATGCGCAAGTCTGGCTTAATAGTCCACAGGCAAAAAAAGTAGACGTACAACTTAGTGAAGCCATGCGTATTGTTAGTGGGTCAATAGGATCTACTCCCACATACTGGTCGCCTGTCTTGAGCCACATTCCATCTCCTCATGTCAGACGGAAGAGCGCGCTACTATGTGAATACCAGAAAACTCCTGATAATGAACGAAGTATTTCCTGAGGAGCGAAAAAGATTGATCAAGTCATCCTGCTCTTATCACAGCCAGGACTCTCACAGAAATTGAATTCAACGACATCGATAAATGGAAAAGCTGCTAGCAACAAAACTACTCTCCACAATGCGTGAAACTGCCCTGCATTCAGAAGAAACCCCCTGGATTTGACCAGCCTCAGGAAATTTGACGGGCGCTGATAACCTCACTGTTGTGCGCCCTAAAATACTAATCATCAGGAAATTTGGACTACCATGAAGCACATCCGAACGGTCTATGGAAGATGTGCGCACATTCTCCAGAAGTGGGGCCAATCTTCACCATCTTGTGACTGTGGTGCGGAACGACAGACAGTCGCTCGTATTTTATCAACACGTCCCGTACATGCTTACAAGGGCCGTATCAAAGATTTCCTGACTGACGAATGGTGTGATAAAATACGTAAAAGACCTTGATATCCTTATGAGGCTGTTGTCTTTGTGTTTATTTATGCTGGATATAAAATCACTCAGCTATCTTCACTTACTGTTATTTGTATTTTGCCTATAGCGAGCCTTTTATACCTTGTGTTGTGGCTTTATATGTATGAGTGATTGTCTGTCTGTCTGTTCAGTTGTAGTGAATAAATACACCGTTGGTGGGACACAGGGTGATGGGTGAAACTGCTTTCACACTATACGCTTCCGTTGTTATGGCGATCTGCTCCAGCTGCTACAGAAGTTGTATTGAAGCTGAAAGTGTTCAAGTTGCGGAGAAATATTCGTCGGGGCTCTGTTGCATAGCAATCAGATTTGCCTTCAGTTCTTAGAAACATTGGTGGCAAAAAAATAATGATCCGTGAAATCACTTCTTTTCCGAAGAAAGCATCAAATTATTTGATTAGAACTGAACGCTCCCGTCGGAATTGTTCTCGAGCTGGTATTCATTAATAGATCACACTTGAGTATACGTCGTTTGTGGAAATAACACGTATCTTTTTGAAATGAACGAAGTTTTATTGACCACAGTATCAATGAAATTCTTCTCGCGCATGAATTAGCGATTCTCTATCATATATACAGATGTATACATAAACTGTCTTCAGTATCTCGCAATGGCGTCAATACTACACAATAAAGAACAAGAACAGACTACTCTCTCATAAAATTTAATCTGAACTAGAACAAAAGCTTACAATTTAAGATTAATTATCTAAGCGCTCTACGCTACAGAGTAATAAAGAATATCATTGTCTCGTACTATCGCATTAATGCATAGTAATTCTATTACGTGATACTTCATATATGCCCCTCCTGTGGGGGAACGTTTTTGGGGAAAACAAACACGAGCTTTCACACAATACTATTTTGATGATTGTTCATGACGCTGTATACTATTAACGTCCACTATACCTGTAGTAACATTTTTTTCTATTAGTCCAGTTACCATCAATTGCAAATTAAATTATAATTTGGGTACGTATACATAATGTGGTACAATATTGTGCTAACAAGTCTGTGTTGCTTGATAGTTATTGAGATGCAGCTTATTTGCATAGCTCATTTAACTTGCATTAGTTAGTTTTTCGAGGATGGCATAAGATGTGATCAGAATCTTTTTTCATCATCACTCAAAGCTTCTGTCGCACGCCTTGGGACGTCTCAAATTTGTAATCTAGACATTCGGCTAAGCCCCAAAAAGGGAAACCTCGGGTTAGATTTACCATCCTCGTACTTCTCATTTGCAAAACAAAAATTTCATTGAATAATACTGAATAAAAAAAAATATTTACAGAATAATTTCCTTTGAAATGAATTTAAACACTTGTCACACCTGAAACACAACACTGTTAATCTCCTGTGTCTTGAGGTGAACCGTCGACGCGTTAGGTTACGTCTATCTACGATTCCCTTTTGGGTAGCTGATTTGAATTCTATTCCCATTTCACTAAATCCTCGTGGGTATTATTTTTTCCCGGCATATGGTTTACATGAAAATAAGAGTCAGTATAAGTTCCGTGAAAAAGGTGTTTGATCAATGCCGAGCTGAAATAGAATCTAATTCTCTGTCCTGAATTCGGAAGTTGTAAGATGTCCTTAGTTCTTATTAATAATCATAGGATGTACTATACAGTAATCCAATTGGTGATGCTGTCTCAACTTATGTTCGTCAACTTTCAGATGTACCTTAACACTTGTCGATGTGCTTGTAACTGCTCAGCATACAGAGGTATGTTACAACACTGATACAATTACAAAGCAAATGTCCATTACAAAAGATTGAAATAAAGTATAAGCGGATGTAGTAGCTGAGAACGGGCTGTCCCTTCCGAACAGTATTTCAGCTCAGCGAGTTAAAAAAGATACAAACATATACTAAAAGACTCAGTATAGGCAAAATACAAATAACAGTAAGTGAAGATAGCTGAGACTTTATATGGAGAGCTGTGTTTAAACGTTGACATATAATAGTTTTGTAGCCTTTGTATATGTAATGCTACACAATAAATAATTAAATAATAAAATCGGAGACTTCAGTGCGAATATTTCGAGGAATTGCTCTCGCGAATTCTGTTGGACAACTAGAATAAACCCGATTTGAAACTTTCTGGCAGGTTAAAACTATATGCTGGACCACACTCTGAGAATATCTGCCTTTCATTGACAAATAACTCTCGTACCGACATGGCAGCCCTGTTGGCAGGGCCACATTTAGGTTGGTTGGTTGTTTTGGGGAGTGAGACCAGACAGCGAGGTCATCGGTCTCATCGAATTAGGGAAGGACGGGGAAGGAAGTCGGCCGTGCCCTTTGAAAGGAACCATCCCGGCATTTGCCGGGAGCGATTTAGGGAAATCACGGAAAACCTAAATCAGGATGGCCGGACGCGGGACCGCATTTAGGTGCAAGCTATCTAGGCTACAGCATAGAGGCCTCACCATAAAGAGGACCGATGCCACTAACATCTTCTTCTTCAGTCTTTCTTCTTCTGTCTATTTATCTGTGGATCTATCTATCTCCTATCTGTAGATAATGTCCACTGTCGCAGTGTCTGTCGTTTTCTCAAGCTGATCTCAGCAACTGCTACAGAGATTTTGATACAGTTTTCACTATCAGACAGAATGACCACAAGGAAGATTTGTGTATATAATTTATAAATGTTTCGTGCAATCATCCATACGAATTAGGGTGCCGGTCTGCAATGCCACGCCGGCGAGAGCTACCGTCGATTCTCAAAACGACCTGCATTGCAAGACATATTGGATACCAGCGGAAAAATACTCGTATCAGAACACCAAAAGAACGAATAAGCACCTGTTTATTAATATAGAAAAGAGAGTACCACCTGCCTCATTCTATCTTCCTCAGCACCGCTAAAAATTATCCAGAAAATTTGGCATGCTAACATATTCACGCTCTTTTTAACAAGCAGTTCACCTCTCACTGCCACAAGCTACCTTTGCTGTAACTTTCTCACACTTGCATAGTTGGAGTCACGAACGGTGGTGATCGAGTTTAGGTTTGTTCTGCGCGTTTACGTCACGCATCCTCCGACAGCCTATGAGCGTTCAGTAGTGTTCTGAGCGATCTGCTCTGAATGTTGTATCTCATGCGACATTAAATGTGATCGTAACTTGTTTAGTGGATTTTTATTTGTTGCCATCGCTGATGGTGGTGGTAAGTGATACATTCCGCATAAGCACGCGAGAGGCGTAATTTGCAGGATATACGCTTTCTTCAAGCGGAAGCACACGCATGCGCTTACTGCAACTGTCACTTCAAATCGTCAACATTGCAATCCTCGTCCGTGCCTGGACATGCGCGAAACGCCATCGTTCGTGGATCGGACTATAGTCCAACACTGTAAGTCACTCATAATCGTTCTTTTGGTTCTGCTAATATTGTCTCCACTCACTGTCATTGTCTTCCTCTTGCTCTCTCTTACTATTACTATCTCATTCATTGCTTCCCACCGCTGTTGTCTCTTCTCACTCTCACTATCTCTCTCTACCTCGTTGCCATTGTCATAAACTCTGCCTCTCGTTATCACTAGCTCTCAGCCACTTCCACTTTCTCCTTCTCTTTATTCCTCTCCCATTGGCACCGTCTCCTTCACTCTTTTTCCTAGCACTGTTCTGTCACTGTCAACTATGTTCCACTGTCACTGTGTCCCTCTCTTTCTCTCATACAGCCATTGTCTCCATCGCTCTTTCTATAACACAACCATTGTCTATTATCTCAAGTATTGACTACTTTTCCATCTCTTTGCCACTTCTACTGTCTTCTTCTCACCCACCATAAAAAAGCGCGAATATGTTTGCATGCCAATATTTTTAAAGGTGCTTAGGAAGGTAGAATAAGGCAGCTGGCGCCCGATTTTTCAGTCCGGTGTCTTTTTAAATGAGCTTATGCATCTTTTCTGTGGTCCGATAGGAGTATTTTTTCGCTTGTTCCCTTCTTTTCCCTACCACAGCAGGCACGTCACTCATATCAGAAGAACTTTATGGGTCACTAAAATTTTTTATAGTTTACTTAGAAGAAACTGAAATAACGCAAAACTATATAATCTTACACCTCAGACTGGATTTTATGTGCACAAACGTTTTGATTGTATTTCGGTGCTACAGCATGGGGTTTCCAGAACCCTTCTGATGATAACTGAGACAGTTTACAGTATATTTCTCCGTGCTACGTTACTTTACAAACTACGTTTTCGCCTCATTTTACGTGTACTCGTAATGTAGCTTCGAACCTCTGTATCTCGGAAACGGATAAAGATAGCAAGAAAACTTTCAAGGCTGTTCGAATTCGGGATCTTAGATATATGTCGTAAACATTACAGCTGTTTGCTGTGTATAGCCGTCTTGGAATCCGCGGCACTGTTTTGGGCAAAAACCATGTTTTTTGAGTGGTTCTTTTTTTTTAGATTTCGCCTCACGTCCTGTTTTAAGTGCGTATTTTACGTGTACAAGTAGGGTAACTTTGAACCATGGTATTTTCAAGATCGGGATCTTAGGCATACACCGTAAAAATTTCAGGCATTTGCCATTTGCCGTGGGTAGCCGTCTTGGAATTCGCAGCTCGGTTTTAGCGCCCAAAAATCACGTTTTCCGGATTTCCGAAGGAACCGCCCTCGAACTAAATGGTGCCTCCGTAAGTCTCTTAAGACGCACCGTAGACAACACTTAATGCGAACTTATCGCTACGCCAGACAGTATGCCGGCCGTAGGTACTTAGTACTACCGGTGTGAACCCAGGGCAGGTCGTTAGTTGCGAATGAAAGTTTGTTTTTCAATACTCCGGTGCGTGCCCTCTTTGCCACCCTAGATGTACTTATTTTCCTTGCGCTTATTCGGGCTGAATTTTCAGTGGACAGCAGTTACAAAGTCAGCGTTCACCTCTCAAACCCAGCGCCCTCCCACGCGTCAAATTTCCAATGGCGGAAGGCCAGACGCTTGCCACTTTAGTTAGCATAACAGCCAAGTCATTTAAAAATTATTTAACTGAATTTTTGGCAGCCTGAGGTGAGTAGGATTTCGTGGGAATCAGATTCCTTCCGTATACCTTTCGTCAAGACCTGGAGTCATATATTGTTTTACTTCTCGTCGCCAGACTCGGATTCCTGATCTCACGAAGCTAGGGAAAACTGTTTTCAGATAACCTTATTCCCTAACGAGACGTAATGGGTGATCAAGAAGTTTCCGTTAAAAGGCCGTACAGTCAAGAATCGATATGCCAATCAGACAAAATAGCCGTGAGCACCAGGATGAAGACACCTACGTGATAAAACATCATGTCCTGCTGCGTGAAGGAGTACATATCTGTCTGCTGCACGTCCTCGTCCGACAGGAATGGACTGTCCCTCGAGGTCTTTTAAGCGAGTCGGGGGGTGATAATCACATGAGAAGAGATCAGGACTACAGGGCGAGAGCTTGTGTGTCTCCCACTTGTCTGTAATGGATGGGGCTGGCCACCGATATCGATGGAAGACTTGTGAAGAACTGTGACCAGCATGGAACTTGACGCAGCATTCCACAACGGTGGTTTCTGAAAGACATGCTGCTCCATATACGTTCTTCATTCTGTGTTGTTCGTCTGACGGTGTTCGTCCTTTGGCAGCCAAGAAAAGAATAACTTTATGTTGGTCCTATATGGATGCATTTGGTAATAACGTTGCCATGATTCATGTTTAGACATGTATCGCACGCATGTAGGGAAGACACGAATGCCACACTAATCCCTTGCAAACATGTCGGTACTTATATACCCTCATCGAAGCTACATTATGTTCCATTATAGACTACAGTAACGTCTCCAAATAGAAACTTTTTGATTGCTGCTTATATTTCAGGGAATGTACAATATGTGTAACGATCCAGAGAGTGTAACAGATATTTTGTTAACGCGAGATGCCAGAGCAATGTCACGTGACCTCTTTATTTGATTAAACTGTATAGTAATAACTTATGTAATTAAATAATAAATCTCAACTGCCAACACTGTAGGATTTCACTTCGAAAACTGATCTTAAATACAGTTTTTGCATGTTAGTTATAAAAAAAATTCTCCTACTAGGGCCCACATCAGGTCCAACCTTGTGTATCTGTAGATCCTAAATACTGTTGGATCAATTTAGATAACCGATATTTGAGAAATACTGTGCAACAGTTGTGTTGGTACTGTTGTATATCTCTCATAGGGGTCATAGAATGAGATAAGAGAGATTAGGGTACGTACATCGGCATATACAGTGATTTTCCCCTCTCTCAGAATCAAAATTTAAATGAATATAAAATCCCTATCACTGGCATGAAGTACCCTCCGCCGCGCACCTTACACTTGCTTTCGAAATATAAAGGCTATCTCATTACAAGCAGTAAATATTTTAAGAGATAGTAGTACATACTAAATTGCACGAAATATTTGTTATAATATGAATCCAATTTTTATTACTTACAGAGATACAGCTTTTCGAATATAAACCAATCAAATACTCACAGAGGGCGTTAATCAAGGGTAAAACATTAAGTTAAAAATAATCCAGTGCCTAAGACAGAGCGCCAGATCCCGGGCATTAACCATTGCCAGACAATGCCCCAACTGACAAAGCAACTCAGCAAAAGCCTCCATTTCAACACCACTGCTTCCACACACCAGTGACTGGTATGCTGACCAGTTTCCAGGAAGCTTTTGCAGTTTGAAGGACTGCCATGTGACATCAGACACCGATCCAGTTTCAGACCTGTCTGCAGTGACACGACTGCAAAGTCAATTTGGAGCAGCTGCATTTCAATCCCTCTGAGACGATCCTTCACGATTGATGTGCTGGGCGACGTAGCTGCTACACCCGGTCTGTGTCTGCCGCAGCCTTCGAGTCTTCTCCATAACTTTATTGCCGCTGCCTGGCCCAAAACCAAACAACTGTGTCTGGCTGCCCAAGTCCTGACTGCGAACACTCCGCTATCGTCTCTTTGGGACTGGTTACCATCGTATCTGCCACTGGAGTCAGTTAGCCATCCACTCCTACTCTCCAGCCTTCAGTCCAACTCTGGGCTATAGTCTGTCGGTAAACTGAAGAGCGAGCGAGCGAGTCCCCCACTCTGCCTACCCAGCTACGTCACAAGGGGCTTCTACAGGCTATTTCACAACGTAGTACCGACACAGCCGCGGCGCGCACTTTAAATCTGTGGCGGCACCGTGTACAGATACGTCACGGCTGCGTTTACTTTTAGACAAATGCGTTTAGACTATAAGGAATACAAAAAACGATAGCTTCTTTCGAAACGCAACATTATAGAGTAAATAATATGAACATGAAAACGGATGTCAGTATTCTACTACAAACATAGGACCGAACGGCTGTTCATGTGAATGTATGTTCCTCTATTGCTATTCGTAAAACGAACCCCATATAATGCAATCAATATGTAGAATTTAAGGCTTGTTCCTGCTTTGTGTTTCTACTAAAAGGTAGAAGTTTTCTTTGAAGGACTGCATTGAAACGTAGCGATGTGGCGCAGTGGCTAGCATAGTTGACTCGCACTCGGGAGGACGACGGTTCAGTCCCGCGTCCGGCCATCCTGATTTACGTTTTCCGTGATTTCCCTAAATCGCTCCAGGCAAATCCCGGGATGGTTCCTGTGAAAAGGCACGGCCGACTTCCTTCCCCGTCCTTGCCTAATCCGATGAGACCGATGACCTCGCTGTCTGGTCTCCTCCCCCAAACAACCCAACCCCAACCGAACTGCATTGAAACTTAACAATTCTTGCAACACTAAGAGTGTTTAAAAAGTAAGCAGAAATTTATAATTTTGTGTGTTGTATTAGTCCGATTGGCACTACTTTTTTATCACGGTCTTCGTAAACATGTCTCAAAAGTATGTGTACAATGTTATGCGTGTTGGGTATTTACTCTGTCAGCTGTCAAAAAGATTACATGCGTTGTGGTAGCATCAACGAATTTTTGTTTTGTATAAAAATAGATGAGAACCTGCATTAAATTTTGTCATAAGAATGAAGTAAAGCGTATGAAATTTTTAGAAATATTAAATATTGCTTTTGGTGAGCCTGTTAAAGAGTAAACCAAGGGTATACAAGTGGTACAAAAATTTCAAAGCAGGCCTTAAAGGACAGCCGTTTTAAAAGCATGGATGAGATTAAAAATGCACAGTTAAGACACCTATAAACTATTCCGAAGAAACAGTTCGTAAATTGTTCCGGGAATTGGAAAAAGCGCTTGCTTAAGTGTACAGCATGTGATGAGGAATATTTTGAAGAGGATAACATTGCTGTAGATTAACAAATAAAGTTCTTACCAAAAAATAAAAATTAATATGTGAACGCACCTCTTAGATCAAGCTTTCTGCTTAGAATTACAGAATCGGTGTACATGTTTCGAAGAAAATTTCAGCAGTGTTTGGAATAGCTATTGGGCACATGTTTTAAGTAATTTGTCTTAGAATCAGGTGAATAGTGACCGAGATAGAGATTTAGTGTTTTATAAGCATCAAAGGTTTTACATGATTTTGAAACTGTCTATAACGATGGGTTTGCTGCCAAAATTATTAGTTTTCCTTCGTGGCGATTCCAGTAAACCATGCGGCTTATTTTCACGTTCCTTCCTTATGCGTCCTATTGCGCGAGGCTGACGTAAGCATAAATTGTCGCCCTTTGATTGGGACTGACAATATTATTATAGTTCTTTTTGGGTCGCCTCTTTAATACACGCTGTAATAACATTAGAGACGACTGAACGCTCGTCACTCCGCAAATACCTTCTCTTCTTCGTATTCTACACATTTTCTTGCAATGCTAGACCATTATGCATCACCTCCGGATATCGAAGCATATCAGTAAGTATACAAAGTTAACTGACTAACACTGGCAACTAAGATCCTACGAACAGAAACGACGTATATCACCGCACGCCGATCTACACCGCTAGACAGGTAACGGGCAACAGACTTTGGGTGCCCCTGTATGCCGGTGGCAGCATTCTTCCGGGAAAGGCCACTTCCCCACCAAAGGCGTTGCTCGTTCTTCAGTTTACAGACAGACTATACCTCGTGTCCATAGTGAGGCTGCGTCTTGCCGTCGCTGGGGCTGTCAACTCAGCTGCCAGCGTGCCTACATCGCCATCTCAGCGTGCCACCTTCTCAACAGCATATGCAGGGACGATTTATGGTCCAAGCGGCACAAAACTGCCATTTGGGGTTCCAAGCTGCGAGGAACACCAGTGTCACTCAGATGCAAGATTTGTATACATTTGTATCACAGTTAGTAGCGAAAACTGAAGCAGGTGAAGATACAGGCGGGAGAAGCGGGGCGCCAAACTAATAAGTCGCTTGCGTGGAGAAATGTCGTCAAATCGGCCCTGGGCCCACGCACACCGCTCGCTGTACATCATCTCCTTCTGCTACAAATTTGAATGTTACTGGAGGACGCTAAACCGTGGCTGAGACGGGGGTGCACCCACATGACTGTCCAAGCCGAATGAATTTACAAAGAATTGTACATGTTCACCGTTTGTTTCTCTACAGCTGTCCACTGCGCAGCTCCCATCTCCCAAGCCATATACGAACTAAAAAGGCCCATGTAGACGAGCCATCGCCACCCTGAGCACCAGAGGATTCGATCTTCATAGCCTCCATAGCGGCGTTGCATTCCCCGACCTGCTTCATTTTGGCGCCCAGACAGGAAACATTTTGCTGAACTTCAACAACTGATTTTCATAAATCCCACCTCCAGCTGCACTGCACTTTCGAATTCTCTTGACAACACAGTGAGTAGTTCTCTGGGCTTGTCTTAGCATTCTTTTATGAGGCACCATTCTTCGTAATCTGAAAGAACAGTTCTTCTCTTGTGTTTATTTTCTCTTTATGGGCTACGGCTTTCAACCACCCTCAGAGGTAAAAATTTAAAGGGGACCTTGCTGGTCAAGAAACACGACAACTTCCGTCGATCTATGTTCCGGGGAAGGTTAGATTCAGATGACATGTCACCTATCGTCTAGAATGTGGAGCTGTCCCGTCATGCTAAAAGAACATGTTCATTCTTAAACCCAAAGTAACCTCTTCCAACAATGCCAGAAGCTCGTTTTTAAGAAACTCTTGATAACGAGGCCCTGCAATGCTATGCTATATCACAGTAGGGCAAGTCAACTTTGTATAGATTACTACAGGATACATTTAAAGAGAAGCAATTACAATTATGCAAACTGAAGAATAACTTCACAACTTGAACTTCAAAACAATGAAGTCGATACATAAACCAATAACAACTGCAATAGCAAAACGCAGAATGAATACGTATTTCTGCAACCAGCTGTGTCTCTGGAACCAATAAAATTTTGGCTCATGTCATATGAAATGTTTTAATCGAATTAGTCCATGCTACCACTCCTGAAATATTTACTGTTCCTTTTCACACATCGTGTAACGGAAATATAGAGAATGAAAGAAAAAACATTCCACAGTGCAAACTCTTAACCATTTCATCCACACGAAATAGATGCACATTGGCTGCCTTGAGCGTAGCACTAACAAGGGAAAATAATCAGCTATAAATAAACGATCTTGGAGAAACTTGATGGGCATGTAAAGGATCAAAATAATGAAATATATATTTTGAGTTTTTGCCCAATTCCACTTCTGAGTAGTAAAAAGTACCCCGAAAGATAATTTCGCATATTAAGTTCAGAGGTAATATCTTCTGAACTATGGCATATTTATGGAAAACGTGTTTCACTTAAAATTGAAAATTTGATTGTTGTTCTTGAAAATGGTACAATTAACTTTTGCAGTATCTGAAACTTTGTAAACTTGCCCCACCATTAATTAATTTTGAATAGTGAAACCTTTTGTTACAGCATAAATTAGAAAAGCTCTCACGCCACATCCACGTGTAAAAAATCTGGTTTCTGAAGCAAAACATTTGGAAAATGAATTGTACATACTGTGATGTCGGAGTATTTACAACATACCTACTTAAAATATCCAAACATGCGTTAATACTTTAATTATTTGTTTCACTTGTCTTTATTTTACGTTTTAATTGTTATTTTATGTTTTATATTGGTTCTTTGTTTGTTTTCTAGTTTACTATTTCACATAAAAATTAACTCAATATTACAGTAGAAAATCATTACAATAACGATTACCTGTAAAGAAATACATAAGAATAAGATTTTTTTTACGCCAACACATAAAATAAATGAAATTACTACACACAATACACGCAAAGTACAAGACAATAGGAAACAAAATTCAGAAAAATTCCCAAATTGTGGCAAGTGATCCTCTAAATGTCCTGATTTGCTTCAGACACTTTTCAGTACACTGGCAGACCTTTGCAAAGAGAGCTGATTACGTACTAGTGACTGCAGCTTGATTATGTGGTTACTGAAGTGGACACTGACGTCATAATCATTCAGCAGAACTATATCTGAAAATCTTCTCACAAAGTTCTTCCAACATCGAAAGCTATATTAGTACAATGGATGTATCTGTCTCATCCAGTCGTCTGGGATGACCAGATGAACAAGTTCTTTGTCCTCAGGTACGACGTTCAAAACGGTTTTCTGACTCTGAAAACCCTCCTTTTCATAATTTTAAAAGAAAATGTAGTGGAGTTTGGATCTAGAATTTGAGAATCTCTTTTCGAAGCCCCAAAATTTCTTGCGATGACATCGAAATTCGGTCAACTAACGTCTGACCACGTCAAAAGACGTTGGACGGAAGTATTCGTTCCCATTGCGGGAGAAAAATCCGTATTATTATTAGATTCTTTGGGTGGTCAGTGTAACAGTTCCGTTTTGAGTGTCATACCTGAGAACATGGAACTTGTTCATCTGCTGATCCCAAAGAGCTCGATTCCACAGGTGCAGCCGTTGGACGTATAAGGCTTTCGAAGTGGAAAGAATTTTGTGAGAAGATTTTAACACATAGTTCTGCTGAATGATTATGTCAGTCTCCAGTGGAGAAACAATGTAATCAAGCTACAGTCACTACTAAACAACCAGTTCTTTGCGCCAAGGCGCTGCAGTGTACTGAAAGATACCTGATACTAATCACGACATTTAGAGGATCACGCAGCGCAATTTGCAAATCATTGTGAATTTTGTTTTATAATGTGTTGCCTGTCGTGTGTATTATGTAAAGAAATTTCGTTCATTTTCTGTGAATGGTGAAAAAAAGAGGCTATACTTTCAGCATTTCTTTATGGCTAATCATTATTATAATTATTTTTGTGTCATAATAATGAGTTTTCAGTTAACAAAATACACATGTGAAACCATTAACTAAAAAGTCATACAAAGAAACATGAGTTTAAAACGTGAAATAACAATTTAAAACATAAAACAAAAATAAATAAAAAATAACTAGAATAATAATGAGAGTTTAGATAATTTAAACAGGTATGTTGAAAATACCCCGACTCTACTTTATGTACAGCTTATTTTCCAAAAATTGCATTTCAGAAACCAGTTTTTTTTATTACACATGGGTGGATGTGGCGTGAAAGCATCTTTAATTTATGATGTAGCAATAGTTTTCATTATTCAAAATTAACTAGTAATGATGGGGTACTTTGCAAAATTTCAGATTATTACAGAAGTTAATTACACAGTTTTCAAAAACGTTAAATACTTTTCAGCATTTACAAGAAAAACATTTTTCATATTCACGTTTTCTTAGATATTCCCTCTAAACTTAATGCGCAAAACTGCTTCTCCGGGTGTGTTTCACCTCTTAAAAGTGAAACTGGGCAAAAACAAAAAAAAATGTACTGCATTATTCTGTACCCTGTGCGTTTTCTGGAAATGTTCCTTTGTGAGTATGAGATAAAACGAGCAGGACTCTTGGTTGAAAAATGATACGTGTACGTCAGACATGCTTCTCCATAGTATGCGATGTGTACGGTAGACGTACTGTTCATGAGATATGAACTTACTTAGTAAAAGTTTTGACAACGCAAATTATACTAGCGAAACGAGCTACGGGTAGCTTCATGCCGTGCAGCAGACTTTTAGCCACACTTTTACCATTTCCGTTTCTATACCAGAGTACAGCTTCATCAAAAAGCCAACAGCTGGATTATGCAGTTTCAGCGAACACCACACAAGCAAAGAGATCGACGTGATTCCCTGTGACGCAAGTCCGCCTCGTTTAACTGATAATGGAACAATGAGCTCTGAGAACCTTGTGACGTCATTCGACTGCATCACAGTTCCAATCGCCACAGCAAAGTAAAATCCCTGATCGAATGTTTTCGCCTGTACTCCGACAACTGAAACCTGCAGATCCAATACGCGCAATAGAAAATTACTTTCTAACTGGCATCGCAAATTTACCTGTGAACGTTGCTATTTGCACAGTGATCCACAGAAGAGAGCGAATTTCTGCCAGTATGACTAATGAGCATGTAACAATTGCATCATCAATGAAAATACGACTACTGGAGTTTTATCTCTGTCTGTGTTCGGAGTGATGATAGTGCGTTATAGCATCACTGAGTACAGGTGTAAACAGGAACGTAAAGAGAGGTAGAAATAGGTTTATGCTTAGTAAGTGTAACAGTAAACAGACTGCTGATTATCTGAGCAGTCAGCATCAAACATTCGTTGCTGAGACTGAAAATATTACGTATAAAGGGACAAATTTCTGAACTATTGTACAATAGCCTTATGTGCTGAGCAATACTGTGAGGCATGGGAAAGATTCGTCGTGGTTCTAGAGCCGTGTTAGAAAGCTACTCGAATGCAAAAAGAGCTTCACCGAATATTTAAACGTAGCCAAAGCCTCGTAGATAAGTAAAAACTGAACAGAGGCAAAATTAGCGTAACGAAAGCCATGCGTGAAGCCTTCAACGAATTCGAAAGCAAAATTTTTATCCAGCAGATAGCAGATGTAGCAGAAAATCCTAACAAGTTTTGTCTTATGTTGTATCACTACGCGTTTCACAGCCATCTGCCTAGACACTCAATTACCATAACTGTGTCGAAACGGAGCTTGAAAGAGAAGAGATCAGAATATTAAATTCCTTTTTCCGATACCGATTCACGGAAGAAGGTTGCACTGTTGTGGTTCCTGCTTCTAATCGTCACACGAAGGTCAAAATGACAGATATCGAAATAGATGACCGCGAAATAGAAAGTCAACCAAAATCACTCACAAGGAAACCTCCCCATCGCACCCCCCTCAGATTTAATTATAAGTTGGCACGGTGGATAAGCCTTGAGAAACTGAACACAGATCAATCGATAAAACAGGAAGTAGTTGTGTGGAACTATGACAAAAATAAGCAAAATATACAAACTGAGTATTCCATGTGCAAGATAGGCAACATCAAGAATAATGTGAGCTCAGGAGCGCCGTGGTCCCGTGGTTAGCGTGAGCAACTGCGGACCGAGAGACCTTTGGTTCAAGTCTTACCTCGAGGGAAAAGTTTAATTTTTTATTTTCAGGCAATTATCAAAGTTCAGGCACTCTCTCCAAAATTCCAGGACATGTTCAGATTTGCTTGGACATATGAAGGATTTGACGGTCTACACACGGAAAAATTTGAAAACGTTAAAAACGTATGTTTTGACAGAGCACAGGGAAAACTGCGCGACTGTGAAACTGTTGCATTCATTTGTTGCAGTTTATGTGACAAACTCTTATGTCTTCATCACTTTTTTGGGAGTGATTGTCACATCCACAAGAAAACCTAAATCGGGCAAGGTAGAAGAATCTTTTTACCCATTCGCCAAGTGTACAAGTTAGGTGGGTCGACAACATATTCCTGTCATGTGACGCACATGCCGTCACCAGTGTCGTATAGAATATATCAGACGTGTTTTCCTGTGGAGGAATCGGTTGCGATCAAATGTTTTCGGTTCCCATTGAAGAGGCACGTCCTTTCGTCTACTAACCGCACGGTTTTGCGGTGCGGTCGCAAAACACAGACACTAAACTTATTACAGTGAACAGAGACGTCAATGAACGAACGGACAGATCATAACTTTGCGAAAATAAAGTAAACTCTACACTCGAGGGAAGACGTGAACCAAGGACATCTCTTTTCGCAGCTGCTCACGCTAACCAAGGGACCTCAGCGTTCGTGAGATCAGATCAACCTTGGTGTTTCCTATCTTGCGCATGGGCTACTCAGTTTTTATATTTTGCTTATTTTTTTTCATAGTTCCACACAAATTCTTCCTGTTTTCTCGATTGATCTGTGTTCAGTTTCTCAAGGCCTATCCACTGTGCCAACTTATAACTAAATCTGAGGGGGGTGCAATGGGGAGGTTCCTTTGTCAGAAGCGTCGAAGGGACTGCACCTGATGGAATATGCTCGCTAGTCATGACCTTTGTAGAGACCGAAACAATATGGATTCCACAAAGGACGATTGATTTCTGTTGGTCCGCGAGACCTACAGAGCAGCAGATACTGACGTACATGTTGATACCGTGTTCCTTGAGGGCGACGTTACCGGCGGAGGTTCGAGTTCTCCCTCGGGCATGGGTGTGTGTGTTTGTCCTTAGGATAATTTAGGTTAAGTAGTGTGTAAGCTTAGGGACTGATAACCTTAGCAGTTAAGTCCCATAAGATTTCACACACATTGGAACATTTTTTGGGGACGTTAGGTTCACCGCGGTAATATCTCTGCGTGACGTCACTGTGTCGTAGCCGTGACCTATGTCGACCGTTAAGGAGTGTTTCAACTTTCGTGGTCGTATCGACCCTGAGGGCGGTGAACGTCCCGTAGCACAAAGCTCACGTCTGGTATACTTGCTGCCGTAACTAAATGAATCTTAAAAATAATATACTATTTGATGTTTTAAATATCTAAATACTTCCAAGTATGGAAGAATTGTGTAGTAAAACAGCTTGTATTCATTTTAGAAAAGTTGTCTGCAAATGCACAATCATTGTGTGAACCTCATTAGGGTTAATAAATGGAAACGTATTTATAGGTTGTACACCAGTGCGTAAGTCACATCTTCCTTCATCTTATGCGATTTGATCTGTTTATTGATTTTGTTTTAATTGGTCTGTTTGTTCATTTGAGGACCATATACATAACATAATGTCGTCTAGTTACGATTAAAAATTTTTCGTCGTTTGCACACGAAAATAATAAGCGTAGTATTACCATAACACTCTTCTGAAACAATAAAAATATTGTAAATATGAAGTATCGTTGTAACTGTGGTATCCATTCTTACACACCAATTAAAGCAGTGACTCATCTGTTCAACTAGTATATTCATTGCGACTTCGGAAACTTTTGCTGGCATTTCCTTCAGTGAAAGTCAGAAACTGCCAACTTCATACTCGTTATTTACATAATGTATTACGAAAAGCACTTGACAGTAAACTCCCCCAACAGTTAAAGTGTGCTGGTTCTGTGAAGTATTTTGTAATTTGCAGAAGAAATCACAATTCACTGCGAGAAAAAAATAAATCTCTTACTTTGCACTTGAAAGTATCAGGAACAACGAGAAAAAACAGCATCAGAAACATTCCTGTGCCTTACTTGAAGATGTTATTGCTTTGAAAAAAAGTCTCCTAAAATAACTAGCTCCTAAATTTTCTTTTGTACTTTATAGACAGCTGAAACTAAGTAATCTTATGATTCTTTTACAAATGTATTTCTCTTTTCTGTCCTTTTTATTCCTAATGGTGCCTAGTTTGTTTTACGAGATAGCAGTCGTTTTTTGAACAATTAGTGGCATTAGCGTGTTTCATTCTTACTTTGTAAATTAATGACAATGACAACTCATCCTGGGAGAGTGAGCTCTTATATGTTCACAACATCGAATGTTACAAAACATACTTTTATTGTATTAACAAGAAGGTCCCAGACTTTTGCAGAAAAGCGAAGGAAAAGAAGAAAATACGAGAAGCAGCAGGACAGGAACCAGTTCCCCTAATAATACGCTCAGAAGTCGTAACTCCATTTTGTACTTACACTTTCTGAAGGCTTTCACTACCGACATTTCTTTGTCTTATGTCTAATAGTAACAAATTGTACCAGCAACGACGCTTTTCGAAGTATGCTCAATATGTGAAGCAGCATATTTTCATTGGAGATACGTTGTAATTTAAAACCTATTAACGACAAACTTAAACAAAAATACAAAATCTAGTATGGCTTCGCCCACTTCTCAGATCTCGATACGACCATCTAAGAAGATGGACCACCAAAACGGTCCAAAATGGAGATGTATACGTCATACTGACGTCATGGAGAAGTAACACCCCGTCGAACCTAACGTCTCCCGCTCCTTGACTTACATCTATAAGCTATTGGTTAAACATGGAAGCTCGACGAGGCTTTACGTGGACGAAGAAGAGCTTCAGAGTATGACGCTTGATGCAGGTACTGGTGGGTGACCCTCAACACACACTAATGTAACGTATCGCACGTAAATAGGCGGTAAGACCCGGTTATTGTATAATCACGCGATTGCAAGTCGATCACCGGAAGCAGTCACGTTGTAACATAACGAGCGACTGCTTCACAAAAGTATTTGTATGAATGCTGAATACTTGACTGCGCAGTTTGTGGCCAGCAAGTGGCGTGGCGCTGGTTGCGAGCAGCCGAACGGTGAGAGGCAGCGATCAGTGGGTTTTTCCCAGATGTGCAGAGCGTGTTGGAACTCAGGCGACGCGCTGGCCAAGCGTGGAGTGGGGGTTGGGGAGGGTGGGGGAATCATGCTACAGATTTGGGTTCAAAAAATCGATTTTTCGAAAATATTTTTTTCTTATCTACAGTTTAATCAGTTGTCATAGACGTCCAGTGGGGACTGTAATTATTGTACAGCAGCGGAACTTGATAGGTATTCTAAAGCGCTAATTCGGAACTCACTTACACTGGAAAAAAATAGTTTCAGTTTTGGCAACCAGATGCAAATCTGGCGCTGTGAATGCAGGAAAGGTGTATAGAAATGTTTCTGTATGCGTGAAAAATTAGAAATGGGACTGGGACAGGAAAGGTCAAACAAGCGGGACAGGCATACTGTTGTTTTTATTAGTAACTGCCACTTACTGAGCTCCGGCGACGTAAACGAGATGCTGTACAGCGTCAAATTCCCACCTGATGGCCGGAAGTGGAACTAATTTTTTCCAGCTAAATCGACTCCGTATTAATGCACAACCATAGTAAAAAATTTTCACTGCCAAACGATAATTACAGCCCACACTAGACCTCTGTGAGTCGGTGCACTTTACTTATAACCACCTGGTGTGTTGTGTATAAATTTTATCTTGATGTCAACGTTATAAATGCCTTTAAAGTGTTAAAATGTTTGAGCTCGCAGCGTGTCCCACTTTTTCAGACATGCGGCAAATTGTGATGGGAATTATTCTTCTTTCAAAGCTACGTAGATAATAAACCATGCAATACTGGAACAGAAAACTTGCAGTGTGTTGGCCATGTCCAAAAGAGGCTTGGTGGTAGGCTTCATCGCTTGCTAGAGGAGAAGAAATATTAAGCACTTGTGGATGATAAACAGCTGGGATGAAAAGACAGGCTTGCTTTTAAAGAAATTGATTCTCTTCAGTTATATTATGGTAGAGCTACCAGAAAAAATTCAATTAATTTAGAAACAATGAGGCTTACTGTGTGGGCAGTTTACTCTCAAAAGCTACTTAATGAACACAGACCAAAGCATAGTCTGCGCCCAAAACACGACTTCTTTAAGTACAACATAATAAAGAGAACTTACATAAATACTCACTACCAGAACATGTTATGAATGCAATTAAGACCACATTCAGGTTTCTTGCAAATCCTCATTTATTGAAGAAGTGCCTCCACGGGAAAACACAAAATGCGAATTAAAGCTTAAATAAATTAATTTGGATTAGATGTTGAGAAAGGACAAAGGACAGTCTGTGGACTAAATGTACTGAAAATAGTTGTCCATGGCGCAGTTTTATATTTCAGCGAGGGAAATAATGGCGGAATTGAAATGCTGAACAGAGGTGGTGTAAATTCAGGTGTGTTTACTGCAAAAGCATTTCACACCATCGATCAGAGCAGGATCAACAAAGTTGACACATTACTGTTTAATCTATAAACACAGGCCAGACAGATTAAAAGGGGAGAGAAGAGACACCCGGACGATGAGGGGTACCAATACCGAGAATTTTAAAATGCAGGTAGGCGTATTACATGTTGAGATATGTGAACTAAATCTTTAACTGCTTTTTCTGATTTCTACATATTTAACACTCTTAGAAGCCTTTTCTCGAAAAATCCTAATCCTACGAAATTTAAAGAAGCTGCCCAAAACAAGTTGCTGTCCAATTGTAGCTACGCAAATATAATACCTTCTGTCAGATTCTGAATTACGAAATTGTTTGTTAGCAAAAAGATAATTGATTCTGATCGCACTTTGTAAATAATAAAATTTTAAACACATATTAATGACTGTATTTCAATGGTGTTATAATCCTCTTACTACCTCTAAATAAAATTTTTGGTCTGATTGCAATGATCAGAATTTCAGTTATGGCTTTTTAAAAGAAGACATTTAAAAAAATTAAATTAACACTGAAACTTCCTGGCAGATTAAAACTGTGTGCCCGACCTAGACTCGAACTCGGGACCTTTGCCTTTCGCGGCACTGTTTGCAAAATATGAACTCTGGGACTATTCCTATATTTTTCCATTTTCTGTGTCCAGAAAGGCCCGTACAGGACCTGCAACATGCGCTCGTGCATTATCCTGCTGAAATGTAGGGTTTCGCAGGGATCGAATGAAGGGTAGAGCCACATCTGAAATTGTTCAAAGTGCCGCCAATGTGAACAAGAGGTGACCGAGACGCGTAACCAATGGCACCCCATACCATCACGCCGGGTGAAACGCCAGTATGGCGATGACGAATACACAATTCCAATGTGCGTTCACCGCGATGTCGCCAAACAAGGATGCGATCATCATGATGCTGTAAACAAAAACTGGATTCATCCGAAAAAATGACGTTTTGCCATTTGTGCACAAAGGTTCGTCGCTGAGTACACCATCGCAGGTGCTCCTGTCTGTGATGCAGCGTCAAGGGTAACCGCAGCCATGGTCTCCGGGCTGATAGTCGAAGCTGCTGCAAACCTCATCGAACTGTTCGTGCAGAAAACGTCCCCATCTGTTACTCAGGAATCGACACGTGGCTGCACGACCCGTTACAGCCATGCGGGTAAGATGCCTGTCATCTCGACTTCTAGTGATACGAGGCCGCTGGGATCCAGCACGGCGTTCCGTATTACCCTCCTGAACCCACCGATTCCATATTCTGCTAATAGTCATAGTATCTCGACCAACGCAAGCAGCAATGTCGCGATACGATAAACCGCAATCGCGATAGGCTACAATCCGACCTTTATCAAAGTCGGAAACGTGATGGTACGCATTTCTCCTCCTTACACGAGGCATCACAACAACGTTTCATCAGACAACGCCGGTCAACTGCTATTTGTGTATGAGAAATCGGTTGGAAACTTTCCTCATGTCAGCACGTTGTAGGTGTCGCCTTCGGCGCCAACCTTTTGTGAATGCTCTGAAAAGCTAATCATTTGCATATCACAGCATGTTCTTCCTGTCGGTTAAATTTCGCGTCTGTAGCACGTCATCTTCGTGGTGTAGCAATTTTAATGGCCAGTAGTGTATTTAAATTTCTTGAATTGTGGTCATGTTCAAACTAAGTGTGTTGCTCAGTGCAGTCGCGTGACTGAACTTTTTAAACAGTTTGCCACAGCACAGCTTGGGATCTTTTGGTCAGTGCTCACCAATTCGGGAAGATCTTTTGTCTGGTTGGGACGGGCAGAGCGCCGCCAGAGATTCAGACTGTGTTAGTGAGATTTATAATACTTCGGTGATCACGAGCTGAACACTTGGAAATATATCGGGACTTGAAATTCAGTAGCCATTTAGAAATTGGTTCTTTTACGTTCATGCGAACGTTATTTTTATTTAACTGTTTGTAAGCAACTGCGAACTTTAATGATTTTGCAGCATAATTTTTTGATTGAAATTGTGTGACGAACTTGTACTACATTTGTAATGAGTCTTTCTGGTAATGAACTTTGTTTCGTTGCGAATGCTAGACAAATTTCGAACTGTCGAAGTTTTAAGTTTTTGCTACTGGTTCTTTGTGAGGTAATATTCATGTTTACGACATTATTCTGCACTTGACACCGTTAGTAAATGCTCTAGTGAAACTACATGACAGATTTGCTTTACTGATTTGAAAAGTGTTCAGTTAATCTATCAGTTTGATATGATGCCACTATTCAAGCATAATTTACTATTGAAATCTTGTTAAATCTCAAACGTCATGGAGTAGACAACATTATTATCCTGTGGCATTCTACTCATATATTTACCTTTCATTATTATTATTTATGGTAATTATGGGAGCTGAAGAAATGAATTAAAATTTGTGCCATGGCCAGGACTTGAACGTGGGTCTTCTTGCTTACTAGGCAGTAACGCTAGCCATTATTTATTCACTGCTCTTTTCTTGTTTTTAATTATTATTTCGCTGATGTCTATACTAGTAAAAGAGCTCTGCGATTAATTTTATGCTACAATTTTGGTTTTAAAGCAGTAGTGCGCAACCCGCGCCTATTGTTTCCAGTGAACCGAAACTGAAATAGAGGCACTGCATTGCTCACAGCACGCTGCTTGTCCAGTCGCAGAGACACGTCTTCCGCTTGCCTACAGCCGCTCCTGTTGCAACATGCGTTATGCACTAAGGCGCCAAAGAAACTGGTATTGGCATGCGTATTCAAATACAGAGATATGTAAATAGGCAGAATACGGCCCTGCGATCGGCAACGTCTATTATAAGACAACAAGTGTCTGGCGCAGTTGTTAGAATGGTTACTGCTGCTAAAATAGATTATCAAGATTTAAGTGGATTTGAACGTGGTGTTATAGTCGGCACACGAGCGATGGGACACAGCATCTCTGTGGTAGCAATGAAGTGGGAACTTTACATCACGACCTTTTCACGAGTGTACCTTGAAAATCAGGAATCCGGTAAAACATCAAATCTCCGACATCGCTGCGGCCGGAAAAAGATCCTGCAGGAAAGGGACCAACGGCGAATGAAGAGAATCGTTCAACGTGACAGGAGTGCAACCCTTCAGCAAATTGCTGCAGATTTCAATGATGGGCCATTAACTAGTGTCAGCATGCGAACCATTCAACGAAATATCATCTATATGGGCTTTCGGAGCTGGAGGGCCACTGGTATACCCTTGCTGACTGCACGACACAAAGATTGCTCCTTGCCTGAGCCCGTCAACACCAACATTGGACTGTTGATGACTGGAAAGATGTTGTCTGGTTGGACGGGTCTCGTTTCAAATTGTATCGACCGGATGGACGTGTACGGATATGGAGACAATCTCATGAATCCATGGACCCTGCATGTCAGCAGGGGACTCCACCAAGCTAGTGGACGCTCTGTAATGGTGTGGGGCGTGTGGAGTTGGAGTGATATGGGACCTGTGATACGCCTGGATACGACTCTGACAGGTGACACTCACGTAGGCATCCTGTCTGATCACCTGCATCCGTTCATGTCCATTGTGCATTGAGACGGACTTCGGCAATTCCAGCAGGACAATGCGACACGCCACACGTACAAAATTGCTGCAGAATGGCTTCAGGAACACTCTTCTGAGTTTAAACACTTCCACTGGCTATTAAACTCTCCAGACATAAACATTATTAAGCATATCTGGTATGCCTTGTAAGTTTCTGTTCAGAAGATATCTCCACCCTTTCGTACTCTTTCGAGTTTATGGACGGCCCTGCTCGATTCGGGGTGTCAGTTCCTTCCAGCACTACTTCAGACATTAGTCGAGTCCATGCTACGTCGTGTTGCGGCACTTCTACGTGCTCACGGGGGCCCTACATGATATTAGGCAGGTGTATCAGTTTCTTTGGCTCTTCGTTCTACATCACCAGCATTGTTTTATATTAGACAATTTTCCATGCGAGAGTCATTTTGCTGCATGCACTGTCGGCTTTCGGCTGGGTCTTTCTTGGAAAAGTTTGATTTATAAATAGTGTGTATCCTCCTATCCAATATGCAGGTGATAATCATTAATGTGTTATATATTTAACTTCTCTAAGGCAGGGGTGTCTAAACTTTTCGTCTGACGGAACACTTCGAGAACGCTGGTACTTTCATGGAGCACCTTGTTTATTTTGAAGGTTAACAAAATCTTAGAAATGAGAAAACTTGTTGTATTCGGTGATTACTTCAATTTTAAATCATAACTAAAAGTACAGAACTCATAAAAAATTTTAAAAGTTATTAGCATTATCAAAATGTCGAAAAAAAACACCATGTTATTAATGGTTTTTCACGGTGCGTTGATTCCCACCGAAGAACAGTGTTCCACGCAACACAGTATGGGAAACCCTGATCTAACGGCATCTCTGTTGACATGCATCCAACTTGCCTTCCATAAAAGAATGACGAAGTCCTTTTCAATCTGACGAAACGTCCAGTTAGCAAGACCATATTTTTCTGCAGTTGCAATTACTGTTGCACGATTCAGGACTTACTTTCGCAAGACGAGGTGGCCGAGTGGTTAAGGCGTTGGACTGTTAATCCAATGTGTTCTGTACGCAGGCGTTCGAATCCCATCCTCGTCTAATGCCTTGCGTACATAACTCCTAAATACACGCGCGATTCGTACTTCCTCCTGCATCTGAATTATTATATCCTCTAGACTGGAGCTGCTGTTTATAAACGTTACTTGTCTAAGACTATTCGCATAATTAGGCTGGCAATCTAAAAGTGACTCGGATCCACACACAAAGCTATTGCATAGCGATGTCTATTTTTCCAAATCACTTAAAAAGTTTGTTACAGGTTTGTCAGATCGCCTCTCTACTTTGCTAGAATATCGATTGAATACTGACACAGATAAAGAAGATGACGTTATTGTGCTGTCTTACGTAACGAGGAAAGATATAAGATGCTGCGTCCAATCACGCCTTGAAAAGAACATCCACAGGAGATTATTCGTAACAGCAACGAATAGCGAGCCGACGGATGCTAAATTAATGTATATTTATCGTATAACAACAGTCAGAGCGGAATACGCAAATAACGGAGAAAAATCCAAAAGACCAAGAAATCCATAATGACTGGGAGGTAACAACAAATTAACAGCGCCAATGGTGAGATGCCCGACCAGCCAGAAAGAACGACAGAGGCCGTGGGATGTCCTCTGGAAGAGAACGCCCACATAAATGACAACACACTACGAAATTGCCCACCAGGAAGAATGTAAGCAACAATTGCTTCTGTAAAGAATAACAACTATCTATAAAAAAAACTACGAAAATATATGGACGAAATGTGAAATGAAACAAGTCCAAGCATATAATGCACCAACTCCAAACAAGCAAAATTCAAAGGACTATAAAATGTGAAAAAATTTGCCTTGGCGTCCGACGTGTTTTAATGTGTGAGAACTGAGATATAGGACTAGATCGAAATAGTCAGCTGAAATGTCGTCTCCAGTCCTGAGAATGGAATCGAGTCGTGAAATGCCATACTCACCAAAGAAGGCAACGCTGGACAGGTTGAGAAACTGAGAAGCAGAACATAGTTCGCTTGCAGTATAAATAAAATATCAAATTAATTCAGCGCCGGAGCTCTGCTGTTTGGACCGCACGACGAGCAAATAATAATAGGAGGAGTCGGACGTTCAGACAGACAGACCGACAGAAGGACAACAAAGTGAACCTATAAGAGTTACGGTTTTACTAGTTGAGATATGGAACCGTAAAAAAAAGGCCGAAGTGTAGCCTACAATGTTTTCAGGTCATACGGTGTACAATTGTCGGATGAACCTCCAGAAACAAAAGACTTAATGCGCTAAAGGCCTGGTGCCGTGGGGTTTCCTGCCACTTGTCAAGCCTTGCTCGCGCTATCATTCAATCAAAACCAAAGAAATCTCCACTCAGTTTCGCTACCTAGTGGATAAAGTTATGAAAACCCTCCCTTGTTCTTCACGACTTCAATAACAGAAATCGATCAGTCGAAGCACACCGGACACATGACACAAAACTACTAGCACATCTGCACGTCGCCACACCATACACAAAGAAAGTAAAATGTTGGCCCCTGAAGTAGCAAATGACGGAAACAAACGATGTCTCCGCAAGTTGTAGGAATTAGTAATCTACCTTAAGAAACCGGCCTTTAGATTCCATATCGTTACAGTGACTACTTAATATTAATTTAAACACAGTCCCCACATGGCTATAAGGTCACATTCCCCACCAATAACAGTTTAAAGAAAAGACTAGTGCACACGCTTGGGATAATGGTAGATCCTTTCACCATTACAGCTGTTTACGAAATCTGTGATAACTGTCCAAGATATTATCCAGGACAAACTGGAAGAACTATCAAAGATGGGTATAAAGAGCACTTGCCGGACAAGAGAGGTAATAACGTTTGTAATTCTACCTACGTAGTTGTTCTGAATACTCTCCGAAAACATTTGAAGAAACACTAACATTGCATAAACAAAGGAAAATATTGTAAGTTACATTTAATGGACGAAATTGAGATTTTTTAGCATCTAGCTAATAGAGATGGTTTCATCATAAGTGAACGGCTGCAGCTTAGTAATAAGCACTTCCTCAATGGCTTTAAGATGTTACTCACGACCGCTGAATAGCGATTTACCGGCTGCGCCTACTTTGTCGAGGAGGCCATTTATCTCAAACACACTTTCCTAAGTTCGTTATCCAGCACGATATGTTTAGAGTGAAGTCCAGTTTCTATGCCGCAAGAAAGGAATCCAATATGCATAACTACACTGACATAGAAAAAAACCGCTTCACCAAGGAGGAGTTGTGCAACGTATAGGAAAGGTGGTAGGCGTGTTTCTACATGTGAAAGATGTCTGTTGAAATTTCGCACCTGTCGCATGAAATGGCGCTAGTAGCGACACTACGAGGATGCACTTCAGGTTTGCATTAAATACACGCTGTAACGGTCATGAGCGTTAGCTACCTTTGAGACTGGACGTTGGGAATTCATGTTAGCCAAGACTGCCTTTAAGGCGACAAAGAATTTGAACGATGTCGTGTACTAGGAATACGAGAAGCTGGATGTTTCTTCCGCGATATTGCAGAAAAACTTGTCAGGAATGTAGCCACTGTACATGATTGCTGGGAGCGGTGGTCACGAGAATGTACAGTAGCAAGAAGACCGGACACCGAACGGCCAGCTGGCATTACGATTAGAGGGAAGACCGTTTTCGGAGTGTGGTTTTGGAGCATCGTGCTGCATCTGCAGCAACAATTTGAGCATCAGTTGGCAGCATAGTGACACAATGAATTGTTACAAATCTGTTACTTCGAGTACAGCTCCGAGCCAGAAGATCCGTAACGTACATTCCACTGACCCCAAACCAACACCATTTGCGACTTCAGTGGTGTCAAGCGAGGGCTCACTGCAGGTAGTATGGAAGTCTGTTGTATTTTCTGATGAAAGCTGGTTCTACCCTGCTGCCACTGATCATGTGTTGGTTAGGAGGAGACCAGTTGAGGGCCTGCAACCAAACCTCTGCCTCGTGATGACTGGGTGTTGTGTGATGTCCTTAGGTTAGTTAGGATTAAGTAGTTCTAAGTTCTAGGGGACTGATGACGATAGATGTTAAGTCCCATAGTGCTCAGAGCCATTTGAACCATTTTTTTCCAACCAAGCCTGTTTGTGTGCTAGACACGATGAACATACACGTCTAGTTGTGATCTGGGGTGTATTTTCGTATGACAGCAGGAGCACGCACCCTGACTGCATATTTGTACGTCAACCTGATGAATCGACCTGTTGAGTTGACACTGATGTACAGCATCCCACATACAGCTGTTGTAGCCCAACATGCTATACGGAGATCGACATATTGCCCTGGCCTGCTCGATCACCAGATCCATCTCCATTCTAGCGCATATGGGACATCACCGATCACCAGACGAGAACTCCAGCGTCATCCACAACAGGTATTAACCGCCCCTATATTGTTCAGGGAAGAATGGGTAGCTTTGAGCGATGAAGTAGTGAGGGCGGCAGAGGATCAAGTAGGTAAAAAGACGAGAGCTAGTAGAAATATTGAATTTGATTGATGAAAGGAGAATATATAAAAATGCAGTAAATGAAGCAGACAAAAAGGAATACAAACGTCTCAAAAATGAGATCGACAGGAATGGCTAAGCAGGGATGGCTAGAGGACAAATGTAAGGATGTAGAGGCTTATCTCACTAGGGGTAAGATAGATACTGCCTACAGGAAAATTAAAGAGACCTTTGGAGAAAAGAGAACCACTTGTATCAATATCAAGAGCTCAGATGGAAACCCAGTTCTAACCAAAGAAGGGAAACCAGAAAGGTGGAAGGAGTATATAGAGGGTCTATGCAAGGGCGATGTACTTGAGGACAATATTATGGAAATGGAGGAGGATGTAGACGAAAATGATATGGGAGATACGATACTGCGTGAAGAGTTTGACAGAGCACTGAAAGACCTGAATCGAAACAAGGCCCCGGAAGTAGACAACATTCCCTCAGAAGCCTTGGAAGCGCCAGTCCTGACAAAACTCTACAATCTGGTGAGCAAGATGTACGAGACAGGCGAAATACCCTCAGACTTCAAGGAGAATATAATAATTCCAATCCCAAAGAAAGCAGGTGTTGATAGGTATGAAAATTATCGAACTATCAGTTTAATAACTCACAGCTGCAAAATACTAACGCGAATTCTTTATAGACGAATGGAAAAACTGGTAGAAGCCGACCTCGGGGAAGATCAGTTCGGATTCCGTAGAAATATTGGAACACGTGAGGCAATACTGACCTTACGACTTATGTTAGAAGAAAGATTAAGGAAAGGCAAACCTACGTTTCTAGCATCTGTAGACTTAGAGAAAGCTTTTGACAATGTTGTCTGGTACACTTTCAAATTCTGAAGGTGGCAGGGGTAAAATACAGGGAGCGAAAGGCTATTTACAAATTGTACAGAAACCAGATGGCTGTTATAAGAGTCGAGGGGCATGAAAGGGAAGCAGTGGTTGGGAAGGGAGTGAGACAGGGTTGTAGCCTGTCCCCGATGTTATTCAATCTGTATATTGAGCAAGCAGTAAAGGAAACAAAAGATAAGTTCGGAGTAGGTACTAAAATCCATGGAGAAGAAATAAAAACTTTGAGGTTCGCCGATGACATTGTAATTCTGTCAGACAGCAAAGGACTTGGAAGAGCAGTTGAACAGAATGGACAGTGTCTTGAAAGGAAGATGAACATCAACAAAAGCAAAACGAGGATAATGGAATGTAGTCGAATTAAGTCGGATGATGCAGAGGGAATTAGACTACAAAATGAGACACTTAAAGTAGTAAAGGAGTTTTGCTATTTGGGGAGCAAAATAACTGATGATGGTCGAAGAAGAGAGGATATAAAATGTAGACTGGCAATGGCAAGGGAAGCGTTTCTGAAGAAGAGAAATTTATTAACATCGAGTATAGATTTAAGTGGGCCCAGGAAATGACCTGGGGGGGGGGGGGTCTCTGCAGACATCATGAGACTCTGGCATAAAATGGGGGTGATACGCGATTACAAGAACTCAGCAAGAGAGTTCTCACAGCCTCTGTCACCTCAATTCTCCAACTTCCTACCTACACGTGGTGCCCCCGTTAAGCCGAGCAACTCAGCGGAAGGTTGGGTAACCAACCCCAGCGGGAAACTGAGTCGGTGAGCAAATAGGAGTTGGTGGACAGTGGAAGGCAACGGCAAACCACCACTGAACTATCCCAAGAAAACCCCATGGCTTCGCTCAGCTCAAAATGTTCCGGAGTTTCAAGTTCCCCGATCGGATCTCCGGGGGGAACCAGGTTGAGAGGAGCTTCACGAAGAGTAAGATGGTGCAAAGAGAAGCACTGCATAGGATCATGGAATGTAAGATCCATGTATCAATGAAAACTAGACATAGTGAAAAGAGAAATGGAGAAAATTAACATCGACATATTGGGAATAAGTGAAATGAGGTGGACTAGCATGGGAGAATTTGCTTCGGACGGCCATATGGTGTATTATTCTGGGGACGATAACAACAGAAGTAATGGAGTAGCCTTCATAGTTAGTGATAAAGTGAGAAAAGCTGTAATGGGATGCAAATATAAAAATGATAGATTGATGTCCATCAGACTTCAAGGTCAGCCCCTCAACATCACAGTAATTCAAGTTTATGCACCAACAACCGATGCTGAAAAGGAAATTATTGACCAGTTCTATGGAGATTTACAAGAATTACTACTGTCAACACCAAAAAAGGATGTCGTCTTCATAGTTGGAGGTTGGAATGTAAAAGTGGGAAATCAAGCTGTAGAAGGTATAACAGGGAAATATGGTCTTGGTACAACAAATGAAGCTGGACAGAGACTCCTAGAATTCTGCCAAGAAAATTCATTGATAATTACTAATACACTGTTTCAACTACCAAAACGACACCTATATACCTGGACTTCGCCAGATGGCCAACACCGGAACCAAATTGATTACATACTTTGTAATCAGAGGTGGAAGAGCGCGGTTCAGTCAGCTACGACAAGACCTGGGGCTGACTGCGCATCAGATCACGAGCTCCTGATTGCAAAATTTCGGCTGAAACTTCAGAATGTAGCAAAAAGTATCCCAACTTGTAGATACGACCTTAACTCTATACCCTCCGACTACGCTGTAGAGGTACAAAACAGATTTAATGTATTACAGCTGGAGGACAAAAGCTCGCAAGAGATGTGGACAGAAGTAGCTAATACTGTCAAGGAGGCCGCAGAGAAACACATTCCCAAGAAAAGGAACAGTAAGAATGCTAGATGGCTATCAGTTGAGGCACTGCAAGTTGCAGAAGAACGAAGGAAAGGAAAAATCAAGGGAACTAGATCAGCTATGTTTGAATTAAATAAAGATTTTCAGAAATTAGCTAGAAGAGATAAAAATATATTCTTTAATGAACAGTGCAAGGAAGTTGAAGACATTAACGGAATGGGGAATACAAGAGATCTTTATAAGAAAATTAGAAAAATTAAAGGAAAATTCCAGGCAAAAATTGGAATGATAAAAGATAGAAACGGGAAAGATCTGAGTGAAGCAGAGGATGTTAAGGAAAGATGGGCAGAATATGTAGAAGACCTATACAAGAAAGAACTGCATAATGACAGGGCTCCTACTGCTGATGTTAATATTAATTTACAACTAGAGCGAGATATTTTGGAGAGCGAAATCCGGTGGGCCCTTGAAAATATGGCTGATAAAAAAACTAGTGGACATGATGAAATACCAGCAGAATTGTTTAAAGTCACTGGAAAGGATGCAGTGAAAGTGCTGCACTCAATATGTCAAAAAATATGGATCACGCAGCAGTGGTCAGAAGACTGGAAAAGATTAGTATTCATCCCCATTCCAAAGAAGAGAAGTTCTAAAGAATGCTCAGATTACCGAACAATCGCACTTATTTCTCATTCTAGCAAAGTTATGTTGAAAATCTTACAAAATAGACTTCGCCAATATCTAGATCGAGAGCTATCAGAAGAACAAGCTGGATTTAGGAGAGGAAGAGGAACTAGAGATCAAATTGCTAACATTCGGTGGTTTATGGAAAAAGCGAGAGAATTCCAGAAAGATGTGTACCTCTGCTTTATTGACTACACCAAAGCCTTTGACTGCGTTGATGACAACAAATTATGGAACGTACTGAAAAACATGGGTGTACCAGATCACCTCATTATCTGATACGGAGCTTATACCTTGACCAAGAAGCCACGGTGAGAACTTTGTATGGAACAACGAAATGGATAAAGGTTCAGAAAGCGGTCCGACAAGGCTGCATACTGTCACCGTACTTATTCAATCTGTATGCAGAACATGTTATGAGGAATTCGAGGCTAGATGAAGGAGAAACAGGAATTAAAATAGCTGGAATAAATGTAAACAACCTCAGGTACGCGGATGATACGATCCTGTTGGCAGAAAGTGAAGAAGAATTGAGAACACTCTTACTGAAGGTGAAAGACGAAAGTGAAAAGGCCGGTCTTATGCTGAATGTGAAGAAAACGAAAATTATGACAGCTACACCTACCAATTCGTGGGATATAGCAGGAGATACCATGGAGGTAGTGACCACATTCATTTATCTCGGTTCCCAGATCTCTGCTGACGGTGACTGCAGCCATGAAATCCGGAGACGCCTGTTGCTCGGTAGACAGGCGATGTCAAACCTTGACAAGGTTATAAGGTCCAGAGATATAACACTAGCAACAAAGATCCGTATTGTGAGGGCTATGGTCTTTCCAGTTGTATGGATGTGAGACCTGGACCATTAGAAAGGCTGAACGGCGAAGAATTGACTCCTTCGAATTGTGGTGTTGGAGGAAACTTCTTAGAGTTCCATGGACTGCAAAGAGAACCAACAGATCAATATTGGAGCAAATAAAACCAGATTACTCCCTGGAAGGTCTAATGTTAAAACAAAAGCTGACCTACTTTGGACACACAATGCGAAGGCATGCCTCGCTGGAAAAAACATTGATGCTGGGGAAGATTGAAGGAACTAGAGGAAGAGGACGTCAGAGGATGAGATGGATCGATGGCATCACAGAAGCAATGTGTTCCAACCTGGAAGGTCTACGGGAGGTAGTGCAAGACAGGAAAAAGTGGAGTGATTTGGTTCATGGGGTCACGAAGAGTCGGAACCGACTAAACGAATAGAGAGAGAGAGAGAGAGAGATTCAATACCTCCTCATTAGTTATGTGATCTACCCATTTAATCTTCAGCATTCTTCTGTAGCACTACATTTCGAAAGCTTCTATTCTCTTCTTGTCCAAACTATTTATCGTCCACGTTTCACTTCCATATATGGCTACACTCCATACAAATACTTTCAGAAACGACTTCCTGACACTTAAATCTAAACTCGATGTTAACAAATTTCTCTTCTTCAGAAACGCTTTCCTTGCCATTGCCAGTCTACATTTTATATCTTCTCTACTTCGACCATCATCAGTTATTTTACTCCCTAAATAGCAAAACTTCTTTACTACTTTAAGTGTCTCATTTCCTAATCTAATTCCCTCAGCATCACCCGACTTAATTTGACTACATTCCATTATCCTCGTTTTGCTTTTGTTGATGTTCATCTTATATCCTCCTTTCAAGACACTGTCCATTCCGTTCAACTGCTCTTCCAAGTCCTTTGCTGTCTCTGACAGAATTACAATGTCATCGGCGAACCTCAAAGTTTTTATTTCTTCTCCATGGATTTTAGTACCTACTCCGAACTTATCTTTTGTTTCCTTTACTGCTTGCTCAATATACAGATTGAATAACATCGGGGACAGGCTACAACCCTGTCTCACTCCCTTCCCAACCACTGCTTCCCTTTCATGCCCCTCGACTCTTATAACAGCCATCTGGTTTCTGTACAAATTGTAAATAGCCTTTCGCTCCCTGTATTGTACCCCTGCCACCTTCAGAATTTGAAAGAGAGTATTCCAGTTAACATTGTCAAAAGATTTCTCCAAGTCTACAAATGCTAGAAACGTAGGTTTGCCTTTTCTGAATCTTTCTTCTAAGATAAGTCGTAAGGTCAGTATTGCCTCACGTGTTCCAACATTTCTCCGGAATCCAAACTGATCTTCCACGAGGTCGGCTTCTACCAGTTTTTCCATTCGTCTGTAAAGAATTCGCGTTAGTATTTTGCAGCTGTGACTTATTAAACTGATAGTTCGGTAATTCTCACATCTGTCAACACCTGCTTTCTTTGGGATTGGAATTATTATATTCTTCTTGAAGTCTGAGGGTATCTCGCCTGTCTCATACATCGTGCTCACCAGATGGTAGAGTTTTGTCATGACTGGCTCTCCCGAGGCCATCAGTAGTTCTAATGGAATGTTGTCTACTCCCGGGGCCTTGTTTCGACTCAGGTCTTTCAGTGCTCTGTCAAACTCTTCACGCAGTACCTTATCTCCCATTTCGTCTTCATCTACATCCTCTTCCATTTCCATAATATTGTCCTCAAGTACATCGCCCTTGTATAAACCCTCTATATACTCCTTCCACCTTTCTGCCTTCCCTTCTTTGCTTAGAACTGGGTTGCCATCTGAGCTCTTGATATTGATACAAGTGGTTCTCTTCTCTCCAAAGGTCTCTTTAATTTTCCTGTAGGCAGTATCTATCTTACCCCTAGTGAGACATGCCTCTACATCCTTACATTTGTCCTCTAGCCATCCCTGCTTAGCCATTTTGCACTTCCTGTCGATGTCATTTTTGAGACGTTTGTATTCCTTTTTGCCTGCTTCATTTACTGCATTTTTATATTTTCTCCTTTCATCAATTAAATTCAATATTTCTTCTGTTACCCAAGGATTTCTATTAGCCCTCCTCTTTTTACCTACTTGATCGTCTGCTGCCTTCACTACTTCATCCCTCAGAGCTACCCATTCTTCTTCTACTGTATTTCTTTTCCCCATTCCTGTCAATTGTTCCCTTATGCTCTCCCTGAAACTCTCTACAACCTCCGGTTCTTTCAGTTTATCCAGGTCCCATTTCCTTAAATTCCCACCTTTTTGCAGTTTCTTCAGTTTCAATCTGCAGTTCATAACCAATAGATTGTGGTCAGAATCCACATCTGCCCCAGGAAATGTGTTACAATTTAAAACCTGGTTCCTAAATCTCTGTCTTACCATTATATAATCTATCTGATACCTTTTAGTATCTCCACGATTCCTCCAGGTATACAACCTTCTCTTATGATTCTTGAACCAAGTGTTAGCTATGATTAAGTTATGCTCTGTGCAAAATTCTACAAGGCGGCTTCCTTTTTCATTCCTTCCCCCCAATCCATATTCACCCACTATGTTTCCTTCTCTCCCTTTTCCTACTGGCGAATTCCAGTCACCCATGACTATTAAATTTTCGTCTCCCTTCACTACCTGAATAATTGCTTTTATCTCGTCATACATTTCATCTATTTCTTCATCATCTGCAGATGCTAGTTGGCATATAAACTTGTACTACTGTAGTAGGCATGGGCTTTGTGTCTATCTTGGCCACAATAATGCGTTCACTATGCTGTTTGTAGTAGCTAACCCGCACTCCTATTTTTTTATTCATTATTAAACCTACTCCTGCATTACCCCTATTTGACTTTGTATTTATAACCCTGTAATCACCTGACCAAAAGTCTTGTTCCTCCTGCCACCGAACTTCACTAATTCGCACTATATCTAACTTTAACCTATCCATTTCCCTTTTTAAATTTTCTAACCTACCTGCCCGATTAAGGGATCTGACATTCCACGCTCCGATCCGTAGAACGCCTGTTTTCTTTCTCCTGATAACGACGTCCTCCTGAGTAGTCCCCGCCCGGAGATCCGAATGGGGGACTATTTTACCTCCGGAATATTTTACCCAAGAGGACGCCATCATCATTTAATCATACAGTAAAGCTGCATGTGGTACGTAATTAATATTCGATGACGACCGATATTCTTATGGAGTACATAGTTTTCGGGGTCACTAGACTAACTAGTGTCAGTCATAATAAATTTGCGCCTCTAGGATTGGAGGGGGGGGGGGGAGAGGATTGGGGTGCGATTACAAAGAGAGTGACATAAATGGATGTCTCTGAAATGACCGAAGTAATTTATTCCAAACTTGGTACGCAAATCACTAAAAAAGTTACTGTGATATTAAGACGCCTTAGTGTCCAGTGGTTGAGAGTAGGCATGAGAAGGGGCGACATAGCAGCATAACTCAGGAATGCCTCGAGCAATGTCAGTCAAATGTGGTATAATTTGGTATTTGTATAAAATACTGTGGGAATAAGAGACCCCACGATCCCTACAGCTGTATCATTACTATCTGGCCCTAAATACCAACAGGAAAAATAATTTTCAATTGACTATTATTTTAAAAAATAAATTAAGTAGGGCTACGTTTACGTAAATTTAGCAAAAGGTTATTAACACGTACTCAGTTGACGGCAGAGCTAGTTCTTAATGCGGAATAGACATATCGTTAAGTCTCTCTATACAAATATACATATTGCGTACGAAAGCATAGTACCCAACAGTAAAAGACAGCAAAAATTTCTAAGTGAAGCACTCAACGCAAACGGGTTTAGTGATAAATAACAATAGTTTTAAATTTTGATTACACGAAGCTGTATGGAATGTAACCTACCAGCATTTTAAAAGGTCTAACAACGTACTAGCAACCGCTTAACGTCACCTGGTAGTAATGTATAGAAGCAGTTCAGATCCGTTGTTGTGCACAGTTGCTTGTTCGTACCAAAACAAGTAAAATCTAATCTTCTTCTGGAGTGGGGTAATATCGGTTCTATGATCAAGGTGTGTGTATATATATGCACGCCTTAAGCATTGTGTTCCAATTCAGCTCAGTTCATGAAGTACTGGTGTCTGTTAGGATTAGCTATCTACCAGTGCATCAAGTATCTGATGATCGCTATTAAGATAGTAGCCCATGCACTCAGTGCATAAGGTAGTGGCAGCAGCCAGGAACAGGTTTTAGACAATAATATGTGGGTACTGTTCCGACACAGCGCAATAGACATACACATAATATATTTAAAATCTGAAAATTCGCCGTTCCTGTGCAAGTTTGCGGGTTGAGTAGAACGGTCGAGAGTCTGCTTGTTTCTGACAGTGAGCCACATTGCGTGTCAAGGAGTGTGCGGTGGAAGCAGCTGTCTCATCCGCTACGTCACGTTTAACGGCTCAATGAAACGAGCCAACGTTCCGTTACAATCTCACTACACTAGTCGGACAAAACCTCAGCAAGCGATGGTGGTGTAATGGTCAGCATAGTTGCCTTCCAAGCAGTTGATCCGGGTTCGATTCCCGGCCATCGCACGTATTTTGCACGAATATTTTTCGTTCTAGCGGCGGACGAATAAAAAAAGAAAGAAAACCTGCCACTGCGATAAGTAATAAATGGGATAAATGACCAAGTTTTACGACCGTACTGGAAATTTACCCTCAGTGCTAAGCACAATGCCTTTAACTGGCTTGTCAGTAACGTGACATTTTTTTCTTTCCAAACTCAAGGGCACCGATAGACAGGAATTTATTGACTTTTTGTCATTGGAACACTGGACTCTCATATATCTGGGAGCTAGATATGGACAGTCAGTGCCCAATTATCTCCGTGTGACTCTCGAGGCAGGTTAAGAAATGAAGAAGACAATGTAGAATCCGCGTTGAAACCAGCAACATAATCTCATGATGGAACAAGACTGTTGAGAAAGCCATGTAAAATTACAAATAAACTAAATTAAGTTGCAGAATGTTTTGAAACTAGTGAAAGGGGATAAAATAATGTTTTACATTTCATGTCTACTTCCGTATACATACAGTGTAATTAACAAAAAATTTTATCTATAACAGACTCGAACAAATCATTCATTCATTCATTCAAGTCGTATTTTTCACTTTCTTTCTAAGACACATGCAATTCTTATTTTAGAAAAAAAAATCTATGGCAGTTCCCCAGTTCTACTATTTCATTTCTCTAATTTACATCTAAAAGCCGTTCAAAGAATACATTTACTTAGCACAGAGAAAAATGTTCTCCAAGATGTTAAATTCAATTATGTTGCTCTTTTGACAAATGTTCACTGCTTTTGCCATCTTTTTTCTTGTTTATTTATTTCAAATGTTCAGATGTGTGTGAAATCTTATGGGACTTTACTGCTAAGGTCATCAGTCCCTAAGCTTACACACTACTTAATCTAAATTATCCTAAGGACAAACACACACATCCATGCTCGAGGGAGGACTCGAACCTCCGGCGGGACCAGCCTCACAGCCCATGACTGTAGCACCTGAGACCGCTCGGCTGATCCCGAGCGGCGTTTATTTATTTAATTTTTTAATTATATCATTGCATAATGCAATAATTTGAAGGATGTGTTTTGCCTCAACATTTGTACAACGTTGTAATTCATTGCATTTCAGCACAATAAAAGATTTTAAATAGAAAATTGAAAGAAGTAAAATAAGAAAAACAGTATATCACAAAATAACTTCCTTTTTATAAATATAGTGCAGCGCCAACACTCATTTTTTTCTGTTCTACCTAATGCAATGGAATAATAGTGTGCTACTTTTCAACGCCCAGATATCGTTTCCAGGTGACTTGTGTTTCGTGACATAGATTTAATAGAAGATTGGGGACGTTTAACCCTTCAGCCAGCTAGTACTATGAGTCTGTATTACTGCCAAAGTGGAGTAGGATTTAAGAGCACAGCCAGGCTGCTGAACGAGTGGAATTGAAAAATGAATATTTCTAAATTACGCTTCAGATCATTTTTCCACGGGTGTCTGATAGAACACAGCGCAAGCAGTTATTCAAAAAACTATGATGTGGACGCCATAAGATTGGCTTAGTGGGAGTGAATACTCTTGGCACATGCCAAATGAATTTGACTTCCTAAAAGCCGGCCGTTGTGGCCGAGCGGTTCTAGGCGCTTCAGTCCGGAACCGTGCTGCTGCTACGGTCGCAGGTTCGAATCCTGCCTGGGGCATGGATATGTGTGATGTCCTTAGGTTAGTTAGGTTTAAGTAATTCTAAGTTCTAGGGGACTGATGACCTCAGAAGTTAAGTCCCATAGTGCTCAGAGCCATTTTTTTTTGTCGACTGTCACACTGTCTGACAACCAGGCGTGATGGTTGGAGCTTCTATTCCTTTTCGTAACAGGACCCCTTTAGTTGCCATCCGCGGTACACTTAAAGCACAGCGGTTACGTTGACGATATCCTACGCTCCGTTTTTCAGCCCTACATTACAAGCCATCCTGGGATTACATTTCAGCAAGATAATGTCCGCCCGCACTTAGAGAGAGTTTCTACTGCTTCTCTGCGTGCTTGCCAAACACTGCCTTGGCCAGTAACGTCGCCGGATCCCTCCCCAATAGAGAACATTCGGAACATTAAAGGCAGCGCCCACCAACCAGCTCGGGATTTTGACGATCTATCTAGCCAGCTAGACAGAATTTGGCACGATATCCCTCAGGAGGACGTCCGACAACTGTGTCAATGAGTGTCCAGCCGAATAACGGCTGGCATATGGTCCAGAGATGGACCAACGCGTTACTGACTTGCTCAGTTTGTGAAGCACATTCTTTTGAATAAATCATCCTATTTTTATGAGATTTTAATCATTTGTTTGTCTGTTTCTGTAACTCCCATCTACAGTTCTTCATCCCATTCGGATAATTCCTCGTGGTGCGTCGTTCCTTTTTCTGTTTTATGGTGTATTTTTACACCTGTCAATGACTCTCAGACCAAGATAACATGCTGTATCCTTCCTTTCAATAAATCCTCAATCCCGCTAAAATATTGCTTGAAATCCCATACTTGACTTGATAGGAAGAAAAATTGGAGTCGACAAGGACGACATAGGGGACCCAGTATTAGAATTTAAAGGACGTCTTAACGACTTGAGATCAAATGAAGCCGAGGGGATAGATGACGTTTCATCGCAATTTCTAAAATCATTGTGGGAAATGGCAACCAAACGACTATTCAAGTTGGTGTGTAGAATATAGGGGAATGGTGATGTACCATCAGATTTTCTAGAAAAGTAACTTCCACACACTTCCGAAGATAGTAAGGACAGATAAGTGCGAAAACTATTGCACAATTAACAGCGCATGTATCCAAGTTACTGACAAGAATAATACAAAATGGTTCAAATGGCTCTGAGCACTATGGGACTTAACTGCTGTGGTCATCAGTCCCCTATAACTTAGAACTACTTAAACCTAACTAACCTAAGGACATCACACACATCCATGCCCGAGGCAGGATTTGAACCTGCGACCGCAGCAGTCGCGCGGTTCCAGACTGTAGCGCCTAGAACCGCGCGGCCACTCCGGTCGGCAATACACACAAGAACGGAAAATAAAACAATCTACTAGATGACGATCAGTTTGCCTCAGGAAAGGTAAGTCCTGGCGTTGCTCTTATTAATGGATGCAAGAGCAAAGAAAAATCAGTATACGTTCATAGAGTCTGTCGATCTAGAAAAAGCGTTTGACAGTGTAAAATGGAGCAAGATGTTCGAAATTCCGAGAAAAATAGGAGTAAGGTACAAGGAAAGACGGTTGATTAACAATACACAAAGGGAACAATAAGACTGAAAGACCAAGAACGAAGCGCTCGGATTAGAAGTGAAGAAGACAGAGATGCAGTCTTTCGACCCTATTGTTCAATCTCTCTATCGAAGTAGCAATGACGAAACTAAAAGAATGGTACAAGAGTGTCCTTAAAATTCAGTGTGAGAGGATATCAACCATAATATTCGCTAATGACATTGCTATACTCCGTGAAAGTGAAGAAGAATTACAGAATCTCCTGAATGGAATAAACAGTTTCAGGAGTACAGAGTATGAGTTGTAAGTAAACTGGAAAAAGACATAAGTAATGGAAGTAGCAGGAATGACAATATCGAGAAACTTAACACCGAAATTGGTGGTGAAGAAGTCGACGAAGTTAAGGAACTCTACTATCCTGGAAGCAAACAACCCACGACGGACGAAGTCAGGAGGACATAAAAGGCAGATAGAGAGGGCACTTCTGGCCAATAGGAGGCTACTGGTATCAAACATATGCCTCAATTTGACGAAGGAATTTCTGAGAATGCGCGTTTGCAGCGCAGCATTTTATTGTAGTGAATCATGGACAGAGGGAAAACTGGAACAGAAGAGTCGAAACGTTTGAGATGTGGCACTACCGATGAATGTTAAAAATCAGGTGGACTGATAACATAAGGAATGAGGAGATTCCCGCTGAATCGGCGAAGAAAGGGACTGATGGAAAACACAGACAAGAAGAAGGAAGAGGATTACATAACGTGTGTTAAGGCATCAGGAAAGACAGGGATTGGAATACATGCAGCGAATAATTGACGGCGTAGGGTGCTCTGAGTTGAAGAGGTTAGCGCAGGAGAGGAATTCGTATTGGGCTGAATAAACCTAGTCAGGAGACTGATTAAAAGAAAAAAAAAGTTCGCTTTCGGCAGTCTATATGACCAATGCATCTGACTGACTGCTTTGACAATGGCTTTCAGTATTCCCGGTGTGAAAAGCGCGAATTGGGTTTCACGTGATTGATGTTTTCGGAGCAGGAGGAGGTCATTTTCTTCGAGATACCTCTTTACGTTTGAGCTCAGAAAATGTTCTAAGATTCTACAGCAATAGGTGTCAAGTTTTCACAAAGTTGGTCTTTCGTCGTGTTATTTATAATATTCTAGAAACTTCTGCCTAATAAGTTGTGTTTTGGTTGTCCAGCAGTGCCATTTTTTCCGCTTGACTGCTGCCTTGTTACGCATTTCTTCGGCAGTGTCAACTTTTTAGAGGTTTTGGAAGCCTCAATTTCGAGCCTTTGCTACAACGATTTGACAAAAAGCGTTTAAAATTTAATTCCTTCTTCGTTTTTCACCGTTGTCCTACTTGACACAAACTGAGCTACAGTAACTGTTCGAATAAGACGTCTTTCATGCTTTCAGAAAATCATCAAATATTTAAACACGGGGCCTTTAGATTTCATTATCAATAACATCGCACCATATAGTATGCCAAACACTTGTCAACTATTTTATCACAGTGCTGTTTCTGCAGTACAGCTTCTGTTAACGAGTCAGTGGTATTACACTATTTTAATGTAGTTGATTTAATAGTAAACATTTACACAGTAAATGTAACAGAAAAGTCACGTATACAGCTGCAAAAATCACAGCAGAACTGAATGTCAGCATCAAAATAAGACGGAGGAAGCTCAATAAATCGCAGGGCGAGCTGGAAATCCAAAACCACTTATCACTCATGCATCACGAGATGCTGCAGCAATAAAACCTGCACTATGAAGCATTGGAAGAGTGCCGTTTGGCCCCACTAGTGTTGTCTCCACTGTTTCCAACTTCTGAGCGTATTTACGTCCCAAGAGTGGGAAATGGCGAGCGTTCGGTGATGATTTGGAGAGCCATATCGTGGTCGCTTTACTGCCAAAGATAATGTGATCATTTTTATCTGACCAGGTCCATCCCATGGTACAATGTTTGTTCCGTAACACTGACGCTGTGTTCCAAGACAACAGGGCCTCTGCTCACGCAGCTCGCTTCGTCCAGCACTGGTTTTATGACCACGAGGACGAACTGTCGTATCTCCCGTGGCCGCCACAATCACCAGATCTCAATATTATTGAGCTTTCGTGGTCGACTCTGGAGAGATGGGTGCTTGGTCGCTACCCACCTCCAGCATCGTTAGCTGAACTTGCCGCTACTTTGTAGAAAGAATGGAATTACTTTACATTGAAAACCATTTTTTTTAGTCATCAATCTTTTGACTTGTTGGATGTGGCCCGCCACAAATTCCTGTCCTGTGCCAACCGCTTCAACTCAGAGTAGCACTTGCAACCTACGTCCTCAACTATTTGCTACATGTGTTCCGGTCTGTCTACAGTTTTTGCCCTCTACAGCTCCCTCTAGTACCACGTAAGTCGTTCCCTCATGTCTTAAGATGTCCTATCATCCTGTCCCTTCTCGTTATCAGTGTTTTCCACATATTCCATTCCTCTCCTGTTCTGTGCAGAACCTCCTCATTCCTTACCCTACCAGTGCGTCTAATTTTCAACATTCGGCCCTATCAGTGCGCCTAATTTTCAACATTCAGCTGTAGCACCACATCCCAAATGCTTCGATTCTCTTCTGTTTCGGTTTTCCCGCAGACCATGTTTCACTACCATACAATGCCGTACTGCAGACGTACTTTCTCAGAAATTTCTTCCTAAAATTAAGGCCGATATTTGATATTAGTAGCCTTCTCTTGGCCAGGAATGACCTTTTTGCCATTGCTAGTCTGCTTTTGATGTACTCCTTGCTCCGTCCCTCACTCGTTATTTTACTGCCTAGGTAGCAGAATTCCTTAACTTCATCTGCTTCGTGACCATCGATCCTGATATTAAATTTCTCGCTGTTTTCATTTCTGCTATTACTCATTCCTTTCGTTTTTCTTCGATTTACTCTCAGTACATATTCTGTACTCATTACACTGTTAGATACATTCAGCAGATCATGTAATTCTTCTTCACTTGCACTCTGGATAGTAATGTTATCAACGAATCGTTTCATTGATCCTTTCGCCTTGAATTTTAATTCCATTTAGCTTTCTTTGGTTCTATCATTGCTTCTTCGATGTACGGATTCAACAGTGTGGGCGAAAGATTACATCCCCGTCTTACACCCTTTTTAATCCGAGTGCTTCGTTCTTGGCCGTCCACTCTTATTATTCCCTCTTGGCTCTTGTACATATTGTATATTACCCTTCTCTCCCTATAGCTTACCCCTATTTTTCTCAGAATTTCGAATAGCTTTCACCATTTTACATTGACGAACACTTTTTCCAGGTCTACAAATCCCATGAATGTGTCGTGATTTTTCTTTATATTGCTTCCATTATCAACCGCAACGTCAGAATTGCATCTCGGGTGCCTTTACCTTTTCTAAAGCCAAACTCATCGTTATTTAACACGTCTTCAATTTTCTTTTCGGTTCTTCTATAGATTTTCTCGTTAACAACTTCGGTGCAAGAGCTGTTAAGCTGATTGCGGGGTAGTTCTCGTACTTGTCAGCTCTTGCACTCTTCGGAATTGTGTGGGTGATACTTTTCCGAAAGTCAGATGGTATGTCGCCACACTCATACATTCAACACACCAACGTGAATAGTAGTTTTGTTGCCATTTCCCAAATGATTTTAGAAATTCTGATGGAATGTTACCTATCCTCTCTGACTTATTTGACCTTAAGTCCTCCAAAGCTCTTTTAAATTCTGATTCTAATACTGTATCCCCTATCTCTTCTAAATCGACTTCTGTTTCTTCTTCTATCACATCGGACAAATCGTCCCCCTCATAGACGCTTTCAATGTATTCTTTCCACCTGTCCGCTTTCTCCTCTGCATTTAACAATGGAATTCCTGTTGCACTCTTAATGTTACCATACAGGACCTGTATTGATCCATTCCGAGACGACTACAAGCTGTTTTGAAAGCCAATGGGTTTCCTGCACTGTGTTAGGCATGGTAATGCATTGTATTTTTGGTGTTTTCATATAATTATCCACGCCCTGTATATCTAGTCCATGTAGCTTATGTCCGACTCAGTTTCGTGACAATGTTCTACATTAAACGTAAGTACATTTTTCGAGTTATGGTTTTTTTAAAAAGAAGAAATTACATTTCTTAATATGGTCCTCTGCGCACGGATCTCATCAAAAAAATGATTAGGAACTTAAGTTATCTGCCGATGAGTTAGTAGCTTCATCGCGTGTTATTTAGTGCAAGGCCGCGCCGGACGCTGAAAGTTATTAATCCCTTAGTTATTAGTTTGCTGTCAGTTCTAGTCGAGGCATCGAAACGGTCGCCGATGAGTTTTAGTTCCTCATTTCCGACAGATATAGTGCTTTTTAGCCGTGGTTATTGAAAAAGTGTTCGAAATGAAATTTGTGTCGTACTCTGAGATAATTTTCTGTTCTATACGGTTACAGGGTGAACGAAGACGCAAGTAAGAAACATTGAATGAAACTACAAAAAATGCTACACCGATTGGTGAGCTGATTTTATTTTATCAATCAATGGGCAACGCCAGTGAAATGCCACAAGCTTGTAACCTTCATTAGTTCTCACTTAAATAGGCGTCTTCTGATAGGAGATTGCCAATAATGATTACAAATCAGTCAAACATAATAATAATAAGTCATGATTAATTTAAATTTATTGATAATTTTAAATGCTTTAAAATTTTTAAAAAATTTCATTGCCCAATGAATGATGATTACAGTATTAAAGATAGCAAATAGATTCCTACATCTCTTCTCAGTCCATTAGCTGCTGAATTATTGCTGGTAAATATATTTTGTGACTGTATTAAGGAATGTTTATTACATTATCGTTAAGGTTTCCTAATTTTTGGTATGCTCTCAGGCTCTTGAGAGTTTATGGAGGTAATTATGGAGAATACGGTGTCTTTTATTCGCTTCAGTTGTTTACTAATATTCTCTTAATCACGTGTTTAGCGCATTTTAGCAACTACCATTGTTTCGCGATCTCACGTGATGTAATTTTATAATCCGTATCTTCCTAAATGTTGAAAATTTTGCGTCGTTATTTCTCATATACGAGAATGTAACGTATGTATATTGCATTGAGTTACCGTAGGCCTTTAGCTGGCCTTTGGCTACGTGGGGTTTCCTACCGTGGGGTTTCCTACAAGGGTGCAGCATGGAGCGAAGCTGTCCAGAGCAACCGGTTCCCTAACGAGGTGTTTGCGGACTGAGCCTCCCCCACTGCTTGTCTACCCCAGTCGCTCACCCTCAGTGCACGTGTTGTCACCGTTTCTCAGACAGTGTCGTCGTCGACACCTTTGGTTCCGTGCGTTTTCCTATACGCCTTCTGTTCTATGCAGTGTACACGATGGAAGTGATAACAACAACGAAAGGGAGGCCGTGTCTTATCAAGGATGGTCATCGTTACCGTATTTATAGGAAAAATGAAGAATATACGAACTGGATCTGAATCAATTATGAACGAAGTAGGTGCAAAGGCCGTGTAAAAATTGCAAATGGTGAAATCGTTGCTCAACAGCAACATTCTTGTCCACCTGACATAACACATGTGGAGATAAAGAAAAGACTATATAATTGCAGGACAAGAGTTCGTGAAGAAGAGACAGTGCCGGTAGCCCAAATTTTTAAGCAGTAATTTCAAGATTTGAAAGATAAAGGATTAGAATTCGTGGCATATATTCCGCATTATGACAGCTCCAAGACTCAATTGTGAAAGACGAGAAGAGGAGCTATTGGGACAACCCAGAACCCTGGCTCTAGTTTGGAAATTCACCTTAGCGAAGACCTTTTGAAATTAACGGAAGGTAATAGCTTTTTGAAGATTGATGATGGCTCTGTTCCAGGCAAGAGACTTCTAGTATTTGCTTGTGAAGAAGCAGAGAAAATCCTTTGTGACAATGCAACTGTGGTTATGGATGGGACATTTGACAGCTGTTCGAAACAGTTCAATTGTACACAACCCATGTCGACATGGGAAGTACAGAAGTGGCAACTAAGATATTTCCTTCCGGTTGTAATTTTTACTTTAACCAGTGTCTGTGGAAGAAGATACAGGAAATGGGATTAACGGAAGACTACAGGGATAGAGAGCAAGTCCAATTGTTTTGTCGCATGTGTGCTGCAGTGGCACATCTTTCACTTACCACTGTCGATGATGTGTGGATTTTAATAATGGAACAAATGCCCAGTGGAAAGAAGATCACAGCATTTGGAGACTATATGGTTGATCAGTGGGTGGAAAATCCTAATATACCTATTGAAATGTGGAATGTTTTTAACCAACGACACAGAACGACGAATTCTGTCGAAGGTTGGCATAGAAAACTGAACTCCTCAATAAATCAGAAACATCCAAATGTGTACTTTCTGATTCAAAAGCTGTAGGAGGAGGCAGTGAATGTTATTTTTGAAATTAAAAAAGATTCCGTTGGCCTACCTCTTCAAAAAAGAAAGAAAGGGTACAGATATCTTGACAAAAGAGTAAAAGACATTATGAAAACATATGAAGAATCTGGAGATTTAAAAAGGTGTTTAAAATCTCTAGCCTTTTTACAAAAAATTGAATAAGAAATTACGATTGATAAGAAAAAAAGGTTATCAATTTGCTACTGTAAAGCTGAACAACAGTAATAACAAAGACAACAAAAAATAAACAATAAGAACAAAAACAACAACAAAAATAAAATGAAAAAAAAACATTTAAACATGCATATGTACTACGTGCGTAGTACTAAACCTGGATAAAATGTGACGGGATGTTCTTATTTTCATGGCAGTCGGAGGGGGTCTAGAGATTCGAAAAGTTGGATGATAAGAAATTTACCGTGATGTTCTGTGTAAAAAATTCTGGAATTTGCTATGAGCCTTAACAATATTGTTGTTTGAAAACGGTATTTGTAAATACAGTACACATTTTACCGGCATCAATAATGTCGCAAAGTTTATTTGCCGATTCTGGAATTTCGTCATATATGTCATACAAAACTAATTATTTGTATTTGGCGGATCTCATTCACAAAAGTACGCTTTTAACGGTATTTCTAAAGTTCTAATACAAAATCCGCTATTTATTGAATTTTTAACAAAACTGAAATTTTACTTGGTAAATTTTTTACATAACATGGTCACTCGTCCAGTGAAGCGCCCAGAACTTTTGGTGAGGAAGGCGGAATGAGGACTCAGACAGCTGGTTGCCCACTTTTCTGTCAAAGTCTTTTAAACACGATCATATTTGCCTTTATTGTGCTCCAACAGGAGCATTTTCCAGGTAATTATTATGTAGTTCATTTTATAAAGATGAAATTCCAACTAGATGAACTTTGGTGGAGTCATCGATATTAAGCAACGAATTTTATCATCTGTAGACATCAAGAACAACACTCTAGGTATCGAGACTTCATACGCCGCATCTAGCCATAGGAAAATATTCTGTAATTTCTTTTAGATGAACACGCCCATTGTCGCGTAAATCTTTATCTAATTACTAACAGTAAACCCAGCGTTGCCCATATATTTATTCATCCCAGTTATGTCAGTGCATTCCCTCTTCCCTCTTCTCTCTTGTCCATTTAGTCCTATCTCGTCTCTCTATTCATCTCCTCCTTCCGCCCATCCGTCTCTCTTTCCATCTCCATCGGCCCCCTCTCTCATAACACTTCATCCTCCTCTCCATCCTCCTCTCCTTCTCCATCCATCTTCTAGTCTCTGTCCACCTCCTCCTCCGCTTTTTCTAATAGTACATCAAATTCACAATAACACCCCTAATTTATGTATTTATTTCAGTGTTCCATTAGTCATTCACCACCTTCCCCCTTTCTCTGTTTACCTGCTGCTCCCTCTCTCTTTTAATCTGCTTCTCTCACTTCTCTGGATGCACCTCCTCCCCCCTCCCTGCTCCCATCACGTTCTCCTCTCTCCGTGTATCTCCTCCTCCGCCTCCGTCATGCCATCTCCTCTTTCCCCGTCTATAAAAAAATACGTATATCTGCTAACTTTCATGCTGATTGACGAAACGATGTCAATTTATTTAAAGGTAGGCCAACCGTCCGCCATCCAGCATACGTTGGCTTGTATAAATGCCTTCACCACGAAAACATACATAAATGAGCCCAACTCCCAAGTTGATCAGTCAATCGGTGTGTAATTCTGTTGTAAGGTACCCTCCGCCATAAACCGTATGAAATTTCACGTAGACGGTGAGGTTTCCCTTGTTTTGAAGATCAAATGTACAAAATTTCACCAAGATCGGAGCAACACTGTTGCTTTTGTTGAAATCCGTAAGTAAAGTACCCTCCACCATGCACTTAACGAAGTTTTATGTAGACAGTGGCCTTCCTCTTGGTTTGGGAAATAGGGATTCATTTTTATACACCCTGCTCGCTCTATGTCGACTTAGTTGCGAAACATAAATAATAGATTCGAACAACAGAAGTCATGTAATGATTTCTGTCGTATAAGGGGCAAAATAGCTATTAAATAATAGCAACGAGATTACGAGAGCAGTCACTTTCAGTGTTACGTAAAATAACGTTATACCTTGTAAATTATCACGACACAAAATGAAGATGATAAGCAATGTGGGACTTCCTTCCGTTTGCGTTTGAAACTCTCGGAGAACTCCCGTGAGGTGAGGAGGGTGGGAGGGGGCAGCAAGGAGAGCCTCAATTTGTTTTGCCGGCCCGGGCCTCTGACATGTTTAGTGCGCCACTGCTCGTAGGAAACCCCACGGTAGGAAACCCCACGACACCGCGCAGTTTGACACTTAACAAGGCGCTTGAGTGGACGACCTCGTTGCCTGGTTTTAGAGGACATAATATGAAGGATAGTGTGTCAGTTCGGTTTACACTGTCCGCTGTCGAGTCACGTCAATGTGACCACCCGTCAGAAGCCTGAATAACTACCTTTTGCTGTGCGGACACCAGCGAGACGTGCAGGAAGATACTTAATGAGGTTCTGGAATGGACCGACAGGGAGAGTTATGGCGACCCCAGTGCCTTGGCCAGCTGGGCTAGGTCTCTCGGATGAGAATCCATGGCGCGATCAGTCAGAATGAGGTGGTCCCACAGACTCGTGATTGGGTTTAAAGCCAATGCGTCTGGTGGCCAGGGGTCTAAGATAAACTCAACCCGGTGCTTTTCGAACTTCGCACGTACACTGCAGGCTGTTGCATTATCCTGCTGGTAGATGGCATCGCGCCGAGACAAAACAAACTGTGTGTAGCGGTGGGCATGGTCCCCAAGGATAGATGCATACTTATGTTGATCCATTTTACCTGCCAGAATGAAGAGATCGCCCAGGGAATGCCAATACGCTACAGATCAATACTTAAAGGGAACAAGTGTGTACAGGTGTGCATAAATACTGTGGTATCGATAGCTACGATGCCACGGCGTAGGTACAAGTTCTTAGGTTGTCACTACGACACCGACATCGACGACAGCGCGCTCTAGCCGGCGCTGTGCAGCTCTACGAGCGCCGCTCCAGATTCTACCCATTTGATTCCGAGTAGACGACCAAGCAACATTGTTTCTACTTCACAGTGGGCGAGCCACTACAGATTTTGCCTGTGTAACTTCTGTGAGCTTTGATACATCCGGCTTCGCACCTACGTGCTCCTCAGTGCAAAGTTATGTATTTGTATTCTTCCTAAAGTAAAAGTGATTTAAATTTAAACGCAGTACCTAATCATTTCGCCTTTTCCTGCTCCTACTTAATTCCTACATTCGGCCTACCCTTCAGTTTACAAGAGCAGACCCACGTGCCGTCTTCCAGGCGAGATACAAAAAATACCCCTATGAGCCAAAGTATTCATGGGACTTGATTATTCAGCTGTTAATAGAAAGTTTATCAATTCGCTGCTCGATCCGTTGTGTCAGGCAGTAATAGAGGATATAAAAATGTAGACTGGCAATGGCAAGAAAAGCGTTTCTAAAATGAAGCATATTTTTAAAATCAAATATAAATATGAAAAAGTCTTTTCAGAAGGTATTTGCATGATGTGTAGCCTTGTGCGGAAGTGAAATTTAAACCAACCAGCACCGCAAGCTAGAAGAGAACACAAGGTTTTAAATTGTGGGGCTACAGATCAATGCTGAGGATTAGATGGATAGATCGAATAACTAATGAAGGGAGCGTTATAAATCGTTATAAATATTTTAGCATGAAACCATTAATACCTATTTGAACATAATCCATAGCAACACGTGGAGGTACTTAAACGAGGTGAGAAGAAAAGAAATTTGAGGCACAACTTGACTGAAAAAAGGTATCAATTGATAGAACACATCCTGAGGCATCAAGGAATCATCAGTCCGGTAACAGAAGTGTCAGGAGTGAAAACTGCAGCGGGAAATCAAAGCTGACGTACAGCAAACAAGATCAAAACTATGTAGGTTGCAGTAGATGCACAGAGAAGAAGACTCTTGGACGGAATAGACTAGCATCTAGAGTTGCATCAAACAAGCCCTCGGACTGAAGCCCCCAACAACAAAAACAACGCACCCTTACTATTCTATCTGGATAGGACCGATGTTACTTTTACATCTGACTTACTCCGCGTTACGAACGAGTTGCGTAATGCTAGGCAGTAGAACCCATCAAAGCACTGATAATGCTGGTACACTATTCCGCAAGCTCAGATCTTATTAATTTGGCAACAGTGAGGAGCTGTACCGCCCGCCTTCCGGGAGTCGAGGAACACCCATCAAGCAGGCTGTTGCTGTTTTCTGCCTTCTGGTCCTCGTGAACGAACAGAGCGGGGTGATATGATCTCGCTGTCTTTTCCGGTGAACTGAACTAATATAAAAAGTTTTCGGCTTCCCAGCCGAGTAATTTCATCGAAATGGCGTGAGGCTCGGATAAATCTCACTCCAAGTTTTCTGGCGAAGTCAGCTTTATATTAAAGCTATCTGTATTGTACGTGGACGCTGTTTTGAAGACCCGTTTTTATTCTTACAGAAGAGTTTTTTTCGTCTCCGGTGCTTCAAATACTTTAGTATAAAGTATGTTCCATAATTCTGCAACAGATTTACATCAACTATATACACTCCAGGAAACTGAAATAAGAACACCGTGAATTCATTGTCCCAGGAAGGGGAAACTTTATTGACACATTCCTGGGGTCAGATACATCACATGATCACACTGACAGAACCACAGGCACATAGATACAGGCAACAGAGCATGCACAATGTCGGCACTAGTACAGTGTATATCCACCTTTCGCAGCAATGCAGGCTGCTATTCTCCCATGGAGACGATCGTAGAGATGCTGGATGTAGTCCTGTGGAACGGCTTGCCATGCCATTTCCACCTGGCGCCTCAGTTGGACCAGCGTTCGTGCTGGACGTGCAGACCGCGTGAGACGACGCTTCATCCAGTCCCAAACATGCTCAATGAGGGACAGATCCGGAGATCTTGCTGGCCAGGGTAGTTGACTTACACCTTCTAGAGCACGTTGGGTGGCACGGGATACATGCGGACGTGCATTGTCCTGTTGGAACAGCAAGTTCCCTTGCCGGTCTAGGAATGGTAGAACGATGGGTTCGATGACGGTTTGGATGTACCGTGCACTATTCAGTGTCCGCTCGACGATCACCAGTGGTGTACGGCCAGTGTAGGAGATCGCTCCCCACACCATGATGCCGGGTGTTGGCCCTGTGTGCCTCAGTCGTATGCAGTCGTGATTGTGGCGCTCACCTGCACGGCGCCAAACACGCATACGACCATCATTGGCACCAAGGCAGAAGCGACTCTCAATGCTGAAGACGACACGTCTCCATTCGTCCCTCCATTCACGCCTGTCGCGACACCACTGGAGGCGGGCTGCACGATGTTGGGGCGTGAGCGGAAGACGGCCTAACGGTGTGCGGGACCGTAGCCCAGCTTCATGGAGACGGTTGCGAATGGTCCTCGCCGATATCCCAGGAGCAACAGTGTCCCTAATTTGCTGGGAAGTGGCGGTGCGGTCCCCTACGGCACTGCGTAGGATCCTACGGTCTTGGCGTGCATCCGTGCGTCGCTGCGGTCCGGTTCCAGGTCTACGGGCACGTGCACCTTCCGCCGACCACTGGCGACAACATCGATGTACTGTGGAGACCTCACGCCCCACGTGTTGAGCAATTCGGCGGTACGTCCACCCGGCCTCCCGCATGCCCACTATACGCCCTCGCTCTAAGTCCGTCAACTGCACATACGGTTCACGTCCACGCTGTCGCGGCATGCTACCAGTGTTAAAGACTGCGATGGAGCTCCGTATGCCACGGCAAACTGGCTGACACTGACGGCGGCGGTGCACAAATGCTGCGCAGCTAGCGCCATTCGACGGCCAACACCGCGGTTCCTGGTGTGTCCGCTGTGCCGTGCGTGTGATCATTGCTTGTACAGCCCTCTCGCAGTGTCCGGAGCAAGTATGGTGGGTCTGACACACCGGTGTCAATGTGTTCTTTTTTCCATTTCCAGGAGTGTAGTTACGCGGACCTTTGCGACGTTCCTTCTTGAAAATTGGAGTGTCCTACGCATTTTTCCCAACGCTTGGTACCTTTAGTTGCTCCAGCGACATAAAATAAACACCTGCGAGAGGGAGAGCAAATTCTTTCGCATAATCTGCGCAGAATCATACATGTTTCCAATCAAGTTCGGTTGTCTTCCATCTGTTGAATGATTTCAGTAGGTGTACTGTTCCGTGATCATTTGTCATAGCATCTGCTATTTTGAAACAAAGAAATCAAAATCTGTAAAAGTTTCTCCAGATAGCTTAGCCATGCTGATGCGCTGGAGCAATTTCTCCCTGTTCGTGTTGTAAAAATTGCTATCGATTCGTCCATTCGGGATTTCTTTGGTGGCAGTACAAGTTCGTGAGTGTTTTTGTTAGTGTTCCTCCTTGACCAAAGTCGTATCCTTCACCAACTGTATCTATGTAATGGATGCTTACTGTCTTTCTGACATTTTCACATCGCTTCAGATTTTTTCCTCTGTCTTTTAGTGGAACAGTTTTCGCTCTGGGATAGAATATTTCATGTGCGGTGAGAGTAAGACAACTAGTGATACTAATACAAGTCATGAAATGAATTCACATACTGTGAATATGTATAAGCGTCAGTTATTGTGACAAATGAAAATTTGTGCCGGACCGGGGCTCGAACCAGGATTTCCTGCTTGTCATGAGCGGTCACCTTAAACACTTCATCTAACCGAGTTCGCCGCCAGAGAGGGTCCAAACCTCCACATCTCACGGAGTCACAACCCAAATGCTCGCACATTTGTGAAACCAAGCATAGGAAGAGTTATGTTATTTCGTATCGTCATTTTATCCCCACCAGGCTTGATTATGTCAGTAATGCCGACAGTGTCTGCGTTTATGCAGTCATTTCCTTTATTACAATACAGTGTCTTTTAGACATGAATGCATGTCTTTAAAGCTTGTCAGTGGCATTGCAGATTTGTCATATATGACAAATAACTTGGAAGATTAGTGGTGAAGAAGTTGAACACACTTAAAAGTAAAACAAGAATAAAGACGTGTAGTACAGTTAAGTCAGGTAATGCTGGGGAACTGGAGCAGAAAGTTAGAAGTTGAAGGTCGTTGAAGAGTCTTGGTATTTGTTTCGGTCCCGGATCGAATCGCCCCAGCGGATTAACGACGATTGCCGGTGTACCCGCCAGTCTGAATGTGCTTTTTATATTTAGTTTCGTTACATGTGGTCTCTGATGGCAATTTCTGATGCTAGGAACGATTTACATAGAAAGTAGTTTAGCATGCTAATTACAACAGAGGTACTCACAGAAACAACTGGAATATGCGATCATTGGGCTGTACAAACGCAGTACAGCGTCAAACCATAGACTGTCGTGTCAGTTCGAAGATTCCTGGCATGTCCGCAGTGGAACAAACAACGACAGCAATTGACGAGGTTTGTTTTCTGTTTAAACAATGGTTTCACACACCAGGAAGAAATCCAGACACGTGAGATCAAGTGACCTGGATGGCCAGGTCACATGGCCACCTCAGCCGATCCATCAGTTCCCGAAGATGATTCCTCACAGCACTGCTGAAACGGGCCGGTGCTCCGTCGTGATGGAAGTACATCCTTTGTTAACATTCAGAGGTCACTACACATAACCCCCCCCCCCCAGCTACACTGGCACAGCAGCTTACGTCAACAGTACTAAAAAAATGTTGCCTAACATTACAAGCCGACTTCAGGTACCATATGTTCCTTATCGAAATATACCGGGTGATCAAAAAGTCAGTATAAATTTGAAAACTGAATAAATCACGGAATAATGTAGATAGAGAGGTAAAAATTGACACACTTGCTTGGAATGACATGGGGTTTTATTAGAACCAAAAAGATACAAAAGTTCAAAAAATGTCCTACAGATAGCGCTTCATCTGATCAGAATAGCAATAATTAACATAGGAAAGTAAGACAAAGCAAAGATGACGTTCTTTACAGGAAATGCTCAATATGTCCACCATCATTCTTCAACAATAGCTGTAGTCGAGGAATAATGTTCTGAACAGCACTGTAAAGCATGTCCGGAGTTATGGTGAGGCATTGGCGTTGGATGTTGTCGATACACTTTCGACTTCAGGTAACCCCATAGCCAATAATCGCACGGACTGAGGTCTGGGGACCTCGGAGGCCAAGCATGACGAAAGTGGCGGCTGAGCACACGATCATCACCAAACGATGCGCGCAAGAGATCTTTCACACGTCTAGCAATACGGGGTGGTTCTAATAAAACCCCATGTCATTCCAAGCATGTGTGTCAATTTTTACCTCTCTGTCTACATTATTCCGTGGTTTATTAAGTTTTCAAATTTATACTGACTTTTTGATCACCCGGTATTTGGCTTGGTGTTCTCTACCTCCTGTATTAATTTGCACGAATAGTTTCGGAACGCTCTCAATACCTTACCAGGCGTGGTAACTGCACTAACACGAACAACAGTAACCTGCTCTGGTGGCCGTTCTACTTGTCAAAGAGAACTGCAACTCTATAATCCAATGGGAGTACGTATTTGACCTGTAGTGGTCAAGGCACCCTTCGCCACGCAGCATACGGTGGCTTGCAAAGTATGCATGCAGATGCTTCTGTAGAAACTACAGTGTGATATCCGACCATGTCTTCTGAGTGCTTCGCTTTTTGTGTGTGTGTGTGTGTCTCAGGCAGCACGTTTATTTTCGTAGTACGATCGCGAGTACTGGGTCTGTGACAAGAAGGAAGTTGCGTCGAGAAACGACTTTCTTTACATACAAAGGAACCTTTGTCTTTCACTGCCTACTGGCCAAAGGACTGAACACTATTCACTAGACTTTATGGTGAATATTGGCCATAGGCAATGAAAATGGTAGCTTAGTGAATAGTGAGCAACTCTGTGGTCGATAGGCAAAGAAAATTGAAGCTGCCAGGTGAACATCAACAACAAAACTACTCATGCTGCCGCATTAAGTAAAGAATTGGTTTTACGACACAACTTACCATGACACATGCGATATCTTACGGGAGCCTCCACCCGACAATTGAACTTTTCTTCTACTTTTCCGATTTCATCCACATTTTAAAATCACATCTATCACGTAAATATATAATAACACCCAAACTTTGAAGTCCAGACCTTCATTGATTTTAGTGCTCTGAATTATTAATATTACTTTAATAGCATTTTTTAAAAGCAAATATTTGTACTAAGACCTCAATTTTTACATTCCTGATATTTTTCAAGAGTTCTGTGCATTCATTTTATGAGCAATGTTATTAATTTACTTTCAGTATTTTTTTTTTCAAGTTTCAAATGTAAGCCTTCTTTAATTATCGGCATTTAAATGTGATAATAAGATAGGCGAACTACATTTTGGATATTATTAATGCATGTAAGTATTCAAACACCACCAGGCAACTTCCTGTAAAAATTTCTTTGAGATTGGTTAATATTTAACATAAGAAGGTTGATAATGAACTTAAGAAAACATATTTACGGGAAACTGGGCTTTAAAATTTCACTAAAAAATTAACGCTACTATATAATCATTAAAATTCACTAGTCCCATACGTTTTCCGTTCCTGCTCCTGTAAGGCTTCTTGTTTTTGTAATTTCAAGACAAGCTTAATCTTTTTGTTGAACTTTACCTTTTCCAAGGAGCATGTTGTGGACTGCATGAACCGTCGTTGATCTCTAAATAACATCTTCTTCTCGAAAAGTGATAACGGAGTGCTGGGAATACCGTTTCCTTCAGTCTTCAGACATCCCATACTGAATTGAGAAACAGCTTCTACAAGACTCAAAAGTATCTCTTTTTTTCTTCCCGGGGGACACTTGAACCAAATGACATTTGCAAAATTTCATTTGCTTTTCGTGCCTTGACGTCATTGAATCTTGCCAGCAGTGCATCAGCTGTAAGTCTGTGACAGATGGGTCTATTCTTGACCACATTGCTAACTGTCACTGTGCCACGGATCCTCGTGCAGTCCATATTCCAAACATTTCTTACACGTACTTGAAACTCGAATACAGCCTGAGCTGTGGCGCCATTGAGTTATTAGGCTGTTCTGTCTGGCGCTGCTGTCTCCGGTGTAGTATCGACTATCACTCTTGCGGCCCCATTGCCAATATCTATGAGGAAGTGTTGGTATCTGTGGGTTGTGTCCTTAGAAGGTCTTTGCTTGCTGATCACATAGTATAAATAGGGGGTTCGCTGGCCCGAGAGGTATCAATTACATCCATCTGATGGCCTCCTTCCTCTCCCACCGCCCCTCCTATGTTACCATCCATAATGCCAATTCCCACACCTTCTACCCCTCTGCAGGTGTGCCCCAGGGCTCTGTCCTTTCCCCTCCCCCTACCTCCTGTACACGGCAGATATGCCCCAACCACCACCCCCCTCCAGTACACCTCTTGCAATATGCTGATGACACCGCATTCCTCGTCCTCCCTCCTACCCTCCAACGGTCCCAACGCCTTCTCCAGAATCACCTTGACCTTTTTGCTGCATGGTGTAACCAGTGGCTCCTGAAAATCAATCCTTCCAAGACCCAGGCAATCATTGTAGGTCGTACCACTCGCTCCTTCCGGCTCCTGGATTTCTCCCTTACTGTCTGCGCCCGTCGTGTCTGCCTCACCCCTACCCTCACCTACCTTGGCCTCACCATTGACCGTCACCCCACCTGGATCCCTCATCTCCCCTCCATCCAATCCAAAGCGCACAACCGCCTCCGACTCCTCAAACTCCTCTCTGGGCGGACATGGGGGTTGCACCCCTCTACCATCCTCCACACCTACAAGTCCTTAATCTGTCCCATCCTCTGTTATGCCAGTCCTGCCTGGATATCTATAAGTCTCTCCAGATCCTTGAGCGTCATGCACTCCGCCTCGCCTTCCGTATACACCTCCCGTCCCCCACACGGATCCTCTGTGATCTCATTTCTTTCCCCCATCTGCTCCTATTCCTCAAACATATCCGCATCCTCTACACCTCCCGCCGCCTTGATCCCCCTCACCCCCTGGTTGCTCCTCTCCTCTCCCATCCCCGCCCCCTGCCACGTCTTAACTGTTGTGTCCCCCCTACACTCCATCTCTACACCATCTCCTTTCCCAAGGTGGCTTCCATCAACTCTCCCTCCCGGATGCTGCCCTCTCTCCCTCCTATCAACTCTGATCCTCACTCCCCCTCCTTTCTTCTGTCCTTTTCCCAGGCTCCCTCTCCCCCCTTCCACCCTCTTTTTTCCCCACCTCCCCTCTCTCTGCCCCCTTCTCCCCCCCGAGTCCTTTTGCATTTCCCTCCTCTGCCTCTTCTCATTCCCTCTCGCGTCTGCCCTGCCCCTCTCCCCCTTTATAAGTCCTCTCCCTCCTTGGTTCCCCCTCCCCCCCATTTCGTTTTTTCCTTTCTCCCTCCTTGTTCTTCCCCCTCCTCCTGGTCCCCCCCCCCCCATCTCCCTTTGGCTTGGTAGTGTCATCTTTGTGCTGCCATTTTCGTGCAGTGTTTTACAGTGAGTGTTTTACAGTTCCATGTTGTGTTGTGTTTTTTGGGAAGTGTTGCGAACGGCCATCATACTGTCGCTGGGTGTGCTTTTTATCTCTTGCGAACAGAAACCAGATTGTCGCCAAGTTTTTTAATTGTGTGTGTTCTCTGTTACTTGTCTGATTCGTGTGTCTTTTATTAACATTGCCAACCCCTTTTGCTTTCTGTTTTAACTTTCCACATTTTTCCGCCATTTTACACTTTAAGTAACCGTTTTATCGCCTGTTTTTCTTGTTTCTTTTCTTCTTCCGTTTTTAAAAAAAGTCTGTAGGCTGTAGAGCAGCGAAATAAGCTGCTGCCAGCCCGCCCCCTTCGGGGGGAATTGAAAATCAATAAAGAAAACAGAAAAAAAGCCCGATAGGGAGGCACGAAGTTTGCGGATTGCCGGTAGCGTCGCGACAAGAGGTGGTCACGAAGTCCGATCGGACGAAGCCACGAGCTGCGCAAGTAGGGCCTGTACAGAGCTAAGATACCGGAGTACTTCATCGTGGTCAGCGTCGACTACAAGCAGCAGGCCGACATCCCATCGGCTGGTTGGCAACATTCGTGTCGGACGACCGCTCCTGGCCTGGATGCCCTCTTCTACCTGTCTTTCATCGGCACCACCCAGTAACCGCTGCGACGCACCGTGGGTCCCTGGAACTGCTTGCTGATAAAGGGGAGTAACATTCTGTAATCCTCGTGGTGATTTGTTTCATTGTATGCCTGCTCTCCTTAATATTTTCTGGTTTGTACGCGATAATTAATGTTCTACTTAATCAGCTCCTGCTCGTAAATACAGCCGGAACAATTGTACTAAGTCACAGGTTGCTGATAAACAAAAGAGGGACTTCATGGTTATATTTAGCTGTTAACCGGTTCAATTCTTTGATTGTAACTGAATTTCTCAGTCATTAGTTGTTCAAATGTGTGTGAAATCCTATGGGACTTAACTGCTAAGGTTATCAGTCCCTAAGCTTACACACTACTTAACCTAAATTATCCTAAGGACAAACACACCCACCCATGCGCGAGGGAGGATTCGAACCTCCTCCGGGACCAGCCGCATTAGTTGTAATCTGAACTACCTGTTGTACTAATTTGTTCTTTTCCGTGTTTGAAAGACCGGGACATTATTGGTGTATTTCAGCTAGATCTTGTGGTTCCGTCGAGTGAGTTCTCTTGTAATAGTGTTCACAAGTGATGTTTCAAGACGTTCCTTCAAAGCGGTCTTAATAACTGACCATCAGTTTAACTTTGAAAATATTAACAGCCAATTGTAACCAGGGCTTTAGTTAAAATAAAATTGTCAGAAGAGATGGGTTGGTACCCAGTCGCACCTTGGTTGCCGATAGAAATTAAGAGGTTGGTTGGTTTGAAGTAAGCCTTATTATTGTCTTATTGTTTGCTAATCTGTTTAACCTTCAAGAACAGGTGCGCATCTTAACCCCGAACCTTACGATATACAGCTTTCAAATTAAATCATCTGTTTTGAGTAATTGAATCACTCTTGTTCAAATGGTTCAAATGGCTCTGAGCACTATGGGACTTAACTTCTAAGATCATCAGTCCCCTAGAACTTAGAACTACCTAAACCTAACTAACCTACGGACGTCACACACATCCATGCCCGAGGCGACCGTAGCGGTCGCGCGGTTCCAGACTGTAGCGTCTAGAACCGCTCGGCCACTCCGGCCGGCGAATCACTCTTGTCGTCAATGGTGCTTATATAGTTTTCATGTGTTGCAGAAGGGAATTTAATATCGCAGACTGTGTCCAGCGTGGTAGTAAACACCGCTATTTCACCTATAACTGGCGGGTTGCAAGTCCGGTCGTCTCGTGATCATTGTCATATTGTTTGCTGTTTTGCAATACAGCACTTCAGATTTCTTTTGCAAAGATTCAAAGCTTATTCAGCCTAAGGTTTAAGGTCAAAAGAATTTTTCAAGTTTTTTTTTCATTTTGTTAAAGACAATTTCATGGTTAAATGCTTCGATTATCTGTAAAACACAGTTTATATATTGTTAAATAAATAGGTTTCGCGAAAAGCAAATTATATTCGTGGGTCCTCCCTTCCACGTTTTCCTTAATCCAATAAGTACCACGTATCACAGCCAAATAGTTTTTGGGTCTAAGAGCAACGTTGCAAAGATATGAAACAGCCATTAACTTTTTTTAAAAAAAAATTGAAGCTTCTAGGTGGAGTTTCTCCTCAAAGTGCTTCCTATTTCTTTATCCCGGAGCCAGTACCCAGCACCACACTGTAAAAATGAATTTGTCTCTTCTGCATTCCCCATCTGAAGATTAGCCAGAAAAGGCGCCAACTAGGTCATGGTAATAAATATTTCATGAGTGATTGCTTACAGTTACCTGTATTTATATTCAACTAAAAACTTCCATTTACACATGCGGATGTTTCTCTTGTCTTTTTGCTTTATGAAATGGAAAACACTGCGGATAAGAAAAGCGAAGCTGTCCTACGTTTCCAGAACTGAACACCAAAGCTACGTTTTTCTCGACACTGCCTGCAGCTCGCTGTTGTTTCGCGGACGCGGGCGTCTCAGGCTGGATGTGCCCTATTTTTGTTTCTTTTTTTCTTGCGGTGGTAAATTTGTTTGCGATCTCAAATAGAGAAATTCCTCCTCCAAGGATGTTGCTGTACCTCGCGGTCGATAGAGCATCAGCGACTTAGTAGATAGTATCGCCCTCGCAAAATATGGGGGAATGCGGACGCTGTCTTCACTCTAGCGTCGAAGGGGAGGAACTGGCGCGTATACTTGGAATAGCGGAAATACCGCAGCGTTCTAAGACTGCCGTATATTAACATCCAAGAGCGGGAATAACGTGACGCTGGAGCCTTAGGGCTTTGCGTTATACGCTTATTTATCGGATGGGATGGCTACACAGTTAAATCATTATTTACGTTTATTCCACATTTTAAGTCATCAGTCAGCTCTTTCCTATTTGGTCGGCAAATGATGGCCAAAGAGATCGCTGTGTTAAAGAAGAAATCTACGGATGGCAGCGATTGAGTGCTGGTCCCTGTTCGACTGTGTAGGAAGTGGAACTCTTCCTAAATGTTGGTCAGGGGGCCAGACGATGGCGTAATGCAACGCTTAAACTGGTGGCAGAAATAAAATAAAACTGGAAATTTAGACGACTGAAGGTGTTTTAATTTGTCGTTTTATATTGAACAGCCGAGGTTCCGTAAACATCTTGTATAAAGATGGACGTACAGTGTCTTGAGGTTTTGTTTCAAATCGGATTAAAGTTCTCATAAAGATTATACAAGGTGAGCACAAAACGTCTTTACACTTTGAAATATTTATGCAAAGAAAGCGGTACATCTTATTCGCTTCAAAGCTTAAAGGGTTAACAGATTATTCTAAAGAGTTCTCATCTGTGGGCGCAGTTTCTTTGTTGCAGGCTGCTGCCGCCAGGGAGTGTTAGTGTAGGAAATGGAAATTATGACACAACAAAAGAGCTGGCGTGTCCTTTAGTTACCGAAAGGGGAGTCGGTACCTTCTGTTCTACATGCATCTCACATACACTTTCACCAGGAGTCACCCAGCAGAGTGTCCATTTATACACTGTCCAGTCGAATTAATGTGACCACCTCTCAAGAGCCTGAATATCCACCTTTAACAGTGCGGACCGCTGCACAACGTGCTGGAATAGGGTCAGTGAGATTCTGGAAGGTACCGACAGGGGTTTGGAGCCATGCCTAGTGCTGTGGCCAGCTGTGGTAGGGTTCTCGCCTGAGGATGCATGGCGCGAACAGCCTGATCCAGGTAGTTCTAGATTCTCGATCGCGTTTACATCGGGGGAGTTTGGTGATCAGGGGGTCTGCAAACTCATTCTGGTGCTCTTCGAGCCACGCGAGTACATTGCTACCTGTGTGACACGTTGCATCGTCCTGCTGGTAGACGCGATCGAGCTGAAGATTGGTTCAAATGGCTCTAAGCACTATGGGACTTAACATGTGAGGCTATCAGTCCCCTAGACTCAGAACTACTTAAACCTAACTAACCTATGGACATCACACACATCCATGCCCGAGGCATGATTCGAATCTGCGACCGTAGCAGCAGCGGACTGAAGCGCCTAGAACCGCTCGGCCACAGCGGCAGGCCGAGCCGAAGAAATCCAAACTTTATGTAGGGGTGGACATGGTCCTCTAGGATAGATGCATACTTGTGTTGATCTAATGTGATTTCCTGAATGATGAGATTACCCGTGGACTGCCACAAAAGCATTCCCTAGCCATTAGCGCAGGGTGCGGGCTGTTTGCTTTCAGACGCTTCACGCCGTACAAGCCAACGCCCATTTTTCCGATGGAGCATAAAGCGTGATCCATCTGAAAAGGCCACCTGTCACCAGCAGCGGTACTAGTGTACAAATTCCAGTCCTCGACGCAGACGAACAGCAGTCAGCGTTGTTGCATCAAATAGGCCCCACCTGCGGAGGCACATACGCAGCAACGTTCGCTGGATGGTCTTTGAGGAGACACTGTCGTTAGTCTGGGCGGTCAGCTGCTTAACAGTTGCACCTCTAGTCGTCTGTACAGGTTCTGGATAGCGGCATTTTGCGGTGCACGGTATAATTTAACCACTGCGACACGCGAGCAGTTTACAAACTTAGCCCTTTCGGAAATGCTTCCACCCTTGCCCCGAAAACCCGTGATCATGCTCTTTTGGACGTCAGATAAATCGCTCTGCCTCCTTATTGCGACAACGATTGGAATGTTTGATACGTCCCCCTGATATGCTTTATATTTCGAGTGCTTGTCTTGCCATATCCCGTCTGTCAATGGCTATTGCAAGTTGACGTAGAACATAGGCAGTGGTCGTATCAACGTGACCGGACCGTGTGGCAGGTACAAAACGTTTGAAGAGAAGGGCTGCATTCGTAAAGGCAAAAGAACTGGTCGCCCTTCTGTATCGGAAAAAAAATGTTAAACGCGTTCGAGCAGCATTCCAACAAGACCAACAGAAATCAACAAACAGGTTGAATAAGCGGTGAGATGCAAATCCAACCATTTCCAAAATTCTGTGTAATCACTTGTGCGTGAAACAGTACAAATTACATTTGGCCCAGACATTCACTCCAGAAGATTATGCTGCACGATCTGACTTTGGCAGCGAGATGTTGGCAATGAGGGACAATGACAACGACACATCGAAGAGTTAATTTTTAGTGACGAAGCAATGGAGAACAAATCAATCAGCGAAATGTTTGTTTGTGGAAAATAGAATACCCTCATTTCTCCGTGGAACATCAACAAGAATCGCCAGATATCAGAGAGTTCTAGCGCAGTGTCGAGGGAGGAGATTTACAGTCTCCTCTTTTTCGCTGAGAAAACTGCCACCGGCATTTTTCTACCACGGCACCCTTTCTTTGCGTCTTCTGGATCAGTTCCAAGAAGACTCCAAAACAACAATATGATGAAGTGTGGAGCAAATGGCCAGCACGATCATGGGACTTCTACATTCACATATACACTCCTGGAAATGGAAAAAAGAACACATTGACACCGGTGTGTCAGACCCACCATACTTGCTCCGGACACTGCGAGAGGGCTGTACAAGCAATGATCACACGCACGGCACAGCGGACACACCAGGAACCGCGGTGTTGGCCGTCGAATGGCGCTAGCTGCGCAGCATTTGTGCACCGCCGCCGTCAGTGTCAGCCAGTTTGCCGTGGCATACGGAGCTCCATCGCAGTCTTTAACACTGGTAGCATGCCGCGACAGCGTGGACGTGAACCGTATGTGCAGTTGACGGACTGTGAGCGAGGGCGTATAGTGGGCATGCGGGAGGCCGAGTGGACATACCGCCGAATTGCTCAACACGTGGGGCGTGAGGTCTCCACAGTACATCGATCTTGTCGCCAGTGGTCGGCGGAAGGTGCACGTGCCCGTCGACCTGGGACCGGACCGCAGCGACGCAAGGATGCACGCCAAGACCGTAGGATCCTACGCAGTGCCATAGGGGACCGCACCGCCACTTCCCAGCAAATTAGGGACACTGTTGCTCCTGGGGTATCGGCGAGGACCATTCGCAACCGTCTCCATGAAGCTGGGCTACGGTCCCGCACACCGTTAGGCCGTCTTCCGCTCACGCCCCAACATCGTGCAGCCCGCCTCCAGTGGTGTCGCGACAGGCGTGAATGGAGGGACGAATGGAGACGTGTCGTCTTCAGCGATGAGAGTTGCTTCTGCCTTGGTGCCAATGATGGTCGTATGCGTGTTTGGTGCCGTGCAGGTGAGCGCCACAATCAGGACTGCATACGACCGAGGCACACAGGGCCAACACCCGGCATCATGGTGTGGGGAGCGATCTCCTACACTGGCCGTACACCACTGGTGATCATCGAGGGGACACTGAATAGTGCACGGTACATCCAAACCGTCATCGAACCCATCGTTCTACCATTCCTAGACCGGCAAGGGAACTTGCTGTTCCAACAGGACAATGCACATCCGCAAGTATCCCGTGCCACCCAACGTGCTCTAGAAGGTGTAAGTCAACTACCCTGGCCAGCAAGATCTCCGGATCTGTCCCCCATTGAGCATGTTTGGGACTGGATGAAGCGTCGTCTCACGCGGTCTGCACATCCAGCACGAACGCTGGTCCAACTGAGGCGCCAGGTGGAAATGGCATGGCAAGCCGTTCCACAGGACTACATCCAGCATCTCTACGATCGTCTCCATGGGAGAATAGCAGCCTGCATTGCTGCGAAAGGTGGATATACACTGTACTAGTGCCGACATTGTGCATGCTCTGTTGCCTGTGTCTATGTGCCTGTGGTTCTGTCAGTGTGATCATGTGATGTATCTGACCCCAGGAATGTGTCAATAAAGTTTCCCCTTCCTGGGACAATGAATTCACGGTGTTCTTATTTCAATTTCCAGGAGTGTACATACATACTCCGCCAGCCACAGTACGGTGTATGGCTGAGGGTACCCTGTAACACTACCAGTAATTTCCTTTCCTATTCCGTTCGCGTACAGAACGAGGGAAAAAGGTCTATATGCCGCCGTATAAGCCCCTAGTTTCTCGTATTTTATCTTCATGTTCCTTATGTAAAATGCGTGTTAGTGGCAGCAGTATTATTCTGCAGTCTGCTTCAGATGCCGATTCTGTAAATTACCTCAATAATGGTCCTCAAAAAGAACATCGTCTTTCCTCCAGGGATTCCCATTTCAGTTCCCGAAGCCGCGTGGGATTAGCAGAGCGCTCTAAAGCCTCTGCAGTCATGGACTGTGCAGCTGGTCTCGGCGGAGGTTCGAGTCCTCCCTAGGACATGGGTTTGTGTGTTTGTCCTTAGGATAATTTAGGTTAAGTAGTGTGTAAGCTTAGGGACTGATGACCTTAGCAGTTAAGTCCCATAAGATTTCAGACACATTTAATTTTTTTTTTTTTTTAGTACGCGAAGCATCTCCTTAACAGTAGCGTATTGTTCGAACCTACCGGTAACAAATCTCGCACCCCGCCTCTGAACTGCTTCGATGTTTTCCCTTAATCCTACCTGGTGGGGATCCCAAACACTCGAGCAGCATTCAGGAATGGGTCGCATTAATGTCCCGTACGTGGTCTCCTTCCTAAAATTCTCCCAATAAACAGAAGCCGACAATTCGCCTTTCCTATCACAATCCTCACATGCTAGTTCCATTTCATATCGCTTTGCAACGTAATGCCGAGATGTTTAAAGGACTTGATTGTGTCAAGCAGGACGCTACTAATGCTATTTCCGAACATTATGGGTTTGTTTTCCGACTCATCCACCTTAACTTACATTTTTCTAGATTTAGAATTAACTGCCATTCATCACACCAACTACAAATTTTGTCTAAGTCATCTTCTATCACCCTACAGTCACTCAACTTCAATATCTTCCCGTACACGACAGCATCATCAGCAAACAAGCGCAGATTGCTACCCACGCTCTCCGCTAGATCATTTACGTGTACAGAAAATAATAGCTGTCCTAACACATTTCCTTGGGGCACTCCTGATGATACTCTTGTCTCCGATAAACACACGCCGTCGAGTACAACACATTGGGTTCTATTACTTAAGAAGTCTTCGAGCCGCTCACATGTCTGATAACCTATTCCGCATGCTCGTGCCATCGTTAATAGTCATCAGTGGGGCACCGTGTCAAATTCTTAACCCTTCGTGATTATTTTTAAGGGGTTATGTGAAAGACGAAGCGTTTGACCCAGCCCTGCCACAGCTAGGGTAGCAAATCACAGTAACGACAGAGTACATGATCGCCTACATGTTGTACAAGCTTCGGCAAGAGTGTGACTATCATCCCGACGTTTACGAGTGACTCGAGCAGCCCAAATTGAGTCCCTGTAATCCGAAAAAATAAACTTCCGGAGTTCCCTTTCCGCACGGAAAAGGTTCGATTCGAGTAAGTCGTACAGTTTCGTATGTACGAATTTTTGGAAATGTAAACTTATTTTGTAATTTTTGAAAACGTTATTGGAAAAAGCAGCGATTTCACTAGATAATTTGAAATAGTAATCAGTTTCGATCGCAAATTTATTTAGTAAAAATTAAAAATCACATGTCAGTGGTAACCAGTTTCTATATCGTATCTAGATCATCAACGGACCACGTCTCCTACATGAAAAAATATGGATGCACGAGTGCCAAGTGGAGAAATTGAAACATTTCCGACATGCTCTTCTGTTTGAATTCAATAGAGGAGTGACAGTGAAACGTCCCCTTTAAATAATTATGAATATCTGTGCTGGTAAACTACTACGTTATTTGATTTTCCAGCAGCTGAGCAAAACTCAACGTACCCAAACTATTTTCTCTTTACTTATTCTGATTATGACTAAACTGACACACAACATTTTTAGCGCAACGCAATCTGACTTTCAATAATCCTTACAAAAGAATGGCCCCGACTACCAATAACCTATACCTTTCATGAATCACTTACCTCACAAAAACATTCGTTACTGGAACTACTGCAATACAGGGAGCGCCAATACTGCCAGCTAAATAAAAGATTCTAACTACTGAAGGCTCTAGCTACTGAAAGGCATAACTAGGAAATGAAAGATTTGAATAGAGAACAAGCAATGTATTTAGCGTTCAAAAGTCATTATAATTTTGTGACATCCAATTAAACAAATTTCCTTTTTCTGATGGACACACGCCCAGATCGTCCACTCAAAATTCTGGCATCTCTCTCCCCACATCCACCACTGCTGGCAGCTCACCTCCAACTGCGCAACACTACGCGCTGTTCACATCCAACTGTCCAACACTATAATAGCGAATATTCCAATAATGAGTCCAACCAGCCACAAGCTGCACACAGCACAGTCAGTGATTTTCATACAGAGCGCTATGTGGCGTTACCAACACAAAAACCTAAACAGTCTAGTTACAACAGCAGCAGGGGCAGCCAGAAACATTTGCGGCGTGCATGAGGATACTACCACGGCAAGAAAATGTTTTTCTCGTTTAAAGGAGGATCGTCTCGACATTACTGACTCTCCACGTTCAGGAAGACATTCGGGGTTTCAAGAAGATCGTCTAAACGCATTAATCCACAATGATTCACGTCAGTGCACTCATCAACTGCCACATGTGATGAACTGTGATCATTCCACCATCGTGCGATGGCATGCAATGGGGAAGGTACAAAAATCGTGTTATGGATACCGCATGCTCTAGGCCAAAATCTCAAAAATCAGCGTGTGACCATATGTGCAACTATGCTTGCCCGTCATCAATTGCTTCGTGAAGAACACAGACCATTCCTGTCCTGTATCATTACTGGAGACGAGAAATGTTATCTTTATGCTGACATAACGGGAAGAACAAGAGATGGTTGAGCCCAAGCAAAGCAGACATTCCCTGTACAAAGACCTGCGTGCATCCACAACAGATAATGTTATGCATCTGGTGGAACAGAGACAGTGTGGTATTCTACGAATTGCTTGCCCGAGGTGTAAACATCACTAGCGACATTTACTGTCAACAACTGAGACGTGTTGCAGACGCAGTCCAAGAACAGAGACCAAGAAGACTGCGTAAAGTGATGCTATTTCACGACAACGCCCGCATTCTGCTAGACTGATAAAAAATACTGTATAGGAGTTGGGTTGGGAAGTCATTCTACACCTAACTCATTCACGTTATACAGCGCCCTCAGATTTTCATCTTTTCCGCTTTCTATCGAACAATCTTGAAGTAATTTCCTTTTCCGACGAAAATGCGCTCCGATCATGGCTCGACGAGTTCTTCGCCTCAAAACCACGTGACTTCTACAGTCGCAGAAGGAAAAGTTACCCCAGTGTTGACAGAGGGCTGTAAACAGTGAAGGAGATCATATTATTCATGACTTAAGTCTCTGGTATGTGTGTCTGTCGCGTTTGTTAAACTTATGCGAAAACGCTACGAACTTATGCACCAGCGCAATAGTTACAAGTAAAATATGATATGAAAGATTACATAAATGTAAGTTGCCAGTAGTAGTAATTACTTTACATTTGCAAAAGATAGTTACAAACGCCCATGAACAACCAATAAAATTAGTTGTAATAACGCTAAACTGCCATCTACGACCACTGCTCGAAAGTTCTGACTAAGGTGTGGAAGCAAAAATGTGTGTACAGACGCCAGCCGTTGCCGTGGAGACGGTAGCAAATGTTAGGTATTTACAACTAAGGCCAGTCTACATTTATGTAGTCTTTCATATCATATTTTACTTGTACCTAGATTGCTATTTGAAGTTTTCACATGCGTTTTCTTCGTATGTGAACTCCTATTGGCTCCCGATGAAGTCATGCACCAGGCGAGGGACGGAGCTTCCCCTTTACGATGCGTAACATTTTTACTAATGGCGCCGTACCAAAACATCGGTTCGGTAGTTTTGCTACAGTACATAAATGACGTAGTAAAATGTAGGACTGTCTGTGATAGTGGTAGCATCGACAGGCAAGAAACATAAAGGAATGCGTAAGAGAGGAACAGGGAGCCAACGGTGCTCTTTACTTTTATGTTTGTTTGGTTGTTTGTTTTGCACATAATTAGAACTGCACTTCTTTCAGTATTAGTCCATTGTGTATTTTATATTCGTACAGAATATAAACTGCAGTTCCAAGTAACAAAAATTAGATGGTTATGTAACTGCTGCGCTTATATGTAACCAAGGCAGTTAGTTTTTATGCAGGTACAGTTTACACACATAAATATAAAAAACCTATAAATTATTGTTTTTATTTTGTACTACATAGAAAATTCTTCATCATGATCAAAGACAAGCATTTTCTGTTATTACTGATAAATACGAAACTTGTTAGTGAATAAGAGAAATCTGTGTTATATTAGCTCGACGTATTGAAACGATGTGTGATATATATATTTTTTTATTCCTGTCTTTTTTTGAGAGAGAATAGCGTTTTCTACCGTTCTATGAGAAAACTGTATTGTTTTTTTTATTTTTATTACAATACCCCCAATTTCATGTCACAAATCAATTATTTTCGAATAAAACTCGAATTAAGCATTGACAGCTTCAATTTTCTTTTAAACACTGTTTATTTTTAAGTAACAGACAGGAGACAACTATGTAGAACAAAATTGTTTTGTCGGTTACGCAGTTCTTTACATATTCTCACCCATTCTGTACATAGTTCACCGCTTCCGGTTTGTAAGGGAATCTAGTAAGGCATTGATCGCACACGTAAACAAGGCGACCGATGTGAGGTAAAGCCTAACAGGTAGGCAACACATCTAACGTACAGGTAACGCGGGTACGATTTTAACTGATCAAGGGTACTATGAAGACTACCAAAGTCTATACTTACTTACGTTAGACTACGATTGCCAATGGTAGTTTCAGAACTCTAATTATGAAGATATTGCTCCGCTCGGCGTCTCTGCCCGCCACCATAGGTATAAAAACCTTTATTTTATTATTATAGTGTACCCATATTTTATTCTGCAGGAGAGTTATTCTTTGGATTCGAGAGACGTATTCTGTTGATGATCTACATATGACCGAAACTGATTACCTACGACATGTGATTTTTAATTTTTAATAAAAAGATTTACTTTCAAGACTGATTACTATTTCAAATGAAGTTGTTTTGTCCCCAATCTGTATTTATGATATCTTTGCTTAAATGGTGTGATAACGTTTGCAGCTGCCATGTGCGCTACGTTAATGAGAACAAAGATGGTTGTCTGTAATTAGTACCATGTCGTTTTCTTCTCTCCATAGTTCGTCAGTCGCGACAGAAAAAAGACCTATGGTCCGACATTTGTGCACTGACAGGTAAACACGCGGCGTTTTAGCTTCCTCCGCTAAGTTCCTCTCTTCAAGTGAATGACAGAATGAATTGCACCTCTTCAGCTCTCTCAACAAACACACAAGCAGTTCAAGATGCACACAAAACGCTTTATTCTTTGGTCGACCTACGTCAGACTCGACTTACATCACCCACATAAACAAACAAGCTCCCAAAGATACAGCCGCTCGCCCGCGCGCGCGCTCTCGCGCCCCCCCCCCCCCCACACACACAAACACACACACACACGCACACGCACATCCCACTCACACACATAGACAAAGAGAGATACACGAACGTTTGCTTTCATTCAGACCCTGCCAAGAGCAAACGAGATCTCTGTTAAGTTTATACGTCTGTACGGAATACGCTGGCCGACTCAGTTTCTGCATGTATGGATGGTCATTGTCTCCAAGGATAGATGTGTAGTTGTGTTGAACCGTTGTGCCTTCCAGAATGACGATATCATCCAGGGAATTCCACAAAGGGCCTGGACCCTTCCGACAATTGTTGCAGGATGTTTGGTTCAAATGGCTCTGAGCACTATGGGACTTAACATCTGAGGTCACCAGTCCCCTAGCGCTTAGAACTACTTAAACGTAACTAACCTAAGGACATCACACACAGCCATGCCGGAGGCAGGATTCGAACCTGTGACCGTAGCCGTCTCGCGGTTCCCGACTGAAGTGCCTAGACCCGCTCGGCCACGCAGGGTGTTTGTTTTCAAACGTTCTTCGCCGTACACACTAACAGCCGTCTGTCCCATGGAGCATAAAAAGTGATTCATCTGAAAAGGCCATCTGTCCCCACTCAGCGAAAGCCCAGTTACAGTACTGGCGTGCGAATTCCAGCCTTCGTCGCCGATAAAAAGCAGTCAGGATGGGTGCATGAACCAGGTGCCTACTTCGGAGACCCCTATGCAAGAATCTTCGCTGAACGGTCGTTGAGGAGACATTATTGGTAGCCCTTTTGGTTCATCTGGACCGCCAGTTGCTCGACTGTTGCACATCTATTCGCTCGTACACATCTCCGCAGCATTGTTCATACGCATCATCTATGGCCTGTGGTGCATCACAGTAGCCTCGGCGCAGCTTTGGTTAGCGCCGTCTTGCCGTGCATAGCATACTTTAACCACGGTATTTTGGTCGTGAGATAAATTACTCCGTTTCCATACTACGACCACGACTGCACTGTTTTTCACTTCCCGCTCGTGATGCGCTTGATACACGCTGCACTGCTGGTGCTGCTACCTGCCGTCCGTGAGTGTTTATTGCTCGTAGTTGTCGAACATAGATGGCGGTCGTATTAATGTACTAGACAATGCAGTTGCCGTTTTATTTCAATCCGAGAACGGCACTGCTTGTTTATCTGTTATTTATTCTTCTACATTTCTGAAAGATATGCTCCTTTAAGTGTTACTGGCCATTAAAGTTGCAACACCTTAAAGGCGGCACAACAAACTGGAATGAAAATTACTATATATTCCTATATACAAATGATTAATATTTCAGTGCAACTGCACAGGTAGACTAAAGCCATCCACATTTCGTAAATGAGGACAGACTACACAGGTAATTTATAGCTCAAGAGCCGCGTTTGAACATTGGTTACGTGTGATAAGACCGTGTTTATGCCTCGCATAGTATGGAGAAATGGCTACCAGCACGTGTCAGAATTTATGGCCGATAGTGACTGCGGTTCATCTTTCCGTGATATTGCTGCTCGCTCGAATATGAAATAGGAGGGTGCAAGAGGATCATTCTCAGCGCGATGAGGGACTTCAACTACCCCACGCGACTAGCGCCAGAGAGGAAACACAGTGTTCGCTCGGCTGTTTATAATGTTACCTCGAGTCAGGAAATGATCTTGTCTGCAGCAAGACAACTATCCACAGGGAAAGTGCGGCGACGTCTGGAGCAGCACAGACTGTCTCGTCAAGTCTCCCTTATCATGGCAGCAGAAAGAGACACACTGACAGGTGGTGCCAACCATGAAAGTACCAGACACCAGATGGCACCACGTCATCCTCTCAGACGAGGCCCATTTCTGCACACGGCATCGCGATGTATCCACGTATGGAGGAGAACAAACGTTGCGAAACTGTGTGCCGTTCAGTACACATCACGCCACTTCCGGTTCGTATAGCCTGTGATATGGACGGCAGCCATTACATTTATGACGCGTTAAAGCTGATGGTTACGCTCTGTCTTCTAGGTGCCCGTGGTATTATCTTTGAACAGAATAACGGACACTATTGTGCATTCCGACGGACTTGGGAAATCGAGCAGGACAATGCGATACACCACACGTCCTAAACTGCTACAGAGTGGCTCTAGGAACACCCTTCTGAATTTAAACGCTTGCGCTAGCCACCTAATTCCCCAGATATCAACATTATTGAGCATATCTGGGATACCTTGCAGTGTGCTGTTCAGAAGAGATCTCGACCCCCTCGTACTCTTACGGATTTATGGAGAGCCCTGCAAGATTCATGGTGTCAGTTCTCTCCAGCAGTACTTCAGACATCTGTCGAGTCCATGCCGCGTCGTGTTCCGACACTTCTGCGTGCTCGTGGGGGCCCTACACGACATTTGGCAAGTGTACCACTTTCTTTGGCTCTTCAGTGTAGATAGACAAAAAATACACTATACCTCAATAGAAAGACCATAGTGTTTACATGGAAGTGAATGCTGAATGGCGAAACACACTGTCCAGTCAAATGAATGTGACCACCTTTCAAAAGCCTGTATAGCCACATTCTGCAGTGCAGACGTGCACGAAGAGAGTCAGCAAAGTTCTGGACGGTACCGACGGGGACGTGGAGCCATACGGACTCCAGTTCCGTCGCCAGCTGCACTAGATTTCTACGGTGAGGATACATGGGGCGAACAGAGCGGCTGAGGTGGTCACACAGATTCTCAGCTGGGTTTAAATCGGGGAAGTTTGGTGACAAGGGGAGTACAGTAAACTCATCCCAGTGTTTATCAAACCAAGCACGTACACTACGAGCTGTGTGACACGTTGCATTGTCCTGGAAAAACAAACCGCATGTAATGGTGGACATGGTCGCCAAAGATAGATGCATGCTTGTACTGATCCATTGCGTCTTCCAGCCATTCTTCCGCTCACACCATCGACCACCTGTCTGATGGAGCATGAAAAGTAATTCACCTGATAAAGCCACCTGTCGCCCCAGTGGACGTCCAGTTGTGGCACTGGGGTGTAAATTCCAGCCTTCGTCACTGATGAACAGCAGTCAGCATGGATGCATTAACCAGGCTCCTGCTACAGAGTCCCATATGCAGCGACGATCATTGAGGAGATGCTGTTGGTAACCCCTGAGTTCATCTGGGCGGTCAGTTGAACGTCCGTTGGTCCACACACACCTTCACAGCTGTCATTCATCACTATCATCTATGGTCCGTGGTGCATCACAGTTGCCTCGACACCGATTTCGGATAGTGTCATTTTGTCATGCACGGTAATACTTCGACCACAGCAGTATGAGAACAGTGTACAAACTTTGCCATTTCGGAAATGTTTCCACCCTTGTTCCGAAAGCTAATGATGATGCCCTTTTGTATGTCAGATAAATCTCTCCGTTTCCACAATGCGGCAACAAGTGCAGTTTTCCACATCCCATGACTTGCTTTATTATGCCTTCCACCACAAGTCCTTCCACCTGCAGTCTGTGAGTGGTTATTGCACGTCGACGTCGAACATAGGCAGTGGTCATTAAAGTTACTGGACCATTTATAAATGGTTTAAATGGCTCTGAGCTCTATGGGACTTAACATCTGAGGTCATCAGTCCCATAGACTTAGAACTACTTACACCTAACTAATTGAAGGACATCAGACATAACCATGCCCGAGGCAGGATTCGAACCTGCAACCGTAGCAGCAGCGCGGTTCTGGACTGAAGCGCCTAGAACCACTCGGCCACAGCGGCCGGTGGAACATTTATAACCCTGACAGAATAGACGTACTCGAAACATGGATTATTAGAAAAATAACTGACCCATAAAAACGAGCGATCGAAAATGAAATGTAACCAGGAGATCTACTAAAATGTACCGAAAATGACAGGAGTAATGGCAAAGCAAAGTTTAATCTTCTTGGTACACGTCCACCAAATGAATGAAAACAGGCAAACTAAACAAATATTCGTGTATTTCCGGAAAAAGAAATCGACAGTAGCATGGATTATAAAAATAAGAAAATAATTAGAACCAGATAACATCCAGATTATCGGAAACAACAGAAAGAAGCCTTTTTAAAAATAAAATACTAAATTTAGGAGGGTCCCAAGGTAGAAGAATTTGGGGCAACTTGGAAAGAAGAAAGGGTAAGACAACTTGGGGAAAAGATGGTGGACTGCTGGAAAAACTGGAAACAACAAAGAAAGAACTTGAAGTTGTTTTATGAGCCCAGCTGGTTAATGCGAAGATGAAACAAATCACAATTCCTGGAAAAGGATTTTTCTCAACTTTTTGTTATGTCTCCTTTTCTTTTACATACGAGTAATAGTTTATGCACTATTAATGATATATGAGGCACAAATAATATCTTCATTCTACATCATACTACAACCAATGTACTGTAGGTTCCACAAATAGTGAGATACAGATTTTGTTTTACTTTCAACGTTTGTAGACATTTTATATAATCTGTAATTTATTTACTGCAGTCATATATTTAATTAATACGTTTGATTTCTCATGCAGCAAAAGTTCTACTAAAAGTGATAAATAGAAAACTTCATGGAGGACTGGGAAAAGTATTGCAGAGCAACAGTATGAATTTAAAAGAGGGAAACGTACAAGAGATGGGACTGGACCGCTGAGAATTACACATCATAGATACATTGAAGAAAGAAGAGAAGTTTATACTGTTTTCACTGACTTGCAGAAAGCATTTGGCAACATATAGTGGAATTAATTAATGGGCATATTAAAGAAGAATGGAGTCGACTGGGAGGATAGAAGGCTGATTCAGAATCTATATCTACAACAGAAAGTGCGGGTACAGCTTGGTAATGAGAAGTCAGAGGAAAAAACAGTTGGAAGGGGAGGGAGGCAAGGTTGCTGCCCTCCTCAACATTGTTTAACATATATTTTTGGAGTATTTTATTCTGAAATGTTTGAAAAGAGAAAGAAAAGTGTGGGTCGGTGGAAGTTATCGGTCTTATGAAGGACAAGACGAATGGATTGCCGATTGTGGAGTTTGTAGGTCTACGCTCAAAAATGTGCATATCACACATTGGAAGGTGCCACCCAGAGGCGGGCTAAGAGTGTGCGTCGTATGGTATCGAGATCCATGTCTATTGAAAACTATTTGCAGTGATTGTACAGTGGTGTTCAAGGTGCTGCACCACAGCCGCCGCATATGGTACGGCAGACCAGTATTCGATCAAGAGGACACGATGTGTACACTGAACTGCAGTCTAAAATCGACCTGTCGCCTCATGATGATAAAAGGGTCATTTGTGATGATGGGATTGAAACTCTCCCATACTCACACTACTGTCTTGTAGCTAGACAACGGGTGGGGGACTCTGATTGAGTGAGAGTGAGAGAGACAGAGAGAGAGAGAGAGAGAGAGAGAGAGAGTCTGCAGAGTAGTAGTATGACACTTTTATCATAGTGTAAGAAATTTGTGTGTGTGGGGGGAGGGGGGGTAAATATTTATATGTACTATGTACATTTGTATATATATACATAGGGAGCATGTGTGGAAAGAAAGGAAAAAAAAGAAAAAGGAAGAAAATGTATATATATGCACACCATGTGTGTGAAAGAAAGAAAAAGCGTAAAAAAATATTAAAAAGCATAAACAGAAAAAATATTTCTATATTTATTTATTTTTTCATAAGCAATCTGTGTAGCCTATAAATACATATACCTATGCACCATTATGTCTTGTAAATTGAATGGTTTTTAAGTTTTTCACCTGTCACTAGCTGTCCAAGTAACAATAGATTTAAGTGTATATGTGTCTGTATAGCTCAAGTCCAACAGAACTGTTATTGTAAAAACCTTTTGCTATTGGGGCTGCTGAAATTAGATTCTAAATGTGCACTGTCCATCAGAATTATTGTAAAAGCTATGCTACTGGGACTGGGGAATTTAATTATGGTAAAGGAAGTATCACTGCATTAGTTTTGAGCGTAGATTTATAAAAAAAAAATTCCGACGTGGCGTTACTATTGTAGCGAGTAAGTTAAAACTATTCCTGTACTGGAATAGAAGAATGAGTAGTTTCCATTCACCTTTGTTGTTATTTGCAAAAGCCCTGTCCCCGACTGCATTATGTATGTATATGAATATAAAGGCTGCGCAGGTCACAAATGACATTAGGTTTGCTGAGGATGAGTGCTACTAAGGAGGTAAAGTTTAAGATGAAAGATAACAAAATATTTAGAATGGTTGCATGGAATTACACCTATCATGCAGCACAAATTGGGCTATGGGAGCAGGAGGCACGTGCCAATGTCTGTTTCCAAAGACCTATAGCAGACGTGTCTAAAATTATATCTAGGAAAACCACAGTCATACTGTCTGGTTAAAACTGTAGACTGTCAAAGCGGAAACAGGATTGAAAAAAGTACACAGTGGTTGTGAGGTAAAAATTCATTTATTCCTCAAAGTAATTTTACATTTTCATAAACAGACACAGCAACACTATTTTTACACGTCTTCTTCTTCTTCTTGAGTCGATGGAGAGGACACCTGTAGAATTCCAGGTCTTGAATAGCAGCAAACTTAAAGATTCGACGCATCCATGAGATCTTCTCCATCCCCTTCAGGAAGATGATGGTCGAATAATCAAAGTGGCGTCACAGTTTCTATATAGGGTATGCCAGGATCATCCCAGTGAATTATGTGCATGCTGTATCTTTAAATATTATCTGTCTATGCTCATAATTACAGAAACCACGAAGTAAGCAACTAGTTCATTAAAAAAGTAATAAAACAGACATTATCATATTGATCTTTTCAGCTATACACCCAATACGATGTATCAAAATTGATGGCAGCCCATCGATCTGGCATCACACATTCGAGTCAGTGTTTAAAGTGGGGCTCATACATTGAAATGCATGAGGTGGCAAATAAAATATATATTACATAGTAACGGTACAAGTTGTGTAGGGAACATGTAGTGATCAAAAGCGTTCATGTGGTGACGCCTCTTAATCAATTTCACATAAATATCCGATAGCACATTACACACATTTCTTGATTTCACCCACTCAAACACGCTGTAAACAGTAACATTCTCTTTTCCTGGTGAATCCGCAATCTTCAAAGTTAGTTGTCATAGCACATTGAGGAAGTAAGAGCTCTAGAATATTTTTTTCTAATGTGTGGATACAGGTCCGTTGTTGAACAAGCACAGTTGTGCAGTCACTATCCCCCTCTAATAGTGATAACTAAAGCATGACCATAGTTTGAACAATAAACTATCACTCCTCAGAACTGTGGCAATACCTTATTCACAGACATCCTACACATACTTGAAATCTAATAACTGAATGACGATGGATTCATAGTGGTTATTCAGTCAGATACAGCTGGTGCGCTGAAACACACAAACAGAAGTCTCTTGTAATAAAGCATTATTTCCATTCAGGCCTATAGGAGGTTTCTGAATAACATGGTATTCCTTTTTGAAAGTTCAGCTTCTGCACACACGTTATGGGATATATAAGGTCTGTATCACTAAGTCACCGTTTCTCGAACATGTAACAAACAAAATCTTTGTATGACGCACAAACACGCTGTTTTGTTTTTTTGTAACAAAGTCAATTTTGCCAGCTGCATCAATAGACACATCTCACGGTGATCCTCCTCCTGCTCCAAAGTGTTATACAGGTACAGTTCTCAGCAACAGGAACTTATAAATGTGCTTAGACTACAACAATTTTGCAGTTTCTCCACCCATCTGCTCAGCCTGTAAAAATTAACTCTGAATGGACATACTCTAGAATATATTGCACTCATAATGATTTCTTACTTGAGGCAAATTTGTGTGATCTGGGTGGTGGTCTCTATGCATGGAACGCACAGGCACAAACCCTGACTTGGCGGTCTGAGTATATAAAAGACGCCACTGTGCGTTACTTGGATTTACAAGTATCGTAAATACGAAAAGGTTTCGTGGAAGTGGTGAAATCGATAAACCGAAAAGATGTTAGGGCTTTTTTAAATCGTAATTACATCCTTTATTGATCGAGAAATAAGCTGGTGCGAGTGTGGAGGTATCATAATTTTTCTGTACACCTATAAGTGATAGAAATGTTTTGCTGCTGCTTGAACGTAAAGTTACCATGGCTTATGTTCTGACATATCCCCAGACGTTTGTGGGAAGTAATCAAACTACTATTCACACAAAAACAAAAAACAAAAATTACATATGTAGTCGTAAGGGAAGGAAAGATTTGATGTGATGAATTATGATTTAAACACGTTAAGGAGTATATAGGAACCTAAGGGGTGGTAGATTCATTTCGTAAACAGCTGCACAATATAGCAATGCAAGGGCTCAACTGGACCTTCTATAGTGTACAAACCGGACAGGCAGTACGGCTGTAACGAACCGTCCCCTCATCGGCAGCCCTAAGCGTATCCTTGCGTTTTCCTTGTTGCACTATCGACAGTGATGTTGATTACAGTACACCAACCTGTAAAGGTGATGTCTTTCCAACGCTTTCGTCCACGGGAGCGTTGTCGATTATCACATAGTGTCGGACGCCTGTGCTTTATAACACTCGTATGAAAGAGTCTTGGCAGGGTGCAGCACTTTCCGGAGTCACTGACTGGAAAACTTAAATGTCAGATAATTTCCTAGAATCGTGACACGTAGCAAGTGTCAGTGTGAGTGCTGTATACCCATAAATGATAGATAACTGCATTCTTTTTCTGAAATCCATATATATTGCACTGTGAAGTTACTGTGGCTTGTGCTCTGGCATGTCCAGAGAAGATGACTGTGTGTCCTATTGTGAGGAAGGTATAGATTCAGCACATTGTTATCTATAAGGAGAATGAAAGATTTTTTTTACATGGAAAATTATGTGCACTATAGATATTGAGATTCGTTCCAGAACCACGACCGACAGGAGACATTCCCAGTACAATGCTCGGTGTCAGACTGCAGCAGCAATCCTAATATTTAATTGTAGTTACACTGATAAATATGTGCCTGATTCCCAATATTCTTGTGAGTCTAGAGATGGCCATAGAAATCACAGCAGCAAGCAAGCAGGTTGGGGGCGGAAACAGCATCTCAGCAGACGCCTTTGTTCTGAGCTGGGTGTTGCCCATCCTTTGTACACCAGTTCAGAGAGCCTGAGAAAGCTTCCAGCTTATGATGATTTGGCTGGTGGCTCCCTGGATGGGTAAATAGTGAACAAATACACATTTTGCATTGAGTCGCCTTCAGGGCAGCGTGTGTCACATGTATACTCTGCAGAAATTTGAGAAGATTCAATACGAGTAGTGTTTGCGCTGGGAGTATTGATAGCATTCAAACTCCGATCCTCCTGGGGTGGGGGGTCGTCCACAGCAGGTTGGACTCTCTCTGGCTGACACGCACTTCCATGGCTGTGGTCATGGACCATGTTTAAGGCAGCAATTTCCTCTGTCAGCGGTGCACTGCATCACAGTGAGTACGTGGGATGTATTTGACGATCTGTAGACCACTTTTGCAGAGTTTAAGTATCTGTGTAATATGGCGATCTGCACAAAATAGTTTTGCCGCCTAAAGTCTTGTCTGCTGGAAACAATGGTGGATAGTGCTCCCACACCAGCAGCAGCAGCAGTCTGTTGGGTTAATTCAGTGACAGACGGGCTGTCCCATTAGAACTATCAGGAAAAATGCATTTAGTGTTACTCTGAGCTATTTTCGTAAACAGGTCCTGTTATGACAAGAATTTCCATGCAGACAAGCTGAAACATCATGAAAGCTCCTACTGAAGCGATTGTTTACTGTTTCTGTGACCCTTTACGAATTCCGAGAAGGGGCTGATAAGTAATGGGCGAGCTCTGCCATTAGGAGCATCAGGAAGAATGCATCCTTTGTTATTCTGGGGAGCATTTCAAAAGATTTCTATAGTGCATCTATAACTTGGCCGTTATTTACATAGACATGTGTCATTGACAACCTTTTAGCTGCACCTGCAAGAGTGACCCGCTATGCAGGCATCTTGCTGAGGGTGATCCGTTACACGAACATCTCACTGGACTGCAGGTACAAAGGACATGTGTCATTGTGCCAGCAACAGTGTCTAGGTAGACATGTGTTGAAAGGAATTTCTCAGGTTTCAAGTATGAAATGGGATGCCATCGCCTTGTGCTCACAGGACCCGAACTGACACCTGCGCATGGTTTGGCAGGTAATGGTCACGTCTTCAATTCACAGGGGCTGCTGGTGCATCTCAACTCCTGGCAGTGTGTGTGGTGGCGTTCCATGTGGTCCAGTGGACTGGGGACGCCGGGTGGTTCGTGCTTTGCAATTGAAAGATTTGCCATTGTAATTGTGTGTGATAGATGTTTCATTACGGTATTCCTTGTGCAATCAGAAAAAAAAGAAAAGTGGTCGATGTAATTACTTCCTACAAGACCTACATCTTTCCAAACAGCAGATAATGATGAGCAACAGAAATCTAACCCCCACAAACTGAATTTTTTATAAATAAACAATATACCCTTGAACTTCCTGTTATGAGATTCTTCTTCTCCACCTCAGAGCCGCCAATTTCGAGGTACAGGAGGGGAGGGGGGAAGGAAGGGGGGTGGGTGAGTGGCAGGCAGAGTTACTAGAGGGGAGGGGTTAATTAATTAATCAGTTTAATTAAATAGAGTGAGAGGCAGCTATTCAAATAAGTCAGACCTGAAAGTGTACCTGCAGCAGTGAGGGGAAGGGTTGGGTTGGAGGTTTTCTGAGGGAGGGGGAGGGGAGGTGGATGGGGGAGCGATAGGTTAAGGATCTGTCAATCAAAAGGAAGGATCGTTTTAGCTGAACAATAAGTTAAGGAGTTGTCAATTAAAGGAGAACACTAGATTAATGTCCTGTCAGTCAAAGAGAACAATAGGTAGTTCATACCTGCCTCTGATGTAGGCAACCCACACTAACAAAATGCACAAGTGTCCTTGTTGTCCTACTACTCACTACCTCATTAAGACAACGAATACGTCAGATTACAAGAAAAAATTAGCTATGAAGTGTCCCAGAGTTCCGTCTTTGGTGCTATATTGTTCCAGGTATATACAAATGATTTGCCAAAACCATATGAGGGCTATAAACACAGTGACGTTTGCCAACAATACAAGGATTTTTATAAAAGGATGCACTGAGAATTATCTGCAGCATAACGTTTCTAACACAATAAACGAGGCAGGAAAATGGTTTAAGGATAACGCTTTGGTCATAAATAAGGGAAAAACGGTATGGATGAATTACAGTAATATTAGAAGTAGAGCTAGAAGCAACATAAAAGATGAGTTAGCGAACTATGCTTTGCACAATCTCCATACACTTGAGATGCTAAAAGCATCTAGAAGTTTTGAATAGCAAACTATGCAAATAATATTATGTGCTCAGAATATTTTGGGACTGTTACAGCACTGAATCATCATTATGTGCCTATTAGGCTGATATGAACAGCTTTCATAGATATGATGTGATCTTCTGGGATTGGAAAATAAACTTTCACACTTTAAATAAGGACTATCAGAATAATGAAATCAGTTCCCCACAAAGAGCCATGAAAGGAAATACGAGATGAAAAAAGTCATGGGATACCTCCTAATATTATATCAGACCTCCTTTTGCCTGGCATAAAGCAGCAACGCAACATGGCATGGACTTGAACAACTTGTTGCAAGTCTCCTGCAGAAATACTGAGCTATGCTGTATCTATAGTGGTCCATAATTCCGAAAATGTTGCAGGTGCAGGATTTTGTACACGAACTGTTCTCTCGATTATGTCCCATAAATGTTAGATGGAATTGATGTCGTGCAACCCAGGTGCACAAATCATTTGCTCGAATTGTCCAAAACGTTCTTCAAACCAACTGTAAACAACTGTGGCCTGGTGACACAGCGCATTCTCATCCCCCAAATTCCATCGTTGTTTGGGAACATAAAGTCAATGAATGGTCCCCAAGTAACCAAGCGTAACAATATCCACTCAATGATCGGTTCAGTTGGTCCAGAGGACCCAGTCCATCCCCTATAAACACAGTCCACACCATTGTGGAGCCACCACCAGCTTGCACAGTGCCTTCTTGACAACTGGGTCCATAGCTTTGGAAGCTGCTTCACCTCGAACCCTACTATCAACTCTTGCCAGCTGAAACTGGGGCTCATATGACCGGGTCACGGTATTCCAATCGTCTAGGGTCAAACTGGAATGGTGCTGCAGGCGCAGTCACGTTGTCAGCAAAGGCAGTAGCGTCGATCGTCTGCTCTACTGTCTTAATGGATACATTCGTCGTACGCCCCACATTAATTTCTGTGGTTATTTCACGTATTGCTGCTTGTCTGTTAGCACTGACAGCTCTACGCAAATGCTGCTGCTCTCGGTCTTTATGTGAAGGCTGTTGGAAACTGCGTTGTCTGTGGTAAGAGGTATTGCCTGAAATGTGGTATTCTCGGCACACTCTTGACACTGTATATCACGGAATTCCCTAACGATTTCCGAAATGGAATGTCCAATGCGTCTAGCTCCAACTACCATTCCGCATTCAAACTGTTACTTCCCGTAGTGTGTCCATAACCATGTCGTATACCTTATCACATGAAACAGTTGAGTACAAACGATAGCTCTGCCAATGCACTGCCCTTCCATTCCTTGTGTACGCGATACTACCGCCATCTGTATATATGCATACCTCTATCCCATTACTTTTGCCATAATTATAATAATGACACTTCTTTGTCATAATTTATAATAATGACACTTCTTGTATTATACATTCACGAATGTGTTTGCTTTCTGAAAACTCGCCACGAAATTTCAGCATTAAACAATCAGGTACATAACTTCAAAATAAAAAACAGAAATGATTTTCACAGAGAGACCTACAAGAAAGCCCTTTACCAAGAAAGTGTAAATTGTCAACTCAAAATACTTTTTAGTGCATTGCCTGCTACAACAACAAAAAATTTAAAGAATTTCATAAATTCAAAACAGAGCTAAAACAATTTTAGTAACATACAGCTTTTATAACAGTAAAGAATATCTGTACCTGAAAAACTAATATTATTTACATACAGGAACCCTCAAATCTTTTGGATCTCACTGAAACAGTTGATAGTGGATCCACAATCGGTTATTTTGAGATGGGGAAACAATGGTTGGAAATGCATATTTATCATGTTATGGACATACACAGCGTACACTACATAAAAATAATGTAGCTTATAGTAACTGCTGAAAGTGATGACCACCGGTCTCAGTGCAAGCATGGCAATGGCGCATGAAGTTCTGCCACACTCTCTCAAAGATCCCTGGTGTCTGTTGCACCAGGAGACAGGCAGCTTGGACCCTAACAAGCAGGTCCTCATTCATTTCTAGGGGGGATTCTTTTGTCAACGTTATGACGTAACCCCAGAGGAAAAAGTCAATGAGTGTGTGATACAACGATCGAGCTGGTCATGGGACAGGACCTCTGCTTCCAGTCCAACGATCAGAGTACATGTTGTTCAGGTGCTCACAGACATTAACATCAAAGTGGGCTGGTGCACCGTCGTGTTGAAACCACATCCTTTCACGGACAACAAGGGGTGCAGTCTCCAAGAGCTGTGGCAACACATCTCGCAGGTTCAACAGGTAACGCAGATCACTCAAACGGAGAGACAGCAAATAAGGTCCTATAGGTGGATTATGCCCGCTCATACATTTACAGAGAATCGTGGTTGGTGGCCACTGGTGTGGGTGGGGTAGGGATTATCATCACTCCAGACATGGCTGTTAAAAAGGCATCATCACAAGTGAATGAGGCTTTGTCTGTGAACAATACAGATCGTACAAATTTCGGCACTACAGCATGCGGTAGGTAGCCCACTGACAAACGTTAATGCGGGGCTCAAAATCCGTTGATCCCAGTGCTTGCACACTTTCTTTATGACTGGAGTGTAAAACCTGTTCCACCAGTAATCTCCACACTGTATCCTTACAACTGTGCGTTCACGGCCAAGTTGATGGGTGCTTATTGCTGGACGGTCGGCCACACACCCCACACCATCTCCTCAAATTCTGGTGTTCGGACATGTCTTTGGCGGGGACCGTGGATGGTTCTCTGTGGCATGAACAACCCCTCTTTCGCAAGTTGGGGTACCCACGAAGATAAACTTCTCCTGGTGTCTATGAAGATAAACTTCTTCCGTTTAGGATGACGCCCACTGGAAACCGTTGTCTGTACATACGTGCTGCTTTATGGGCACTATATCCTGCCACACTGTACATTAAATGCATGTCTGCCAACTGTCGTCACGAATAACGTTCCACCTTTGACTACGCGTCATGCACTGTACACCGTAGTACATCTCATTATGGACACATCACAAATTTTCTGATGGAATGGTCAACTGACACCAGGGATAATGGTATGCTTGCGTCACAGGTTAATGCGCCGGTGTGGTGAATGCGGTTGTCACATGATACACGTGCTATGAGCTAAGTTGTGTAGGCTTTCATTACGTCTTTTGGAGGTCAACGGTGTATGGTGTTTGATGCAGGTTTTTTTGTTTCTTTTCTAGCAGAATGGAGTGTTTTACGGTACTGATGTTACTGTAGTTTCATATTCTCATCGCAGCCTGTCCTGTGAACTAAGTTTAGTCTCCTTCCTTGCATTGGTACTTTATCCTCACGTGCTAACTATCCGTTATGCACAGTGTCTCTGTCAGTGTCCGTGAACTGCGGATATCGACAAAATAGCTGGAATCAGAAACCTGTTCCTTGACTTCTGCTGACTGTGTGAAGACATATGTTAGCCTGTTACAGGTTAACGTAAGATCACAAAAGGAGACCACAGCAGCAATCACGACGGTCAGTGTTCAGTTGATGAAGCAAATCATGAAAACTCGTACTCTTTCCCTAATCTAATATGGGTGCAGTTGATGAAGCAAATCTCGAAAGCCCGTCTCCTTCCCTAATCTGATATGGCATGAAGACCTAGAATATTTCATAGCTGCAGTATCTTGAAACAGTTTTATCTTACTCTCGATTTATCGTTCCATGAAACAAAATTCTAAGCACTCCATTAACATTTCCACACGACTACTTGTTACGGGACCGGGACATCGTTCCTGTAGGCATCCAGCTTCCCAGAAAGTGCCCCGAATACACATAAATCATGGTCACATTGTCGGCACCGCAGTGCAACAAGTGGCCAGTATTTAACTTCTGCCCGGAACCAAATCCACAGTCCGGAGTTACGACCCAACTGGCGCACTAAATCATTCCCGCAGTTTCAGGAACAATGTGTGGCGTCAGTGGCCGCCATATGTTTTATATAGCAAACAAAGCTCTCCATTCCGGCGGGCAATTTGTTGTGAATTGCATAAAACTACTAAAAAGGGAAGTGCGTGTCTCCAAACACTCAGAACCGCACGAAAATATGCGTAGAATACAAATCGCTCACCCGCACGGACCAGTCACACGCAAAACTGCGCGTATTACCTCGACAGACATTTTAATGGTCACCTATTCAAGGTCTAAATGGGAACTCTGGTAACGCAATAAAACCAAAATATCGATATAATAGGACTAAAACCACACATATTTTAATGTCGTGATATTTTTCTATATTTCTCTCTGCCTAAAACAATAGGCTGGTACATAAGTTTAATAAACACAACAGATAAATGTTACACCAGTAAAATATTTTCCTTCACTGTTTACAACAATTACTTGGGGTAACTTTCGAATCCCGTAACTGGAGGAATTACTTAGTTTAGCTGCGAAGAACTCGTCGATCCATGTTCGGAGCGCATTTTACTCTGGAAAGGAAGTTCCTTGAACGTGTTTCGATAAAGAGCAGAAAAGGTGAAAATCTGCGGAGTAAGATCAGGTGAATAAGATGAGTGCGGAATGACTTAGCAACCTAACTCCTGTGTAGTGTTTTTTGTCTAGCAGAATGCAGGAGCGCGTTATCGCGGAGCAGCACCACTTCAAGCAGTTTTCATAGTCGTTGTTGTTGGATTGCGTCTGCAAGACGTCTCAGTTGACAATAAATGTTGGCAGTGATGCTTACAACTCGGGGAAGCAATTCGTAGTACATCACACCGTCGCCGTTCCACCAGATGCATAACATTATCTTTTGTGAATGCGCGCAGATCCCCAATGCATGCAAATGTCGCAGGATAGTGGAATGCTCACAGTTTATCACATTTGCGGGTTCTAGAGTACGCTGAAGTGGATCATTGTGGTCTTCATCAAACCCTGAAGGTCTTCCCGAACGTGGAGAGTCATTAAATGTCAATACGATCATCCTTAAAACGAGAAAACCATTTTCTTGCCGTGCTCTGTCCAACAGCATTATTTCCATACACGGTGCAAATGTTTCTGGTTGCTTCCGTTGCTGTCACCCCTGTATTGAACTCAGACAAAAAAATATGGCGGAAATGTTCAGATTTCTCCACTTGGCACTCCATTTTCCAGCGTCCACAGCTCCAATCACTACCTCCAAATGACAAAGCAACAATATGTAAACTCAAATAGCAATAGTGAACTACGAATAAAAAAAATGACTATCAATGACTAAACCCGTAACAACCGGAATATCAACATACAAAACGAGAACGCTACGAACTTATGCACCGACTTAATGCATTGATAGTTCAAGTTTTCACATACGTTATCATCGTATTTTAAGCCGTATTGGCTCCCGATAATATTGTGCAGCAGACGAGGGGCAGAGCTTCCCCTTTATAACCACTATTTAGCTGTTGCCTGAGGAAAACCTGTCATGGCGTTCGGTTTATGTCAACTTCTGGTGAAACACTATCTGGTGATGTCAAAGCGGCTAAGGAGTTTTCTATAAAATTTCAAGAAATTGTCAGAGTAAATGAACTGTTGCCTTCACTTAACACTTCCGGGCTGAGATGCCGTCGTCCATACATAAGACTCTCCCCTAACGTTTCGCCTTCGACTGCGAACTCCGAGGGCATTCGGCGAACTGCGGAACATATGTTTCAGGAAGGTGATCATGAAATAAAGTATAGTGAGACGACCGTCACAGCAATGACGTCGCATTATTATGCGCGAATGTACAGAGAGGCCATTGAGATTGCCAAACACTGCAATAATTTTAATAGAAAAGATGAATGCATTAATCTGGATAAGATATGGGTGTCAATATTGCAGCAACAGCGTGACAATCGATTAATTTCAATTGAGAAAGTTGGCAATATCAGAGATCATAGCACAGCCGACGTCATGTGATTGACAGCGGCGCCCTCTAGGGAGTTCGCCTATTGTCCTCGGAGGATGCCTTCCTTAGTCGAAGGCGAAACGTCAGGGGAGAGTCTTATGTATGGACCACGGCATCTCAGCCTGGAAGTGTTAAGTGATGTCAATACCTGCCGTGAAAGCCTTCATTCTATGAACTGTTGCCTTGTCAAGTCTAAACAACAAAATGCTGCCAAACAAAACGTTCGTTGCATCAAATGAAACCATAGCAGGAACGAAACATAAAGAAGATAAGCTATCCGTTGCTCCTTGCAGCAACGCTGATGGTATAAACAAGCTTGCCCATTTCGTTATTGACAAATGTAAGAAGCCTAGGACATTTAAAAGAAATTACTAACTTATCTTCCTTGCCGGTTAGTTACTGCAATCAAAAACCTACTTGGATGGACAGCAATCTTTTCAGATCTTGGTTTTTCGACCAGTTCGTTCCACCTGTTGCAAAAAACTTGAAACAAAAAAGTTCCGTGTTCGTGCTCTATTGCTGTTGGATACGCACCATCAAATCCATCTGAGGAGGAAGCGGGACATAAAAGTTTTCTTCTTTCCACCAAACGTGACATCACTTATCCGCTCAATGAATCAGGTGGTGATAAAATGGTTAAAGAGGCGGTACCGCAGAAAGTACATCAGTTCAATTTCAGAAACGTCACAAGAAGATTGTAGCGTGCTTGAAGGTATGTAATCCCTCAACGTCAAAGATGCTATCTATAAGATTGCTGAGTCATGGGAGGAACTCAACACCTGACATGCTGTGAAAATTTTGGCGTAAGCTTTAAGCGCAAGCTATGACTGAAAGTGACCAAATAAAAGGCGAGCAAAACAAAGACACGCAGGAAATCGTTAAAGATCAAAAATGGCTTTGAGCACTATGCGACTTAACTTCTGAGGTCATCAGTCGCCTAGAACATAGAACTAATTAAACCTAACTAACCTAAGGACATCACACACATCCATGCCCGAGGCAGGATTCGAACCTGCGACCGTAGCGGTCGCTCGGCTCCAGACTGTAGCGCCTAGAACCGCACGGCCACTCCGGCCGGCTATGTTAAAGATCTACACGCTGTACAATAGAATGTCCCTGCTAGTGAAGGTGAGGAGTGGATTGCCCAATGTGACAAGGACTGTGAAACCAGCGAAGAGCTCAGTGACAACCAGACAACTGCCGCTGTTTTGGAAAAAAAAAAAATAGTGAATAAACTGTGAGCGAGGACTTGGACGGTGATGATAAGTCCAACTATCCGGATTTCACACACCGACTCCAAAAACTCTTTTAATATTGGCCTTCAGTACATCGAGCAGAACTCAACCGCAACACCTATGGACATTTTGTGGATCAGGAAATGGAGAAACACTGCAGCTAAGGCTAGAATTCCACCTGCTACATGAAACTCTGTAATTGACTTTCTTCCTAAGTAATTTTGCACTGGTGTATAGGCTACCTTCAATTCTTACAGTACTGTACATACACTTATGTACAGGGCAGTACAACAAATACAAACTGTACAGTATTGCTCTTTCTCAATTACAATAATAATAACAGCTTTTGCGCGGTTTATTGCAATGCTTTTACTGGGGAGAATACATGTGTACAGTAGTCATTCTTGCGTTCAGAGAATGTTCATTTTAATGTGAATCCGTATAATCACACCTTTTGCGTTTCGACTCATACTCCAGTCCCAAATGTGACGGATCACAGGGGTTGTGCTGCAGATGCGTCTGACGCAGCTGGACGTTTTCGCTGCGAGCTTTTCAAATGGGGGTGAGCAGTCACGGAACCCAGCGCACAGAAACTTATTTCATATTCAAAATATCGTGCAAGGTGTGACCAACCAATCCACGGCTGATTTTCCCTTTTTCCACTGACGCCCCAATTATTATAACGCTGTTCGTCGAGCACGACTTTTGTTGCAATTCCCGGTTCTTCATGTTGACAAGGTTGTCTCACACATAGCGTTTCCTGTTGCTTATCCTAAGATGCAAGCACCTTCTAGATCTAGCACCATCATTCGAGAAAATACCAGACTTCTCCAGTAATACGGGGCTAGAACTATTTAAGTAGCGCTGCGCGGAGGAATCGGGTAGTTCCCATTTGAATACCGATCTGATCAGACGATTCTTTCTAAACATAATACGAACAACGAGTGCAAGTTAGTAATGTTCGAAATAGTTATTGCGGGTACGTATAGAGAAGAGTATAGAGATGTGTGCTTCGATGTCTAAAGTGTTATTCTAGATATTTTTCCGTCTAATAAACTTATCAGAGCATGCCTAAGAATGCCTAAAAATGAAAAGAAAATGCGTAAGAATGGAAAGAAAAACGTGTCACTTTTCGGATGATTACACAAAAGCGTGGTCTTTTGTCAAGAAAGTACGTACGGATCAGCAAGCGTCGTACGAGATTTGTCATTGTTTCATCTCAGTAACGCATGGAGGTCATGCAGACATGAGGCAGCACATTTCTACGAAGACTTATACAAGTAGATTCGTGATAACATCGATATCAAAGCCTATGTCTAGAATTCATGACTATAGAAGATACCCAAGAAGTAATTCTCGCCGGCCGGGGTGGCCGAGCGGTTCTAGGCGCTACAGTCTGGAACCGTGCGACCGCTACGGTCGCAGGTTCGAATCCTGCCTCGGGCATGGATGTGTGTCGTGTCCTTAGGTTAGTTAGGTTTAAGTAGTTCTGAGTTCTAGGGGACTGATGACCTCAGAAGTTCCATAGTGCTCAGAGCCATTTGAACCAAGTAATTCTCGTAGCTGCTGCAGAACTAACAGCACCTTATAAAGTTATCAAGCATCATCAGTCCTTCAGTTCTTTCGACCGCAATGCGCAGTCCGTAGAAGAAAGGCGAATTCACTTTCTCAAGGAAACCAAAAATCCAGAATACAAATGCTACTGGCTAAATTTATGTATTTGTTTTCTATTCGCGCAGAAAGCACCACCGTAGAAAGAGTATTTTCGCTGATGTCGGCCCAGTGGAGTGATGAAAGAAATCGCCTGCTGCCAGGGACTGTGGAATCAATCTCACAGTGCCACTTTAACTACGATCTGACTTGCGTGGAGTTTTATAAATACGTAAAAGGAGAAAAGACTTGCTGAAAAAGGTGAAATCTTCCGAAAAATATGGTGCACCAGCTACTTTCGCCACAAGTTCCATGTAATTGTGTTCTAAATAATGAGGAATTATATCAAATAAATTTTTTACTTCATTTCTATAGCCCCATCTCAGAGTGTCCAGACGAGGTCCAAGTTACATATGGCAACCCTACGTGCACTTCCACCAGCTCAGGATACATTGTTGCAGCGTTGTTGTCTTTCAAACACTGAAAACAGATTATCGCCTGACACTTCACTTTATTATTTGGCTGCGTCGTTTTGTTTTGCCTGCTCTAGCGCTCTGCTATAGTGAGAGGAATTCAATGTCTAACAGGACTGCCGACACTTACCTGCAAACAAACAAAGAAATTAATTACGTAACCTTATTTTTTCGGGGTGATAGTTAAAAATTTATAACCATCTTTCACATGTCAATATTACAAAAATGCTTGTATGTATATATGTTCCACGTTTCCTCCTAAACCACTCGACCGATCTCAACCAAACTTGGCACACGTACTTCTTATTACCTGTAAAGAAATACTTTAGGGGTAAGAACCAGCTGCCTCCTACTGGGATAGAGGTGATAACGTGGAGAGAAAAGGGGGTTGGAAGATATGGACAGACAGAGTGGAGGCAGGAGGAGAGGGTCACTTACAGGGGGGGGGGGGGGGAGGAGATGGAGTGAGAGGGGAAGGGGAAAATGTACAGAAAGGGAGAAGATAGACTCATTGAGGGGAGAGGGGGAGATGGTGACAGACAGGGGAGGGGGATATAGATAGAGAAAGGAAAGAGGAGGACATCGAGAGAGAGAGGGAGGAGGAAGAGGTGGACAGAGAGAGGGAAAAGAAAGAGATGAACAGAGAAGGGGGGGGGGCAGAAATGTGGACGAAGGGGAGGGGGGGCAGGATCGTGAGGGAGGGAGGAGATGTACTAATAGAAGGTTAGAATAAATACATACCTGGGTAATGCCGGATACTTAGCTAGTTCTGGGTAGTAAAATAAGAGCTCATACAGAAAGGTACTGACAATCTTTCATCCTGCTTAGTATCAACGAATCGAATAACAAGGGGAGCAATTGGTAGTAAGTCACTACTTACTGTCGATCACGTACCATTTGAGGAGTGCAACAAAGATTTTGAATACACATTTGACCAAATTTATGGATTACGCCACTGTCGCTTTCAGGACTTCATATTTTGTGGATCGTATTCTGTATGGTAGGGCTTGGAAAGCACGAAGGTGAATGAAATATAATGTGGGATTTTTGTTTTACACGCTTTTCTGGAAACGGTGAGCGGCGTGATCTCAGCTCTTCATTGCTTTTATGCCACTGCCAGAACGTTGTCGTATCATTTCTTTAGTCAGAATCCCAATGTCAGAGGAAGAGGTCCCATCATGTGCTGCGCATCGCGTTACTCAAGTTTCTCACAACAGAGGCTGTAACACCATCCGAAATTTTGGAAAGACTTGCGGCGCAGTTCGGTGAAAACATCCTGAGAAAGTCTCAAGTGTACGCATGACACAAACAGTTTTTTCGCGAACGAGAAACACTTGAGAATGCAGTTCATCAACGTCGCCCAACGATCAGTATGACTAAGGAGAATATTCACGTTGTTAGCCATCTTGCTGGATTTTGGAAAGTGTCTGCAAGGTGGGTGTCTCGTCTTCTCACCGCAGGGCACAAATTTCATCGTCTCGAGATGTGTAGACGGCTACTGACCACAACCACTTCTCAGAAGGGGAACATTTTTTTGCACAGGATTGTGACCTGTGACGAAACATGGGTGCACCATAACCTCCCGGCATGGGAAAAAGTAGCATGGAATGGCACAAAAAGGACGAATCTACACCCATCAAAGCCAAAAACCATATCTCCCACGGGAAGGTTCTTGCAGCAGTCTTCTTTTTTTATTTTAAATGAGTTTTTCTCGTCGATTTTCTGCACGAACGTCGTGCTATGAACCCTTCATACTGTTTCCAACTTTTGGACCAAACAAAATGTGTACATAATCAGAAAAGGCGTGTTTTTCCGACCGGGAATATGATCGTGTTTCATGACAACGCTCGACCCGACACAGCTACCCGAACTCAACAAAACATCAGAAGTTTTCTGGACCACTCTAGAAAGTCCCCCATACCGTCTGGATTTATCGCCCTTCGATTTGCATTTGTTCGTACCACTAAAGGAAGCAGTCGGAGAACACAGATTTGGCGACGATTGTGCTGCCGAAGTGTTCGTGAGCAAATGGCTGCAGTCAAAATCACGTTCATTTTACGATAACGGGATCAAACACCTGCCTATCCATTGGAAAAAATTATTTCCCATTCAGGAGACTCCGTATAAAAATATATAAATTCGTGTGTATCAGTTTTCCTGAAGCTTAAATAAACTTATAAAAAACAAAATCCAGTTTGTATTTGATTCGCCGTCGTATTTGGTGACTCTCTGTCTCAAAATTAGTTGCCCTCCCCACTTCAATGTCCATGTTTATCTTCCACGTTGCCAGTAACAAGTGCAGAGCCTGTTTCTTTAGTTCCGCCGCCAGCTCGTGCTCTGTAAGAGGAAACGTCTGCGTTGCTACTGCTTCTCTCGCCGCGGCATCCCTTCCGAAATACTGCCATCCAGTACGTGTCCGCAGGCCCTTCTTTCCGTCCTACGTAAACCGATAGGCGCCGCGCACTCGGTAAACACAGAGACGCGATCCGCTGGCAAAGCACGCCTTCCCGCAGGCCACCGCTGCTGCTGCCAAGTGGGGGCTGGTTAAAACTCTCTGCGTTATCAAACAGATCGCCAGCTCTTTCATTCGACTTGTAAGGTCGACGCCCTATCGACTGGGGATGCGTCCATTAAATGCGCGGCATTTGTTCAGTTTTAATGGGGCCGAAGAAAGCCAGGGCAAGGTCGTAGCGCAGGAAAACATATAGTAATTCGTCTAGAACTACGTTCCGAGTTGCGTCTATATTTTATGCGTCGCTATAATGTGCGTGCTGGTGGATACTTTCTCTATCAAATACTGTGGTTTCTTCGCTTCTGTTCACTAACTGCACGTGGACAGAAAATCGTAACAACGTACATACAAGGCGTGATCAAAAAATAACGGGAATTCTTGTTTTTCTAAAATAATCTTTATTTATTCATCAAAATCAACTTTGTCTCCTTCAAACTAGTCCTCCTCAGACATAATACAGTTGCGCCAGCGTTTTTTCCAAACTAGGAAACATTTGTGGAACTCACCTTACGTTATCAGCTCCTTCAACAACCCTGTTTTTATCTCATCGATGGTGACAAAGCGACGTTCTTTCGTGGTTCTCTTCAGACTAGACAGAAATCGCAGGGGCGCATTTCCAGCGAATACGGTGGCTGAGGCAACATAATGATTTTGTTTTTTACAAAAAAAAAATCACAAACAAGCACTGAGGTGTGAACGGAAACATTGTGTAATTTCCATGATTAGTTTTTCAACCATTCTAGTCGTTTTCTTCGGACTGCTTCAAGCAAACGGCGCATAACTTCTAGACAGTATTCCTCATTGACCATTCCAGGCAGGAACTCATGGTGTACTAGCCCATTGTAGTCGAAGAAAGCAGTGAGAAGAACCTTCAGGTGTGATTGAACTTGTCGAATTTTTTTCGTTCTTGGCTCTTCAGGCAGTTTCCACTGGGGCAGTTGGGTGTTGGTTTTGACGTCATAGCTGTATACTCACGTTTCGTCAACTGTTATAACCTTCTTTACAAGTTCTGGACCATTGTCGACTTCATTCAGCAATTCCCCCGCGATGTCTACGAGACGCCTTTTTGGTCGAAATTCAACAATTTTGGAACAAACTTTGCTGCTACACATTTCATGCCCCAAACGTCCGAAACAATTGCTTGGCACGAACCAAAGGATATGCTGGCATCATCAGCAATCTCTCTGATGGTGATTCGGCGATTTTTCAGAATCACTTTCTCTACTTCTTCCACAATGTCGTCAGTAATTAATGTGCTAGGGCGGTCTTCATCTTCAACGTCTTCTCGACGCTCTTTGAAAGGTTTATACCAACTGCAGACTCTTGTCTTACTCGTAGTAGCCGAAATTCACACTCAACATTACGAATGTGGTGCTGCACTTTATTTCATTTTTCAAGTAAAATTTAATGTAAATTCTTTGATCCGTCTTTTCCAAAAGTAATAATTTGCCTAACATTCGAAAACACTTACAACCTTTTCGACTGTTAACAATAAGCTAAATATTGAAAACTGCTAAAAAGCATACGTCAGAAACATTTGTACCAAGATATAAAAAATTGAGAATCGGATGTATAAAGTATGCGAAATTAAAAAATTCCCTTTACTTCTTGGTCACACCTCATATGTGCGTGTTCTTATTTCATACAGGGTGAACCTGAACTCCACCGACGAAATATCAGAGGCTGCCCACAGATATTTCCAGAATATTTTGGCACAAGGAACCAGCATTCTCCAGTGGCTCATTCCAGTGTGACAACGTAATTATGAATTATTCAGTTTGTTACTTCAATAATCTTTGTCACTGCGAAAATAGCTTCATAATATAGGAATAATCTATAATACACAACCACTACAATGTACAAACGTACCATAACAACAAATGGAAAAGTACTGTGATGTCACTGCTGGACCATTACAACACAGTGCTGCAGTGATGTCCTTCTATTGCCCATGATGAATACGTGCATGAGGTGCATATTGGTCAACTATTATTAATCGGTTAACTTATTCAAACTGCTACGTATCACTGTTAACATACAACACTGACGGAAAAATAAACACGAGAGAGAACCAGTCAGTACTGATTGCAAGATTGACGGCAAAGAGTTAAGTGTGCGTAACTGTGGTCAATGGCAAGTACAGTGAGCTAATGAATAGAACAAGTTCGCTTCCACGAAAGACATGCAGAGCATACTGTCGACATCGCTCTGTTGTACAGATATTTTGAGTTCAGTACAAATATAAAAATAAATGACAGTAAGAAATTACGTAGAGTGCAATTACTCTATAGCGAGCCACCAATGACCACATGTCCCTTACACCAAAATATTCGGAAAACATTCCTGAACAACCCCTGCGGATTTGGTCACTTGTATATGCAGTCTACACCCGAGTGATTTGTATTGAGGTGCAGGGTATTAGGAGACTGTGATCACTAGAGCCTGGATTTTTATGTGTAATCACATAATACTCTTTCCCATCGTTACTACACATGTGAAAGTTGCAGTTGTTTACGAGTTATGTTGTCAGCGTTGATATATTTCCTTTTATCGTTATATATTTTTACATATTTCACTAAAATTATAAGTTTTTTTAATGGCATTCTAGTGCAATAAAACGTAGTTAATGACACTTTCAGATGGATTGCGTGTGGTCGAGCGGTTCTAGGCGCTTCAGTCTGGAACCGCGCGACTGCTACGGTCGCAGGTTCGAATCCTGCCTCGCGCATGGATGTGTGTTGTGTCCTTAGGTTAGTTAGGTTTAAGTCGTTCTAAGTTCTAGGGGACTTATGACCTCAGATGTTAAGTCCCATACTGCTCAGAGCCATTTAACCATTTGATGGATTACGAAGGCTATTTTTCTGCTAAATTATCTAATATTAGGAATTTCGATTCTCGAAAGCAACGCAGATACAATAACAATACTGTATATGGCATACTAGTAGCCTTATTGGTGTAGTAAAGGGTTTTGTTTATGGTCGAGATTGGCAGTGAGGCAAATGAAAGAGTAGTGGCCTGAAGTTTTCCGACTACTAGCGACTTCTACCGATTCATAACTCGAGAGTGCTTACGCCAAGATAAATCTTAAGAGTTCACGACTGTTTGTGAGTCCATGATGTCTTATTTCATCTAAATTTACCAGTTGTGGAAGTATGAAACCAAAATTTGGTTGGAATAATTACACGTCTGTTGCTTGAAACTAACAAAAAATATTTCATCCAAAACAATCTACATTGCTATTTATACATTTCTCCCATTTCTCCGGCAGGTTATGAATGCCACGCAAAAAAAAAGAAAAAAAGGAAAAAAAAACAGTTCTTCTTAAAGCGAAACAGTCAGCGAGCCATTTTCGTACATTTTCATACGAACTGAGGCGCTGGTCAGCGAAAGCGTGTCCCAGTGATGCAAATAGATGATAGTCGGGCAGAGTCAAGTCTGAAAAATATGTCGCATGCCCTAGTATTTCCGAACTGAACACCTCGATCGTTTCCGTGAGCGGTTTAGCTATGTGTGATGGGGCGTTATCATAGAGCAATACGAATCTGTGTTGACTTCTTCCATATTCCGGTCGTTTTTCACGTAATGCTCGATTTAAATCGATCATTTGCTGTACGAGCGTACGACATTGTGAGCCGGAAGTCCCCCATTCGGGGAAGTTAGGCCGCCGAGAGCAAGTGGCCGTGCGGTTCTGGGCGCTACAGTCTGGGACCGAGCGACCGCTATGGTCGCAGGTTCGAATCCTGCCTCGGGCATGGATGTGTGTGATGTCCTTAGGTTAGTTAGGTTTAATTAGTTCTAAATTCTAGGCGACTGATGACCTCAGAAGTAAAGTCGCAAAGTGCTCAGAGCCATTTGAACCATTTTCGAGGGCAAGTGCTTATTGCATTCGACGCCCCATGGGGCGACTTGCGCGTCGGAGATGGAGATGAAATGATGATGAGGACAACACAACACCCAGTCCCTGAGCGGAGAAAATCTCCTGCCCAAGCCGGGAATCGAACCCGAGCCCCTTGGCCTGGCATTCCGCCGCGGTGACCACTCAGTTAACGGGGGCGGACTGCTGTTGGTAACGATCAGTGTTAACAGTCTCACCAGGTTTCAGCAACTCGTAGTAGATACACCCTTCTGATCCCACCAAACACAGAGCATTGTGTTATTTCCAGAGCGATTTAGTCTTGCAGTGGATGTCGATAGTTTGCCTGTCGCCCATGATTTACGATGCTTAGGATTCTCAAAATATATCCATTTTTGGTCACCCTTCGCTATTCGATGGAGGAACGACCTTCTTCTGTATCTGGCGAGCAGCATTTCACAAGTGGTCTTCGATTTGCTTGCTGTCTTTCATTCGGTTCTTGCGGAACCCATTTTCCCACTTTCTGCATCTTCTCTGTACCTCTCAATCGGAGAGAAACGGCTTTCTGCGTCACATTCAATTGTTCCCCGAGTTCTTTTTTAGTATCATCTTCATCCAATAAAGCCTGCAATTCGTTGTCTTCGAACTTTTTCGGAGGTTTCCCGCGCTCGTCGTTTCTCACGAATCATCACTTTTGAATTTTCTGAATCACTCTTATGTGTTTTCCCTAGAGCACGTTCGCCGAAAACTACAAGCATTCGATGCGATTCTGCAGCAGTTTTCTTCAAATGATAACAGAAAACCAGTGCTTTCCGCAAATCGAAGTTTGTAGGCACAAAACTTGACATGTTTCCGGTTTTGTAACAGATGCCGATGTTTTGAACTTGGGTTACTGCGTGTTGACGTTCGGTGTCAATTGTTACATGAAGCAGATGGCGCTGCAGACGAGGTCTCACGGGCTCTACACCGACGGCTAGCACCATCTATAGCGATATTCCGGTTTCATAATTCCACACTTGGTAGATTTTAAGTTCCGATGAACGACATTTTCATTACTGATGGAGAGATTGTTCTCTTTCGAGCACGCAATGAAGTCCCTACTTCAACATCATACATGTGTAGCGTGGCGTACACAAAGAACAAAGCAGTGCTATCGTCTAACAATAAGAAGCAAATGTTGTCGACTCAGAAGCAAAAGACTCCAAGGTCCACAAACGGATTTTTCCACGGTATTTGATCTGCTAAAGAACAAATTTCAAATGACTGAATACTACACATTTCTACAAAAATACTACGGACAATAGGTACCTGATGAATAGACATTGAGGAAAACACTACTTAGATTTTTGTTACGAGGAGGCTCTGAAAAGTATATGCCACATTAAAGATACCACCACATATGGATAGCCGTCGACGAAACAACGAACGTATGTGGACATTTCATTGGCAATCTCATCGTTGGCAAACTCGATGGAGAAGAACGTGTAAAGTAATTATTGATTTCCTGCAAAGTGTTAGGATGCATAAGGCAAAGCCGTGCATTCCGGGTATGCCAGGTAAGCGCCGCTTACCCATACGAATTTCCAGCAGTGAAAATAACTCAATTTTTTCTGTTATCAGTCCTCTGTGTTCTGGAAATATAAATGTTTCTTCCGCAACTCGTGTTTCTGCAATAGAAAAGTTGCAACACTTACCGCTGAGCTAAGAGCTGTTGTTGCATGGTGGAGCGCATGTGTGTGTGTGTGCGTGTATGGGCACAAGCGACAGTTTTAACGACTCGGGGAAGCTGTGAGCGGTGAGGCTTCCGCTGCCCTATTAGCTCACTTGTGGCGTGCGCATGCACCGCAGGCAAACTCTCGGCCTTCCACTGCCCAGTCAGCTAGCTAACGCATCGCGACAATTTTTTTTTTTAAGTGAAAGTCAAGTTATTGTTTGTAGACATTCCAAGTTCAGAAACAATAGTTTTTTTCTGTAGAGTGAAACAGAAGTTTTAATTAGAACTGTTGCGTGAAGGCGTTCGAAGTTCAGAACATAATATGAGTATAATGTAAGTATGGTATTCATTTATTTATTTTACGTTTCATTGCGGCGGTTTGTTGATTACGATACGATGAACAATTACAGTCTTAAATGTATGAGACTGATACGACAAAGTACTATTTACATATAGCTTCCGAGCATATATTTTTTCGAGGGTGGGAAGGAGTAATGGACTGCGTGTGTGGCTCGTAATTTGAAGACGCGAGTTCGAATCTTGGCATCAGCAAAAGTTTTATTTTTTTGCCTCGGTCTCATACGTATATCACTGATATATAACACTGTGAAAATGTCTCAAGGATCGTAAAAATTTCATTTATTAATTACGTTTTTTATTCTCTCTAATTACAGTATGGTAGAGGCGGAGTGTATAATACAACAGTTGTTGCTGAAGATGAACCTCCTGCTAAACGGAAGCGTTGTACATCCCTCCATTTTAAGAAGGTTCCTCTATTCTGATATTGTTGACAATGTAGTTGTGCAAATTGAAGAAAGGTTTGAATTATTGCATCAACTTGAATTCATATCTCTGTTGGACCCAAAGACGTATGAAACGTACAGAACAAATTTCCCTACATCTGCATTTGAAAAATTGAGACAAACTCCTAAGGACGTGTTTGATTTTGTTCGACTGACAAATGAACTATCCGTGTTATATGCATATGAAAACTTTAGTAATGATCTCCCACATGAACTTGTGAGATCACTAAAGAGCAGACAATTAGATACAGCTCTGCCTGAAGTGTATAAACTAGGTTTACTTTCTGTTTCTGTCCAAAGCACAACTGCATCTGTAGAAAGATCTTTTTCTGCATTGAGAAAATTAAATCGTACCAAAGGTGCACACAGAGTCAACAACGTCTTTCTAGTTTGGCACTTCTACCCATAGAAGCGGATGTTCTTCACAATCTAAGAAGTAGGCATACCTTCTATGACGATGTGATCACTGAGTTCACCAGACAAGAAAGAAGAATGGAATTTACATACAAATAAAAATTGATAATAATTTAGTTACGTAGATAATTGTAAAATCTAGTTCATTAATAGAAATTTGTCAAGTACACGTAACAATAAATATCGTGTTAAATGTAATAAAATCTCATTTCCGATCCTTTCCGTACATTGACCTAAATCTCAAAGTCGTTAAGTATTACGGGCTGAGGGACTTCATGAAGAAGTAGCCGTGTTATGCATTCAGATGTTTTGCCTAGGTCCTGAACGCAGAAAATACCCTACGCTTGTTCTACCCACATCTGATTCGTTTCTCCGAACTGGCCCATGCAGTGCAACGTACCACAAAAGAAGTAAAAAAAAAAATTGTTTCATGCACCAAGGAAAAAGCCTTACATCATCATGTGCCGCTCTATGAAGAACTGCTGCTGAACCTAGCGTTGCTATCTGAGCCTGTTCTAACGAGGTGGGGTCCTTGGATTGAAACTGTAGGTTTTTATAATGAACATTTACAAACCATTGAAATCTGTGATTGATTCAGTTCTGAGAGAATCTTTAATTCAATACGAGGAAAAAAAGGAAGGAAGATTAAGGTTTAATGTCATTAGAGACGGAGCACTATAATCCAGATGGCATAAGAAGTTCCCCGACAGCTCGCAGCAGTGTTGCCAACTTTCACTGTGAAGCATTAAGGGTTGCAGTAGAAAACAGTAGGTAGCCGTTCAAATGGCTCTGAGCACTATGGGACTTAACATCTGTGGTCATCAGTCCCCTAGAACTTAGAACTACTTAAACCTAACTAATCTAAGGAAATCACACACATCCATGCCCGAGGCAGGATTCGAACCTGCGACGTAGCAGTCGCGCGGTTCCGGACTGAGCGCCCGGAACCGCTAGACCTCCGCGGCCGGCTGTTGTCGTCAATAGTGCTGTGACAGTGAGGTACTGCCATAGAGACGTTTACAAAATCGTGTTACGGTATTACAATATCATTTTTCTTTGTCAAAGTGGATAAGTCAAATAAATTTGAGAGTGCAATAGGGAACTTTGTGAAATCTCGCCTTTTGTCACAGAAATAGGATCAAATCCGGTACCTCGCACTAGCCATAGCAATAAACAAATGTCTATCTTCTGGTGTCTTCCTAGACTTCCTTAAACTGGTGTGCACAGTACCAATATATAAGAAGGGGGATCCAGTGTCCAGCTTCAGACCAATCTCAGTGGAACCACTACTAGCAAAAGTTACTGAGTCTGTGATGCACTGCCAGGTACTGAATTACTTCGAGGAAAACAACTTATTCCAAAACACACAGCACGGATTCCGCAAAGTGAGATCAACAGTGACAGCCACACTGGACTTATTAAAAATGATTCGACAGAGTTTTGAAGAGAGAGAGAGTGTGGCACTGACACTCTGTGATCTCAGCAAAGCCTTTGACTGCATCTCACACACAACACTAATAGTCAAGTTAAGATGCTATGGTGTTGGAGGTGTTGTTCTATCAACACTCCAATCTTATTTGGAAAACCAAAAGCAGGTAGTATCAGTGCACGGAACAACTTCTCTTGAACAAACACTGGAACATGGATCAGTCTTAAGACCTCTCCTATTCCTCATATATGTCAATTATATGAGCTGTAATAGTCAAATATTGCAGTTTGCAGATGACACTACCCTTATTGACAAAGGACATACAGCTGCAGAAGCTCTTGGTACATCAAATTTGATGTTTGAAGAAATAAAAGAATGGTTCATCATAAATAAAATGAAGATCAATGAAGAAAAAACCCAACATTTGATACACAGTCTAACCAACATTGAAGAGCAAGAAAACATGGAGACTGTCAGACTACTGGGCTTCAAGATTGACAGCAAACTCTCCATGAATGATCACACTGCATGTGTATGCACCAAACTTTCTCGTGTGATATACCTTCTCAAGAAGCTGAAGAGGGTAATACCTGACCAGTTTCTGACAATAGTCTACCATGCACTGTTCCACAGCCACATTAGCTATGGACTGTTGTTGTGGGGACACTCCTCAGGCTGCAAAGATGTGTTGCTACTAAAAAAAAAGCCATCAGGATCATATCCTCTAGCAACAGACTGGACCACTGTAAGCCTATTTTCACCAGGCTAGGCATAATGACTGTTTTTAGCCAGTATATGTTTTTCTGCCTCATTTATATAAAAGAAAATCAAAGGTATTTTAGCATAAGACAAGAAATACATAATCATGACACTCGCTGTAACAGGAACATTGAAGTGCCAAGGTGTCGCCTATCAAGTACACAAGACAGCTATCCAACAGTCACCCCAAAAATGTACAATCAACTGCCTCCATCTACATCTACATCTGAAATCCCTGCCACCTGAATTATTTCGGAAAAAAATTGCTCGAGACTTGAAACAACATGTACTATATTCCCTGGAAGAGTTTTTCAACAGTGATTCTAGTGAATGGACAAAATAATAAATATTATTATGTTTTATATATAATTTTGCCTAAATTTAATTTTCTTTTAATGTTCTCAGTTAACTGCACATTTAATTTTGTTTTACTTAAAGAACATATTTTGCCAAAACGAAACTTTGTGTGTGTGATCTACATGGTTTTGTAAACATTTTGCTTTATGGTATTTTCATTTGCTGCTATGAAATTTTACTTTCCTGTTTAGTTATATTTCATGTTCTCTATGTTCTATGTGTTTTTGTGCACTGCATAAATATTTTCTTTTATTTGTAATATAAATTTTGTATATGTGACGCAGTCTGCCCAGCCATGGCTGGTAAACGACGAAGATAAAGCATTTGATCATAAAATGTGACCGCTTGGAGTGCTGACATTGTGACAGGCTGACAGCTATTTGACGTCTGTAGTGTGTGTGTGTACAAAGACGGTGCAAAATTTAGTTGTTGGTTCCCCCCCCCCCCCCCCCCATCCCGCTCTCTCTCCACCCCCACCTTTTCCCCTCTGGCATGTCCCTGGACTCGTACACGACCGGTGAACATTCGTGCACAGGAGATCGTCGCCAGTGTTCGTGTGCACGTGTCCTGTCCTGCTTGGAATATCTGTGGCCGAAGAGCAGCGTAGTTTTCCGCTGCCGGCATACCTATATCAGGTTTCAAAATAACAATAAAGAAAAAGAATTAGTGTGTTTCTTCTACTCTTTCTATTCAAGGCATGGCATAACTTTAAGAGTAGCTGTTACATTTTTGGAAAACGCCACTTGACGTCCGATGTTCCAAAAAACGTTGAGTGTCGTTACAAAATCATTATGGGAAATATTTGGCATGTGTCCTTATACTTTAAATTTCTGTAATCCATTATTGAGAAATATATTTTAATATAACATTTGGTTCTGCCTCAGTGCCTTTAAATATGAGCTGTGCCTTCTGATAAATTTATACATATTTTGTGCACTGATATTACATAAAAATTCAGGCTCTACTGATCACATGTTCATGAAAATTTCTGAGTGGATTTTAGTGGCATATTAGGTCTTTCTTTGACTGTCAGCTAGTTGAGATTTTGCAACATTTCTGTCACACCGGCTTACAGGTCAAACAATATTATGACACTTCCAAGTGATAAAATGTATGCCAGACTGGGACTCAAAGACGAAACCTTGCTTTTTGTGAATAAATGCTTTTACCTACTGAACTATCCAGGCATGTGCAACTGTCTTCATAGTGACAGTTCTGTCACTACATCTCCCCTATTTCCAAATTTTATAGGCTCTGACCTGCACACTTTTCTAGACTAGCACTTTGAGAAGAAAGAATGTAAAGGGGAAATAGCTTAGCCACAACCTAGGGCTTGCTTCCATAACTGATCTTTTCCTCTTCAGTAGAATGTGTGCTGTTTTGAATCATCACTGCAGAATATATACTGCAGTGAGACTCAAATTCTGAACCTTGCCTTTCATATTCAATGCTTGGAAAAGTAGGTACTAGCATAACTGAAGATATGACAATGTATTGTGAGTTGTGCAAGGATAGTTGAATCAGAAAGAGCCTTGCCTGTTTAAGACACTAAAATTCCACTTCTACTTGCACTAATTAATATTCAGTGTATTACATGGCAATTTCATTAATAGAAGAATAAGTGTGGGAATTTTTGATCACCATATTGATTTTTGAAATTTAACCTTTTAAACAGAGTTATAACTTGCATTACTTTCTGTTTAAATACTCTTTGGAGGTCCTGCACATTTTGTAAAGGATATTGGACCATTTGTTTAAGTATTTGCTGTATAGGCTGCCAGAACAAAATGGAAACATTATCAGCTCTGAAAGGACAGAAGATGATGTCAGATAATAAAATCATCATTATTTGTAAGTGAAAATGTGTGCTTAATTGGATTCATGTCAAAAAGAAGTAGTTACATATTTTTTCCATCAGTTTCTAACAGATATCACACACAAATTGTGGACTAAATGATCTGCACAATTGGCATGGTACCATTTTTCACAGATAGTCTTTTCATCCACCTTTCACCTTGTAAATCATCAAAGAATTTTCCAGAGCAATAGGCACATGTTGGATCTTGAGCCATTTTATCGCCATTGTGGACATAGTTGGCACACCACTGTTCGCGTTATCTGTAGTGAGCTCTTCAAGCAGCTTGTGTTTAGTTCCCTTATTAATGGATTCCTCCAGATGCTGCCTGTTATTGAACCTTCTGGGCTTTTGGGTCTGCCACATTTTGATACTGCATTTTTCAAAGTAGGGACTGGTGATATGTCTTCAGCAGTGATACAACTTTTCCAAGTTCCTGGAACTTTGTGTTGGGCTTTATTCACAGGGATATGGTTGTTACAAGAAATGAAGTTGAATGCTGAATGGAATCAGATGAAGAGACATTCAAGTTACTTGTTTTTGAGGAAGGGATGGATACCGACCTAGATGCATTGCTTCGGATGTAGCTGGAGAATCAGAATTTACAATTGTAGTAATTGGTTCAGCATACTGCAGAGCTCGGATATTTTCTTCCTCTCCTTTGATCGAATCAGGATCAAAATCCTGGAAAATTATTCATTTACAGAATTTAGTTCCATAGCCTTGAACCCATTCATAGCTATCTGACCTGTCTGAACCTTCAAATATGCTCTACCAAACAGCTCAGAAACCTATAATATGTTACCACATTTTTATTTTGCAATTGACAGTCCCCAATTTCCTCACTGTAGTAATGTCTTAATGGCAAGGGGCTGGAGCTTGAGACTGATATGTTGTGGTAGGTAAATATGCTGACATGAGATTTCTGAGCTCCATTCATCAGATGAAGATTTCTAGTAGGACTGAAGTGGCCATTCAAAATGAGGAGAACTGAAGGTTATGCAATGAAAGTGAAGTGATCAAATTAGTCCAAAAAAGTTTCAGAACTAATCCACCCAGACTACTGGCATCAGAAAATATGTCCTAGATAAGCCCACCTTGCCAGAAAATGACTGAAGTCCTTGCATGGTAATATCATAAGAGGAAGGATAAATATGCCACTCAGACTCATTGAGACTACAGTTGTAATTAAGAAGCCCCTCTCAGGAGATGTCATTGACCCTATTTGTCACGTATCATTCAAAGCAAGGATTATGGGCAGCTTGCCCTGGACTACAGACAATTCCACTTCGTCCCAGTTAAAAATACGTGAAGGAGGGCAGTTATGAGCTTCTAATGCTTCTTCATAGAGATCAAAGAATTTCACTCCCTTTCTCTATTGAAGCCCTTGACAGTAGCAACAGATGTACCAGTCAGAGTACAACGGAATAATTTGTGACCTTTCACGATAAAAAAACAGACTTGAAATAATATTCAGTTCACCCAGCTGACATTCAAGCCTCTTAACATCATTCCTTGTGCAAACAAAATATTTCTTCTCCATCATTAGCAAATTTTCAATTAGATTTTTTTCGAGTTCATCTGGTAATACTGGTTTCCATCCACATTTAGACAGTACAGCTTCAGTGACACAGTACAGCATCAGTGGGTTCAGTGTGTGATCAGACATAATCAAGTAGCTTTGCATCACTTACATCGAATCTCTTGAAAGAGATGGAAAGAGGGAAGTGCATGATCACAATCTGGCAGCGTACCTTCCCTCATGCTTCTACACTTTGCTCCCTTCCCATCCACCCTGTTACATCCTGCAACACAAATTATCCCTTAGAGTTAGATGTGGTACACACATTTAACATTTGTTCCTAACCTACTTCATTTAACAGTAAACATTAATTTTATACTATTAAAATACTATTTTTAATAATATGTGATTTTTCCACCCCCTGCAATGTAGAAGCTATTAGTCCTAAAGAAAAAATGAATAGGACCTTTTTTGTAGTAATTAAATGTAGTTTAATGTTATATAGGGAAACATTTCACTAGACATTGCAGTTGTTGACCTTTCAAATGCCACTCCACCCCACCAGTCAGGATTTTTAGTATATTGCACACGACACTTCCTCCAACTACTGCACAAAAATTTCCCCTATTTGGTCTTCATTGAGTCGTCTAACTCTTAATAGCACAAATTGCATTTCTTAATTACGTAAGCTTTTATTAGATCACAAACAATGCCTCTGATCCCATTTCTGATAGCTTTTCTAGGAGTGTTATACTGACACACTCAAATGCCTTTTAAAGATCAAACAATATGTCTAACACATTCCTTGTTCTTGATGGCAGTAATTACATCATCAATAAACTGAACAGCAGTTATCACACTTGATTTGTCTTTAATGAAACCACTGTTCCTCAAATATTAGATTACGTTTATTTAACATCTTGACCGCTGTGATGTCAGACGCAGCCACTGCAGGCGCCTCTGCTGCATGGTCGCTGGCCTCGTGGAAGTCAACGTGTTAAAAATGTGGTATTTCTACTGGATATTACCTTTTCTTTGCTCTTTTAGAAGAGGCGCAAGATAGAGAGTGGTCTATAGCTATCTACTTTCAATATGTTTCCTTTCTTGAAAACTGGGGTTACTTGGGCTATTTTCGAAGGGTCAGGAAAACTTTGAAAAGTGCTATTAATTGCAGTGGAAAGGGGTCCAGATATGTTTGCCATATAATATGATTTTCTTATTTAGCCCATCATATTTCACAGACTTAAAGAGTTTTGTGATGCCTTTACTGTGTTTTTTGTATCATTGGTGAGGTAAAGAGAGTATTTATCTGTCTTTACACGTAGTTGATAGAGATTAGTTAGAAAAATATCTGTACTTGCACATGGATGTCTGTATATACAATACCCACAATTATAATATATTATCTTTCCCACCTATAGTTTCTAACAGGCAGTTCAATGACACAACACTTACATTTATAGCACAGCAATTACAACAACTTTCTGCAAATACTGAAACACCACCACCAAGCTTGATCTCCCAGATGAAAGATGAGCAAAGATTCATTGTTAATGGGTGCATAGTGAGAATTTTTTCTCCAGGACACCAGTGCTCAGTGATAACTAATACATCTGATTTATTAAAACATGCTATGGTTTCCTAATCATTGTGCTTATTTTGTAGACTTCTAAAATTCTGGTCGATAAACCTCAAATTGAATGTTTCTTTACCTGAACTTTTCTTGTGTAGTATTTTGTAACACAGAGGTGTCACCATTGCATCAGCGTGTAAATTATTAATTATGTCACTTAAAGTATTATTTTTACACATATTACTTGTCTCGTGATCCCCTTTCCTTCTGCCTGCAACTAAAAAAAATTCAAACTGGCATGCAGCATTATTTTTTGCCTGTGCACAGTGTTTGACCCTATTTCTTCTAAAACGAATGTCTTCTATACTTTTGCTGGTATTGCTGTAGGTGATGGTGAATATGTAGCTTTTGTAGTTACTGCTCATGCCTGGTCTGGTATTTGTGATGTTGATGGCTGCTCAGTTGTTTGTTGAGACTGGAACTGATGCTGCTCCTGTTGGCTTCACTATTGGAAGTACACCTACTACTTTTGCCTATTTTTGTTTCTGTTGTCACGTCAGCTGAGGTTGTATTTTCTATACCACTGCATTCAGAATGGTAGTTCACTAATGCTGATGGCTGCTCTGCTGTTTCAGGACACACCACTGGAAGGCTGGTTTGTACAGATTATTACCTTGCAGGGTGAGTTTTTCTAATGTTTCAATGATTTTTCCACTGAGTAGTCTCTTGGAACTTTGTTCAGATGCATTCTACTATTCATATACTTTTGCATAATATCCACACTAATAAAATGGGCATTTGAGTACAATTTGCAGATCATATGGGACCACCTGTTTGCCTTTTTAATTTCAAACTTTACATGTTGTTGTTGTGGTCTTCAGTCCTGAGACTGGTTTGATGCAGCTCTCCATGCTACTCTATCCTGTGCAAGCTTTTTCATCTCCCAGTACCTACTGCAACCTACATCCTTCTGAATCTGCTTAGTGTATTCATCTCTTGGTCTCCCTCTACGATTTTTACCCTCCACGCTGCCCTCCAATACTAAATTGGTGATCCCTTGATGCCTCAGAACATGTCCTACCAACCGATCCCTTCTTCTGGTCAAGTTGTGCCACAAACTTCTCTTCTCCCCAATCCTATTCAATACTTCCTCATTAGTTATGTGATCTACCCATCTAATCTTCAGCATTCTTCTGTAGCACCACATTTCGAAAGCTTCTATTCTCTTCTTGTCCAAACTATTTATCGTCCATGTTTCACTTCCATACATGGCTACACTCCATACGAATACTTTCAGAAATGACTTCCTGACACTTAAATCAATACTGGATGTTAACAAATTTCTCTTCTTCAGAAACGCTTTCCTTGCCATTGCCAGCCTACATTTTATATCCTCTCTACTTCGACCATCATCAGTTATTTTGCTCCCCAAATAGCAAAACTCCTTTACTACTTTAAGTGCCTCATTTCCTAATCTAATTCCCTCAGCATCACCCAACTTAATTAGACTACATTCCATTACCCTTGTTTTGCTTTTGTTGATGTTCATCTTATATCCTCCTTTCAAGACACTGTCCATTCCATTCAACTGCTCTTCCAAGTCCTTTGCTGTCTCTGACAGAATTACAATGTCATCGGCGAACCTCAAAGTTTTTATTTCTTCTCCATGAATTTTAATACCTACTCCGAATTTTTCTTTTGTTTCCTTTACTGCTTGCTCAATATACACATTGAACAACATCGGGGAGAGGCTACAACCCTGTCTTACTCCCTTCCCAACCACTGCTTCCCTTTCATGTCCCTCGACCCTTATAACTGCCATCTGGTTTCTGTACAAATTGTAAATAGCCTTTCGCTCCCTGTATTTTACCCCTGCCACCTTTAGAATTTGAAAGAGAGTATTCCAGTCAACATTGTCAAAAGCTTTCTCTAAGTCTACAAATGCTAGAAACGTAGGTTTGCCTTTCCTTAATCTTTCTTCTAAGATAAGTCGTAAGGTCAGTATTGCTTCACGTGTTCCAGTGTTTCTACGGAATCCAAACTGATCTTCCCCGAGGTTGGCTTCTACTAGTTTTTCCATTCGTCTGTAAAGAATTCGTGTTAGTATTTTGCAGCTGTGATGTATTAAGCTGATAGTTCGGTAATTTTCACATCTGTCAACACCTGCTTTCTTTGGGATTGGAATTATTATATTCTTCTTGAAGTCTGAGGGTATTTCGCCTGTTTCATACATCTTGCTCACCAGATGGTACAGTTTTGTCAGGACTGGCTCTCCCAAGGCCGTCAGTAGTTCCAATGGAATATTGTCTACTCCGGGGGCCTTGTTTCGACTCAGGTCTTTCAGTGCTCTGTCAAACTCTTCACGCAGTATCATATCTCCCATTTCATCTTCATCTACATCCTCTTCCATTTCCATAATATTGTCCTCAAGTACATTGCCCTTGTATAGACCCTCTATATACTCCTTCCACCTTTCTGCTTTCCCTTCTTTGCTTAGAACTGGGTTTCCATCTGAACTCTTGATATTCATACAAGTCGTTCTCTTATCTCCAAAGGTCTCTTTAATTTTCCTGTAGGCGGTATCTATCTTACCCCTAGTGAGATAGGCCTCTACATCCTTACATTTGTCCTCTAGCCATCCCTGCTTAGCCATTTTGCACTTCCTGTCGATCTCATTTTTGAGACGTTTGTATTCCTTTTTGCCTGTTTCACTTACTGCATTTTTATATTTTCTCCTTTCATCAATTAAATTCAATATTTCTTCTGTTACCCAAGGATTTCTACTAGCCCTCGTCTTTTTACCTACTTGATCCTCTGCTGCCTTCACTACTTCATCCCTCAAAGCTACCCATTCTTCTTCTACTGTATTTATTTCCCCCATTCCTGTCAATTGCTCCCTTATGCTCTCCCTGAATCTCTGTACAACCTCTGGTTCTTTTAGTTTATCCAGGTCCCATCTCCTTAAATTCCCACCTTTTTGCAGTTTCTTCAGTTTTAATCTACAGGTCATAACCAATAGATTGTGGTCAGAGTCCACATCTGCCCCTGGAAATGTCTTACAATTTAAAACCTGGTTCCTAAATCTCTGTCTTACCATTATATAATCTATCTGATACCTTTTAGTATCTCCAGGGTTCTTCCATGTATACAACCTTCTTTCATTATTCTTAAACCAAGTGTTAGTTATGATTATGTTGTGCTCTGTGCAAAATTCTACCAGGCGGCTTCCTCTTTCATTTCTGTCCCCCAATCCATATTCACCTACTATGTTTCCTTCTCTCCCTTTTCCTACACTCGAATTCCAGTCACCCATGACTATTAGATTTTCGTCTCCCTTCACAATCTGAATAATTTCTTTTATTTCATCATACATTTCTTCAATTTCTTCGTCATCTGCAGAGCTAGTTGGCATATAAACTTGTACTACTGTAGTAGGTGTGGGCAACTTTACATAGGAAGTAGGAATGAGAATGTGTCTGCATGTATCCCTGTTACAATTACAATGTCCTTTCTTGAAGAATGAAAAACTTGCCTTAGGTTACAGACTGCAGTCACCAGTTCATTACTATAATCATTGTTTCCACCCCCAATCAACACAATAAACTGTCTCGCTCAATGTTTTTGATAACTTCACGCATGGGTGCCCCAGGCTTAACACTGCCACGTGAATTCACATTGAACTCATTATGCAAGACGACTGCATCAATAGCTGCCAGAATACACAGCTGTTTCTGTAGTTTGCATTATTGAGAAGGTTCTTACTTGTGTTTACAAATTTGTGCAAAATTCTTCACTTCACGTTTTTCCACAGTTGTAGCATTGACACCTGTATGTGGGTTCTCACAACTGGTACTACTACTACAATTTAAGCTGTCTCAAAATCGAGCATTTATAGACACTTCAGTGCAGAAATGTTTCCCACATTAACTGCATTTCTTCTCTAGTTCATCAAATCTACAGCTTAACATGCATATTTTACTTAAAAGCACCACAATTACGTCGTCTTTACAGTATTTTTCATTTTGTTTCTGAGCGAGCCGCCACTGATACATCATGAACAAATCCATATCTTCTAATTTGAAGTGCTAAAATGATACACAGTTCCGCACTTCACACAAATTATTCCTTTTACTGCATGCTTCTGCCAGTGGCAAGAATCTGAGTTACTTTTTTTTTTTTTTTTTTTTTTTTTTTTGGCGGATCTTCCTAAAATGACATACTAGGTACACACGCAATTTTTGTGTCGCACTTTTCTGTTTCACCTGTGCTTGTTTCAAATACTTTTGTGGCAATATACATCACACACAGCTGGTCAGAATACAAACCAAGATATCTGCAAGACTAACACTTCTGGTCTACTTTCATCTCATAAGCCACAGAACTGCATTTTATCGAAGAAACAAACTGTATGTGGGACTGAGGCTTGCCAATACTTTACCAAGTTGAGTCACATCACTCGCCACCATGAAATTTAAAACAAGACCAAAAAGAATATTCATTGCTAATCCACACTGCTCATCTAGTGAGTATCTTTGTTTTGTGCAGAATAAAGGCAATTTTAAGTAGGCTTTATGTGTGTTTAGATTCATTTAATATAAACACCTTATCACCCAGCTTTGTTCAGTCATTTCTTAAATAACTAATCTCAAATAATTCTTAGTTCCTTACATGAAATGCTCTCTACCTTCAAATCAAGGCTCACCTATAACTAAATTACTTATAAACCTGTCTTGCCATGTCACTGTTTGTTGCAAAAATTAAAAAAAAAGTAAATACACATATTTATTTGTTAGAATGTATGCAAGAAATTCTCTTGTGTAATATACCTCCTAAAGATTAAAAAAGTGATTACAGACCAGTTTCTGATGATTGTCTACTATGCTTTGTTCCATAGCCACATTTTGTATGGATTATAGCTATGGGGTCATTCGGCAGGCTGCAAGGACATGCTGCTATTGCAAAAGAAGGCAATAAGAATTATTACATCGAGCAGCAGCCAGGGACACTGCAGACTGTTATTCAGAACATTGGGAATAATGACTGTTTATAGCCACTATGTATTATCATGTCTCATCCACATAAGGGAAAACCTAGACACCTACAGCAAGAGGCATAACAAATCAATAAACATAACACTCACAGCAAAGAAGACATAAATTTACCAATCTGCCGACTGTCCAAAACAAGAGACAGTTTTCCGGTGATTGCTGTGAGGATGTTCAACAAACTACCTGTTGAATTGCAGACCCTGCTGCTGGGCAACGTCAAGAAACAAATTGCTGAAGCCCCTAAACAATGCCCACTATACTCGGACCAAGAATTCTTTTGACTGTGAAGAAAGCGAATGGACACAGTTAACACGACATATCTATATACATTACCTGTATAAAGTTTAGATGTTATTCTGTAATTCATTATATTGTAAATCACTTGATTGTAACTTTGACACAGTCTGTCCAGCCATGGATGGTGAATGACAATGACCAGTTAATAAATGGTATGAACTGACAAATTCAGAAAAATAATCAATGCATCATCTGATGTTGAGTAAAAAAATTATTATTATTATTATTGTTGTGGATTGGCAAGAGAGCCAACCCACTATGAGAGGAAGTCGAAAGGCACGCGTTTTAGCTCACGCAGGCTGGCGTGAGGTCTGAAACAGGTCACGGAAATTAGACTAGCAAAAAACGTACGTAGCTGCTGGAATACTTAACTTTAATCCATAATTGCTGAACATCGCTCTTGACGGTAAATGTTTTACAGCATCAATAGTAACTGGTAATGGTGCCTTGCTAGGTTGTAGCAAATGACATAGCTGAAGGCTATGCAAACTATCGTCTCGGCAAATGAGAGCGTAATTTGTCAGTGAACCATCGCTAGCAAAGTCGGCTGTCCAACTGGGGCGAGTGCTAGGAAGTCTCTACTAGACCTGTCGTGTGGCGGCGCTCGGTCTGCAATCACTGATAGTGGTGACACGCGGGTCCGACGTATACTAACGGACCGCGGCCGATTTAAAGTCTACCACCTAGCAAGTGTGGTGTCTGGCGGTGACACCACAATTATTACTATTATTATTATTATCAATATATTGTTACCACATATGATACAGACAGTCTGTTAGAACGTATCTGTTTAAATAGGGGCTGGTCCTTGTTGCGTATAAAATGACTGTTTGATTTTGTCCATTATAAATGGTTTTGTGAAAGCCTGTAACTTTGAAAAGAATGGGTTTGTTTATAAATAACTTTTCGTCTAATAGTCATGGTTTTCTTTTATTCATATTTTACATGACACTTTTTTGGAAAATGATTTCCATTTTCAAGTGTGTTCTCTCTTTGTGCTATGCCATTTTTACTTAAAGATGACATAGTACAAAGAGAAAAACCACTTGAAAATGGGAATCATTTCCCAAAATGCATCGAGTAAAATATGAATAAAAGAAAAGCATGTTTGGTAGCAGAGAAATAAGTGTAATGGGTGTTTCTTTTATTAATTTATGTACTCTGCATCTATATGTGATTGGTATATGACAAGTTAGTTGGCAACCATTCCCTAATATATAATTGGTGAACAAGGAACAAATGTTTCACATGAAATTTTACCACATAAACCAACAATACATTTAATTTGCAGTTAGTTACTCATATTGAAAGGAAAAAAAATGAACCGTACATAGCTTTGAAGTTGTCTTGCTTCCACAATATTCCAACAATCAGCAGAAATTGCAAATGCATCTATTTACAAGTTCCATGGTAGCTCTGAATACCTCATTATCAGAAGTTTTCCTAGCATAGTAGACCTTTATGTGCAACTCAGGCCTTTCTGGATGCATTTTTACTTACATTGAGGTGATGAGTCGTGGGATACAGCCTAATACTGTGCCAGACCGCCATCTGTCCGCTGTAGTGCACCAACTAGATGTGGCATGGACTCAACAAGTCACTGGAAGTCCCCTGCAGAAATATTGAGCCATGCTGCCTCTATATTTGTCCATAATTGCGAAACAGTTGCACGGTTTTGTGCATAAACTGTCCTCTCAATTGAGTCCCACAAATCTTCAATGGAATTCATACTGGACGATCTGTGTGGCCAAACCATTTGCTTGAATTGCCCAGAATGTTCTTCAAAGCAATCGCGACCAGTTGTTGCCTGCTGATATGACGCACTGTCATCCATAAAAATCCCATTGTTGTCTGGGAACCCGACGTCCACAATGCTACCATCAGCTCTTGCCAACTGAAATTTGGACTCGTCTGACCACACCATGGTTTTCCAGTCATCTACAGGCCAAACAATATAGTCACGACCCCAGGATAGGCGCTGCAGGCAATGTTGTGCTCTCAGCAAAGGTACTTGCGTTGGTCATCTTCTGCCACAGCTTATTAATGCCAAATATTGGCGCACTGTCTAGTGGATACATTTGTCATATGTTCCACATTTATTTCTGTAGTTATTTCACATAGTGCTGCTTGTCTGTTAGCCCTGGCAACTCTATGCAAACGCCACTGATCTTGGTCATTAAGTGAAAGCTGCTGACCACAGTGTTGAGCATGGTGAGAGGTAACACCTGCAACGTGGTATTCTCAGCACACACTTGAGAGTGTGGATCACGGAATATTAAATTTCCTAACAATTTCCAAAATGCCATGTCCCATGCATTGAGCTCCAACTACCATTCCACATTCAGAGTCTTTTAATTTCCACTGTGCGGCCATAATCAAAATTCAAACCTTTTCGCATGAATCGCCTGAGTACAAATGACAGCTCCATCAATGCACTACCCTTTTATATCTTGTGTACACAATACTACCGCCATCTGTATCTATATCACTATCCCACAACTTTTATCCTCTAAGTGTGGAAAACAAGATGAATGTTTCAATTATAGCATTTATTCAAACTGCACATACAGTTGTTTGCTTCTTCAGGCAACAAGCTCTCATCATCAATCTCATTTCAACGAAGTATTGATGATACTCATACACAGAACCTGAGCCATTTCACATCCGTAACATTTATGAGTAGAGATCAGTTACTTATGGTCAATTTTTTGTCACAACAGATACCCTGAATCCTGATCATGTAAGCAACTCAAGCTGAGCGAGTGAAATATGGAGATCATCTTTAACAAACAAATGATTTGAAGAGACTAATCTTTCCCTACAGCAGCACTATTTTATCCAGTATTGGTAGTATCCTTAAAAAATATGAAGGTAAATGCGCTTTTTATCCTTTCACATGTGTCTGACCTTTCCTGGGTTCTGCGAAGGACAACATGGGCTTCATATGACACAGTATTCTTGAAATCTTTGAGAGTTTGGAAAATCTCAACATCGGTCAAAGTTCTTACACTATTTGGGACTGGGAGCAATGATAAAAAATAAAGCACTGTTGACACCACATGTAGTTAGGGCAGAGAAAGTGTTTGCATTTTTGCAATTGATAATTTAAGTTAGAGAATGGTATAATACAATGGCAAGGCATGGGATGTGCGCTGAGTATTCTACAATTGTATCAAATACAGAGTGTGATGTAACGGGAGGAATAAGGAGGTGACCATGTGCATATTAAAATTTGATGGTCTATCCAATGGCCAAATTTAATCATGTGCTGTATCCAAGTGCCAGCACTAGGGGCTGTAGATTGGCACCTGCAAACTTTGATTTATCATGATACTTTGCACCCATCTCAAGGACTGCATCAACTGTCAGCAGCATCAGCTAATGATGTTGAAGGAGTACTCAATCAAAATTTTTTGAAGTTTCAGTGGCTCTATCTGACACAGTGCCTGGGACCTGCAGCAACAAGAATAATGTTCATCCAAAAATGCATAACTACAAATTTTAAACAAGGATATTTGCTTTAGTATAATTACTGTGTAGACTATCTAGTTATTAGCGCTGTAGGATAACATAACACTCATGAACAAATTTTTAATATCAAAATACTTTGAATATACATGTGATTAAATGCATATGTCTCAATATGTAAAACATAAAGCAGTCAACAAATAAGTTCATGAGAGAGGCACTGTAGGTACGAAGTACATACTCGTTAATAATGCTTAACCAATCAACAGCACAGTTGCAACAAATGTAACACAGTCAGACGAATAAATATTGTAGTCTTCAACATATAAATATAAAAATATTTGCATACAATAATATTAACAAATAACCATTTGTGCAGGCTTAAAAAGACTGTACTAAAGGAAATGCTGCCCAGTGGTCATCACAGATCAAAAACAGCTTTGGCTTTGTCTGCTATCATCATGGCAATGGCTAGACTTGATGTAGCTCCAGGTGAAGGAGCATTCCGGCAATGGAGAATACGTTCACCAAACTCCCCTATTGCTCCAGTGTCAAAGACAAAGTCATCAACAAGCTGCCCTGAAGTATCCATGGCTTGAGCTCGAACTCCAGCAGGCCCTCTGAAAGACATGTACTTTCATTACTCAATGAACATATCATTTACTTCAAGATTACCACACAAAAAAGCAGGTTCAAATGAAATTATACATAATAAATTTATGTTGTAGCACAGGCATGTAAAAGCATGGAAATTGGTAATGTTGACTGACTGACTAATCTTGCATTTCTTCAGCTGGTGAAGGGAAGACAGAAGTTCAAATTTTGCATAGATCGCTGTCATAAGTAAAGTAAATTAATGGGATTACTTGTAACTGGGAGAACAAGAACTCTTCAGAAAATCTGCACACTATTGCCTGTTAGCTAATAACTTGCTGTTTTGTGTGACATAAAATTAAGAAAAATCGTAGAAAGGTAAGGAATCAAAAGAAAGAGAGGAACTTTAGTAAGCTGAAAGAGCCAGAAGAGTGAGCATTTTAAAGGGGGGCATTAGGCAAAAATTAGCTGAAACCAGGGAAAAGAATAGAATAGATGACAAATGGGTAGGTTTGAGGGATGAAACAGTGAAGGCAACAGATAATCAAACATGCAAAAAGATGAGGCCCAGAAGATACACTGAATTTAATAGATAAACAAGTAAATATAAAAAATGTGGCAACTGAAAACAGACACCTAAAAAAGTTAGAATGGCAGAAAGTGCAAACTGGCAAAGCAGGAATATGTAGAGGAGAAACGTGTAGAGGAGAAATGCGAAGTGTTGTATGGCCCTGAGAAAGGAACAGTGAGATCATCAGCTCCCTTAGCCTACTAATTAGAGACAAATATGGTGTATGCAGTGAAAAGTATGCACCAAAAGGTAAATTATAAAATGTAATACTCAGCCACCCTGTTACACTCTCTCTTGCCTCACAGTCACACTTTCAGGTAGCAGACCAAAGTCAGTTTATGATTAAAATATACAGACAGTAACAACAGAGAAGCTAACATAATGTAACAGGGAACTATGCCCAGTTAATAAATGGGAAAATACAAGGTGAAGCAATCTCCTTGGAAAAACATTAAAACTGTCTACCTAATAAACTACTGAAATAATCAATTTTTGACAATATAAAGTGATTGGATAGGTAAAAAAAAAAAAAAAAAAATACTCACCAAGCAGCAGCAGGAGAACATGCACAAAAATGTTTAACTTATGCAAGCTTTTAGAGCCAGTGGCTCCCTCTTCTGGCAGAAGAGGAGAGAAGGAAAAGGACTTGAGAGGTTTAGGAAAAAGGATACAGTTCAGATAAGTCACCCAGAATGCTGGGTCAGAGGAGACTTACCAGACAGGATGGAAAGGAAAGACTGATTGTTAGGAACTGCACCAGATGATATTTGAAAACCTGAGATCTTAAAGATGGAAGACAGGGTACTTCCCAAGACAGAGATTACTGCTAAAACATCTTGCACGAGTTAATAAGAGTGAAAAGCTAAGAGCATTGTATGTAACGGTGGTGGGAGGGGGGACAGGGAAAACTAGACAGGTCGACAATGAAAGATGTAGAATACTAAAATAGAGTGAAGACAGGAGTAGTTACTGTGAAGAAATGCTGAGACCGAAGGAATTAATGTAAATTAAGGCCAGGTGTATAGCAAGAACCAAGGGCATGTTGTAGTGCTAGATCCCACCTGCAGAGTGAAGAGAAACAGGTGTCTGGGGAAAGAATCCAGATGGTGTGTGCAGTGAAACAGGCACTGAGGTCATGACCGTAATGTTGTGCAGCATGTTCTACAGCATGATATTTGTATTGCTGGTATACACCCTCTACCTATGCCCATTCATTCATCCTGACTGACACCTGAGTGGTAGTCATGTCGATGTAAAAGGCTTTTAAGTGTTTACATAACAGCTGCTATATAACGTGTCATTTCACAGGTGGGTCTCCCTTTGATGGTATTTGTTTTGACAGCTATAGGGCTGGTATAGGTGGTGGTAGGAGGGTGCATAGGCCAAGGCTTGCAGTGGGGATGGTCACAGGGGTAGGAGCAACTGGGTAGGGAGATGGGTACAGAAGGATCATGGGGTCTGACAAGGATATTGCGGAGATTGGCAGGGTGACATAAAGCTATTCTAGGTGTGATGGGCAAAACCTCAAGACGCAAAGGATCTCATTTCAGGCATAATTTTAGGAAGTCATGGCCTTGTTGAAGTAGCTGATTAATACATGCAAGAGCATGATAATACTGAGTGTCAAGAAGTGTCTCCTGAAGTTCTTTTTGAAGGGATCAGCAGTACCAGGATTGGATGTGATGGCCTGGGAAATGTGCTTTTGAACTGGGCTGGTGGGGTAATTATGTTCAGTGAAGACTGAGGTGAAAATGGTGGCGTATTGCTGTAAAGAGTCTGCATCTGAACAAATAAGTTTGTCTCAAATGCCAAGGCCGTATGGGACGGAATGTTTGACATGGAAAGGATGGCAACTGTCAAAACGTAAGTACTGTTGTTTGTTAGTAGGTTTAATGTGGACTGAAGTGTATAGCTGGCCTTCGGTGAGGATGAGGTCAACACCAAGAAAAGCGGCATGGAATTTGGAATAGAACCATGTGGAATTTAATAGGGAGAATGTATTTAGAGATTCCTGGAATTTTAACAGGTCAACCTCACCATGAATCCATATGGCAAAGATGTCACCAATGTATCTAAACCAAACTAGGGGCTGAAAGCTTATCGATCCCAATAAAGCCCCCTCCAAGTGACCCATGAAAAGTTTGGCGCAGCTGCTATATGACGTGTCATTTCACAGGTGGCTCTCCCTTTGATGGTATATGTTTTGACAGCTATAGGGTTGGTATAGGTGGTGGTAGGAGGATGCATAGGGTAAGGCTTGCAGTGGGGATGGTCACAGGGGTAGGAGCAACTTAGCTGCTACATCTGCTGCTTCATTACCCTGAATTCCCTCTTGCCCTGGTAATCAGCAGAATGATACCTCCTCCTTCTACTGCCTCTGTAAGTGAAAAAGTATACCACTGATCAACTGCATATACTTTTTTGTTGGGTACGTGTGACAAACAACCTGAAGGGCACTTAGGGAGTTGTTGCAGTTGTTGCATCCTGGTTCCCACAGCCATACCCCTGATCCATTTGTATGTCTGCCCCTCAAAGATGAAGTAATTGTTGGCAAATGTAAAGTTGATTATGGTGAACATGAAGGATGTCTTAGGCTTGGAATCAGTGAGCACTGACTGAGGAAATGTTTAGCAGCAGACACACCATGAATGTGGGGGATGTTGGTACAGAGGGCGATGGCATCAATGGTGACAAGAAAGGTTTATGGAGGGAAATGAATAGGCACGGATTTCAGATGATCTAGGAAATGGTTGGTATCTTTAATACAGGAAGAAGTCTTTGTACTATGGGTTGTAGGTGTTAATCATCTAAGGTAGATATAAGTTTGAGGGGTGCCCTATGGTCTTTCTACACCCATCACAGTACCCTATGGCTCCTACAACTGTGACCATCCCCACTGCAAGACTTGACCTATGCACCCTCCTACCACAATCAATACCAGCTCTATAACTAGCAAAACATATACTATCAAAGGGAGAGCCACCTGTGAAACGACACATCATAAACCAGCTGTAATGTAAACACTGTTCAGCTTTTTAAACCAGCATGACTATCATACAAGTATGAGTTAGGATGAAAGGGCATAGACAGAGGATGTATACTGGCCATACCAATATACTGTTGCAGAGTATGCTTTGCAACATGACAGTCATAACCCCGGTGCCCATCTCACCACACACACTATCTGGATTCTTCCCCCAGACACAAGTTTCTCCAAATTCCTTCCACAGGTGGGAACTAGTGTTACACCATATTCTTGGTTCTCACCACCCACATGGCCTTAATTTACATTAATTCCTCCAGTCTCAACATTTCTTCACAGTAACTACTACTTTCTTCACTCCGTTTTAGCTTTCCACTTCTTTCATTCTCTGACCATCTATTTTTAGCCATTCCCCCTCCCACCGCTGTCACATACAATGCACTTTCCTTTTCACTCTTATGAACTCATGCACAATGTTTTGGCAGTAATCTCTGTCTTGTGTATTACCCTGTCTTCCACCTTTAAGCTCTCAGGTTTTCAAATCTCATCTGGTACAGTCCCCAAAAATCAGGCTTTCCTTCTAATCCTGTCTGGTAAGACTCCCATGATCTGGGATTCTGGGTGACTTTTCTGAACTGTATCCCTTTTCCTAAATCTCTCCAGTTCTTTCCTTTCACCCTTCTTCCTTCCCCTTCAGCTATTATGTCGGAAGGAGGAGACTCAGGCTCCAAAAGCTTGCATAAGTTAAACCTTTTTGTGTGTATCTTCTCCTGCCACCACTTGGTGACTACATTTCTTTACCTATCCAGTCATATTATATAATAAACTACTGTGAAGTTCAGACATCAAACACCAACAACATTCAATTCATCATCTCCTAAAATAGATGGCAGGTCTGCTGGTAAGCTGGATGCAGCGCTTATAGTCTGATACACAGCACACACTGTTAAAATGTGATGTACAGACACCTACACACCACAAGCCACAAGCTAGCGTATTCTGCCTCCTGCTGGAGGAGAAATCCATACATCAGAGGACATTGTCCTATCTGGAGGACTGTTAACTGTATGTCCTCTCACTGCATTGGCCAGAAAGAGGAACACCACAGATGTTTGTTTCACTGACCGCAGCATGTTGTTCCCCAACCCTAACTACTACTCCTCCAACAGACGCAGGATCCTATGCCTCAGGTGAAGTAACTGCACAGACATGGGCAGCATGCTCAGAAATTGTATTTTCCACACACGTATTCTTAGCTGCTACATCTGCTGCTTCATTACCCTGAATTCCCTCTTGCCCTGGCAATCAGCAGAATGATACCTCCTTCTACTGCCTTTGTAAGTGAAAAAGTATACTACTGATCAACTGCATATACATTTTTGCTGGGTACGTGTGACAAGTAGCCTGAAGGGCACTTAGGGAGTTGTTGCAGTTGAGGAATTTGGTAGCATGATAACACTGGATCTGCTACAATCCCCCACACCACAAAAAAGCACGTATATAATTGTCATACACAGTGATTGCATGAGGCAAGCAAGCCTTGAGAACATATTTTGGAAATGACACAACACAGACAGTGGAATTCCCTGTCTTAGACCCAACAGTGCAAAGCAGAAAACTCTCACAATGCCCAGATAAAATTCTGTAAAACATTGATTTAAAAACATAGCCTGGGGTATAATTCCTTTTGTATGCTGACATATCAAAAAGAACTCTGGGAATCTTTATTAACCAAGGAATTGAACAACTCCAACCTCGTAGTACAGAAACATGGTCCACATTAAGAGCTGCTAGATCCTGCCGCACACGAATCCCAAATGGCATCATTGCTCGTGGTCTGTTTCTGAATAGTCGGTTCATTAGAGGGCAAACAATGGTATGGAATGCTGGTGGCTGTAGGGTTGATAGTAGGTCACATATATAGTGCATCAGAAGCATTCTGCCACTGGAAGATGAACAGTGGCTCACCAGCCTCAACACAAGAGGCTGAGAATCAGATTGGTTCTGTATGCTCCTCGCACAAACACCTCGTAATACTGGAGCAGATATGTTTGGTCTGTTTCCCATCATCCTTGGCTGACGCATTTCAAAATAATTCAATGGTTTTAGACCTGTAGCCTTTTATTCTTCAGATATGGCAACCATGTCAGCTTTCAATCAAATGTGAGACAAAGAAACTTTACCAAACTTTTAAAATCGAGAACACTACCCCTCATTTTAAGAATAGGCAGATTAAGAGGGCAACAAGAACAGCTAACTCATTCTCCAAAACAATGACTTAACTGAAATCCAAATTGGTCAGTAATTCTTAAATATTCATATATTCTGAAACCACAACATTCAGTTTATGTTTGACTGAAATTTAGTCCACGTACGAGGGTTTCAAAAGGATAAAAAAATAAAAACTATTTAAAATGTTTGATGGTCTGTATCTCAATCTCAATATATTTCAGTTAAGTCACATTTCTCTGAGGAAAATTTAAAACCTGTGCTATCTGCTCATTCCTCCAAGCACCTTATCATTAACTGCTGCTGATGAGATCTAATTGCAGTGTTGAATGAAGAGCAGAATATGGCAAAGTCATCCACAAACAATGAACATCAGATGGAAGACTCAACCACTGACATATCATCATTTATGGCAATAGCAAACAGACTCACACTTAAAACAGATCACTGAAGGACACCATTTTCTTGTTCAAACTGCTCAGAAAGAGTAACACCGACATGATACACAAGACATAAGGTGGAAAGGAAGGACCGAATGAATATTGGTGGTCATTCACTGAAGTCACATTTGTGAAGCTGTCCTAGGATGTGATGTTTCCAAGTAGTGTTGTAGGCACTCTCAAGTTAAAAAATATATATATATGAGGTGCTGTCTGGGTAGGGAAGATAAGTTATATTTCCACCTCCAGCAGGATGAGGTTGTCAAGAGTAGAACGATACCTCCACGTATGTCAACTAAGTAATTCCCATGATTCTGGGACCTAAGTCAGATTCTGGTTGACCGTGTGTTTTAGTGTCTTTCCCACACAGCTTGTGAGGGTCACACTTATGTAACTATTGGGCAATGTGAGATCCTTTCCTGGTTTCAGAAGGGGTAGTAAATTGTCTTCTTCCATGATTCAGGATTATTACCAGTTAAACGAATTTATTAAAAATATACTTTTAATCCTGTGTCGTGTACTGTAATATGCTGTAGGGGATTTGAACCTGGTGCAAACTCCTAAGTTTTCACATAGGAAAGGGACAGCTGTAGTCCTCGATTTTGTTGGAATGGAAATTCCAACCACTCCTCTCCATTAATTCCTGAAAGTGGCAGAAAGCTAGATCCTGGTTTTTGGTGGCAGTGATCAAACTGAAGTACTCTGTCATTGTCTGTGCTGTTTCCAGATACAGACTGGAGACATCCTAGCTTCAGTATAGTATTTATAGGTGCTCACACACATTCAGCAAATATCCTCTTTATGGTGTCCCATACCTTTGTAGAACTAGTGGAATGATTTATTAAGTCCAGAAATGCTCTTCATAGCCTCTTCTTGCTCTTTTTGACTGTCCTTCATGCTTTTTCCCTAGTAAATGAAAAGGCTGCAAGGTTGATAGCAGATGGGTGGCATTTGAAGTATTGCAAAGCCATCTGTCTAGCCCTAATTAAGGAGACACACTTGATGTTCCACCATGGGATGTGTTGCCTCTGAAACTGGCCTGAGGACTTTGTGATAAATGCATCAGCAGCATGGTGGAATATGCTGGTAATGTGATGCACTCAGTCTTGGATACTGTATTGGTGTTCAAAAATAGCTAGCTGTTTCTGTAGCATCCAGTCTGCTCTGCTAAGCATCCACTGTGGTGGATTTCTTTCAGGGTCAGCTCTATCTGAGAGGTGTAACAAGACAGGGATGTGGTCAGTCGAATGCAAGTCATCAAGCACTTCCCACTGAGCAGCATCTATATGGGCTGTGGTGGAGAATGACCCCATAGCAGGCTGTGTGCTATTAACAGAAATAAGAAGGCAAAATTCTTCTGACACAAGGAGGATTTCAAGAATTCAACCCCTGCCTCACCCTCACAGCACATTATGTGCATTAAAATCTCCTACAACCAAGAATGGTTGTGAAATCAGGTCAGAAAGAGCCTCTGTATTTGAAACTTCATTAGATGGCAGATACACATTACACAGTATAACTTCAAATGAAATGTGCAGTGTGATAGCAACTGCCTGAAGAGCTTTTCCAAGAAGAACAGAAGCAGAGTGGTAAGTGTCATTCACAAAGACAGACAGCCCACCTTTAGTCCTGTCCTGACTGAGGTCATCTGTTCGATGGAGGCTGATCACTCAAAGCACAGGGACATCAGTATGTTTAAAATGTGTTTTCCTGTACACACACACACACACACACACACACACACACACACACACACACACAGGGATCTCCCCCACGCCAACAGCTTTGGTTCCTCCACTTGTTCTGAGCCCGTTCATTTTCCACTGGAGCACAGGAGCCATCCATAAAGCAAAATGTAATAATTCTAGCATTACTTTTCCTCAATAGCAGTTGTCAATATCAATATTATTTTTTTGAATTTTGGACAGGTCAATATTATCTTAGCTGCTTTTCTGAAAACTTCCATATAATTTTATACACAATATGATATACTTTAAGCTAAAATTTTGAAAAGGAATTACTTTATTTTCAATGTTACAATCAATAAGTACTAGCTCTCAATGCACAGTTAAAATTATTTTTTTTACAAACATTTGAAATTATGAATTATTTGGCACACTTAAAATTTCTATTACTATTTACACAATTTAGTACTGTTTACTACATTTATTTCTGGGTTCATTTATGAAATAGTAAATGAACTTAACAGAAATTCATTTTTCAAGAAAAATTGTAATGCATTTTGTGTTGCTTCTGTAACAAGTGATGTTAAATAAAATATGGCGTTTCAGTCTTCGATCGCTATTCTTTATTTTCAATTACCGGTTTCGGGCTAGCTGCCCATCTTCAGGTCATATATTGCAGTTACTCTGTAACTTGTCAGTACAGAACACTCGGTTCGCTGTCATAAGTAAAGTAAATTAATGGGATTACTTGTAACTGGGAGAACAAGAACTCTTCAGAAAATCTGCACACTATTGCCTGTTAGCTAATAACTTGCTGTTTTGTGTGACATAAAATTAAACATAGGATGCAAAAAAACCAGTAAAGATAGGAGACAAGCAAGACAGTACACATTTCTTCAATCCTCAAGTCCAAGCAAATTTTTCTCCCTAATCTTGCTACAGGTTTACATGGCGTGCTTTTCTTTCTGCAAAAGAACTATTACTTCATCGAAGTTCGTCACATGTTTTGCTACATGAAAAAACGAAATGTCGTTGTCTAATACCGATAAAGCTGTTAATACAAATAGTACCCAAGACTGGTGTGGTTACTCAATCTGATTACGTCTATTTTGTCACTGTGTGCTAGATAAAACAAAATAGGCCTTTCTAATATTACAACAATTGTACCACACACAACACGAGCGAGTCTGTTTTGGCAATAATGATCATTTTTATAGTACGACAATATAATTCACAAAGTGCCAATACGAAATACCTATTTGGCCTACTACAATGAAAAAGCTTTATGTTAGGAAATAGTTTCACATTCATTCATACGCTCCAGTTTCTCATGCATGAGACCGAAAAGTAGTAGAACGAAATTTTTGTATAAATTTGGAATCGTCATATTCTGCCATAATTTGTGAGACGTCCCAGTTTCTTCTCCTTCTTCGTTCTAACAAACAATCATGTCATCACTAATTCTGTAACTATTCCTACTACTGTCAAAACTCATTCTCCAGTTAACTTTACTAACCCTGCCACAACCACCGGTTTAGTTATCCAGCAATTACTCTCCGGTTAGGCCTTATTACGTGTTCGTACAATGCGTTTTCCGCGCTACTCCCAGAATGGAACTTAAGCGGCTGCCAGCCGGGGACTACAACTGGCCCTGTCTCATGTAGTGATCTGGCCAAAAAATTTTTTGTCAGAATTTCACTTTCTTGGATACACCATGAAGATAATACTAATCTGTCTTGCCTGTTATTCCTGTTAGTTGTTTATTTCCACTCTGGTGGTCTGAATCTATGGATTTCGCTGGTAATTATAACAACAGTAAACATTTGCAACGCTAAACAAGCAGCAGTTGGCATTCACCAGTTAGGCTTTGTTCCACTCAGCTCCTATAGGCCCGTACTGTTTTGTCTGCAGGAAAGTTCATTTCTAGATGCGCAGAGACACCACGTACACTATGCAAACATTCAAAAATCAGCTTCTAATTCATTCAAAAATCAACTTAGACCGTGTTAAAAAAAAATGTTCAAAAACCAGCAGAAGTGCGTTTCAAAATCATACGAATAATCGATAGACCGACGTGTGCTGGACGCTAGGTGCTTTGTGAAACAAGGTTTTTTTTTTTCTCTCAAGAATATGAATTTGCCCCCTCCCCCCCCAAAACTGCCACCCAGTTCAGATACCTCGGTTTGCCATCCCCCCCCCCCCCACCCCCCCCCCCCCCCCCCCCCCTCCACTAGATCCGGGCCTGCTGCGCTCGTGTGAATCTGGCATCTTGGGCATGCCAGTAAAATTTTTCCGGGTACCATGTGGCTGATTGCTGCTACTGCTGCTTACACAGCCAACAGCCACACTTATTTAGCCAGAAGCGGGAGACGGTATTACTCATATGCGACTCAACTGCGCACGTGCATGAGCCCGTTCGTAACTGCTTAAATGAATCTAATGTAAACAGTTGTGACGTCACGCTCAATGGAGGCAATTTGTTGTTATGAAGCATTGCATAGTCTTCCTAAAGCCTTTGGCACATTTCGCTGTTGGCAGATGCTTGTATGTGCACTGTGTTATTTTATATGATGCATTTCCTTTGCAACTGAAGTTTTATTTCCGTTTTTTTCTCTCGTTCATGTTTTAATGCAGCAGTATTACCCTGCAGTAGCGGGATACAGTAATATCCTTTGTTAGAGGATCAGTTCTTAGCAGTCAAAATTTAACTGAAAACTGAAACAACGAAAAATTCCCGGAATATTAAAAAATTCCCGGGTTTTTCCCGGTTTTCTCCCGGATGAAAAAATTCCTGGGTTTTTCCCAGATCTCCCGGTTGTCCCGGGTCGTATACACCCTGTCTATTATTCGTTACATATGATTGAACTTACTGATATATGATTATGAACTTTATTCATTTTGTTGTGACAAAACATTTCTGCTAGTGTGTAACCAGTGTGGTTTGGTTCATGGCTCAATCCCCACATCTTAAGCCTAGGCCCTAATGTTTTTAATTACTTTCTCCCTTCATGAGTCAACATATCTATAAATATTCTGGTCTATGTGGCTGACTGATTTTGTGCTACACTCCTACTTTTGATTGAGTTTATTCTTCTGGTCTGTAGCCATCATTGTGAGTGTTTTGAATTGGCTCACTCACCCTACACTTACACTCTAAATATTTTTTCTTCTCTTTTGATGATTTTGAAGGTGTGACTTTATAGATGTAAACTTGCAATTTGTAATTCTAGTAATTTACACTGCCTCTGCACTTATTTCTATAGTTTAGTGTTGTAATATTGTAGTTTTGGCTTTGTATCAACTGTCCTGAGACAGAATGTTCCACAGATCCGAAAATCTGAATGCCATGTCCTCATATATATGTATAGATTATGACTTGTATAGTAGATATTTTTCTTAGATTTTCTGTGATATGTTATGTATCAGATACTTCTATACAACTGTATTCTATTTTCTGGCATGATTTTGTTCACTGTTTGGCAAACTTTATAGAAGGTCACAAAATATTGTAAATACATTGTTTCCATATTATGTGAGGGGGATATTGTAACAGGACATCCCCCTCTATCATTACTGTTCCTCAACAGTAGTTGTTGATGCCAATATTATTTTTCGAATTTTGATCAGGTCAATATTATCTCAGCTGCTTTTCTCAAAACTTTCATATAATTTTATACACAACATGTTATACTTCAAGCTAAAATTTATGAAACGGAATTACTTTATTTTTGATGTTACAGTTGATAAGTACTAGCTCTCAATGTACAGATAAAATTATTACTTTTTTTTTAAATTTGAAATTACGAATTATTTGGCACACTTAGAATTTCTATTACTAATTATGCAATCTAGTACTGTTTATTACATTTATTTTTGGATTCATTTATGAAATAATAATCAAAATTAATAGATATTCATTTGTTGAGAAAAATTGTAAACCCTTTGGATTATGGTTATTACAGCAGAGTGAAGTAGTAGTAAACACGTCTCTGATGTGATCAGATGTATTTTTGTATTTTGGGTGAACAATGTAATTTCAGTTTTGTTAATGTGAAATTCAAAAGGCTGTACGATATACTAAAATGTGACAAAATATATTAACATAACAACAAAAATTCTTGAAAAAACTATCTTCAGATTTATTTAGATAAATTCAACCATGAGGACCTAAAATGTGGGAATTTCAGCTTCAACAATCAGACACCTAGACAAGAAGAACTGGAGCCAACTCTACACAAAAAGCTATATAAACTAGAAAGTTTATTGTAATCTTCACTCCTCTCAAATATTTCATAAAATACTTTGCTTATTGTGAACAATAACTGGAATTAAGAAAGGAAGGGGGAGATTACATATATCAACAGCCATTATATTGATATTGTTTTATTGGGCAACCAGTTTCAATGTTCCAATCACATCATCTTCAGGCCTGCTGCATGAATGACACCAGGTACCATTTGTATATGTTTTACACGTGGCACCAATACTCTTGGTTTCTTAGATATCTGAGCTTCATGAGTATGTGTGCTCTTCACACATGTGACAGGAGTGAGTAGGAGTTGCTGCCACGTGTGTAAAGAGCACACATGCTCAAGTAGTTCAGATATCTATGGAACTAGATACAAATGCTGGTGCCTTATCTTATACATGCACGAGTGGTGCTTGGTGTCATTCATGTGACAGGTCTGAAGGTGATGTGATTGAAAAATCAAAATTGGTTGCCTAATAAAACAATATATTAATATAATGGCTGTTGGTACATTACAATTAGATTTCATTGACCAGCCACTGTCTCACACTCCTGAACCTAGGACAAAATTGCATTTCTATCAGCAATTTATCGTAGATCGCTGGAAGAACGTAAAGTACCTAGCGACTGGAAGAAAGCGCAGGTCGTTCCCATTTTCAAGAAGGGTCATAAATCAGATGCGAATAATTATAGGCCTATTTCGCTTACGTCAATCTGTTGTAGAATAATGGAACATGTTTTGTGTTCTCGTATTATGACGTTCTTAGATAATACAAACCTCCTTCATCATAACCAACATGGATTCCGCAAACAGAGATCATATGAAACTCAGCTCGCCCTATTTGCCCAAGAAATTCACAGTGCCGTAGACACTGGCGAGCAGATTGATGCCGTATTCCTGGACTTCAGGAAGGCATTTGATACGGTTCCGCACTTACGTTTAGTGAAAAAAATACGAGCTTACGGAATATCGGACCAGGTTTGTGATTGGATTCAGGATTTCCTAGAAGAAAGAACACAACATGTCATTCTTAACGGTTCACAATCTGCAGATGTAGAGGTAATTTCGGGAGTACCGCAGGGAAGCGTGATAGGACCTTTATTGTTTACAATATACATAAATGACTTAGTTGACAACATCAGTAGCTCCGTGAGGCTATTTGCAGATGACACGGTTGTCTACAAGAAAGTAGCAACATCAGAAGACTCGAACGTACTCCAGGAGGACCTGCAGAGGATTAATGCATGGTGCGACAGCTGGCAGCTTTCCCTAAACGTAGATAAATGTAATATAATGCGCATACATAGGGGCAGAAATCCATTCCAGTACGATTATGCCATAGGTGGTAAATCATTGGAAGCGGTAACGACCGTAAAATACTTAGGAGTTACTATCCGGAGCGATCTGAAGTGGAATGATCACATAAAACAAATAGTGGGAAAAGCAGGTGCCAGGTTGAGATTCATAGGAAGAATTCTAAGAAAATGTGACTCATCGACGAAAGAAGTAGCTTACAAAACGCTTGTTCGTCCGATTCTTGAGTATTGCTCATCAGTATGGGACCCTTACCAGGTTGGATTAATAGAAGAGATAGACATGATCCAGCGAAAAGCAGCGCGATTCGTCATGGGGACATTTAGTCAGCGTTACGGAGATGCTGAACAAGCTCCAGTGGCGGACACTTCAAGAAAGGCGTTACGCAATACGGAGAGGTTTATTATCGAAATTACGAGAGAGCACATTCCGGGAAGAGATGGGCAACATATTACTACCGCCCACATATATCTCGCGTAATGATCACAACGAAAAGATCTGAGAAATTAGAGCAAATACGGAGACTTACAAGCAGTCGTTCTTCCCACGCACAATTCGTGAATGGAACAGGGAAGGGGGGGATCAGATAGTGGTACAATAAGTACCCTCCGCCACACACCGTAAGGTGGCTCGCGGAGTATAGATGTAGATGTAGATGTATTTATAAGGCAGGTTTACGTCTTCCCCTTTCTCTTCTGTGTGTAGAAGAAGCCATTTCACAAATGGTACAATGGAGAGGCCCGGTGAGATCATTTAAGCAATTCTCAAAGTAAACAGTCATATTGTCATCTGGGTGTTTTTCTGTCTTACGGTCATCTTGCTTTGATTGAGCCTTCCTGACAGTATGCTTCATCTTAGTCTTCTCCTTCAGAGTTGGTAACATCTTTAGGCCAAGGCAAACTGTTCTTCTGCAGTTGCCTTCCAGTGTGATGTCTATGGCATGGGCTGAAGTGTTGCTTATGACTGATATTTGTGATGAGATGGCAACAGTTTCTTTCAAATTTCTTTCTCCAAGGTGCATTTGCAAGACCAGTTTTTTCTATCAGAAACCATTGTGACGTCTATGTGGAAACACTTTTTCAGGTTTATTTTTGAGAGGTGCAGGAAACAAAACTGTAGAGGCTGGTTGTTGAAGATATTTGTACACTTTCTTCATTCCAGCATACAGTACAGTACATTGTACACACTCTGCTCCAAGCTGTATGTGAACCTGAACAATTGACATATGACACAAGAGTTCAGAGGAGGTACAAATAGCTCCTTCAACAATGTCAGCCATAGCACTCTTACCATACATAGCTTGATTTTTATACCCCACAGTGGTTTGCCTGAGTTTATGGTATGTGAAACACCTCATGGGGTTGGGGAAGTATGGTCTGACTTTTAGTCTTATGAAGCCTGCTTTAATGTAATCTGGCAAAATCAGCCAACTGGACAGCAATGTAAAAAATTCTGATTTTGACAGTGTTCCACTCTGATCATGCATTACTTCTCACACTTCAATGACCCCTTTGTTATCTGTCCGCTCCTCCTTAAGCTCTGTAGTGTCCATATGCAAGCTGTCACTGCATGTTACTACTGCCTGACTGTAGCAAAAGGTGCAGTTCAGTGCAACCTCAATAGGACACTTACTCGAAAGTTTTGACTTGAGGAAGCAAGTGGCTTGCTGTGATATAGCTGCTTTGACCAGTAATGTTCCATTATACAACCACTTAGTACCTTCAAGTGTTCCAGCCAATCAGCCAAAAGTAGTTACAGAAAAAGCACTTCACCCAGACAGAGCCTCGTATATCTGGGTAAGCCTTTACAAAAGATGTGCAGCAGGATCCACAGAGGGTGCCCACTAACAACTGTTCCACACCACTGGCAAATAGCACTCCCGTAAGATTGGGGAATTTTTTTATAGAGGTTTGTAATGTCCTCTTGATCCCCCTTGCCTGTGATACACAACATTCCACCACCATGCCGCACAGTGGTCACTGAAAAATGCCCAGAGCTTACGACGACAGCAGAATGGCGGCACCTGCCACTTACTACTTCATTAGGAAATCCATACCCAGTAAACGATTGCTGAGCTCCCTGAGATGCTTGACATTTAGAACAACACAGGGGAGCATGTGTGGCTTTACCAGAATATTGAGGATAAGATGAGCATTGCCCCCCCCCCCCCTCCCCCCCATCCAAAATCCTGAAAGGTGGAAGTAAACAAATTTGAACACAACACAATATTAAGGAAAGATAAGAGGAAGTAAATGAAGATGGGATGGGAAATATGATACTGTAAGAAGAATTAGACATGGCCCTGAAAGAATTAAGTCAAAAGGAGGCCTCTGGAATAGATGACATTCCGCCAGAGTTGTTGAGATCCTTGAGAGGTCCATCCATGATAATAAAATTCCACTTGGTATACAAGATATACCAAATGAGCAAAATACTTCAAGAAGAATGTAACAGTTCCAAGAAAGGCAGGTGCTGACCGGTGTGAATATTACCAAAGTATCAGTTTAACGAGCCATGGTTAGAAAGCTTTTGACAATACTGATTTGACAAACTACAAGGAGTAAATTGTTATCTACAAACTGTAAAGCAACCAGGCTGAAGTCACAAGGCTCAGAGGACATGAAAGAGAGGCAGTAGTTGAGAGAAAATGGGACAGGGTTGTGACCTATCCCAAGGATTATTCAATCTGTATCTTAACCAAGCTGTGAAGAACATGAAGGAAAAATCTGGAAAGGGAATTAAAGCTCATGAAGAAGAAATAAAATCTTTGAAGTTTGCCAATGTTGGAGTAATTCTGTTGGAGACAGTAGTAAAGGACTTAGAAGAACTATTCAATGGAACGGACAGTTTCTTGAAATGATATTACAAGATCAACATCAACAAAAGTTGACTGAAGGGTAACTGGATGTAATCAACTTAAATCAGGTGATTCTGAGGGAATTAGATTAAGAAATGAGACACTAAAAGAGGTAGATGTGTTTTTATTATTTAGGATGAAAAATAAGTGATTATGGCCAATGCAGAGGGGATATAAAATGTAGACTGCCAATAGCAAGGAGTGTATTATTGAAAAAGAGAAATTTGTTAACATCAAATACAAATGTAAATGTTTGGAAGTCTTTTTTCAAATATTTGTGACAGTTTATGATTTTCACAACAACTGTCACTTTTTTATAAACAACCAGTTTCAGTCAGACAACTAAACATCCTCAGGTATAACACAACTTCAATTGCATGAAATGTGTCATATCATGAGAACTCGTATATACATAAGACCCAACTGGTATTAAAACCACAGCATGTTGTAAAGCATCAAACACAACTAACGTAATAAGTTGATGTGGGCGAAGCATATGGACAGGATATGAAAGAATGTGCCTCGATTGTAGCCTTTTACAGGAGTGAAACATGGGTGATAAAATAATACAGACAAAAAAAAGGGACGACACTTTTGAAATGTGGTGCTACAGAAGAATGCTGAAAGTTATACTTGGATAGATCAGATAACTGACGAGAAACTACTGAATCGAATTGGCAGAGAAAATAAATTTATTTCAGAGCTCAATTAAAAGAAGGGTCCAAACGATAGGAGATATTCTGAAAAAAATGGTTCAAATGGCTCTGAGCACTATGGGACTTAACTTCTGAGGTCATCAGTCCCCTAGAACTTAGAACTACTTAAACCTAACTAACCTGAGGACATCACACACATCCATGCCCAAGGCAGGATTCGAACCTGCTACCATAGCAGTCGCGCAGTTCCAGACTGAAGCGCCTAGAACCGCTCGGCCACACCGGCCGGCCATATCCTGAAATGTCACAGAATTGTCAGTTTGGTAACATGCAGAACAGACTAGCATAGAGAGCTGCATCATACCAGTTTTTGGGCTGAAGACATCATCATCATCATCATCATCATCATCATCATCATCATCAACAACAACAACAAGTGCCACAGTGACATGAAAACTACTTGGGCACTTTCAAAAAGTGTTAAATATTTACACACTTATGATTGTTAGAATCACAAGATCTGAGTTTAACATATTTTTCTGAATTGAATTTCCCATTTTATATAATCACCTATCTACTCTGATGAAACAAGAAACGTGTATGGAGAGACTACACACGTTACTTCAAACATATCTATATTGTGATGAGAAACCAGTAAAAAGTGAATGCTACTGCCTAATAGAATGCAAAGTTATGGTTAAATTTTTAAGGTCAAGACACTTACAGAAATAATCAGTGTAACTACTTTACAGATGAGCAATATTATTTGCTTGAATGACTTTCTGTGATTTACTTTTAGTTGTAGCCCTCCTGCCAATACCCACAGTTCAGAAGAGGAGATGGTATGACAACTGGATTTGCAGCAATTCTTAGATTCCATACATTCCAGTACAACCTATCCATTTGCATACTCACAGTGATATCCTTGACCAATCATAACAAAAGCAGATGGTAGTCCGAATCACCTGGTTGGTGAATAAATGGATAAGTATGATGGGGGTAACTAAACAATAGGCTTAAGATTCATTGCAGAACGAAATTTTTTCTCAGGGGGGGACTGCAGACTGGAATGAAATTTACACAAATTAGAACAGTTTGTCATAGAGAACTAAAATCTGGATTGTATTTCTATTTAAGTGGAAGTTTGGGTTTGAATACTGATGCCATATACAATTTTAAACTGTATAGAGTTTTGTTTTAGTTTCATTTAGACAACTAGCAAGAAATGGACATGAAGTGATATCAGATTACTAACACTGCACACCAGTGCTCAAAGCTCTGTTTTAAAATACATAGATCTCACTGTACAGTGACTGTATTGAGCTCTTTGTCTTCTCCTGCTTCTTCTTTTTTACTTTTATGATAATAGGCAATTCAGGACAATTCGTTTTATTTTAAAAGTTGAAAATTACTCAAGATTTTAACAAAATTCCAAAATTACTGAATTTTTGTTTTCTAAGAATATATTTTAATAGGACATACATACCTTTCAACATCAGAAAATGTAATTTCTGGTATGTACTTCTGCAGCTCTTTCACTTGGAGGAAAGGGAATGCTGACTTTAGCATCTCTTTGCTACCATACCCAAGATATTTAAATGCCAGTTTTCGAAATCCGGGATATGCTAAAACCTCTTTTAACTCCTTCCAGTCAAAATCTTTCCACCTTGAAAAATAAATATAAATCATTTAAATGTTCTCTCTCTCTCTCTCTCTCTCTCTCTCTCTCTCTCTCTCTCACACACACACACACACACACACACACACACACACACACACACACACACACACACACACACACCAATTACAGCAGCAATGAAATACATCATTGACACTAGTCTTAAAAGTGCCAAGAACAATGTTGCACAAATGAAATAGCACTGATGAAGGTCTAACATTACCTGTGGGATGCATAACTCACCTTGAATCAATGCAATTTCTCTCCCTGATATTAAATTTACCATATGCAACATCTCAGAATTAATCTAATGATTTTACACCACTGAGGACACAAGCAAGGATAATATTTAATTATATCAAACACAGAATACTATTGCTATGCTCTAACATATTGCATACCTGTAGCCTTCCCGTTTAAATGCAAGGATAGCATTTGGTCCAAGCCATACACTGCCATCCATTCGGGGTGTAAAGTGGACTCCTAAAAATGGATACCTCGGATCTGGAACCTTCAAAAAAAAAAAAAAGGGAAAATCAGTTAAACTGAATTACAAATAAACTATTGTGATCTACATCTACATCGATACTCCACAAGCCATTGCATGTGCATGGCAGAGAGTAACCCATACCACTACTAGTCATTTCTTTTCCCGTTCCACTTGCAAATAGAGTAATGGAAAAACGACTGCTTATATGGCTCCGTATGAGCCCTAATTTCTCATATCTTATCTTCATGGTCCTTACTCGCAATGTATGTTGGTTGTAGCAGAATTGTTCGGCAGTCAGTTCCAAATGCCGGTTCTCTAAATTATCTCAATAGTGTTTCTTGAAAAGAACATTGCCTTTCCTCTATGGATTCCTATCTGAGTTCCCAAAGCATCTCCGTATCACTTACGTGTTGTCTGAACCTACCAGCAACAAATCTCACAGCCAGCCTCTGAATTGCTTTAATGTCTTCCTTCAATCCATCCTGGTGTGGATCCCACACACTTGGGTAGTGCTCACGAATAGGTTGCACCAGTGTCCTACATGCAGTCTCCTTTACAGGTGAACCACTCTTTTCTAAAATTCTCCCAATAAACCAAAGTCAACCATTCACCTTCCCTACCACAGTTCTCATATGCTCATTCCAGTTTATATAGCTTTGCAACATTATGCCCAGATATTTAAACACTTGACTGCGTCAACCAGGTCACTAGTAATACTGTATCTGAAAGTTGCAGGTTTGTTCTACCTACTCCTGCACATTAACTTATATTTATCCACATTTAGAGGTAGCTGTCATCACACCAACTTGATATTTTGTCTAAATTGTCTTGTATCTTCCTACAGTCACTCAGCTTCGACACCTTACCATACAACATAGCACCATCAGCAAACAACTGCAGATTGCTGCCCATCCTGTTTGCCAAATCATTTATGTATATAGGGAGCAATAGCAGTCCTATCACACTTCCCTAGGGCACTCCTGATGATACACTTGACTCTGATGAACACTCGTTGTCGAGGACAACATAATGGGTTCTATTGCTTAAGAAGTCTTTGAGCCACTCGCATACCTGTGAACTTATTCCGTATGTTTGTACCTTTGTTAACAGCTTGCAATGATGCACCATGTTAAATGCCTTCCGGAAATCTAGAAATATGGCATCTGCCTGTTGCCCTTCACTCATAGTTCACAGTATTTCACTTGAGAAAATTGCAAGTTGAGTACTGCAGAAGTGATGCTTTCTAAATCTATGCTGATTCGTGGACATAAAGTTCTCAATCTCAAGGAAGTTGATTATATTCGAACTGAGGATATTTTCAAGGATTCTGCAGGAAACCAAAATCAGGGATATTCGTCTGTAATTTTGCTGGTCTATTCTTTTACCCTTCTTATACAATGGAATCACCTGTGCTTTTTTCTAGTCGATTGGGACTTTGTGCTGGGTGAGAGATTCACAATAAATGCAGGCTAGGTTTGGGGCCAATGCCATAGAGTATTCTTTGTAAAACGGAATTGGGATTCCATCCGGACCTGGTGATCTATTAGCTTCAAATCTTTCAGTTGTTTCTCTACGCCAGGGATGCATATTACTATGTCATCCATATGAGAATCTGTCTGATGATTGTATGAAAGTATGTTTGTATGATTTTCCTGCATGAATGATTTGTTGAAAGTGAAATTTGAAACTTCAGCTTTTGTTCTGTTATCTTCAATTGCCACTCCAGACTGGACAACAAGGGACTGAATGGAAGCCTTAGACCCACCCAGTGATTTTACATAGGACCAGAATTTTCTCAGATTCTCTGCCAGATCTTTTGCTAAGGTGTGACGCTGGTAGTAGTTGTATGCTCCACACGAAGATCTTTTCAAAGATGCACAAATCTCTACCAACCTTTGCTTGTCATCATTTGTGCATTCTCTTTTGAACCGAGGGTGCAACAGCCTCTGCTTCCTCAGCATCTTTCAAATTTCATTATTAAACCATGGTGAGTCTTATTCATCCATTACCTGCTTTCTAGGCACATAACTCTCTAGACCATGATTTAAAATCTGCTTAAACTTAGCCCATAATTCTTCTATATCCATCTTACTGGAACTAAGTGATTTCAATTCACTATCTAGCAGAAACACTCTCCTAGCCCACCTGACTAATTTATTAACTTTTGTAACCATAGCTGCTATGATCATATCATGATTGCTAATCCTTCTTTCTATATTGACATTGTTGATAAGGTCTGGAATATCTAAGATATTTCCATTGCACGTGGCCAGCCAAGCTAGCTGCTAAAGACAGTTTCCAGAAAAGTGTTCAAAAGTATTTTGTATGACTGTCTGTCTGTACCCCCTGCAATGAATCCACAGACATTTCAGTCTATACTCGGTAGGTTAAAGTTGCCTCCAACAAGTATTGCATGATCTGGATATTTACGCACTACTGACCATAGACCTCCTTTCAATGGTTCTAGAACTGTCCCAGTGGAGTTAGGTGGCCAGTAAAATCACCCAACAATTAACTTGGTTTCATTTACACCTGTTACATGCAACTAGATAACTTCACTGCCACACTCAACTTCGACCTCAATAGAAAGAACATTTTTGTCAACTGTAATGAACACCCCCTCCTGATGTCTTTGCAATATAGATTCCACGCCTCGCCAAGTATCTCAGGGCAGATGCGCAAAACTATAGACCTATATCTCTGACGTCGATCTGTTGTAGAATTTTAGAACATGTTTTTTGCTCGAGTATCATGTCGTTTTTGGAAACCCAGAATCTACTATGTAGGAATCAACATGGATTCCGGAAACAGCGATCGTGTGAGACCCAACTCGCTTTATTTGTTCATGAGACCCAGAAAATATTAGATACAGGCTCCCAGGTAGATGCTATTTTTCTTGACTTCCTGAAGGCGTTCGATACAGTTCCGCACTGTCGCCTGATAAAGTAAGAGCCTACGGAATATCAGACCAGCTGTGTGGCTGGATTGAAGAGTTTTTAGCAAACAGAACACAGCATGTTGTTATCAATGGAGAGACGTCTACAGACGTTAAAGTAACCTCTGGCGTGCCACAGGGGAGTGTTATGGGACCATTGCTTTTCACAATATATATAAATGACCTAGTAGATAGTGTCGGAAGTTCCATGCGGCTTTTCGCGGATGATGCTGTAGTATACAGAGAAGTTGCAGCATTAGAAAATTGTAGCGAAATGCAGGAAGATCTGCAGCGGATAGGCACTTGGTGCAGGGAGTGGCAACTGACCCTTAACATAGACAAATGTAATGTATTGCGAATACATAGAAAGAAGGATCCTTTATTGTATGATTATATGATAGCGGAACAAACACTGGTAGCAGTTACTTCTGTAAAATATCTGGGAGTATGCGTGCGGAACGATTTGAAGTGGAATGATCATATAAAATTAATTGTTGGTGAGGCGGGTACCAGGTTGAGATTCATTGGGAGAGTGCTTAGAAAATGTAGTCCATCAACAAAGGAGGTGGCTTACAAAACACTCATTTGACCTATACTTGAGTATTGCTCATCAGTGTGGGATCCGTACCAGATCGGTCTGACAGAGGAGATAGAGAAGATCCAAAGAAGAGCGGCGCGTTTCGTCACCGGGTTATTTGGTAACCGTGATAGCGTTACGGAGATGTTTAATAAACTCAAGTGGCAGACTCTGCAAGAGAGGCGCTCTGCATCGCGGTGTAGCTTGCTCGCCAGGTTTCGAGAGGGTGCCTTTCTGGATGAGGTATCGAATATATTGCTTCCCCCTACTTATACCTCCCGAGGAGATCACGAATGTAAAATTAGAGAGATTAGAGTGCGCACGGAGGCTTTCAGACAGTCATTCTTCCCACGAACCATACGCGACTGGAACAGGAAGGGGAGGTAATGACAGTGGCACGTAGAGTGCCCTCCGCCACACACCGTTGGGTGGCTCGCAGAGTGTAAATGTAGATGTAGATGTAGAGCTTTCCGCTTCGGATTTCAGCCGGCTCTTGGTCCCAAGAGTAATTTGAGTGCGAGAACTTTCCTGGAGGGCAGTAAATTTGGGAACTTTATTACAGATACTTCGACAGTTTACTGACACAGTTTTGACAGTTGAAGTGTCTTTACTCTGAATGCAGTCTGGTCTGACTTCCCCTGCTGCGTATCAACTGGTGAGTGTTCATCACAGCAGCCTGAAAAACCCTCACATGCACTCCACAAGTACTCTGTGACCTGAGTAGTTGCTTCCTTTGTGTAGTGCATTCCTGACCTATCAAGGTGAATCCTATAAATCCCCACACCATAACAGAGGTCTAGAAATTCACTGCCAAGACCAGTACAGAGTCAACGAAGCCTTTGGTCGAGACCCTCCACTCGGCTCCAATCAAAGGATCTACATCTACATCTACATTGATACTCCGCAAGCCACCCAACGGTGTGTGGCGGAGGGCACTTTACGTGCCACTGTCATTACCTCCCTTTCCTGTTCCAGTCGCGTATGGTTCGCGGGAAGAACGACTGCCTGAAAGCCTCCGTGCGCGCTCTAATCTCTCTAATTTTACATTCGTGATCTCCTCGGGAAGTATAAGTAGGGGGAAGCAATATATTCGATACCTCATCCAGAAAGGCACCCTCTCGAAACCTGGCGAGCAAGCTACACCGCGATGCAGAGCGCCTCTCTTGCAGAGTCTGCCACTTGAGTTTATTAAACATCTCCGTAACGCTATCACGGTTACCAAATAACCCAGTGACGAAACGCGCCGCTCTTCTTTGGATCTTCTCTATCTCCTCCGTCAACCCGACCTGGTACGGATCCCACACTGATGAGCAATACTCAAGTATAGGTCGAACGAGTGTTTTGTAAGCCACCTCCTTTGTTGATGGACTACATTTTCTAAGCACTCTCCCAATGAATCTCAACCTGGTACCCGCCTTACCAACAATTAATTTTATATGATCATTCCACTTCAAATCGTTCCGTACGCATACTCCCAGATATTTTACAGAAGTAACTGCTACCAGTGTTTGTTCCGCTATCATATAATCATACAATAAAGGATCCTTCTTTCTATGTATTCGCAATACATTACATTTGTCTATGTTAAGGGTCAGTTGCCACTCCCTGCACCAAGTGCCTATCCGCAGCAGATCTTCCTGTACTTCGCTACAATTTTCTAATGCTGCAACTTCTCTGTATACTACAGCATCATCCGCGAAAAGCCGCATGGAACTTCCGACACTATCTACTAAGTCATTTATATATATTGTGAAAAGCAATGGTCCCATAACACTCCCCTGTGGCACGCCAGAGGTTACTTTAACGTCTGTAGACGTCTCTCCATTGATAACAACATGCTGTGTTCTGTTTGCTAAAAACTCTTCAATCCAGCCACACAGCTGGTCTGATATTCCGTAGGCTCTTACTTTGTTTATCAGGCGACAGTGCGGAACTGTATCGAACGCCTTCCGGAAGTCAAGAAAAATAGCATCTACCTGGGAGCCTGTAGCTAATATTTTCTGGGTCTCATGAACAAATAAGGCGAGTTGGGTCTCACACGATCGCTGTTTCCGGAATCCATGTTGATTCCTACATAGTAGATTCTGGGTTTCCAGAAATGAAATGATACGCGAGCAAAAAAACATGTTCTAAAATTCTACAACAGATCGACGTCAGAGATATAGGTCTATAGTTTTGCGCATCTGCTCGACGACCCTTCTTGAAGACTGGGACTATCTGTGCTCTTTTCCAATCATTTGGAGCCCTCCGTTCCTCTAGAGACTTGCGGTACACGGCTGTTAGAAGGGGGGCAAGTTCTTTCGCGTACTCTGTGTAGAATCGAATTGGTATCCCGTCAGGTCCAGTGGACTTTCCTCTATTGAGTGATTCCAGTTGCTTTTCTATTCCTTGGACACTTATTTCGATGTCAGCCATTTTTTCGTTTGTGCGAGGATTTAGAGAAGGAACTGCAGTGCGGTCTTCCTCTGTGAAACAGCTTTGGAAAAAGGTGTTTAGTATTTCAGCTTTATGCGTGTCATCCTCTGTTTCAATGCCATCATCATCCCATAGTGTCTGGATATGCTGTTTCGAGCCACTTACTGATTTAACATAAGACCAGAACTTCCTAGGATTTTCTGTCAAGTCGGTACATAGAATTTTACTTTCGAATTCAATGAACGCTTCACGCATAGCCCTCCTTACGCTAACTTTGACATCGTTTAGCTTCTGTTTGTCTGAGAGGTTTTGGCTGCGTTTAAACTTGGAGTGGAGCTCTCTTTGCTTTCGCAGTAGTTTCCTAACTTTGTTGTTGTACCACGGTGGGTTTTTCCCGTCCCTCACAGTTTTACTCGGCACGTACCTGTCTAAAACGCATTTTACGATTGCCTTGAACTTTTTCCATAAACACTCAACATTGTCAGCGTCGGAACAGAAATTTTCGTTTTGATCTGTTAGGTAGTCTGAAATCTGCCTTCTATTACTCTTGCTAAACAGATAAACCTTCCTCCCTTTTTTTATATTCCTATTAACTTCCATATTCAGGGATGCTGCAACGGCCTTATGATCACTGATTCCCTGTTCTGTACATACAGAGTCGAAAAGTTCGGGTCTGTTTGTTATCAGTAGGTCCAATATGTTATCTCCACGAGTCAGTTCTCTGTTTAATTGCTCGAGGTAATTTTCGGATAGTGCTCTCAGTATAATGTCACTCGATGCTCTGTCCCTACCACCTGTCCTAAACATCTGAGTGTCCCAGTCTATATCTGGTAAATTGAAATCTCCACCTAAGACTATAACATGCTGAGAAAATTTATGTGAAATGTATTCCAAATTTTCTCTCAGTTGTTCTGCCACTAATGCTGCTGAGTCGGGAGGTCGGTAAAAGGAGCCAATTATTACCCTAGTTCGGTTGTTTAGTGCAACCTCCACCCATAATAATTCACAGGAACTATCCACTTCTACTTCACTACAGGATAAACTACTACTAACAGCGATGAACACTCCACCACTGGTTGCGTGCAATCTATCCTTTCTAAACACCGTCTGTACCTTTGTAAAAATTTCTGCAGAATTTATCTCTGGCTTAAGCCAGGATCCCAACCAATTCTGAGAACGTTGTTGCAAATTGCAAGCTCTGCTTGCACCCCGCACACAAAGCCACCTCTGCCAGCAGCCTGTGTGAACTGAGGATGGCCTCAGAACCCATGTGACAGGTATCATTGGTGCAGACATGAGTCACAAGTTGCAGACGACTGCACCCTGCACACTCAATAACCGCAGGCAAGGCCACCTCCACATCTTGGATAAGGCCCCCCGTCAAACATACTGCGTGCACATTGGCTTTCTTTCCAGCAGCCCTAAATGCTATCTGCCTAAGGCGCTCCATAACACGCCTAACGTTGGAGCTCTCGATAACCAGTAACACCCCCCGCCCCCTCCCTGCCCCAATGTGCCTGCTCAGACCCTGCTGAAGGAGCAGCCACCTGTCCACTCACAGGGTGAATCGGCAAGGCCAGGTGCCTAGTATCCACATTGATCCTCTGCCTCAATCAACGCGAACGCCTTACCATTGGCACTCACCCTGCTGTGAGAGAGAATCCACTGTATCGGGTACGCTAGGAGGTGCCTCAGAAGCAGAGCCCTTGGGCAAAACAAGTGACACCGGAATGTTCCATATGATGAGCTAGATTCTCCACCACCGCTACAGCCCAAGGCAGCAACCTGAAAGTGACTGACCATAGACAAAAGCACATTCAGCTGTTCGCAAACTGCGGCCAGTTCCTCCTGTATCCGCACTCAGCATGCACACATCTTAACCATCCTAACAAGACTAACTGAAGGAGTATACTACAAAAGCAGACAGCCTCCTAGATATGCAACTTGCTACCCTTCTGATGTGTCACCAAAGCACACTGATGTGTTAATGAGCTATGTAGCTGGCTGTCCAGTGCACAACTATTGCACTACAGACTGAATCAATTCACCCTTACAAAAACATGAGATTGAATCTCTTGACAGAAAAAGAAACAAAAATTTTAATAAATATACTACAAGAAAAATACAGAAAAAGATAAACACTTAACTTGCCACTCTGTAGATGTATATGACCTGTACATCACTATTTTGGAAATTATAATACCGGAAATAATATATTCATACAGTATTACTAAATATAAATATTATTCATGAAGAAAGAAAACTCAAGTTTCTTTAAAGAGAAAAGAGCAATGGACAAAGACAGAGTTTGAAGTTGTCTAAATTTGAAGACCTTATTTCAATAGTGGTACACTAATTTTGTTCATTTCAAGACACAGAGGATAAAACGTAACTGACTGATGATATTGCAGCAAGGTATGAACTGCAATATTTCAGGTATCTCAGTCAAAGGACTGCCATCAGTCAATTATGTTTAGGCCTCAGTATCTCAACAAAGAATACAGCTGAAGGTATACCACGACAGAAGTAAGGTCTTGATTTCTTATTATGGAATACATTTTACAAACATGAGACAAAATTATAAAGTAAAAACAGGAAAATTCCACAATATATACATAACGTCATACTATGGAAGTCATTAGATGCTTACAAAACAACTCTAGATCTGTGGCATTTGGAACTAGTGATCATTTCTTCAGGCACAGAGTAAATCTTGATACAAAAAGCAACTCTAGATTTCATGTCTTGTTTCTCTCTCATTCTGGTAGGGTTTGGTAGTTGGTCTTATTAACAGCAGGATTTGTACACTGATAGTTTACATCCCCTTGAAGTGAAACACTAACGCCCATCTATTATAGTCTTGATATAAATGTTGTCATATTCTTAGAGACTGTTTCACTACATGAGCACACATCCATATTCAAAATGGTCCCATGATAGACTAATCACAAGGTTGTCATATTTCTGGTGCCTTGGAATTACTGACTCTTCTCTAAGGCAAAAGCAAAATGTACCTCCTGTCGTGCAACATTGTCCTCAGCTGAAACGTGTCAACCTAGCTGTTCATTAGAGCCATGACTGTCCTTTAGTCAGGCACTGAGTTTAAATTTATCTAGATTCACCTCACATTATTGGATTCAGCTTCTTACAGATCCTGATAAGTTAGGCCCTACTCTCATCCTCACCAGCATCATTATATTATAAGATTATTTAAGACTCTTAAAGTTTCAAAAATATTAAAACCCCTCACTGATAGGGGAAAAAGGACAAGCAGAATATAAAATGTAAACCAAACATAATTTTTCATCTGTGACTTAGTACTTCTTTCACATCTTTCAATGATTTGTTGACATGAAAATGCCGAGTTGCACTGTAGTGGATTATTTCTGCTACCTTTTGTGGATATGTGAAAGCTGTGATTTCTTCTAATCACTGCGGACGGCCTTTTATTCACGGAATCTATAGTATATTTTGGTTATAAAAGGGCATAACACTGCAGTAATTATTGTATAAAATTTGAATGGGATTCTGTCAGGTTCAGGGACCTTATTCAGTTTTAGTTATTTCAGCTGTTTTGCAACAACACTGACTTTAATACCTATATCACTTGTCTCTGCAGTTGTGTGACACACAAACTAGAGAAGTACTCACACACACTTGTAAAAATGATCTTCAGCTTTTTCTGTCATGGCTCTGCTATCCTCAGTTACAATTCCTGTATCATCCATATTGTGAGGTAATGGGCAAATTGTGACGTCCTGAAAATATTCTAAGTTCGGAATTGACATGGTCACACGGGACACTCGGCAGGTGGGCCGCTCGGCAGGCTGACCACGTGGTGCCGGACGTTGGCCGAAGCAAGAGGAGTCCAGCCCGATCGCACTGGAGGTCGAAGTGGCCGATTACTATTGATTGCGTCAGGCCAGAAGTACTCCACAGTGACACAAAAAAATGGTAGCAGCATGCTTATAAATATATTTATTCATCTATGTCTTTGTTTATATCTGATACATACTATTCATGAAGAAATTGGTTAAATATTTACTGTCTTTTAGAAAGCTCAGAGACATTAGGCTACTGGCCTACCTTTTGTTGCTATTCCTTTGATATATGTTGCTTTAATTTGTTTATGTATTTAATAATGTGAGTTAGAGCGTGTTTATGGTCCATCCGTAGGAATATTTACTTAATTTCAAGCTATTTAAACGTAAATCCAGTATTTCACATGTGTTTCAATATGTTTGTGAGTGTATGTTGGCTTGTAGACCTGGAGGGAGTGCTCTAGCCAATCACAGTGCTCGTTACTAAGAGAGATGTATGGAGGTTGGGGAGAAGCATCATTTCCGGGGAGGACACGGGTAGTTCTGAACAGGGCGGCGCGAGGGAGAGAGACACAGGCCATGGGGAGTGCTGGACGTGAAGGCGCGCGGACGCACAGTTGCTGGAAAGACTTGAGGAGTGGAGCAATTTGCGCATGATCGTGATAGGTAGAAATACTTCACAGTTCCGACTTGTGTACTTGTGAAATTTCCGTGGCTTCTGCAGTGAAGACGTGGTAAGCGTTTGGAAGTGAATATCTCACGAGCTATGTTGTTGTTCATAACTAATTATGTGAAGTAGGAATCTACTGTTTCCCTGTTATTCAACTTATATTTTATTTAACTGCTGGACCATCAACACCAATAAGTGTTTTGCAGAAATATACTGCATTCTCAAAAGTACTTCTACTATCATACTCATTATTTAAAGTCATTAAGATAGTACCTGCCGATTTTATTTAATTACAATCTTTCATTTATAAATTTCTATATTACATCCAAAACTTTGTTGTGAATGCTTCAACAGTTAACCAAGAGGATTTTAATACTCTCAAATGTGAAGGAGAATTTCTTTGGACCCCGCACTGATACTTCCAGCTATCCTACAGCTATCAATATCTGGGATGGAAGCAGAGTCACTTAACATAAAAAATCTTATGTGCACCTCACACACAGTCATCTATCTGGGTAGCAGACTGCGATGTGTAGTGCACATCTGACCCATTTAGGGGGTACCCTACAGTTCTCAAATCCATGGCTTAAGTCTAGGAAGTCACAGTCCAGCTTGTCACCGAACCTCCATAGTTTCTGGTTCAAGCCTTCCCCTCAACAGATTGTAAGCTTTGTTGAAACTCCATGAGCAAGACTGGTATTTTCAACCTTCTCTGCCAGTCACTGGAAAATCAAAGAATGACCTTAGAGCCTAGATGACAGGCATCATTGGTCTCAATGTGTACAACAATGTGCAGTTCATTATATCCTGTTCCTCAATGGCTGCAAGAATTGTATCTTCAGCGTGCTAAATGAGCCTCCCAGTCTTACACATTGGTTGCGCATGGTGTTCTTTTCCATCCTTTGCTGCCACTTCACTTAGGGATAACTATTCACCATTCATTTGAACTATTAATGATTAACAGACCTCTTCCCTTTTGTGTCTGCCCCCTTGACACACAATCAGCACATCTGCCAACAGGTGAAGTGGTTTTTATTGACTCAGTATCAGTTTCAGTGGAAGACAGCACCTTAATCTTGTGTTGGTTGTAGCACCCTGAGCTCTCCCTGGTCCCTTTCTTCCCTGTACAGGAAGCCCCCTATCACTGACACACCACTCACAGTCAAGTGGATGAGTAATGACAGATCCCGTATCTCCTGCAGAAGACATACGGTCCACATGAGAGGATAGTGTCTGAGGTACATTTGGTATCTCCGGTACATGACTCTCACTAGCCCTCTCAACAAACCCTTTCACAGCAGCTTCCAGTTGCTTGAAAGCAGTGAGAGCAACTTCCAGCTGCTTATGAACAGCAACTGATTCGTCCCATGGCGGAGAACAGCAAACACAGTGAGACTGCATTGTGTTTGGTGCAATACATTACAGAACAGTAAATTAAAGTCCTTGTCATGTAGGAAGGCAGCCCATCATTAGCCACTGGCAGCCAATAGTATTCACTCTCTTTCCTTAGCGACTAACAGTGAGTTACAGCTAGACAGCGAAAATCCCACTCCTGCCTCAACTCTGTTGCCATACTTCACAACAACAGAATTATTCATTCAACTGTCAGTGTTCCTCATGTAGCAATATAGCTGTGAATGTGTACCTGCAAATGATTTAGTACGATTAAAAAAGTCAGGTGATGGCAATGCACATGAAGTGCTTCATAAGCAGGCAAGAGGGATTATTTACCGCATTTATAGCTTTCTCATACATGAATTTGAAAGTAAGTCTACCAATGTCTGAAGACACAAGAACAGACTGCAGAAGCATGTGGTGTCAGCAAGAGCTGTACAAACCATAGAAGAAATTGGTTTCATGTCGCCTGGAAACAATCGAAATTGCAAGAAATCTGCAACACAAATGGACAGTTTTAAGAATGATGTTTTATAGTGCTCCATGTGAATGGTGAATGCCTGACATCACAAAAACTTGTTACAGTTATGCACGAGAAAACTGGCTTCATAGGTAAGTGCTCTGTAAATGTAAAAAATTTAGAAGACATTGGTTCCAAATATGTTAGGAAGAGAGTTTTCATTTCAAAGAAGTGACACAGGTGCACCACAAGCTAAATCCCATATAAAGATACACAAGAAGGAGATAGTTTAGCAGTGTACTACCTTGATGAAACATGGGTCAATCGGGATCATTCTAGGAAGATCTGTGGGAAAATGAGTGATGATACTGATGGTTTTAAAGTTCTCATAGGAATAGTTTCTCAGATAATTATTCTGTATGCTGGCTCTTCTGGTTTTGTTCCTGAATGTAATCTTGTATTTAGGTGTAAGAAAAACAGGAATGACTACCATTCGGAAATCAACGTTGTCAGTTTCATGACGTGGTTCAAAATTCTTGTCATACCTTGCTTTGAAGTGGGTCTTGACAGTTATAATTCAACTGCTACAGAGAAACACCAAGTACAAACACCAGAATGTGGATTTTTTCCTTGGCTTAAAAATAGAAGTACTTCACATAGTGTAAACCAGACTTGTGCTGGTCTTCTGCAGCTCATTAATTTATAAAATTCATGCGACAGAATGTACAAACTTGATGTCGTTGCATGGGAATGGGTCACACAGTTTTGCATTTATCCATGTGTCACTGTCAGTATAGCCCCATGGAATTGATTTGAGCAAAGGGCAAAGGCTATGTGGGAGAAAAAAATAAAACATTCAATATAGCAGAAACTGGAACGCCTGTGCGTGAGGCGATGGACAACACACCCCTTCAGTGTGGGCACAGTCTATGCAACAAGCTGAAAAGTTTCAGAAAGAATAATTTGACAAAGAAGTGATGATGGATATAAGCCTTGAACCTGTCGTCATAAGTTTACAATCAGACAGTTCGGAAACAGACTCAAATACCAGTGATGATGGTATTGCAATGTAGACTTTGGAACAAAGTAAAGTAATAATATTTTTTAGTTTTAAAATCTGGTGGTTTAAAAAATATGTTTGTCAACATGTCACTTACATACATAGTAAACAGAGCATACTAGCTTTATTTATTATGACTTTGCATCCTATGAACTATGCAGACTATAATTCAACATACTGCCCAAGGAGAAGTTGAGCATCTCCCAGCATGTTGTATGCTCTGATAACATGCGAGAATGCGGCTGGATAAAAAAGTCTAGTATTTCCACATGTAAACCACTGACATTTTCAAGGCACGAGCTGGAAAATGCCTTAAAATGACAGTAACTGTCAGTTGTCAAGATATCGGTGGTTTTTTATGTTATTGGTTAGCATTCCATGGATATATTTGTAGCTGATGGTTAATTGTTTGCTTGTTCAATGTATTACAAATGCGATCTTTCACTGTAATGTCAAATGAGTTAGTTTACACCCAGAATGCCTGTTGACAGCGGTAAATATGACAATATTATATAATATATAAATTTTTACAATAGCCTCTTCTACCAGTAAACTTATACACATTTTTAAAAATTCTACTGGATGCAAGCAGTTATCAAGCAAATATAATGATTTTTGTTTGTCCTTGAAGTTAATTTTGTTGTGTATTAAGTATTTACCTACAATATAGTTCAAATCACAGTAAATGATAATTATTGCACACAATTTCAATGATCTTGTTGTTCGACAATTGTCATTTTGAGGAAAATCGTACTTCATGTTTTCACAAAGCTGTGTCAGCTGTTCTCGCCTCCCAACATTATGCAGACTAAATCTACGGAGCAGTGGACGCTACTACATCTTCAAGACACAAAGTAATATTTCTCTCATGATGATTAACTGAAATCGGCTTTAAGATTTATTATTCCCCTCATAGATTTGAATGTATAATACAAAGGACCATAGCAGAATGAACCAGATTCTTGTCTGCAGAAACACTGTTTGGTAACACGGACTTAGTTTGCCAGGTCTCTGCTGCCGCATGTGTGCAATTCTCATCCCTCCAAGCTTCCTTACAACTCTGCCTCTATGCACGAAAGTGCCATCATATGTGACGCGGGCCATATAACTTTAAACTACGCTTGCTGATTCTTCATTTATGGGTCTGGTCGCCTTTTAGAACTGAAACACTTAACAGCCACAACATCTATTATGAGAACAGAAAACTACAAAATTTACTGTTTCTCTGAAACATTTTTCAGGTCATGTTCACGAACAAATTAGAAAACAGTATTAATTTACAATAAATATAGACAATACACACTCTTGTTAAAAGAGGACACTAATGTTATTTACAGTGACAATAAATCACAAATGCCAGTTTACTACAAAAGAGGTTATGCACAACTCAAATTACAAAAATTCTAGAAAATACACTTTTTCTCACTTAAATATATGATGAAATTAGAGAATAATTGGTTTTGAATGAGGATTATGTGGCCAAAAGTTTCTAAAAAGCACAAATTAAGTTTACAATTGAAGATATAGTGACAGCATTCTGCACCACTCGCAGAAATTCGAAATAACACAATATATCATGATACACACGTGTATTAACACACCATGCACTTCATGAAAGAACTGTCCAACTGTAGTGGCCTTATTTGTTCATTTGTAAAATTATACTACGATTTTATAGGCAATTTGTATCTAGTGGAAAAGGCTCTATACTCAAGCCACCACAAAAAATTCAATATCTTACCAAATGAAGAGATTATGAGAATTTTTCTATAACTGGAGGCTTATAACTAATTTTTCTTCTCATACACTGAGTAGACTGTACTCAATTTTTATGGTACTTTTTCCCCATAATGCATCAATTAATACAATATTTAAGTGGTTTTAAGATTTCTTTTAAACACACATGCTATCCCAACCAGATAAATAATTGTTTTGTAACACACGTACTGCCTTTAATACTTCCTGTTCACATGGTTCCACAAATTTAAAATTAGCATGTAGTGCAAGGTGATCTGGTATCTTCACATGTCCATCTTTAATACTAGTAAACTGGCCAACAGTAAACTAGTAACAACAAAGGGAGAGCGGCTGTATATGCAAAAAATAAAAACTGGACCAGTGTGAGTAGGACTGGTGCTCTGAGGATCCTGTACAAACTTAATTAAGTATATTATTATAATGAAAATAATAATAATAATAATAATAATAATAATAATAATAGTAATAATAATGAAAAATGAAATGATTGTATGGCATTGTTGGCCGGGAGGTCCCATTTGGGGTAGTTCGGCCAGGTATTGCAAAAGGGACAGTAAACCTTAGGACCTGGTATAAATTTCAACTGGTTTCCTTTATCTGTTCCTGAGAAAAAGGGGTCTTAACAGTCAGACAGACAGACAACCAGAGATCCTCTAAGGGTTCCATTTATATGGGACCCTAAATATGGAGATATGTCTAAGGTCCTTAATACTGTTGTAGCACGACCCAGCCTTCAGCTGGAAAATTATTAGTCTTTAACAAAAATAGGGAAAAGTGCAATAGAGCACTGCATTAACATATGCAGGTCAGTAGCCAAAAGTGTGGTAACATGCGGGTCACAATAACAGACAAGTCAGCAGATTGTGCAGCAAAAATATCTGTGCTCAGTAATAAACCATGCTGTACTGCCGTAACAGTGTACCAAGAATGGTGGTGTCACCACACCACGACTAGTATCTTTTTTTGGCAATCTGACTAGGCATTATTGAAACAAATGGGGACTGGAGGCACGTAAATAAGTACAAATTTTAAGGCAGAGAACATTTGTCATCACTGGAAACCAGCAGTACCACCATAACACCAGAGTGACACTAGTCAGTGAGACGACTGGGCTAAACCAGCAACAGCCATGGGCTTGAGTCTGGATTACGCCTGCCACCTGCACTTGGTGTCTCAGCACTACCGATGTGCTGTCTGTGCCTGCCACATGGTCCCTGAGTTCCTAGTGGGGCTTGGCACCACAATGCCAGCTGTCAGCTGACTACTGTCCGAGAGCACTGCCGTCTTCAGGTGGTGATGCAAGCAAAGTGAGGGACCACCGGCCCTACACAATGTTGAGGGAAGCAGTGCATGTGAGTCTCCTCATGCTACCAATGCAGCTGCATGCAAAGCCGAGAGGCCATCTACCGAGAGAGGCGCCACTGCAGCATGACATGACACATTGCTGATGTCAATATCTGTGGCCTACAGAGGTTGCCAGCCTCAGCAGTGCAAGATGCCAGCCCAACAGCACCTGGCAGACACCGTTCCCCATTCATCAGCTCCAGGTCAGGTCAGAGAGGTGAGGCATCCAAGCCTACCTCATTACAACATGTACCAAAACAATAAAGTTCTTGGTGATTGTTAACAGTATTTGCCGTGGATGCCCTCCAATCTGTCACCACTATTCTGAAATTACCAATTAGTGTCAATAGGGATTACAGTCAGCAGTGGAGGGGTGCCACTCTGACAGCATCATCAGAGCCACAGCCCACAGTATCATCATTAGGGCGAGTGATAATAGCTTTTGCTCTTGTGTGGTGATAGTTTAAGGGACATAGTTATACGAGGGTTACCTTTACAAGACCAGCTGACTTACTACAGTTTAAGTGGAGTTCTAAAGATGAGTGTTTGTGCATAAGCATTGTACTCAGTGTAATTTGCTTGGGCACTCTGCCCCTTGTGCTGATTTGGTTGCAGTGAATTGCTTTATATTTAATCATTTTGATGCACAGTTAGACAGAGTGATGAGTCCAGGTGCTTCACAATTAGATATAAGAAGTATGTCGATAAAGTACTCTGCAACACCTGTTCTATCTAAATTAGTTATGTTAACTATGTACAAAAAGATACATTGCTACTTACCGTAGAGAAGACATGTTAAGTTGCAGACAGGTACAATTAAAAGACACTCACGTATAGCTTTCAGCCAAAGTGTTCAACAGTAAAACACACACACAGCCAAAGTGTTCAACTGTAAAACACACACACACACGCAAACAAGCAAACACACCTCACACACACAGAACTGCTAAGTCCAGTACCTCAGTCGGAAATGCAACTATCATGTGGAATGCAAGCGGCATGCACAGTTGATAATGTGATTGTAAATAATGTATTAATAAAGAAGAATCGAGAAACATACGGATCACAAAATAGAACTGCCAATGTCTCAGGTTCTTAGAGTGAATACGGCTACTGGGTCATTCCATGTCAGTTCAACCGGGGTCTCCAGCTCAGTCTCAGATTTGACTGAAATTCATTACACTAATTCTACCATGTGTGGAACACTCGTGAACAAAGTATTAGTTTCCCCTGCCAATTAGTTCCAGAATTATGACTTATGAAAGAAGGTGGCATGACCCAGAAATTGCAACCCGCATCTGGCAATCTATCTTCAGACCCAACTTCAGGTCTTAATAACTTTGGAACTATTCCATACAGTCCAGTGAAATTTTTACAACCCAGTAACATCCATTTAGAAAACACACTCCATGAATCAAAACACCAACAACATATTTCTGAGGGAAAATAAAAAATCCCAAAATGTGATTAAAAAAATGTAATACGTTAAAAGGTGCCCTCTATGGCAAATATAATTCACTCAAAAACGGTATAAATTTTTTGTGGTAAGCTTAATGTGGCCTAAACACACACACAGAATTCATCATGCCCATATCAGTCACAAAAACTGAGTTACATGCACACAAAAATATAAAAATTTGAAAAAGTACCTGAAAAACATGGATTTTCTTAGTGTGGTAGCACAAAAGGGACAAGTGGTATCCAAGCCAAATTTCACACATTTCATAAGTAGACCATAATGATAGATATCTCAAAATTTCAGCATGTTATTGCAAGGCATTTGTGTATAATGGAAGTTGACATGTGTATTTGGTGATGTGGCCATTGTTCCACAACACAGTTTTGTAAAAACATATCGTAAACTGTTATGCCTCTTCTTATCCTCTCCCATAACTGTTTAATCACTAAGCAACAACATACAGACAGATTAACACAACCTATCATTAATGTTCACTGCACCTTAACTGCTAAAAACCAGTCGATTGTGCTTCCAACAGAAGTTCTCCCACACTTTAGCTACTGTGTATTCTGTACATTGAGTGACAAATTGTACTGTCTTCCTGACACTGTGGTATGAACTGGAACTGTTGTAAGAATATGTTCAAAAGGAATCCAACACCTGTCTGCCAAACGTAGCCAATGATCCTAAGTACCATTTGTCATCATAAACAGCAATAACATAGCAACCTGGTTGTATGTTGCTGCTTTTGCTTCTGAATCCTGAGTCAGACACACAGTGAAGACACATGTTGTGCATGAACATACAGTTATAACCAGACAGTCTGCTCATCTGCACATTGTCAGAGTCCGCTGGAGAGAAGTGATGATTTCTCTTTGTGCCTGCAACAGTTTTAACGTGTTCTAGTCTGCTTTTTAGCAACTCTTTGACTGGTTTCACCTCATCTTTCGAAACATAGAATGATTGTATGCCACAGATATTTTTCTGTACCCAGGTAAATAATTGAAGAGGTGTTAGAATGTGACCTCCTGTAGGGTGCTGCAGACTAGCTTGTGATGCCATGCGCTTAAGGATAGCACCAATACCATCACACACATTTTTACCATGACTTGTTGCGAAAAAATTCCATCCTGTGTGAATCTGAAAATATGGTAATGCATGCATATATTTTTGAGACTTTTACAGTTTTTGTACTGACTAGCTGCCCCATCACTGAAGTATTTCGCAAAATGTATGTGAAGCAGCCTGTTTTTCACATTTTAATATTTTGGGGGATCTAAAATTTAAAAACCTCTCTCACACCGGCCTGATTTAGCTTCACTGGTCAGGATAGTAAAAACCATGCGTATATTAAGGGATTTTCATTCACAAAGCAGGCTTATCACATTCACACAGTTCAATACTGTTCTATCCTGATTAAATTGAGCTTAACTTAAATTCTGTAAGGCAGTGAAGCAATTTCGAAGTCTCGGTGTGGCGAAAATTGTCAGTCGATCTCCTGAAAACATTTGTAATAATTATTAACTTTCGGTGATCACATGGGAAAGACTGAAGATCTGCTGGTAAGACCATGTTAGCCTATTTATTGAAAGTAATAAGCTGGATATCTTGAGCATACAAAACGGCAGGTTCGTCCAGTGTAAATCAGACGTTCCCCACTGATCCCGTGCAACACAGTGTAGTAAGCAGACACTGTCAATACTAATCAGTTAAATAATACGCGAACACACTTACTTTAGTTTAGTTCATGTATTAAATTCCTTCTCATACAGAATCTCATCAAGATGGCGACTAGCTCAACAATACATACATATACATCTTTGTTCTCTCCCGGCTAATCGGCAAGACCTGAATCCCTCTTTTCATAAGAGAAAACATAGATAGCAGACAAGCTATTCCATGGAGTAAATGGATGCTCCAAGGAATAATAGGGCTTGAAACTACTTTGCATTGATAATCATCGTATATTAAAGTTTAGGAATCGGTAAGATAAGAAGAGATATTTCGAGATATGTACTGAGTTATATAATTTATAAAAAATTTCTGAAAATATCGCGGAGAGACCGCTGCAAGAGACATTACAACATATGCCATCACAGTGCAAATGTGGGCATGAACTGCAATGGCATCATGAATTAAACAGTCACTAAAAACGCACAGGTTCATGACAGACATATCACCTGATTCACCCCTATAGTAAATCACAAATGGCTGGAGAGTAGCTTGGCTGTTGTCCCAATAATATCCTTGGATGGCATCTTGAACTATAAATGCATAATTTTCAGAAAATTCTAATATTACTATAATTTCACCTTGTTTCAAATTATCCTTACAAAACTGGAGATAAGCTGATTGTGCTGTTGCTGTGAAGCTGTGTGTGGTCAGTTTGTCAGTTTTTTGACAACACATTTCAACAAAATCTTCCACTGTACTTTGCTTTGTTTCAAGACTAGTGCGATCCATGCGTGTCCATTGTTTATAAGAAACTCAGTTGCTTACCCTGAGCCTGCTGAAGTTGTGGAAGCACTCCTTGGGTTGCTTTTATTTTCCTACCTTGCTTTGCCATATATGTAGAAACATTGAATTCCTTTGCAGTGTAGTCAATAGACCAGCTGGAAGGTGCAAGGGTAAGAATAGCTACTTTTTCTGGCGTGTGAATATGGTACATTTTTCTTTCAAATCATGCACAATGTTGTCCAAATCAGAGCATTTCTGGCATGATTTCTGTTCCTTTGGAGCAGATAGCTCTTCCTCTTCCACCATTAGTGTGTCAGGTATTTTGTGTTTTAATTCCATTTGCGCTTCTTGTAGTTTTCTTCTACCATAGCTGGGCCTGTCTCTTTTCCCAACTTTGTGTGCCTTCATGGGAGACAAACCAAGAGCAGTCACTGAAGTATTTAATTTCTCATCCGCTGTGGTTGTAGGTGGCTGATACTCTTCGTCACTGTCATGTAAATTATGAGAATATTCTTCATTTTTTAGCAGTGTAAGACACCTAGAACATAACTATTGTCCTGGTTTCATGTGAAATCCCATGCACTGATCCACTTTCAATACTGATTTTATATCAATTTCTCTGAGGCTACATTTCACTCACTGTCTTCTTACGAATCCGAAATGGATCAAAACAACTTCTTTGTAGGAAAGAATACTTATCCAGAAACACTTTCATATGATGATAACAAACACTAAAGTTTCCTTGAACTGTACTTCTTGTGCCCACAGGATGTATCCCGGATCTCCATAGCAACAAATCATGGTCCGATTCACCCAGATCATACAGTACAAAGCGAATGACACATTTTGTTCCATATGTTGTTTTTATGAAATTCAGATGCTTGTGCTCTACCAATACTGCAACTTGTTTGAACAAAAACACCACTAGTACACTCTTCTGCCTCCTACCGACTTTCCACAACAGTACTGTCCAGTTTCAACTAGAATCTTAAAAACATGAGTAACCTGTAATTGTTGCTTGTTTCCTTTGTTGTTCCTGCCTAACAATGACTCATTCTGTCCTTGAAAACTACCATTATTTAACTTTCTGTTGCCTAATGGTTCCCAACAATTGCTGCAGCTTCATCAGAAACAAGCTGTCTGCATCATCACTATTACTTGCTAAATGGTGTTAAAAGAAATGTAACCAAATGCATCTCTGTCAACTTTAATTGTATACAAATTCTTTGCAATAACAAATTGAAATTTTGCCACATATTATATTATGATCTACTTATGCAGTGTTTGAAATTTGGCTTGGATATCACTTGTTCCTTTTGTGCTACCCCACTTAGAAAATCCATGTTTTTCAGGTAATTTTTCAAATTTTTGTATTTTCGTGTGCATGTAACTCTGTTTGTGTGAGTGATATGGGCATCATGAGTTCTGTGTGTGTTTAGGCCACATTCAGCTTACCAAAAAAACCGTGTTTGAGTGAATTATATTTGGCATAGAGGGCACCTACAATATGTACCTTTTAACGTATTTCATTTTTTTAATCACATTTTGGAATTTTTTATTTTCCCTCAGAAGTATGTTGTTGGTGTTTTGATTCATAGAGTGTGTTCTCTAAGTGGATGTTACTGGGTTGTAAAAATTTCACTGGACTGTGCAGAATACTTCCAAAGTTATTAAGACCTGAAGTTGGGTCTGAAGATAGATTGCCAGATGCAGGTTGCAATTTCCGGGTCATGCCACCTTCTTTCACAAGCCATAATTCTGGAACTAATTGGAAGGGGAACTTAAAATTTTGTACATGAGTGGTACACACTTGGTAGCATTGGTGTGCTAAATTTCAGCCAAATCTGAGACTATCAGCTGGAACATTTTCTCAAATTGGTTGAACTGACATTGAATGACTCTACTGCTAATCTTGTTTTTCCCTTCTCTGCTTGGGTGTCAGAGGATGTGGTAGTATTTGTGGAAGATCTCAAGTCATCGGCATTGGTTTGTTGAGGTAAGCAGATTGCAGTTTGCGAGGTTACATTTGACAGTGGAAGTGAAGTTGTTTGTCAGATGCACAGAAACATTACGTAATGAAGAGAGTTTTGATCAACTGAGACATAGGTTAAAACAATGGTACAGAGAGCAGAATTGTCAAGGTTATAGGTGTGGTAATACAGATGGAGGATTTCGTGGATTATTAGGAAGTTGAATGTTCATACCTATGAGTTATCACAGAAGAACAAGACACACAAAGCTGTGCTGCACGAGGCCCAGCACTGAGCACACGATGCTTTTCTGAGATGTCTGGTATCAGAAATATCTGCAAGAAATAGCTGTGTATTTTTACACAGTCCAATCTAGCCACTGTCACAAATGATGATGATGATGAGGAGGAGGAGGAGGAGGAGGAGGAGGAGGACAACACAAACACCCAGTCCCCAAGCAGAGAAAATCCCCAATCCAGCCGGGAATCAAACCCGGGACACCGTGTCCAAAGGCAACAATGCTAGCGACTGGACCATGAGCTGCGGATGTATGTGCAGGGGTGCCTAAAGATTTCCCTACTGGAATACGATACTGGAGATCGAGGGGGGAGGGATTGAAGATGTGCATTTCTTTGAATATAAAGTGTTTTGAATGTAGATCAGTGGGTCATATGTAAATATAGTGCTACCAGCCATGAAAAATTGATGGGCTTAATAGAGGTAGCCAGAATGGTGGTAGGGGAGGTGTAGGTCACAGACAAGGATACGGGGATGGTAATAGAGGTGGTCCAAAGAGAAGTAAGGGTCTGTCAAACTTAGGACGGAACTCCAGGGCTGCCTACATGAGTACACAGTAAAAATAAATACAGTGAGAATGAATGCAGAGGCAAACTATGCCATTATGAGTGTAACAGATGGTAGGAAAGAAAAGGTTTTTGCCGCAGTGACGCATGTGTCAGTGGCCTCAAGAGAGATAGTGGGAAAGAGGCAATGGAACCCACCATGCTATTTTATAATTTGCATGGGACAGGGGACAGTGATATACGACCGTTTCTACATAGATATTACGCAAGCCGCTGTATAGCACTTGTAATTTCCTTTCCTCCTCCACTAGCAAACAGAGACTACCTCTATGCTTCCATATGTGCCATAATTTCTTGTATTTTATCTTCGTGGTCCTTACGTACAATGTATGTTGGTGGCAGCAGAATTGTTCAGCAGCCAGTTTCAAATACTGATTCTCTAAATTTTCTCAATAGTGTTCTCAAAAAGAATTTTTCCTTTCCTCCAGGGATTCCCATTTGAGTTCCTGAAGCACCCCTGTAACACTTACGTGTTGTTGGAACCTACTGGTAACAAATTCGGCAGCCCACTTCTGAAATATGGATCCCAAATACTCAGGCAGTACTTAAGAACAGGTTCCACCAGCATCCTACAAGCAGTCTCCTTTACAGATGAACCATCGACCATGCGCTTTCCTTACCACACTCCTCACACGCTCATTCCATTTCTTATAGCTTAGAACTTTACTCTCAGATATTTAAATGATGTGACTGCATTAAGCAGGACACTACAAATGCTGTATCTGAACAAGAAAGATTTGTTTTTCCTATTCATCCACATTATTTTGTTACTTTTCTACATTTAGAGATAGCTGTCATTCATCACATCAACTAGAAATTTTGGCAAAGTTGTCTTGTATCCTCCTACAGGTATTCAACTTTGACACCTTATACACCACAGCATGATCAGTAACAATCACAGATTGCTGCCCATCCTGACTGCCAAAGCATTTATGAATATAGAGAACAACAGCAGTACTATCACACTTTCCTGGGGCATTACTGGTGATATCCTTGTCTCTGATGAAGACTCATCATGTGGGACAACATACACGTCGCATAACTTAAAAAGTCTTCAAGCCACTCACATATCTGTGAACCTATTCCATATGCCCATGCCTTTGTTAATAGCCTGCAATGGGGCACCTATCAAATCTTTAATAGGTCCATTGTGGTCAGTAGTGGTGAGTTTTCTGTTCGAATCAACCATGTTTAAGAAATGAGTAGAATTGGTGTTACATGCAAGTGAGAACTACAGCAATATCCTAGCACTGGAGTTTGTGCATCACCATTGGGCCATAATTGACCTTCAACAATGTGTAGCGGAACTTCATGGGAAGACATTCTGACTACGGGAAACTGTTGTCAATATTGATCTGTTTAATGTAGAAAACAATCCATTTAAAGCATTAGCTATGACATTACGGCTTAATTCACATGACTGTGTCAGGAGGCATCGGGAAGACACTATGGGTGAATGTGGAGCCTGAATTACCAGTTGATATATTAAGTGGAACAGAAACACTTGAGGGTAGTGAAATATTGGATGCAGCATGTTGTTTGGTAAAATGTGATGTTGTACACATACAAGAGAGAGATGGCAAAGTGGTACCTATCAATGTGAATAATTTTGGCACCGAAGAAGTTAACTTCTTAAAGGGAACATTATTGGTTACATTAAATATTCCGGATGACGAAGGTTGTCACAAAGGAGGTGTTAGCTATGATGAGGCATAGGACACTCCGAGGACTATATTTTGTGAGAAACTGAAGCATTTAAAGGGAATGGCTAGGATGCAGATGGAGGATCCGTTGCTAGAATTGCAAGATTTTTCCCCATGAGAACCATTACCTGATACACCAGTAACACAACACAGGATTCTGAGAGGAAATGAAGCACCAGTGTATTGGAGGCTTTACAGAATCCCACAATCACCGCAACCAGTTTTTGAGGAATTTATAAATCAACAGGCGGCTGATGTGATTGTAGAAGAGAGTACTAGTCCCCAGGGGGAAGGTGGTGGTGCAGAAACTGTGACTGTGCTGTCAATACTTTCCTAGTATCCATGTGCATCAACAGGTTTGTCCGTGCTGACTAAGAAACAGGCAGTGTTGATAACATCAGTGAATGGCACAAGCAGTAGTTGATTGGTGACAGGCAGTGGAAGCAGTTTCATGAGTGAGTGACAAGAGGAAGGACCCACTGATTTGAAGTACAACATGCTTTCGACTGGAACCTGGTGTGCAAAGCGACAAAGCAGAAGTAGTGGTGGTCATCACAGTCATGAAGTGCAATTTGATTGATGTGGAAGAACCCTAGCTCAACCTTTTATGAGCTGAGGGCAGCAGATGATATACTAAGTTCTGTATCTTTCACTGTCCAGTTGAAAACTGGTTACAAGGTTCGGAGGCTTTCCATGGTTCTTCATTGGTTTGTCTCCTTTATTTTAGTTTAGTAACTGTCACAGTGTTTAGTGTTCAAAAATTTTACTTCAACAGCCAGTACAAAATTGTATTGGTATATGAGCAAGTGCAACAATGTGTTAGCACACATAAGTGTATTCGAACATTCCTTGCAAGTTAAAGGATAGAGGTCAGAGTGTGTTAGTGGCAGAAAATTTCATTTGAACAGCCAGTATAAGGCTGTATCTAATTTGAGGGTAACTGCCACAGTAAGTTTGCACACTTAACTGTATTTTAATATTTCTTGCAAATCAAAGAAAAGTTGTCACTGTGAGTTAGTGGCTGAAAATTTCATTTGAATAGTCAGTATAAGGCTGTATCTATTCTGAGCATAACTGCCTCAGTGTATTAGCATACGTAAATATATTTGAACATTTCTTGAAAATGAAAGAATAAATGTCACAGTGTGTTAAGCAGCCAAAAATATAATTTGAACAGCCAGTATAAAAATGCCTGTTCTGAAAGTAACTGTAACAGTGAGTTACCACATGTCAATGCATCTGACCATTTCTTTCAAGTTAAAGTATAAATGTCACAGTGTGTTAATGGCTGAAAAGTTCATTGGAACAGCTAGCATAAACTGTTTCTAACTGGTGGTAGTTGCCACTGGGTGTTAGCCCCCACAAATGCATTTGAATTTGCATCTCTGGTTAGAGCATATGTGCTACTATCTGTTAGTAGTGGTTAATTCATTTGATAAAGACTGTACAAAACTGTTACTACATTGGTAGTAACTGCCCCAGGCTGCAGCATTCGTAAGTGGAGTTGAATTTTGCTACTTTTCAAAGTATGTCATATACTGTTAATCATCGAACAGTTTGCATGGGCTGTACACATTGGTTCGTTCTTTGAAGGCAACTGTTCCAAGTGAACTGCTACCTGCAAGACTGTTTAAAGTCCAATACATTCTCTTCATGAAAGAGTAATTGCTGCTGTGGGCTAGTGCCTGTAAATAGCATCTTGAGGGAAGCCTTAATATTTTAAAGTGTTTAATATTCAGCATATGTTGTTTAACAAAGAGTAACTGCTACAGTGCGGTAGTGGCATAGTTCTTAGCTGAAAAAGGTAGTTTGTGGCCTAGTGCCTATAAGTTTATTTATTATTTGGTATACGTTAATTTTAACAAAAGTAACTGCTGCACAGGGGTAGTCTTCACAAGTTTCATTTTGGGGAAATTTTTTAAAATAACTGTTGCTCAGTGACAAATTCTTTGTAACTTCATTTGTTAATAAATTGTTGTTCTAAAAGTCCAGTGGCTTTCACTCTAGGACCCTGTGTCCTAGCTTACCAGCTCTAAGGTACTTCTGTCTTTTCACCCTGCATGCAAAGGTGGTATCACTTACCAACCAATGCTCAACCCTAGTCTGGAATATATCTATCAGTTGAGTAGTGACAAGGAGGCCCACTTGTTGACTTGTAGGTTTAATGGCTTATCCATCAGATGCACTTCAATGAAAGTTTGTTCTGGCCTGCAGGCAATGTATGTGGCTTCCTCCTCTTCTACCCCGCATGCTATGTCCCACGCGCTGGTGCTGCATGCTGTAAACAGTAGTAACACAACTCCATGCCTCTAATTGGCAGCCCACAGTGTGGGAGACTTCAAATAACTGTGCAATATTCAAGACCTCTTCTAACGTAGAGTCCTCTAATTGAAAGGCACATTGTTGCACCTCCCTAACCTGCACCTGAACGAATGATTGTGTCCCCTAGAGTTCATATAAGACTTAGTCATAAGGAACAGACACTTATGACTGAGACCATGAAGCTCAGCCACCTAAACTCGAAACGACTGCTGCAGCTATTTGCGACATTGATAGAATTCAACACGTGCGGCGAACACTTGCATACACCTGTGGTGACAGGGGAACAGCAAACTACACATAGTGTCAAAAGAAAGTGACACTGGTTCTTGTAGAGGAGTAAATAATACATATGAGGGGGTTTCCATAGTAAGAAAAGAGCTCTGGCAGCCTCCATGTCAACCTCCCAGAATGGTATGTTATGTTATTGTGTGCTTGTGAATCTATATTTATTTCTTGAAGGATGCTCATGATTGCATAATATGGAGGATTTCCAGTGCTTTGTTTATGGATTTATGAACATCCCTCAAGAAATAGAGATATATTAAGATGTACAAAATATGAAATAATACGCACACATTTGTAAGCCACGTGCAGTAGCAGTGTGTTGTCATCTGTGACAGTACGCCATCAAAGAGCAATAATGTGAACTTCCAATAGAGCCCAACATGGACGAGTGCCTATTCAAACCCTGCCATGTTACGCTCAGAATCAGTCATCTGTTATTACTGCTTGCATACATTTGCCTTATCTTGTTGCGTTCAGTGTATGTTCGGTGATTGGAATACATGCCACAGTATAAAAAAGTTGTATTAACATTCTTGGTTGTGTTGTGCATCCAAGTTGTGAGAAAAGTGATGAAACATGTGGAATTTTTCTCTGCATGGGTTTCAATCTCTGGCTGGTCCTCCATCGCTTCTATGATGTCTAACTGTGCAACTGATGAGTTTTTATGCCGACTAGTTAATCAGCAAGGGGTTCTTGCTGTGGTGTTACAGCATCTCAGTCAACAGCAGGAGGGAGGTGTTCGCCACAGCACAACACAATCAAACCCAGGCACGGCAAATGATTGCCTCTCTTTTGGCCAGTTGGCCAGTCTGGGTCCATCTCACTCTACATCACCTGCCATGTCACCCCTTGCATATCCTGTTTTGCCTGTCGCTACCTCGGTCATTTATCCCCCACTGTTTCTGGCTTACAATGCATCTGCTGAAAAATGGAAAGCTTACAAAAAATGGTTGCACCAGCATTTTCATGCGTTTGAATTGACTGATGTTACCATGTGCCATGCTTTCTTTTTGTCTTGGTTGTCACACCATGTGTATCAACTCCTTTGCCAACTGGCCCCCTGTGTAGGGTCAGTCTTCACTCTACTTTGATAACGTATGTGCCCTCATTTCAAAATACTACTGTCAATGGACGCACATCATTGCCACTGAAGTTGAGTGCTACCAGTCTCACAAGAAACCAGAACATTCCTATGAGACTTGAGCAGTCAAGCTTCATGGTTTAAGCCATAATTGCCACTTTGTCACTGATGTACATAAGGAGTTGTACGCCGACCAAATGGTTCACAATGCAATCATTTGGTTGGTCCCCAATTGTGAGGGAACCTCTCAATGTGAAAACCTCTCCCTCTCGGGCATTCTGATTATTGCACAATCGTTTGAGGTTTCTAGGACTGCAGGTACTCAAATTCAATCAGGATGTGAAGTTACAGAAGTTCAACCCACTTCCACTTCCCCCTGCCATTTTTCAGACAGTTTACAGGGGAATGATATGATAGCAGTGCTCTGCGCACAAGCAAAACATCACGGCAGCTGCCTCAATTCACTGCGGCAGTCATGGCTGCAGAAGCAGCGCAGTAAGTCCAGTAATGAACAGCAACGTAACTGCTCCACGCTTCCCTCTTGTCCATCGTGTTTTGTCACTCATGATAGGTCAGACTGTTCTAAGCAGTGGGCCGTTTGCCACCAGTGTGGCAAAATGGGCCACATTGCTCCTGCTTGTACTGCAAAATTTCAACAGCCTATTGCAGTCACTGACATTGATGTCAATTTTGTACCAGCAATTTCCATTGCAATCCAATAAGCTTTTTATTGATGACAAGGTTTATCAGGTTTTGCACATGCCAAGTCAACACTGGTGCTGCTGTGTCACTACTCAACTTGCAAATGTACATGGACTTGAGTCCTCTTCCTTTAGCCCAATTGTCATGAACATTAGTTACCTACAATAAACAAAACGTTCTGATATTAGGTAGTTTCTCAGTCCCAGTCATATAAATCAGTGATTTGACCACTGACTATTCTGGTGGTGAACAGTGTATGCACCGAAAATTTGTTTCGTTCGGATGCCTTTAATCTTTTCGGGTTTACTATTTCCAATTACATTAATCTCGTCACTCATCATGCGCCTTATACACATTACGCTATGAATTTTCCGCCTTGTTTTTTGCGGATTTCTGTTGTGCCAATAATTTCAAAGCCAACATCACCATGAAGCCTTTGGCCAGAAACCGTTTCTTTTGGGCTCACCCAGTGCTGATGGCACTCTGTGTCCAAGTCAAGGCAGAGCTCGACCGCCTCACGACCTCCTGGGTCATCCTGCCAATTGCATCCAGCATACAGGCTACACCCTTGGCCATTTTCGAGAAGTCACTAGGACAGTAACGCCTTTGCGACAATTTCAAAGGTTCCGTCAATGCTCAGTCTATCATGGACACATGTCCCTTTTCGCAACCTTACAAACCTTTTGCTAAGCTCACTTGGTGACCAGTATGTTTTAAGATCGACCTCTCAGATATATATTTGCAGCTTCCCTTTGATGCTTACTCTCAATGGCTCTTGGTCATTAACACAAGATTGCCTTGTATCAATAGCATTTGGCGTGGCCAGCACCCAAGCAATTTTACAACAGTTTCTCGAACAACTCATGAGGTCTGTGCCTGGCTGGCGCAAACTATCTTGATGATATTGTGGTCTCCGGCTCCTCCACTGCTGAACATTTCAACAACTTATGTATGCTTTTATTGGTGTTACAGGCCGCCAGCTTAAAGTGCAATTTGGAGAAGGGCCACTTGTTTCAGCCTTCTATTGTCTATCTCGAATTTGATATCTCTAGTGCTGATAACAGCCCTCAGTTTGTGTCGCAAGAGTTTGTCTTCTTCTCCAGCACCTGCAGGGTTCACCACATTTTCACCCCGTCCTTCCACCCACAATACAACAGGTGAGGCTGAAAGGTTAGTTGTTAGTTAGAACATTCTAAATGCAAATGAAAAAGTACATCAATTGGTCCCCGACCAACATTGCCTTGCCAATTTCTGTCTTCCTATTGGTTCACGCCATTCGGCAACAACAACCCCGCCAAACTTCTCCACGTGCATCAACCCCCAACATTCCTGCACCACCTGCGTCCCAGCCATGGACACCGACCCATGCAGCCGTCCCCCCATTTCCGGCCTGAAGTGGTTGTATGGGCATATGGGTTTGGTTATTGCCAAAACTGATTTCTGCCATCATCTCCCAATGCCAGGGCCACCGCAGTCTCTGCGACATCCACAAGAACAAGGGCCTTTGTGCTCGTCATTACAATCAGATGTGCCTGCACATGGCTGACTGGACAACACCGTCCAGAACACCGATGTCGCCACACCTGTCTGTGTCACTCGCCATATCACCTGATGCAGCCAGGTCCCTGCCACAACATACGAGCGGGACCCCATCACCGGTGGACAAACCTGGTGCAGCTTCTCCAATATTGCTACAAGCACTGATGTAGCCGCCATCCACACTGGAGCCATCTCCTCCACCTCAGCCATGAACTGTGGGGGCACCACCACAACCGGGCCCTGGACATGTGGACATGAAGCTTGTGCCGATGTCATCCATCTTACTGTACAGGTTAACACAAGAAGGCAGACTGTGATGCTGTCCACGCCCAAGTACTTCTGACCATATGCTCCAGTACCAGAACAGCACCTCAGAAAGAGCCTCATGAAGGAAGACGCCACAGACATCTCATGACTCCTAGCTGTTCCCCAAGCGAAGAGGAATGAAGTAATGTTCACACACTTGAAAGTACTGTGCTTTAGCAGTGTGTTGTCATCAGTGAGAATGCGTCACGAAATAGCAATACTGTGAACTTCTGACAGAGCCCGTCATGGGCAAATGTCTATTTAAATCCTGCCACACTGGGCACGCACTCAGTTATCATGTTATTACTGCTTGCATGCATTTGCCTTATGTTATTGTGTTCAGCATATGTTATGATAACTGGAGTATATGCGACAGTCTAATAAAGTTGTACTAACATTCTTGGTTGTGTTGTGTATCCAAGTTTCAACACAACAACCTTCTAAATGAGCTGAATGAACAAACCGACCTCAAGCATAAAAAATATATTGGAAACTTTATTGATACTATAAAACAGGAAGATGGATAAAATTAACAAACCAGACACAGCAAGTAACACACATTCACCGTATTAGTGTAAACACCGCACAATAAATATGTCAAACATATCATGGGGAATTTTCTGAAATACCAAAGGACAAGAATACAAATGGTAAAACACATCAAAAGTGTAAAATTCAATATGGTTTGTTTGAAGAAGATACAAATCCTGCCCTTGGTCAAAATTCAGATTTCAGCAGAAAAAGGCTGGTACCTCACATCAGACAATATAGAGCAAAATTATGCCTACTGTTATGTTCATATTATAAAGCAGATGAGTTACAGTAAAAAAAAATCATAGTTGTATGTGTGTATCCGTATGAGTAAATATCAGCTGATTAAGAACTTATAAGCAAATGCTTTTTGCTCCTTTTGCTGGTGTAAAACCTGAGTCTAGTGCTAATGTTAATACAACAATCATAGGCTATGTGCTATTAATCACTGAAAGCATAACATTGAGATACCTTTATGTACTTATGAAACAAAGAGAAACTATGTTTTAGAAGCTGAAGGGAATATTGACTAAAAAAGAGTATTGTTTCATGTACACTCCTGGAAATTGAAATAAGAACACCGTGAATTCATTGTCCCAGGAAGGGGAAACTTTATTGACACATTCCTGGGGTCAGATACATCACATGATCACACTGACAGAACCACAGGCACATAGACACAGGCAACAGAGCATGCACAATGTCGGCACTAGTACAGTGTATATCCACCTTTCGCAGCAATGCAGGCTGCTATTCTCCCATGGAGACGATCGTAGAGATGCTGGATGTAGTCCTGTGGAACGGCTTGCCATGCCATTTCCACCTGGCGCCTCAGTTGGACCAGCGTTCGTGCTGGATGTGCAGACCGCGTGAGACGACGCTTCATCCAGTCCCAAACATGCTCAATGGGGGACAGATCCGGAGATCTTGCTGGCCAGGGTAGTTGACTTACACCTTCTAGAGCACGTTGGGTGGCACGGGATACTTGCGGATGTGCATTGTCCTGTTGGAACAGCAAGTTCCCTTGCCGGTCTAGGAATGGTAGAACGATGGGTTCGATGACGGTTTGGATGTACCGTGCACTATTCAGTGTCCCCTCGATGATCACCAGTGGTGTACGGCCAGTGTAGGAGATCGCTCCCCACACCATGATGCCGGATGTTGGCCCTGTGTGCCTCGGTCGTATGCAGTCCTGATTGTGGCGCTCACCTGCACGGCACCAAACACGCATACGACCATCATTGGCACCAAGGCAGAAGCAACTCTCATCGCTGAAGACGACACGTCTCCATTCGTCCCTCCATTCACGCCTGTCGCGACACCACTGGAGGCGGGCTGCACGATGTTGGGGCGTGAGCGGAAGACGGCCTAACGGTGTGCGGGACCGTAGCCCAGCTTCATGGAGACGGTTGCGAATGGTCCTCGCCGATACCCCAGGAGCAACAGTGTCCCTAATTTGCTGGGAAGTGGCGGTGCGGTCCCCTATGGCACTGCGTAGGATCCTACGGTCTTGGCGTGCATCCTTGCGTCGCTGCGGTCCGGTCCCAGGTCGACGGGCACGTGCACCTTCCGCCGACCACTGGCGACAAGATCGATGTACTGTGGAGACCTCACGCCCCACGTGTTGAGCAATTCGGCGGTATGTCCACTCGGCCTCCCGCATGCCCACTATACGCCCTCGCTCACAGTCCGTCAACTGCACATACGGTTCACGTCCACGCTGTCGCGGCATGCTACCAGTGTTAAAGACTGCGATGGAGCTCCGTATGCCACGGCAAACTGGCTGACACTGACGGCGGCGGTGCACAAATGCTGCGCAGCTAGCGCCATTCGACGGCCAACACCGCGGTTCCTGGTGTGTCCGCTGTGCCGTGCGTGTGATCATTGCTTGTACAGCCCTCTCGCAGTGTCCGGAGCAAGTATGGTGGGTCTGACACACCGGTGTCAATGTGTTCTTTTTTCCATTTCCAGGAGTGTATTTTGAGCATTTGGAATATATGATATTCTCAAAACGTGGATAAATGCATAATATGTATAAAACTTACAGGATAAATGTTCCCATTCACTAGATGGCACTTATTTTTCTTTAGAAGTAGATATTCCCCTCTGAAAGGAATTATTCGTGGGTCTCCACTACAACCACTCATTTTTGCCAGTACATCAGAGTGCAGCCCAGAACAAACAATAACATAAGCTGCACTCACTGCCTGAAATAAAAACAACTATAAGTAAGATGTAAATGTTATGATATACTTTATAAGAAAGTTTTACTGAAATTTTTAATCATAGATTACAGTTAGAGTGCATTTACAGCATTGGCAGCTCTTGAATTGTATGCTGAAGTTGGTAATTCAGTGTTTTTTTTTTTTTTTAAAGAGAAACATAATTACTTTTACTGATCTAGTTATTACAAATGATTGACTCGTAGCAAATCCCAAGATGTAGGTCACGTTTGAATGTAACAATCTACTTGTAGGTTGGTAAAACCAATTAATCTCAAAAAAAGATATACATTCATTACTGCAGTAATTGACTTGTACATCTCATCTCTGACTTCGTAGAAAACTGCTATAATGTGATTAAATTTAAACTTAACAAAACAAGATACAAGATAACGTTATTAAGAAGCCACAGGAAATTATGAACGAGCATTCCGATTTGCTACCAGCAGCAGACTCAGGATTCACTGTATTCATTTCCCAGCATTCACACACTGTTGTTACCTACATCAGCAAACTACGCAACACCCACTGATACCATTAGTGCACTTTTATCAAGATTTACAGAATACGTATACACATAGAAAAGTTTCCATCTGATATCAAAACATTTTCTTTCTTCCTCGTGCTTATTGGATACTCATTCTGTATCTCTCCTCCTCTTCTCAGCATCACCATCTCAGTATCTAAATTGAAAATAACAATAGAAATATTAATGATAAGTAATTTAAAAATCCTCCCCCCATGAACCATGGACCTTGCTGTTGGTGGGGAGGCTTGCGTGCCTCAGCGATACAGATGGCTGTACCGTAGGTGCAACCACAACGGAGGGGTATCTGTTGAGAGGCCAGACAAATGTGTGGTTCCTGAAGAGGGGTAGCAGCCTATTCAGTAGTTGCAGGGGCAAGAGTCTGGATGATTGACTGATCTGGCCTTCTAACACTAACCAAAACGGCCTTGCTGTGCTGGTACTGCAAACCGCTGAAAGCAAGGGGAAACTACAGCTGTAATTTTTCCTGACGGCATACAGCTTTACTGTATGGATAAATGATGACGGCGTCCTCTTGGGTAAATTATTCCAGAGGTAAAATAGTCCCCCATTCAGATCTCCAGGCGGGGACTACTCAAGAGGACGTTGTTATCAGGAGAAAGAAAACTGGCGTTCTACGGATCGGAGCGTGGAATGTCAGATCCCTTAATCGGGCAGGTAGGTTAGAAAATTTAAAAAGGGAAATGGATAGGTTAAAGGTAGATATAGTGGAAATTAGTGCAGTTCAGTGGCAGGAGGAACAAGACTTCTGGTCAGGTGAATACACGGTTGTATATCAAATAGGGGTAATGCAGGAGTAGGTTTAATAATGAATAAAAAAATAGGAATGTGGGTAAGCTAATACAAACAGCATAGTGAATGCATTACTGTGGCCAAGATAGATACGAAGCCCACGCCTACCACAGTAGTACAAGTTTATATGCCATCTAGCTCCTCATATGATGAAGAGATTGATGAAATGTATGACAAGATAAAAGAAATAATTCAGATAGTGAAGGGAGACGAAAATTTAATAGTCATGGGTGACTGGAACTCGACAGTAGGAAAAGGAAGAGAAGGAAACGTAGTAGGTGAATATGGATTGGGGGAAGAAATGAAAGAGGAAGCCGCCTGGTAGAATTTTGCACAGAGCATAACTTAATCATAGCTAACACTTGGTTCAAGAATCATAAAAGAAGGTTGTGTACATGGAAGAAGCCAGGAGATACTGGAAGGTATCAGATAGATTATATAATGGTAAGACAGAGATTCAGGAACCAGGTTTTAAATTGCAAGACATTTCCAGGGGCAGATGTGGACTCTGACCACAATCTATTTATTATGAACTGTAGATTAAAACTGAAGAAACTGCAAAAAGGTGGAAATTTAAGGAGATAGTGTAGGGAAGCAGCCTACTCACGCCGTAATAAATTCACATCAGTCTTTCCATTGTGTGCCAGCCAGTCCGCTGTAACTAGCTCTGACGTCATAAATGTTGCGCAATACTTTAAAAATCAAGTAAATAACCTGAAATGGTTCTAGCATGTCAGGAGTAATACTAAATTAATATGTGTTGAATATCAGTTCGATAACTTTAACCATTTTCGAAATTTGGACGTTTTTCTGTAAAAATCATTGGCGCAACAGAAAAGAGCTAGAGACTTAAAAAAATTATATTTAGATTCCTTTTTCATAATAATTTAATAGAAACAGTACTTTGGATCTCACAAATTAAGATTTTAGTTGAAATTCATAATTTTCTGGTTTGTGTCTTAAAAATTAAGGAAGCAAGATAGATTAAGTAGGCTAATAAATAAGGCTAGGATGTTTATATTTAAACAGAATGGAGATCCGCTATAACCATAAAGATGTGAGAAGTTTCATTTGAATAACTATAAAACTATAGCGATAGCGTATCTCCAAAGGGCAAGTTCAGAGCTCGTCTACTGCGTGCAGTGTAATTAAATTAATTCTCTCGCCCAAAATATTTAACTTAGCCATGTCAAACTTTTATTATGATTACTTACCTGTGTGTTGAATGCACATTTCAATTGAGAGCTTCATCGGCCATCAGCAAAAGAAGCTATGATTTATTCAATAACTTAATGTGGTGCATTACTAGCCCAGGGGCTAGTCGGGAGAGCGGATTTGATCAGGCGTTCCCTTAGCCGTCCGCACGGCGGCTTTATATATAAGAACGCTGCGCGAGGAAGCAAGACCCCAGTTCTCTCCAGACGCTGAACAACACACCATCTGTGTCGGGAGCCGCGTCACGTCGGTATAATTGCTATAAACAGCCTCGGATGCTGTATTAAGTTACTCGGGATACGCGTAACCATGAAATCTTTTTTGAGTGAAGTGTTAATTCTGGGATGACTTTAATGATCGATCTTCAGTTTGCGTATGTCGTATTTTCACGTGCCGTTGCGGGACAGACATTCTACAATTATTTAGCGTGGCATTTGATGAACATTATCATCAAATTACGGCGAGCATTCATTTAAACATTTAATTTGGACAGTTATAGTTGCATCAGCGAATTAGACTCTGAACTGCTCTGTTAGTCAGATTGTGTGGATTCTTTTTTTTTCATCTGTGACTTTCAGAATACAGAGAAAGTTTTTTTCACGATCGTTTTTGATTATGAATCCTAGACAATCTCCTAATTCCTCAGAGCTATAAGCTGCAGCTATAAGTGTGTTTCTCAGATGAAGTGGGCACTAGGAATTCTATTTACAGGCTTCACGTTTTGCTAATCACTTTCTGGTTGCCAATATTGTAGTTAGAGAGCCAGTGTTGAGAACGGCAAAACAACAGCATAAATAATAGGAACACTTATATAACAATTAATTCAACCACCCGCCGCCCCACATATGGTGCATCGGCCGGGAAGTGTTTCAACATTCAAACATTTATACAACAGTAAATTTTCTAACCGCCGCCTCACAATAGGACCTGAATAAACTGACTAAACCAGAGGTTGTACTGAGTTTCAGGGAGAGCATAAGGGAACAATTGACAAGAATGGGGGAAAGAAAAATGCAGTAGAAGAAGAATGGGTAGCTTTGAGGGATGAAGTAGTGAAGGCAGCAGAGGATCAAGTAGGTAAAAAGACGAGGGCTAGTAGAAATACTCGGGTGACAGAAGAAATATTGAATTTAATTGATGAAAGGAGAAAATATAAAAATGCAGTAAATGAAGCAGGCAAAAAGGAATACAAACTTCTCAAAAATGAGATCGACTGGAAGTGCAAAATGGCTAAGCAGGCATGGCTAGAGGACAAATGTAAGGATGTAGAGGCTTATCTCACTAGGGGTAAGATAGATACTGCCTACAGGAAAATTAATTAGACCTTTGGAGAAAAGAGAACCACTTGTATGAATATCAAGAGCTCAGAAGGAAACCCAGTTCTAAGCAAAGAAGGGAAAGCAGAAAAGTGGAAGGAGTATACAGAGGGTCTATACAAGGGCGATGTTCTTGAGGACAATATTATAGAAATGGAAGAGAATGAAGATGAAGACGAAATAGGAGATATGTTACTGCGTGAAGAGTCTGACAGAGCACTGAAAGACCTAAGTTGAAACAAGGCCCCGGGAGTAGACAACATCACATTAGAACTAATGACAGCCTTGGGAGAGCCAGGCCTAACAAAACTCTACCATCCAGTGAGCAGGATGTATGATACGGGCAAAATACCCTTAGACTTCAAGAAGAATATAATAATTACAATCCCAAAGAAAGCAGGTTTTGACAGATGTGAAAATTATCAAACTATCAGTTTCATAAGTCATAGCTGCAAAATACTAACACGAATTCTTTACAGATGAATGGAAAAACTGGTAGAAGCCAACCTAAGGGAAAATCAGTTTGGATTCCAAAGAAATGTTAGAACACGTGAGGCAATACTGACCTTACGACTTATCTTAGAAAATAGGTTAAGGAAAGGAAAACCTACATTTCTAGCATTTGTAGACTTAGAGTAAGTTTTTGACAATGTTGACTGGAATACTCTCTTTCAAAATTCTGAAGGTAGCAGGGATAAAATTCAGGGAGCGAAAGGCTATTTACAATTTGTACAGAAACAAGATGGCAGTTGTAAGAGTCAAGGGGCATGAAAGGGAAGCAGTGGTTGGGAAGGGAGTGAGACAGGGTTGTAGCCTCTCCCCGATGTTATTCAATCTGTATATTGAGCAAGCACTAAAGGAAACAAAAGAAAAATTTGGATTAGGAATTAAAATCCATGGAGAAGAAATAAAAACTTTGAGGTTTGCCGATGACATTGTAATTCTGTCAGGGACAGCAAAGGACCTGGAAGAGCGGCGGAACGTAATGGACAGTGTCTTGAAAGGAGGATATAAGATGAACATGAACATAAGCAAAATGAGGATAATGGAATGTAGTCGAATTAAATCAGGTGATGCTGCAGGAATTAGGTTAGGAAATGAGAGGCTTAAAGTAATAAATGAGTTTTGCTATTTGGGGAGCAAAATAACTGAGGATGGTCGAAGTAGAGAGGATACAAAATGCAGACTGGCAATGGCAAGGAAAGCGTTTCTGAAGAAGAGAAATTTGTTAATATCGAGTACACATTTAAGTGTCACAAAGTCTTTTCTGAAAGTATTTGTACGGAGTGTAGCTATGTATGGAAGTGAAACGTGGACAATAAATAGTTCGGAAAAGAAGAGAATAGAAGCTACAGAAGAAGAATACTGAAGATTAGAGGGGTAGATCACATAACTAATGAGGAGGTATTGAATAGAATTGGAGAGAAGAGAAATTTGTGGCACAACTTGACTAGAAGAAGGCATCGGTTGGTGGGTCATATTCTGAGGCATCAAGGGATCACCATTTTAGTACTGGAGGGCAGCGTGGAGGGTAAAAATCGTAGAGGGAGACCAAGAGATGAATACACTAAACAGATTCAGAAGGATGTAGGTTGCAGCAGGTACTGGGAGATGATGAAGCCTGCACAGGATAGAGTAGCATGGAGAGCTACATCAAACCAGTCTCTGGAATGAAGACCACAACAACAACAACAATTTAAAAATGACATTCTGTGATGAAAACAAAGTTTCAGTGCTAATTAACAAAGGGTTTCTTTGCCTCTAGCTCTTTTGGTTTGCACAGGCACAAAGAAGGAGACTTTAGGCAAGTACATTTTTTGCCATGATTGTTGTTTATTTGGGGCACCTGTAACTTTGACTGCAATTGTCTTCATGTTTACATTTTTACATATATCCATTTCAAAATTTATCAGCTAATTTACAGAGAACAATGCAATAGGAAAACAAAGAATTTCAAAAACGACAAAGAATTCTAGAAATTTATGAACTGTGTTTAACAGAGGATATTTTTCAGTTTCCTAGCCAGTGAAACGGCTTGTGGCCTGACAGCCTGTAGGAAACATACTGGCCAGGAAAACATGGCCATTCACACGATGACCACACAAGATGTCAACAAAAAGTCTGACATGGTTCACAGGTTCAAGTACACCGATAAACCACAGGAACTTGAGAGAACCTACGACCAAAAGACAAAAGAACCCTCCCAACCTCATTAAGAATACAGGTAACAGAAAGACTGACTTTCTATAGCAGAAAGGAGTAAAAGAAACCACATTCCCCCTCATTCACACACACACATAGATATATTGTACAGACCTGTGTTCGCAATCATAGTACTATGTGGAGTACTTGTAATAGCGAGTACTCAACTCGATGAATTTATACTGTGTAAATTTCGATGTTGTCAATGTTGTGCCCACTTGTCACTAATACAGTTCTTATATGATCCAGATGGACTGTCTAATTCTAATAGCAGGTCAGGTCACCTGGTAAGAGGTGAGAGGAAACTAATTAGTCAGCAATATGCGAGAGGAGGTGAAGAATATCAGGGGATTCTGAGGAGATGAAGATATTAATCTCAATGGCAAAGAAGGTGGGTGAGTCATTTTCTCCTGACAGTTACACCTCAACAGTAGTAAAGGCGGAGAGAGTGGACCTCACTACAGCAGATCCAGTGAAAGAGACAACCTATCAGGGAAAACATAAATCCACGTCATGTCAGACAAGCAGCTACATGATGTGTGCCTGTCTGCATGTTGATGGTGACTCCAAAAATCAATACCGTTTGTTACCGGACTGGTAGGCTAAAGGCATCTGTTCCACTATTGGAGAGCCTGATAAAACCCATCTGGCAATTTTCTCAGAGATGTACCTGTCATGAAGGGATTAACACCTGTTCCACCTCTTCACAATTTACTTGTAACCAAGGTATGATGGTAAACACTGAATAGGAAAGCATTCCAGGAGGCGAACAATCCTTAATCACAGGAAACAGTGGTGCAACTGTACCATCAGATTCTTCATAGCCCAGAACAGCACATAAGGAAGAATCAGAACTTCCTAGAAATCCTCACATAAGGCCTAAACAAAAACATTTGCTAGATACACTTTACTAAAGACCCGGAAACTTAAACAATTGATGGGGAACAAATTTCACAGCCAAAAGGAATCTAACAAAGTCCATAGCAAATTTTACATCCAATCGGAGCAAACATCACTTCTCTCATTTGGATCAGCAAACAACATCTGTACTATCATAAATGCACATGTATCTACCAACAAAGGCAACTGAAAAAGTAGAACAATTGTGAGAAACATTAGAAAAAGAGACATCAAAAATACCAAAGCACCACATAAAACTACTCATAGGAGACTTCAATGCACAGACCAGCAAAAAAGAGACATACAAGGCTAGTAGGAAATTTTCCTGCGCACAAACACGTCAACAACTTGTGCAGACAATTTAACACTAATGTCAGGCTTTTTCAGAAAATTAGCACAGAGATAGAAGACCTGGTCTTCTCCTAAAACAAAATTCGACTCATATCATCTGAATCACGTGGCAGTAACCAAACAAACCATAGGGAAAACCTGAATGTGTGGGTCAGAAAAGGACTAGGCAAAGACTCAGACCACTACTAGATAGAAATAAAAGCCAAATTTCTACAAAAATACTGAAACACAAAATTACAATAGTCCATGTAATTGACACAAAATTCACACAAAGAAGATGGGAAACTGGCCTGACATCAGAGAAGCAATGATAGACATGGTGACAGAATGATAACAACCACCAAGAAGAAGGAAACATAGATTGTGGAAGATTCAACAGGAAGACTCATTACCAACAACAAAGATAACTGCGAGTGACTACCAAGTTCGAGAGTCTTCTAAACTGCGAGGAATGGACACGATAACTAATTTTCAGTCTCAAAAGGATAATCCACCTTCAGAACCACCATACTGAATCACACTGAATAATACATTAGCCTACTGAAAAACAAGTTGGCCATGTGAAGAAGCAATATTAGATGAGATGTGGAAACTGGAAAGGAAACAGGCAGCTGAAACCATTTATGAAACTATTAAAGACTGCTAGCAGAAGGGAAGAATACCAGATGAATGGAAACAAGTCATAATCCATCCACTACATAAAAAAGGAGACAGACACATACTAATTACCAAGGCATATCTCTACTTCCAGTCACCGACAAAATTGTATCTAATACTATTAAAAATACAGAAAACCAAGCACAATACCCAATTGACAAGTACCAAGTGGGGTTCAGAAAAAGTAAATCATGCCCAGAGCAAATGTTTAACTTGAAAACAAGCCTCATGATCAGAAAAATATAGAACCTTAATGCAGTCTTTACTTTCACTGACCTCAAAAAAGCCTACAACCCGACAGACTGACAGTTGCCAATCAGCTGGAAGAAGCAAGCATCAGAAAACTCATCAGTGAGTGAGTTGAACAGACACTCACACACAAAAATTTAGAAGCTAAATTCCTAGGAGAAGTTTCTAAATCCTTCAGAACTAGCATAGGAATTTGGCAGGTCTCTTGCTGATTCTCTTCAATCTGGTATTAGGCAAGATCATTTGAGTGTGAGATACAGAACTAAAAGAGAAAAACACTGATGGAATTCATCTGGGACAAAGAAGAGGAAGATTCAAGTTGAAATATCTCACTTTTGCTGGTGATATTGCAATACTTTCTGAGGGCAAAACAGATGATAATACAATGACAGAAACAATTCACAAAATTGCAGGTAAAACTGGATTACAAATATCACATGAGAAAATACATTGAACATAAGCACAACAGAGAACAATATACAAAAACACAACACAAAACATCAAAAGAGATATTAAGTTTAAGGATTTAGGAGAATGTATACAATCAAACAGATTAGGTAACACCACAAATGTAGGAAAGACTCAAGAAAATTGAATTAGCAATGTCACCTAAAACCATTATAATAAAAGATCATTATTGCTCCATGCAGAAATTAAACATTCTGTAAACTTAATTAAATCAGAAGCACTGTACGGATCTGAATGGCTTCCACTGAATAAAAGAAGTGAACAAATTCAACCCGAAAATGCAGAAAGAAAAACACAGAAAAAATTTTAGGACCACAAAAGAACAAAGATAACAACTGCACAAGAAGAGCAATGATTTATACAAAAACACAGATACAATCACATACACTATAAGGAAGAGGAGATTAAAGTTTTATGGCCATCTTCACAGAATAAATGACAATAGGCTAACCAAGAAAATTTTCAATTTCATTTCCAAATTAAAAAATTCCACAGGATGGCTGGGAGAGACAGTAATGGATCTGAGTAGACATAACGTCAAGAAGGCACCATAGAGGGCAGGGAAAATTTCCAGCTTCTGATCAATACTACAAAATTTCCAATTCTAACAACAAGAACCACAACATGGGAGAGTGATGTGTCAAATGAACAGGAGAAGCTCATAAGGCAATGCACGAAGAAGTTCTGGAAGATAAGATGAAAAAGATTGTACCATAGTCTTAGGATCTAAGAGTTGTAGAATTGGCCAAACTCTGTAATAATAATAATAATAATAATAATAATAATAATAATAATAATAATAACAAAAGAAAATAGTTCTTAAATCAATTGCATGCCACTTGCATTTCCCAAATTTTCACAAGAATATTTTTGAAATGCTGTATTCCTCCGAAATTCAGTTGCTTTTAAATTACGCTAAAGGGATGTACTAACCAATGATGGAAACACATTACTATTACTATATTAAAAATTTTATCTATTTGATTTTTATTGTTATTGTAATTATTATTTCTTTCTTTTCTCAGACGTTATGTCTGGTCAAAAATGGAAAGTGACGCAGACCTTGATTAAGTGTCACTTCCTTTTAACTGTATGGTATGTGTTATATTGCACTTAGGAACTTCCGGGTAATTGAACATGTATGAAATAATTACAGATTTCTGTAGTTGTATATATAAGTTTGGATGTAGCTGTATTGCATTCATGTACTGGTGGATATTGTGTGGTATGACTCCTGTAGTTGATAGTATAATTGGTATAATGTCAACTTTATCCTGATGCCACATGTCCTTGACTTCCTCAGCCAGTTGGATGTATTTTTCAATTTTTTCTCCTGTTTTCTTTTGTATATTTGTTGTATTGGGTATGGATATTTCGATTAGTTGTGTTAATTTCTTCTTTTTATTGGTGAGTATGATGTCAGGTTTGTTATGTGGTGTTGTTTTATCTGTTATAATGGTTCTGTTCCAGTATAATTTGAATTCATCATTCTCCAGTACACTTTGTGGTGCATACTTGTTTGTGGGAACGTGTTGTTTTATAAGTTTATGTTGTAAGGCAATCTGTTGATGTATTATTTTTGCTATATTGTCATGTCTTCTGGGGTATTCTGTATTTGCTAGTATTGTACATCCGCTTGTGAAGTGATTAACTGTTTCTATTTGTTGTTTGCAAAGTCTACATTTATCTGTTGTGGTATTGGGATCTTTAATAATATGCTTGCTGTAATATCTGGTGTTTATTGTTTGATCCTGTATTGCAATCATGAATCCTTCCGTCTCACTGTATATATTGCCTTTTCTTAGCCATGTGTTGGATGCGTCTTGATCGATGTGTGGCTGTGTTAGATGATACGGGTGTTTGCCATGTAGTGTTTTCTTTTTCCAATTTACTTTCTTCGTATCTGTTGATGTTATGTGATCTAAAGGGTTGTAGAAGTGGTTATGAAATTGCAGTGGTGTAGCCGATGTATTTATATGAGTAATTGCTTTGTGTATTTTGCTAGTTTCTGCTCGTTCTAGAAAGAATTTTCTTAAATTGTCTACCTGTCCATAATGTAGGTTTTTTATATCGATAAATCCCCTTCCTCCTTCCTTTCTGCTTAATGTGAATCTTTCTGTTGCTGAATGTATGTGATGTATTCTATATTTGTGGCATTGTGATCATGTAAGTGTATTGAGTGCTTCTAGGTCTGTGTTACTCCATTTCACTACTCCAAATGAGTAGGTCAATATTGGTATAGCGTAAGTATTTATAGCTTTTGTCTTGTTTCTTGCTGTCAATTCTGTTTTCAGTATTTTTGTTAGTCTTTGTCTACATTTTTCTTTTAGTTCTTCTTTAATATTTGTATTATCTATTCCTATTTTTTGTCTGTATCCTAGATATTTATAGGCATCTGTTTTTTCCATCGCTTCTATGCAGTTGCTGTGGCTATCCAATATGTAATCTTCTTGTTTAGTGTGTTTTCCCTTGACTATGTTATTTTTCTTACATTTGTCTGTTCCAAAAGCCATATTTATATCATTGCTGAATATTTCTGTTATCTTTAGTAATTGGTTGAGTTATTGATTTGTTGCTGCCAGTAGTTTTAGATCATCCATGTATAGCAAATGTGTGATTTTGTGTGGGTATGTTCCAGTAATATTGTATCCATAATTTGTATTATTTAGCATGTTGGATAGTGGGTTCAGAGCAAGGCAGAACCAGAAAGGACTTAATGAGTCTCCTTGGTATATTCCACGCTTAATCTGTATTGGCTGTGATTTGATATTATTTGAATTTGTTTTGATATAAAGTGTGGTTTTCCAATTTTTCATTACTATGTTTAGGAACTGTATTAATTTAGGATCTACTTTGTATATTTCCAATATCTGTAGTAACCATGAGTGGGGTACACTATCAAAAGCTTTTTGGTAATCAATGTATGCGTAGTGCAGTGACCTTTGTTTAGTTTTAGCTTGATATGTCACCTCTGCATCTATTATCAGTTGCTCTTTACATCCTTGTGCTCCTTTGCAACAGCCTTTTTGTTCTTCATTTATAATTTTGTTCTGTGTTGTATGTGTCATTAATTTCTACGTAATGACTGAAGTTAATATTTTGTATATTGTTGGTAGGCATGTCATGGGGCGATATTTAGCTGGGTTTGCTGTGTCTGCTTGATCTTTAGGTTTCAGATAAGTTATTCCATGCGTAAGTGTATCAGGGAATGTGTATGGGTCTGCAATGTAACTGTTAAATAATTTAGTTAGATGTGAAAGTGTTGAGGTGAACTTCTTTAGCCAGAAATTTGCTATTTTATCTTTTCCAGGGGCTTTCCAATTGTGAGTAGAATTAATTGCTTGGGTGACTTCATGTTGCAAAATTATCACTTCAGGCATTTGTGGTGTCATCTTGTATGAGTCTGTTTCTACTTGTATCCACCGTGCATGCCTGTTATGTTGTACCGGGTTTGACCATATGTTGCTCCAGAAGTGTTCCATGTCTGTTCTGTTTGGTGGATTGTCTATTTTAATGTGTGTGTTATCTATTGTCTGGTAAAATTTCTTTTGGTTTGTGTTGAATGTTTGGTTTTGTTTCTTTCTATTTTCACTTTTTTTGTATCTTCTAAGTCGTTTGGCCAACGCTTGTAATTTCTGCTTCTTTTCATCTAATTGCTCTATCGCTTCTTGTTGTGAGATTTTACCTAACCTTTTTCGTTTTTTTTTTTCTGACATTTCATTTCTTATAAATTGTGTTAGCTGTCCGATGTCCTTTCTCAGTTTTTCTATTCTGATCTGTAGCCTGTGTTGCCATGCTGGTTTTGTGGGTTTCTTCAGTGTGTAGGTGGTTCTGATCTCTGCCTAGTGTGTATATTTAGTGTAGTGAGTGCTCCTACATAAACCAGTAGTTGTAACTCTTCCATAGTTGTATTTTCATTTATTTTGTTGTGTATGATTGTGTTGATAGTTTTTATTGTTGTTTCGACTTGTGGGTTGTTTGGCGGTCTATGCAAGAATGGTCTAATGTCTGTATTTGTATCTTTGTATTCTATATATGTCAGCTGAAATTTTTCTTCTATATCTAACATGTGTGTCACTTCCTGTTCTATTTGTGCTTGTTCTGGTGGCTGCCTTAAGATTTCGTTTTGCTCTGATTGTTTAATTGATGCATGTTGTTCTTTGTTTGTTTGCTCTGGGATGTTTGAATCCATTACTGTATTTTCTTCTTCTTCTGATTGCACATTGTTTTGTTCCAGTATTTGTTGTACTTCTTGTTTGATGTTTTCTAATTCTGACTGGGGTATCCTGTTATTTTTGATTATTACATGGATCTGATCAGCTAGTCGTTGTTCTGTTAAAAATTTTAATTCTGGGTATCTGGTAATAAATGTTGTGTATACTTGTGATCTGTATCCAGTTGTGTTGGTTCCTAGGTTTGTTGCTTGGTAATAACAGAACATGGGGTGTCGATTAACTTCATCTGACCATCTCATCCTCTGTCTTTGTTTTCCTTCTAGGGTGGTTGCAGGAAGCATATCCTGCAAAACACCTCTATTTGGATTTAAATCATTTTCCAGTTGGCTAGCAGTGTCGTTACCATTGTGGGCGGGCATAGGGTTCAAGCGTCGTCCCCGACCATGACGGTGCTTGTCCGAGGCTTCTTTAGTTCTGTCCTGAAACCAACTAATCACACTAAAAGGGGGGTTAGCCCTATTAGTGGTTTGTTCTTTTCGTCGCCTTTTACGACTGGCAGAACATTATTATTATTATTATTATTATTATTATTATTATTATGAACATCTATGGTTGTGCCTCTGCGGTTAACAACCATAGTTGTTAATTGGAGCTTACTCCATCCAAGGTTAACTACCTTCGAAAGTCAACCATGGAAAGGTCTTTTAGGAAAAAATTTCCAATGTCCTGCCAAAGAAAGCTGGAGAAGGAAAGAAGGTGGGTAGCCACCTAGAAGGCTTCAATGAGTCGGAACATTGGCAACCACCCATTCTTATGCCAGTTCATAAGAACAGGATCAAACAAGAACAGATCAACTATATTGCAACTCATAATATAAATTCTCTAATTAAAGCAGGAAAACTAAAAAATTTGACGGATGAATTTGATAAACAGAAAATTTTAGTAGCAAGACTCCATGAAATGAGAAATACTACAGAAGATCCATTCGAATCACAAGGTTACACAATTTACAGTGGAATAAGGGTTATGAAAGAATGTCCCCAATTTGGAACTGTGTTTATAGTCAAGGTGAAAATAATAGATTTGATTATAGATTTTCAAGCCATCTCCCCTAGAATTGCGACTTTGAGTTGAAAAGCATCCAACAAAATTTATACCATCATTAATGCCCATGTCCCTACTAATGAGAAGAATTCTCTAACAAAGACTAGGAACGAAGTAGAAAAGTTTTGGGATCTCCTTGACCAAACATTAAACCAAGTAAAAATTAACAATGTTAAGATCCTGTTAGGGGACTTCAATGCCCAACTCGGAAGAGAAAGGAAATACTGGGATATCATTGGGAACTGGGCTCCACGTAAACAAACAAATAAGAATGGTCGAAGACTTGTTGAACTCTGTAGGGAACACACACTGATCTCAAAGTCGACATACTTCAAAGGAGGCCAAACAAACTTAAAACTTAGAAACATCCTGATTGGAGAAAAGGAGTATGGCAGCTGGATCGTGTATTTATGGACATATTCTTCCACAGAGAAATCTACAATGTTAAAGTATTAAGAGGGGTAGATACAGCTTCAGATCATTACATTGTCAAAATCAAAATTAAGTCCACACCACTAAAAAAGAAACCGAAGTGCAATAAACGAAAGAGGAACTTTGATCCCCTCCAATTAATTAGAAATGATAAATATAGAGAAGTCACACAAAACATAAAACTGACAGATAATTTAGAAGAACTGGTTCAAATTCTGCTTGTTGCAGAAAATTTAGCCCCATTGAACCCACGTAAAAAGACAAACTCAGAATGGTTAAAATTTCAAACACACAAAACAGAAGAAAATGCAATCAACCTCAAAAATATCAAGAAAAAGTTCACACAAATTATCAGGCAAACCAAGAGACAATCACAGAAAGATCTAATCCATTCAATAGAAGAAAATTATCACAAAACCAATTCCAGAGACTTTTACAAAATGCTAGGAAGACAATTACAAAAATTTGCCCCTCCCACGTTAATGCTGAAAAGGGAAGAGGGAATAATGGCACACAATGACAAGTAAAATGTCATAATCATGGAAAAAGCATTTAGTAAACTTCTGAATTGTGAAGAACCCCAGGAACTTTTAGCAATTAACACAGACACACCCATCAAGACTCTACCCGATCTCATACATCCTCCAACAATCCAAGAGGTGGAAACAGCACTCAGAGAGATGAAAAATTATAAGGCATGCAGAGAAGATCAAGTTTTTGCAGAAATGTGGAAATATGCCACAGATACAGTTCAAACATCCTTACACATAGCCGTAACAAAAATCTGGATAACAGAAAAATTCCCCGAACATTGCACCACAGCCATAATCCACCCACTCCACAAAAAAGGAGATAAAAGCAACCCAGATAATTACAGAGATATCTCTCTCTTAGACTGCACATACAAGATTTTCTCCAGAATCCTATACAAGAGGACCAAAGAACAACTAGAGGAAGAATTAAGTGAATACCAAGGAGGCTTCAGACCTTGGAGAAGCTGTGCAGAACAGATCATCACTTTAAAATTAGCCACAACATATTACAAGAAATGAAATAAACCTCTTGTGATAACCTTCGTGGACTTTAAAAAGGCTTATGACTGTATCTATAGATCTTCAATGTTAAAAATCTCAAGAAATTTTGGGCTTCATACAAAATTAACCAGTTTGATAGAACGCACCTTAACCAACACTGTATCAAGTCAAGTTCGGGGGAGAAATCTCTCATCATAAAAACAGGTTTAAGACAAGGAGATTGCTTGGCACCCCTGCTGTTCAACTGTGGTTTAGAATACATAATGAGGGAATGGCACAAGACTAATCCAAAGAACATCCAAACTGGAAGGCCCAAAGACAACATAAGTTTAAATTGTCTAGGATTTGCTGATGACCTTGCTCTCTTGTCCAACAGTATTCAGCAAACCAAACATCAAGTTATCTCACTACAGGAAATAGCACAGAAAATTGGTCTTGGAATATCCTTTGAAAAAACAGTCATCCTGTTAACTGACCCACCACTCATAAACAAAATTGTCATGAGAAACCAAGAAATCAATATTGTAGATAAATTTAAATATCTGAGAGAAATCGTAACATGTAACCTCAATAAAAAGCCAACATGGCGTAACAGAATAAACAAATTGACTAGAGCATAATATATCACAAAAAGAGCCTGTCAATAGCAACAAAATTAAAACACTACAAAACAGCCGCTCAACCAGAAATAACATATGCAAGTGAAACCATCTTCAAAACAACTAACGCTGCACAAATAGACAAAATACTCAAAATAGAGAGAAGAATCATCAGAAAGTACATCAACAAATCATACTGAAAGATAGACACTGGAGAGTAGCTACAAATGAAAGTCTACAAGGAAAAATAACTGGTAATGAGTACATTTCATTTTTCGGACATCTAATCAGAACACCAGAGAACAGAATCATCAGGAGAATAATAGAAAAATTGTGGAATAGTAAGTGTAACATTAAGTGGATTACAGAAATCAAGGAAGATGTGGATGAGCTACAGATTACACTGGAAGACCTAAGAAACAAAACTGACAAAATCAGGAAATTTACAGACAAACAAACCAAACTGCAAACGAGAATCAACAAACAGACAATAGGAAGGGTGATTTCCGATGAAGAAAGAAGGATGAGATCTGAGAGAATGAAGTATTATTATTATTGCACACATCTGTGAAATACTATGTGGTGTATGATGGGTACTACTCATTTGCTCTACATGTCAATCCTTGTTTTAACGTTTAGACAGCTCAGCAAACTGATCCTATTTCTGTAGAGGGGGAAGCCAACCATTAACTGTTCCTTTTTGAGACTCATTTTGCACTTTCATCAAATATTACATAGTGTAAGTAATTAAAACTGGGATATTTAATTTGAAGCCACATTACGTAATAGTGTAGTGTGTTGCACATAACATGACAGGTGACAGAAAGCAGCTCAGTAAAAAAATTGACCAGCCATTTGATTTGTCCGCAAATAAGTAACAGTCAGTGGATGATTTATCCCAAGTGTAGTTTGCATTGCAGTTCTTGCATTTGCAATTGTTTGTACTGATCCTTTTGCGTATTTGTTTCTTGTTTCAGTACATTCCCAATGAAAAACAATAATGCTAACTATGGAAAATGAAGAAACTTCACAAGCCAAGATTACTACAAAAGCATTTTATTGGATAACTGATTTCAAGAGAGCTATGTTGTCATCACTGACGTTATGTTTTAAAAAGTTTACAACATATTGTCCATCAATGTTACAAGTTGTTTCACTTTGCATATGCACTTCCCACTACTCGAAGATCACAACACATCAGCATGTCAAATATAAAAGTATTATGTACAAATATAAACATAACTATATTGTGCCGACTACACGTGTTCATGTTCACCCCCAGCTAGTATCTCAGTTGTCAGCAGGTGGTGAACACAAACACTTGCAACTGGTGCAATATAGTTATGTTTGTCTGTAAATAATATTTTATGTTTTACATGTGGACATGCAGTGATCTTGATGGTAATGGGAAGTATATATGCAATATGAAGGAAATTGCTACACTGATGGGCAGTATGTTGTCAGGGTTGCCACAAGTTTCCCCAAGTGAAATTCCTTGATTTACAGACAAGTCTTAGAATTATTCCCTGACAAATTTTAAGATCTCAAGGATAAGTTGAGACATAAGTTGATAATCTATCTCTGCAGCTACGGTTCAAGGAACAATAGCGCCATGAGGAAATATCTAAAGGAAAAAACTTTCAAGCAGATGGCGTTTCCTGATGTGAGCAAAAATCTGAAGTACTAACATCAACATCATTTGTAATGAACTGTTTTAGATGGAGAAAACAAACCAAATGGTATAGATGTTTCCTTAAGATCACTGATACTATTTTATTTCAATAAAACGGAACACATTTGGTGACAAAAATACACATTTCCTTGGAGTTGCAAAGTGATTTAGAATACCGCCACTGATTTCAAAAATAACCTCAGAAAAAGTAGGCCTCTTGAAAGAACTGTATAAGGTGAGGAAGAATTGTGTAAACCAATGCTGTAGGTGATCACCAATAAAATGTTGGTTCTACTATGTTCATTATTGTTGGTTATTACCCACTGTGTTATATCTATTATTTTACAGGATTTTGTGATTTTTGTTCTGAGAAATATATATGTACATAGCGTACAAACTGTCAGCAACTGACAATTTTCTTCTTATTATTGTCCATACTTTCTAACATATAAACCACCTTTTAACTGACAAAATGTCTATAAAATGCCACACTGTACAACATACTTGTGGTGAGACAGTTGCAATTCCTGAAGTCCATCGCCCATGGCCTCTAGCCTACTGAGGAACACTGCAGTCCTGGGCCCATTGATAAACTATGAAAATCTGCTGCATTACGCCACACACGAACACGCCCGACCTGTGGGCAATTTGATGAGACTAGATCTGACGAGCAGGACCTGCATATTAGTGGGAACTGAATGGCTTCAGATTGCCAGGTCTGATCCACTTCAGATACCTGCAGAAATGGCCTGTGGTTCTGGCCTGTCACGGAAATCCACTTGTGTGGCCAGCTATTCATGAGCCATGGATAGCATGTTGACGAAATGAGATGATGGTGATCAATCCATGCAGCACATAACTTGTTCAAATACTCTGAGAATCAATAATAATGAGGATACATAACAAATCACCTTAAAGATGATTGCTGAGCTGCAAATAGGCACATAAAAAAAGACAATCACACTCTCACAACTAAATTTTCAGCCACAGCTTTTGTCAGAAAATGAGAAAGAGAGAGAGAGAGAGAGAGAGAGAGAGAGAGAGAGGGAGAGCGCATGCGGGCGCGCGCGCACACACACACACACACACACACACACACACACACACACACACACACACAAAAAAAATCACTCACACAGAACTCATGCACACGACTGCTGTCTCCGGCAGCTGCGTCTACAGCCTCTGAGAATCAGATCCAAACAAACCACTTCTACCTCACTGTCTCTTGTCAGCAGCTGCTAGGCTAGCGGCAAGAAGTGATGGCAGCACTGACTGCAAGCTGAGGGAGTGCTAGGAAGGGGAGAAGCAGTAGTAATGAGGGAGTAGAGAAGCAGCACACGTATTCAGCTGTACCCAGCCAGCTGCAATGCATGACACCTCAGTAAACAAACCATTTCATCTACTGAGACAAAAATGAGATTTTTCCAGGGTTTTTTTTTTTTTCAAATTTCCCGGTTATTTCCCTGATGTGTTAGAAATTCCATGATTTCCAGAACCTGTGGCAACCCTGGTTGTATACATTTTAAAGCATAAGATCTAATGATTACAGCATAGCTCTGTCAAAACCAGTCATCCAATAAAATGCTCTTTTAGTGATCTAGGCTTTTGTCATTCTCCTCAGCCACCATACATTGCAGATTGCTCCCAAACTGACAGTGCCAGGAATATATAGGGTATCCCACCTAACCTTTCACTGACAATATCTCTGGAACCACAACAGATCTTGACAAATGGCTTTCATGGGTATGAATGTACATTACATGCTCACAAAAGTAAATACTATGAGCCACACTAAACCATGTGCGAATATTGGTTTCAACACAAACTTCCTGTTTTTTTAAATGGACACTCCATATTATTCCACATGCAATCAATAAAAAGAGAAATCACAATAATAATGATGTTAGTTGCATCGCAATACATCAATTACATCCTGATAAATTGGAATGCGAAGTTGACACATGAAATGTACTGCTATTGCACTTCCTGCGATGCAAGTGTGACCCACATGTTGCTCATGACTGCGCTGTGATTGACATACTACGATGCAACAAATGCTGCACTTACATATTGCTATGTACACTGTTAGTAAACTGGGAAACATACAAATGTCAAGTCACCCAAAATGAAAACCAGGACACAGTTTACTCATACGTGCTTTATTGAAATTTTTGACAGTACTACAATCCACATAACAGTAATGAAATACCGATAACCACCAGCCAGAGTAAACAAAATTAATGACTGTCAAAGGGTCGCACAAAGGGACACAGGCTATTTGTACATCAATTACAGAATGGTACATGCGATGTAAGGGACAGGTCACTGAATATCTTTAATGACTGCGACACTATTGAATCATTGCAGGTGGTGCAATGCACACACAAACATATAGTAGTACCAACAAAACAAACATATCTTCTCCGTAATACACAAAATGTATGCTGGTGTGCAAAAGGATACAGCAGTGTGAAGAGATCGCCATTTGTTTGGCAACACTGCTGTGTGCACTTCATCATGGATCCACTCACAGCTGTTGGAGTTTGTGGTATTACTGCAGTGCATGCTGCGGTAATGTGGGCTTTCATGTTGGCCACTGTTGCTGGGACATGCAGATATAACACATCTTTCACATGTCCCCGGAGAAAGAAGTCCACAGGGGTGAGGTCCAGCAACTGTGCTGGAAATCCCTGAATGGGACTGCCCCGTCTGATCCACTGATGTAGGAATTGTTGGTTTAGTGTCTGTAATGTCACAAAGCCATTATGTGAAAGGCATCCTTCACTCTGATACTACATCATTTGACGCAAATGAAGGGGTATGTCTTTCATCAGTCCAGGTAAGGAACATCTCAGGAACTGCTCATACGCTCATCCACTATGAGTGCAATCAATGAAATACCAGCCAATGATGTGGTGTCCTACAATACCACACCATGCTCTGACACTCCACTGACACTGATGTTCAACCCGGCGAATCCAGTGTGGGTTTTCTGGAGACCAGTAGTGCATATTGTGTAAGTTGGCTTTCCCATGGTTTGTAAGAGTGGCCTCATCAGTAAACAGAACTCTATGCATAAAGTAATGACCTTGCCACAGAACCCACTGATAGTATTCCAGCCGATTGTAAATGTCATCATCATGGGGGCCCTGATGTAGCACCATATGTATGGTTGATATCTATGCCTGAGCAGAATACACATCACACTTGTTTGAAGGATTCCCATCTGTCTCTCCATTTCACGAATGCTTGCTGCCAAAACAGCTACCTCTGCTGCTTCATGTGTTACGTCTCTACTCTGGATCCGTGTTCTTAGAGACAACCATTCTGTTGTGCAAAACCTTCTAACAATATTCATGCAGGTAAGGCAGATCGGATGATGCCTATTAGGGTACCACTGGGCATACACCTGTGCCACACATGTACCATTTTAGTGACATTCTACAGATAGTAATATCATGTCAACCATTTCTTCATTTTTGCCACTTGTGAATATCATGTCGAATGCCTAGAATGGATGGTCAGGTAAATTAATATCATGGTTACAACAGTGACACCAATTACAGTGGTACAGTACACCACTGCCACATACCTGTACGTACTTCCACACACAACAACCTGCTTCATAGTGAGCTATTCCCGCACACAGCACCAATTGTGTCCCACTCCTCTACACAACTGCAGAGGCAAAGGGTTGACTGTAGTGGTGTAACGGGGTGGCGTACACCAACCGGTACTGTTGCATAGTCTGTATGTGGATAAATACAACGTGCTCGATGAACATCATTATGTACATATCAATGTTTGTGGGAGAAATCCCTATTATTACTTTTGATCCTCATGATAAAAGTGGAAGTAAGAATACATACGTCAATCACATCGCAATTACAAGCAGCATGAGGATCACACTTGCATCACGAGAAGTGCAATAGCAGCTGATTTCATTTATTTCATGCATCAATTTCATGTTCCAATTTCTCATGATGTAATTGAATGTTGTGATGCAATCAATGCCACTATTATTCTAATTTCTCTTGTTACTGATTGCGTATGGAATAATATGTTGTGTTCATTTAAAAGACAATTTTGTGTTGAAACCAATAGTTGCACACAGTCTAGAATGTCTCATAGTATTTACTTTCATGAGCCCCTGCTGTACATTCACACCCATGAAAGCCATTTCTCAATACCTATTGTGTTTCCAGCATTAGTGGCAGTGAAAAGAGTAGGTGAGACAACTTGTAAAATGCTACCTACTACGAAAGCAACAGAAATAATATTTAGAAGGAATGAGGTTTGGTCATTGGAGAATGTGACTAATGAAATTGTTAACACTTTACTCTCATTTAACACAATCACAAAATGCTTTAAATGTTAATTAGTATCAGCCTGCACTGGCCATTCTCATAACCATAAAATAATTTATTTTACATGTCTCATGATTGCCAGAGCAGATCAGAATTGGTTAATGTTTTGAAGTATTTTCTGATTGTGTCAAATTAAAATAAAGTGTTGACAAAATAGCATTTGATAGATACATTTTCTTCAACAATACAGTGACATCATTAACAGAAGCCCAACATGTTGTGTTCTGGTATTCTCCAGTACAAGGAATAGTGGTTTTAGTGTGCCAACGGACAAATGCAGACTGGCTACATAACATTCACTAACTATGCCTTGTTCTCATTTCTGCCTACCATCTTAAAAGCAACTAACTATAGCAAGTGTTTATCAATAAGTAGAAACTTCATCTTATTAAATATCAAATACCTTACATTGTTTTCAGATGTGATATTCACAGGATATGTCGTTGAACCCTTTGTAACAGGTTTCCTCTGTTCTTTAAATCCTGTAACTTTGAAATTGAGATATATTTTTCCTCCAGCATCCTCAAAGTCTTTGCCATAATGTTCTGTAACCAAACCCCAGTCAACAATTCCTGTATGTGGAGAGTGTATTGCTTTAACACCCTAAAACAAAAAAATATATGCCAATACACTATCTACAACTGTGTTATTTATACCATATCTACACACATGTAACAGTCTTACTTGTATACAAATAATGATAGTTTTACTGTTGAAGATATAGTACTTACATGGCAGTGAGGCTCGATTTCTTGGATCTCATGACCAGAAATCATTCTAATATCACGAACATTATTTTTCAGCCCTCTTTGATACAGCTCTTCTAATGCTGGTATTTCAACTGGATCAGTGGCAACTATAATTTTACCACATTTCTTGTACGGAATATTCTTTTTATCAAAGTATTTGTATGACAAATAGCAACCTTGCACACACAATTTTGCCTTAAGTGACCCTGGCTTATAATATATACCAGCATGAACGACACCACTGTTGTTACCACTCTGGTGAGCAGCAAGCTTATCTTCTTTCTCTAGGACTGCCATTTTGAAAACTGGATACCTCAGCTTAAGTTCTCGAGCTGTGGCCATTCCCACAACACCGCCACCAATGATGACGATATCGTAGATTTTATCATCGGGACAGCTGTTTGACAGAATACCTTTTAATATAAACAAACTGTAAAGACCACACAAACATGTTTTTTTAGGTATCATGTTTAACAATATGATTTTTATATCATGGAAGAATTTTTTTCCCCAAGTTCGCTGGCTCTGAGCACTATGGGACTCAACTGCTGAGGTCATTAGTCCCCGAGAACTTAGAACTAGTTAAACCTAGCTAACCTAAGGACATCACAAACATCCATGCCCGAGGCAGGATTCGAACCTGCGACCGTAGCGGTCTTGCGGTTCCAGACTGCAGTGCCTTTAACCGCACGGCCACTTCGGCCGGCCCCAAGTTTGCCAAGCACTCTGTGTAGTGCAGTTGTTCCCAACCTTTCTGAGACAATAACCCCTAAGTGTCATCAGATGTTAGCTAGTAACCTCCCACCCCCACCCCCCTTACCCCAACACCCACCATCATAGTGAATCTTTTTAATGAAAAATAATTTTCTTTGAACACTTTCATATTTAAAATGATGAAAGGTAAGTTGTCTTACTAAACCATTAACTAATGAGACAATAGGTACTGTTTATTTCTAACAATCTTTACTTATGGATTGGTGATGCAATTCCCAGGGCAGTGCAGATGATATCTACAACTCCTCCTCAAAAATGGAAAGCTATGCACACTGAGGGTAGATGCTTCTAACAGAACAAGTGGTAGACTTCAGTTTGCTGGTGGAACACTGGGGACATGCAATCAATCAACAAAGGAGATTGCTTACAAGTGACTTGGGTGAGCCATTCTAGAATATTGCTTAGATGTGTGGGACCAGTACCAAATAAGATGAATGAGGGGTATTGAACTATACACAGGAGGACAGCATTAATGGTCACAGGTTTGTTTGACTCATGAGAGAGTGTCATACAGGTGCTGACGAAACTGAACTGGTAGACTACTGAAGGCAGACAAACTACCCCAAGAAAGATTATTAACAAAGTTTCATGAATTGGTTTTAAATTGTAACTCTAGGAATATACTACAACCCCATATGTATCGCTCACATAGGGATCGTAAGGACAAGATTACAATAATCACAGCATGCACAGAAGCATTCAATCAATTATTCTTCTGTGCACTGTACATGAATGGAACAGTAACAAACCCCAATAACTGGTACAACGGGACATACACTCCTTGGTTGTTTACAGTTTATGGATATAGATGTAGAACATGCTACCTCTGCATCACTTTTCCCCCTACTGACATTTGTTTCATCAACATATTGCATCCCATTTAAAGAGAACCAAACTAAAATGTGTGCACAATAATTAGGCCTACTGTCTGTAAATCACTTGATTGCTATACTTCTTACTTGCGAATGGGCAGAAATTGGAAGACTTCTGGCAGTCAGCTAGCTGGTAACAACAACAACAACAACAACAATAATAATAATAATAACACTGTGTAGGCCTTACAGCAGTTTAGTACCTATTACAAAGTTACTATTGTGCTGAGCTATCAATTAGTTTGTTTATTGTTGCAAAATGAATAATGAAGCAATAACTGATCAATTTTGGGAACTATGTACAGCTTCAAGAAGGCTCTCCCATGAGATATTTAAGCATATGTGATGTATACGTCCCAAATTTTACTGTTACGGTTGCATGGAACAAAGTATTGAATATGTGTGTAGTGAATGTACTACATGAGGAAGATGATAATCACACATTTCTTACACAAACTGTAACCTCCACTGCATTGTATTACACGCTAATGCAAGTATTAGCCGGATAATTATAATGGACATGACCAATGTAAGTATTTTTTATAAAACATAACAATTCGTAAATTTTATAATCAGCCTTATGAAATAGCGATAATACTAATGATCAATTAAAAAGTAATTTAGTTTCATAGTTGAAACACAGTTGAAACCTTTAGTTTTTACCCATCAGAAAATTACATTTCGCACCTTATGGAGTAATTACCCTCATGCTAACTGGTGTAGTATAACACCACAAATGAATCAATTTAGTGTGTCATTGTGAGTTAGTCTGAATCAAAGGCTGTTTTTATTCACCTCAATAAGCACACGAGACAAAAAATTAGGTGCCACCATGAGGCATCATGACTAATACCACATAATATCACCTGTAGCCCCGATAATGGCCTCAATTCAGCAAGAAGATAGCTCACAAGTTAGATGTACCACATCCAGCTGCAGGAAGTCGATGAAGATTTGATCCCACAGATCTACAAAAGAGCAGGAATATCGACTGCTACATTTCACCTCATGTTCTAAGCAGTGCCAAAGTTTCTGTGAGGTTAAGACCACGGATTGATGGGCCAGTCAAAGTGTGACTGGGTACTGAGTGTTTGTCAAACCATGAATGTATGAATGCAGCCCTGTGAACACTGTTGTCGCCTTGGATTGCAGCCCAAATCAAGTATTTGTGCGGTCTGCAGTTCTCAGCCGTATTTTATAATATCCATCTAGTAACTAACAGCTGAGCCCAAAAAGTCAATTAACATTAAATCTTCTAAAAGAGCATAGTTTTCGTGCTCCGTAACAGACAAAAATAATTACCGAGACAGTAATATTTTATGATCACTCAATTTTAATTGATACTGATGAATGCGATTGTGAGTAAAGTTGGCTGCTACCACAGGGACAGAGGGGTAAGTAGCACAGTTATTGCAGGTTTAAAGGATGTGAGAGGGGCAATTTTTTATTATTTGTCTTCCAGTACTGTCAACTCACAGCCATGTGTGACTCATAGCGATCAGCTGCTATGGTATAAATTTTGACATGGAAGTAAGATCTATCGTTTAATGCTTATAACACAGTGGTCATCTTCAAATGTGGTACTTGTTTGTGGCATGGAACATCAACTTACAGCTGTTGTAATACAATGCAGTGAGCAAAAGAAAAATGACATTGAAAATACTTAATAAGTAGATTTAATCATGTCTCGTAATGCGTATAATCAATCAGGGTAACTTTTTCTAGTCAGGATACCTTTGCACCATGTAATACTTTTATTTCAAATGGCTGGCGTTCTACCAACTTGATTAATTTTGTATTAACAGCAATAGTTTGATTACTTCTGTGACTTCTAGTTACGATTTTAATTGTCCATTCAGTGTTCTACTAACTCTTATGATAGTGACTGAAACTGAACAATATGGAATTGCAGTGTCTGTATTGTAAAGATGTACAATGCAATGTTCCTTTGGGCATGGCTGTTACTTGTGCTGGGATAGATGAAGCTTTTAAGATGACCACTCACACAAAACACAAAACACAAAAAGATTTTCACTGTCTTCGTTCCATTAAATAGCTGGAAGTGGTTCATGTTCACAACTGCAAAAATATTTCATGAGATCGAACAAAGGATGGTCAAATAAAATCTTCTTGGTTTTCAAGCCACATCAATTTGAATAAAATTCTTGAGCTTTTGATGGTTATCCCCACTGTTGTCATCAGGAGTAAAACTACTGAGTGCTGAGGCTGTCACAACTTTCTGCTTATATAGCCACAATTACGGCTGCTGGCACCAATAACAGAGGACCAAAATGATACATTGTGGAAGGTGAACAACAATGGATGCTTAACACTTGTAGGGTGGTGGGCGTGGCAGTTTCAAATGTGGTGCCAGACCCTTGCACCACCTGATGTGACTTGGTCCTGTGGCAAGCCAGAGTTGCTACAAGCTGCTCAACTCACCTTCTGCCCACGTGCCATTTCGGCTCTCTCATATTGATGCCAGTGACTATAATCGTGGCTGTACAAGCAGAAAAAGTGCTAGCTCCAGCAGTCAGTAGTTTAGCTCCTGATGACAATGGCAGAAATCGCCAGCAAAAGCTCGAGAATATTATTTGAATTGGCACGGCTTGGAGACTAAGAAGATTTTATTCAGACATCCCGCTGCCAAAGACTCCAAGGACACAATGCATGGTCAATAAATATATTTTGTTGTTTCAAAGTAAACCTGCAATACTGAAGTAACACTTTGTTTCTGCTCCTTATTTACACCTGATTTTCTTTTGACAGGTCTAAAGCTGGTCAGAGCATTAGATGTTGCAGATAATACTAAATTTTTAAGACTGGTCTAAAGTTAACTTGAATGACGGTGTAACTTTGTACCAGTATTAAACCCACAATTTTACTACGCTAGGGATTTAATTAGTGTACATTTTCACTTTCCTTGGCACTCAGTAACTACAAGTGTAGGATGTTACGATGTCTGTTGTGATGTGTACTTCCAACTTTGCATTCAGTATTTTCAAAACATGGAAAAAAGTGGTACAAAGTGACCCTGAGTGAGCGTAATGCATTTAAATATAAGTGCAAATACTGTTATTAATCAATTTTTCACCCACTTACATACACAACAAAGCGCTTCATCAGACAATTACAACTTTGGGGTCACTGAGATAGCAGCAGTTTGCAACAGAGAACAGTTGACATGAAGTGTTCTAAATGGTGCTGACTTTCAAAAAACATTACTACAGAGGAGGAGAGGTGGCCAACTTATTGCCCCCTTGCTACAGCTAGTCTATTGGGGGCTCATAACATATTAACATATGCAGGTAACCAATTAATAAGGTCAGTATATACACGGCTCTATGTGAACCCCCCCCCCACACACACACAATTTCAGTATTGGCCCTTGATCAAATCAGTTTCACTACCGCCGGTGTACATCATGAATATGTAGAAAAAGAAAGGGCAATGCCTGATTGCCAAATATGTCGAAATAAAGATCCTGACTGATAGAATGAGTGGGATAAGGCCATGTCATACAAAACACCCCCGAAATATCACAGGACCATCTCCAGATTGAACAATATGTTCCGCACACTGCGGGTTAAATATATCACTGGGAATTTGGTGCTCTTGATGTTTTGCTTCATTTGAAAAAAGAGGCAAAGTTGGAGAAATGGGGTACGATTCCAAGTGTCATGCCTTAGTGCCCACAAACAAGTGTACAACGTGTACTTATGTTTTGTCAACATCTGACAAAAAACTTAGTCAAGGGTCATTCCATGTCAATTCAACCAATTTGAGAAAATGTTCCAGCTGATAGTCTCAGATTTGGCTGAAATTTAGCACACCAATGCTACCAAGTGTGGAACACTAATGTACAAAATTTTAAGTTCCCCTGCCAATTACTTCCAGAATTATGGCTTGTGAAAGAAGGTGGCATGACCCGGAAATTGCAACCTGCATCTGGCAATCTATCTTCAGACCCAACTTCAGGTCTTAATAACTTTGGAAGTATTCCACACAGTCCAGCGACAACAGCGAAAACTTTACAGCCCAGTAACATCCACTTAGAGATCACACACTATGAATCAAAACACCAACAACATATTTCTGGGGGAAAATAAAAACTTCCAAAATGTGATTAAAAAAATGTAATACGTTAAAAGGTACATATTGTAGGTGCCCTCTATGCCAAATATAATTCACTCAAAAAGGGTATAATTTTTTTTTTTTTTTTTTTTTGTGGTAAGCTTAATGTGGCCTAAACACACACAGAACTCATCATGCTCATATCACTCACACAAACAGAGTTACATGCACACGAAAATACAAATATTTGAAAAATTACCTGAAAAACATGGATTTTTGAAGTGGGGTAGCACAAAAGGGACAAGTGATATCCAAGCCAAATTTCAAACACTGCATAAGTAGACCATAATATAATATGTGGCAAAATTTCAACTTATTATTGCAAGGCATTTGTGTACAATTAAAGTTGACAGAGATGCATTTGGTTACATTTCTTTTAACACGATTTAGCAAGTAATAGTGATGATGCAGACAGCTTGTTTCAGATAAAGCTGCAGCAATTGTTGGGAACCATTAGGCAACAGAAAGTTAAACAATGGTAGTTTTCAGGGACAGAATGAGTCATTATTAGGCAGGAACAACAGAGGAAACAACCAACAATTACAGGTTACTCACGTTTTTAAGATTCTAGTTCAGACTGGTCAGTACTGTTGTGGAAAGTCAGTATGGAGGCAGAAGAGTGTACTACTGGTGCTTTTGTTCAAACAAGTTACAGTATTGGTAGAGCACAAGCATCTGAATGTCATAAAACAACATATGGAACAAAATGTGGCATTCGCTTTGTACTGAATGATCTGGATGAATCGGACCAAGATTTGTTGCTATGGAGATTCGGGATACACCCTGTGGGCACAAGGAGTATAGTTCCAGGAAACTTTAGTGTTTGTTATCATCGTGTGAAAGTGTTTCTGGATACGTATTCTTTCCTACAAAGAAGTTGTTTTGATCCATTTCGGATTCATAAGAAGACAGTGAAGTGTAGCCTCAGAGAAATTGATATAAAATCAGTATTGAAAGTGAATCAGAGCATGGGACTTAACATGAAACCAGGACAAAAGTTATGTCCCAAGTGTGTTACACTGCTAAAAAATGAAGAATATTCTGATAACTTACATGACAGTGACGAAGAGTATCAGCCACCTACAACCACAGCGGATGAGAAATTAAATACTTTAGTGACTGCTCTTGGTTTGTCTCCCATGAAGACACACAAAGTTGGGAAAAGAGACAGGTCCAGTTATGGTAGAAGAAAACTACAAGAAGCTCAAATGGAATTAAAACACAAAATAGCTGACACACTAATGGTGGAAGACGAAGAACTATCTGCTCCAAAGGAACAGAAATCATGCCCGAAATGCTCCGATTTGGACAAAATTGTGCACGATTTGAAAGAAAAATGTGTCATATCCACACACCAGAAAGAAATAGCTATTCTTACCCTTGCACCTTCCAGCTGGTCTACTGACTACACGACAAAGGAATTCAATGTTTCTACATACATGGTAAAGCAAACTAGGAAAATAAAAGCAACCCAAGGAGTGCTTCCACAACTTCAGCAGGCTCAGGGTAAGCAATTGAGTTAAGAAATAAAGGTGCTAGTGTCGGACTTTTATGAAAATAATGACTACAGCGGAATAATGCCTGGAAAAAAAGGCTACGTAATGATGAAAATGGGAAATATACGTGTACAGATGAAAAAAGACTGTTGCTATGCAACATATCAGAACTATATGTAGAATTCAAGGAAAAGTATCCCAATACCAAAGTAAGTTTATCACCTTTTTTCAATCTTCGGCCAAAATGGGTTGTGCCTGTAAGTGCAAGGGGCTCACACAATGTTTGTGTATGTGAAACCCATCAAAATGCTAAGCTGATGTTAGTTGCTATAAAGGACACTGGTCTGGATTACAAAGGTGCAATGAAGCTGCTAGTGTGTGACATCAGTTCCTACCAGTGCATGATACACAGGTGTGAAAAGTGTCCTGGTAAGGCAAATCTTGCAGAACACATGAATAACAAACTGTATGCTGAACTCCTTATGGATGACGATGAACTTGTTTCTTATAAACAATGGACACACATGGATCACACAAGTCTTGAAACAAATAAAAGTACAGTGGAAGATTTTGTTGAAATGTGTTGTCAAAAAACAGACAAACTGACTACACACAGCTTCACAGCAACAGCACAATCGGCTTATCTCCAGTTTTGTAAGGATAATTTGAAACAAGATGAAATTATAGTAATACTAGACTTTTCTGAAAATTATGCTTTTGTAGTTCAAGATGCCATCCAAGGATATCATTGGGACAACAGTCAAGCAACTCTCCAGCCATTTGTGATTTACTATAGAGGTGGATCAGGTGATGTGTCTGTCATGAACATGTGCGTTTTTAGTGATTGTTTAATTCATGACGCCATTGCAGTTCATACCCACATTCGCACTGTCATGGCATATGTGAAAAACAAGCTGCCTCACATACATTTTGCGAAATACTTCAGTGATGGGGCAGCTAGTCAGTACAAAAACTGTAAAAATCTCAAAAATTTATGCCTGCATTACCACGATGTTCAGATTCACGCAGAATGGAATTTTTTCGCAACAAGTCATGGTAAAAATGTATGTGATGGTAGTGGTGCTACCATTAGGCGCATGGCATCATGAGCTAGTCTGCAGCACCCTACAGAAGGTCAAATTCTAACACCTCTTCAATTATTTACCTGGGTACAGAAAAATATCTCTGGAATACAATTGTTCTATGTTTTGAAAGATGAGGTGAAACCAGTCAAAGAGTTACTAAAAAGCAGACTAGAACACGTTAAAACTGTTGCAGGCACAAGAAGCCATTGTCACTTCTCTCCAGTGGACTCTGACAATGTGCGGATGAGCAGACTGTCCGGTTATAACTATAGGTTCATGCACAACATGTGTCTTCACAGTGCTTCTGACTCCGGATTCAGAAGCAAAAGCAGCAACATACAACCAGGTTGCTATGTTATTGCTGTTTATGATGACAAATGGTACTTAGGATGTGTTGCAGAGTGCTGTGAAGCAGAAGGTGATGCATTTGTGAACTTCGTGGCACCAGCAGGACTAGCAAGATCATTTCATTGGCCACGTTTGGAGACAGGTGTTGGATTGAACATATTGTTATGACAGTTCCAGTTCCTACCACAGTGTCAGGAACAGTACAATTTGCCACTCAATGTTCAAAGTACAGTAGCTAAAGTGTGGAAGAACTGTTTGAAGCACAATCGACTGGTTTTTAGCAGTTATGGTGCAGTAAACATTAATGATAGGTTGTGTTAATCTGTCTATATGTTGTTGCTTAGTGATTATTTTATGGGAGAGGGTAAGAAGAGGCAGAACAGTTTACGATATGTTTTTACAAAATTGTGTTGTGGAACAATGGCCACATCACCAAATACGTCTGTCAACTTCCATTGTACGCAAATGCCTTGCAATAACATGCTGAAATTTTGAGATGTATATCATTATGGTCTACTTATACAGTGTGTGAAATTTGGCTTGGATACCACTTATCCCTTTTGTGTTACCACACTTCAAAAATCCATGTTTTTCAGGTAATTTTTCAAATTTTTGTATTTTTGTGTACATGTAACTCAGTTTTTGTGACTGATATGGGCATGATGAGTTATGTGTGTGTTTAGGCCACATTAAGCTTACCACAAAAAATTTATACCCTTTTTGAGTGAATTATATTTGACATAGAGGGCACCTACAATATGTGCCTTTTAACGTATTACATTTTTTAATCACATTTTGGGATTTTTTATTTTCCCTCAGAAATATGTTGTTGGTGTTTTGATTCATGGAGTGTGTTCTCTAAATGGATGTTACTGGGTTGTAAAAATTTCACTGGACTACATGGAGTAGTTCCAAAGTTATTAAGACCTGAAGCTGGGTCTGAAGATAGATTGCCAGATGCGGGTTGCAATTTCCGTGTCACACCACCTTCTTTCACAAGACATAATTCTGGAACTAATGGCAGGAGAAACTAATACTTTGTTCACGAGTGTTCCAGACATGGTAGAATTAGGGTACTGAATTTCAGTCAAATCTGAGACTATGGGCTGGAGCTCCTGGTTGAGCTGACATGGAATGACCCTCAAATACCGATAGAGATATAACAGTCTTTTTTCAGTGTGCCTGCCTGCCAATCAAAGCCTGCTCTGTGTTAGTAGTAGCAGTCTGTCCTTTCCATATTGTTCTTATACTCTGAATTTTTTCTCCAACCCTCAAATGTTATATTGGATTCCTCTTTCTGTTGGGCCCCTTCTCCTCATCCCTCCTTCTGGTTACAATGAGAATGTGAAGTGAGTGAAAGTAAAACACAGGTCGTAGTATTAAACTAAAGAGTGAGGACTGCTTTTGGTGATTGAAGTAGTTTTCACCCCAGAGGAATGTTACAGCTGCCATTTATATTTGTTTCCCATCTAGGAGTGTAAAGCAGCATACAGTGGCATACATGGTTTTTTATGTATGTTTCAGAGTTACTAAGTGGATCTACGTACATCTTCAGTGAGTTATTTAGTCACTGAATTTGTTGGAAGGTAATCAATGTGTTATTTAGTTATGGGTCATTCCATGTCAAGTGTCCCAGTTTAGAAGATGATTCCTCGTCGAGCATCTTGAATTTTGATGAAATTTGTACAGGGTGCACCTGAGGGCCCTACATGAACTTATGCAAAGTTTCAGGCTCACCTTTAACTTTGCTGAGGTGCTAGAGCCATTTTCGTGAAGACCACTTTTACAGAGACTGAAAACTTGTGAAGAAATCAACTTTGGCATTCCACTGTTCCTAATGTAAAAGACTCTTGTTTCTGGGTAACTTTGTGTGCTCTACACACAAATGTTGCAAGCAGAGTTCAGAAAGCAATGTATTTGGCATAATCTCAGTTCAAAGTGGGCAACAAATCATGTCATGAGAAATTTGCCCCATAGTTTAACGAGGTATAAGTAGTGGAGAAAGTGCACAATGGACCTGGTCTTTAGCCAAACTACTGTCTGTCTGGGTGTTTAGTATATCACAAATTTTGGCCTGGCTTGTGTGTTTAATTACTGTGCTACCATTCTGTAAATTTGCAAAAAACATGAATGTATCAAAATATACCCGTGTTCGAAGTTATGTATCTCAAAATGGACACATACCACATTACAATCATTAACAACATTCAACAGAGCACATTTCATTCTATTAGAATAACTTATCTTCATTTTGGTGTCTCTTTCGGTAAGGTGCAGAAAATTTGCCTAAACTATTGACTTTTTTGGTAATTCAGAAATTCCTTGGGTTGGTCCATGGTAGCTATGCCACTACCAATCTCAAGACTGGTGACCCCATCACCAAGGGGTCACGCCTGATAGCTATCCAGGGTCAGCCATTGGTGGGTTTCTTTACTGCAGGTTCCCAAGCCTGAAAGTGGGTGTCTAGCAAGTTCCCAAGCAGGAATGTAAATATCTAGCACGTTCCAAAGTCTGAATGTGGGTATCTATCAGGTTCCAAAGCCTTTTTTGGGTCTCTCTGTGGTTCCCAAGCCGTAATACAGAATTCTTCAATAGTTAAATGTTTTAACTTTTTGCTGATGTTCAAAACTATTGCTTCTGGCAAACTGCATTGCCATCCCATCATTGAAGCACCTGGGACTGGTATGACTGCAATTATCTGTTGTTCTGGGATCTAGCATATGTCTCTTCTAATAGGCCAATGAAATGATTGAGGAGCTCCATGAGGATGCATGAAATTAATCAAGGCATCTTTTTCTTCACATGAAACTTCACAGATATTTCCTATCCACCATTTTCCATCATAAACGCAAGCAACATACTGGCCAGACTGTAGTTCATTAATGGTAACATGTTTAGTAGCAACTTTAGCATGTCGGTTAACATTTGCTATAAAGGACAATGTATCATTTGATACTATGTGAATCCTAAGTCGCTTTTCATCAATTGGCACAAAATGGTGATGGTCTCTTGTACCAGACACTGTACATCCATCCTCAAAACTTATCTCTTGATCAATTTTTGCATCTTCAAAAATGGCTCTGAGCACTATGGGACTTAACATCTATGGTCATCAGTCCCCTAGAACTTAGAACTACTTAAACCTAACTAACCTAAGGACATCACACAACACCCAGTCATCACGAGGCAGAGAAATTTTGCATCTTCAATAATTTCTTTTTTAATATAGATAAACTCAATGCCATGAACATTTTTTTTGCAATATTCAAACAGATCAGTTGGTGTTAAGATTTGGTTGTCAATTGGGCATTGAAGGCTATCTCTTGCTGCTAAACACCCCCAATTCTGTCACGTGGTGATTTCCTATGGCTTGTTCCGAAAAAATTCCATTCTGCAATAATGCCAAAATCTTTTTGATGATGGCAAAGATTTAGGAAGTTCTTAAATTTTTTGTACTGTGCTGCAAACCGTCGCTAATGTAATGAATATGCTTAATTTCTTTAAAAATGCATTAAAGGGATTTGATCAAGTATGTTAAAAACACATGCACTGCAACTGTGTCATGTCAGACGCAATCACTGATTATGCAGTAGCTGACACTCTTTAGGTCTTCATTACCTTTGTAGTAAATGACAAATGGATGTATTGTAGCTTGACGATTTTCTCAATGGAATCCCTGTACTGCGTCTTGGACAATAAAGGACAAATTTTCTGCGAAATCCATTAATATAATCAATTCGCCTGGTTTGAGACCTTCTTTAGTGAACTGCAAATGCTTGTTCTGATGCTTTGCAATGTAATGGTGAGTAGAAAGGACCAACAGTTTTGTAACTAATAGTTCAATGAATTCTTCAGCTGTCATTTCTCTGGTTTCAAGCGTATCTCTATCAGTGTGAGTCCATTGTTTGAACTGGATTGTATCCTCAGGATCAACATCTGCAAAAGTGCTTTCCAAATATTCATTTACAGCTTCTGTTCCTGGACATACTTCATAGCGATGAAGCATGCAATCCTTTGTTTCCAAATTACAGACAATTTTGCTCAGTAAAATTTTGTAATCTTCTTTTATTGGGCTATGTGCCAACATTAGTTTCACATTTTGATGTATTGTGCAGACACAAACTGAATGTAAACCAGCTGTGCCTACAGTCACACACCACTTTGGCCTTAATTCACAAAATTTGGAAAATCCAATTTCCGGTCAATTTTTATAGCGGTATGCAACAAACATTTCTTTTAAGTTGCTTAGTAATAAGTATTTCTGTTTTTTTAACCTTTCCTCCATCTATCTGAACAGTAATACAGTCCTTTTTTCCTGGGCAAATCCAACTAAACTCTTCATCATAAAAATGTTCTATGACTCTTGCCTTCACATCCTCAGAAAGCACTTTCCCACATTTACCTTTGGGCTGTGCCAATATTCCCTGTTCAGCTTTTAACTCTCTAGCCTTCCTTACCATTCTTTCTGAAACACTAAATTCTTCCATTGTCTTTTTGATAGACCAGCTTTGGGGAACTAAGGTCAAAATTTGAATTTTCTCGTTATTATTTGATATATGTAATTTTTCTTTCAATTCTTGGATCAGCTCAATGTAATCTGAACAAGTCAGGCATTGCTTGCTTGTGGATGGTTGCTCCATTTCACTGGGGTCAAGTCCTCCCACTTATGCAATTTTCTTAATAATTGCACCTTCAACTTGATGTATTTTGTGCTTTGCATATCCTTTTGTATCCCTTGCACCAATTCGATGAAACTTTAATGGTGATATTCCAACAGATGTTAAGCTTGTATTCAAATTGTGACCAACATTAGTCTCATCATCTTCATCTGACTGATATGTAACGTCCATTTGTGAATATTTCAGTACATCAAATTCTTTTCTACAGGAAGGGCACATTTTTTGGCCTGGTTTAATATCAGACATGGTTATCCTTTTTAGTAGGTCAGCTGTTTCTATGTTGATTGAGCACAAGCTTTTTTGTGCAGTGTGGTTTTTCTTGCCAAATGGGTTGCAGCATGATCTTTGCAAAAATTCAAATCTTTTTAGGAGTAAAGCTTCATGATGGAAGCACAGTTGAGTATTTTCAGTAGAGTGTAAACCACCCCGTCTAGTAAGTAATTCTTGTTCTTCTAAGGAAAGTTGCTTTACAACTTTCAGTCCTTTTAAGGCACTGTATGTTGTTAAATGGCATGGGGAATCAGTATTTCCAAAATTGCATACATTAACTTGATCTTGTTCTTCCATTTTAGCAACAACTTGATATGCTTCAGACACTAAAATCAAACTGTCGAGTCCTAAATAAATAAAAGAAATAAAATTAATAAGCATTCAGCTTCTCAAAAATTATGTAGCACTCTCCAGTACAGTTAAATGGTTAAATTTAGCAATGAACCTGTCACAAACAGGTTTAAAATCACTGAATAAACAGGCAAAATGAATATTTAAACAATGAAGACATAATCAACAAAACTCTCAATTTTAGGCGACATAGATGTAAGAGAGGGCCTGATGGCCCTAATCTTGCCAGGTTAAATACATCAATAAATAAAATAAATCAATAAATAAAATAAATAAATAAATAAATTTTTGCCCCTTACCCAAAGAGACACCAAAATGAAAATAAGTTTTTCTAATAGAATGAAATGTGCTCCGCTGAATGGTGTTAATGAATGTAATGTGGTAGGTGTCCATTTTGAGATACATGACTTCGAACATGGGTATATTTTGATACATTCATGTTTTTTAGCAAATTTACAGGATGGTAGCACAGTAATTAAACACACAAGCCAGGCCAAAATTTGTGATATACTAAACACCCAGACAGACAGTACGGTAGTTTGGCAAAAGATCAGGTCCATAGCGCACTTTCTCCCCTACTTATGCCTTGCTAAACTATGGGGCAAATGTCTCGTGACGTGATTTGTTGCCCACTTTGAACTGAGATTATGCCAAATGCATTATTTCTGAACTCTATTTGCAACATTTGTGTATAGAGCACACAAAGTTGAACCACTATATCCAGAAGCAAGAGTCTAGCTCTTTTGCATCAGGAACAGTGGAATGCCAAACTTGATGATTTCCTCATGACTTTTCGGTCTCTGTAAAAGTGGTCTTAATGAAAATGGCTCTAGCACCTCAACCAAGTTAAAGGTGAGCCTGAAACTTTGCGTAAGTTCATGCAGGGCCCTCAGGTACATCCTGTACAAATATCATCAAAATTGAAGACGGTCGAGCTGGGAGCCCTAGGACACTTCACGTGGAATGACCCTTATGCAAGTTGATGGATAAATCTTCCACAGCACACAAGAATGAGAGAGAATATTTGTATAGTAAAGAGTGCCCAGTCATGAAGATTAAAATTCTTCTGGGTGTCATATCACATCATTGTGTAAAATATTTTAATCATAAACTTAAAACCAACATTATGATTGTATTACAATGGGCTTGCTCAGGGCAATACTGGTTTAGGTGGAGAAAAGGTGGCTCTATGTACTGCAGACAACTGGTGTCAATATGTCATACTTTTGAAAACTTATGAGCCCTAACATATAACAGGCTAGTCGTGATAGATAGGGGAAGGTAGGAAAGAAGCTACACATGGGCTAGCCATCTTGCCTGTGACTGGCAATAGTCTGCAAATTAGCTCTTCACTTCTGGTGAATGCGTTTATCTCCTAGTGTGTGCAGAACTGCACTGACAAATCCTCTGTAACTGTTTGTTTAGAATGTCACACCCATGCCCGGTGAGGCTTCTGCCTTGTGACTCTTCGTGGCCTGTTGGACTGAGATAGCTGGCACCCACGATTTGTAGGTGTCCTCTCTACTGATGTTGTCAGGCTGCTTAATAATTTCAATCACCTCTCAAATCTTGCACTGCCACATCCACGCCTCTTTCGCCAGCACACAGACAAGTGAAACTATTAAGCAGCCTGACAACATCACTAGAGAGAAAGGCTACAAACTTAGGGCATCCTGGGTGCCAGCTATCACACCATGAGCAGTCACGGGGAAGTAGCCTCACTGGGCACAGACATGGCAGTCTAAACAAACAGCTATAGGGGAACTTTCACTGCTTTTTTTTTACACACACACACACACACACACACACACACACACACACACACACACACACACACACACACACACACACACACACACACAAAAGAAAACATGCCCACCATAAGCTACGTGCTGATCAGCAGCCTGTTTCACTGACAAACTGGCTAGCCCATGAATAGCTTCTTTCCTACCCTCCCCCTTTCTGGTGTGTCTAGTCCATTATATTTTTGATTCCATAAAGTTTCAAAAATATGACATAGTATCACCAATTGTCTGTAATAAATATAGCCATCTTTGCTCCACCAACATCAGTCTTGCCCTGAGGACGGCCATTGTAACACAGTCGAAATGTTGATTTTAAGTTTACAATTAAAATATTTTATGCAATGACGTGGTATGACACCCAGAAGAATTTTAATCTTCATGACACTGGCTACAGAAACCTATGTAGTTATGTCAGTGTCCAGTCATTTTGAACATGCTTATAAACAATGTAGGAGACAATAGATTGCTACTTACCATAAAGAAGACTCTTCAAGTTGCAGGCAGGCATGATTAAAAGACACTCACATGTAGCTTTCAGCCACAGCCTTCATCAGTAAACACACACACACACACACACACACACACACACACACACACATGAGTGCCAACTCCAGTACCTTGGGCCGGGGAATGGTATTCTGGCCCAAGATGCTGGAGTTGGCAGTCATGTGTGTGTGAGGTGTGGTGTGCTTGCTTGCTTGTGTGTGTGTGTGTGTGTGTGTGTGTGTGTGTGTGTGTGTGTGTGTGTGTGTGTGTGTGTGTGTCCTCTCTTTACTGATGAAGGCTGCGGCTGAAAGCTACATGTGAGTATCTTTTAATCACGCCTGTCTGCAACTTGATTGTCTTCTTTATGGTAAGTAGCAATGTACATTTTCCTACATTATTGATATCCCTACCTGGAGTTTCCATTATTTGATTTGAATGTTTTTACATTGAGAAGACAAGCTGCCCTAATAAAGGAGCTGCAACATAGGATAAACCACAAAGGAATGGGAAAAGTAAACTATTTAGTTTACTGGAATTGCAAAGAAAAAATTTAAAGGCTTTTTTCAGTTAACACAATGTTAGTGTCAGTGTGGATGCAACAGTATCAACATTATTCTAACTCAACCCTTGCTGTAAAATGGAAGAATCATTTTTGGGTAAATGTCTGAATGAAGTGTAAACATGACTTCCTAGAAATTACACAATGCGTTTTTGTCCAAATTTTCAGAGCGAAACAAAAAATGGAAAATCAGCAAACAGAGTATAAAACTAACCAGCCTGAGGCCAATGTTTGCAAAAAATATTTAATTGCTTGAAAGTAATCTATCTTAATTAATGATTTGAGGGAGAATTGAAATATTTCTTGAATAGCTTCTACTAACTGTGTAAATGAAGTGTTAAAAAGGTCATCTCTTCACAAACACTAGCTATTTTGTGCACAAGAAAAGTTACATTGATGAGATATTTAGTTGCCAGATGGGCTTCCTTCAAAGAAAGTACTAAATTTAGCACTTTTTGAGAACAGCAGACATCAGAAAGACAAATTAGGTATCAAAAAGTTTCTTTTTCCAGTGCAGAGGTATTTTGCACATAAAAAATTATATTGGTGTGATATTTAACTGTCAAAAATAGTTCCTACAAATAAAGTACTAGGTTAATACTATTTTGAGAACAGCAGATGCTAGTAAAGGATGTGAGACGTCAATAAGGTCATGCTTTGTGAACAAAACTTGAAAATAAGGGAAAAAAATGGTCAAAAATATTCTGAAATGATTTGTCTAAAAGTAAGAAGTAATAAGAAGGAAAATATATTACAGAAAGATGCTTGAAATCATAAAAGTGTGTGAGGTGTATCAATTGTTACTCTAAATGCTTTTGGATTAAAGGAGACAAGTCACAGATGTGTTGTGTTGGAAGCATTTTGGTCAAGGCAGTGTGAAAAAGGGTTCACTGGAAGAAATCCAGAGAGAGAGAGAGAGAGAGAGAGAGAGAGAGAGAGAGAGAGAGAGAGAGCTTACAAGTAGACTGCACTTAGAAGGATGAGTTCTAAGTTTTACATTTACATTTCCAGTCATATATTTATGTCATATTTTGGTATAATTTACTCTACACTGCTGTGTTTTGAAAGAAAATAATCATATGCTGTATTTTATATTCTGTTAAACAATTTAGTGATTAACAAATACTCATCAGGACTCTTTCTGTCTACACATACTGTGTCACTTGATTTAAAATCCTCATTGTGAAAGAGCCGGTGTAACTACTGGAACAGCTTGTCTGGGTTTCTAGTGATGTATTTGTGTTCCTTGTGATATACACAGGGAAGAAGTGGGGGAGGGGGGGGGGGGGCGAGTGGTGGGAGCAGAGCACTTCAACAATCATTCTTCTGTTGCCATAAGATATATAGCTGTAGTGAACTGATTTATTAACCACTATAATGAATGATAGCTGGATGTTATTTGTGTTTGTGATGTTCTATTAATTTTCTTCAATCAGTGCAAATTACGGTCTTACATTATTACTACACAATTTACTATTCTGAAAAAATTGTGACTAACCCATTTATAGTCCATCCAGTGCCACATATTTCACAATATGCAAGTACACAGACTGATTTTGAAGGATAGTGTCTATTAAGTTTAGTATAACTGGAGCCCTATTTAAAAAGAACTTTCTTTCTCACCACATTAAAGCAAATGTATTTTTAGTTTCTGAATATTCTTACTATCCTACTTTATGACTATGGCTAGAGTGTCAAAAATGATTTACATGTGAAAAGAAAGTTTCACTTCAGGTTTTTGACAAGGACACAAACTCAATACAGAAATTAATTTTGCGAGACTGCAGTGAATGTTTATCTTTATGCTTTCCCTGTTTATAGTTTAAGATGATTGTATGCACAATATTACACTTGGAGCTGATCTTTATTATGTATCTTGAACAAACTTGACATGGCATTAAACCTTAATCTTCCTTCCTTGGAAAGCAATGAAGAGTAAATGTACTTGAGCAAATATGAAAGCACTCCCAAGAAGTCTTTCTAACAGTCAGTCAGCAACTCTTGTTACAGAAAACTTTTACTGATGATGGTTCCATTGTCTCAGCAGAATATTTCACAAAATGACAGGAAATAAATCTATGCCGAATATAGAATCAACTCTGACTAGAGTTCAGGATAGTGAGAGACCCTTCCCAGCACAAAGTATGATCTTATGAGTATCTTTATCACTTATCAATAAGTTGTCTCCATTATAATTTGGTGCTCTTATGAACATAAAAAGATTTTTGATGCAGTAAGTGACTAATTTTTTAGAGTTTTTGTTGGAACACAAGGTAAATCACTTGCCAGAGAGCTTGTTCAAATATTGGTTTCCCTGTGGGTGGTATGGGTAACTTCAGGCCTTTTATTAGTACATCTGTAGCATCGTCAAACTTTATACATCTTAAGAGGCTCATTAACAGCTATAGTTGGTTATTTATGTAGCTTAAAAACAGGAGCCTACATAGTTAGCAGCTAGTGTTACGGGATGTCATATTTAACTCCCCTCGCCAACTACCCCTTTATTCCACTTTAAGTTAAGTTTTACTACAGTAGAGAGCCAAATAATTGCATTTCCTGTTAAGAAGATATACCAATTCAGGATGCCAGTGAAAAGCTTTCCCAATTACATTATTTTCTTAAAAAGATCTCAGATAATGTAAATTCCCTCTCTTCCCCCCCCCCCCCCCCCTCTCTCTCTCTGTTGAAACTTCATTCCAGAGTTTAAACATAAATTTAAAATTTATTTGTGTTGGTGACAAGAAGTTACCTATACATAAGTTCTGCAAATCATAATAGAACATGATTATTTACATCTCATTTGCAAGTGCAACATGTAAAGATTCGCTGTCCACAAGAGTACTGTATGTATGATACAATAGCCAAGTTTCATTAAATGGTGTCAAATAATCAGAAGTGTTCAATTCTTACTTACGCAGTTCCTAATAGAAAAATCCATACACATTTTGGATGAATATCCAAACCAATAGTACCAATTTCCTCCAGTTGTTAAATCTGAAGATCTGTATTATCTGCAGTAACATGATTCTTATTACCTATTTTTTTCTGTTTTGGGGCAGTTACTGCACTCACAAACAAAGTTGACACTTGGCACAATGGCTGATGGGAGTGATCGCAAAGGCATTTCCCATTTACCGTCGTTCCCATCAACCAACACGCCGAGTGCCAACTTTGTTTGCGTGCATATTAGTGTCATGAACAGTAAGCACTTTTGTCTTTAACCCACACAGTAATTTAGACAACATAATCTAACATTACTCATTAGAAATTATTAATTTTCCATCGACTATTTACACTTGCCAACGGGTTCTTTACTTTCACAAGATCTCTTTTTTTTTTTCTTTTAAATGTCTGTTAACCTGTCTTATTTGTTCATGACACATATTAACTGTAGACTATATTCAGGATTTGAAATGAATAAATGAGTAATATATGACCCATTAGTATGTGTAATATTTACTGCTGGCTAGCACTGAAATTTTCACTTATTTCAGTCCATTACTTAGCATTTAAACTAGACATGACAAAACTTACAGGCATATTAAACTGTGTGCGAGACCAGGACTCGGACACACTGGCTTTTGCATGCAAGTGCTCCACTGACTGAGCTAGTCAAGCACAACTCAGGAGCTATGTCTCCTGCTTACCTTGCAAGACTCACTCCTGGAAGATAGGATATTGCGGAGACATGGCTTAGACATGCCGATCAGTGCACACTTTGCTGAATTTGAAAACTCATTCCAGAAACAATCCCCCAGAACACAACTCTGCAATATCCTTTCTTCCAGGAATGGCAATGCCACTAGGTACTTCTGCATCTCTTGGAAGGCAAGCGAAGAAGTACTGGTGACAGAAAAATTGCGAGGGTGGATCGTGAGCTCTTGCCCAAAAAAAGGCAGAGAACCCAGTTTTGCAGTCTGGTACACAGTTTTAATCTTCTAGGAAATTTCATATCAGTGCACACTCCGCTATAAGGTGAAAATTTATTCTGGGCATGATGTTTCCCAGATGGTGGTCACTGTAGCACCAGACATCACTTATGTGGTGACCGGTAATTGTTAAATTCAATAAAAATTTGAAATACACCTAGTAAGTAATCCAAGATTATTAGAAGATGTAAATATGTGTAAGTAAGTCTCTAAGTAACAAAACATAAACATATTATCAAAATAAAACTACTGAGAAATAATGGCAAAGAGGGAAAAATTTATTAATGGGCTATATGCAGAATAAGTACTGATTTCATGGTAATTTCAGTGTAATAGCTTTAATTGTGATTCTGGGAGCTGATTCTGTCATAAATGGGTTTGGGTATCAGTAACTATAGCAATATTTAATTTGTTTGTTTATTTACCTGCCTAGTCATCATGTACACAGTATTACATCCTTTATGCCATCAGACATCTTATGCATATTGTGATAATGTATTTCTAACAGCTCTCCTTTGTATTGTAAAAGTACTCTGGGCCATCAGTTGCCCCAGAATATTATTCCATATTTTAGAAGTGAATCAAAATATGCATTACAAACACTTTTCCATTATCCTCAATACCTCACAACAGTTACTAAAATGAGTTGATATGAATCAAATGCCTACCTTATTTCTCATCACTCTGGATAAGTCGAAAAATATAGTCTCCTTGCTACATGCCTCTATGTACCTTGAGATGGTTATTAATTGTGATTCTTGGGTAAGCAACATTTTTATTTTGTGCGTTATGGAAACTTCTTATTTTCAATTAGCTGAGTACAGAGAGACTAGTCAAAGGTGTTAATGTGTCGGTGTGCATTGTTCTTTGTATAATTTATCATGTCAACGGTAAGAATAACTTGTTACTTAAACCTTACAATTATTGGAGGGTGGCGCAGAACTGAAAGTGGCTTTGGGCACGTTCAACACGACACTATGATAGTTGCCACTTGAACTGTTATGAGACTTATTATAACGGCAGTAGTTACTGATTATGAAATACCTGACAAGAGCATTCAGTGTTTCATGTCTAAAAGGAGCACAGATTTGTTATCAAGAAAGTTAATCTATTGCTACAATGAAGTTTTATGATCCACTGTGTCTTTTCTTTACCTGGTAATTTTAACTGAGTGCCGACGATGTAAGTTAGGTAGTCTGTCGCCGCTTAATGCAAATAAGCACCGCGAACGTGAAGCAAACTGCAAGTTACGCCCACAACAAATGGATACCATTGTCCGAAGCCTTTGCAAAGCCACACTAATGTTATAGTTTATTCAGTGCAGCATTCCAGTGCGCGAAGAGACGCGTTAATTTGTGTTCCGTGCACCTTTACATAGCTAGTACTCTTATATTTACAAACACGATTTAGTTACCGGCGATAACGCAGTTTACGCAATAGCTTTGGATCAGAGTCAGACGAAGATGTTTCACAAACAACGCTCGAGTTCAGATTTCTGTTTCCACGAAAGCGAGCTCTATGAGATAAAGCATAATCTTCAGAGTGCTTAGTCCATCTGCAGTGCCACTTACGTAACATTATACAATTTGTAGGAGAAACTATGATGCCAATCTGAATGTTACATTTTATTTCAAACATTGGAAAAAAAATTTCTATATCTACAAGTTGTCAATACTGATCTTTCTCATACAACTCATTGACAACCACCTTCGCTTTGGTACGTCGCTCCTCGCATATATTGCAACATTCCAGAGACTATAGACTAGTGGGTCATGAGTTCATTGGACTCTCTTCTACACAGTTGTGTCGCACCATACGTATGCTGTATGTTACACACATCTCACAGACAACAACAACCGGTGTTGGTAGAGTTGTGACAATGAATAATGCTGCAATTTGAGCTGGTTGTTTCTGCTGTGGGTTTCTGCAAGCAAGTACCAAATATCAGCGTACTGCAGAAAAAAATTAGGTTTTATTACACTAATATGTAGAGTTATGCCTTTTGGTCACAGTATTGAAACAAATATTATAGTCATATACAAGATCATACGCAGCTTCTACAATACTAGGTGAATATTGCTACAAGGAAAAATATAAAACAGAGTGCGTGTTCAATTGTGTTCAGTTAAGCTTATATTAGCTCTTTTCTTCTTCACATGGATGTTCATTTCGCTGTTCTGAATTCCAAAAAAATACTCTACTTTATACACATCCATTCATTTACATCACGTGCATATGATATGAGCTTTTTTTCTATAAATGCAATGTGGTGTGTAGGCCCCACATCTCAAGACAACTGCTTATAATCTATAAGATGTACCAAAATCAGTGCTACAGTACTTCTAATCCCACGTAATATTTCTCATTAATAACTTTTTGTAATATGAAAATGGACTAGAGTGTGTGTATATCTAATTAATAACACAACAACCTCCACTGTTCATGGCTTAACATGACATAGATTCAAGAACAATGGTTCAAATGGCTCTGAGCACTATGGGACTTAACATCTGAGGTCATCAGTCCCCTAGAACTTAGAACTACTTAAAACTAACTAACCTAAGGACATCACACACATCCATGCCCGAGGCAGGATTCGAACCTGCGATCGTAGCGGTCGCGCGGTTCCCAGACTGAAGCGCCTAGAACCACTCGGCCACACCGGCCGACGGTTCAAGAACATAACTGACGTCTCATTTGGCAACTTCATCCCACTACCCCCACCCCCCAATCTCCATGACACCTCTTTCCTTGTGCACTTTAACCAATGTTAGTTGACTTGCTGATTGTGGCATGTGCTGCATAAAACTATTGTATTTGGCCACCCCTTTCAGCTAGGCACCTCATCATGCAGTTTGCGTCGCTTGGACCTTAGACTGTCTCTTAGTCTAGCATAGAGAGGGTAAAATCATGTAGGCATAAAAATATTAACCGAAATCTATTGACATGAAGATGCTGGTAGACAATGAGAACAAATTCATAAACAAAATGAAAACTCTGTTGCGATTACTTTCATTCCATATAAGAATTTTTGAGCTGCTCATATCATTCACCCAATCTTTGTGCTATATGTTCGTGTGTGTCTAGTGTCTAATTTATAGCTGTTTATGGAAACAGAGTCAGCTCACATCTTTATTATCATTTTTTAAAGTAGATCATCTTTATAAACAGTTAACATCAACAGGAAGATAACAACAATGTGATCTACAGATTTTAAAAATAACTAACAAATATTTTACATGCAACTGATACTAAATAAAATTTATTCGCCATTAGTATTACATTCATGTAAGATATTTACAAAGCTCCTTACATGTTTCAAGTTAGAATTGTGTTATTTAGAGGTCTTTAATAAACCACTATCTTAGTAAGGAACATTGCATTAACTTGAATACACTGATAATGTGCAATGTCTAACAAGAAAGGATCAAATAATGATGCATGCTGTTCTCTAAATTTAAAGATTGTATACTGTTGTATATTATTCTTAAAATGAATAAGTGAAGTTGTCCACAATCGAAATGCTGGTCTGGATCCTAAAGTGCATTACTCATGCTATGCATGGTTCTTTAGGATGCAGCATGCCCTTGCATTCATCTAACTTTTACAGTCTGTTATTGGGGTAACTACCATTTAATGCTGTCTTTGAACCATGGTGAGAGTATGCATTTTTTTCACATTTCCAGTGATGAAAGAAGCAATAACTGCTATAAAATTGGTTGTTTAATAAAAGTTAATCCTGAGAAAAATTATTAATCACGTTAATAACTGTACAACACTGATACTGAAACACATTGCATTTGAGTTGAAAAATGAAATAAACTTTTTTTTTTATATTTTTGCCTTGGCTAAACTTTTCTGCTCAAGCATGAGATCTCTGATTATAATTTGCATTTGCCGACACACGTGCTAGAGGATTATTTCTTACCACTTTTTTATAATGCATTGTAGTCCAAGTCATGGCTCTGGATCTCGGCCGTTGAACTGGAAATAAAAATCTGAAAACTACATCTTCTGCTGCCTTGTTTGTCGTCTGTGGAAAAAATGCTTATTATAATTTAGGTGGGTGAATTCTTCGCTTCCGCTAATTTTATAAATTAAAATTTCCACATAATGGCGTCTATGGCTGCAGTGGCGGCTGCAATCGTTGCACTGAAAATTACTTGAAATACAGGTATTTTAAAGGAAGTTGACCTGAGATAGGTCTCACCTCTTACAAATAAAAATGAATATTAACATGAAACTAATATATTATCAAGTTAAGATTACAATTGATCTTACATTTAAAAGCACTCGCCAATATGTCCGGCTTCTAGCACTGAAGACAAGAGAGAGTGAACAGATAAAAGAAGATAACTGAACAGTCCTTTTTCATCTACATTGTCCATTATTGTCAGAGTGCATCCTTTTTATTCTTTGCACTCGAAAGTCCTTAACAGAATTTTATACATTAATAATAATAATGATAATAATACATGAGAAAAATTATCTACCACCTAAGCGGTCATTATTCATGCACGATATAAAATTTAATGTAAAAAAGACTAAATTTATGTCATCTAACTTTTCACTTCATCTTATGAAACCTTTTCAATCAAAACCATGTCTATATAAAAGAAACTCGTGTTTCCTTGAAGTTCTACAGGTACTTTAACAGAGGGTGAGTTCAGCTGATGAAAAGTCTACGGACTGAAATCCTGTGAGACACGAGATTTCACTCTTTAGACATAACTGGTTTGGCATCTTATTTTCCCGAGTGTAGAAGTTTGGAATATCTTAAGTGCGTCAATATTATTTGAACTGGGCAATCAGATTTTCTTAATTAAGTGACAAGTGTGTTCTAAATACTTACTACAATTCATAGTTATATTGGTGAGAGGGCCGCAATGCCTACTAACTAGTTTTCGCCCAAGCCAATTCTTTCTGTTCGCACAATAAGACTCACACACACTTTGGCTCTAAAACCTGTCAGTAACATACCAAAGATATTACTGAACTATGGATTAAGGGCAACAGGCAGATTCTATATTTCTATATATCTGGAAATCATTTGACACAGTGCCCACTGCAGGCTGTTCACAAAGATACAAAACTTCTTGAATAATAGAACCCAGTTTGTCATACTCAATGGCAGGTGTTCATCAGAGACAAAGGCATCGTCAGGAGTGCCTCAGGGAAGTGTGATAGGACCGCTGTTGTTCCCTATATACATAAATGGTTTGGCAGACAGGGTGTGCAGCAATCTGCAGGTGTTTGCTTATGATGCGATGGTTTATGGTAAGTTGTCGAAATTGTGTGACTGTAGGAAGATATGACTTAGAACAAATTTCCAGTTGGTGTGATGAATGGCAGCTAGCTGTAAATGTGGAAAAATGTAAATTAATGGAGTAGGAAGAGTAAACCTGTAATTTCGGATACAGTACTATTAGTGTCTTGCTTGACACAATCACGTCGTTTAAATATCTGGGTGTAACATTACAAAGCAATGTGAGATGGAATGATCATGTGAGAACTGTGGTAGGGAAGATGAATGGTCATCTTTGGTTTATTGGGAGAATTTTAACTGGTTCACCTGTAAAGGCGACTGCATATACGATGCTGGTGCGACCTATAGTCGGGGACTTTTAGAATGTTTGGGATAAGTACCAGGTCAGATTGAAGGAAGAAATCGAAGCAATTCAGAGGTATGCTGCTAGATTTGTTACCAGTAGATTCAAACAGCGTGTAAGTGGTGTTGCTTCAGGATCTCAAATGGGAATCCCTGGAGGGAAGGCAATGTTCTTTTCAAGAAACTCTATTGAGAAAATTTAGAGCAGCTGACTGCTGAAGAGTATACTGCCACCAACACACATTGCGTCTAATTACCACGAAGATAAGGTACAAGAAATTAGGACTGATGTGGAGGCAAACAGACTGTCATATTTCCCTTGCTCTATTTGGAAGTGGAACAAGAAAGGATACCAGGGTACCATCCACCAGGCACCCTATGGTGGCTTGTAGAGTATCTACGTAGATGTAGATGAATTACAGAACATGACATGACTTCTGAAGGAAAATGAGTGATTATCGTCGCTTTAAGAAACTTACATTATCACATGCATCTTACCAGATCGTGGCTAGGACGACAAAAAGTAAAGATGGCGGTTATAAGGGAATTATGTCAGACAAATGATGGATACTGCTTTACAAAGATAACTTAGTTACTTAACTTATTCCTCCAAACATTAAGTGTTATGACTCTATGTTCATATACATGAGCCTTTTCTTCAACATAAATAACACACTTCATAGGTAGTCTATTACATTTTCTCTTGATTAAAAACAAATGCAGTGTTTTTGTCTGACCTTCAACATTTTCAATAATAAATGGGCAACCAGTCTTTGACATCTTTAGAATTGCCCCACATTTGGATATCTTTTTCTTTTTCGGAACTTCCACCTTTAAATAGACCTAAGTATCTCTTCACTTGTTTTTTCCTCTTTTGTGTAATTTTCTTCATTCTGATTTTTCATCTTTCCTGAGGTTCCTCTTACTCTAGAGTATCTGTGATAATGCAACTTTGACATTTATGTCTATTATTTGTTACTTTATGTCTGTTTTTGTCACGTGGCTCCTTTTTTTGTCATTTAGGCTAGAGGCTAATAGTGCATATGGCCAGGTAGAAGAAATCGTTGGTTCATTAAAACAGCTTCCCTCATGGCACAATGAGTGAAACTGCCAGTATTAGTTTTACTTTGATTTCTAATCATTTTGAATCAGGAAAACGATAACACTTCGAGTTAAAACGCGAATTTTGTTACACAACACTATGTAGTAATTTTGGAAGTGTGAGTATGAAAAACTGTCATGGGCACACTGAGACACTACCTTACTCTGCCCTAAGGGCTGTATTTTTGAAGACAGTAAAAGGAATCTAACCATAATGTGTTATCATCATCAGACTACGAAATATACAGCTTGAAGTATTTGGATTGCAATCATATTTCGACTTCTGACTGATTTATGTTAATGCTGAGATATTTTAGTTTCAGATCTTCCACAAAAAGTTTACTTTTTGTGACTTAAAAGAGATGGTATAATTTTATTGAAAGGAATCAACACTAACCATTCTGAGCAAGGTAGCTATGGACCTAAGTACTTCCTCCTACTGCCATTGAGGAATCAATATTGCAGATATAATACATGCAAAGGACATAGAAATGTCTTAATGTGACCCATATCTCATGACATATCTCTATGTGACCCATGACTCACTGTGATCCACTTTCCCCTATTTTTTTGTCACAAGTATTACAGATAATTTTGAATGTGTTGTGTAAGGTGTAGAGTTTGGTTTATAGCAATGTATCACATGATACATGTGAATTTTTATAACTGTGTTACTCTTGAGCTTCTCCCGGCGTATTTGACAATCAAAATATGCACAAGTGTACTACCGGGCTACAGTGTCCAATGGGCACAATATTTCGGCGATCATACATGTCACCATCATCAGGTGAACTGACGGACTGAGCTCCTGTGAACGTGCCGGCACGGTGATCCGTACGCTATGGCTGCTCAGAGGGAACTGGGTTCGGTCGCGGCGGCGGCCGATTTAAATACCTTCCGCCCGTGGCGCGCTCCCTCCGCTGTCCGCGCCCCGCGCCACGGTCGCGCGGTGGAACAGATTGCGACGGCACGGGGGCAGGATATAGGGTTAAAGGTAAACCTAGCTAATTAGCCCAAATTGTTGGGAATCCCTACCACCTTTAACTGTAAATGAGACAATTATCAACTTGTCTCCTCCAGCAAAGAGTCTAGGAGTAATAATAGATGAAAGTCTAAACTGGACAGAGCACGTATCTGCAATGTGCAGGAAGGCATCAGCATCTTCCTATACCCTACAAAAACATATAGGTTTTCCCCTCCTAACCAGAAAAAGAAGCTTGTGCAAACATATGTACTTCGAATTATTGATTACAGCCATGTTTCTCAAGAAAGCTCATGGCACCTGTAACTTGTTATGAGGACCTATGTCGTTATATCTATGGTGTTTGACTCTTTGAATATATTTCAACATCATCTGCACAGCTATCCTTGCTGCGTGCTGACAAACGCAGAGATTTCCATACCTTTGCCCTTCTACTGACTCGTCTATGTACGCTGTACATCACATCTCTCGTCGACCTTAACGCTGTAGCCAGAACAACATGGAAGAAAAGCCCATTCCTATTACAGCAAGGACCTTTCTGTCCCACTCCATCGTTCAACCACTTTATCGAAATCCTTCTCAGTAGCAGAAGCCCGACTCTGGAATAACCTTTCACATTATGTTAGAGAACTAAACATCATCTCCAGCAGTGGCTAGCACACTGGACTCGCATTTGGGAGGACGACGGTTCAATCCCGTGTCTGACCATCCTGATTTAGGTTTTCCGTGATTTCCCTAAATCGCTCCAGGCAAATGCCGGGATGGTTCCTTCGAAAGGGCGCAGCCGACTTCCTTTCCTAATCCAATGAGACCGATGCCCTCGCTCTCTGTTCTCCTCCCCCCTCCCCCAAAAAAAACAAACATCTCCAGCTTCAGAAGACAGTTAAAGGTGTATCTACCAAAGCAACTATAACGATTACCAATATCCCTGTACGCACTCATCATCCTTGTACATCCATCGTTCAAACCATATCTTCCTCATTTCCCAGTATTCTTAACTTCCCTTTCGCCAGAAGTCACTGTATCAGAAAACATCTATACTGTGCTCCTATATATTCTTTTTATATCTATCACTATCAGTATTATTAGTATTGTCAGTATATTATTACTGTTGATATTTATTATTACTGTCACTGTAGTGGCAGCAGCAGTAGCACAAGTACTACATTGGTACATAATCGATAGTATTTACTCACATTGTTACTATAAAAACTGAAATCATTGTAATACTATTTGTCATATTGAAACTGTTATTTCTTAGGTAACTATGATGTAAAGAAGATATTGTATGTATGAAACCCTAGTCCAATATAAGAGAGAGCCTGATAGCCCTAATCTCATCAGGTTAAATAAATAAATAAAGTCAGTATTACTGACAGCATAAAACATTAAGAACAAGTAAACAAATAAGTCGTGCAAGTGGTGCTTCCTATACTTGTGCAGTAAACAGCAAGGCAAACATCTGTTGGAGTAAAATTCATTAGGGAAGTGGAGTCACAAAAAAGTGAGACATTTGAGCGTTTATATGAATGAGTAGTGTCTAATGTTTTGGGCATGTCCGATAGAACAAACACCACACACTCATATAATTGATTCGCCTCCATGGGCTATAAATCTACAATGTCCAGTGCAGATGCATAAATACATTCAGCCTCCATTGTGAATCTAAAATTAGCGAGCACAGAGGACATGGATGAGGACAGTGGTGAAGGTGGGAGCGTGGATCATCTGAGGAGCGAACCAGGATAGTCGGCTCATTTGTGACAAATGCTGTGTCCAGGTGGCGCCAGCAGTCAACGCAGCTGCTTTGTAAGCAGGAGATCCTGCTTGGAATCTCAGTGTGGCACACATTTTCACTTGTCACCACCAATTCCGCATAAAGTCTCGTTGCAACTGATGTCATCAGTTCCTTCCCTTTCCTTTCCCTTCTCCCCCTCCAATTTACATAGCTTTTAAGCGTCCCCAAAAGAACTTTCGGAGCAGCAGAACATTTTGGAAAAGAAGGGAACTGTCTCCAGAAAAACGGAATGAATGAACACCCTAACTTAGCACCCATCAACTGATGGGACATACCTTAGCCTACTTGGTCTGCTGTGCCAGCCTCCCACCCTGGTGGTGTACACTTCAAATCTGCAACTGTGCAGCTGCTCAGCAGCCATTACCTGTGTGGGCATCCTTCCTGCTCACTTCTACTCGTGTGGGCAGACATTTCAGCTGTGAGACATCTTATCCAAGCTGGGTCCATCTTGTGCTTCTGCATGCCTCAGTGTGCCCTCTCCTGAGCATTTAGTCAGTTAGTTAGTTTTGTATGTCTTCCATTGTTCAATCTCATGGTAACTATTATGATGTGGGACTTATCCAGTGCATAAGAAATACTCGCATGAATCAAGGTTTATTTTAAAAAAGCTTAAAATTTTTATTACTTGCCCTATTCCCTTAAATGGCACAAAATGCACATATTATACCTATAGATTTATTTATTCTTATTGTAGAATTCATCTGTGGTCTAGAAGGAGTTGTCAAGTAGATATGATTTCAATTTATTTTTAAAACTATTACTGCTGTCTGTCAGACATTTTATTGCATTTGGTAATTTATCGAAAAGTCTTACAGCAGAATGTCTAACTCCTTTCTGTGCCAAAGATAGGTTAAGTAAAGGATCATGTCAGTCTTTCTTTCTTCTTGTATTACAATCACAAATGTCACTGTTATTTTTAAACTGGTTCTTATTGTTGAGAACAAACTTCATTACTGAGTAAATGTACTGTGAGGCTGTTGTAAGCATTCCTAACCTTTCAGACAGATGCCTACAAGATGTGTGACTATGAACCCCATAAATTTTTCTAGTCATTATATATGGCGGTAGTATCTGTTCCCGAAAGAACAGTTACCGTGGATGACCATGCAGCTTTGCTAGAAATGAAATGATAATTAAATGGACACCCTAGCTGCAAACAGGCGTTGATGTACTTCATTGGGGACATGTTGAAAATGTGTGCCCCGACCGGGATTCGAACCCGGGATCTCCTGCTTACATGAGTATGATGGGCGAACATCTATTAGGTGCACTACGAATGTAGTGGTGTGGACATGTTGGGAATGTGGATCTCACTGGGAGCGTGCAAGGGATAAGTCCCTGCAGACGCACTATCCTCTGTGCCCACGGTGGCTCTGATGGATAGAGCGTCTGCCATATAAACAGGAGATCCCAGGTTCGAGTCCCGGTCGGGGCACACGTTTTCAACATGTCCCCGATGAAGTACATCAACGCCTGTTTGCAGCTAGGGTGTACATTTAATTATCATTTTTTCTAGTCACTTTTTTTTTGAGCAGTGAATATTTTTGGCTAAGTGTTGAGTTACCCCAAAATACTATTCTGTATGATATCAAAAAGTGAAAGTATGCAAAGTTTGTTAGCTTACTAATTTCTGTATCCTCAAAATTAGCAATTATTCTGATTGCAAAAGTTGCATAACCTAGTCTTTTTAGGAGATCCAAAATATGAATTTTGCAATTAAGTTTCCATAATATGTACACCCAAAAACTTACTATGCTCTACCCTGGCTACAACTTCTGTTGATGTGTTATATTTATCGAAGGAACTGTACTCCTTGCAGCAGAAAATTTAATGTACTGTGTTTTTTCAAAGTTCAAAGCAAGCCCATCTGCAGAAAATCAATTACTAACTTTCCCATAGACATTATTTGCATCATTTTCTATTGGAATTTCTTTTACTGGATTACTAATGAAGCTTGTATCATCAGCAAACAGTCAGTTTAGCTTCTTGTTTCAGTTAAGAAGGAAGGTCATTCACATATATCAAGAACAGAAGGGAGTCTATGTTCGAGCCCTGTCGAACACCTAATGTAATTGCACTCCAGTTAGATAAAGTGGCAAACCTCCTTAAATCACTTAAACCATATAAAGAAACTTTTTGCTTCCTGTTCTGTAGATATGACTTAAACCATTCACAAACTGTTCCATTTATACCATAGATTTGTAATTTCTGTAACATAATGTCATGGTTCACACAATCTTATGCTTTGGCTAAGTTACAGAAAATTCCTATTGGTGTCACTTTCCTACTTAAAATCTCTATTATTTGAGCAGGGAAATTGTATGTTGCTGTCTCAGTGGAACATCATTTTTGAAATCTGAACTGTGATTTACTAAGTATCGCATCACTATTGAGATAGCTATCCACTTTGAGTACATTACTCTTTCCACGATTTTTGAAAATGCTGTAAGTAAGGATACTGGTCAGTAATTATTAACGTCTGTGGCGTCCTCTTTTTTTTTTAGAGAGGCCTGATAATAGAATATTTTAAGCTTTCTGGTAAAATACCTTGAGTTGGTGATGCATTACATATGTGACTCAGAACATCAGCTGTAACTGCTTCACATAGTTTTAATATCTTGTTAGAGGCGTCATCTACTCCAACAGAACATTTATTTTTCAAAGATTTAATGATTTTCCTAAGTTCACAAGAGGTTGGTAGGTGAAAATTAATTTAAGATTTCTCAAGACTGGCTTTTCCATGTACTGCTTGGCTTTTTCTTTCGAACTATTCTTACCAATTTTTTCATCTACATTTAAGAAATGGTTGTTAAATAGATTACTTATTTACTGTTGGTTAAAATAGTCTCATTATCTTTAATAGTAATACTATTTACCCCAGTGGTTACTTTTCCTGTCTCCCTTCTAACAACATTCCATACTGATTCGATTTTGTTGCCTGATATTCTGACAACTTTTCTCAGTATGTTACAATAATTTTTACTGTGTAAAATTACTTCTGGGTCTTTTCTAATTCTTGCTGTCTCATACAGTTTTCTTTTTCTTTCTGAAGACACTTTAACACCTGTAGTAGTTCAAGGTTTCTTTGAATATTATTTGGTTTTACAATGGGTAATTTTTTTGGGCAACAATGTTCAAAAATGGATATAAATTGATCAAGAAATATGCTGCATTTATCATTGGCATTTGGCTCATTATATAAATCTCCCCAATTAAGGTTTATTAAACTTTCTCTGGTGTGCTCTATAGGTACAAGGTTGAGCAAACTTACACTTTTACTTTATGGCTTCTGAACTGTACACAGTGCTAAGTTTTGTAAGTTGACCAATTGTGCATCATGGTCCTATAATCTATTTATCACAGGGAAAACATCCTTTTGTTGTACAAATAGGCCTACATTATCTATTAGAGTGCTATTGTCTTGAGCTACACATATAGGGAAACTGATCGCTGACTCTAAGTTATATGTCATTAATAATGCTTCTATTTCACTTTTCCTATAAGAATTGTTTAGGAAGTTTACATTGAAATCACCAAAGATTAATAACTTCTAGTTTTTGTCTGACATACAGCATAATAGGGAATCATACTTTTTATGAATAGCTCCCAATCTCCTAATGGGGGCCTATACACTGTTGTTAACATAAGCACTATATTATCTAGCTGTAGCTCACATGCACAAACTTCAAAGTGCTGATCGACACGAAGTTTGCTTATTTCTACAGCTTTGTGTTTATATCCTTGTTTTGTGTAAATGGTAACCCCTCCTTTATCCATGCTAGATCTGCACGTGTAAGATGCTAAATTATACTCATTTATACCGACACTTTCCGTCCTCACAGTGACATGGTTTTCAGACAGACAAAGTATATCAATCTCATTCTTATTTTTGAGATCATCTAAGCACTCTAACAGCTCATCTACTTTATTTTTAATTCCCCTGATATTTTGATGAAGTAAGTTGATACTACCCTTAGCTTTATCCCTGTCTATTGTGCATGAAGCTTCTTTTATTCTATTTTTCTTGATTGTTGTCTGTCTTGACTTTTGCTTTAACCTAAAAACTTGTCTGTCTGGGACCATTAACCACAGGGATCATCCCTTGTGTGATTGTGTCCCCCCCCCTCCCCCTTAAAGTATTTGCTAATAGAGAAGCTAAATTATCTTCCACCTTCCTATTTAGGTGCAGGCCATGGTTAGTGTGTACCCATCTACCAATAGCAGCAACTCGAACAACACCGAGGCTGTCTCTAGACTGTGTAACGACCACTCTGGGCTGTCGCTCTCTGCTGGAGTCAGCGACCCTGCCAAGTTGTTGCTGTCACCGTTTGATTGGCTGTGCGACTCCGCAAGCTGATGGGCCACCTGTTGGCGGACGCAGCACTTTGCAGGCCACATACAGCTTAAGTTCTGCGGACGTTTGCGTCTTCGTGCATCTTCACGACTGCTATAGTTTACTGAAAAATAAATGAATGTTTTACCAATGATGTTTTCCTGGCGATATGCCGGATGCTATCAGGCACCTACTCACTGCTTCACTGGTACCCTGTATTTGACACGGTGCCCCACTGTATGCTATTAATGAAGGTACGTGTATATCAGACAGGTTCTCAGACATGTGAGCGGTTCGAAGACTTCTGAATTAGTAGCACCCAGTATGTTGTCTTCAACGGAGACTGCTCATCAGAGACAAGGATATCGACAGGAATACCCCAGGGAAACGTGACAGGACCGCTATTAATACACAAGGACCACGAACATACGATAAATTATGGCTTATATGGAGGCATACAGAGTGTCGTCCTTCCTTTCGCTCTATTTGCGAGTGAAACAGGTAGGGATATGAGTAGTAGTGGTAGAGGATACCCTCCCCCACGCACCGTACGGTTCTTGCGGAGTATGTGTGTAGATGCAGATGAACATGCCCAGGATGGTGAACTACTGGCCTAGTGACCTCTGTGGAGCCACTTCCATACGCACCATAGAGGCCCTCTATCACAATCCACCATGGTTTATTTCAGAGATTCGATTAAAGTTGTCTCTCCTCTAGGCTTTCTTTTTGCGAAGTTTCATAAATTCTTATCTAGAAGCACTCTTCAAAAAGTAAGTTACACATTGTTAAGGTAGACCAAGTATCTTGTATTAAATGTTGCACTACTAAGTGTTACAGATAAATGACACTGTTATTTAACGTAAGTCAGCAAGTCTCTATAAACTGAGATCGGAACTTAGTGCCAATAGTTCAGTTCCTTGACGATAGAAATTCGTTTCTTGGTCACGGAGTCATCTGAGAAGTGCTATTGAGCATGTTCATCGTCAGAAAATCTGCGACGGCTTCGAATCAGTCTGTAGATTGCCTGGACATTGTCGTCTGTAGCCGTTGTCGATGGCTTTCCTTCCTGAAAAGCACCAACACATCTATCTGTGAGGCCTTGGTCAAGTTGTTGGCACCATTTCACTACAGCTCGACGCGACGTTGCATTTGGTCCACTTACAGCCAGAATTTCGTGATGAATATACACTCCTGGAAATTGAAATAAGAACACCGTGAATTCATTGTCCCAGGAAGGGGAAACTTTATTGACACATTCCTGGGGTCAGATACATCACATGATCACACTGACAGAACCACAGGCACATAGACACAGGCAACAGAGCATGCACAATGTCGGCACTAGTACAGTGTATATCCACCTTTCGCAGCAATGCAGGCTGCTATTCTCCCATGGAGACGATCGTAGAGATGCTGGATGTAGTCCTGTGGAACGGCTTGCCATGCCATTTCCACCTGGCGCCTCAGTTGGACCAGCGTTCGTGCTGGACGTGCAGACCGCGTGAGACGACGCTTCATCCAGTCCCAAACATGCTCAATGGGGGACAGATCCGGAGATCTTGCTGGCCAGGGTAGTTGACTTACACCTTCTAGAGCACGTTGGGTGGCACGGGATACATGCGGACGTGCATTGTCCTGTTGGAACAGCAAGTTCCCTTGCCGGTCTCGGAATGGTAGAACGATGGGTTTGATGACGGTTTGGATGTACCATGCACTATTCAGTGTCCCCTCGACGATCACCAGTGGTGTACGGCCAGTGTAGGAGATCGCTCCCCACACCATGATGCCGGGTGTTGGCCCTGTGTGCCTCGGTCGTATGCAGTCCTGATTGTGGCGCTCACCTGCACGGCGCCAAACACGCATACGACCATCATTGGCACCAAGGCAGAAGCGACTCTCATCGCTGAAGACGACACGTCTCCATTCGTCCCTCCATTCGCGCCTGTCGCGACACCACTGGAGGCGGGCTGCACGATGTTGGGGCGTGAGCGGAAGACGGCCTAACGGTGTGCGGGACCGTAGCCCAGCTTCATGGAGACGGTTGCGAATGGTCCTCGCCGATACCCCAGGAGCAACAGTGTCCCTAATTTGCTGGGAAGTGGCGGTGTGGTCCCCTACGGCACTGCGTAGGATCCTACGGTCTTGGCGTGCATCCGTGCGTCGCTGCGGTCCGGTCCCTGGTCGACGGGCACGTGCACCTTCCGCCGACCACTGGCGACAACATCGATGTACTGTGGAGACCTCACGCCCCACGTGTTGAGCAATTCGGCGGTACGTCCACCCGGCCTCCCGCATGCCCACTATACGCCCTCGCTCAAAGTCCGTCAACTGCACATACGGTTCACGTCCACGCTGTCGCGGCATGCTACCAGTGTTAAAGACTGCGATGGAGCTCCGTATGCCACGGCAAACTGGCTGACACTGACGGCGGCGGTGCACAAATGCTGCGCAGCTAGCGCCATTCGACGGCCAACGCCGCGGTTCCTGGTGTGTCCGCTGTGCCGTGCGTGTGATCATTGCTTGTACAGCCCTCTCGCAGTGTCCGGAGCAAGTATGGTGGGTCTGACACACCGGTGTCAATGTGTTCTTTTTTCCATTTCCAGGAGTGTATGTGTTGGCTTGAACATGAACCTTTCCAAAACAAAAGTAATATCCAACAAATGGGTCCCAGCTGGAGATGTGAAAGTCAAGGACAGTCTACTAGAAGAGGTCAGTGAATATGTCTACCTTGGCCAGATTATAAATATGATGGAAGACATAAGGCCAGAAATCTATCGACGCATCAAGCTTGGCTGGCAAGCATTTGGGAAGAATTCAAAAATATTCAGATAAAAAATGCCAGTAAATCTGAAGAAAGCAGTATTTGATCAATGCATTCTTCCTGTGATGACGTATGGCTGCGAGACATGGACACTGAACTCATTCACAAAAGGGAAACTTAGGACAGCACAGAGAGCCATGGAGAGATCAATGCTGGGCTATACAAGAAAGGACAGGAAAAGGGCAGATGACATCCGGCCTGTGACGATGGTTAATGACATCTTAGAGAGAGTAGGTTTCCTTGAAATGGCAGTGGACTGGCCACGTTGCAAGAAGAAAAGACAACAGATGGACGAAGCTAGTACTGGAGTGGTGTCCAAGAGAGCACCGGAGGCCTAGAGGAACACCACCAGACAGATGGGACAAAGACATCAAGAAGATCGCTGGTAACACCTGGCAGAGAACTGCCCAAGACCGTCCCACTTGGAGAAGACTTCTGAAAGCCTACCTGAATCCACGACTCGAAGAGGCCACATCATCTAATGATTGAATTGGCTGATGATGATGATGATGATGATGATGATGATGATGATGATGATATGTGTAATTTAGACGTGTTGCCCGTAAGAATCGTACTATGATGCGACTGCTAATTATACAGGAGCAGAACTGCAGCTGTGGGAATCCGAGAACATACACTGAGGTGACAAAAGTCATGGGATACCTCCTAATATGGTGTCGGACCGCCTTTTGCCCGGCGTAGTGAATGGTCTCGACGTGGTACGAACTCAATTAGTCGTTGGAAGTACACTACTAAAATACTGAGCCATGCTGCCCCTACAGCCGAACATAATTGCGAAAGTGTTGCAGGTGCAGAATTTTATACACGCACTGGCCTCTCGATTATGTCCCATAAATGTTCGATGAGATTCGTTACGGGCGATCTGGGTGGCCAACTCATTCACTCGAATTCTCCAGAATGTTCTTCAAATCAATCGCGAACAATTCTGGCCAGAGACATGCCGCACTGTCATCCATAAGAAATCAGTCATTGTTTAGAAACGTGAAGTCCACGAATGGTTGCAAACGGTCTCCAAGTAGCCGAACATAACCATTTCCAGTCAGTGATCGGTTCAGTTGGACCTGAGGGTCCAGTCCACATTATTATGGAGCCAGCATCAGCTTGCACAGTACTTCGTTGACAACGTGGGTCCATGGCTTCGTGGATCTGCGCCACACTCGAACCCTGCTACCAGCTTTTAATAACTGAAATCGGGACTCATCTGACGAAGGCACGGTTTTCCAGTCGTCTAGAATCGAACCGATGTGGTCACGAGCCCAGAGAGGCGGTACAGGCGATGTTGTGCTATTATCAAAGGTACTCGTGTCAGTCGTCTGCTGCCAAAGCCCATTAGCGCTACATGACGCCGCTCTCTCCTAACGGAAACGTTCGTCATACGTCCCACATTGATTCCTGCGATTCTTTCACGAAATGTTGCTTGCCACTGATAACCCTACGGAAATGCCGCTGCTCCGGGTCGTTAAGTGAAGGCCGTTGGCCACTGCGTTTTCCGTGATGAGAAGTAACGCCTGAAATTTGATATTCTCCGCACACTCTTGACACTGTGGATCTCGGAATATTGGATTCCCTAACGACTTTCGAAACATAGTAGGCCATGCGTCTAGCTCCAACTACGTTCCGCGTGCAAAATCTGTGAATTCCCATCGTGCGGCCATAACTTTGAAAACCTTTTCACATGAATCACCTGAGTGCCAATGACATCACCGTCAATGCACTGTCTTTTTATACTTTGTGTACCGCTATCTGTATGTATGCATATCGCTGTCCCTTGACTTTTGACACCTCATATTCTCTTCCGACAATGCGTCACACTTGTTTTGCAATGGTCTTAGCGTAAGACAACGCGTGTAACTTACGTTTTGAGATCCCCTTGTCATATAGAGTCAGAACCACAGTTTGTTATATACTATGCGTGTAGTAATATTGCATTTTTCTCAAGAAATTTTTACTTGAGCAAAATATCGTGCAAAACTTAAACGCCTTAGGGATAATAACCATGCAGTGTGTAGTTTTCTATGAACAGCTGTTATCACTCAAGCATGAAGCACTTACAAAATTCTTGTTTGATAGCTATCAACCCGCACACGCATATGACAACAAATTAATGCCTGAGTTTTGTATATATATCTGTATTTATGTCATGAACTTCCTGCAAAAACAACAAACATTTTTTCACGAATATAATGTACCCAGTATTGTAGTTTTTGGTCTAGCAATTAAACAGTTGTTAAACACCGAATTTTTTTTTAAAAAAAGCAAACCGTACTTGTCTGATTAAATTTTCACGCTTCTTATTACTTGCTTATCTTTATTAATTTATTTTTTACGATTAACAGATTCAGGAGGATGTAGGTTGCAGTCGGTACTGGGAGATGAAGAAGCTTGCACAGGATAGAGTAGCATGGAGAGCTGCATCAAACCAGTCTCTGGACTGAAGACCACAACAACAACAACGATACACTAAACACAAGTAACTGTCCTCTAACGAGATGTGAAAGCGTTCTAGGATGAGGAGCTAGTCGAGTTTTGTGATGTCACAGTGACGAATAACTCGTTCCACAGCATTCCGAACGACTGAATAAGACCTGTCAGAATTTTGTTTCGAGGGGAGGAACGTGGCCAATGAGATGCAAGATTGCGTTCTACGTCACAAGCAGATCTTAGAAGATTATAGCACTTGCAGCTGAAGTCCATATTTCGTGGGTTTTACATTATAACTAAAGTGCTATGAATATATGATCCTTCAAAGAACCATCACATTGGGAAACTCTCGAAAACGCGTCATTCTAAAACGACGTGTTGTAATAAAATGACAGGAAATGTCATATTTGTGGTTGAATAATTTTCGTGTTATAATTTGTGTGATATAAAAGCATGCAATTCCAAGCATTGGCACATTGAAGCTCTGTCGAAATTAAATGACAGTTAATGATGTACATGAAACACATAGATGTACATCATACCAGCCTACCATAGCGAAGTGAATAGAGGCATGGAGCTGTAAAGTCGAATGTAGTTAGTTCGCGTTTTTTTCTCAGGAGTGAGTTTGTTCGAGTTTAGCATCATACCAGGGAACACAGGCAAACGAGTTGAAAGGTTTCTCTCTATGTCACTGCCTGATTAAATCGTAATTAAGTTTTTATTTATTTATTAACCCAAAAAACTATCCATATTGGAGATATAGAATTCTGTTATAAATATTGTGTATGTTACACAATCAGCACACAGATACGTACATTAGCACATCTGTGCACACACACACACACACACACACACACACACACACACACACACACACACACACACAAACAAACATAAACATACACAAACACACACTCTCCCATATGTACTCACTTTTACATGAAGTACAGAAAATTCAATGGTAATATTGCACCAACTCTACCATCTGGTGAGCAAGATATATGAGACAGGCGAAATACCCTCAGACTTCAAGAAGAATGTAATAATTCCAATCCAAAAGAAAGCAGGTGTTGACAGATATGAAAATCACCGAACTATCGAGTTTAATAAGTCACGGCTGCAAATACAAACGCGAATTCTTTACAGACGAATGGAAATACTGGTAGAAGCCGACCTCGGGGAAGATCAGATTGGATTCCGTAGAAATGTTAGAACACGCGAGGCAATACTGACCCTACGACTTATCTTAAAAGATAGATTAAGGAATGGCAAACCTACGTTTCTAGCATTTGTAGACTTAGAGAAAGCTTTTGACAATGTTGACTGGAATACTCTCTTTCAAATTCCGAAGGTAGCAGGGGGAAATACAGGGAGCGAAAGGCTATTTACAATTTGTACAGAAACCAGATGGCAGTTATAGGAGTCGACGAGCATGAAGGGGAAGCAGTGGTTGGGAAGGGAGTGAGACAGGATTGTAGCCTATCATCGATGTTATTTAATCTGTATATTGAGCAAGCAGTAAAGGAAACAAAAGAAAATTCGGCGTAGGAATTAAAATCCATGGAGAAGAAATAAAAACTTTGAGGTTTGCCGATGACATTGTAATTCTGTCAGAGACAGCAAAGGACTTGGAAGAGCAGTTGAACGGAATGGACAGTGTCTTGAAAGGAGGATGTGAGATGAACATCAACAAAAGCAAAACGAGGATAATGGAATGTAGTCGAATAAAGTCAGGTGATGACGAGGGAATTAGATTAGAAATGAGACACTTAAAGTAGTAAAGGAGTTTTGCTATTTGGGGAGCAAAATAACTGATGATGGTTGAAGTAGAGAAGATATAAACAGTTGACTGGCAATCGCAAGGAAAGCGTTCCTGAAGAAGAGAATTTTGTTAACATCGAGTATAGACTTAAGTATCAGGAAGTCGTTTCTGAAAGTATTTGTATGGAGTGTAGCCATGTATGGAAGTGAAACATGGACGATAAATAGTTTAGAGAAGAAGAGAATAGAAGCTTTTGAAATGTCGAGCTACAGAAGAATGCTGCAGATTAGATGGGTAGATCACATAACTAATGTGGAGGTATTGAATGGAATTGGGGAGAATTTGGCACAACATGACTAGAAGAAGGGATCGGTTGGTAGGACAAGTTCTGAGGCATCAAGGGATCACCAATTTAGTATTGGAGGGCAGCGTGAAGGGTAAAAATCGTAGAGGGAGACCAAGAGATGAATACACTAAGCAGATTCAGAAGGATGTAGGTTGCAGTAGGTACTGTGAGATGAAGGAGCTTGCACAGGATAGATTAGCATGGAGAGCTGCATCAAACCAGTCTCAGGACTGAAGACCACAACAACAAAAACAAATGATTTATTGGGCTTTATCAAACAAAAGAACTTGCACAACTTGCAGTAAGAGATTTTGTACCTTCTTCTTTAAATTTTTGTATTTCACAAAATCTAAAAATTTTTCTACTGAATAGGCGAACTTCTTCTTTTGCCTTTGTCCCACACGCACACGGAGTCAGCATAGTAATGAACGGATTTGGCATGGTTAATTAAGGGGTAGCGGAAGCCCTTCCTGTTGCTACCCTGTACCCCAGATGGGAGGCAATATGTGTACCCCAACTACCTTCATACAGTGTTAGCTATATGTAAATGTCTGAATGTAATTTCGAATTTTCTATGAACCATGTAACTGAGATGGGACCTGGGTACCAGCCCAGTATTCATCTAGTCCGAAGTGGGAAACCGGCTAAATATCACATCCAGGCTTGCTGCCTAACCAACCCTCATCATTAATGAATGTATCAGGCGGATTCAATGTAGGCTCAATGCACCTACCTAAAGCCAGGACACAGCTTGCTCACATGCACAGTTACTGAATGATCAAATAGAAACAGCCTTAGGGTTTTACTAAAAATAGTGAGAATAATGAAATAATTTTTCTCAAATGGCACATTATCATAAAAGTGTTTTACAACGTTTGTAAAGGAAGCATTAAAAGCTGATGACCTTTCTGACTGGATATGTAACTTTCCTTTTTGGCTTGTATGTGGTTCATGGATAATGAAATTTGTATTTATGTATACTACGGACAGAGCGGTATGGTTAGCACACTCACGAGAGAGGTAATATGCATGTTAATAGAGCTAATATAGATCAGTTTTACACAGGTTAATTTTCCTAAACAAACTGTGAGGTCTGAGGGCCAGATACATCCGACAACTGCCGCTGGAGAGTATTGCGGTCGCAAACCAGAGTAAGGAGCGTTATTCATGTGATGTGCCAGCTCGTTTCTAGGCATGCATCAACCTTGATGGAAATCATCTGTTGTACTTCACGATGAGAAGCGTGTCTTGCCTGAGGACAGCTAAACGAATGGTGAAAGCAATCAGCAAACGTCAAGAATTTAATCTTAACTGTGAAACATAATGAAGCAATACTCACCTGGTTTTTACTTGACAGTTTGAATCATATGCAAACAAATAAAAAGCAGCACACAAAGGAATTAAAGACATTAGCTGTCAGTGAGCATTGATTTATATCAATGAGGTAAGTTGAAAATTTGCCCCAGAATGATTTGAACCTGGGACACTGGCATACTAGGCAGACACACTGACTACTACACCATCCAGACACAGCAGTCACAACAAGCGCATGGACTACGTTAGCATGCTTCCCATCAGACCCAAAGTCTCAACTTCTATCACACACTTCTGATGTACTACCCTTGCTCATTAGCCTCATTACTTGAGGGATCTCACAGATTCCCCTAAGTGTTCGATGTTGTTGTGAATCTGCATTGAAGGGATCATAGGCCATCACCTTAGTTATATATGTGGTGTCTGCTCTTTCAGACAGTTAAAGCGAAACGGAAAATGATCCCTTCGGTGCAGATGCACAACATGCTTTAACTCTTATGGGAATCGGCGAGATGCTGTGAGTAATGAGGCTAATAAGGAGAGACACTGTATCAGTAGTGTGTTGAATGAGTTGAGAGTTTGGATCTGACAGGAGGTGTGCTAGGGTAGTCTGTGCAGTTGTGGTGACCACTTTGTCTGGATGGCGTACTAGTCAGTGAAGCTGTCTTCGTGAGTTCGATCCCCGGCCTGGCACAAAATTTCAGCTTGCACCATTGATATAAATCGGTGCCCATCTTTAATTCCCTTGTGTCTTGATTTGTAGTAGCTGCAGGATCTAAATGGTGCGTTTTTTTTACATGTCCAAAAGAACAGACATCCACCCATATAGATAAATAAGAAATTAACTTCACATCAATATACAGCAACTCTGATAATGAATTCGTTCAAGTTAAAACACTGCAGCTGTTCGTTACATGATATACACGTCGGTGTGTCCGCAGCTCGTGGTCGTGCGGTAGCGTTCTCGCTTCCCACGCCCGGGTTCCCGGGTTCGATTCCCGGCGGGGTCAGGGATTTTCTCTGCCTCGTGATGACTGGGTGTTGTGTGATGTCCTTAGGTTAGTTAGGTTTAAGTAGTTCTAAGTTCTAGGGGACTGATGACCATAGATGTTAAGCCCCATAGTGCTCAGAGCCATTTTTTACACGTCGGTGAATGTAATAGCCGATGATAATTTACAATAACGCATAAAATCCTGCTGCATCTTTCTTTTCGGCAGGAGTCTTATGAAGTTTCCCTCCCCTCTGATCTCGAGCAGTGCAGTCCGAGCACAGCCCTGTGGCTTCATTCCAGTGGCAACATCTGAAACTTCGAAACACTTCCTGCGGTACCAACGTAACAGAAGGGTCTACTGTATGAGAAAGTGTCACGTGAGGCGACTTCAAGCCAATCACGAACCGTAGTTGGTGGCAAGCGGAGGGGATACATGACCATACCTTCCCAGTCCAGAGTATTACTCCAGTCATTTTCACATGAAATACTGACTTCACCTCTCTGAGCATGTCGTGAGAATCGTCTTCTCTGTGCTCAAACACAGCTCTCATCTTCATTCGATGCCTCATGACAAAAGAATAGATTCCCGCTACACTGATTGATTTAAAGATTGGAAAAGTCGGTTATAATCACGCCATCCCGTAGGAATTTTCGTTCTGACTCTGAGCTGCCTGATAACTTAAATTATCGAAATATCGAATGTAGAACTGTTGCGGAGTTGTACCTAATGTTTGTAATCTACTCTAACGGTATGTTGTTTGTGATTATTGTAGTCGTTTGAGTTTAGGATTTCCCGTTGTATAATGATTTTGAGCTGACTTATTGCTTGCCGAAGTATCGCTCCATTTGGACGACGCCACCCGACTGAGTACCCGAGAACATTTCAAAATCACTATTTTCGTTAATCACGTTCATGTCTCAAGCAATAAACTGACATAGCATCTTACTCAGAAGGTAATCGTCGATTCTCATTGACAGTCAATAACGATTTTCATGCTAAACATCGGAAAAAGATATAACGTACTGCAAAAACAGCGGGTGATCAAAAAGTCAGCATAAATTTGAAAACTGAATAAATCACGGAATAATGTAGATAGAGAGGTACAAATTGCCACACATGCTTGGAATGGCATGGGGTTTTATTAGAACCAAAAAAATACAAACGTTCAAAAAAAAAAATGCCTGACAGATGGCGCTTCATCTGATCAGAACAGCAATAATCAGCATAACAAAGTAAGACAAAGCAAAGATGATGTTCTTTACAGGAAATGCTCAATATTTCCACCATCATTCCTCAACAATAGCTGTAGTCGAGGAATAATGTTGTGAACAGCACTGTAAAGCATGTCCGGAGTTATGGTGAGGCATTAGCGTCGGATGTTGTCTTTCAGCATCCCTAGAGATGTCGGTCGATGACGATACACTTGCGACTTCAGGTAACCCCAAAGCCAATAATTGCACGGACTGAGGTCTGGGGACCTGGGAGGCCAAGCATGACGAAAGTGGCGGCTGAGCACACGATCATCACCAAACGAAGCGCGCAAGAGATCTTTCACGCGTCTAGCAATACTTTTTTTTTTTTTTTGGTTCTTATAAAACCCCGTCATTCCAAGCATGTGTGTCAATCTTTACCTCTCTATCCACATTATTCCGTGGTTTATTAACTTTTCAAATTTGTACTGACTTTTTGATCACCCGGTATATTCCAAAAGGTATTACAAGAAAATATTTAGCTATTTGTAAAGTCATTTAACTAAAAAGGGTATGTTTAGAAAAATTATTGAACTGACTGGACATGGTTGTTAGCAAGAAGTTTCAGTTAAGGATAGAAACAAACAGAGAAAATAATGTGGTAGTGTAGCAACTTCGGGAGCTGGCGGTCGTATTGCGAACAGGAGGCTACGCATGGTGTGTGGATGAGTGGTCCAGTTCACACCTGGAGATGTCAGTGACAAAGTCATATCTGTAATAACATTTATTTATCGTGTAAAGTGTATAGGGTCATGTTTTCAGAGTAGTGGCCAGAGGCCGGGCGTAAATTTGCGTGCCACGCAGAAGTGATGATGCTTTGTCAGCGAGTCTTGACGTCGCCCCACAGGTCGGTACAATGACCACGTGCTATACTGGTGGCAGCTTAGGGACGAGAAGGTGCCGACCGCTAAACATCCCACGATACAGTTCGGCTCCCACCACACCACTCTCAAAGGGAGCCTGTTGTGTGTTTAAGTGGGAACTGTCGACTGTGGTCGAGGATGTCGACTGTCATGACGACTAGGACCTGGTCATCCACTACAGATTGGCCAAGACTAAAGCAGATGCTCATGAGTTTGACAGGACGCTGCACAAAAGTGCCACACTTGCTCGGTGTGGAGATGGCAGCTTGCAGATAATCCACAATGATCACCAGCGTAGATGGACTGGCTGCATCGCAGTCTTCTCATCCACAATGACCCATTAGGTGGCAATGACAGAGCATGACTCTGTACGCATCAGGTTTGTTGGATCTCTGTGTTGAAGTCAGCAAGCAGGTAGCAGCCCGACTGTCATCGATCAGCTTGTCATGTTTTCACTGATACATAGGAAACTGTCATTCTCTCTGTTTCTAGCGACAACTATTGCTAAACAGCGAACCTGGAGATGAGGAAGTAAAGGAAGCGAACTGTTTCTATTGATAAAGAAAGAATTTGTTCTTTGTAACTGAAGCAACCAGACACTGGTTGGTGCATGTTATAAAACATCTTTTCCTCGAAAGAGTTGTACTGATATCATATATGGATGCAGATCTGGGGAACAGCGCCTGGAACAGAGTATTTAATGAGAGTGAAAGAAAGACTATAAAAAAAAATAAAGAACGAACTGGAAACGTATGAAGCCCAGTGATACAGAAGGGTATTAAAAATTAAGAAGTCAGCATGTTATTCCACTGCTTATTGCAGAACTGAAGTCTAGCTAAACATCTAGGGGAGCAGAGCAGGTGTGTTACCCTGCTACATAGTTATGGCTCTATACGCTTGTGTAGGTGAAATGGCACACACTTACAGGTAATCCTGCTAACAAACTCGATTACTGCAGTAAGTTTACTTACTTGTTTGTACTCTTAGGTTCTTCGGTGACAAAAAAATCGTTCAAATGGTTCTGAGCGCTATGGGACTTAACATCTGAGGTCGTCAGTCCCCTAGAACTTAGAACTACTTAAACCTAACTAACCCAAGGACATCACACACATCCATGTCCGAGGCAGGATTCTAACCTGCGATCGTTGCACTCGCACGCTTCCGGACTGAAGCGCCTAGAACTGCTCGGCCACTGTGGGGACAGGCACAGAACTACGGTCTCATAATCGACGTAGGCTGGAACTTAGATAGTAGCAACTATTTATTCACAACCGATACAAAAGAGTTACATGTTTGCACCTGTTACTGTCCTTCAGAGTAGTCACCAGCGTTGTGTAGAACCCGTTGCCAGCTGTATGGAAGGCGTAGTATATTGTTATCAGAGCGAATGCCCTGAAGTGGTTCCTTCATCTTCGGAATCAAATCAAAGTCACAAGGACTTAAGTCCATGGATTATGGTGGATGGTACAATACTTCCCAGTTCCATCGACTGAACAGAGCAGCCATAGCTTGCGTTGAATGCGCTCGCCCATTGTAGTGCAAAATGGTGGGCGGGTTGTGCAGAAACTGTCCCAAAGCTGGTCGTTTCTGGAGCATCACCTGCGACCAACTTTGCGAAAGAGCTGTTCCAGAGATTCGACAGGCAGTAGACCGCTCCATTCGCACCATCAACGGGACAGGCTCTGCTAACAGTATACTACACCTTTCACGTCGCTTGCAATGGGTTCTACACAACGCTAGTGACTACTTTGAAGGGCAGTAACAGGTACAAACATGTAACTCTTTTGTATCGGTTGTGAATAAATAGTTGCCACTATTTAAGTTTCAACCCTCGTAAAATTGCTTTTCCCGGTAATCATACAGTTCGATAACGAACACAACATTCTAGCAGTGCAATAATGTTCGCCCTGGTGCAGTCTGCATTGTTCCCAAATGTATTCAGGATTGAGGCTCTCCCTGAGTGGTCCCTGACCTCCTTTCCCTGGGAGGGGGGGGGGGGGGGGGGGCGGGCTAGATGTGGCAATGTCACTATGCCCACTCCCCCACCTCCCATGCTCGCTCTCCCCTCCACTCATTTCCCCCTCCCACCACTTCCCCCTTTCCCCACTTGCCGTTCCCCCCACTTACCCCCTTCCCCTATCCTCCTCCAGTTGTGAATTGGTCGGAAATCGACTCACTCTGTGCTGAGCTACTGAAGAGGAGAGACGTAAGGTACTGTCTTGGGTTCAAATGGTTCAAATGGCTCTGAGCACTATGGGACTTAACATCTATGGTCATCAGTCCCCTAGAACTTAGAACTACTTAAACCTAACTAACCTAAGGACATCACACAACACCCAGTCATAACGAGGCAGAGAAAATCCCTGACCCCGCCGGGAATCGAACCCGGGAACCCGGTCGCGGGAAGCGACAACGACTGTCTTGGGGATTGTGTTCATTTACTTATGTGTGTATTACCCTGCTAGAAGAACTTCCTAAATTTTGGCAGGGAAACTGAACTGACAGTTGTCCTACAGGCCTGGTGCTTGACATTCAAATGAACTCAACTTTTTTAAAATTGGCGGCACAATGCAAAAATGCTTTGTGAAAAAAAACTTGTCTACACACAGAAAAACACTCGAAAATCGACAACTGAGACAAAACCTTAATACCTCCTATACATCGAAAAAACACCTTCTAAATGGTCTGATCATGGGTCACCAGATACTGTGAAAAACTTTGAGCTGCACTTAGCACAGCTTTAACGAAACAACAGTTCTTCTAGTAATACACAGCTTGGTACAGACATAAAAACTTCGCCTACACAGGTATAAAAACACACACAGAAAAGCTGCTCGAAATTCTCACTTGTATCCTAATGCAACATACGACGTTAAAAACGAAACAAAATATCACAGAACTCGCCATCTTGTTCTTACCACATGCACAGAAAAGTCATACTTATCTCGGAATTCCCGCCCATGTCTTAATGCACTACACAGTGTTAAAAACGAAATTAAATATCACTAATCTTTCCTTCTTATTCCAATTGCGTGCATAGAAAACCATACTTAATGCGATACACAGTGATAAATATTCTGAAACCTTGGCTAAACTCACATACAGATCATATAAGGACTCGAAAACATACAGCAAAAGATCGCAATTCACGAGCGAGCTGACGGATCACACACTCAGCATACAAGTCCTCCCTACCTCCGCTAGCTGCCACAGCTGTCGGTGGTTAATATGTCACACTGGCCAGTGCACACTGCTGCCACTGCCAGCGCCGCCACATTGCGGCCGGCGAAACTACTGTCACACATCAGTGGAGGCCACTCACAGCCAAATACCTACTGCACACTAGATCTGTTTTTTGTTGCTCTGCAAGAGACATCGTGCCAGCCTGCCCATGTACTGTTCATTTCGTTCATTGTCCGTAATCCCAGGGTAGTCATGGTAACAGTTCTGCAAGCCTCCCATGGAAATGGGATGTTTCCTGCAGATGTGCTTCTAGAAATGCTTCTCCTTTGGATGTTAGTGGGTGGAAAACAGGCATATTTTACTAGAAATGTGTAACAATATAACAGGGCTACTTATCTTGTTGTCACAATTGATAGCGTTCTACTGGCTCCTTCTAAGAAGGAGTATGCACATAAAGATTTCCAGAGCACCCACTAAAAATCAGCAGGTCTTGGTATACTAGGACCGACCGTAACATCCTCAAAAAAAAAAAAAATCACTATCAAAGATGATACCAACTCATTTCAGGAAGGGGCTCTCCCTCCCTCCCCTCCCTCACCTAACAAGGGAGTCTGGACCATCCCAGGAGAAGAAGAATACAATTACGTCTTCTGTGAGAATTTGCAGTTTTGCCTGAAACATAGCAATTTATCTCGCTAGTGATTTACCAGTTTCTTCTGAGAAGACCACCCATCAGAAGCCAGCAGGTGTTTGTTGAAGATAATGAGAACACATACAGGTAGACCAGTGGACTTGCTCCAGCTTGCTGGTCAGAGTTCCCGTAATCCTATTCAATACCTCCAAAATAAGGTGGGGAGCTCGAGGTTATATAAACCCTACCCCCTCCACAGTAACCTTCATTGTGCTGTAGTCTGCAGCTGTGGTTGTTTGCCTCTCTGTGATCGCTATGAAGTGTCCCTCATCCACCGGTACTGCGAGCGCCAAAAGCTTGAGACTGGATGGTGAAGAATGGCTGCATAAGTACATATTTTCGTCTTCAGCAATTCAGATTTGGTTAAAACTGTGCAGCTGTGTGTCTGTGTACAAGTTCCTCAGAAGCTTTGCACTTGTAGATAGGTGGGAGGCTATTCCTTCTACACTTCAGTGATAGTCTGCTGCCCTATAACTTCTTATTATGTATGTATTGTGTACACAAGTTCCTCAGCAGCTGTAAACTTGTTGATCAGTAGGAGGCTATTATTCCTACATTTTACTGATAGTTTCCTGTCCTGTCCAATGATACCATATATATATATATATATATATATATATATATATATATATATATATATATATATATATATATATCAGATTTCATATTATACTTTTGTAGTTAATGCTCAGATTCCATTGTATATTTTCGCAACAAAAATTTTCTTTGTGGTTATTACAGTATTCATTCATCAGTTTCAGGAGAAACTAATTCGAGAGTGGGAGGCTGAAAGAGGGCTGGTTGATGAGAGTATGCTGTGAAGGCGACCCTACAACCTCACTTACATTCTTCACAGAAAAACATATGCAGCAGCTTATTAATTCATATGTGTGTATGCTTAGAGTGTTAACTATCACAAATCATATTTCAGGGATACTCCTAGGATTTGGTTGCTCAAAGAGCTCGAGAAACTTTCACTGGAGGTTGATAAGCTTTACGGCATCAACATTCCAATCACCAATTCAAAGGAGAATAATGATCTGTACACAAGGGGTGTTGACGTATTTGTGGCCGAAACTCCTCGTAGGGGCCACTGTCATCTTACAGAGAGTTCCGTGGTGCTACCCGTAACACACGGAGTCTGGAGTATCAATAACAGATACCTGACTTTTTCCACAATATAAGCAGGTATGGTGCTCACGTTGTTATTGAGCATTTGGCTAAGTTCGGTATGGAGAAGGATCAGGTAAGTGTCCTGCCTGAATGTGTCGAGAAATCTATCTCATTCGTAAAACGAATGGCTCCAAGAATTGTGCTCCTCTTCCTAGACTCGCTACGATTTATGCAGTCACTAGTCCAGAAGCTTGTTGAAACTGTACCTCAGAAGGACATGCACATCATAAGAGGTGCACATTCCTATGACGCAAAGTTTCAGCTTGTGACAAGGAAGGGGGTATTCCCATATGCATATCTGGACTGTATGGAGAAGCTCAATGGAACCAGACTACCCAACATATCTACATTCTCCAGTAACCTTACAGGTGATGTCATAATGGATGCAGAGTATGAGCATGCTGTGAATGTTGGACAGGTGTTTAACATCCGTAATTTGGGAGAGTATGCAAGACTTTTAGGAAACAGAATGGCGTTTGGTAGCTGATGTTTTCGAGAAATTCTGGCATGTCTGCATGATCACACATTATACAAATCCTGCCCTTTATTACACAGCACCTGGGTTGCCTTGGAACGCCATGCTCAATAAAACGCAAGTCAACATGCTTTTGACTGATGCTGACAAGCTTCTTTTCTTTGAGCGAGGGATCCATGGGAGACTTGATTATTCTGGTGTACTGGATGTTGTGGAGACAGACGTTGCATATCCTAAACAGTTTGAATGACGTGTAAAGCGATTTTCCATTATGTGCAAGCAATTAGTTCCATGGGGCGGGACCCCTCAGGTTATGACAATGCTGGCGAATAAGCAGAGACATGTCATAGATATGTCATGCATTAAATAAACCTTCAGCAATGTCTCAGTTTAAGGACAGAGGTAACTGCAATTAGCCACCCTGTCTCCCTCAAGCAGTCAGCCTGGCTGAAGGAATATGTTGATTTAAATACCGAAAAGACGACATTCACAAAAAAGAAAAAAACGATTCCGAAAAAGACTTTTATAACTGATGAATAATGCAGTTTTTGGCAACACGATGGAAATGTGAGAAAATATCGCGAAATTCTTGTCAGGTCTTGTTGGTATGGGCTTTGGGGCATAAGGAAGTGTACTACCAGACCAAATTTCAAACAGGTCACTATCTTCAACGAGAACTTGTTTGCTGTGTAAATGTCGAAGACTGCAGTAGAGTTCATGAAACCTGTCTACATTGATATGTGCATATTAGACCTGTTCAAATTCCACATGTAAAAATTCCATTATGAGTTTGCAAAACCTCATTTTGGTGATCCCGTGTTACTTTATATGGATGCAGATAGCTTCATCTATGGAAGAAAAACTGCGCTCCATATAAAGTAATGAGGTGCCTTGGTGGCATGGTGAAGAATTCGAGACATCTTCATACACAGTCGAAATCCTTACGCTATTGCCGCTCGTGGTCGTGCGGTAGCGTTCTCGCTTCCCACGCCCGGGTTCCCGGGTTCGATTCCCGGCGGGGTCAGGGATTTTCTCTGCCTCGTGATGACTGGGTGTTGTGTAATGTCCTTAGGTTAGTTAGGTTTAAGTACTTCTAAGTTCTAGGGGACTGATGACCATAGATGTTAAGTCCCATAGTGCTCCGAGCCATCTTACGCTATTTTTTCACAGAACAAGACGGTTGTTGGTTTAATGAAAAACAAGGTGAATGTGTCACCGACTGTGGAGTTTGTGTGTCCAAGGTCCAAGATATATGCATGTCACACATTGGAGAGTGCCACTGAGAGACAGGCAAAGGGTGTGCATCATGTGGCATCAAGAGCCCCCGAGACTGAAAATTATTTGCAGTGCCTGTACAGAGGTGTTCGTGCTACTCCACTACAGCTGCCGCACATGGTGCAGTAAACTAGTATTCGGTCTCAAGAGCATGAGGTGTACGCTGTGCTGCAGTCTAAAACTGATTTATCAAAGCTCATGACGATAAACGAGTCATTTATGATGGTGGGATACTTACATTATTCACTTGATGAAAGTGATCTATGAATGAGACAGAGTGAAAGCTTGCTTGTATGTATTTGGAATAGTATGGATCCTTTATCTTATTGTAAATATTTATAGTGTAAATGTATGTGTGTGTATGTGTGTACACTGTAAATGGTTCCTGTAATAGTCTAGTGTTTAAGTTTCACTTGCTGCCAAACATTCTGTCTGATTAGCTTTTAGTGTAAACAGATCCCACTCCGTCTGGAAAATATTCTCTTCCTGTGCTACTACGCCAAGGAAGATTGTATAAATATTCTCAGTCAGCACTATTGTGTCCTGGAAAATTGTGGAAAATATTCTCAACCAATGCTACCTTAAACTGTAAATATTCTCAACCAGTGTTATTGTAGGATGGACTATAAAAATAGTTACTAGTAATAGTAATAAATTTAAAGCCTCTCCACATTGAAAATGTCATAACCAAACTGTATCGAGTCGTAGTTATTAGTATTTCTGCACCGAAATATTAGAACCAAATTGTTTCTCGAAAACCAAATTACGCCTCAAGAACTAAATTGTATCTAGGAGAACTGAATAAACGAAAATTTTGTTTCCATATGTCTTTGTTGTAGTTATTTACAGAAAACTGATCCAAATTGTACATGTAAGGGAGGTGCAAGACATAAATGACATTAGTTTTAGACATGAGTGGTATTAAAGAAGTGAAATTTAAGATGGAGAATAGCAAAATATATGTAATGGTTGCTGTGATTAATATTTATTGTGCAGCACATCTTTCTTTATGGGAATAGGTAGCACATGACCATGTCTGCTTCCAGAGACATACAGCAAACATGTCTAAAATTATATCTCCTGTGCCTGAGAAGAACCACAGATGTGATATCTGGGTAAAGTTACAAACTAACAAGGAGTGAAAGAGAAGTCTGCAGATTGTAAAGTAAGAATTCATTCATTTTTCATTCAACTTAAAAATAATTTTACATTTTCATAAGCAGACACAACGCTATTTTGACACATCTTCTTCTTGAGTATATGGAGAGCAGGACTCTCGTAGAATTCCAGGTCTTGAATAGCAGCAAAGTTGAATACTCAACTTATCTATGTGATCTTCTCCTCACCTTTGACATAGGTGTCAGTGTGCTCGAATAATCGAAGCAACGTCACCATATCTTTATAGGGTATATCAGGCTCATTCCAATAAATTGCATGGTAGAAACATGTTAACCACTATGCTTTCCTGTGTGTTTTAGCACACCTCACTTCCTTAAAGACCTTGGTGATGCAATGTGGAAACTAGCCATTATTCATGTAATGTTTAAATGTCTTTTCTTTGTGCATATTCTCCATGAAATAGATTGATATTTGGTGTTTCCATCAATATAATCACCTTTGCTCTTATTATTATATGATCTTGTAGATGTCAAGTCTGTCATAATAGACTCTGGTTTTTGTAATAATCTACATTTCTATGTACATCATCCTCTATTCGCTTTGAGCTAGATTGCTTTCCACCATCATGCATTTTATTATGTTACATTGTTGTAATTTTATGAAGTGTATGTTTGGGGTTTGACTCTTGCTCTACACATGTTTTTCGAATGGAAGAACATTACTGGACATAAGGGTCAACAATAACTGATTATACACTTAACATTTGTTGTTCAGGGGCACATGTTTTGTAAGTAGGCTGTTTAGGTTCTTATATTGGTAACGCCACGTAGCGCTCTGAAAATCACTGGCTGTGCTGTGTGCAGTCTGTGGCTAGTTTGCATTGCTGTCTGCCATTGTAGTGTTGGGCAGCGGCAGCTGGATGTGAACAGCGCGTAGCGTTGCGCAGTTGGAGGTGAGCCGCCAGCAGTGGTGGATGTGGGGAGAGAGATGGCGGAGTTTTGTAATTTGTCATGAACTGCTATATATATTATGACTTTTGATGATACTAAGGTAAATACATTGTTTGTTCTCTATTAATATCTTTCATTTGCTAACTATCCCTATCAGTAGTTAGTGCCTTCCGTAGTTTGAATCTTTTATTTAGCTGGCAGTAGTGGCGCTCGCTGTACTGCAGTAGTTCGAGTAATGAAGATTTTTGTGAGGTAAGTGATTTCTAAAAGGTATAGTTTAATGTTACTCAGGGCCATTCTTTTGCAGGGATTTTTGAAAGTCAGATTGCGTTGCGCAAAAAATATTGTATGTCAGTTTAAGGACAGTCATGTATAATTGTTCAAAGGGGACGTTTCATATGTCGACCCTTAGCCGAGGATACCTCACTGGAATCTTCTGATTTTTTCTTGTAGTTTGTGTAATTAGTGTAGATTTTGTTTATTGCTAGCGCGTAATTATAGAGAGAATTTCCTTTGTAGTTGTAGTTTTTCATTGTTGTACAGTAAAACAGTTGTGGAATGCATGTAGATTTGCAGCAAGTATTTCGCAGCTGCAATTAACTAAATATTATTTTTAGTGCTATGTTAATGTGTTCTCTTATTTTTGATCTTCAAATTGTGTTTTTCTGTGTTGTCGTGTGAAATACTGTGACAATAATGGCGTGTGAAAAACGTAATACTAGGCTCCAAAGTAAACTGAGAAATGACAGTGAAGACGAAAGCAGTGTGTTAGCGCCGCAGAGTAATGAATTAACTAATGTTCAAAGTAGTAATTTGGTAATTGTGCATAGGGAAATGGAGCGGGCGGCAAACAATGGTGTAGACAGTGAAATAATTAGAGAACAGGGAAGCATTATCGATCGATCGGTCGGCAACAGCTCGCCTCACGAATCCGAAATGACAGGAAACAATCTCGCAAATACTGTAGATTCAGGTTTTGGATCCTCACCGTTTTCTCAAATGAGTCAAGACACATTTTCTGCTTGTCAAAATGTGAATGTTGCCGGTGCAAATTCACTGCCGAAAAGCACTGAGGAACATGTTCCAGACACCAGTGCATTGTTATTACAATTAATACAGAAAATGGGACAAACACAGCAAAAGCTTCAAAAGTTAGACACAATGGAACAAAATCTTCGAAAGTTAGATACAGTGGAACAAAATCTTAAAAAGTTAGACACAGTGGAACAAAATCTTAAAAAGTTAGACACAATGGAACAACATCAGAGACAAACACAGCAACAGTTAGACACAATGGAACAAAATCTTCAAAAGTTAGACACCACACTTGAACAAACACGTGAAGATTTAACTACTGAGTTACATAACATCGAATCGAAATGTCAAAAGGTCTGTAATGACGTAAAAACACAAATTTGTGAGCATTTCCAACCTATTTTTTCGCGTCATGAAAATGTATTACAGAATCACGAAGCAGCCATAAAAGAACTGCAAACTATTGTTCATGAAAATCATGAGACCTTGCAAGCTAAAATTGACTCAGTTGCATCTACCGATTCGGTTACGCAACTTGCAAGAACTCAGGAAAACTTAAAGGACACAGTAGATACCCTGATAATTGGTTCAGAAAGACACATGGAGGAAATAAGTACACTATCCAGGAAAGTAGCCAAACTTTCGGATCAGGTCACTAACTTATCTACAAAGGTAGATGATGATCTGAATGACACAAGACCCGTAGCCTTCACTGACACAGAAGAATATGAACAAATTAGAAAATTCAAACAAAATCAAAATCAAATCAATACACAGTACAAAAGAGAAATCCGGGAAGTGCAAGATCAGTTGGCAAAAGTAGTACAAGAATTACGTATTTCAGAGGACACTCGCGCCCAATACGGGAAGAGGGACATAGGAATACGGAACAACCACAAAATAATAACACAGCGCATTTCGGAAATTATGAAAGAAATTGGCAATGTGCACCGAATTTTGAGATTGAACAGCCGACACGACGTAACAATGACCGACATGCGACTCGCCGACATGATGATTTTGACTATAAGCTGTTCATTACTACACGTAAATTCAAAACATTTAAGAATTCCGGCAACGACATTCATCCACAAGCGTGGCTCCATCAATTCTCTCATTGTTTTCCTCCCAACTGGTCATTAGAGCATAGATTAGAATTTATGTGTGGCTACTTAGAGAATGAACCAGCTGTAAGAATGCGATCGGTCATTCACAATTGCCACAATGAAGGAGATTTTTATCATGCCTTCCTCTCAGCATATTGGTCTCAAGCCTCACAAGACCGAGTAAAACATAGCATCATAATGATGAAACACTTTGAACAATCTGAATTTTCCAGTCTTGTGAAATATTTTGAAGACATGTTGCATAAGAATCAGTATCTTTCAAACCCATACAGCCCCTCAGAACTCATCCGCATTTGCTTAATCAAATTACCTGAACATTTACGGCATATTATTTTGGCAGGACGTTGCAAAGACGACATTGAAGCTTTTCAGGGGCTCCTACAAGAACTGGAAATTGACACTGACATTCGCGGAACGCGAAAACAGGAGCACAACAATTACAGGTCACATCCGTCACAATTCCGCGATGAAAGAAGTAATAACTTGACACGACAAGGCTATTCTCACAACACAAATCGTGACCAAAACAGACACCACCCGTATGACAATCGTTGGCAGAGTAGTAATAATTACAGGGAAAGATCACCTCTCCGCGGTAGTGACTATCACAGAGACAATCAGAGAAACAGACAGTTTGGGAACCAAAATAATTATTATCAAGGGAGACAGAATAACTTTAGACGCAACGGTCCAGCGCGCAGTTACGATTCAGGGAGAAATTCTCCACCACGTGACCGACAAGGAAGAAACTACGGAATCTACCGACATGACGACAGACAATATAATCATAACGACAGACGTCAATTTCATCAGAACTGGCGGGATTCTAACACGGCTGGGCCCTCTCGGCAAGGCGAATTTGTAGAAGTTAGGTCTCCTAATCCCAATAACGACGCGCGCCAACAAAGAGACAGACAATGACTCGCACAGCAGGCAGCCGCGTGCGCCAGGTGGCTCAGAGAAAAATAACATAGACACTAACCTTGAGAAAAATTCCAGTATTCTTTACCAACGTATACCGCATGACAATTGCATTCAAGTTCAAATTCTGAGTACTATGAAGAGTAAAGGATTGCACCACACTTCACATGTAAAACCGCTTATTGAGAGATAATCTGCTTGTCTTTGCCATAAAACTCTTAACTTCGCATTTCTAGTATGCATTATCAGACTTAAGAAACTGTCAACATGCAACAATGTTTGAAGTTAAATATCCAGTCTAGAACCTAGGGAACATTTTTAAACAGAAATTACGATTGCACTGTTATAGTGAACAGACGACACAGTGTTGTATTTGTACATTCTTGCTTGTTAGTTGCACGATTACGTGACGACTATAAGGCTCACATACTGGCACTGCTAATGAGATTTTCATGCAACATTTTGGTTTACTTGAAAAGACATTCTTTTGTAACACTGACATATATGTCTATTTCTATTCTTTTGTAACGCCTGTTTTACTACAAATGTTATCTGTATTGTTATGTTCTTTAATGATGTATTTTGTACCTTTGTAATTGTATTCTCATGTTATAAAATTGTAATTGACACCAGTTCATCTTATTATTAACTTGTAAGTTACATTTCACTGCACACGTTTCTGTTGGTCATAGTATATGGACAATATGTGAGAAGTAGGGACTGTTAGTGTTTGCACGTGTGTTAATAATTCAGCAAGGGACTGGATAACAGCATTGTTGGTTCTAAGGACAGTTCCGAAAACTTTGTGAGTGCACAAGTGGTGGTTTATGGACTTGCTATATTATCTGCAAGACTCTTCAATGGTGATTGTGCACCTGCACAGTCACAACAGATGGCTGCTGACCATCTCTATAAGGACTGCAGTGGGTCTGCATCTCTGATGACCCACCAATACCATTATTTCTACTAGGACTACAGTGGGTCTGCACCTTTGATGACTCACCAATACCATTATTTCTACAAGGACTGCAGTGGGTCTGCACCTCTGGTGGCCCACCAATACCATAATCTCTACCAGGACCACAGTGGGTCTACTCTGTGATGACCTACCTACCAATACTCTTCAAAACTTCGATTGACTGTGCTGTGGGTTTGCTCTGTTGTGGCCCATTACCTGTCTGCATGTCAAGAGTCAGCACTGTCTTTCCGTTGGAAGGACAACACTACTTCTTCAAGACTGCATGGAAATCCACTACTTCTGTGTGCAATTTCTTTTACTAATGAGACTTTGTGAAAAAAACTGTAATTACTATTATGATGAATGATCAGGACTATCTTTATGGACTGTGAGAAAATTTAACTTTTGGCCGACATTGTATCAATAAGTGTGTGCATTTGATTTCTTTGTTATTGTAATTACGATTATGAAAAATTTTAACAAATATGTATTGGCCACTGCCCAAAACAATTTGAAAAATTTTTTGTGGGGAGCATGGGGGCTATGTAAGTAGGCTGTTTAGGTTCTTATATTGGTAACGCCACGTAGCGCTCTGAAAATCACTGGCTGTGCTGTGTGCAGTCTGTGGCTAGTTTGCATTGCTGTCTGCCATTGTAGTGTTGGGCAGCGGCAGCTGGATGTGAACAGCGCGTAGCGTTGCGCAGTTGGAGGTGAGCCGCCAGCAGTGGTGGATGTGGGGAGAGAGATGGCGGAGTTTTGTAATTTGTCATGAACTGCTATATATATTATGACTTTTGATGATACTAAGGTAAATACATTGTTTGTTCTCTATTAATATCTTTCATTTGCTAACTATCCCTATCAGTAGTTAGTGCCTTCCGTAGTTTGAATCTTTTATTTAGCTGGCAGTAGTGGCGCTCGCTGTACTGCAGTAGTTCGAGTAATGAAGATTTTTGTGAGGTAAGTGATTTCTAAAAGGTATAGTTTAATGTTACTCAGGGCCATTCTTTTGCAGGGATTTTTGAAAGTCAGATTGCGTTGCGCAAAAAATATTGTATGTCAGTTTAAGGACAGTCATGTATAATTGTTCAAAGGGGACGTTTCAGTTTGTGTGTGGTACTTTCATTTGTCAAAGATGCAACTGGACTGTGTGTTGATCTCTATATTTTTTCTCTGTGGACGTCTGTGGTGTTTTTCTTATTGGCACAAGTAGACATTTTGATTATCGTAATTTGCTGTTTGTGCACATTTATTATAAGCACCTCAGTCCAATCTGGCAAACTCACCTCAAATATCTTGACAGTAGTCTGGTGTCCATTTCTCCATATGAGTATGATAACTGAGTGAATAAGCTTGGGGTCCCAGAAGATGTCTCCGTGTTGTCTGTCTTAACTGTGATGAATGAATATAGTGGGGGTGGGGAGGGGGGTGGGGAATTCCTGCTTCTTTATTGAAACCTTTGGCTTCTCCAGGCATGTTGTGAAACGTTAGAGTTAGGTGTGATTTTTTTTTTGTGTGTTGTGCCACATTATCTGCCTTCCCCATTTCCAAAGTGAGGCACACACGTTGCGCAAAAATCTAGTGTCAGCAGCAAGGTAATGCAAAATGACAGGCCCTCTGGCCTCTTCATACATTCGTTACAGAACATCAAACCAGCCTATGTTGCATTTCTAAAGTCTGAATTAGCATACATGCAAATTAATGTCACTTTGCTACCATATTAAACTGTCATGTGAAGTAGGTAATCAAGTCCTATGTACTGGTAAGTAAACAATCAGGAGTACTCCGCACATATATCGTAATATCATTCATTTTATGTAGGAGGTGAGCAGGAAATTTTGGGCTATGACGAGGCCAACCGATCACAACAGCAAGATGTGGAGGACATTTGGTCACCGGGAACTGCCAACAATCCTGAAACCTGACTGGTGGCCTTGTCTTTTGATGTTGGGTCTCAGGCGCCAGAGCGACGGACGCTCACTATTTTTACAGTAGCTGAGGGCAGTTTTCTCGTGAAAGTCTCATGTTTTCAACAGGAATGCACCAGCTTGGCATCATGGCTATGCTATCGTTTGGGAATTTTAGAGAAATGGTCGCTGAAATCCATGGGACAGCCAAGAGAACGCCGCCATGTGTAACATCCCAATTCACGCAAAGTGCTGGCGGAGGCTATGATAGGCTAATCGACTGTTACAACAGCACGTGTTTACAGTCACTGTCAGGAATTGGTGGGAAGGAACTTCATTGGCGCCTAAGTTGACACTGATAGAGTCTAGATGAATTTGTTGGAAGAGCATAACTGGAAAAATCTATGTTTATTGGCAACGATTGGCCGAGTTCTTGCACAGAGGAGTGGTCACTTTCGGAGAGTCGGGTGAAACAGAATCGAGAAAAGTTGGTTCTTGTCCATCTCAGGAATGGATCGCGTACTTTGCCACTCTTGTTCCAGAGTAATTTCATCGACAGTTTCACTTGTCCATCCACCTGAACACACACGTAGATTTTTTTTTTTTTGCACGCACTTCAATTGGTCTCCAAGATGAAGCCCCATTCCATGCAGCGCAGCCAACCATGAGTAGTAGCTGTCATCAGCACACCGCCTAGAGCCGTACTGTTGGTAATAAATGCAGTTTCTGCGTGTAGAGTTTCAGTTGGTTTTTCAGCTTTCCAAAATTCGAATTGAACTTTCTCAGCGGAGGACCCAACGAACCACTTTGCCTCCTTAGGGGTATCGTGGTACCGCATCCGATTACCCACTTGTTTATCGACATTATGTATTTTGTCTGTTCTATTGGCTCCCCCTTCTCGTGGTAGGGAAGCACAGGGTTCTGTGCAGTGTTGTTTGTGCTAGTTTCTTGCCAACACCTGTATTAAATGAGGACTATTGACTTGTTTGGTTTAAGTTAATATACATGATTGATCCTTGGACAAATTTTGAACAATTTTGTGTTGCCTTTAAAGAAAATAAACTTAATTGTAAATCTGTAGGGCTACATTTATCTGTCACACTCATTAGAACCCTACTCATCATCATTTTTAGAGCGAAACTTTGATCAATTAATTTAATGGAGAAATTATATGAGAGGCTGGTTATCCCATATACAATTTACATCAGGACCATTACAAGACTGCGTCACACAACTTGTGCAGATTCAATATAAACCCATTTTTGTGTGATTTGCATAAAATCGTGATTCTGCCCCTCTAGCTTGCACTTCAGTCAAGGGTTAAACGATAACAGACAAGTGGCCAGTTTCCAAATGCTTGCTGAGAAAGTCTCTGTTACACTGGCATCTTCTGTGCATGCTACAAACGCAACATCTTTAAATACGAACTGTCTACACCTATCATCATAGAAACCCTGAGCGTCTGCAATGATGTTTACACCTGGAGATGTCGTTGTGAAATGCTCTGGGTATTGTGCAGCTCTTGTTCCTTTATACAGAGCATTGCACAACATCAATGAGCAGGCAACAGTTAGTCACATGGTCACATAGAAACAAAACATACACTGCAATGTGTTCTGGGAAATTTTCCAAAGATTCATATTCAATTCATACATCTCATTCAAGAGGAGAAATAAATAGTGCATCAAGACAAGTTACATCTGATGATGGACCAACAGGGTCCCAGATGCATGGTGTATTTAATAAAACACGAAAATTTGGGACTGATGGCGATTTTTAATTCATACTTTCAATGTATTAAACCAAATCATGTTTGCAGCTGCAAAATATGGATAAAATTTAAAAAAAAACAATAGGTCCAGATTTAATTATCTTGTTTTATTTTGAGCGGTATATTATGATGATTGGATCCAGCTCCTTGAATTTCTGTAGGCTTAGTAGACATTGCTCCTCTTCGTCGTAATAAGCACAGAACGTCGCATATGCATGTTAAATGCTAGACTGTATACCTTTTCATTGCACTACAGGTGTAAATTATCATATGGGTAGAATTTGGAGTTCAGGTAGATTCTAGCATTGGTGAACCTGCAATTGTCAAATTTGGTGGAATCATTTGCTATATTTCCTCTTCTATTTGTCTGAAACGCAAGTAGGATGAATCTGGGCGTCTCCAATAGAACAGAGGTTTTAATAGTCCACATCCGACTGCTTGCAGTCGTTAGCACTGGTTACTCGAAAAGCTCTCATAATGGTGGAAATACACTGGCAATCAGAATATTTAAAAGCTTCAAACACTGCTCATCCGATACAGTGACATGTGTCATTTTTTATTTAATTGACAATGACCTCATTCTCCTCTTGAGCTCCTTAAATGTATTAGTTATTATTCATTGCACTCTGTACCAGAATAAGTTTCTGCTTAGAATTTATATCAATTCGCCACATGTCTTCATGGTGTCTCATAAGCAGTTATAGAAGTATACATGCAGTAGATCTCTTGTATTCTTCCACTGTTCTAGCCACTGGCTCTCATCTATGAACCATCCACCATTTTCTAAATCGTTCAAATCCAAGTAGAACAGAGACATACATTTTAAGAGTTGATGCTATGGCTGCATTGTGTATATGGTCATTCTCGACCTCGTTAGGCTCACCTCATATCTCATGGAACAGGAACTCTAGAACGTTATGTATAAGGTTCGATACCGCTATACCAGGACCATTCCTTTTCGTAAATGATCCCTTAAGATATTTGAAACTCTTTCATGGATGGGTCAAAGCATCTTGTTGTTGGATGACAATCCTAATATCATTGTTCTTGTTAAATGTGGTTGAAACAAAAGCTTTATGTGAGAAGTATTCCTGGTGTATAATACGCTTATCATATTCTACCGGTTTAGTTATATCGAATGATGTCATTGCGAGATTTCAGACCTACCGATTTAAGAAACTCATAGTTTGCATGTGTTATCACCTTGCTGTTCTGTTGTGAAGAGCTGTGGTGTGAGTTGTGTGTTGTGGCTTTATACCTTACACCCATCCTGTCTCCACTGACAGTAGGTGGACGCTATGGAGCTGGAGGCTACTGCGAGTCCTGGCTGGTTGAAGGTCACCACCTCTTCTGATTGCAGCAAGCTGAAGGTCGTCGTCGTCGCTTCTACCTTCGACAGGTCCTGGCTGGTTGAAAGTCGTCGTCATTGTTTCCATCCTTACTGGTTGAAGGTCGCTGCTGCCACTGACAGATCTATGCACGTTCGAGATCTCTACTGGATGCACATTAGGTGTAGCCGTACAGTGATTTCCATACCACAGAAGCTGACAAGTTGATTATCCTAGTCCACAATACGCAGCTCCCGATAGTCGAATGTGTGAATTGTTATTGGGAGCTATATAACGTTGTTAGGGGTCTCAATGATCTTATACCCTTTCTAACTAATGGGAAAAATCAGTAAATTGTATGAATCAATCTGTTGTTGAGATATGAGTTTGTTGCAATTTTACTCTCGACACAGATGGTACTGACAGGAAGTGTATTCACTGTCTGGTCAGATCTGCAACCTTTATTAGGGTCCTCCTTCAAATATGTTCTTTTGTGAAACCCAGTAGTCGTCCTGTTGAACCTTTCTGGTAAATCAATATTTGCCTTCATTGTCTTTATTTCAGATTTAAGGGTATCGATGTTTGCATGTAGCACAATTTCTTTTCCAGACCGTTTTAAAACGCCGTTTAAATCGTCAATGTCATATGCTCCAGGTTCTACTTCCACAGTTTCTTTTCGACCGTTAATTTCCAGATGAAGTTTATTGTTAGCCTCTGTGATATTCGGAATGCTGTTGTACATCTCCAGTCCAATCAAGGCAATACTCCACTCTTCATGCTTAAATCAATTGGTGAGAAATAATCCATGCGTAATACTTACAATGGTTTTTTTAAAGTCAGAGTGTACGACATTGCATCTGAACCTCAAGTGACAAGTGGGTGCTTACTGCACCTCCTTATATGTCCTTCTTCTTAAGCATTAGGGGGAAGATGATGTACAGATCCCCACACAGGTGAGTATTAAAGCCTTGGTACCAATGACGATTATAGAACACGTGTCATCTGTTCATGAAGTATCATTGTAACTTTTCTGGAGGCTGCAGGTCTCCAAATGAGTAGAAATAGTATACGATACTTGTATTTTTCTTAACATACGCCGAACAGTGAGTTCCTTTTCCCTCAGCAATATGTAAATTCAGAATTCTACGTTCTCCAAATTTCCACATAGTCTTTGATAATGTATCCTGCATAAACACACCACAGAATCTTGGAATGCTGATTTTTTTTCCTCACAAACTTGAGCAGACCTCTATTTGTAAGTGATCTATCCAGTACTGTAGCTAATGAGCTTTTGTTTTATTTGTGAAGAGACCTGGTCCTTTCATGTATGGCTTCAGGTATAGTCCTTTTCCAGTGGTTGCTGCTTCCATCATGCAGTTATATCTCCTTGCATCCTCAAGCTGCTCTTGGGAGTTCTGTGCGATCTTGACTGCAATAGCGGCAGCATCACTGAGATACCTGCAAGGGCAGGAATGAAGGACAGGTAGTTCCGCCTAGGTATTGGGAGAATTCGTGGTGCTTTAACTGGTCCTTTATGCTTCAGGGCGCTTTTAGCTGCGTACATCACTCTCAGGATAGATTTTTTACACACCTCTGCCTTGGCTTCTTCTTCTTCTTCATCATCGTTGTCTCCTTCTTCATCTTCAGTGCACTAGTTGCGGCATTCGTAACTTGCTTGAAATTCACGCCCGAGCTCAACTTAATTTTACCACACATGGTTTTATCAACTACAGATGCTGCAAAGCGCTGACCTATACCAATACCCTTTCTGGTGCATATTGCATTGGCTATATCAGCTAAAATTCGATCTGCATCATGACGTCCTGGGAGATCTTTATATTTTTGATGAAGTGTGGCGTTCCAAACACACTTTGTCCAGCAGGTTAATCCTCTTATCACCATGAGCCAAATATTTTTGAAGCTTTGTACCAGGTTATGCAGTTATTATACCCCATAACGTGCAATTCAGCTGAAGTTCGTCAAGAATACCACCATGCCCTACAATGTATCTCCTACTATGGATGCTATGCTACTGTGCTGGCTGTGCTCTGTACAGCCCATTATATAGTAAATCGCCACCATCAATACAGCTGTTTTGTTCTGCGGGGAAACCAAGCTATTTATCTAGTACACTGTTCCCTCAACATCTTATAACATCCTCTACGAAAAACGTATGTGGTTCTAAGCTCTTCTGTAATTCCTCTGTGTAAAAGCATCCTGAAATTACAGTGGCAATGTTTCCTTTAAGATATAAACTCTGGAATTTGTTCTCTGCACTCTGGGAACTGTGAATATCTTACCATACCAGTTTGGGAGATAGGACTTCTCAAATGCTGTCTGGTGTTTTGAGATACACAGCACATCATCCACATTAAATTTCTGTTTACGTAGATGCAACATTTTAATATAGTAGTACATGGTATCCACGAGTCCATTATCATGAACGTCGACTGGTCTTACTTTTATTATGTTATGTTTGTTTTGGTTACACTACGCAATTATTTATGGAAGAATATCCATGTATCTGTATGAATCACAAACATTAAAATGCATCCACATTTGAGCTTTTATTATTTTATTTGGACATTCCATGACACTCGCCTTTGGTTGGGTGAATGTTGAGTAGTGATGCATTCCAAACTCCTGCATCATGGCCTTAAAATAGCTATTTTAAAACTCTTCACTGTGATCGTTTTGGAGGTTGTCTGGGCATCGATATATCCCTGTCTGCAACCAACGCTCAAACACCTCTGCAACATGTCTCCCATTTTTTGTTTTAATGGGTAATGCCAAGGTGAATTTAGAGTATATATTAATGAACATTAAAATATATTTCAATCCATTATTTGCATTTGAATATCACCACTTATCTACAAGATCAGCCTGTCATTAGTCATCCAAACCCTTAACCATAACATGCATATGAGTGTATGTTTTGCATGCTGATTTGTGCAATTCTCAAACTATTGCCTCCATACTTACTAGATTATACCTGTCTCTCTAAGCATGGAGATTACTGAAACAATCTCATTCGAATGAGCAGTACTACCAGCAGCAGCTGATGCCATGGATAGTCATAGTCGATCTATCAGCTCACTGGGATCTTTGTATTATGTATACTGTGGAGGTCAATTGCTGACACTTTTATGCTGATTGTCAATATCGTCACCATCATATCATCACCATCATATCAAGCACTAATATAGTTTTTATAATGGTTATGTATTTCACCATACAGCACTTTCTCACTTCTCTACTTACACCAGTCAATTACAATATTTCGCCAAACACCGCCAGATCTTTGGGTGAATAATTTACAGTTTTTGTGAGACTTAGAAAAATGAGGTTCATTAGATCAGTTGTTCTTTGAAACTCCTTATCATCTATTATTATTGCTTTCTTTAAACTTATAGGCTGTGTGCCCTACACATATGGTTATTCACCACTGCTACCAAATGTTTTTTCTAGTATTGCAGTAACAGTTAATCAAATGGCATGATCATTGTGGGAGTTCATTGAGAGATACACTAACTGGCTTAAAGGTTTCTCTCAGCGTCTGCTCTCTATCCAAATGTCCTAACCTTAGTAGTTGTAACTTCTCTTGAACAGCCTTTCATACTGTAAGACCTTATACTTGGTTGACATTATACATTAAATGGACTCCTTCACAAGCTGCACATTCTGTATAATTCTATCAACCTTAACAGTTAAGTTTTTTTTTTTTCAAGTAGAGTAACCCTAGTAACAATTCATTGATCAGTCTCAGAAGCGCATGGACATACGTTTGTAAATCCTTAGCTTTACATTAGAGAGGCTGAAATTTTCCATCTATGATAGACACTGTCTACTCATCCTCCTGGGTGGAGTGCATGGGAGGTGTGCAAACTTGCTGATGGATCAATGTATCCTAATGTACCCAACTCTTTTGTAGCTATACATATATAGAAACTCCTGGAAGTTGCGTCTATATCTAATGCCATTCAGTTTTCTTATTTTATCAATAACAAGAATATACTGTGTGTGATTTCAGCAATCTTGTATGTGGGCTATAATGAAGTTGCATTATCCCTCACCAACTGTTTCCAGATTCTGGAATATGGTTGTCTCAAAATAGTAAGGTTGGAACTTAAATAGTGGCAACAATTTATTCACAACCAATACAAAAGAGTTACACGTTTGCACCTGTTACTGTCCTTTAAAGTAGTCACCAGCGTTGTGTAGACCCCGTTGCCAGCGATGTGGAAGGTGTAGTATACCGTTAGCAGAGCCTGTTCTGTTGATGGTGCGAATGGAGCGGTCTACTGCCTGTCGAATCTCTGGAACAGTTCTGAAGAGAATGCCACGAAGAGGTTCCTTCATCTTCGGTATCAAATCAAAGTCACAAGGACTTACGTCCGTGGAGTATGGTGGATGGCACAATACTTCCCAGTTGCATCGACTGAACAGAGCAGCTGCAGCTTGTGCTGTATGCACCTTTGCATTGTAGTGCAAAATCCTTTCGTAAAGCTGGTCGCTGCTGATGCTCAAAAAACGAACAGTAATACAACTTAAGTCATTGTGACTTTGATTTGAGTCCGAAAATGAAGGAACTACTTCGTGGCATTCGCTTCAGGACTGTTCCAGAGATTCGACAGGCTGTAGACTGCTCCATTCGCACCATCAACAGAACTGGCTCTGCTAATGGTATACTACACCTTCCACATCACTGGCAACAGGTTCTACACAACGCTGCTGACTACTTTGAAGGACAGTAACAGATGCAAACATGTAACTCTTTGTATCGATTGTGAATAAATGGTTGCCACTATTTATGTTCCAACCGTCATACATCAACATCCATATGAAAACCAAAACAGAAATATCATAGAATTTGATCCTGGTTTTCTGCAGCAACATTATCAAATATGAACAGAGTATTTGGCTTTACTTTCTCTGGGAGGGGAATTTCACTACTTTGACCGAATGTTGGTATGTTACAACATCAATACCTTGCAGTACCTTTTGCACCAACCAGTACTTCGGCCGAGACAGGATTTTTGAAAACGTTCATACATCCTCAAAGTGGACAACATCTGGGTATGTTAGCAGTGACATGAGAGTATCTGTCTTGCTGCAGCTGGATGGATCTGCAATTATAGCCCATATTATTGGGTAAGAGTATCCTATTCTTCTTCTTCTAGTCTTCTTCTGTACCATCACAGAACCAGTTTCTTACAACAAAATCTTTGTGTCGAGGATGCTTCACCCACTCCACCATGATACTGACTACATCAGGTTCTGCAGAACAGTGGGTTTGTATAAAAAATACATACATCACCAGTTGAGCTACAAGTGGTCTATCATCCAGTTTAACAATGACTGAAGACACTGACTGTGCTGATGATATGATCCAGAGAGCTTGGTGCTGTTGGGGTATTGTAGACATTGCAGTAGAAACACTAGGAGCACTAACATTAATATGAGAGGTATGAACAAAATAAAGTATAGTTTTCAGTAATATGTGTATTTTTATTCAACAGCCATTCACTGGGTGCACTGTATGAAAAAAGTCAATTGGTTCTTTTTTTGTCTTCACATCTGTATAGAATTTAGCATGTCAAGCTTTCTTGTGCACAGAGAATTCAACTTGTATTTCCCTCAAACTGATAGGTGTTCCTTTAGCTTCTTCTTTCATCATCCAGTTGATGCAGTCTTCTAAACTGTCGCATGCATACTATATATACTGAGATAGTTCACAATGTCTTTATACATGATTTCAACACAAGACAGCCATCTATTCAGTCTTTCCAACACAAGGCATAGTACCATCTGTAGGCCAAACAAGTTTGCAAAGGTTGAGTGTTTCAGATAAATGGATTGACGTCCAGATCTCAGCATGACTCAGGCCAGCACAGTGTATGTCCAGGGGTGAACAAGATGGACAATACTCAGAGGTCACCTGTTGGTCGATGTTGGGTTCTACACAACACAGTTACCCAATTCCAGCTCTGTGAACTGCACCTTAACTTTTCTCCACGCATTTTCAATCTCTAATACAACACACTATCCACTATCCAATGAGGATTCTAAACCAATATTTGAGGGTTTGAACTGGTAGCTGTTAAATTATAAGTTGAAGTGAAAACCAGTAGAGCACTGGGAGGAATCGGCAGCTTCTCATCCACAACATCAACATTCAGTCCTTGCACAAACACTGGAATATTCTGGGATGGTGCATATTGCAGAGACCAGTACTGACATGCACTGTGTGGTGTAGGATCCCCAGCACAATTCTTTTGATAGTTGGGAATTTTCTGGGTGTTTCCATTACATAAATCAATGAGCAGGTTGGTTTTCCTGCTCCAATGTGCTGGTCAAATGTGCTACAGGATCCTATTGTGCTTCTGCTGCTGTTGCTCCTGGCATACCAGAGGCCACTGCAGGTACTAACAAGCCAGTGGTGGCTGCTGCTGGCCCAGACTTGGTAGTGACCGCTGTAGGTCCTGAGAAGACAAAGGCTGCTGCCAGTATGGACATAGTGGAGGTCGCTGAACAGAGAAGAAGAAACAATAAGCATCAAAAGACAAAGATAAGGAGTTGAACAAAGACATGGAACTAATTCACATGTGCCTAAATTTACACCATTTCTGTGAGGCAGTGGCAGATGACAATCTCAGTTGGTGTTGATAGCTCATGGTCCTTCCACTTACTAACTGAGGCTAGTGAAGTGCCACACTCGTCTTATATCCCAGACATTGTGATCACGTGACTGGATGCAGCATTGCCATTTGTTTCTACCAGTTTTTCACTCATGACATCACAATTTCGAGCACCCTCTGGTGCCAGCTGGTCTCGGGCTATGGAAGATGACAGACTTCTGCAGACCTGTCTGTATGGCTATAGACGGAACCATTATTAGTTCAGTTTATTACTAATGTTGGAGTGCTGTCAACTGCAAAAAAGTAGCACATAGGAGTTATATCAAATACATGCTGGGTTGGAGACAATTTCCTCTTGCATGGTGGAACAGGAAGGTTGACTAGCTATCCCAAAGAAGGAGGTCAACAGTTCGAGCACCAGCAACTGTCTGTATGAGTTGTGAAATGCATCTTCACCACATCTGACTGCATCCCCATTATTCAGCAAAAAGTATTCTTTTTACACTCCTCCATTATCTCATCTTTCCAACCATCAAATGTGAAACTATGGTCACAGTTCTTTACTGTATTTTTGCTTGTAATACAGTTATTAAACTCCTCTCTGCTCGATGCCCACATCTCACACATATTGCCCTGCACCCTCAACCCCCCCCCCCTCCATACACACACATAGAGTAACTTCCTCACTGACAACTCAACATGGACTGAGCTTTTCCTAGCAATTCATAAGTTAGAGAGGTGAGAGGGGAGTGGCGGGAGGGAAGGAGAAATAGAGGTGTGATGTCTTAAGTGCAACATTGCCATGTTTACTGCCCACTGAGAGGAGGTAGGAGACCACCCAGGAAGAGCTGCCTGGAATAAATTCGGCAACAATGCAGACTGAGCCAGAATAAGTTTGCCCCACCACTCAAGCTTGAGTTACAATTTTCACAATTCCATATTTATTGAAGTTAGACATTTCATTTGGAAAGAAGACAAATCGTTGTCAGTGGAAAGTTCTTTATACATTAATCCACTTGTAAATTTAGCAAAAACTGTCCTAATTTGCCGGCCGGAATGGCCGTGTGGTTCTAAGCGCTACAGTCTGGAGCCGAGCGACCGCTCCGGTCGCAGGTTCGAATCCTGCCTCGGGCATGGATGTGTGTGATGTCTTTAGGTTAGTTAGGTTTAATTAGTTCTAAGTTCTAGGCGACTGATGACATGAGAAGTTAAGTCGCATAGTGCTCAGAGCCATTTGTTTTTTGTCCTAATTTTCATCGGAAGTAATGTTACTAAGCAACCAAGTAAAGCACTCTTACTTTTCGACTTCACATCCAGCAATAACGCTCGTCGGTAGCTTGTCTACACAGGGCACACTTGTTGCCTGCAGTATACTCAATTCACCTGTATGTAACACTACTTTACAGTCCACTGAATTCACTGTCAGCACAGCAATTGTAATATTCTACTAACACATACATCTATGTCTACATTCCAGAAGCCATCTTATGGGTTGATGTAAGGTGGCATCTTATGGCTTGCTATAAAGTGGCATAACTTGGTAAGCCTTAATGGTGTTTGGCAGAGATTACTTTGCGTACTAGCGTTACTGCTCCCTTTTCTTTCCCAGTCACATCTGGTTTGCAGGAAAAACAATATTGCTGGTAAGCCTCTGTATAGGCTCGAATCCCTCTAATTTTATTTTCATTGTCTTTTTGCGAGGTAAATGCAGGAGTAAGCAATATATTGGCTGACTCTTCTGGTAATGTATGCTCTCGGAACTTTGATAGTAAACCACACCGTGATGCAGAATCATCTCTTGCAGCATTGACACTGAATTTGGTTAAGTGTAACGCTTTCATGCTTACTATATGAACCTGTAAAGAAATGTGCTTCTGTTCTTTGGATCTTCTCTGTGTCTATCATATCTGACACGGATCCCAGATTGACGAGCAATATTCAAGTAATTTTCTTTGTTGATGGACTACTTTTCCTGAGGATTCTCCAATGATTTTTGGATTGGCATCTGCCTTACATGAAATTAGTTTTATGTGTGAGTTCCACTTTAAATTGCTGCGTATGAGTCGTTCTAGATCTTTTATGGAAGTAACTGTTTCCAGTGGGTGTTCTGCAATTCTGTAATTATATGACAAAGAGCCTTTCTGTCTTTTTATGCGTATTACGTTACACTTGTTTATGTTGAGGGTGAACTGCCACTACCTGCACAAAGCGTCGATCATCTGCACATCTTCCTGCATTTCTATCGTTGAGACTTCTCTGAACATAACAGCATCATCGGCGAAAAGTCTCACGGAACTTCCGACGTTATGTAGTAGGTCATTTATAGATATACTTTTACATCTGAAGACTTCTGTCCATTGAGAATGAAGTGCTGTGTTATGGTTGCAAGAAACACTTCGATCCAATCATGCAGTTGCTCTGATATTCCGTACACTCGCATTTTGTTGAATAGGCGGCAGTACGTAACTCTGTCGAACATCTTCTGGAAGTCAGTGGATACGGCATTTACCTGGGCGCCTGTATCTACTGCTTTTTGGGTCTCGTTGACGAACAGAACGCGCTGAGTTTCACGTCGCATTTGGAGCCCGTGTTAATTCCTACAGAGATTTTTGGTCTCCATAAAAATACGTGCACATAAAACATATTCAAAAATTCTACAACAGACCTACATCAGAGAGAGACGCCTACAGTTTTGTGCGCCCGTCGTACAACCCATTTCTGAAAATGGAAATGACCTGTGCTTTTTTCCCATCGTTAGGAACGCTGTGTTCCTCCAAGAACCTACGGTACACTGCTGCTAAAGAAGGTGCAAGATCTTTCGCATCCTATACGTAGCTTCGAAACGATATCCTATCTGGTCCAGTGGCTTTTCCTCTGTTGATCGATTTCCCCGGCTTCTCTGTCCATTGATCATTAATTTCGATATCCGTCATTTTGTCGTTCGCCCGGCTATTTAAATGTGGAATTACAGAGTGGTCTTCCTCCGTGAAACAGTTTCGGAAAAAGACGTTTAGTATTTCGGTCTTTTCTTTGTCATTCTCCGTTTCAAAATCATTACATTTACAGGGTGTCTGGACAGATAGCTTCGATCCGTTTAGTAATTTAACGTGAGACCCTAACTTCTTTAGAAGAATTTTACTTTCATATTCATTGAACGCTTGTAACCTCCCCGCAAAAATTTTTAATGACAATAGTTAAATGTTAATGGGCATAGAGCCAAAGTGTGATTTCCCAGCAAAAATAAAAGAAAACTCAATGATAATGAAAAGAGCCAAATATTTGGTCCCCACAAAAATTATAGAATAATAATGACCCAAATGTAAACTCGACACAAAAATTGAGAAATGAAATTTAATCATTAAACCCACAATAATAGGGCAGCATCGCTGACCTTAGGCCCTGTGCAATAATTAATCTGATAAATTGATTCTGGGAGGAAAAGCATAGGAAATATTGTTTCAATTGGAATGATTCTTTTCTTAAAAACGATTGCTTTGAAAACAAAATTATTATTGGGGCATTTCTTGAACAAATTAATTACAATTAACATACATTACATTATCAGATGTGCGCAATGCTGCTTCATTACCTTATTTAACAATATACCTCGTCCCGAACTTTGACCAGAGACCCATGTCGACGCCCGCCGACTCCTCACACACAACTCCCACTGAGTACAACTCGCAACTGAACTCTCGCGCGGTCAAGCGTAGACTAGCAACGATAAATAACTCTCTGGTCAGAGATTCTGTCATGCCTCGCCATCGCTGGTACTGAATTCATACGCGTTTCACGCTTCACACGTTACCCTTTTTACGCGATTTTGGCTTCGTTTAGTTTATCATTGTCCGTGAGGCTTTGGTTACGTTTACATTTACATTTACAGCTTTCTAACATCGCTGTCTAACCAAGATGGTTCTTTTCCATCCCCCCCAACTTCTGTTCGGCACATACCGGTCTAAAGCATGTTGTGCTATACTCTTTAACTGTGTCTATTGATGCTCGACACTGTAAGTGCTGGACATAAAATTTTCGTATTGACCTGTCAAGTAATATGAAACATGCTTCTTGTCGCTCTTGCTAAACAGAAAGATACTATTCTTTGTATCCATATTTACAGCAATATTCAGTGATGCTATGACACAAGTTCAATATTTAGTGATCACAGTTTACCAAAATCAATACAGCAAACGTGTCATCCTATTCACATTATAAATGTTAATAAAACGCTAGCCATATGCAGGCTATAATAAACATTACAGTATACAATGCGTCACTGATTTTTCATTAATGCAAGTGCCAAATAATATTAATATGAACAAATCGTAAACTCACTACCATCGACATGTTAGTTTGATAATAGTGGTATGCGGACTCCCATTAGATGTTAACTGTGTGGGACCCCTGCCACCTTTAGAATTTGAAAGAGAGTATTCCAGTCAACATTGTCAAAAGCTTTCTCTAATTCTACAAATGCTAGAAACGTAGGTTTGCCTTTCCTTAATCTTTCTTCTAAGATAAGTCGTAAGGTCAGTATTGCCTCACGTGTTCCAGTGTTTCTACGGAATCCAAACTGATCTTCCCCGAGGTTGGCTTCTACTAGTTTTTCCATTCGTCTGTAAAGAATTCGTGTTAGTAGTTTGCAGCTGTGACTTATTAAGCTGATAGTTCGGTAATTTTCGCAACTGTCAACACCTGCTTTCTTTGGGATTGGAATTATTATATTCTTCTTGAAGTCTGAGGGTATTCCGCCTGTTTCATACATCTTGCTCACCAGATGGTAGAGTTTTGTCAGGACTGGCTCTCCCACGGCCGTCAGTAGTTCCAATGGAATATTGTCTACTCCGGGGGCCTTGTTTCGACTCAGGTCTTTCAGCGCTCTGTCAAACTCTTCACGCAGTATCATATCTCCCATTTCATCTTCATCTACATCCTCTTCCATTTCCATAATATTGTCCTCAAGTACATCGCCCTTGTATAGACCCTCTATATACTCCTTCCACCTTTCTGCTTTCCCTTCTTTGCTTAGAACTGGGTTTCCATCTGAGCTCTTGATATTCATACAAGTCGTTCTCTTATCTCCAAAGGTCTCTTTAATTTTCCTGTAGGCGGTATCTATCTTACCCCTAGTGAGATAGGCCTCTACATCCTTACATTTGTCCTCTAGCCATCCCTGCTTAGCCATTTTGCACTTCCTGTCGATCTCATTTTTGAGACGTTTGTATTCCTTTTTGCCTGTTTCACTTACTGCATTTTTATATTTTCTCCTTTCATCAATTAAATTCAATATTTCTTCTGTTACCCAAGGATTTCTACTAGCCCTCGTCTTTTTACCTACTTGATCCTCTGCTGCCTTCACTACTTCATCCCTCAAAGCTACCCATTCTTCTTCTACTGTATTTATTTCCCCCATTCCTGTCAATTGCTCCCTTATGCTCTCCCTGAATCTCTGTACAACCTCTGGTTCTTTTAGTTTATCCAGGTCCCATCTCCTTAAATTCCCACCTTTTTGCAGTTTCTTCAGCTTTAATCTACAGGTCATAACCAATAGATTGTGGTCAGAGTCCACATCTGCCCCTGGAAATGTCTTACAATTTAAAACCTGGTTCCTAAATCTCTGTCTTACCATTATATAATCTATCTGATACCTTTTAGTATCTCCAGGGTTCTTCCATGTATACAACCTTCTTTCATGATTCTTAAACCAAGTGTTAGTTATGATTATGTTGTGCTCTGTGCAAAATTCGACCAGGCGGCTTCCTCTTTCATTTCTGTCCCCCAATCCATATTCACCTACTATGTTTCCTTCTCTCCCTTTTCCTACACTCGAATTCCAGTCACCCATGACTATTAAATTTTCGTCTCCCTTCACAATCTGAATAATTTCTTTTATTTCATCATACATTTCTTCAATTTCTTCGTCATCTGCAGAGCTAGTTGGCATATAAACTTGTACTACTGTAGTAGGCGTGGGCTTCGTATCTATCTTGGCCACAATAATGCGTTCACTATGCTGTTTGTAGTAGCTTACCCGCATTCCTATTTTCCTATTCATTATTAAACCTACTCCTGCATTACCCCTATTTGATTTTGTGTTTATAACCCTGTAGTCACCTGACCAGAAGTCTTGTTCCTCCTGCCACCGAACTTAACTAATTCCCACTATATCTAAATGGCGTTATAGCATGTTAAATCATAAAGTGTCTTCATTCAATAAAAGGTTTGATGTTTGACCAATGGTGGTTGCCTTTGGATTTTCTGGTTCTCAAAGTTTCGACGTGTACAACATTGGGGTGAGGAATGCTGCGAATCCGATATGGACCTGCGTATAGAAGTTCAAATTTACTGCACCTACCTTTTCCTTTGATAGATAAATAGTGTGTACGTACTAATATTTTCTGTCCAATGTGAAAGTCACGGCGTGAACAAACCTGTTTTTGCTGTCTTCTCCGGCGCTCTGCGGCACGTTTGATGTTGTTCAGCGCAATGTGGATTATTTCGTGGTGTCGTAATCGACGAGATGTAGGAAAGTTTACTAATTCTGTAATTTTGTTAGGTGGTTCAACATTTTTCAGTACAACAGACAGAGATAGCATTGTGGATTCGTTTGGAATGGAATTAATTACATCTTGGAACGAGAATATGTGTGTGTCCCAATCAAGAATAAATAAAAACTTTGAGGTTCGCCGATGACATTGTAATTCTGTCAGAGACAGCAAAGGACTTGGAAGAACAGTTGAATGGAATGGACAGTGTCTTGAAAGGAGGATATAAGATGAACATCAACAAAAGCAAAACAAGGATAATGGAATGTAGTCTAATTAAGTCGGGTGATGCTGAGGGAATTAGATTAGGAAATGAGGCACTTAAAGTAGTAAAGGAGTTTTGCTATTTGGGGAGCAAAATAACTGATGATGGTCGAAGTAGAGAGGATATAAAATGTAGGCTGGCAATGGCAAGGAAAGCGTTTCTGAAGAAGAGAAATTTGTTAACATCCAGTATTGATTTAAGTGTCAGGAAGTCATTTCTGAAAGTATTCGTATGGAGTGTAGCCATGTATGGAAGTGAAACATGGACGATAAATAGTTTGGACAAGAAGAGAATAGAAGCTTTCGAAATGTGGTGCTACAGAAGAATGCTGAAGATTAGATGGGTAGATCACATAACTAATGAGGAAGTATTGAATAGGATTGGGGAGAAGAGAAGTTTGTGGCACAACTTGACCAGAAGAAGGGATCGGTTGGTAGGACATGTTCTGAGGCATCAAGGGATCACCAATTTAGTATTGGAGGGCAGCGTGGAGGGTAAAAATCGTAGGGGGAGACCAAGAGATGAATACACTAAGCAGATTCAGAAGGATGTAGGTTGCAGTAGGTACTGGGAGATGAAAAAGCTTGCACAGGATAGAGTAGCATGGAGAGCTGCATCAAACCAGTCTCAGGACTGAAGACCACAACAACAACAAACCCAATCAATATGTCTTTTGTGGCAGTATATTCTACACAGTTTACCAATTTCTTTCATTAATCGTTCACAAGGGTTTGAAGAAGCATGGTACTTGGATATATAGATCGGAGAAATGTTTCTAGCTCGTAACATGCGTGTCCATATAGCAGAGCGAAATTGTGATCCATTATCGGAAATTACTTTCAACACATGCCCTACATGAAATAGAAAATGTTTTACAAATGCTTTCGAAACAGTTTTAGCAGTAGCTTTGCGTAACGGAGTGAAGGTAACAAATTTTGAAGTGAGTTCAACAGCGACAAAGATGTAGCAAAAACCTCTATTAGTTCTCGGAATTGGACCAAAAATGTCTACAGCGGCCATATGTCTTAATTTAACAGGTACAATTGGATGTAATGGAGGAATATGTGAAGTTGTGTCTGACTTAGCTTTCTGGCAGATTTTACATGACGCTAAAACTCGTCGTATACGTTTTTCCATGTTGGTAAAATAACAGTTCTGTCTCAGTATAAGAAAACATTTTCTGGCTCCGTAATGTGCGTAACTTAAATGAGTATACCAGATTAATTTGTTAACCAGTTCGTCTGGAATGCATAATAACCAATTGTTGCTGTCAGGATGAGAGCGGCCAAACAGAATGTCATTGCATACAGTGTAATGGTTTCTAATCGTAACATTATTCCTATCTTGCCAGAGGTGTTTAATCTCTTTCCACACGTTGTCTTTATTCTGCTCTTGTGCTATGTCCTGTAATGACGACAAAATGAAATTTTTAAATGCAACTTGCTGAATGTACATGACGCTGAAATTTGCTTTGCAGAAGTTGGTTGCGATGTCTTGCTGATTGTTGCTGAGAGAACGAGATAGTGCGTCTGCTATAATATTTTGTGTGCCGGGAATGTGAACGATTGAAAAATCACATTCCTGTAAATAAAGCTTCCATCTGCTTAATCTGTCGTGAGTAAATTTAGCTGAAAGTAAAAACTGTATCGCTCTGTGATCTGTGTAAACGGTGGTATGTCTGCCATAAAGAAAATGCCTGAATCTCGTAAAAGCCCAAACAACACATAACGTTTCCAGTTCTGTAACAGAATAATTTCGTTCAGCAGGTGACAGAATCCGACTTGCAAATGAGATGTTTTTAATTACTGTTGAGCCATCTTCTTCAATTTCCTGAAAAATATGTACGCCTAAAGCGGTGTTGGAACAGTCGGTGGCAATGGGAAAATTTCTGGTAAGATCTGGGTGCGATAAAAGTGGTGCATTCAACAGAGCATGTTTCAGGTTCATAAATTCAGAATGTGCTTGCTTATCCCAGGACCAAATAGTGTTTTTACCTGTCAATTGGCATACTCTAGGTGTGTCTAAAGCAGAGTGATGAATAAATTTACGAAAAAAGTTAATTAAACCCAAAAAGCTGCGTAATTGTTTTTTCGTCGTAGGAACAGTAATGTCACGTAAAGCTTGAAGTTTTTCCGGGTCAGGCGCAATGCCTTCTGCTGAGATTATATGTCCAAGAAATTTTATAGAAGTTTTGGCAAAGTGCGATTTACTGAGATTAACTGTAAGTCCTTGTGCGCGAAAAGTTTGCAACAGTCGTTCAAGAATCATATTGTGTTCAGACCAGTTAGCTTCTGCGACAAGAATGTCGTCTACGTACGTCGTAATTCTGTCTTTAAGTTCTGTCGGAAGTATTGTGTTCAAACCGCGAATAAAAGCTGCAGAAGAAATAGTTAAACCGGATGGTAATTTACAAAATTGATAACAGTCGCCAAAACAAAGAAATGCTGTGTACTTTGTACAGTTCGGATGGAGCTGAATTTGCCAAAATCCCGATTTCAGATCTAATGTAGAATAAATAGCTGTACCGTGAAATTTCTGTAGAAGTTCCTCTAATGTCTGTGGTCGATCTGTTTCATTAATAATTATGTCATTGATGTGACGTGAATCAAGCACGAGGCGAAGTGAGCCATCTTTTTTCTTAACAATATGTAGCGGGTTTATGTACGGACTAACTGCCGGTTCAATAATACCTTGGTCGAGCATATCTTGCAATTGTTTTTTAACTTGTTCTCTGTGGATATATGGAATGGGATAATGCTTTGCTTTAAATGTGTCGTGCTGGTTGACTTGAAATTCATACATAAAACCGGACATAGTAACAGGAATGTTGTCGAAAACTGGAGCTTGCAGTAAAAGAATTTTGTATAGTTGCGTGCGTTCGTCGTCTGTATTTGCACTGCTTTGTTTAACTTTATCAGAAATCATCTGCATTACGTCGTGGTCAACTTCGTCTGGAGTGTTATAGTTATGTACGTACGTATCCGTGAACAATGTGGAGTTACAGTCTATGCCACGTGATACGGAAATGACCTCTGTGCGATTAATTGTTTGTTCTTCTGCAGATAATGAGTGCTGAAATTCTAAAGCCAATTGTACGTTTTCGTCCTTCAACATTAAATAGGAATTTTGAAAATCAATAACTGCGTCGTGCTGTACCAGAAAATTAATTACCTAAAATAACGTCTGTTGTCAATAAAGGAACAATCCAAAAATTTGAGTGAAATGTGTGACCTGCAATACAAAATGATAAATGTGTCTGTAATTTAACGTCTACTCCTTTATTCGATACTGCTCCTTTTACTTTCGTTTTGCCTAATGGTAATGTAGGATAAGTATTCTCTTTGTTACACTCGTTGAAAGTTTCTTCATTTATTACTGACATAGGTGATCCGGAATCGATTACTGCTGAAAATTTCGATGAACCAATTTTAATTTCGATGACAGGATGTGAAATAGTTTTTTGACCAACTGGTCTTTCCTGTAAAAGAGTGTCTCGGATGTCGTCAAAAGTAATAACATTTTCGTGAACAACATTCTGCATGTCAAAGGTAGTGCTTGTGTTACTGGAAGATGCGACATGTACAGTATCTAGTCAGATTCTATCTGACGTGTTATTATTTTCTGGAGGATGTTGTGGCATTTCTACTATTTGAACTGTTCTATTATTTCTTCCAGACGTATTACGCTCTGGATGATACCTACTGTCGGGTTCATTCATGAGAATATGTTGTTGCTGATCATTTTGCTGCTCGTAAGACCGACTGTTATTATATGTACGCTGATAATTGTGCTCATTGTTTTTACGTCTGTCGTAATAGTCATTCGTATACGGTGCATTGCGATAGGAATGGAAATACTGTTTTCTGTACGTAGTTATTTCTTTGCTGCCGTGCGTTACTATTTGTTGTACCAGGGACTATATGTCCACGCGGCGAAACATTAAAGTTAGGTTGACCTTGTGCATTACATTGTTGGTTAGGTATGCTAACCAGCTGGTTTTGTTGCTGTTGTTGTGAAAAACCTCTATTGTTACTAAAATGTGGTTCCTGTTCCTGCTGATAATTTTGTCGATACTGATAATCAAAATTTTGTCTGCTATTAAAGTTCTGGTGGTTGTCGTTCCTAACGCGTCTATTAGCTTTGCTATTGAAATTGCGTGGTTGATTGTAATTACTGTAAGTTTGTTGGCCTTGGTTGTTATATGAAAAATTTTTGTTCACGAAGGTATAATCTGATTGCTGCACTTCTAAAAGCTGCAACAGATCCCTGAATGCCGAAATATTTTCTTTTTGCTGACCTGTTAAAAGTGACACTCTTAATGATCGTGGCAATTTAGAAATAGATAATTGAATGAGTGCAGATTCACTATATGGTTCACATAAGTACTGGTTTTGTTGTACCATATGCTCAAAAAATTGCGTCACACTGGGAAAACTTGAGTTCTCATAATTTGGTAAACTAATTAACTGATCTTTAATTCCGCGCTGTGTCGTCTTCGACCAATACGCTGACAGAAAAGCATTCTGAAACTCTTCTACTGAGTAACATTGTCTCGCAATCGGTCTCATACGAGTTGCCGGTTCGCCTTCCAAAAAACTACAAATAAATTCAAGTTTATGTGTTATGGGCCAAGTCGGTGGAAAAGCAAAGCTAAATTGTTGTATCCAATCCAGTGGGTGAATCTGTGTTCTGTCATTTTTAAACACTTTAAATTTTCTCACTGACAGAAAATGTTTGTAATCAAAATTATCGTCTCTGTATGATGGAACAGGTTCAGGATTGTAAGAGAATCTATTTGTCTGTGTCTGTTCGGAATCTAAGTCGTGTATTCTCTGTAGATTACCCAAATTATACGCGCTGCGTGAGTCTGACAAATGTTCGCAAAGTGGCGTCTGTTGTGATGTGTTATTAACTGAAATATTTTTCATCTCTGTTACTTCTTGCTGTAAACTTGACAACTTTCTACGTAATGTATTATTAAATGAATCAATCTCATCGATTGTCTGCTGTAAATTTTGGAATTCAGGTGTTTGGTTAAATGAAATCAGTGCAGTATCGTCTGATTTGTTGTCATTATTACTTTCAATAATATCAATACGACTGGCCAATTCATCACATTTTTCAGTCAGTATTTTTACCTGATCATTGGTTTTAGTGTCACAGGCATTAATCTGTTTTTGCATTTTACGTGTGGTTTCGTTCAGTTTTTTAATGTCAGCTTTGATGACATCCGAATCCTGTGTTAGTTCTAATTGTTCGAGTCTGTCGGTCACTGTTTGAAAATCTGTTGTGTATGTGTCTGTTTTCGATTTAAGATCGGAAATTTCGTCACGTAATTCTGTGTTCGATAGTTTGATGGTATTAATTTCATTGGACACTGCAGCAATATTGCTGTCCACGTATGTTTTTGCCATCGTGAACAATTTACGTTTGTCTTCTTGTCTCTGTGCTGTGATTGTTTCCATTACTTGTCGTTTTACTTTATTTTGATCCTGTATAAATTTGCTGAAACGCGTATCACTGTTTTGTATGTGGTGATTAAAACGTTCATCAATCTGAGTGTTCTGCTGGTCGAATTTCGCGTCTATCTTTGCATCCATTGTGTGCGAAAGTTCTGCTGTCACTAGTTTAAACTCGTCTCGTAATTTTGTAACTTTTTCAGAGCATAGCTTAGCGACTCCGCTAATTTCGTCTCTAACTGTTTCTGTTGTAGTTGTTTGCATTTCCCTTAATTCTTGAGCAACAGATCCAATTTCTTCGCTACTTTTCCTAGCACAAGCCTCAACTTCCTCGCTTAATTGTTCCTTAGTATCATGACATTGTGCGGCAACGGCTCTAATCTGTTCACTAAGCTGTCTGGAATTGTTGTCTAATTTTTCACTTAACTGTCTGGAATTGTTGTCCAATTTGTCACTAAGTTTGTCTTGTTTTTCATTCTGTTTTTCATCCATTTGTCGTAAAAATGCCATAACTTGATCCAAGCCAAAATTACCGGCTCTATTCTCCGTGCTGTGTGATGGCGTACCTGCAATTATTACGTTTTGTGTGACCATTTGGTCATTCTGTGATTCACTAAAAGGTTTGCCAGTCGAATGTACACTGTCGGTCACTATTTCGGAATTAAATAAATCCGTCCTACTTTGAGTAACCTGTTCATTTTCATTAGAAAAATTTGTCTGCTCGTCACGTAAATCCTGCAAACCGGGTGTGTTAAGCTGGGCAGCACTCATTGCAACAGAGCGCCCCGCGTCATCAATTGTCGTCAAATTAATAGAGGACACAATTGAGTTCGTTTATTCATTAAGATAAAAATCATCATTAGTGGTTGGAACGCACTGATTGTCAGTAAACGCAGGATTGTCATCATTACACTGCGTGTCACAAGTACTATTGGTGAAGTTGTTTAAGTCGGTAATTTCATTCATTACACCTCGCGATGTGCTATTAATAGTTTTTCGCGGCATTTTTACGTAAATCACGATTATTCACAAATGAAACAAAGACAATGCAAAATCTAACAAATACAAATACAACAAAGAGCAAAGAATTGCCGATGATTTGAGGAGAGAAAGTCACAAAATTAGTAAAAGCGTAGCGCCAAATGCTAATTATATTTTATTAAATAAGAGCAGATATCTAACTACTTTTCAGAAGATTCTCAAATAAATACGATCCTGGTCCGGATGTCGCCAAGTGTAACCTTCCCGCAAACATTTTTAAAAATGACAATAATTAAATGTTAATGGGCATAGACCCAAAGTGTGACTTCCCAGCAAAAATAAAAGAAAACTCAATGATAATGAAAACGAGCCAAATATTTGGTCCCCACAAAAATTATAGAGTAATAATGACCCAAATGTAAACTCGACACAAAAATTGAGAAATGAAATTTAATCATTAAACCCACAATAATAGGGCAGCATCGCAGACCTTAGGCCCTGTGCAATAATTAATCTGATAAATTGATTCTGGGAGGAAAAGCATAGGAAATATTGTTTCAATTGGAATGATTCTTTTCTTAAAAACGATTGCTTTGAAAACAAAATTATTATTGGGGCATTTCTTGAACAAATTAATTACAATTAACATACATTACGTTATCAGATGTGCGCAATGCTGCTTCATTACCTTATTTAACAATATACCTCGTCCCGAACCTTGACCAGAGACCCATGTCGACGCCCGCCGACTCCTCTCACACAACTCCCACTGAGTACAACTCGCAACTGAACTCTCGCGCGGTCAAGCGTAGACTAGCAACGATAAATAACTCTCTGGTCAGAGATTCTGTCATGCCTCGCCATCGCTGGTACTGAATTCATACGCGTTTCACGCTTCACACGTTACCCTTTTTACGCGATTTTGGCTTCGTTTAGTTTATCATTGTCCGTGAGGCTTTGGTTACGTTTACATTTACATTTACAGCTTTCTAACATCGCTGTCTAACCAAGATGGTTCTTTTCCATCCCCCCCAACTTCTGTTCGGCACATACCGGTCTAAAGCATGTTGTGCTATACTCTTTAACTGTGTCTATTGATGCTCGACACTGTAAGTGCTGGACATAAAATTTTCGTATTGACCTGTCAAGTAATATGAAACATGCTTCTTGTCGCTCTTGCTAAACAGAAAGATACTATTCTTTGTATCCATATTTACAGCAATATTCAGTGATGCTATGACACAAGTTCAATATTTAGTGATCACAGTTTACCAAAATCAATACAGCAAACGTGTCATCCTATTCACATTATAAATGTTAATAAAACGCTAGCCATATGCAGGCTATAATAAACATTACAGTATACAATGCGTCACTGATTTTTCATTAATGCAAGTGCCAAATAATATTAATATGAACAAATCGTAAACTCACTACCATCGACATGTTAGTTTGATAATAGTGGTATGCGGACTCCCATTAGATGTTAACTGTGTGGGACCGCAGAGGACAGTTTATGCATAGATCTTATCGTGTCGAATGCTAGCCACAGACGCGTTATGCATAGATATTACTCGTATGATTGCCGGGCAGAGACTGAGGGTATTTGGGAGGGGAGGGTTTCTCATGTATTGATGTAATGATGATTTGTGATTTGAGAATTACATTATGGTTTATAAAACCGTAGAATGAAAAAAATGCTCTTTAGGTTTCAACAAGAACTTGTTAGTTAACAAAGTGAAAGTGGACTGTTGAACTGTTTTGCATACATCCGCTGTGAATTACCGATTTAGAAGTAAAGCTGCCATGATTCAAAGACTGTTAACTTCTACAAATTTTTAATTAATAACTAAACTGCATGATGATGGGTGTCATTTGGTTCAGAAAAATTAAGACAGCAAAAGTGTAAAGTTAAAGCCTGGACTAAAAGAGGCATAATGGTTCAAAAGCCAACAGTAATTCTGGGTGTGAGCGATCTTTAACTACAATTATCTTTCAAGTTCATTAGTTTTCAGAAAACTGACACGAGTTATCGGAAAGAATGAAATAAGGACTTTCTAATGGGTTGTGTCAATTCTCTCAGAGCTACTAATTGTTTCAAACTAATTTTGTCGTTACACGCTTGTAGTGATGATTTCAGTTCTCAGTTACTATTCGTTAAAGTTGATTTCAGTGAAACTAAATATACCTTTCGATAGAAAAGTCTCGCCTGGAGGATAATTTAATGGAAATATTGTATGCACAGCATTTTGACAACTTCGAAGGAATGTAGCTTCCACACAGAACATTTTGTTAGACACAGTTGAAATATCAAGAAAAAAAGTTAATTATTCGGCAATAGTAGAATATAGCAGCTGGAAGAGATCCATCTTGCTATGTTTCACTGTGATCTGAGCAGTACTCAAAATAATAAGTAAACAAAGCCCATTTGATCAGTATAAATGAATAAAATCACCTAAGCGCAAGATACCAAAGCATTTTAGCTAGCTCCACTGAGCAACATTGTTTGGATAAATTAAAACTTATTCATTAATTCACTGCAAAAATGAAACTGAAAGGCTGCCTTACAAAATCAGTTTGTTACAACAACTGTGTTGGGGTGCTAAAATCGAAATTCAACCATTTTAATTTAGCACAAAATCAAACAGCTGTGTGCATTGACAAGTGGATACTGTGCGATAAAATATTCAAGAGACGGCACCGTTCCTAAAATCTCACTAAATCAGCAACATGAACCATAAATTTCAGAAACACATTACACGTTTATTCCACCATGTACTGGGAATGCTTGGCCGCTTCGCCATCAACAGTCTAATTCTGAAAGTCAAAGGTACAGCCTCAATAAATATGGCATATGAAGTCCTCAGTCGCCTGTTTAATAATTCACCTGGGACTCAGTATACGGCGGTTCGTTTCACCTTTATTTGCAGGTAGTGTTGTCAGTTAACTGGAGGTACGATATAACAGTAAATACTGCTTCATGCTCTTATTATATAATCTGTTGTATACAGGGTGTTACAAAAAGGTACCGCCAAACTTTCAGGAAACAATCCTCACACACAAACAAAGAAAATATGTTATGTGGACATGTGTCCGGAAACGCTTACTTTCCATGTTAGAGCTCATTTTATTACTGCTCTTCAAATCACATTAATCATGGAATGGAAACACACAGCAACAGAACGTACCAGCGTGATTTCAAACACTTTGGTACAGGAAATGTTCAAAATGTCCTCCGTTAGCGAGGATACATGCATCCACCCTCCGTCGCATGGAATCCCTGATGCGCTGATGCAACCGTGGAAAATGGCGTATTGTATCACAGCCGTCCACAATACTAACACGAAGAGTCTCTACATTTAGCACCGGCGTTGCGTAGACAAGAGCTTTCAAATGCCCCCATAAATGAAAGTCAAGAGGGTTGAGGTCAGGAGAGCGTGGAAGCCGTGGAATTGGTCCGCCTCTACCAGTCCATCGGTCACCGAATCTGTTGTTGAGAAGGGTACGGACACTTCGACTGAAATGTGCAGGAGCTCCATCGTGCATGAACCACATGTTGTGTCGTACTTGTAAAGGCACATGTTCTAGCAGCACAGGTAGAGTATCCCGTATGAAATCATGATAACGTGCTCCATTGAGCGTAGGTGGACGAAACTAAAATGAGCTCTAACATGTAAATTAAGCGTTTCCGGACACATGTCCACATAACACCTTTTCTATATTTGTGTGTGAGGAATGTTTCCTGAACGTTTGGCCTTACCTTTTTGTAACACCCTGTATAGGGTTTAAAACAGCTACGTCTACATGACTGACCTACAATTCAAAATAAGGGTCTGGGCGAGGGTTCATCGAACCACTTTGACACACTTTATCTTCCATTCCACTCTCTAACAGCGCGCGGGAAAAACCACCTGAGCTTTGATTTCTTTTAGTATATGGCAAAGATGATTTCTCCCTGTGTAGGACGCTGCCAACAAAATATTTTCGCATTCGCAGGAGAACGTTGGGCCGGCCGCGGTGGCCAAGCGGTTCTAGGCGCTTCAGTCCGAAACCGCGAGACTGCTACGGTCGCAGGTTCGAATCCTGCCTCGGGCATGGATGTGTGTGATGTCCTTAGGATAGTTAGGTTTAAGTAGTTGTAAGTTCTAGGGGACTGATGACCTCAGATGTTAAGTCCCATAGTGCTCACAGCCATTTGAACCATTTTTGAGAACGCTTTCTAAGTGTTCTGCTAACAAAACGCAGTCTTTGGTTTGCTTCGCCCACAACATTAGCTATGTGATTGTTCCAGTTCCGGTTGTTCGTAATTGTAATTCCTAGGTATTCAGATGAATTAACAGCTTTCACATTTGTGTGTTTTATCGTATAACCGAATTTAAGTGCTTCTATATTCCGACGTAATTATCGTAAAGGAGTGTGATTATAATATATGTTTAATGTTTATTTGCAACTACAATAGTGAAGCCATAGTCACAGTAGTCACAGTACATAAAGTTTTTCTTTAAAAATAAAGGGGTTACATTACTGGTTTCAACGAGCTACGTCATTTTCAGATGTAAAACTCCAGTTAGAGGATATAGAATGGAAATTGTGACCATACGTCTGACAACAATTAACGAAAAATAATGACACCAGGTAACCGAGGCAGTGGTGGCACAATCAAGTCACTACATGTTATGCCCATGCTTGCCCAACCGTTCATTCCATGTCCTAATGTAGAATAGATAAAAATTACGCCAGGGTAAAAATTGACAAAGATTCTTGCAATGTGTCTTGCTGTGACACAACAATCATACGGCTGATATAAATTCACAAGTCGTAAGTGTATCAAGCACAGCAAGCTTCTATATGCAACGCAGCACATAATCTTACTATGTTCCGAAAAAAGGATCTCAAATCACGCTGTACTCTCAGGCCCTACATGAGAGTACAGCGTGTTTTGAGATTCTTTTTTAGGAACATAGTAAAATTATGTGCTGCATTACATATATAAGCTTGCTATGCATGATACACTTACAACTCGTGAACTTACATCAGCCATATGATTATTGTGTCGTAGCAGGATACAACACGCTGAACTCTCATGTAAGTGCGCATGCGTCACCAGTTCAGGCAGCAACACATTATGTCAAACCATCTACACGGACAAGTTCACATCCATTACAATGCCCTAGCACCGGACCAGTGCTATGTATGATCTTACGCTATCCGTTACAGCCACACAAACAAGACATTTGTCATAACGCGCTGTGGTTATACTATATGATCAACCAATCTCCCATTGGTGCATACTGTCCCCTTCTATCCACTGGTTCCACTAATGAATCAATTTTGCATCATGTCCAGTACGAGCCAAAATGTCATGACATGACAAATCCACTTCCCGACTATTGTCCCGGCTGAACTCACTGGCATTCTGATATTACAACTCTGGGCGACAATAACAGTACCAATACCTTACGTTTTCACTTCGCCTGACTGCTGATCATTGGACGAGCTTGGCGTAACACTCACTTCTCTGGGGTAGGTATTGCTTGTCGCCGTCGAGGTATCCGGTAAGCTACCAATTTTCTAGTACTCATGACAAATGGAGAACACCTCAGCGAAGTCGGCCAATATTGACTGGAAAGCGGCGTGACTTACCTGGGCTTCTCAAGCCCTGGCTGGTCAGCTGCGCCAGTCCTCTATAACAACAGCGACCACCGTCTGGCGCGGCAATGTAACGTTGTGTGCCGCGGAACGGTCTCAGCTCAACGTCACGGATCGGGAGGTTGTTAGAAACCAAAATAAAAAATAGTTGATGAAAGACATTTTTATTTGTACCTACAGAGTAATCTAAAGAAACGTTTACAAACTGATATTGCACATCGGGCACACAACAAGGATCAGTAGCCACATAGGAACCAGGGGTCGCAAATGCCTTCAGAGGCTACTAAATGGGGTTGCAGTTACTTATTCACATTCTACAAATGGACGCTCACTACAGGAGATGCTCAAAAGTTTTTTCCAGGTGCATCGAGACACGCCTGACATCGACGCTGCATTTAACGGCGTACCCTCTCAAAGACACCTGGTGTATCTCGAAAACATCCTGTGCCGCAACAAACCTGTCCACTAGGTCCTCTGGCAATGTAACAGGTGTTTCATACACAAGGTCCTTCGGATTCCCTCGCAGGAAAAAATCGATTGGGGACAGTGATCGTGATCGTGGTGGCCATGAAACAGGGCCACCGCATCCAATACAGCGGCTGGGAAATGTTGTTGCAAATGTGCCCTTACTTGTCTGCTGAAATACATGGGGGCTTCGTCATGCTGAAAGCGAATGCGGCGACGAAGAAGCAGGGGAATTCCATTCAGAATGTCCGACAGAACGTTTCGCAGGGACACGAGATACGTGCGACCATCAAGTCTGTCAGGGAGAATGTACAGCCCAATTAAACAATCTCCGATGTGCCGTCGCACACGTTAAGGGTAAATCTGCGTTGTGAGGCATCCGTGGGTGGAGCATGTGCGTTCATATCCGTCCAAGTATGCAGGTTGTGAATGTTCATCACACTCACGAGTGAGAATGCAGCCTCATCGGTGAAAAGGACGCGTTGGAAATGAAACGGATGCAGTCCTTCGACGTGTACAAAGCGCCGGACGGAGGGTTGGGGGATATCAGTGGCGCGGGATACACCTCGTGTACTTGTTGACAGCGTACGCTGCAGCTTCTTTGAGCACGTTGTCTTCCGCCGTATCTATCCATGTTGTTCGTTGGCGAGCAGCATCTGGCTCGTGAACATGGAACGAGCCGGTTTCACACAATGGTCGATGCAGGGTGGCGAATAACGTGTGGTACAGCACCTTTCTTTCGGAATATTTCGCACGATACGATCCCACGGCTTCACATCCATTGCAGTTAGCCGCGCCATAAATCAAATGCACTTCACGCTGTAGATGTAGATGGCCATGTTACTCCCAACGCTTCCGCGGCCTGAATGGATGGCGATAGCCTCCTTGCGCGCCAGCTGTGCTTGTATAGCAACGCCCTCCCGACATCGTACTGCTCTCTCGTGACGTTTGCGATTCACAGTTCCTATGTCATTACTGATCCTTTTTGTACGCCCGATGTGGCAAGTCAGCTTGCAAAAGCTTTTTGGATCACCCCGTATAATGACAAGACTGCTTGGTTTTTATATTTTTAATTTACCAGACTAGTACAGATCACATGCTCAGCTTTAGCGGTCTTGTATTTTACTTTTAAGCCTTCAAAGAATTTTTCAGATTTTCTATTAATTTGGCATACTTTCTAGCACACCCTCGTATGATTATAAATGCGGCAGCTCATGCTTTCAAATGCCACTGACATGTTTTGTAGTCAAAGGTCACAAAGATACGAAAAAATAACTCATGCACTACGTGTAGATGTAGTGCATTGATGTTGATTCTAAATAGTCTTTAGAATGGTACGTGTGGAGCATCTACTGCATCTGAATTACATATGGCTTACCGGAATTCCCGTTCTGCTGTTACGCAAAAAAACTGTTCTTTTTTAAGGTCCAGACATGTTTCAGCTCTTTCATGCCATCATCAGTGGGTACTTTAATCCAGCAAATATTTTCTACACTATTAGATTCTGCAGGACCACCTTCAAAAAACTGTCTACTGCCACAGTTATTTTCTAAAAAAGGAAGGAAGATTAGAGTTTAACGTCCATTCGACACCACGTTGAGTGCAAACACGGATAATGAAAAAGGGAAGGGGGGGTAGAAAATCGACCATCCCATTTCGAAGCAACCATTCCGGCATCTACCTGGAATGATTTAAGAAAATCGTAGAAAACCTAAATAACTGTGCCGGCCGGTGTGGCCGAGCGGTTCTAGGCGCTTCAGTCTGGAACCGCGCGACCGCTACGGTTGCAGGTTCGAATCCTGCCACGGCCATGGATGTGTGTGATGTCCTTAGGTTAGTTAGGTTTAAGTAGTTCTAAATTCTAGGGGACTGATGACCTCAGATGTTAAGTCCCATAGTGCTCAGAGCCATTTTGAACCTAAACGACTGTAAGGAGATTTGAATCGTCGTCGTCCCCAATGCGACTCCGGTGTGCTGACTATTGCGCCACCTAGACGGTATTATTTTTTTGAGCATCATCATTCGTACGCTGATCTGTTGAGGAAGTACACGTAAAAACAAGATACATGGTTTTAAAGCACTACATCCGCTAGTTACTACAGTCAAACCTCGATATAACGAATTTCATTGGAGCATGAAAATTAAATTGTTGTACCAGGGTTATTGTTATAAAGAGGTTTTGTTATCGTGACTCGGAGCAAGGAGCCATGTTTTAGTGGCTGAGAAGTGCATTACTGTAGTACTGCTCTGATGAAAAATAATATTAAAAGACAAATAATGAAACATATTTTGTTTACTTTATTTATTAACACGGTACCTGTAGAATATCTTGTTTCTGTGTACAGAAACATTCACTTATTTTCCTTTGTTTCTTTTTTCTTAAAGATTCTCTTGTGAATAATGTCTTTATCTCCTCTAACGCAATCAATTGCTGTGCTGAAACACTGGTGATTGAAGATGCTACTTGCTGAATGGTTTCCAACTGACCTATTAGCTCCATTAGAGGAGAAGGATTCACACTTATTACATCGCTGTCATCGTCAGAATCTTCAACAACCGAATTACCCTTTAACTCCTCGATGATAGATTCGCCGGTATATGCTCCTAAAACCAACACCTCATCATCCAATGACAAGTATTCAACTACTGAAGCATCTGCGGTTTTACCAGTAACTGGCGAATACATCCCCAGATTACTTTGAATATCATCCTGCGTCATCTCATCCACCATAACATTCTGACCAACATCTTCACTTTCGGAAATTCTTGCATTTTTCCAGCAGTTCACATTCGGCTGTACACTGTTCTAGGAAGTAGCAATCATGTCACAAACCCGCTTCATATTGAAACTGTAGGAACTGATCACCTTTCTTTCAATGTTTGCGAACACACGTTGAACTAAACGTGAACGGTACTTTGACTTAAATTCTTAATTATCCTCATATGTAGTGACTGAAGAATCGAAGTACAGATCGGGGCGGAGGGAGGGGGGAGGGGGGGACAAGTAGCATAGTTCAATGTTCTTCAACGTTGGCATCTACATATACATCTACATCCATACTCCGCAAGCCACCTGACGGTGTGTGGCGGAGGGTACCTTGAGTACCTCTATCGGTTCTCCTTTCTATTCCAGTCTCGTATTGTTCATGGAAAGAAGGATTGTCGCTATGCCTCTGTGTGGGCTCTAATCTCTCTGATTTTATCCTCATGGTCTCTTCGCGAGATATACGTAGGAGGAAGCAATATACTGCTTGACTCCTCGGTGAAGGTATGTTCTCGAAACTTCAACAAAAACCTGTACCGAGCTACTGAGCGTCTCTCCTGCAGAGTCTTCCACTGGAGTTTATCTAGCATCAGTATTCAAGCAGTGGGCGAACAAGCGTACTGCAACCTATTTCCTTTGTTTTCGGATTGCATTTCCTTAGGATTCTTCCAATGAATCTCAGTCTGGCATCTGCTTTACCGACGATCAACTTTATATGATCATTCCATTTTAAATCACTCCTAATGCGTACTCCAAGATAATTTATGGAATTAACTGCTTCCAGTTGCTGACCTGCTATATTGTAGCTAAATGATAAGGGATCTTTCTCTCTATGTATTCGCAGCACATTACACTTGTCTACATTGAGATTCAATTGCCATTCCCTGCACCATGTGTCAATTCGCTGCAGATCCTCCGGCATTTCAGTGCAATTTTCCATTGTTACAACGTCTCGATATACCACAGCATCATCCGCAAAAAGCCTCAGTGAACTTCCGATATCATCCACAAGGTCATTTATGTATACTGTGAATAGCAACGGTCCTACGACACTCCCCTGCGGCACACCTGAAATCACTCTTACCTCGGAAGACTTCTCTCCATTGAGAATGACATGCTGCGTTCTGTTATCTAGGAACTCTTCAATCCAATCACACAATTGGTCTGATAGTCCATATGCTCTTACTTTGTTCATTAAACGACTGTGGGGAACTGTATCGAATGCCTTGCGGAAGTCAAGAAACTCGGCATCTACCTGTGAACCCGTGCCTATGGCCCTCTGAGTCTCGTGGACGAATAGCGCGAGCTGGGTTCCAGACGATCGTCTTTTTCGAAACCCATGCTGATTCCTACAGAGTAGATTTCTAGTCTCCAGAAAAGTCATTACACTCGAACACAATACGTGTTCCAAAATTCTACAACTGATAGACGTTAGAGATGTAGGTCTATAGTTCTGCACATCTGTTCGACGTCCCTTCTTGAAAACGAGGATGACCTGTGCCCTTTTCCAATCCTCTGGAACGCTACGCTCTTGTAGAGACCTACGGTGCACCGCTGCAAGAAGGGGGGCAAGTTCCTTCGCGTACTCTGTGTAAAATCGAACTGGTATCCCATCAGGTGCAGCGGCCTTTCCTCTTTTGAGCGATTTTAATTGTTTCTCTATCCCTCTGTCGTGTAATTCGATATCTACCATTTTGTCATCTGTGCGACAATCCAGAGAAGGAACTACAGTGCAGTCTTCCTCTGTGAAACAGCTTTGGAAAAAGACATTTAGTATTTCGGCCTTTAGTCTGTCATCCTCTGTTTCAGTACCATTTTGGTCACAGAGTGTCTGGACGTTTTGTTTTGATCCGCCTACTGCTTTGACATAAGACCAAAATTTCTTAGGATTTTTCGCCAAGTCAGTACATAGAACTTTACTTTCGAATTTATTGAACGCCTCTCGCCTGGCCCTCCTCACATTACATTTCGCTTCGGGTAATTTTTGTTTGTCTGCAAGGCGTTGGCTATGTTTATGTTTGCTGTGAAGTTCCCTTTGCTTCCACAGCAGTTTTCTAACTCGGTTGTTGTACCACGGTGGCTCTTTTCCATCTCTTACGATCTTGCTTGGCACATACTTATCTAACGCATATTGTACGATGGTTTTGAACTTTGTGCACTGATCCTCAACACTATCTGTACTTAAAGTAAAACTTTTGTGTTGAGCCGTCATGTTGTTGTGTGCACTACAATTATCTACCAACAATGCAATTTTCTTATTCTTCATTGACATCTCTTTCTCAAGCGAAATTAGCCACTCACTAAAAGAGTAGACGTCATCCATGCTTTTCAATTTGCCTTATAATTAACTACAATAAAAGAAACCACATTTACAATACGACTGTAGCAAAACATTGCAGCTCAAGCTATACTGTACTGAATTAACTTATAAATTACAGGAAAGTAAAATAAAATGTATCTATCCTCTTACCTGGTAAGCGTATTACATTTTTGAAACACCGTGGGTTTGCTGATCGTGCAATGACAAGTGCTATCAGTTTATGTGTCCCTGACGCGTTTCTGCAGAGAAGAACAGTTATGCGTATTTTAGACTGCTTCCCTCTTTTACACTTTTCTCCAAAAAATGTTCAAATGTATGTGAAATCTAACGGGACGTAACTGCTAAGGTCATCAGTCCCTAAGCTTACACCCTACTTAACCTAAATTATCCTAAGAACAGACACACACACCCATGCCTGAGGGAGGACTCGAACCTCCGCCGGGACCAGCCGCACAGTCTATGACTGCAGCGCCTAAGACCGCTCGGCTAACCCCGCGCGGCACACTTTTGTCCTCTAAAGGCCATCGTCTTCTCTGGCATCAGCTGATAAGACAATCCCGTCTCATCTGCGTTGTACAAGTTTTCAGGACTGTATTTTTCTAACAGTTTACACATGGTGCTTTTCCTCCGAAATTCTGCATCACCTAAAGGTGCTGATTTTTCTTCTCCTGAAATCACTTTAAAAATGATCCCTTGTCTATCCTTAAATCTTTGCAACCATCCGTTACTTGCCTTAAAATTGGAATCGCCAAACAACTCAGCGAAATATTAGGCTTTTTGACATATCAACGGACCATTAATTGGTACATTGTGCTCACACATCTCATTAAACCATCGCAGTGTAGCACTGTCCACCTCGTCAGCAGCAGCCATCTTCTTTCTTTTTCTTGACGGGTTAAGTTTGCCACCTACAAAACATTCTTCAATTTCTTTTCGTTTTCTAAAGGATGTAGCTAACGTTGATTGTGCAAGTCCATATTAGTTTCCGAGTTCCAGCCATAATCCAAATCTTAGCGAAGTCCAAAGTGTTTACATCAACTAAAAACATTCACAGATTGCAAAAATCATGGAGATAAGCTGCGTATGAGTCCAACAAAACACTTCTGTCAGCTACTGAAGCTCAACAATAGACAAGCTAATCACTCTTTCAAACAAAGGGGCTCTTTGACGTTTGCTGCTCTGCACTGCTCGCCCGCGGCTGTACTCTCTGTACTGCTAGAATAAATACAGAACTGTAACATGCAGCGAAGCTTCTGGAAATAAAGCGCCGCAAGTCTAGTAACTAAATAAACAATACCTACCGCTATAGTGAGCTTCGTAGAAGTAGGAAACAATTAATTCCTCGAAGTTCTGTCTTCGTTATAACAGGCTGTAGCTAAATTTACTTCATCATCGTAACAAGGGGTAATTAACATAGTACATATAGGAAATCTGCCGGGACTATATCAAATTATCGGGTTTGCCTGTATGTTGAACTAAACAAAACACGATATTTATGTTGCTGCTCAAATATGGTGTTTTGTCCTGGTGGATCCATGTTTTGGGGTAGCGTTGATGTCCTCTAAAAGCGGAGCTGTAGGTTTGAGCCCCGGCTCTGTCTTCTGTACGATTCTGTGTTTTTTTGTACTTTTACTGTGCATTAGTTTGTGTCTGCATAGAAACGGTAGTATAAACGAAATAAATGAGGAGATCTGTATATGCTTTTAGGTAATAATGAACAATGAGACTTATCATTGACACTTGCATATCAATAGAGCAAACTGAGTTGGCTGACGTGAATCATCGCCGGAAGCCAGTTTTGGAAACAAAATCAAATTTTTCGGCTATGACTGTAAAAAACAGATTGGCGACATTATTGTGTTTGTAATATCACTGTAGCGACAATAAATAATGGAAACCAAAACAGGCTTCATTGTCCATTATACCTTCCCGATAATTCTGTAAGTATGCAACATACTTTAATAGTTTCCATACCAACGAATACGCTAATAGTTTGTACATACACCAGTCTGACTTTCTTAATCTCTTCCCAGTCGCCTCTTCGGTAACACGTCCATCTGTAGTCGCGAAACTGGACACCTTAATGAGTTCTGGATGGTAGTTGCTCAAAAGATGCTGAAACAGTTATGTTTATTCCTGCGTTGACTAATATGATTACCCCCGATTCTAAAAGAGCTCCAATGAAATGGCCGACCACTAAAATACATCAAATGCCTCCGTCCGTTGGCTACCTAATGATCAGTCCATACTCACCAAGCCCAAGCAGAACAGTAATCCTTTCAGCACCCAGCCTAACCGCTTCTGCCACCTCTGTGGTGAAGAAGGGGGGGGGGGGGGGGGAGGCGCAGACGTCATACCTGCCAACCTGACTCTCTTGTGTGTTATTGTACGAGCTCTTCCTTTTCCTATATCTAATGGCAAAACTGGAGGAGTAGACGAAATTGCAGTAGCAGACAGCTACTCACTACTTTCATCAAAACTCATATTTGTAACGTAATAAAGAAAAGAAAAGACAAATCCATTTAAACGACACACTTCCTTTCGAGAGGCTACTGGCACACACACACATACACACACACACACACACACACACACACATACACACACACACACACACACACACACACACACACACACACACACACACACGTGTGTGTGTGTGTGTGTGTGTGTGTGTGTGTGTGAGGGATCTGATGGAGCTCTCTCGGTGTACACAACACCAAAAGTTTGGTTTAACTTTTTCACACCTTTATTATCCTCGAGTACCTATTGTTTGGGTGACGACCGTTGCCTTAAAATAAGCAGCGCATAAACCGGGTAGACAGTGGCAAGTGCACGAAAGTCTAGAGGCAGAATTCATCAGATAAATTATAAACTTTTTGAAGCTCAGTTTTTTTTTCAGAAAACATTGTCCAAGAATCAGTAACAGCTCTGACAAGTCACTAAACAAACTGATTAACTGGGGCACAGAACGCAGTTCATATTTTCAGGAAAGATCAGAGAATAAATACTGTCTCGCAGAAATTCCTCAAAGAAAGTCACACAGCATTATTTCACTCAACACAGTAGTTAACAAACGTGATCACACTTAACAATCATTCGTTCTAGTGAAATGGTGATCAGACCCTCCTACCAACGACATTGCGTTTCAGTCGAATATTCGCATACTTGAATTAAAGAAAACATTTTTAATTTATTGGGCATCGATATTACTAAGGATTGGCTGATGCTGATACACGTATTTTTACTGACGGATTACATATCGTTGCTGTGTGAGTGAACGCCGGGAGCAGACTCGATGTAGCTGTTATTCGTTTGCTCGTTCGACCAGGACTTCTACAAAGCTGTTACGCGGTTACTTGCTGGTCGCAGACTGACTATTTTGGGTGACGTCCAACTAGTTAAAGATTGGCGTACGAGCAAAGTCTTCTTTCAGAAACTACAAGATCATTTGAAAAAGTTTTAGGTTATATTTTGCTGCTCAAGGTGGAAGATAGAGTGTTTGGGGGACCGGAAAGAAATGTCGTTTCTGCGCATGCCGATATTCGTTTGTCATTTAGTAACTCTTTGTGTACTTCAATGTCGTGGCAAAGACATTTTAAGGCTAGAGTGACTTGCTTACTCTTAAATTTTTTTCTTTTTGCAGTTTTTGGTGAAATGGCCAGCCATCTACATCTACATCTACGTGACTACTCTGCAATTCACATTTAAGTGCTTGGCAGAGGGTTCATCGAATCACAATCATACTACCTCTCTACCATTCCACTCCCGAACAGCGCGTGGGAAAAACGAACACCTAAACGTTTCTGTTCGAGCTCTGATTTCTCTTATTTTATTTTGATGATCATTCCTACCTATGTAGGTTAGGCTCAACAAAATATTTTCGCATTCGGAAGAGAAAGTTGGTGACTGAAATTTCGTAAATAGATCTCGCCGCGACGAAAAACGTCTTTGCTTTAATGACTTCCATCCCAACTCGCGTATCATATCTGCCACACTCTCTCCCCTATTATGTGATAATACAAAACGAGCTGTCCTTTTTTGCACCCTTTCGATGTCCTCCGTCAATCCCACCTGGTAAGGATCCCACACCGCGCAGCAATATTCTAACAGAGGACGAACGAGTGTAGCGTAAGCTGTCTCTTTAGTGGACTTGTTGCATCTTCTAAGTGTCCTGCCAATGAAACGCAACCTTTGGCTCGCCTTCCCCACAATATTATCTATGTTGTCTTTCCAACTGAAGTTGTTCGTAATTTTAACACCCAGGTACTTAGTTGAATTGACAGCCTTAAGAATTGTGCTACTTATCGAGTAATTGAATCCCAACGGATTTCTTTTGGAACTCATGTGGATCACCTCACACTTTTCGTTATTTAGCGTCAACTGCCACCTGCCACACCATACAGCAATCTTTTCTAAATCGCTTTGCAAATGCTATAAGAAATGCACATCCAAGTTTGGAAGAGTAGTAAGTAACCCAACAATTGTGCTAGAAACATCTGCGAAGCTTATCAAAGTGCATTAGATGTTCTTAAATGCCAAAGATGCTTTTCCAAGATGTTTCAAAAGAACAGATATCAAGCATTCATATAATTGATTCGCCACGATGGGCAATGGATCACAAGCTTCAGTGTGTGTGCACATTTAGGTTAGACCTACAGCGGGAATCTAAAATGAGTGAGCATGAAGAACTCTGTAAGCGCAGAACAGGGATTCAGTGATCATAAGGCCGTTGCAACATCCCTGAATATGGAAGTAAATAGGAATATAAAAAAAAGGGAGGAAGGTTTATCTGTGTAGCAAGAGTAATAGGAGCAGAGAAACAGAAGCAAAACGATGTCAAAGTTAGCGTAAGTAGGGCTATGCGTGAAGCGTTCAGTGAATTCGAAAGTAAAATTCTTTGTACCGACTTGACAGAAAATCCTAGGAAGTTCTGGTCTAACGCAAAATCAGTAAGTTGATCGAAACAGCATATTCAGACACTCTAGGATGATAATGCCATTGAAACAGAGGATGACACGCGTAAAGCTGAAATACTAAACACCTTTCTCCAAAGCTGTTTCACAGATCCGGCCGTTGTGGTCGTGCGGTTCTAGGCGCTGCAGTCCGGAACCGCGAGACTGCTGCGGTCGCAGGTTCGAATCCTGCTTCGGGCATGGATGTGTGTGATGTCCTTAGGTTAGTTAGTTTTAAGTAGTTCTAAGTTCTAGGGGACTGATGACCTCAGAAGTTAAGTCCCATAGTGCTCAGAACCATTCCGGAATGAAGTGTCTAGAACCACTCGGTCACAGCGGCTGTGTGTGTGGGGGGAGGGGGGGGGGGGGGAAGGGAGGGGGGTTAGGACGTAAAAATTGTAGAGGCGGACGTGGGCATGAATGCAGTAAGCACAAGTGCAAATGGTTGGTGGTTGCATTTTTTTGTTTCACAGAGGAAGCCCGCACTCCAGTTCCTTCTCTAAATCCTCGCACAAACAAAAAAATGGCTGACACCGAAATACGTGTCCAAGGAACAGAAAAGCAACTGAAATCACTCAACAAAATGGTTCAAATGGCTCTGAGCACTATGGGACTTAACATCTGAGGTCATCATCAGTCCCCTGGACTTAGAACTACTTAAAGCTAACTAACCTAAGGACATCACACACAACCATGCCGGAGGCAGGATTCGAACCTGCGACAGTAGCGGTCGCGCTGTTCCAGACTGTAGCGTCTAGAACCGCTCGGCCACCCCGGCCGGCAAATCACTCAACAGAGGAAAGTCCACTGGACCTGACGGGATACCAATTCGATTCTACACAGAGTACGCGAAAGAACCTGCCCCTCTTCTATCAGCCATACACCGCAAGTCTCTAGAGGAACGGAAGGTTCCAAATGATTAGAAAAGAGCACAGGTAGTTTCAGTTTTCAAGAAGGGTCGTCGAGCAGATGCGCAGAACTATAGGCCTATATCTCTGACATCGATCTGTTGTAGAATTTTAGAACATGTTTTTTGCTCGAGTATCATGTCATTTCTGGAAACCCAGAATCTACTGTGTAGGAATCGACCCGGATTCCGGAAACAGCGATCGTGTGAGACCCAACTTTGTTCATGAGACCCAGAAAATATTAGATACAGGCTTCCAGGTAGACGCCACTTTCCTTGACTTCCGGAAGGCGTTCGATACAGTTCATCACTGTCGCCTGATAAACAAAGTAAGAGCATACGGAATATCAGACCAGCTGTGTGGCTGGATTGAAGAGTTTTTAGCAAAGAGAACACAGCATGTTGTTCTCAATGGAGAGACGTCTACAGACGTTAAAGTAACCTCTGGCGTGCCACAGGGGAGTGTTAGGGGATCATTGCTTTTCACAATGCATATAAATGACCTAGTAGATAGTGTCGGAAGTTCCATGTCGCTTTTCGCGGATGTTGCTGTAGTATACAGAGAAGTTGCAGCATTAGAAAATTGCAGCGAAATGCAGGAAGATCTGCAGCGGATAGGCACTTGGTGCAGGGAGTGGCAACTGACCCTTAACATAGACAATTGTAATGTGTCGCGAATACATAGAAAGAAGGATCCTTAATTGTATGATTATATGATAGCGGAACAAACACTGGTAGCAGTTAGTTCTCTAAAATATCTGGGAGTATGCGTACGGGACGATTTCAAGTGGAATGATCATATTAAACTAATTGTTGGTAAGGCAGGTGCCAGGTTGAGATTCATTGGGAGATTCCTTAGAAAATGTAGTCCATCAACAAAGGAGGTGGCTTACAAAACACTCGTTCGACCTATACTTGAGTATTGCTCATCAGTTTGGGATCCGTACCAGGTCGGGTAGACAGAGGAGATATAGAAGATCCAAAGAAGAGCGGCGCGTTTCGTCACAGGGTTATTTGGTAAGCGTGATAGCATTACGGAGATGTTTAGCAAACTCAAGTGGCAGACTCTGCAAGAGAGGTGCTCTGCATCGCGGTGTAGCTTGCTGTCCAGGTTTCGACAGGGTACGTTTCTGGATGAGGTATCGAATATATTGCTTTTCCCCACTTATACCTCTCGAGGAGATCACGAATGTAAAATTAGAGAGATTCGAGCACGCACGGAGGCTTTCCGTCAGTCGTTCTTCCAGCGAACCTTACGCGACAGGAACAGGAAAGGGAGATAATGACAGTGGCACGTAAAGTGCCCTCCGCCACACACCGTTGAGTGGCTTGCGGAGTATAAATGTAGATGTACACATGGATGGGAACCGTAGATAAGTGGAGCTAGGTGGGAGTGTGTGTGCGTGTGTGTGTGTGTGTGGTGTGTTTGTGTCACCCGGAGAGCGTGCCGAGATAGTCTACCCGTTTGCGATAAAAGCGGTGTCGGCGTGGCGCAGTGGCCAACGCACTGCATATTAAGCAGCACCTCCCTGGTTCGAATCCCGGTCCGGCACACATTTTCACTCGTTGCTGCTGATCCCTAAGTCCTAATGCAGCTGATATCATTAATTCCTTCCCTTTCCTTCCTTCCACCCCTCTCCATTTTCAGTTTACATGAAGTGGTTTCCTCAAATGGTTCAATTGTCTCTGATGTCATCAGTCCCCTAGAATTAGAACTGCTTAAACCTACCTAACCTAAGGACGTCACACACATCCATGCCCGAGGCAGGATTCGAACCTGCGACCGTAGCGGTCGTGCGGTTCCAGACGGAAGCGCCTAGAACCGCTCGCCCACTGCGGCCGGCGAAGTGGTTTTCTAAAATCATATTCAGTAATTTTGAACTTTTCAACTCGTATTGATTGGGAGGACGAACTTTAGACAGTTGCATGTTAAGGGCGGAAGTGTAAGCAAATCTGTGTCAGACATTAGAGGAGCTGTCAAACACACTTCACCAACCTTGGCCTACAATCCAAGAACATTTATTTACAATAGATTGCTAAGCACAGACAAAGCTAATAGATCCATCACATGCAACTCATTGCTCCGTGGGCACAATACAGGAGAGTTTTTTTTTTCTTTTCAGCTGATCGCTAAAGTATCACATGGGTTCTCTACGATAATCCAAAAAACAAAAGGCGATGGCTCTCTCCGAATGAATCGCCACGGTGTGTAGCTAAGCCACATGTACAATGCAAAAGGATTGCTCATTTTGAAGTGCTGAAACATGGCCGAAATGTGAATGCAGACCTTTAGTGTGAACAACTGGCTCGAGTAAACGAGCCTTTGATTGAAAAGTGCCAACGACTGTCAATAAAAAAGGCGTTATTCTGCTGCACAATAATGCAAGACCACACTGCGAAAACGAACCCTGGAAAAATTGATGAATTTGGGTGGGAGGTGTTTCCTTACTCACCATACTCGTTTGATATTGTGCCATTGGATTTCCATTTTCTAAGTAGCCAATACTTTGAAAATATGGATGATATCCAGAATGCCATCTCCCAATGTTTGCTTCAACATCCAATTGTTTTTTATCGATATGTCATTGAAAATTTGCACACTAAATGGCAAAAGGTTGTCGACATGGAAGATGTTTACATCACTGATTACAGATGAAAACTTGTTAACAATTTATCTGTTTCATTTAATGTAAATATAGACATTACTTTGCTGTCCCCCTAACGTTAACCATAAATTTGTTTATGAAATGTGTGGTGGTCTAAAATTTCGGAAAATTTTATGAAACAGTTTTATGAATTCGCATTGGGGATACGCGTTTTACAAGTAAAAGAACCACATAGGGAACTACGGTAAATTATGCTAAATTCTTAAGTAATGGTTTGATCAATTAATGAAGTATGCCACCTTGCGCAAATGAACTAAGTCAACAACAGTATAATGGCAAAGTTTGGAATCTAACAAGCACAGAGACAGGATCTGTAATGGATAATGTGGCTTATTCTGAACCTTAATGTTAATTATTTTGTAAAATAAATAGTTTTGTGAAAATTGAAATATGTTACCGGAAAGTTGGAATGTCAGTCTTTCTAATTTGTTTATGTTAACTTATCAAAGTATGCAGATTAGCTCACAAGAAATTTATCGTGACCAACGGTAGTATTATTTTCAGTTAGCCATATCTTTTGATTAAAGAATTTTCCAGTAAAACTACATGCAACGTTAAAATCGACACGATGAAAACTTTACCTTGAATAATGAATCTAAATGAGGAAAACCTTGGTTAATGTTTTGAAATATGTGAACTTCTTCCATATGTTTGTTACTTAGGAACTATACGAAAATTGAGAAATAAGCAAAGAGAAAAAACTTAATTACTATCAGGAGTTGCAATCAAACAGATGGAGTAATTCCAACTGTCATTCCACTGCATTTAGCATATTTAATGAAACTGGAAGACGCGTTTTGAACCATGGTAACGGGTGATCAAAGAGTCAGTATAAATTAGAAAACTTAATAGACCACAGAATAATGTAGATAGAGAGGTAAAAATTGACACACATGCTTGGAATTACATGGGGTTTTATTAGAACAAAAAAAGTTCACAAAATGTCCGACAGATGGCGTCGTTTGGTGATGATCGTGTGCTCAGTCGCCACTTTCGTCATGCTTGGCCTCCCAGGTCCCCAGACCTCAGTCCGTGCGATTATTGGCTTTGGGGTTACCTGAAGTCGACATTTCTAGGGATGCTGAAAGACAACATCCGACGCCAATGCCTCACCATAACTCCGGTCATGCTTTACAGTGGTGTTCACAATATTATTCCTCGACTACAGCTATTGTTGAGGAATGATGGTGGAGATATTGAGCATTTCCTGTAAAGAACATCATCTTTGCTTTGTCTTACTTTGTTATGCTAATTATTGCTATTCTGATCAGATGAAGCGCCATCTGTCGGACATTTTTTTAACTTCTGTACTTTTTTGGTTCTAATAAAACCCCATGTCATTCCAAGCATGTGTGTCAATTTGTACCTCTCTATCTCTTTATTCAGTTTTCAAATTTATACTGACTTTTTGATCACCCGGTACTTTACATCGGTACATACAATACAAGCCTTTTGCTCCCGTTATTACATATAAGCTGACTAGCTACATGGTTATACGAACAGCGCTGAAATTAGTTTTTCTTCTTTCTGTTTTTTTTTTTAATCTGCACATATTTTCAAAGTGAATAATTAGTTTGCCATCGACATAATGATGCTCAGTCGTTACACACAGGCATTGTTGGACCAGTAATGTGCGCGGGAAAACTACAACGATCGTCACACGAGAAAAACTAGTTTACGAAGGCAGTTGGTTGTCGTAGCGTGGTGCCTTATAAGAGTATCAGAAACGCGGGCTGCGTATACGCGATGTAGGTACTGCTAGGGTCGTTAAACCGGAACGGAAACCGGTTGTTTTCTTCCCTTATCGGAGGGAACGCCGACTGGTGGCTTAGTGCTACGTCTGTCGCCTGTCGCCGCAGAGCTGTGGCTGGGCGTTACACCAGTCGTGTTTCCCGCGCAACCACAATTCACCGCCTCCCGCTGCGCCTGCATCTATGGCATTACACAGCCTTTTTCGCTTTATTGATTAGCGACACATTTTGTGTGTCGGTTTATTTATAATAGCTAATTCCTAATGAAAACAGTGACATTTTAAAAGTAATGCCAAATGAGTTGTATAAAGCCCTTCAAGGAACGAAGAAGTGAACGACACTTTGAGAAATGGATAAAGCTGGAGAAAAATGTGATACAAAAAAGGACTTGAAAAATTGTTTACAGGATGCCTTGAAAAGAAGACAATTTCTCAAAATAGGAACTCTGTACCGATATTTCGGCAGACAACCTTTCAGCCATCCTCAGGGTGCGACTTTTGCAAGAATTATGGTACTGTACTCTCTGGAGTAAACGCACATGTGTGAAAGATAATTCTGTTTGTAAGAAGAGCATCAGTCATAGGTAAAACTTTATGCCTCTAACAGTAAAGCACATGGAGTTGGAGTTGTAAAACTACCGTCGGCTACCATTGTCAATCATAAGAAAGAGTACATTACAGTAGTTTTCCTTGTAGCCTTGGACAGTTAAGATCGTAACCGCGTTACCTTTACGTTAGATCTCTTGCATACCTATCGGACGTTACCTCACTTTCGATCGCTTTGTCTGCATATGCGATCTGTGTCGTACCACGTTCCCCTAGATACTCGAAGCACTGAACCGTCTCGCGAAACTAAGGATATATATATATATATATATATATATATATATATATATATATATATATATATATATATGACCACGTAACTTATGGAACAGTTTTGTTCTACATAGTTATCCTCCTATTTATAGGCTTAAAAACAAACGGTGTTTAGAGCAAAATTGAAATTGTCAATGTTTAATTCAGGTTATATTCAAAAATTGTTGATTTGTAAAGAGAAACAGAGGGATGTTATACGGAAAAAATACCGATTTATCATATAGCGGGAGTAAACTTAATTTCCTCGAAAAAAGGTAAAATTTAAAAGAAACGCGAAACGAAAACTATCAAAAATCACTTCAATGTTTCATAGAGTTTGTATAAAACTTATCTGTGTTATTCATAAACATCTTTCGCACTTATCAATAATAACAGGATACTCTTGCCTTTGATATGCTGAAGAACGTTCTATAGAGTACAAAACAGCTGTAATAATTATGAAGATTTTTTATGTTTGAGCGCGTAAAATGTATTTACATCAAAAGCAATTGTTTTGCTTGCATAAAAGCACAGAAGCAACGCGATCAATTAATTTTTATTATTTATAAAATGCAATTTATATTGGGTACGCATATAAAATATACAGTGGTCTAACAATGAACGATGTGCAGTTCTAGTTAAGTGCAAAACAAACAAACAGAAAAACAAGAAACAGAAGGAAGTCGTCAGCTTCCAGTTTCCCCTCTCACACGCTCATTTATGTTTCTACCGAACCGTAATCTTGGTAGAGCGTTACCCTAAATGGAGGTATAGTAAGGGCAGATGGCGCTGCGGACTTACACTGTATATTCCTTTGAAGCCGGCACCCCCACGTTAGTTGCCACAAAACGTTAGCAGTCTACTGCATACAATTGCTTCTTGCTCTTAATTTCTGTCGTGCGCACGGAACAGTTGTTTTAAAGAGAAAAAGTCACGGTGCTTTCGTGAATAACACAGCGTCAGGAAGGCATCCTGTAATACGGCGCTTTTTGCCTCGTCGATGTAACTACGTTTCGAATAAGACGAAAAGGCAAATGTCGTAATTCAGCATGTTCCTTACTACGGACTGACGAAACTGATGTTCGGTCTATCTTATCGTCCGGAATACTCCAAGAACATATTTAGCTATGGTTGTATCGTTTCCAGTAACTCGCTCCCACAGAGAGAGGACTTTTAGTTGGATAGATAGGACATCTAAAGTAAAATCACACAAATAATACTGTAAAAGTAATCAGTGCAACCAAAGCTCATATGTGGAAAAAACATATTGCTTGATCGAGTCCACATACGTTTGAAATACACCGAGGGGACAAAAGTCATGGGATACTTCATACGTCATATCCTGTCGAACCTCGTTTTGTCCAGCGTAGTGCAGCAACGCGACGTGGCATGGACTCAACACGTCATTTGAAGTCCCCTGCAGAGATAATGAAACATACTGCCTCTGTAGCCGTCCATAATTGCCAAAGTGTTGCCAACGCAGAATTTTTTGCACAAACTGAACTCTCGATTATGTCCCATAAATGTTCGACAGGATTCATATCTGGCAATTTGGGCGTCCAAATCATACACTGAAGCGTCCAGAATGATTTTCAAACCCATCGCAAACAGTTGGGGCCCAGTGACTTGCGAACATTAAGTTTATGAATGGCTGCAAATGGTCTCCAACTAGCCGATAATAGCCATTTACAGCCAATTATTGAATTAGTTGGACCAGAGTTCCCAGTATTTTCCATGTAAACACAGCCTACACCATTATGGAGCCACCACCAGCTTGCACAGAACCTTGTTGCCAACGTGGTCCATGGCTTCGTGGGGTCTGCACCACGCACGATCCCTACTACGAGCTCTTGCCAATTGAAATCGCGACTTACCTGACCAGGCAACAGTTTTCCAGTCGTCATGGGTCCAACCGATATGGTCACCACCATTCCGCGTTCAAAGTCTGCGTGTGTGAAACCTTATGGGACTTAACTGCTAAGGTCATCAGTCCCTAAGCTTACACACTACTTAACCTAAATTATCCTAAGGACAAACACACACACCCATGCCCGAGGGAGGACTCGAACCTCCGCCGAGACGAGCCGCTCAGTCCATGACTGCAGCGCCTGAGACCGCTCGGCTAATCCCGCGCGGCGTTCAAATTCTGCTAATTTTCGTCGTGCGGCCACAATCAGTACAAATGACACCTCCGCCAATGCTCTGCCCTTTCATTGTGTGCACGATGCTATTGACATCCGTATATGTGCATATGACCTTTGTCATCTCAGTCTGTGTTTACAGTTTAGATTGTGATCAGAATTGCTATTAGGCCCACAAATGACGCAAGCTAACATTTTTTTACCAAAACAGTTCCACCAGATAAAATGTTTGGGACAGCTAACATGGCGGACGTCGGCTTGTAGTTTGTGATGGCATGAAAACCTCCCTTATTAAATGTCCATGGTAAAACAAAGCAATTGCCCAGCCAACGAGTGCTTACGAAGAGTTTCGTTGATTATTATGGATGGCATAAGTTGAAATGTCATGCAGTGAAGACCGAGAACAATATTTCCTTTGAGACCTCAGAGGGGAAATGAAGAGTTTCTATGATTTGTCGACCTGGAAACCATAGTCTCTATTGAACTGGTTGTCTGTTAAATTTATTTCTGACTGGGATTCAGTGATCGAGGAAGCTGTGAATATAAAATTAGCAGACAACCTGCTGTACCGAGACGAGGGTTTCCAGCTCGACAAATCACGGAAATCCCTCATTACACGTCTGCCCTCTCAAAGTACATGTTGCTCTAAGTCTTCACTGCTTGGCATTCCAACATATGCCGTCCTTATTAATCAACCAAACACTTCGTAAGCACTGTGTAAAGTCGTATGGCTGACGCCCTTGTTACCAACAGTGATATCTTTGACGCTTGCCCATTGACTCCTGAATGTAAAGTGCTATAAATTTTGCGAGCCACTTATCTAGAAAATGGGTGAAAGTTTGTCAGCCGAAATATCAGTAAAACATTTAATATTCAAATGGATCAAATGGCTCTGAGCACTACGGGACTTAACATCTGAGGTCATCAATCCCCTAGAACTAAGGACATCACACACATCCATGCCCGAGGCAGGATTCGAACCTGCGACCGTAGCGGTCGCGCGGTTCCAAACTGAAGCACCTAGAAGCGCTCGGCCACAGATCCCGGCTAGAACATTTAATAATATTATCCCAGATACGCTCCTGAAAAATGATGGAATATTCGATCCGCCGGGAAAACTTCAAGAAACAAGTCCTATAATTGCTCTGCTTCACCAGAAAATGGATACTGAACACGTAAAAGATCTTTTTCCGAATTGTCTGTAATATTCAGTATTGCACAAATATCATTACCAACTGCATAGAAGTAGCACTAGATTTTAGGTAGCAAAAGTAAGAAGCTGACTACCGAAGTGTATATAGCACAAATTACCGATTAATCTTTTAAAATTTTAGTACGTTTCTATCCTCCCCCCCCCCCCCCCCAACCCGCTCACGCACGAACCATGGACCTAGACGAGGGGGGTGGCTTCTGTGCTTCAGGGAAGCAGACAATCATAACGTAAATCCAACCACAACGGAGCCTTACCCTTATTACGCATGGGATCCTGCATACGGGCCCGCATCTCGTGGTCGTGCGGTAGCGTTCTCGCTTCCCACGCCCGGGTTCCCGGGTTCGATTCCCGGCGGGGTCAGGGATTTTCTCTGCCTCGTGATGGCTGGGTGTTGTGTGCTGTCCTTAGGTTAGTTAGGTTTAAGTAGTTCTAAGTTCTAGGGGACTGATGACCATAGCTGTTAAGTCCCATAGTGCTCAGAGCCATTCCTGCATACGAAGGATGAAGGTCAACAGCCAGGTTTGACATACTGCATACAGTTAACAAAAGTCCCGGCATACAGAACAAGTTCTCTGATACGTGATTGGCTCGACGACATTTTAAGTAACAGAATCCCGCATATTTTCCACATTGCCTTGACAACCATGAAACAAACTGGTGAGCAAGATTTATGAGACAGAGTGCACACCCTAAGTTCCAAGAAGACTGTAATACTTCCATTTCCGAAGATGGCAGGCGCTGATAGGTTTGAATGTCACCGAACCACCAGTTTAATAAGTTGTGGATGCAAAATACTGACATGAATCAAGACTGGAAAAACTGGTAGAAGCCAGCCTCGGAAAAGGTCAGTTGGAGTTCCGGATAAACGTAGGAACTGGTGATGCAATTCCAGCCCAAACACTTATCTTATAAGGTAGGTTAGTGAAAGGGAAACTCGCGTTTTCATAAGAGGCGGTACAAAATTTTTTTTCTATAACCATACAGTCCAGAATCAGTACGCTAATCGGACAAAATCGCCATAGCGTTGAGGCCACCATCCCACCGACTAACCAGGCTGAAGATACTCGTTTGGTAACACACAGTGTGAAGAAGTCCGTAACTGCCTGCTCCACATCCTCTTTCGACAGGAATCTCCGACCCTTAAGGTCTTCTTTAAGGGACCGAAGGTGTAATAATGACATGGGAAGAGATCAGGGCTATAGGGCGCGTGCTCGAGTGTCTCCCATTGGAGTAGGCGTAACTTTCGCGTATTTTTGCGTTATGGGGAGGTGTGTTATTATCAATTTTGCTAGGCGTTTCGCCTTAACTGCAATCCGTAATTTCTTCAGCGTCGTGCAATACCGTTCCCCATTGATGGAGACACCATGCCGGATGAAGCTGGCTTCCCTGATCCCCTGATCGACCGGCGTCTTGAGTCGAATCTCAACCATCACAGAACAAGGCGCACCATTGTACAACACTGGTTTTCGACAGACATGTTGCCCCACACACATACTTCATTCTCCGGTGGATGTCTACCGGTGTTAGTCCTTTGAGAGCCAAGAAAAGAATAACAGCACGTTGATCCTGTTTGGACGCATTTGATAACAACTTCGCCATAATTTACGTATTCGCACTTGCTCGGCATTTAACGGGCGCACGAGTGCCACTGTAACCTCTTGCCTACGTTGCATATACGCTGCTGCGATACCGGCGCACGGAAACTTTTTGATGGCCCTTTATATAATAGGATACGTAGATTCACATAAATATTTTGACAGTTGTTTGGAATATAGTCTTCGAAATTATGAAGTTAGTAGGGGCTAAATACAGGGAGTGAAAGGTTACACACAACATGCTCAGAAACCACACTGCAATTATAACCGAAGGAGGGCATGAAAAGGACGTTTATGTTTAGTGTGATGAGCTGTAGCTTGTTATAAATGTGGGAAAATGTAGGTTAACACAGATGAGTCGGGAAAATAACTGTGTAATGCTCGAAGTGGGTATTGGTGGTGTGCAGCTTGACAGCTTTAATATAACTGGACGGTGTAAATGACCTAGTGGATAATGTCGAAGGTTCCGTGTGGCTTTCCACGGAGGAAGTATTCACAACGCTGGAAATTGTAGCGAAGCGCAGGAAGACCTGTAGAGGATCGGCGTTCGGGTTTGTCTGGTGACCCTCAACACAAATACACCACTGGCCATTAAAATTGCTACACCACGAAGATGACGTGCTACAGAAGGCGAAATTTGACAGACAGGAAGAAGATGCTGTGATATGCAAATGATTAGCTTTTCAGAGCATTCACACAAGGTTGGCGCCGCTGGCGACATCTACAACTTGCTGACATGAGGAAAGTTTCCAACCGATTTCTAATACACAAACAGCAGTTGACTGTGAAAGGTCTCTGTTGGATTCCTTTCATGTTAATTTCTTAAATCTGTTGTCATTTACGGCATAAATTCCTCTTCTAAATTTACTGTGGCGTTTCTGACTATCTGGGAGGAGACTGAGTAGTGGAACGTGTTACTTTTACACATAAACAAGAACGATCTGTCACACTACTACACTTTAAAACACAGTTTATATGTACTTCATGTCACACAGTCTCATACGGAACCTACATCCGCTTTCTTTTATATACTGTATATGATAAGATACTGTCATTCCCCTTCCCTTCTGTGTGAGAGGATGAATGAGCAAATGTATTTCTAGTTGCATGCTTGAGGGTAGCAGACAAGCCTGTCTGCTAGAGAACAGTAGGACCAACGTCGGAACAGGTAGCTACGCTTTCTAAAAGCAGAGAGGTTTCTATTCTTAGTATGGTCCTGTCCGTCCCTTGTCATGTTGGTATAGGAAACTGCCCCTCTGGCCACTTCCGTTTGTATTTGTGAGCCACCCTCAGGAAGGGACCACGGCAGTCTGTCCGCGGCGAACGTCTGAAGTGGTAAGATCTCCGGCTAAGCGCGTGTCTGCTAAGTCGGTAGGACAACGGATTTCTTAAGTTCAGCCTAACTGTAAATTTAATCACGTTTATTTTAGGTTTAGCTCTAAAATATCTAATGTTATCTTAAATTGCAACGCAGTGTAATTCGAGTGTGAAGTTCAGAATATATATTCCGGCAGTTGCTTTGTCACTATTTTGTGAGTAAAGTGGAACCACGTGTTGATCAGTAACTCTAACTAGCATCATCAATCTTCAATGTGAATGTGCGTGAGATTATAACTGTTATATCCTAGCCAGTAATGCCACCCGAGCCTGCTGCCAAAAGGTTGGCAGCATCAAAGTCCGGACGCCGTCCGCATAAGCAGCGCCAGCGAGACAGGAAATCGCCGCAAGTCTGCGCGCGCCACCGCTGGCTTCTGGGTTCTTAAGCGCTGGAGTCGCGAGCGCTAGGACAGTTCTGTATTCGCCGCTCAGTTGTATACTCGCCACCGAATTGTGTACTTGCTAGTCAGTTGTGTGTTCATCGCAGCAGAGTTGTTGTTTGTCGTCAGCCGACGCTGACCTAGCCGCTCCGACCCGAACTAGACAGATTTCTGTAGACACGGAGTTCACTACTGTGTTGCTGTATCTTCGTTAATAAAGATAAGTACCGACTTTTATTTAATCAGAGTGTTTGGGTTTTCATCTTTCTGTTCACTGTTCCAGCGGACCGGTCGGCCCGCTATTAAAAGTGTGGCGGTGACTTCGTAAGCCGTTTCTACAGCGAATTGTTTGTCGCTACGAACACCGCCACAAAAATAACGTCTCGTCTTGACAATATTTTTCAATATAGCACCTTTTCTTTATGTTCAACCCACGTGGGGTGTACTTTGTGAGACCAGTACCACGTGCTTATACAATTGTTTGACCCATCAGATTAATAGTAAGACGATAGTAACCAGTTCGAGGTTTTTCTTTTGTAAATTCCTTTTCGATCTAATTTATTTTAATTATCAAAATTATTGTGGAGTTACACTCTTTGTGTAAACCAAGTTGACCACGTGAAGCATGTGGTGTAAGCATCAAAGTAGCCCTCAGCTATTCTTTCCGGGAAGATTTCACAGAGAGTTAGTATGAATTTAGTATACCAGTGTGTGGTAATTTCATGGCGCACAGGATTGGGCTACGAACGTAACTTCTTTGGGTGAAAATTGAATCGGTTGGTTGTGGTTAATTTCCTCTTGCATATGTTTCGACGTTCTTCGTGTGTTATTTTATGAATGCAGTGTTGTATGTAGTCTCCCAATCTTGGCTCCCTATTTGATGTGTTCCGTAACATTACAAACTCACATTTTCACAATCCTAAATAAGGCACCAGTTTAGTTATGAATCAAGTTTAATATGCTCAAATTTCAATGATCAATGTTAAAATAATTTTCCAAATATAAACTGATTTCTTTCTTTTTATTTAAATTCTCTTTTATATATATACATATATATCACCGGTTGTCGTATGACGATTAAAGGTTATAATTAATGTTAGTCTGGTTGGGAATTTGGTAAGCTAGACTGGATACCTGGTGACACAGTTGCTCAGTAATGCAAGGTTAACTTCCCCAGACAGCTCACAGCTTTTAACCCGGTTTTATTGAATAGCAGCACCGCTTACACCTCAAATTAAAGCAACAACATTACAACCGGCATTGCCTGGTGAAACGTTGTTGTGATGCCTCGTGTAAGGATGAGAAATGCGTACCATCACGTTTCCGACTTTGATAAAGGTCGGATTGTAGCCTATCGCGACTGCGGTTTATCATATCGCGACACTGCTGCTGCCGTTGGTCGAGATCCAATGACTATTGGCAGAATATGGAATCTGTGGATTCAGAAGGGTAATACGGAACGCCGTGCTGGATCCCAACGGCCTCGTTTTACTAGCAGTCGAGATGACAGGCATCTAATCCGCATGGCTGTAACGGATCGTGCAGCCACGTCTCGATCCGTGAGTCAACAGATGGGGACTTTTGCAAGACAACAACCATCTGCACGAACAGATAGACGACGTTTGCAGCAGCATGGACTATCAGCTCGGAGACCATGGCTGTGATTACCCTTGACGCTGCATCACAGACAGGAGCGCCTGCGATGGTGTACTCAAAGACGAACCTGGGTGCACGAATGGCAAAACGTCATTTTTTCGGATGAATCCAAGTTCTGTTTATAGCATCATGATGGTCGCATCCGTTTTTGGCGACATCGCGGTGAACGCACATTGGAAGCGTGTATTCGTCATCGCCATACTGGCATATCACCTGGCGTGATGGTATGGGGTGCCACTGTTTACACGTCTCCGTCACCTCTTGTTCGCATTGACGGCACTTTGAACAGTGGACGTTACATTTCAGATGTGTTACGACCCGTGGCTCTACCCTCCATTCGATCCCTGCGAAACACTACATTTCAGCAGGACAATGCACGACCGCATACTGCAGGTACTGTACGGGCCTTTCTGGATACAGAAAATGTTCGACTGCTGCCCTGGCCAGCACATTCTCCAGATCTCTCACCAATTGAAAACGTCTGCTCAATGGTGGCCGAGCAACCGGCTCGTCACCATACGCCAGTCACTAATCTTGATGAACTGTGGTATCGTGTTGAAGCTGCATGGGCAGCTGTACTTGTACACACCATCCAAGCTCTATTTGACTCAGTGCCCAGGCGTATCAAGGCCGTTATTACGGCCAGAGGTGGTTGTTCTGGGTACTGATTTCTCAGGATCTATGCATCCAAATCGCGTGAAAATCTAATCACTGTCAGTTCTAGTGTAATATATTCATCCAATGAATACTCGTTTATCATCTGCATTTCTTCTTGGTGTAGCAATTTTAATGGTCATTAGTGTAAGTATAACGTATTATGGATAAACATGCAGAAAGAGCTATAATTATGTGACTACACGATTGAAGAACTATCGCTGGAAGCAGTGACAACCATTAAATATGTGAGAGTATATGCACGGAGCGATTTAAAGTGAAAAGACCAAGTAATCTCAGGCAATGCAGGTGTGAGACAGACTCACTGGAAGAATCCTCAAGAAGTATTGTTCAACCTCGAAGGAGGTAGCTTACAAACCACTTTTTGAACCAATATTTGAATACTGCTCGTCTGTCTGGAACACTTACCATACATACGGTCCAGCCACGCATTGCACGTGCGTGGTTCGAAGAGCACCAGGATTTACCGTACTTCCCTGTCCACAGACTCACCGAATTTAAACCTAGCCGAGAATCTGTGAGACCATCTCGATAGCGTAGTTGGCCAAGACACCTAGCGCAGCTGGCGACGGTAATGGACTCGATATAGCGCCATATCCCTGTCGGTACCTTCTAGAATCTCATTTACTCTTCCTTCACGTCTCGCAGCGGTCCATGCAGCAAAAGGTGGTTATTCAGCCCTCTGATAGGTGGTCGCATTACTGTGACTGGACAGTGAAAGACTGATAGGGGAAACAGAGAAGCTCTAAAGAAGAGCAGCACGTTTCGTCACAGGTTCGTTTAGTAGGCACGAAAGCCTACGGAAACGCTAATCCAACTGCAGTGGCAGACGCTGCAAGAGAGGCGTTCGGCATCACAGTGTGGTTTACTGTCAAAATTCCGTGAACGTACTCTCCTAGACGAGTCAATCAGTATATTGTTCCCGCCCATGTATATGTCGCGATATGATCGTGAAGGAGAAATCAGAGTGAGTCAGGCTTACACGGAAACTTACCAACGATTATTCTATCCGTGTGTCATTAGCGACTGAAAGAGGAAAAGAGGAAAAAACAGTGGTACACAAACTGCCCCAAGCCGCACACCATAAGGTGGCTGGTAGGTAAAGACACCGTTGTAGTAATGGTTGCCCAAAAGACGCCGATAATAAATAAGATAATTTCTAAATAGCTAACTTTTGGGATATGGATACCTGCGATGAAGTCGCTGTCATACCACAATCAAGGAAATTCCAGGTACAAATGGTTTTGCTAAAGCTATATGTTGTGTAACGATGTTTAGAATAAAATCCATATTTTTGAGAGGAAATTTCAACAAGCAACTGATGAAAATACGCTCTTGCCACATGTTTTTATGATGAAGTCACTGCAGATCACACCAGGTGACAGAAGCGTTTGCTTAACTGATCATATGAGTATACTGTTTACAATAGCCTATTTTCCTATGTTAAAGATATGGTTCAGATTGTCGTTATTCTAAATGATTTTAACATTCAAATAGCATTTTCGGTCAATATTCTGACAAAACATCTATCATTTTTCTGTAATTAAAGCTTAAAAATCATTAAATTTCAGGCTTTGGTCATGTGGTGGAAAACGCTCTGTCTTTGGCTGCAGCTCTGGTGACGTCACAGGCTAGGAGTAAGAAGCAGCTATACGTGTGTTACAGGAGTGTTAGCTGAAGTTACTATTGCTTTTCCGCACTTTTTCTGGAAACTGTTTACTTGTTTAGTGATTTAACTTTAGTGTTGAAACTTTTGGATCACAATGGAAAGTAATTTTGTCAAGGCTGACAGTGGAAACCTTCCAAAGGTTGGTGCGTTTACGGTCTCTTCGTCTTTCTAAAACAACCTAGATTTTTATGTTTCTGAAATACGAAACGTGATAACCGCATTGTATGGTGACTGGGACAGAAGTACTGTGACACAGTAATATGTCACAAAATTTTCATAAAATTGAGGAAATCTGGAACTGGATTACTTGTTCGGACCATGCCAAAAAAGTTTTCCAGTGCAACTTTTGAATGCCTGCACAAGAAAACACAGTGAAAACTTCTTCCATTCAGAAGCCAATTTTTATTCTTATTCTTGTTGTCAAAATTACTACTGTTTCCTCGGTACCTCTTTTCTCAATTTTCAAATTTTCAGACAGGATAATAACACTTGTTGCCTGCAACAGCTTTACACAGTGTTCTTTTTCTGAAGGTCATCAATTAAATCACCGTAAAATTATGTATATAAAATATGCAATTGACGCAACAGACCCTTAAAGTATATGTTGTTCTACTGCATATTTAATTGCTGCTGAAATACTTCTTAAGCAGAACCAATTTTCATTTTATCGACATGTCCCGGTCTTATTACACTTCCTTGTAGGTTCCAAGAAATTTTGAATTTTTCTCTATGTCAAAATCATGCAGCTTTACAACAGAGTCAGTGGAGACAGTTGGAAGTGGCAACAGTCTTCAACGATTTGTTTACGAAGAATAATGCGGTCGGGAACTCTTAATTGATTTCTTAGATTATTCAGAATAAGAGCATGAAATACAGCTTCTTAACAACATTCTTGTGATTCATCACAAATTGATCAGACGTAAAATGAAGTTAATCAATGAAAATAGATATTAAAATGCAATACGTATGATATATCATTAAAAGCTGTTACATAATTGTACTATCATAAAATAAATTTAAGAAGACAGTAGCAGTATGCGAAGAGAACAGGAAAAAAAAAAAAACTTGTTCCCAGTGAGGTTCGATTATGCGAAGAATCCATTACTTATAACGGTACAAGCGACAACGTGATCATGCGGAGTGTCTACTTACATCAAAATAATCCTCATAGAAATAAGCACACGTAGTGACCATTACCTCAGTTGGATTTCTATGAGCGAGTTAAAAGCATGTTTTACGTGTCTTCTCTTTCTTTGGAACACTCAAAGCAATTTTGCAGAACTGTTTATAGATTTATTTGTACGATGTGGCACACACCATTTGTAACCAACTTCCCGAAACGTTAATTCCAAAACAAGATATCACTGTGATTGAGCCTTACGACAGTAGGAGCAACGTGCTGGTCAGTGACGTCACAGGCATCACATGACTGAAATGGAGCCTTTTGGCGGGCTTTAAAATTATTTAAATTTCATTTCCATTTTTCAAAATTCCGAAATTAATGAGTAAAAATCATATTATGAGCATAAAATTACATAATTAACCATTTATTCCAGAAGACAATCAAATACCCTATTCTAAAATTGTCATGCTTGCGCGAAAATTACCATAAGCATTAACTACCATGGCAGTAGAAAAATGAGACAAGTCATTTGAATCGCTCTTATGACAAAAACGGTTTTCGGAAGCACAATATAAAAAATGCGACTCTTCTTAGAACTAACTGCGGCTTATAGTACTATCTGGTGTGACAGAACTCTGCTTACATTCATCACTCTTGTAACTAGGCTGTTTAGGTTTTTATGTTGGTAACGCCACGTAGCGCTCTGTATGAAAATCACTGACTGTGCTGTGTGCAGTCTGTGGCAGGTTTGTATTGTTGGAATATTCTCTATTGTAGTTTTGGGCAGCTGGATATGAACAGCGCGTAGCGTTGCTCAGTTGGAGGTGAGCCGCCAGCAGCGGTGGATGTGGTGAGAGGGATGACAGAGTTTTGAGAGCAGACGATCTCTGGACGTGTGTCCGTCAGAAAAAGGAAATTTGTAAGACTGGATGTCATAAACTGATCTGAACACTACTAAGGTAAATACATTGTATGTTCTCCATCAAAATCCTTCATTTGCTAACTATGCCTATCAGTAGTTAGTGCCTTCAGTAGTTAGAATCTTTTATTTTGCTGGCAGTATTGGCGCTCGCTGTATTGCAGTAGTTCGAGTAACAAAGATTTTTGTGAGGTAAGTGATTCGTGAAAGGTATAGGTTATTGTTAGTCAGGGACATTCTTTCATGGGGAATACTGAAAGTCAGATTGCGTTGCGCTAAAATAATAATAATAATAATAATAAATGTTGTGTGTCAGTTTACTGTTGATCAGAGTAAGTAAAGAGAGAAATGTCTGAGTACGTTCAGTTTTGCTCAGCTGTTTGAAAATCAAATAACGCTGAGGTTTTCGAGCACTGCCATTTATACATTTTTGAAGGGGATGTTTCACTCTCTATCCACGGCGCAAAATACCCTCTGCAACTGGCAATATGCTAAACAGTAGATACCTCTAGGTGTTCTAAAAATACTCTAAAAGTAGATTTGACAATATAAATGATGGTATCCCGAAAAAGTTCTGTTTTAATCCAAAACCGTTTTGATTTGTAATTAATAGGACACTCCAGGACCGAAGTACAGGAAATTTATTTACGCTGATGATATTGCTTTGATCGTTTAGAACCAAAGCTTTAGCGGAGCTGAAAGGCGACGGATGAAGACTTCGAACGTAATGTCGTCCGAGTCAGCCCTCTACAGAATAAATATGCGAGTTACAAACCTAACATCACATTTCAATATCAGACTCCCCAAAATACCTAGTTGTGACCCCAAACAAGTCGTTAACGTTCAAAATCGATCTTCCAAATGTGGCGGCTAAACAAATTTAACAATAATATTAACATGGTTTATGTTCACTGATGTAAAAGAAAAGGATGTTCCATTCCCTACTTCACCATCTTAAGAGACAATTTTTTTATTTACTTTATAAAGCAGTCCATGTTTTCCTCAGGGTTCAGAATATCTACGTACCAAAATTCATAGAAATCGGTTTAGCAATTTAGTCACGAAAGAGCATCAGACAGAGTTACTTCCGATTTTTCAATATTAGTGTAGATTATGAACTTAAGATTCTGTGTGTCTGTGTAGAAATGTATATGTTGTTGTGGTCTTCAACCTGAGGACAGGTTTGATGCAGCTCTGCATGCTACTCTATCCTCTGAAAGGCATGTCATCTCCGAATAAATTACTGCGATCTACATCTTTCTGAATCTGATTACTGTATTCATATCTTGGTCTCCCTCTACGATTCTTACACCCCACACTTCACTCCAATACTAAAAAGATGATCCCTTGATGTCTGAGAATGTGTCCTATCAACTGAGTCTCATTTTAGTTAAATTATGCCAAAAATTTCTCCCTAGTTCTATTCAGTACGTCCTCATTAGTTACGCGATCTGCCCATCTAATCTTCAGCGTTCTTCTGTAACACCACATTTCAAAAGCCTCCTCTTGTCTAAACTATTTATCGTCCATACTTCACTTCCACACATGGCTTTCTCCACACAAATACCTTCAGAAAACACTTTCTAACACTCAAATCTATATTCGATGTTAAATTTCTCCTCTCAGAAATGCTATTCTTGCCATTACCAGTCTACATTTTACATAATCTTCACTTCGCCCATTATCAGTTATTTTGCTATCCAAACAGCAAAACTCGTCTAATACGTTTAGTGCCTCGTTTGCTAATCTCATTCCCTCAGCGTCACCTGATCTAATTCGACTATACTACATTGTCTGTTTTGCTTTTGTTGATGATCAACTTACATCTTTGTTACAAGATGCTATCCATTCCGTTCAACTGCTCCTCTTTGGTTTCCTTCACTGTTTGCTCAGTGTGCAGACTGAATAACGTCGGGGATAGGCTGCAACCCTGTCTCCTGGCTTTTAACTGCCGTCTAGTTATTTTACAACAATAAAAATTCGCTCCCTGTATACTGGCCCTGCTACTCTCGCAGTTCCAGAGAGGGTATTCCAATCAACATCGTTAAAAGGTTTCTCTAACTCTACAAATGCTATAAACGTAAGTTTGCCTTCCCTTAACCTATGTTCTAAGATAAATCATAGGGTAAGTATTGCCTCGAGTGTCCCTATATTTCTCCGGATTCCAAATTGTTCTTTCCTTGAGTCAGCTTCTAGCAGTTTTCCCATTTTTACGTAAAAAATTCATGCTAGAATTTTGCAGCTGTGACTTATTAAATTGATAGTTCGGCAATTTTCACATTCGGTAATTTTCACACCTGTCAGCACCTGTTACTTCGGAAATGTAATTGTTACACTCTTCTTGAGGGCTGAGGTTATTTCGCCTGTGTTATACAGGGTGACTCTCTAGTTATTTCCACCAAGAATAACTCCGAAAGTATGATAGGAGCTGAAAAGTTTGTGGGACAAAAGTTGCATGGGACAACGGGGGCCATAATATGACATTGATTTTTTGTTGCTAGGTGGGGTCGCGTCAGAGATACGAAGGTCAACTTTGTCTTTTTAAATGGGATGCTACAGTTTGGTACTTATTTTCTGACAGCGGTTGCTATCGAGACGAATCCAGTGATGTGTAACAGCAAGATCTTTGAAGGTCAACGAAGGTCCAAAGGTGGCATGAACGTCCATTTACAGAAGGTGTTCGAAGTGATGACCATTGGTATCAATGCAGTGCTGCAATCTTCTTATCATGGACTGAGTGGTATTCCTTATCACATCGGCACTTGGGTTGACAATTCTCTCTCACATACCTTCAGGTGTAGTTGGAACGTCTTTGTAAACAATTTCTTTTACGAATCCCCACAATAAAAAATCCAGAGGCGTCAAGTCTGTCTAACAAGCCGGCCACGACGCATCTCCTCCGCGTCCAATAAAACGATTTGGGAATTGTCTCTGCAACTCATTTTCAGCCATCAGCGAAAACTGTTCAAAATGGTTCAAATGGCTCTGAGCTCTATGGGACTTAACTTCTGAGGTCATCAGTCCCCTAGAACTTAGAACTTTTTTTTTTGGTCATCAGTCTACTGACTGGTTTGATGCGGCCCGCCACGAATTCCTTTCCTGTGCTAGCCTCTTCATCTCAGAGTAGCACTTGCAACCTACGTCCTCAATTATTTGCTTGACGTATTCCAATCTCTGTCTTCCTCTACAGTTTTTGCCCTCTACAGCTCCCTCTAGTATCATGGAAGTCATTCCCTCATGTCTTAGCAGATGTCCTATCATCCTGTCCCTTCTCCTTATCAGTGTTTTCCACATATTCCTTTCCTCTCCGATTCTGCGTAGAACCTCCTCATTCCTTACCTTATCAGTCCACCTAATTTTCAGCATTCGTCTATGGCACCACATCTCAAATGCTTCGATTCTCTTCTGTTCCGGTTTTCCCACAGACCATGTTTCACTAACATACAATGCTGTACTCCAGACGTACATCCTCAGAAATTTCTTCCTCCAGTTAAGGCCGGTATTTGATATTAGTAGAATTCTCTTGGCCAGAAACGCCTTTTTTGCCATAGCGAGTCTGCTTTTGATGTCCTCCTTGCTCCGTCCGTCATTGGTTATTTTACTGCCTAGGTAGCAGAATGCCTTAACTTCATTAACTTCGTGACCATCAATCCTGATGTTAAGTTTCTCGCTGTTCTCATTTCTACTACTCCTCATTACCTTCGTCTTTCTCCAATTTACTCTCAAACCATACTGTGTACTCATTAGACTGTTCATTCCGTTCAGCAGATCATTTAATTCTTCTTCACTTTCACCCAGGATAGCAATGTCGTCAGCGAATCGTATCATTGATATCCTTTCACCTTGTATTTTAATTCCACTCCTGAACCTTTCTTTTATTTCCATCATTGTTTCCTCGATGTACAGATTGAAGAGTAGGGGCGAAAGGCTACAGCCTTGTCTTACACCCTTCTTAATACGAGCACTTCGTTCTTGATCGTCCACTCTTATTATTCCCTCTTGGTTGTTGTACATATTGTATATGACACGTCTCTCCCTATAGCTTACCCCTACTTTTTTCAGAATCTCGAACAGCTTGCACCATTTTATATTGTCGAACGCTTTTACCAGGTCGACAAATCCTATGAAAGTGTCTTGATTTTTCTTTAGCCTTGCTTCCATTATTAGCCGTAACGTCAGGATTGCCTCTCTCGTCCCTTTACTTTTCCTAAAGCCAAACTGATCGTCACCTAGCGCATTCCCAATTTTCTTTTCCATTCTTCTGTATATTATTCTTGTAAGCAGCTTCGATGCATGAGCTGTTAAGCTGATTGTGCGATAATTCTCGCACTTGTCAGCTCTTGCCGTCTTTGGAATTGTGTGGATGATGCTTTTCCGAAAGTCAGATGGTATGTCGCCAGACTCATATATTCTACACACCAACGTGAATAGTCGTTTTGTTGCCACTTCCCCCAACGATTTTAGAAATTCTGATGGAATGTTATCTATCCCTTCTGCCTTATTTGACCGTAAGTCCTCCAAAGCTCTTTGAAATTCCGATTCTAATACTGGATCCCCTATCTCTTCTAAATCGACTCCTGTTTCTTCTTCTATCACATCAGACAAATCTTCACCCTCATAGAGGCTTTCAATGTATTCTTTCCACCTATCTGCCCTCTCCTCTGCATTTAACAGTGGGATTCCCGTTGCACTCTGCACTCTTAATGTTATTACCACCGCTGCTTTTAATGTGACCAAAGGTTGTTTTGACTTTCCTGTATGCTGAGTCTGTCCTTCCGACAATCATATCTTTTTCGATGTCTTCACATTTTTCCTGCGGCCATTTCGTCTTAGCTTCCCTGCACTTCCTATTTATTTCATTCCTCAGCGACTTGTATTTCTGTATTCCTGATTTTCCCGGAACATGTTTGTACTTCCTCCTTTCATCAATCAACTGAAGTATTTCTTCTGTTACCCATGGTTTCTTCGCAGCTACCTTCTTTGTAACTATGTTTTCCTTCCCAACTTCTGTGATGGCCCTTTTTAGAGATGTCCATTCCTCTTCAACTGTACTGCCTACTGCGCTATTCCTTATTGCTGTATCTATAGCGTTAGAGAACTTCAAACGTATCTCGTCATTCCTTAGTACTTCAGTATCCCACTTCTTTGCGTATTGATTCTTCCTGACTAATGTCTTGAACTTCAGCCTACTCTTCATCACTACTATATTGTGATCTGAGTCTATATCTGCTCCTGGGTACGCTTTACAATCCAGTATCTGATTTCGGAATCTCTGTCTGACCATGATGTAATCTAATTGAAATCTTCCCGTATCTCCCGGCCTTTTCCAAGTATACCTCCTCCTCTTGAGATTCTTGAACAGGGTATTCGCTATTACTAGCTGAAATTGTTACAGAACTCAATTAGTCTTTCTCCTCTTTCATTCCTCGTCCCAAGCCCATATTATCCTGTAACCTTTTCTTCTGCTCTTTCCCCTACAACTGCATTCCAGTCGCCCATGACTATTACATTTTCGTCCCCCTTTACATACTGCATTACCCTTTCAATATCCTCATACACTTTCTCTATCTGTTCATCTTCAGCTTGCGACGTCGGCATGTATACCTGAACGATCGTTGTCGGTGTTGGTCTGCTGTCGATTCTGATTAAAACAACCCGGTCACTGAACTGTTCACAGTAACACACCCTCAGCCCTACCTTCCTATTCATAACGAATCCTACACCTTGTATACCATTTTCTGCTGCTGTTGATATTAGTCGATACTCATCTGACCAGAAATCCTTGTCTTCCTTCCACTTCACTTCACTGACCCCTACTATATCTAGATTGAGCCTTTGCATTTCCCTTTTCAGATTTTTTAGTTTCCCTACCACGTTCAAACTTCTGACATTCCACGCCCCGACTCGTAGAACGTTATCCTTTCGTTGATTATTCAGTCTTTTTCTCATGGTAACCTCCCCCTTGGCAGTCCCGTCCCGGAGATCCGAATGGGGGACTATTCCGGAATCTTTTGCCAATGGAGAGATCATCAAGACACTTCTTCAATTACAGGCCACATGTCCTGTGGATACACGTTACCTGTCTTTAATGCAGTGGTTTCCATTGCCTTCTGCATCCTCATGTCGTTGATCATTGCTGGTTCTTCCGCCTTTAGGGGCAATTTCCCACCCCTAGGACAAGAGAGTGGCCCTGAACCTCTATCTGCTCCTCCGCCCTCTTTGACAAGGCCGTTGGCAGAATGAGGCTGACTTCTTATGCCGGAAGTCTTCGGGCGCCAGTGCTGATTATTTATCAAAATTTAGGCAGTGGCGGGGATCGAACCCGGGACCGAAGACGTTTTGATTATGAATCAAAGACGCTACCCCTAAACCTAACTAACCTAAGGACATCACACACAACCATGCCCGAGGCAGGATTCGAACCTGCGTCCGTAGCGGTCGCGCGGTTCCAGACTGAAGCGCCTAGAGCCGCTCGGCCACTCGGGTCGGCGCGAAAACTGTGCCGGACACCCATCGTGTTGATACATTCTGTTCCTTGTTCCTAAAGGTATTTCTTCCAATAATAGACCAAATGTTGCCGTAATGTGGTGTACTTCCTACCATTAAGATTTCCTTCGACGAAATAGGGGCCTATAATTCTGCCCTCAAAAATCCCACACCATACATCCACCTACCACTGTTTTTGGTGTGCAGCTTTCCGCAGCAAACATGCTTTTTCAGTTGTCCAACAATGCATGTTACGCAAAATTAACATTTCCATGATTCGCGAATGTAGCCTAATCAGTAAATAAAATAAAATTAATAAATATGTCGTCCCTCTGAATCTGAAGTTGAGCCCATCGGCAGAATTCAACGTGACGCATACAATCCGTACCCGTTAATTCTTGATGGAGACTAATATGGTAAGGATGATATTTATGGCAATGCAGAACACGAGCAACACTACTCTCTTTTATGCCAGATTCCCCCGCGATTTGACGCTAACTGACAAAAGGATTTCGAACCACAGTGGCAAGAGTACCAATTTCCGTTTCCTCGTTAGTAACTTTCCTTTGCCAGACATATTTCTGATGCGTTAAAGATCCAGTTGTCTCAATTTATCATACACATATTTAAATTAAGACGTGTAGGGTGAGTACGTTGAGGATATCTTTCAGCGTAGAAGTCTCTAGCTCTCACTGAATTTCGTTGGCATTCTCGGTAAATGAGAAGCATATCGACTTGTTCTTCGAAGGAGTACATCATTCACATTCACTTGATTCGACAATACTAGTCTTACCGTTCCTATTAGTGTTGTATTGCGAAACCGTCGAATGTTGTTTACAGGTCAATGGCACGTTAGATGGATACCCCATATTCGGCGGATATGTACTATTTTCACAATATACGAGAGAGAATTGTCAGAGCATGCGCTTCGATAAGTGCCGAAGTGATAAGGAATATCACTCAATAAATGATAAGAAGATCGCTGCACTGCATTCATACCAATGGTTATCACTTCGAACACAATCTGTAAATGGACGTTCATGCCACCTTTGTGACCTTCGTTGACCTTCAAAGGCGTTACTGTTACACGTCATTGATTTTGTCTCGATAGAAAATAAGTACCAAACTATAGCATCCCATTTAAAAAAACAAAGTTGACATTCATATCTAACCCACCTAGCAACAAAAAACCAACGTCATATTATGGCCCCCGTTGCCCGATGCAACATTTGTCCCACAAACTTTTCAGCTCCTATTATACTTTCGGAGTTATTCTAAGTTGTAATAGTTAGAGTCACCTTGTATATATTGCACAACAGGCGGGATAGTTTTGTCATGGCTGGCTCTCCGAAGACTGTCAGTAGTTCTGACGGAATGTTGAGTACCCCGGAGGCCTTGTTTCGATTTAGGTCTTTCAGTGCTCTGTCAAAGACTGCTCTCGGTATCATCTCTACCATCTCATCATCTATGTCCCCTTCTCTTTCTATGATACTGTCTTCAATTTTATCTCCCTCGTATAGATTCTCTGTATACTCCTTCCACCTATCAACTTTCTCTTCTTTGCTTAGTACCGGTTTTCAGTCTGTGGTATTGATATTCATGCATCTACTTCTCTTTTCCTCAAACGCCTCTTTAATTTTCCTGTAGGCGGTAGAGGTCTCTCCCCTATTGAAATATGCTTCTAAATCCTTACATTTCTCCTCTAGCTATTCCTACATAGCCATTTTGCACTTACTGTCAATCTAATTTTTTAGACGTTAGTATTCTCTTTCGCCTGCTTCCTTTGTTGCGTTTTTATATCTTCTCGTTTCATCAGGTAAACGCAACATCTCAAGTGTTATCCAAGGATTTCTACTAGGTCATGTCTTTTTACCTGTGCGATCCTCTGCTGTCTTCACTATTTCCTCTCTGAAAGCTACCCATTCCTATTCTACTGTATTCCTTTCCCGTGTTCTAGTCATATGTTGCCTAATGGCCCACTGAAACTCACGACAACCTTTCGTTTTTTCACTTTATCCAGATCCCTTCTCCTTAATTTCTTACTTTGTTGCAAGTTCTTCAGTTTTAACCTGCAGTTCTAACCATTAAATTGTGGTCACTCTACATCTTCTACTGTTAATGTATTACAACTTCAAATCTGGTTCCGAAGTCTCTGTCTTACCATTTATAATCTGTCTGAAACATTGCCTTGTCTACAGGTGTCTTCCACGTGCACAACCTTCTTTCACGATTGTTAAACCAAGTGATTAAATTATGCCCTGTGTTTTTTGAAATTCTGCCCCATGAGTTTCTCCTTCGTTCGTTCTTTACTTCTTCCTACTATCGAATTCCAGTCTCCTATCACAAATTTTTGTCTCTGTTAACTATCTGAATAATTTCTTTTATCTCATCAAACATTTCTTCAATCTCTCCATCATCTGCGTAGCTATTTGGCATATAAACTTGTATTACTGTGGTGGGTGTCGGCTTCGGGTCTGTCTTGGTTAAGATAATCATTCACTATCCTTTTCATAGTAACTCACCTGCATTCCCATTTTCTTGTTCATTATTAAACCTATTCCAACATTAACCCTATTTGACTTTGTATTTATAACGTCGTATTCACCTGAGCAGAAGTCCTCCTGCCCCCGAACCTCACTAATTCTCACAATATCTAACTTCAAGCTACCCATTTTCTAACCTACTTGTCCGATAAGGGATCTAACATTCTAAGCTCCGATCCGCTGAACGCCAGTTTTGTTTCTGCTGTTGACATCCTCCTAAGTAGTTCCCATCCGGTGTTTCGAATGGGGACCATTTTACCTCCGGAACATTTTACCCAAGAGGTTACTGTCTTTATTTAACCATAAAGTAGAGTTGCGTGCCATCGGGAAAAATTAGGGCTTTAGTTTCCTCTTGCTTTCAGACGTTCCCACTACCAGCATAGCAAGGCGGTTTTGGTTGATGTTAGGAGGATATATCAGTCAACCATCCAGACTGTTAGCCCTAAAACTACTGAAAAGACTGCTGCCCCTCTTCAGGAACCACACGTTTGTCTGGCATCTCAACAGATACCCCTCTGCTGTGGTTGCACCTACGTTACGGATATCTGTGTAGCTGAGGCATTGATGCCACCACGCCAACGTGAAGGTCCGTGATTCATGAGGCGGTATATGTGATGTATACGTTTCAGTTTTACTGGCGTGGATGCATGATACAGTGTATGTGTGTAGTCGGTGAACTATGTACGGAAGACATACTTCATACATTCCTTTCACAAGTTGTAACCTGTACCACATATTGTCACCTGTTAAGGCTAGTATTTGAAGGAAAAAAAGAATGTTGCTACTGATATCTTTCGTAATCAGTATTATAATTTTATGAACTAGTGACAATAATAATGGTCTTTTAAAAATAATTTAGTTTCGTTACCGAAATACAGCGAAACCCTTTTATGTTTATCTGTCATGAGCATATATTTTATCTCTCAGGGGGTAATTACCCCCTGGATGGGAACGCCTGATTTAGAACTTAACAGTTTCATTGCTTACACACAAAATTAAGACAAAACTTCACTGTTCATAATGATATGAGGAGTAATTAAGGATCTACGTTAAAAACAATAAGAACATTCGAAGGGATATGGTATTTGCAGAAGCTTCTGACACTATTTCAAACCTGGGCTTAAACCCATTATGAACTTGAAATTGCGTTTATCTGAGTAGAAATGTATATATTTGCTGTAACTCATTGTCCAGTATTTTCTCCTGTCATCAAATGATGAATAAATAGTTGAAATTTCCACGTAAGAATGACAATGACGTTATGCTCTACATGCTTTCACTGATCAAATACGAAATGCCCTGAATAACCGAACATCACCCACTGCTATATTTTGTGATCTCACAAAGTCTTTTGACTGGGTGAATCATGAAATTCTTCTAGATAAGCTTAAGTATTGTGGTAGTAGTGGGACAGTGCACAGATGGTTTGATTCTTATTCACCTGGAAGAATGCAAAAGGTTGAAATTAACACTACGGATAGTCCTCTAACTGTAGAGGTATCAAGAATTATGTCCCACAACATTCAGCGATGGGTCACTTACAGTTCTTAATATATATTAATGACTTGCCATTCTGTGTTCATGAAGATGCAAAGCTAATTCTTTTTGATGATGATGCAAGTATAGTAATCACACCCAACAAACAAGAATGAGTTGAGAAAATTGTAAATAACGTCCTTTAGAAAATTATTAAGAGGTTCTCTGCAAATGGACTCTCACTAAATTATGAGAAAACACAGGTTATACAATTCTCTATAGTAAATGCCATAACACAATTGACAAATATAGGCTATGAACAGAAGTCTGTTGCTAAGGCAGAATATTCAAAATTTCTGGGTGTGTGCATTGATGAGAAATTGAATTGGAAGGAACACATTGATGATCTGCTGAAACAGTAAGGTTCAGCTACTTATGCTACTGGGGTTATTGCAAATTTTGGTGATAAACATGTCAGTAAATTAGCTACTTTGCCCATTTTCATTCCCTACTTTCAGATGGCATCATATTTGGGGTAATTCATCATTATGAGAAAAAATATTCATCGGACAAAACCGCGTAATCAGAATAATAGCTGAGGACCACCCAAGGTCGCCTTGCACAGATTTATTTAAGGAACTCAGGATATTCACATTTCACTCGAAATACATATATGCACTTATGAAATTTGTTATTAATAACCCATCCCAATTCAAATATAACAACGAAAAGAATAGCTACAACACTAGAAGAAAGGATGACGTTGACTGTTCTGTGTTAAATCCGACTATGACACAGAAAAGGGTGAGTTAAGCTGCCACAAAAATCTTTGGGCATATGCCAAATAGCATTAAAAATTTTCTTTACTTCACGCCTATGGACACAATTTTTTTTTGTTATCAGGTTACCGGTTTCGGTCTATAATGACGATCTTCAGATCTTGACTTCAATAGTAGTGCTGCTGACAAGATGACTCTTGTGTACACTATTATTTATACACATTTGACGACGCTGATTTTGTGTATAGCATTTGACGATGCCACTGTGACTCCAGTATATTAGGACATGTTTTTATAAAACAGATCTTAAGATGGTCATTCTAGACCGAAATCGGTAGTCTGATGACAAAGAGAAAAGGTTGTGACCGTAAACGTGAAGTAAAGGAAATTAGTCGAAAGACTGGTTTGATGTAGCTCTCCATGCTACTCTATCCTGTGCAAGCTTCTTCATCTCACAGTACCTACTGCAACCTACATCGTTCTGAATCTGTTTACTGTACTCATCTCTTGGTCTCCCTCTACGATATTTACCCTCCACGCTGCACTCCAATAATAAATTGGTGATCCCTTGATGCCTCAGAAAATATGCCCTACCAACCGATCCCTTCTTCTAGTCAAGTTGTGCCACAAATTTCTCTTCTCTCCAATTCTATTCAATATCTCCTCATTAGTTATGTGATCTACCCCTCTAATCTTCAGCATTCTTCTGTAGCACCACATTTCGAAAGCTTCTATTCTCTTCTTGTCTAAACTATGTATCGTCCACGTTTCACTTCCATACATGGCTACACTCCATACAAATACTTTCAGAAACGACTTCCTGACACTTAAATCTATACTCGATGTTAACAAATTTCACTTCTTCAGAAAAGCTTTCCTTGCCATTGCCAGTCTACATTTTATATCCTCTCTACTTCGACGATCATCAGTTATCTTGCTCCTCCCCCCCCCCCCCTTTTTTTCTTTCTTGAGTTTCGATTCCCTCCCGAAGGCGGCGGGCTGGCAGCAGCTTAGTACGCCGCTCTTCAGCCTGCAGAATTTTGTTTTAAAAAGATGACGATAATAAATAATAAAAGCAGGCGATAAAATCGGTGACTTAAATGGTAAAATGGCGGAAAATCGTGGAACTTAAAACATAGAACAAAGGGTTGATGATGCTAATAAAACACATATGAAGCAGACAGGTAAAAGAATAGACAGAAAATTAAAAAAACACGGCGACAGTCTGGTTTCTTTCAAATAACTTCCGGGACTTCATCCAGGCAACACTTTCAGCGACCGCCGATATTTCAGCGGGAGAACACCCCGCCATTTTCAAGGCAAACTGCAACGGACAGGCGGCGTACAGTATTACGAGCAGACAGATGGAGTTGCGATGGGTAGTCCGTTGTCTCCTGTGATCGCAAATTTCTTTATGGAAGACTTCGAGGAGTGTGCATTGGAGTCGGCGCCTTTGAAACCCGCCTGTTTCTTTAGATACGTTGACGATACTTTCGTTGTTTGACCTCATGGTAGGGAGAATTTGAATGTCTTTCTAGAACATCTGAACTCGATCCACCCGAACATTCGTTTTACGATGGAGGTGGAAGAGGATGGTTGCCTTCCCTTTCTTGACGTGTTGGTTAGGAGGAAGGATGATGGATCATTGGGACATGCAGTCTACAGGAAAGGTACTCACACCGACTTGTACTTACAGGCTAATAGTTGTCACCATCCGGCTCAGCGTGAAGGGGTACTTCGTATCTTGGTACACAGGGCACATGTTTCTGACGCTGAGACTTTGCCAGCTGAGCTGTCCCATCTTGAAGTTACATTTTGTCAAAATGGTTATAGTGATAGACAGATTGAACGTGCGTTGCGCTATCGACCAACTGTACATCGGGTGATAGATGATAATTCTGAGTCAACACCTAAGTCTACTGCCTTTTTGACTTACGTAGGAAACACGTCCAACTAGATCGGTCGTATTTTACGGAAATAAGATGTGAAATGTGTTTTCCGACCTCCATCTAAAATTAGAGCACTTTTGAGTTCCGTTAAGGATGATGTTGGATTGCGTAAGGCGGGTGTATATCGTATTCCTTGTAGCTGCGGCATGGCATGTATTGGTCAAACTGTCAGGACCGTGGCGGACCGATGTACTGAGCATAAACGGCACACAGGATTACAGCCGCCAAGTAGATGTGCTATTGCCGAACATTGCTTGGATACTGGTCATCCCATGTTATATAATAACACCGAGATATTGGCATGCACGTCCAGCTCTTGGGACAGTGTTATTAGGTAGGCAGTTGAGATTAAATTAGCGAGCAACCTCGTTAACAGGGATGGCGGTTTCTGTTTAAACTCTGTTTGGAATCCGACTCTCTCCCCTGTCAAAAAAGAAAAAAAAGAAAAAAAAAGAGGGACAGAATCAATGCTACCTCACCTGCGAATTCGTAGTCTCACTGTCGATAGCTCTGACTTTGGTCATCTTTGGTGGCACTAGTGTTCAGTGTGTGTGTTATCTTTCCTGCTTCAGTCCGAGAACCGAGGTTTTAATTTTGCATGTGCGCCGCCTGTCCGTTGCAGTTTGCCTTAAAAATGGCGGGGTGGTCTCCCGCCGAAATATCGGCGGTCGCTGAAAGTGTTACCTGGCTGAATTCCCGAAAGTTATTTGAAAGTTGTATACGCCAGGAGAAACTCAGGTCTCAGTCTGGTTTCTGTTCGCAAGAGATATAAAATTTACACCAAGCGACAGCATGGTTTCTGTTCGCAACACTTTGGAAAGACGAACAACACTGAACGTTCACTTGAACACTACACAAAAAAATTGGCAGAAATATGATATACAACAGCCGAGGGTTTGCTCCCGAAATAACAAACTCATTTGTTACTTTAAGCGTCCCATTTCCAAAACTAATTCCCGCAGCATCACCCGATTTATTTTATTTTGCGTAAAGAAAACTGATGTGAAAGTGACACGTTCCACATCATAACGAAATGTCGTTTTCATGATCTGTGGAACATGTATTAATGTATGTGTGTATGTATGTATATACAATATGTTGTAATTATGGCTGTTTCCCATCGAGTTAATGAAGAGGTGGTAGTCGCGTCGACACTGAACAGATGGCGGAGAGGTGGAAAGGAGGATCGAGTTCGCGTAGCGGACGGTAGATGGCAGCAGCACGGCCGCGGCGCGGACGGAGTCGCCGGCAGCGTGGCGGCGAGCGGCCGGCAGTCAGTAGTGTACGAGCGGCCCGCGATGGAGGAGGAGCTGCGGTGCCCCGCGTGCAAGCAGCTCTTCTGCAACCCGGTGCTGCTGCCGTGCTACCACGCGCTGTGCCTCAACTGCGCCGTGCACCTGCAGCAGCCGGCGTCTCTGGGGGGAGGGGGCGTCGCCGCCGGCGGGGTCGCGGCCGCGGGGCCCGTCGTCGCGGTCGGACAGGCGCCGCCGTCGTCGTCCGCGTCGACGGCGTCCTCGTCGGGAGGCACGGCGGCGGGCGACGAGGCGGGGGCGGCGGCCGGATGCGACTACCAGGAGGTGGACAAGCTGTCCATCCTGAGCGAGACGGACAGCGGCGTCGTGTGCACCAGCCGGCCCAACAGCTACGTGGGCACGCCCAACCTGCTGTCGGCGGGCGGCGCGCCGTGCGTGCTGACGCTGTCGTGCCCGGCGCCGGCGTGCCGCAAGCCCGTCTACTTCGACGAGGGCGGCGCGCACAACCTGCCCAAGTACCGCGCCATGCAGGCCATCGTGGACAAGGTGCTGGAGACGCGGCACGTGGCGGCGCGCTGCCAGCTGTGCGAGACGGAGCCGGCGGCGCCCGCGGCCGTCCTGTGCGAGCAGTGCGAGGTGCTGTACTGCGAGCAGTGCCGCGACGCCTGCCACCCGGCGCGCGGCCCGCTCGCGCGACACACGCTGCTCGAGCCGGCCGCCGGCCGCGCCGCCCTCAGGGCCCGCCACCGCGCGCGCGACGCGCTCTGCGCGCACCACGACGACGAGCCGCTCTCGCTCTACTGCCTCGTCTGCAAGGCCGCCGTCTGCGCCTCCTGCGTGCACGACTCGCGACACGCCAGCCACGACGTCCAGCCCATCAACACCATGTGCAAGGCCCAAAAGGTGAGTCTCCCGCAGTGCCGGTGCTACCCCGTCCCTAGTGGTTACCACCTTCCAGTGGCAGTCAACAAGTGCTTCGCATACCACACCCCTTCGCTTACTGCGTCTCTATCAGTGACAGTGAACGTGATCCATCCACTTCGTGGCTGCTCACCCTTTATATCTCGCTTTTTGTGAAAAACTGATTTCTGCCGTAGCCCGAGGTCGACGTTAGGCTGAAACCCGTCAATTTAAATGAAATTTACTTCGGCCCTTCCTCCGCACCCCCCCCCCCCCCTACCCTTCCCTGAAGAGTGATTGTTTGAAGCGTGGAAATGGAAAAAAATCTCAGTGGCAAATCTCACATATTTCACGACAAGTGAACGGGAATATTGAGAAACCCCACATGTGCAATAACCTAAACTTTCTAGGAGATACAACAAACATTCCAAGTCTTAAAGTCACGCTATTTTGTCGAAAACTGACGTTCTGATCCCGTGGCTGTGTTAAAAAATGCGGTTTCACTCTTACAGAGAAGATAACGGCAACCTCCACTTCTTATAATGGTATTTACTTATTTAAATAGCGCTGTTACCAGTTTCGAACCGACAGCTTCATCATCAGACGGCTTATTAAGATATATTTTTGTTACTTTACATTAGCTTCCAAACGGTGCTGTTTAAATAAATAGCATTACAAAAATGTTCAAATGTGTGTGAAATCTTATGGGACTTAACAGCTTAGGTCATCAGTCCCTAAGCTTACACACTACTTAACCTAAATTATCCTAAGGACAAACACACATAACCATGCCCGAGGGAGGACTCGAACCTCCGCCGGGACCAGCCGCACAGTCCAAGACTGCAGCGCCTCAGACTGCTCGACTAATACCGCGTGGCAACAGCATTATAAAAGTTGACTGGCTGCTGTTATCTTCTCTGCAAGAATCAACCTCTATCCTAAAATTATGTTGAAATTCCGTTTCTCTCATCATTTTTCGGTCAAACAAATGTAAACGGAATAATGCCAATGAACTGTACACACACGTGATACGCATTCTCGATGTTAAGTCAGAATTTATTTAGTGAACACGGGAGCTTTCTCGATATTTTGTAATAGAGACACATAAATCTAACCATAACTTACGCTTTGTTGCTAATACGGACAAAAATCAAACAAATTATGCCTCTTTTCCATTCTCTTTTGGATTATACTCGACATATAGTTCATTCTTTCACACATCTTGGCCAGTTGCGAAAGTCAGTGTAGAAGTTCTGGATAATTTCATCTTTTGGTAGGAATGGCAGAAATAGCCTTGGACTATGCATTTTCATTTCATTCATAGCCACGTATCGAATTTTCCCCCTGTTTAAAACAGTGCCGACAACATAAAATTTTGAGGAACCCAATACATTTTGTACATGTGGGTATTTCTCTTCCGTTTAGGCGAAGTTTAAAGTACAAAATCATAGGCAACACAGTTTTGTCAAAAAATGGACACGTGAGCTTCCTCAGTATTCCCGTTCAGTTAAAGACGGTGTATCTTGCTGAGATCATTTACGTAGGCTACGTAATACGCCTTGTACGATTGATTGATTACATATTGGCACTTATGTCTGGGTAAAACTGACGTCTATATTACACCGACAGTAAATTGTGACGTAAGTGCCATTGCTGAATAGTTGGTACATTACGTAATTGCAATATTGCTTATTGTTGAGTATTTAATAACAACGCCAGGTTCACCTAGAAGTAAGTACCAGTGTGTTATCAATCAAATGTACAAGAATTATTATGTACGTAAATTATTTCACCAATACTATATTCAAAGGTTACTTGAAAATGGCAATGAAAGGCGAAACATATCTGGGTGAAACACATACCGATAATTACATTGCAGCTATTCTGGACCTTCTTTATAACAATGTAACTCCGTCTGTACATAACTAGTTTGCATTAAAAAATTGCGTAGCTTTTCTGGTTCTACAGACTTACGCTGCAGACCGCACCATCGCAAAAGAAGGCACAAATTAGAAAACAAATACTTTATTAAGAACGTTGGAATTTCCATAACTGGAATTTGATTGTTTCTATGCGCCAATGAGGAAGTTTTTACAATTTAATTTTTGCAAAGACGAAAACGCGTTAAAAATGATATTTATTTACACATACTGCGCCGTTACCGATTTCGAACCGACAGGTTCATCTGCGGACGGCTGTTTACATTCGTTGTTGTTTACATTAGTTGTTAGCTGTTTTTTTAACAACTAATGTAAGCAACAACAAATGTGATACAAACGGAAACTACCGTCCGAAGATGAACCTGTCGGTAACCCTCTATTTGTATAATTAAATTTCATTTTTAACAGTGGCTGACTGGTGTTTTCTTCTTTGCAAGAATCAGTTTCTATTCGGACACAGCCTCAAAAATATCAGTTTTCGAGAAAATAACAAAAAGAAAGCTTTTGTTGTAAGTGCCATTAATACTCAGGTACTACGTTTTATTTGTAATAATACAAATACGTAAATGCAACATTCAGTTTTTAACGAGTAGAACTGTAGTAAACAAAAATCGCTTCACACACCTTTTAAGTTTTGGAAGTCCAGAGAGAAGTCCCGGTTGGATAATGGCAATGCACTATCTGCTATAATGCTGGTTTGAACTAATTTTTCCCTGATTTCGCACCTGGGCTGGGTCTAAGGACATGTAACAGCGTAGCAAGAACACAATATCACTGAAAACTTGTTTTTGAAGAAGAAAGGGTCCTTGGAACTTTTTCCATTACCACTCTTCATTTATCTGTTCTACCAGACGACTAATAAAAATGGAACGTAAATGATTACGTTGTAAGTCAAAATTAAAGAACCTCTGAAAAAATCTCACAAAGATGCACGTCCGTGAGTGTAATTAAATGAATAATCAGAGAATGAGCTTTCAACGTCTCAGTCGGTTTCATACTCAGACAGACACACAAGGATTACACCACACTACTAGAAAGGAAATATTTATAGCGATATCAGGTGAATGAGGCTAATGAAATACTACGAATATTACTTAAATTACCTGTCTCATCGACTAAGATGACTAAATTATTAGTGCAATACATATTGCAATACGGCGTACAGAGAAGACATCGGCCATATATAGATCCAGACTCCCTAACTCTCCGATACAAAATTTATACTCTTCTCAGATGAAATTTACATTTGTATTTTCTATAATGAAACTAGTGATAAAAGGAGACTGTCAAAGATTCAAAACGCGCGCGCATAGCGTCTTTGGATTATTACGGTCGCTACAGCAGCGATTTTTACTGTGGCAAGATCCCTAGATTGTTCCCCCCTTCCTGCCGACACTCCCGGCTCCCTTCTCCTCCATTTTCGTAAGGAGTAAAAGACAACTCTGAGACTTTATTATCTAATACAGGCAAAGTTTTCTCAAATAACGGCGCAGTTTTAGTTTTACGAACGAGACAACTGCCTCATATATGGCGCGAAGTAGACATTAGGCGACCCTTCAGATTAGTCTTTTGCTACAAACCTAACCTTTATTTCACCTTCAGATTTATTGGCTTCACTAACTTACAACCAAATTATCGGTTAGAGTCCACCCTCAAAATACTGTTCTAGTGACAGATTGATCGTAACGTATCTCGAGTTCTACGATAGGTAACAATTTGGCTGTGCTGGCGAAGACAGCGAATATGTTTGCCAAATAGACATAGTGTTAACATGTAAAGTTGCCCAAGGTCTACTTTCCCCTCGCAGTGACTGCACTTTCCTTCATCAATATGTAAAACTGCAGTGATGAATCCGAAATCTGTATTGTGTATATAACAAACAAATACCTAATGATTATCTTGGTGCATACCAAGTAAATAAAGGATGTTTCATAATTTAAATTAAAGGGTTCTAAGGGTTGTAAAGTTTTCATAAGGAACCCATGTCAGAAGATGTGCCATTTGGATGTAAAATAAGTTTAAAGATCGGATCAGTTTCAAATCTCCCGACTGGCGGTAAGCACACAGCGAAGACAATGATCTCTGAGCTGTGTGGTGTACAGCAGTCCAGGGAACGGGCAATGTTTGCAGTGCTCGTTGTCGGGTTGCCTTCTTCGAGACGATGGACGCCCTCTTATGAAGTCGAGAGTGCGGCGCGTCAGCCCAGCAAGTTTCCGACGTACACGTTTCTCGCAGCCGTTGTAGACAGGCGAAAATGGTACGTGCTGTCACAATTACGACAAGCACAGACGACGGCGCCCCCCACTAAGCTTGTGTGTCTACTGCGAAGGGGGAAATTTGAAAGAGTTCCTTCTCCAAATTTATTTTACATCCAATCGGTAAATTCCCGAACATGGATTCCCTCTTAAGGCTAAATCCTCTCTACAACTTTGGAGGCCTGTAATGGGAGATGTGTAACAACCTGTATATCGTAAATTAGCTGCTATTAAAAATGGAAGCGGTGAGCTGTACATAACTCTCCAATAAATATCACGTGTCAGATCTTGTCTTGGTTGTGACGGACGCCTCGCAGCAAGTGCCTGTGTATGCATTTCAAGTACGATGATTCTGTTGGTGACAGTGAACGTGATGTGAATCCAACAAAGAGCACTGTGTTGTGTTTGTAGCAACCATCGCTCGCTGCGAACTAACTTTATTTTATTGTGACAGGAAGTTTTAGGAAGGGATTTGCTGTACATCATGAATTATCGTGCCGTTCACTTGCTTGTACGGAGATTCTACGTCTTGTCGATATTCGTAAGAGTTGTTTTCGCCGTCTTCTGAAAGTGGAAAAAACATTTTACTCATTTCGTTTCCAGACTGATGGTGCACCGCTCGAAATCTTGGTTGTGATGACTGATTTACAGTACAGCCCTAGGTATATGTTGGAGTGACGGTTCGCTTAAGAATTGCAGAAGCCAACGAATGTGATTTCGAATAAAGGTTGTAGTAACATAGTTATATAGCGTAGTCAGCAATCAGTGTCCGCTCACTAGTAATTGCCATTTTTATTATAAATATGTGAACTGGAAGAGAAATTCATAAACACTGTATTGCACAGTAAACAAGTATCCAGTGAGCTTTCGGTTGACGTATGTACATACACTAATGGCCATTAAAATTACTACACCACGAAGATGATGTGCTAGAGACACGAAATTTAAGCGACAGGAAGAAGATGCTGTGATATGCAAATGATTAGCTTTTCAGAGCATTCACACAAGGTTGACGCCGGTGGCGACACCTACAGCGTGCTGACATGAGGAATGTTTCCAACCGATTTCTCATACACAAACTGCAGTTGACCGGCGTTGCCTGGTGAAACGTTGTTGAGATGCCTCGTGTAAGGAGGAGAAATGCGTACTATTACGTTTCCGACCTTGACAAAGGTCGGATTGTAGCCTGTCGCGATTGCGGTTTATCGGATCGCAACATTGCTGCTCGCGTTGGTCGAGATCCAATGACTGTTAGCAGAATATGGTATGGGCTGCCATGTCTCGGTCACCTCTTGTTCGCATTGACGGCACTTTGAACAGTGGACGTTACATTTCAGATGTGTTACGACCCTTGGCTCTACCCTTCATTCGATCCCTGCGAAACCCTACATTTCAGCAGGATAATGCACGACCGCATATTGCAGGTCCTGTATGGGCCCTTCTTTATACAGAAATTGTTCGACTGCTGCCCCGGCCAGCACATTCTCCAGATCTCTTACCAACTGAAAACGTCTGGTCAATGGTGGCCGAGCAACTGGCTCGTCACAATACGCCAGTCACGACTCTTCATGAACTGTGGTATCACAGCTACATGGCAGCTGTACCTGTACACGCCATCCAAGCTCTGTTTGACTCAAGGTTCAGGCGTATCAAGGCCGTTATTACTGCCAGAGGTGGTTGTTCTATGTACTGATTTCTCAGGAGCTATGCACCCAAATTGCGTGAATATGTAATCACATGTCAGTTCTAGTATAATATATTTGTCCAATGAATACCCGTTTATCATCAGCATTTCTTCTTGGTGTAGCAATTTTAATGGCCAGTAGTGTACATCTAAATTAAACTCCGTCCGAACCGGTCTCGGAAGGCCCAACGGTACTGTCTGACCTGCGCATCATCCACAGCCGGCAGGCATCACTGGTTGCGGATATAAAGGGGAGTGTGGTCAGCACACCGCTCTCCTGGCCGTTCTCAGGTCTCGTGACCGGAGCCGCTGCTTCTCAGTCAAGGTGCTCCTCAGTTATTGGGCTCAGAAGGGCTGAGTGCACCTCGCTGGTCAACGGCGGACGGCACACCCTGACGGATACCCATCGAAATACTGTGCAAGCCTAACAGTAATGTGATTGGAACCAGTGCTACCACTGCGGCAAGGCCGTTGCCATTAGCGTATATCACACGTCAATTATTAAGAATGCAAAGGCGGGGTGCCAAATCTTTTCTGGTTTTTAATTATCTTTAGTGACTGTCACGGTTCCACCCCCACTGTCAAATGAAACTCGCATCTCAGAAAGCTCTTTAGGTACGATGTTTCTGCCAATTAGAGTGAACGTGGTTGAAATAATGGCCACCTTTGTGCGCTGCAAATTCTCTGACGACACGTAGTTCCAATTTTCGAGGATGGGTATTACTTCAAATATTGCTTGGGTGGGTTGTTTGTTCCGTTTCGTGACGCCAAATGAAATGTTATTGGAACAAGTTTTTTATTGCTTATTCACTGTCGTAATCCTCGTGTAAGTAATGCTCCGCCTTTCTTGTACTTTCTATTACTTGTCGACATTTTGATTACTTGTTATCATCTTCTTCTAAAGGTGTAAAGCATGTATTTATTCAGTACTGCAATTTAATTTTGTTGGTATAGTAGACGTAAGCAATGACACATTTGAAACCCTTGTCGGCATTGGCGGTTTGCTTAACTCGTTGATACACATTCTTTCTGAACATGCAGGTGTTAGCATTTAGGTCTAAGATTGAATGCGAGAGTAACGTCTGCCCCGTCTCCTCCCGGTGCAACTCCCCCAGTCTCCATTTCTCTCTCACTCTGTTTCTCTCTCTCTGCCTTCCCACCCATTCGTGAGCAAATTATAAAAACAGCGATTAATTATAGCGTAGTATCTGCTCACCATTGTCACTTCTGTATATATGAAAAACTAAATGGTCGTTTCTACTGCGATTCGGAATTAATGTTAAATAGTATGTCCTCGACATGCATAGTCGCTTAACCGATCCACACATCGAAAGGATGTTATTGTTGTACGTCCTATTGCCATTAAGGGTGAGAGAGATCAAGCAGTAGATCGGACTGAACAAAGTCGAGGACAAAATTGGTCCCGACACTTTGAAGGAATCATCGCAGCACTAGATTTTTGTCCTTGAAGGAAACCACGGAGGATGTATAAAGATCGCAGGATGAAGATCGTAATTCCAGTTCTTCCGAATACGTATCCAACGGCTACTCCACTCTTAAAGGTGATGTAGTCATGACTTAGTTCTCAGAATGAAGAAAGACAATGTCGCACCATCTAGTACAGCCCTGTGGTGTTCAGAACGACACTTTGCGTCGATGAGCGATTCACATTCTACCTTTTGCGCTTTACCCATAAATTCACGCTATCACACATCTTCACATGGTGACGTAACTGTCTTGAAAGGACCGAAAAGTCTATGGCTGTGGGTACTTTTCATTGCACTTTATTTTAAAGGTCCTTTACGCAGCAAATATTGAAGCGAGTCACTGATTAAAGCTGCGTTTCCAGACTTATTTTCAGAAATTAAACTACGAATTACATCGCAGGTGCTGGTCTTTAAACTTTCTCTTATTGTGCTGACAGAACGAATCGAATAGATGCAAACAGATTTAAAAACTCACTTTTGGCCTGCAAAGTTTTTCTTCCGTAGTTTCGTAGTCCAGTAGCCTCGAGAAGATTTATCAGTCTAGAGTAACAGTTTTTGGAGATTTTTTTGGGACGTACCCTTATCTTGTAGATTCTGAAAAGAAATCGTTGTAAGATGAACTGCTGACGACTTGCATGCGTGAAAGAACTGCGAGAATAGAGATATTTGTAGGAAATTAGCTGATCAGAACTAAGAGCACATGCTGAATGACGAACTCCCATCTTGGAGCATCTGAATACCTGTTTTGTGCGAATTACAACTTTTGCGTTCTGATGTTTTTTTGAGAAGTGCTTCGGAACGAGGCTGCAGAATTACGCTGACGAAAGTTTGCTGTAGAACTAAAGATAACGTTTAATGTCTGTATGTGGTAATCTACAACAGTACAACGCTGCTAGAGGTAGAAGGGTGGATTCACCCACGCAGAAAGATATCGTGACAAAATTCTTTTATTAAATATAGCAGGCTGTGATTAACAGCGCTACAACAGTTTTTATTGACTGTGGACTAGCGTTCGGGAGGACGACTGTTCAAACCTCCGGTTCTCGGCCATTCAGATTTAGATTTTTCGTGATTTCCCTAAATCGCTCCAGGCAAGTACCGAGATGGTTCCTATGAAAGATCACGGCTGATTTCCTTCCCCATCCTTGACACAATTCGAGCTTGTGCTCCGTCTCTAATGACTTCGATGTTGACTGGATTTAAACCCTGTCTTCCTTACAGTTTTTTTGACTTTCGCAAGGGATTTGATAAATTTCCACTTGTAAAAGCTAAACTTAACGGTGTGTGTGTATATGGCCAAATAAGAAGAAACGCCAATGGGAAAAGCAGTGTTGTACATGTACCAGAAAGATGACGATTGGACAGTTATTATTAGAGATGTATAGAAATGAATTTATAAAATCAACGGCAAATCTATGCAACTAACAGCCAACGACGCTGTTATTGGCAGAGAACCATTTGGAAAAGTACAGGACACTGAAAATGGTTAGCTCTCCGGATAAATAATAAGCGTGAGTCAGAGATGTCAATCGTTTAATTGCTGCCTAAAGTTAGAGTGATGCATTTCACAGTAGTTTTGTAGAACTGCGACTTCTGTGCTCTCAGCTGCTTGCAGTGCGATGGACTGCGAGGAACAAATATAGATTTATGCGGTAAACCGTGGAAGTGTGGCTAACCGGTGCCGATAAAACCAAAACCGCCACGGGTGCCGATTAATTGACATTAGAATGTTGGTCGACACATTACCAATGCACTATACACGCAGTGCTGTGAGGCCTTTATTTACTCAGACTACTCCAGCCTGAAAGGAATTCTCCCTGTAGAATTTTTCGAGACGAAATTTCTCATTATACAGGATGATTTTTTTCCACCATGTACAAACTCTAGGGACTGATCGATGACAGGTCACTGAACAAAAAAGGTCCAATGAGCTTATATCCGGGAAGGATAGTTTCCATGCCAGAGACCATTTATTCAGTTGTGAAGTGAATGGTGGAGCCATTTATGGTCTGTTGCGGGAACTACGTACAACTCCCAGAAGGCATCTTCATCAGATAGTTAAGCATTTGTACTGAATAAGTCTCATTTTTACTGTAATTGATGCATAGTACAAAATATGTCTGTAGTGGGCGCACTATGTGAGGAAGATGTTGTTCCTATGTATATTCGTTTCACAAGCTATAACCTCCATCACACTGTGACACGCATTAATGCTAGTAGATATTTGAAAAAAAAATTAATTGTTGGTAACTTATGTAATCAAAGCCAACGGCCTTGCCGCAGTGGTAACACCGGTACCCGTCAGATTACCGAAGTTAAACGCTGTTGGGCGTGGCTTGCTCTTGGATGGGTGACCACTCGGATCTGCCGAACGCTGTTGGCAAGCGGGGTTTACTCAGCCATTGTGAGGTCACGTGAGGAGCTATTTGACTGAGAAGTAGTAGCGGCTCGGGTCACGAAAACTGAAAACGGCTGATAGAGCGCTGTGCTGACCACATGCGCCTCAATATCCACATCCAATGTCTCCAATCCGGCCGGAGTGGCCGAGCGGTTCTAGGCGCTACAGTCTGGAACCGCGCAACCGCTGCGGTCGCAGGTTCGAATCCTGCCTCGGGCGTGGATGTGTGTGATTCCTTAGGTTAGTTAGGTTTAAGTAGTTCTAAGTTCTAGGGGACTGATGACCTCCGAAGTTAAGTTCCATAGTGCTCAGAGCCCTTTTTGAACCAACGTCTCCAAGCGGCTGAAGGTGGCACGGTGGTCAGTCGGTATCTTTGGGCCTTCCAAGGCCTGGTCGGACGGAGTTTAGGAAATAACTAACTTACGTAATCAGTATTACACTCTTACGAAATAGTAATCATAATAATGATATTTTAAAAACAGTTTAGTTTCGTGACCAAAGTGCTATTAAACTTCCTTCAGGAAAGAACATTTTATCACTCAGGGGGTAATTACTCCCATGTTGGGAACCACTGGTGTAATACGTCACAGCTGAGCACATTGTGTGCAAACACCTACAACATACACTTCACATCCTAAGATTGGTACGTCAGAGTTCTCTTAATCCCATCTTTCAGGTTATAGAAACAGATCTCCCATAAACTCTTTTGCTCCAAGTCTGCACATTCTATTCCTTATGCATCTCATGCTAAGATTTACGTTCGTGATATCGAATGTCGTGTATCCCTGTACATTTCCCGTACAGCGAAACCTTGTGGTGGTCGCACATAATTCGGTGTTGTTGAAGACAATACCACTCTTTTGAGAACGCCATCTTATTAATTCTAATTGTCATTTTGTCTTTACCTACGATAATATTTTGTAAATTTCGTAGATATATAGGATTGTGGATACTTGCCACTTCCCGTTACAATCTCGCGGGCAGCGTAAGAATAATGGCCGCTCTAGTTCGTGTCTACAATCTGTAAACAACGTTATCTTGTCTTAGTGGCCCGTACCAGAGCAGTGCGTACAGAGACAGCAGCATCTCTGGTACCCTGTGATTAATAACGACCACGGACAGTTCATAGATGGTTAAGCTAATCATTCTTCCCTATTTCGAGTATAGGTTTTAAGGGCAATCTGTTTCCTAGATGAACTGTCGTCCCCTGCTATCCCACGCATGTAACGATGTCTTCAGCTGGCTTCGCTCACAGCTGAACATATCTGATCGTTCGTTTCCTGTCAGTTCCAGCCGCGTTTCCATTCTATTGTGTGTTCCTGTGCGTTCGATCCAGCCTCCATCATTTTCACTAAAAATAAACAGGAACGCTTAAAGGGGAGTTGTGTGGAGGGCAGAGGGTGCGTCAGCGATACCCTAGCAGAGCAGCCCATGCTGCGTAAACAATCGCCTGCCCCCAAGTATCACTCGCGGTCGCTTATCGAATCCAGCTCAGCTGCACGGAAAACGCAGTGGTCTGTGTCCGGGAACGCCCACCACATTGCGTCCCCCCTCAACGGCCCACACTCTGTCCTCCCGCTCAGAACTGTCCCTCCCCCCCCCCCCCTTTTCCTCTTGGCCTAATCCGTTCACGAGGTGATGGTTTCGTGTAGCAGATACTGTTATAAAATGCCTTCTGAAACGACTCGTTTTCCAGTTGGCAAACGGAAGCGGCATTGCTATGATATCTACAACTACGTCTATTTCCATATTTCGCACATTCATAAAACGGGACGAAATTCATTGACTAAACTCTTCACGGTTTTCTGCCATAGCCTTTTTCACCCTTGGGTTGTCACGCAAATGATAGTGGCAGATTGCTTGACAGTGACATCTACATTAATACCTCACAATCCAGTGCACAGTGCGTGGCAATGGGTACATCGTATCAGTTACTTGAAGAACTACAGCAACCAGCCACTTGATTACACAGCTTTATTTATGCCAAGATGCATTTCGGTCTTTCACCTATCTTCAGTTTACGTAATATAATGCATGGTTTTTGTAAATGAGGATTAACTGCAGGATATCTGAGAGATCCTATGAACATGTTTTCCAGTTGCAAGGGAGGTACACTCACGTGAACGAGGAGATAAAAGACCTTTGACAGTGACTGAGGTATCAGCAACAGACTGTTGGTCCGCCAGCTGCCATTATCCCTATCACTTACAATGCGTATATGTCGTTTTACCTACTGACTTCTCTCTACGGCTACGGTTTTGTCGCTGGTTCGTTGCAGAGGCCACCACGGTTCTGGAATTACTTTCATCCAGTCTGTTCACAGATGAGGCTACCTTTACGACCGACGGTGTCGTCAAACTTCACAACACTCACTTGTGGTCTACGGAGGGTCCCCATGGTATAAACGCATCGAACCATCAGTATCAGTTCAGCCTCAATTTTTGGGCGGTGATTTTTGGGACCGTCTCGTGGGACCAGTCAGCCTTCCACAACACCTTACAGGCGAGACATATCTACATTTCCTTCTTCCCCTGCTGAAAGACGTGCCTTTAGCGGTACGAAGAGTAATGTGTTTAACTGCATGATGGAGTTTCTGCTCACAGCTCTCTTGAGTGTGGAGGTAAAATACTAATACAGAAAGAACAGAATCAATTGTCTGTTATGTTCTCATGTGTGTTTTCAATTACTGAAACGTACGCTGCTGTCAAAGATCTTTTATCTCCACCCTCAAATTGGTGTATCTCCGTTGGAACGCATTTGCGATATGTCCGTATGACCTCTTTTGGTTCTCACGAATCGTTTCCTGTAGTTTGTCCGCATTTAGCAAACTGATCTTGTATCAATACTGTGTTTTTGCCGAGTACATTTTAAATGCTGCAGCTGTCCTGTCCAGAATAAGAATTCGTTTACCTTCCACGTTACTCAATTTGTGTGTTTACTTTAGATTAATAGTTCAACGCACTTCTTGTTATTCTGTTAGTAGTAGCCCCTTTATCCGTGTTTATATGCATATCAACACACTTTTAGCCTCACTGAAGCGACGCAGCATTCGCTATGTGTTTGTGTACGGCAAAAAATACATCTGAAATAAAGTTAGAACTTACTTGTACACTCACAAGCTACTTCTGAGGTCAGTTGCTCTTATCGAGTTGATACTGTCGCCCTCAAAAGTTGACGCGTGTCTCTATATGACTGAGAACATGAATGTTGTCATATTCCTTGCTTAATATACACTAAGGTGACTAAAATCATAGGATAGCGATACGCACATATACAAATTGCGTTGTATCACGGGCACAAGGTATAAAAGGGCAGAGCATTGGCTGAGCTGTCATTTGTATACAGGTGATTCGTGTGAAAAGGTTTCCGAACTGATCATGGCCGCACGACGAGAATTAACAGAGTTTGAACGCGGAATGGCCGTTGGATCTAGACGCATGGGACGTTCCATTTCGGAAATGATCAGGGAATTCAGTATCCCGAGAGCCATAGCGTCAAGAGTGTGCCGAGAATAACAAATTTCAGGCATTACCTTTCACTACAGACAGCAAAGTGGCCGACGGTCTCCACTGAACGACCGAGAGTAGTGGCTTACGCGTAGAGTTGTCAGTGCCAACAGACAAGCAACATTGCATGAAATAACCGCAGAAATCAATGTGGGATGTACGAAGAACGTATCTGGCAAGACAGTACGGCAAAATTTGGCGTTAATCGGTTGAGGCAGCAGACGACCAACGCGATGCATTTGCTAACACCACGACATAGCCTCCAGTGCGCCTCTTGGGCTCTAGACCGTGTCAGGTGGATCCTAGGCTACTCGGAAACCATGGCCTGGTCAGATGAGTGCCGATTCCAGTAGGTAAGAGCTGATGGTAGGGTTCGAGTCTGGCGCAGACCCCACGAGGCCATGGACCCAAGTTGTCAACGAGGACCTGTGGAAGCTGGTGGTGGCTCCGTAATGGTGTGGGCTGTGTTTACATGGAATGGACTGGATCCTCTGGTCCAACTGAACCGATCATTGACTGCAAGTGGTAATGTTTAGTTACTTGGAGACCATTTGCAGTCACACAACGACGGAATTTTTATGGATCACCATGCGCCACTTTATTGGGCCACAATTCTTCGCGATTGGTTCCAAGAAGTCGTAACGCAGAAGTTACGCTGTCAAGTGGGAGAGTCTCGACCTCCCGCTCTATAGTCCTGATCTTTCCCCGTACGATTATCACGCCTTCGGTCCCTTAAAAAAGACCTTGAAGCCTCACAGATTCCTGTCGCACGAAGATGTGCCGCAAGCAGTTACAGACTTTTTCATGCAGCAGGCCATGGTGTTTTACCAAACGGATAATCTCAGCCTGGTACGTCGATGGGATTGTTGCCTCAATGCTCAGCGGGATTTTGCCTGATTTTCATACCGATTCTGGGCTGTGCGGCCTTAGAACGGAAACTTTAAAATCGCCCCTATATATAGTAACGTAGGAATCTTAATTTTGTTTGGACTGGGAGGTAATGGTTCTTGAACACATCAGTCATTTTACAAAACGCGGCTCTTGCTTTCTCAATAATGACTTCAATTTGTTTCGAGCTATACCACTGGTTGTTAATGTTGGTTCCTAGATAGGTGTATGTGTTCACTTGCTCAGTAAGTTTACCATTAATGTTTCAAGGTCAGCTTGGTATGTCTTTCTTGCTGATGACCATTAATTTGTTTTATTTATGTTGATTCCTAGGCAATAACGCTCATTGTTGTAGTTGATTCGGGACGCGAGATGTTGAAGAATATTTAAACTGTCAGCAAATATTACAGTATCATCAGTGTTGCGGAAATCGTTCAGTTTCTCTCCTTCTTCGACATTTTTAAGGGCGTCTTTTCTTTAAAGATATATTCGAAATAAAGATTACATAACAATCTCAGAAAATAACCCTGTCTCACTCCTTTCCTTCTAGTACACTTTTATGCAACAGCTTTGTATATATCTCCTCGAATGGGGAATGACAGTCGCTAAAACACCTAAAACACCGAAAGTTTATTCAGTAGGAACAGAGTTCAAATCCCATTCCGATCTCGGTTTTCCGTGTTTCTGTCTGAAACATATCATGCGGCTCCCGGAGTGCTTTCGTGCGCAAGGCCATTCCCCAGTTTTTGACCGACTGACAGACTGCTCCGTCGCTATAGTGACCTCAATGTGGGCATTACGTTAATATCAAGCCAGCGTCCCATCTTTCGAATCGAAATATCTTATCGCCAGAGATGAAATATTGCAATGGTTCTTTGTGTCCCGCAGAACGTGAGCGGTAATACTAACGACTCTGGCATCGACAGTGCACTGTTACTCAAACATATTAAGGATTTCAGATATAAACGTGAGTGAACTCGATCATTTATACTTAAAAGGGGCATTTAAAGTGCTTTCCGGTTCTTTGAGGCACACCGGAAGCATCGTCGATAACTGCTGACGCATTTATCTTTGACTTCACCGTTTGTAGTAGAGTTTATGATTGTGAGCTTGCCTCCAATATAAGAACATTACATGTTATTACTAGCTCGTACCTTGTGGAGACTACTGAAACGGAATATGTTAAAGATTAATGACACTGCAGTAGCTTTTCTCTTCCTGAAAAGAAGAGTTGTGGAGCGGTTGTAAAGAGCAGTCCTTTGCTCATTTGTGAGCTGGGACGAGAATAAATAAGACTGGATGATGAATACCACCTCTTAATATGCAGAGGCGAGCGTAGATAAAACAGATTTTTTTCGTACGTAAGTAAAACAGAAGTCATTGGTACTGTAATCAGTTAATCCCTTTATCAAGAAAAGAGTACAACAGTGTTGTCTTCACAAATCTTTGACGAACGTTGTTAAATCCTGGGTAACAAATTCAGTCATCAATTATACGTGCTTTTTTCGTGTTTTTAGTTCTGTCGATAGCGGCATAGAATTTCTTTTTCTGAACTTAGAAATGGGCAGTAGAAAGAATCAAATCTGTGATTGGAAGATTATGAAGATATACCAGATTACGAATCAGAACTCACCACTGTATTAAGCAGTACTGCAGAAACTATGGTTTCATCGTCGGACAATAGATGTAAATAGAAAATGAATACATGCCCAAGTACACTATCCGATCGAAAGTATTAAGTAATTATGACATTAATAAGGGGTGTGTCAATTTTCACCTTTATGACTGCTTGAAGTATGCTGGGGACACTTTCAGAATAGCGTCTGCCTTGATGCTATTTCTCCTAAAGAGCCTAAACCAGAGCAAGTAATTGATATTGCAAGCCGGGGTCTGGAATGAAGTCGGGGCTTCAGTACAGTCAATCGTCGTCTCCGAACTGTTCCTGTACTCTGCGCTGTGTGCTGTAAAATGTAATTAGAAATGACTGTTTTAAGGGGGCGCGGCTACCGTAAATGTGACTTTTTTCAAATTTATTTGAGTTCAGTACAGTAGTCAAGTCTAGTAAATTACAGAAAATTTAAATGACTAGTTTCGGTGAAGCTCAGTCACCATTATCAAATGTAACAAGTATAATTAATAGCAGACTTATTTCATACTTGTTACATTTGATAATGGTGACTGAGCTTCGCCGAAACTATTTTATGTAAACTTTCTGTAATTTAATGTGACTAAGGCTTGACTACTGTACTGAAGTCAAATAAATTTGAAAAAGCTATAAAGTGTGTTCGTATTCTTACATATTTAGTGTTTTCTTAAGTGCAATAAGGGGATCGCATCCTAACCACAGGAAATTTTTGCGTTGTTCTATACGTGAATGAAAAAGGGCCAGGGTTGACTAACAGTGCTACGAAACACTACCGCCATGCACTGTATCGTGATTTTCGAAGTACACAGGGTGTATCAAAAGGTATGTTGCAAGACTTGATGGCTGGTACACAGGTGCCACATGAGCATATTGTACTAATAAACTAATGTTTGAAAACGCTTCGTTCTCGTGCTAGAGTCTCTGAAATGTAGAGAAGAACGCAGGCAGTTTCGATCACACAAGTTAGACAAAGATTAAAAGAGGCAATGCACTCACATCAAATAAGTTTTGCATCACCCCGGTTCCCAGAACTCCTGAAGATAGACGTTGAGTGTGGATATAATATCACAGATATAGCCCCTTTGACTGTTCAGAGATGTCACTAAACCCGCCCAAAGACGTAAACACCATGCATGAGCAGCGCCTATTAGACGGAGGGGGTCCGACAGCCGATCAGTTCCAGTCATTCCACCGCGCTGGAGGTACACGGTTCGTGTTGTCTGTAGTTAACCATGCTTAGACGGTCAATAGCGCGGTTCAATCGAGTCCGCATTGTTTCTTCGAGCCAGGAAGGGATCAAAACAAGTGTCCAGGCGTCTCGTTCTTCGGACATGGAGGAGATACAGAGAGAAAGTAACTGTCGATGAAATGCCTCGTTCAGGCCGCCCAAGGGCTACTACTACAGTGGATGACCGCTACCTACGGATTATGGCTTGGAGGAACCCTGATAGCAACGCCGACATGTTGAATAATGCTTTTCGTGCAGCCACAGGACGTCGTGTTACGACTCAAAATGTGGGCATGAGGCTGCATGATGCGCCACTTCACTCCCGACGTCCACGACATCATGCAGCGTGGCACAGACGGGCCCAACAACATGCCGACTGTATGGCTCAGGATTGCCATCACGTTCTCTTCATCGATAAGTGTCGCATATGCCTGCAACCAGACAATCATCGGAGACGTGTTTCGAGGCAACCTGGTCAGGCTGAAAGCCTTAGACACACTGTCCATTAAGTGCAGCAAGGCGGAGGTTCCCCGCTGTTTTGGGGTGGCATTATGTGGGGCCAACGCACGCCGCTGGTTGTCATGGAAGTCGCCGTAACGGCTGTACGATACGTGAATGCCACCTCCGACAGATAGTGCAACCATATCGGCAGCATATTGGCGAGGCATTCGTCTTCATGGACGACAATTCGCGCCCCCCATCGTGCACACCTTGAGAATGACTTCCTTCAGGATAACGATGTCGCTCGACTAGAGTAGCCAGCATGTTCTCCAGACATGAACTCTATCGAACATGCCTAGGATAGACTGAAAAGGGCTGTTTATGGAAGACGTCATCCACCGACCACTCTGAGGGATCTACGCCGAATCGCCGTTGAGGAGTGGGAATATCTGGACCAACAATGCCTTGATGAACTTGTGGATAGTATGCCACGACGAATACATGCATGCATCAGTGTAAGAGGACATGCTACTGGTTATTGGAGGTACCGGTGTGTACAGCAATCTGGACCACCACCCCTGAAGGTCTCGCTGTATGGTGGTACAACATGCAATGTGTGGTTTTCATGAGCAATAAAAAGGGAGGAAATTATGTTTATGTTGATCTGTATTCCAATTTTCTGTACAGGTTCCGGAAGTCTGGGAACCGAGGTGATGCGAAACTTTGATGTGTGTACATTGATGCCAAGAAACACAAGTTTCATTCACTTACAGAAGTTGGTCAATATGGGCGCCACAAGCTTCGATACATTATGTGCGTCGCCTGATGATGATTTTCCGAGCTCTAGGAAAGATTCCCGGCATAACAGAATGATCCCAGCTGCTAGTTGAGTCCGTGCCACAAGATCTTGTGTTAAGGTGTCTCGTAAGCCAGGGTTTCGATGTACCCTCAGAAATGAAAATCCAGTGGTGTCAGGGCCGGTGAGCAAGAGCCTCTTCCTCCATTCCGTCTGTTGCCGAAGGTGCCATTGAAGTCGCCACATCCCACACTGTAGAAGTGTGCTGGAGCGGCATCCTGCTGGAACCACATGACACGTCGAATGTCAGACGACCCCTCGTCCAACCACCTGCATAAGACCTCTCGCAGAAATACAGTTTAATTGGGAACGTTTTCACACATGGGCCTGAGGTACGAACTTATGACTCAGAGCGATCGAAATTTACAGTGTCTCCTTTACTCCTTTCCTACATTGCCTACGTCCATATATCAGAGACGCTAGCATACAACGAAACATTTTCGAACACAAGTTTATTAAGAAAATGTGTTTAAATCTCTCAACCATGACGCTTTGTAACATACATTTTGATGTACCCTGTATACAGCGGTGTGGAGCTGGGTTCTTAAACTAGCCCTGTGGAGGACTGATGGCAGGTGTAATACAAGCAGAGCACGCTCGCAGGTACTCCCACGCCACGGCGAGGCCTTCCTACTGCGGCGGGTATGTAGGACACGCCTGGCGATAAGCGTAATGAGGGTTTGGCGCGCAAAGCAGCTGTCCTTGTGCGCCGCCGAGGCCGTAGCGTCGCGATAGCACCTGCCGGTAAACGCCGGCTCGACAGAGGTCTGCCAACAGGTGCCCGGTCCTACGGATAGAGGAAACCAGGGTGTTTCTGGATGTCTAGATTGTCTAAAAGCTTTCGATTTAGTACGATAGTACACTTTTCTAAGTACACTACTGGCCATTAAAATTGCTACACCACGAAGATGACGTCCTACAGACGCGAAATTTAATCGACAGGAAGAACATGCTGTGATATGCAAATGATCAGCATTTCAGAGCGTTCACACAAGGTTGGCGCCGGTGGCGACACCTACAACGTGCTGACATGAGGAAAGTTTCCAACTGATTTCTCATACACAAACTGCAGTTGACCGGCGTTGCCTGGTGAAACGTTGTTGTGATGCCTCGTGTAAGGAGGAGAAATGCGTACCATCACGTTTCCGACTTTGATAAAGGTCGCATTGTAGCCTATCGCGATTGCGTTTTACCGTATCGCGACATTGCTGCTCTCCTTGGTCGAGATCCAATTACTGTTAGCAGAATATGGAATCGGTGGGTTCAGGAGGGTCATACGGTATGCCATGCTGGATCCCAACGGCTTCGTATCACTAGCAGTCGGGATGACATGCATCTTATCCGCATGGCTGTAACGGATCGTGCACCCACGTCTCGATCCCTGAGTCAACAGATGGGGACGTTTGCAAAACAACAACCATCTACACGAACTGTTCGACAACGTTTGCAGGAGCATGGACTATCAGCTCGAGACCACGGCTGCGGTTACCCTTGACGCTGCATCACAGACAGGAGCGCCTGCGATGGTGTACTCAACGACGAACGTGGGTGCACGAATGGCAAAACTTCATTTTTTCGGATGAATCCAGGTTCTGTTTACAGCATCATGATAGTCGCATCCGTGTTTGGCGACATCTCGGTGAACGCACATTGAAAGCGTGTATTCGTCATCGTCATACTGGCGTATCACCCGGCGTGATGGTACGGGGTGCCATTGGTTACACGTCTCGGTCACCTCTTGTTCGCATTGACGGCACTTTGAACAGTGGACGTTACATTTCAGATGTGTTACGAGCAGTGGCTCTACCCTTCATTCGATCCCTGCGAAACCCTACATTTCAGCAGGATAATGCACGACCGTATGTTGCAGGTCCTTTACGGGCCTTTCTGGATACAGAAAATGTTCGACTGCTGCCCTGGCCAGCACGTTATCCACATCTCTCACCAACTGAAAACGTCTGGTCAATGGTGGCCGAGCAACTGGCTCGTCACAATACGCCAGTCACTACTCTTGATTAACTGTGGTATCGTGTTGAAGCTGCATGGGCAGCTGTACCTGCACACGCCATCCAAGCTCTGTTTGACTCAATGCCCAGGCGTATCAAAGCCGTTATTACGGCCAAAGGTGGTTGTTCTGGGCACTGATTTCTCAGGATCTATGCACTCAAATTGCTTGTAAATGTAAGCACATGTCAGTTCTAGTATAATATATTTGTCCATTAAATAGTCGGTTAGCATCTGCGTTTCTTCTTGGTGTAGCAATTTTAATGGCCCGTAGGTAATACAACGTAGTGTTCATCAGAGACAAAAGTAATGTCAGGTGTGCCACAGGGAGGTGTGACAGGACCGCTTTTGCTCTCTCTCTCTCTCTCTCTCTCTCTCTCTCTCTCTCTCTACATTGGTGTGCAAAACTAAAGGACGAAATCTGCTATATCTGAGATGTATGAAAAAGGGAACGGCCACCCCTCGCGCTCCTCGGACACGCGTGCAGTCTACATGACCCCTGTACGCTTTAACACCGCGAACTTCCGTGCCGCAGTCACGACTGTACACCAGATGGCGGTACCAGCGCTGGCCAAGCCGCCGCTTTCGAGGGACCTATTTGAGTCCGCACAACACGTGACAAGAAAATAGTATCACGAATATGCCGCTGCTGCAGCTATAAAGGCCACCGCGTGGACTACACGATCCAGTTCTTCCGGCTTCGAGAGCCTCTCCTGGCATCCTGCGGATGCTGCTCACCTCATCGTCTCAGGACGCTCTCGAAGTCCGTCGTAGGGACCGACGCCGCTGTTCTCATCTTTCATCGTTGGTTCCTCCTTGGATTTAGACTGCATTAAGGATAAACTTATCCATGCCTGTGTTGGGCCCGATCGGAACAACATTGTCGGGGCTTGGATTATTTCCCAGCAAGTGTATTCGCCTACGAAACTCCTAGTGGTGTTACTACATACTACAAACAATCAGGCGGCTTCAGATAGCAGCTCTGTCAAGCCTCAGTGAAACTGGTTGGAGGCAAAATAAATAATGCGACTGTGACTGTCATTTTGAATAATTGATTCGACGTACTTTTGCTGTCAGTAAACTTGTTGAAACTTGATCACAGTTTTCCCAGTGTCACCTTGAAGTACACCCCAAAACTGACATCGCATGGTGCGTAACTACCGAGTGACATAGCTCGATGAAACTTTCGCCATGCATAGAAGAACTCCTACAGTATTGTTGATAATGCAACTGAATTTAATACTCAATGACACGAACAGAGACGACAATTACGCTGAAGTCACTGCGACACCTCGACATTGCAGACGACGGGACTTAGTACTCAGTAGCGTGAGCGACCACCAGGCAACGTGCTCCAATGCTAAGCACAAGATTGGCAAGCAGTTCTTCTGGTAGGCCATTCTGTTTCTCCATCAGCGATGTTGGTAACTGCTGGATGGTTGTTGGTGCATGTAGACGTGCTCCCCATCGCATTCCACACGTGCTCGAAGGGATTTAATGACGAGAGAACGGACAGGCCAGTACATTCGCCCAATATCCGCTCTTTCCAAGAGCGGTCACGCTTTGTCATCCATGAAGGCAGGGCCAAGAGCACGCCTGGAAATATGCACGTGGGTAAGGAGTACAGTGTCACAGTAACGTTGGCCACTGAGTGTACCGTTAGTTTTCCAGGTTAATACTCCCCCGCAACAGCGTGCTTTCCCATTCCAAAACACCTGGGCCACCAGAACCATCATGTTCGACAGTGTTCCTGGGTGCTTTACATTTTCTAGCGTTTCGCCATGTGAACGTACGTTCTGCATTGTCGAACACGATCGTTTCGGCGGTCAGTGTGTCATGTTATGAAGAAGCATAATGTTGTATGGGCGTACTGACCTTCAAATCTTTCAACGCGGTACATTCACCGGTCAGAATTATTGTGACAATATTCTCCTTTCTTACCTGCTTCTTTTCAGGGGTGCATTCGGCCTTGACTTCATTTTTATGGATGACAATGGGCGAAAGCACCGAACTGGGTTAATGGAGGAGCTCTCCGAATGAAAGGATTTCCGGCGAATGGACTGGCCTGCCCTCCCTTCGACTTAAATCCCATCGAGCACGTGTGAAATGCGGTGGGACGATGTATTACAGCACGTCCACATGCACCAACGGCCATCGAGCAGTTGCCACATTTGCTGGTGGAGGAATGACGCAGCCTACCACAAGAACTCCTTAGCAACTTTGTGGCCAGCATGGAACCATATTGCAGATCGTGCTCTACCATCTGTGATAGTCAAAAAATTAACAATCATTCGCGCCTTTTGTAATATCCAGAGAACCACCAGCTATCAAGTGACTTCGTTGTAGTTGTCTTTGAATAAACGATTCGTTTCTATTCGCCCCATTGCGTATTTATTTTAGTTTCCTTTTCTGCTATGCCGTAGCAGTTCTTCCTAAACGGTCCAGTCACATTAATGGGACCACCGCATATGGCAGCACTAGCAGAGGAGGGAACGTAAAGCGTGTCGGGTCACACTGACAAGGCACAATACGGAAACAGAACGATATATCTGGCGTTCATAAGGCCATGATCGCTGGCTTTCGGACCAACTGTGGAAACACTTCGGAAGCGTTTAAGTTTGTAAACTGTTCGTGTGTCGCCGTGGTTAAAGCATACCACGCATGGCAAAATGGCGCTATCCAGAACCGGCGCCGAGGCAGCTGTGGTGAACCAGGTGCCATATATGACAGGGTGAACGACAGTTGCGGAGATGTGTACGGGCGACTAGACGTGCAACTGTCGAGCTGGTGTCTGCCCAGATGCACCAAGAGGCTACCAACAGTTTCTCCTCGGCAACGTTTCAGAGAACGTAGCTGCGTATGGGCCTTCGCAGCAGGCGCCTGGTTCATGCACCCATGCTAACTGCTGTCCATTGGCTGGAACTTACACGCCAGTACCGCAACAGGGATTCCCACTGAATGGCGACGGGTGGCCTTTTCAGATGGCTCGCTTTGTATGCTCCAACGGAAAGATGACTGTTCACGTGTACGGCTCGAAACGTCTGAAAGGAAACGCCATGCAACAGTTATCAGAAGCGACTAGGCCTGGAGAGAGAGTACGGAAATTATATTAAAGCCGTCAAGGAGTGCTTCCGAAAGGACACCATACACATATAAATATTCTGTGAGGATGCACTCTCTCTGCCTAGCTCTTGCTAGATCTGCGCGAGGCAACGAGCAATGAGTATGGTGGACAGGAAGGGGGGGGGGGGGGAGAGAGAGAGAGAGAGAGAGAGAGAGAAGGGGCTACGCAGGTAGTGTGCGACAAGTTAGGAATTGGAGTTAGAGAGGAGGTGTACTCGGATAGCCAAAGCGTTTAAGGCGACCGCTCGTGTAAAGCGGGAACTCTGCGTTCGAGTGCAGGTATGGCACAAATTTTCACTTGTTACCATTGAATTCATTTCAGTACCCTTGCAGCCGATGTCATATAAATGTACGGCTGCTTGATCCAGAATGGACCTATCCGAAAGAACAGACACTATACACATTTATAAATGCAGATGCTGGACAAGCCTGCAGATGGTGCTGCATCTACATCTACATCCATACTGTCCGCAGCTCGTGATCGTGCGGTAGCGTTCTCGCTTCCCGCGCCCGGGTTCCCGGGTTCGATTCCCGGCAGGGTCAGGGATTTTCTCTGCCTCGTGATGACTGAGTGTTGTGTGATGTCCTTAGGTTAGTTAGGTTTAAGTAGTTATAAGTTCTAGGGGACTGATGACCATATATGTTAAGTCCCATAGTGCTAAGAGCCATTTGAACCATTTTTTTACATCCATACTCAGCAAGCCACTTGACGGTTTGTGGTGGAAGGTACCTTGAGTTCCTCTATCGGTTCTCCCTTCTATTTCAGTCTCGTATTGTTCGTGGAAAGAAAGATTGTCGTTATGTCTCTGTGTGGGCTCTAATCTTTCTGATTTGATCCTCATGGTCTCTTCGCGAGATATACGTAGGAGGGAGCAATATGCTGCTTAACTCCTCGGTGAAGGTATGTTCTCGAAACTTCACCAAACGCCCGTACCGAGCTACTGAGCGTCTCTCCTGCAGAGCCTTCCACTGGAGTTTATCTATCATCTCCGTAACCGTTTCGCGATTATTAAATGATCCTGTAACGAAGTGCGCTGCTCTCCGTTGGGTCTTCTCTATCTCTTCTATCAACTCTGTCTGGTACGGATCCCACACCGATGAGCAGTATTCAAGCAGTGGGCGAACAAGTGTACTGTAACCTACTTCTTTTGTTTTCGGACTGCATTTCCTTAGGATTCCTCCAATGAATTTCAGTCTGGCATCCGCTTTACCGACGATTAATTTTATGTGGTCATTCCATTTTAAATCACTCCTAATGCCTACTCCTAGATAATTTATGGAATTAACTGCTTCCAGTTGCTGACCTGCTATATTGTAGCTAAATGATAAAGGATCTTTCTTTCTATGTATTCGTAGCACATTACAGTTGTCTACATTGAGATTCAATTGCCATTCCCTGCACCATGCATCAATTCGTTGCAGATGCTCCTGCATTTCATTACAATTTTCCATTGTTACAACCTCTCGATACACTACAGCATCATCCGCAAAAAGCCTCAGTGAACTTCCGATATTATTCACAAGGTCATTTATATATATTGTGAATAGCAACGGTCTTACGACACTCCCCTGCGGCACACCTGAAATCACTCTTACTTCGGAAGACTTCTCTCCATTGAGAATGACATGCTGCGTTCTGTTATCTAGGAACTCTTCAATCCAGTCACACAATTGGTCTGATAGTTCATATTCTCGTACTTTTTTCATTAAACGACTGTGGGGAACTGTATCAAACGCCTTGCGGAAGTCAAGAAACTCGACATCTACCTGGGAACCCGTGTCTATGGCCCTCTGAGTCTCGTGGACGAATAACGCGAGGTAGGTTTCACACGATCGTCTTTTTCGAAACCCATGCTCTTGTATTTGACTGCAAACAGCACCTGTGCAATGCCCTCAATACTTTGCAATTGTCAGTTGTGGTCAGAAGACTGTTTTGTATATTTGTGAGTGCATTATGTCGGAGCTAAGTGAATTCGAACGTGGGCAGATTATTCGTGCTCGTATGATGAGTGCTTCCGTAACCAAGGGAGCCCAAGTGTTTGTTGTTTCAAGGCGTACCGTATCGAAGATTTATACCGCATACAGCGAAAGCGGAAAAATGTCTTCTGCTAAATCACAATGCCTACAAAAATGTTTGATGAGCTACCGTGAAGGGCGGTTATTGAAGAGGATTGTCACTGAATATCGTACTCGCGAACTCTGTCAGCACAAAATATTACGAATGGAGGTCCGTAAGCAGGGAACTGCAGGGTGAGCTGGAATTGCAAAACCTTTCATGAGTCATTCAAGTGCCCATAACAAATAATCGTGGTGCCGATGCTATAAATCTGGACTGTGAAGCAACGGAAGAAAGTAATTTGATCGGTTTAGTCTTGCTTCACATTGTTTACGTACCAAGAATGATTCACGGCGGGGGTTCGGCTACGAGCTGGGCAGTCATATCGTGTTAGTCCATCGGCCGAATGGTTGCTCTGCAGGATCGAATTATGTGACTGTTTCAGCTGGTCAGGTCCATCGCTTGGAACAATATTTGTTGCCCAATTGTGATGCCGTGTTCCAAGATGACAGGTGCCCCTGTTCACACAGCTAGTGGCCCCCAGGGGTGGGCGTGAGGACGATTTGTCGCAACTTCCCTGGCCACCACAGTTACCAGATCTCAGTGTTATTGAACCTTTGCGAAATAGGGATTGTTAGAGTCTTGGATGCCGTTTTGCATAGAGACTATACTCCGCTTCCCCATAATTCTCACAACAGCTCTGTCTTCGGTTTTCTGTCCCACCTACCAACTACACGATTCGCTGAGCGAGCTGGTGCAGTGGAAAGACAAATGGTTCAAATGGCTCTAAGCACTATAGGACTTAACATCTGAGGTCATCAGTCGCCTAGAACCCGCGCGACCGCTACGGTCGCAGGTTCGAATCCTGCCTCGGGTATGGATGTGTGTACTGTCCTTAGGTTAGTTAGGTTTAAGTAGTTCTAAGTTCTAGGGGACTGATAACCTCAGAGGTTAAGTCCCATAGTGCTCAGAGCCATTTGAACCATTTTTTCCTCTAGAACGTAGAACTACTTAAACCTAACTAACCTAAGGACATCACACACATCCATGCCCGAGGCAGGGTTCGAACCTGCGACCGTAGCAGTGGAAAGACACCGGATTTGCATTCGAGAGCAAGTGGTTTAGGTCACCGTCCGACCGTCCAGGTGTACATTACCATTATATCGGTTAAGTGTGAGGACGGTTCCTCTGCGAACGTCACGGGGTGTTCCTCTCTCATCCTTCCCCAATCCGAGCTTCTGTTCCGTCTGTAATGACGTCGCCGTAAATGGGACATTGAACCCCAATGCTTCTCTCCTTCATTCCACTCTTTTTGTACAAACCTGCAGCTGTCTCGTAATAATGGCCTTGTTGGCAGTAGTCACTTTAGTAACACGTAAAATCTAATAGAACGTGCATAGTTTTGTGTTCACTCTTAAAAACTGTTTCTTGAAAATGATAAGGGACTGAATTTGTAGTCACAATAAATAAAAATTCTAACAGTCATAGTGGTAATTACCACATTGAACTTAAACGCGAAGTTGTTCTATCAAGGAAGTATGGAATAATACTGTTTTAAGTTTGTTTTTAGGTATCTGTTCCGCAGTCCTAGTTATGGAAGCACTATGGGTTGTATACCATCTTTTTCGGCTGTAATAAAAGTATTATTTAGACCGAAAGCGTTTCGTTTTACTTTAAAGCATCTTTGGTGGCCAGATTTTTAGTTTTCCTATTCTCATTTCTGATGTTCGTCTTCACGTCGATGTTAGTACCCTGCACTTCACTGCCACTGACACTGAATCCTCCGACATCAAAACAATGCACACAAGGTGTAAGTAAATCTACACAACACAAAAATTAAAGTGTATTAAGTGTCAGTGACACGAAAACCCAAAACATATTCAGTGTCAGTGAGGTGCAAGGAACTAAAATCAAACACCTTTTTATAGAATAACGTCAGGAATGAAGGAAACAAAAAATATCTCACCAATGAAATGTTTTGAAATAAAGCAAAACGTGTATTGTGTAAATACGGCTTTTATTACAATCGCAGTCCACGGCTCGTGGTCTTGCGGTAGCGTACTCGCTTCCCGTGTACGGGGTCCCGGGTTCGATTCCCGGCGGGGTTAGGGATTTTTTCTACCTCGAGATGACAGGGTGTTGTGTGTCTTTCATCATCATTTCATCCTCATTCACTCGCAAGTCGCCGTAGTGGCGTTAAAGAACTTGTGGAGCGGTGGCAGAACCGCCCCGCGGCTGTCTCCTGGCCACAAATGCCATATGCTCATTGTTATTATCCATGACAATGGCAACATTACTGGAAAAATATTCTGTAACATGTAAACTTCTGACGGTGTCTTAGGAGACGTTCAAACCCTGCCATGGATTGTCATTATCAATTCAGCTTGGTACTAATGTATAATATCAAACAACGTTTTCTTCGAAAACAGTGCCTGTTTCTGACATGTAAAAGGAACAGGTACGTACTCCTTCTAATGGCAGGTATGTCCTACCTTTCGTGCTACGATATTTGATGGAGATGCGGTTGTCAATCTGAGTCCTAACTATTTGGTTTGCGTATTTAACTCTTATTCGGCAGTAGACTGCTTGCTGTAGCATTAATATGCTTATCAAGAGGCAGAACTACAACCCACACTTTGCAGTGCGTCACTTTATGCTGCACCGAAAGCGCGCTAGCAATGGTGTAGGACTCTACGTTGCCTTCGCACTGCGGATGGCGTTTCTTTCGCCAGCTTTAGTTCGTGCGGCCCATTAGAGATGCGCTGAAGTTTCGTTGTGTCCGCACACAACAGCAACTGCGAGGTTTCTCGCACTGCCCTCTACGTTTGTGGGAGAGCATCTTGTAACAGCGATGCTCCGGGCCGTTGTGGTCCGTGGCACAGCTGGTGCCGCGAGTAATTGCTTTAACACGACACGCCACGCCGCACGGAAGCTGCTTGACCAAGCTTAACCGGTGTAAGCGATACCGCGACACGTCACCGGTCGACCCTAGGGGCGCTTCCGTCAGCTGGTCGAGATATAGGCTGTGTGTGTGTGTGTGTGTGTGTGTTTGGCTGGGTTCAAAAAAATGGCTCTGAGCACTATGGGACTCAACTTCTGTGGTCATTAGTCCCCTAGAACTTAGAACTAGTTAAACCTAAGGACGTCACACACATCCATGCCCGAGGCAGGATTCGAATCTGCGACCGTAGCGGTCTCGCGGTTCCAGACTGCAGCGCTAGAGCCGTACGGCCACTTCGTCCGGCGCTTGGCTGGGTGGGTGAGTGGTTGTATGTGTGATTACATTACAAAAAAGGAAGACAGATCATTATAGGCGGAGCAAAGGTCTTACTAAACATGCTTGGGCTGTGAAAGATGCGGAAGAAAATCGGTCATGTTAGTTTCATAGGGACCATCCAGGGCATTTTGCAATAAGTGACTATGGAAATCACGGAAAATCTAAATCTAGGTGACCGGATGCGGAACTGCCTCACTAAAGGGATTCTAATGCCTTAACCTGTACAGACAGCATCTAGCTGGGCAATTACATTCATGATGAAGAAGCAATACAAAATCATATCGCGAATAGAATGGACAATGAGAGTTTCGAATCAGTGTTAAGAAATTCGAAGTGGCAGGTCTGAAAACAATCCGACGTCTCCGCTCCTGGATAGAAACGTCTGGCAGATTAGCTGAAAAGATATGGTATATGTTTCATGTGACATTAAAGATGCAGACGCGTTGGGAAGCAGTCAAGATGCAAGTGGGCAATGATTGACCAAAGATTCGCAGCTAACGGGTCCTATTTTATTTTTAGGGTTCTACATCTCAAAGTGTAAAAACGGAACCCTTGTGGGATCACTTGGTTGTTCTTCTGTTTTTGTCCGATTGCCAAGAACCCTTTTTCCCAGTAACGGACAGACGTATCAAGTGAAATTACGTCACATACAAAGGTCCATGTTCTCTTGGCGATGTGAACGTTTAATCATCTACGTCAATGCAGCCAAAAGATACGGCCGTTAATGTCATATTTTGATCCCCGCAATCCTACCCATCAAAACCTTAGTGTACTACTTCCTGGTGACCTAGAATCATGACATTTGCCAGGAAGCATTGTTTCACAATACACATAAGAGAAAAAAATCAGCAAATTGTTAATTTGTAGTTATATAGCACGAAAAAATATTTTTGTTATTTGTTATCCGACCGTCTGTCCGTCTGTTAAGACCCCTATTCTGAGGAACGGGTAGACGTATCAAGTGGAAATTTATGTCACATACAAAGGTCCATGATCCCTTGGCGATGTGAAGATTTAAGCATCTACGTCAATGCAGTCAAAAGATACAGCCGTGTATGCCATATATTTTGATATCTTGCCAATATCGATGTCGATAACAGGTAAAAATCGTCGAAATTCTTGATTCCCGGGATCGATAAACTATATATAATACATACTTAAGTTTGTACGGAACTCTCGGTGCTCGAGTCCTACTAGCAATTATCCGGATTTTTTAAAATGGTGACTTTATTGTTGGTGGCAGCTGTTTAAGGCGTTAGTACATGCAGGTTAGGTAAATGTTCTGTTTCGGCATGGTTTACTTCTTCATTGGTAAGGATGATCGGCTTACGTTTTACATTTATTTCTTTTTGTTTATTGTTGGTTATCTATAGTTCTTTGTCTGGTGGTTTTTTTTTTTTTTTTTTTTTTTTTAAGGATTGCCATACCCTTTCGGGTAGTGGCGGCTGCTGAGGACTCGGGTCCTTCTCAGCCTGGGGTTGTTTGATGCTGTTGGGACTCTGTTTATTAGTTTCAGTGGGGAAACCTGCCTACTTGGATTTTCTGTATGTTTTGGCTCATGCCATTTTGTAGTCAGTTTTCTTATGTCTAAGTGGTGGAATTCCACATCCCGGCATTCGCCTTACAACTGGGGGAAACCACCAAAACCCCAGTCGGGATGGCACTGGGTTATCGTCTGTTGAAATGTGTTTATTATGCTAGGCTTATACTAAATAGTGATCTATTGGTAGATTGTTTCATCTCTGTTTAGAGTTTTGTTCTAGAGTTATTTATATCGTCTAACCTACTGCTCTATTTTAGAATGTGCCTGACTAATAGTTTAAATGGTGAATTCTATTCCTAACTTGTTCTGAATTGTGGGTTCGACGGTTTGTGGAGGGTCGTTGCACTTCACTTCACTGGGGTGGTCGGAGAGATTTGGAGGGAGATAGTGGGCCACTTCACTTCACTGTATTTACTACACTCTTCTTTTTCTAATTTTATCTATGAGTTCTTTGCTGTTCGGGTATGTTCGTTGAATTGCATGGGCAATGAAGTCTGGGGGGTAAGGGTATCTAAATAGGGTGATCCTGTATTCGTGAATTGGGTTGCATATTACGTCTTTCATTATCCCATCTGTTCTCACTCTGTTCCGGCCGTATTTGGCTACCTCAGGAGTGATCTTGTCTAATATAGGGCAGGTGTTGGTGCCCGCATAGACTAGGTCGTTGGCGGTTGTGTAGTGCAGCTTTCCCGCTCGTCTCAAGTTGTGGCGGTCAAAATGCGGCAACTCTTTCATACTGCGCCCTGGAGGCCGTCCACAGACAGGCACCGTACTCTAGGATCGGTCGGACAAATGTTCTGTAGGTGTGTAGCACTGCATCTGGACTGGCGCCCCCGAATTTTGAGCTGATTAGCTTCACAAGGTTCATTCTTTGTTTACATTTGCTGATGATGTTATCGGTGTGGTGCTTCCATGATAGAGTGGAGTCGAGAGTCATCCCTAGATATTTTGCACTCTGTACGGGGTCGACTCTCTTTTGCCATAGGGTTATGTGGAGGTCGTCTTGTTTTAGTCTGGCACTTTGCGTTTGGTTGCGGTGTCTGAAGAGTAGCAGCTGGCTCTTTGCTGGATTGGGTTTGATGCGCCATTTGGCCATCCACTGTTCTAGCTGGGGTATGTAGGAGGCTATTACATTCTTCGCTTCCTCTACCGAGTGCGCCGTGCACCAGTAGGCGGTGTCGTCCGCCTAGAGGGCGAAGTGTTCGTTCCACTTGTTGGGGCGAGGGATGTCGGCGGTGTATAAGCTGTAGAGCGTGGGTGAGAGGACAGCACCTTGCGCTACTCCAGCAGCAGGAGAGAATTTTTTGGAGAGTTGGTTACCGACCGATACTGTTGCAGTTCTATTGGAAATTATGTCGAGAATGAGGCGTACATAGTGAGGTGGGAAATTTTGCTTGGCCATTTTATACGCCAGCCCGCAGTGCCACACCTTATCGAAAGCTCGCTCGATATCTAGGAACAGTGCCAATACGCAGTCACCTCTGTTTAGGGCTTCTGTTGTTGTGCTGACTAGTCTGATGATAGGGTCCATGGTTGAATGTTCCTGTCTAAAGCCAGCTTGTTCTGGAGGGAGGATCTTTAGTTTGTTTATGAATTTGTGGGTCCTGTTATTTAGAATGGATTCAAATATTTTGCCTATTACTGGTAGAAGCGAGATTGGGCGATAAATTCACATCGCGGTATTTACCTTACAACTGAGCGAAATCGCCAGCGAAGATCTCAGTCGGGATGGATGTTTGCTATCTATTGATTTGCTTCATTGGTTTGCGCCTACTTAAGATAATTCTTTAACTAGCCTACGTATCATTTGTTGCGATTAATTATTCCTGTGCTACATCGTGTAGATATTCACCAGCGAGAAGGGTGGGGACTTTATTTACTATTCAACTATGCTAACTAATCGTATTAACGTCGATATACTACATTACACTGTCCGAAATGTATGCGTATTCTATCGCATTGTACTATGTAAATGGTGAGGGGGGGGGGGGGGGGGGGGAGGGGTGACGGGCGTGCAAGCCCTCTCAGGTTGATGGCGTAGTGCTCTCATATTGAACGGAGATTATATCGAAAAATAGGTTTTTGTAGCCAATAGAGTGTGGAATAATATTGCGTATCGAAATCCTGAGTAAAACCAATCTCCTTTCAGAAAAGGAGGTGTTGCATGGTGTGAGGTACACATGTTGTGCTGCGGGGTGATCGGTATGGTTGAAGATGAACACACTTCGTCCGGCACTATCGCAGTGTAGACACGTTTATTGTCCCAATATGACCGGTTTCAACAGTCATATGCTGCCATCATCTGATCCTATGGAACTTGCTGTCAAACTGCCACGTTACATGGCAGTTGTGTACAAAGTTCCGTTAAGATCAGATGATGGCAGCATAATATTGTCGAAAACGGTCATCTTGGGACAATAAAAGTGTCTACACTGCTATCGTGGCGTACTAAATGTGTTCACTACTTACTGATCGCCCCACGTACCTTCTATACTTCAACTGGTGTCAGTTTTATCTGTTAATTATAAGACATGCTTATAAGAGCGAATAAATTATCATTTGTTTCTAGAATTATTTTTCACTCTGCAGTGGAGTGCAACCTGGTTTGAAACTTTCTGGCAGATTAAAAATATTGGTCGACCTCTACTCAAACATGGGGTCTTGCATAAACGGCCCGCACCAATTGTATGGGGACCCACAATTTAACATGGATCCCGAGCCACATCTCGTATTTGTTCACATCAGCAATCAGTGCCGGTGGTCAAGAAGAGAGACATAAAAATCCCAGGATCTAGAATCGATCCCGAGATCTTAGATCCATAGTCTGTCGCTTTATCACTGAGCCATGAAGCGACATAACTTCTATAATAAAACTTTACGCTATGCTCCACGCTCCACCGAGATACCCTACTTCCTCCACTACTTCTACGTGTGAAACCTCTCTAAGCTACGTAAACGAACGAACTCAAGTATCACTACTAGCGAGATATCGATAGCTGCGTCCGAGCATAGCCAACTAACAAAAGGTTCGCCATTTCTGATCGGTCTGCAATGATGTCATTGCATCTTCATCGATTTTATTCCCTTTGAGTCGATTCATTTCATTTCAGACCGTTTAATTGGCGGATTCGATGGAAGGAATTAATAACCCACAAGTGGATATTTAAAATTGTTGCTTGTTATACAGGATGCTCTAAAATTCCCCTTACGGACTTCTAGGACTTGTGTAGGTGACTGAGTAGATGATATTTTGAATTGGAAACCATGTCCGGAAACGTACCATTTCCATGTTACAACCACCTGAAAACATGTTGGTAACAACATGTTGGAGGTGGTAGGGATATACTTGCTGGTCATGCAGGACATACCAGTCGGTGCTGGGAGCAACATCCATTGCACACACAATTGTTCTTGTACTCGTTGACAGTTGTCTTCAACGCGATGCAATATGGCCTGTTCCAGTTCGGATGTGCGGCGTCTACTTGGAGCACGACAGTCACGCCTGCCGACGGTGAAAGGTACCCCTTCTTCGAAGCCGTTGTGTACTTTTGACGAAAAGCGTATGTGATGAAGTCGAACGTTGTGGACAACGATCTCGATAAAGGTGACGAGCAGCATAAGCTTCGCCAATCAGAAAGATCATTTCAGTGTATTCTGCAAACGTGTATGTTTTTCTAGCACTCGCAGACACGTGAACAATGCTCGAACCAGGTCAGAGAGGTAGGATAGACGTCAAATAACATCATCCGATGCGACGTTATCATTCCCAACTCACCACAGTGACTACCCTGTTGCATATTTACCCAACAAACATGTTTTCAAACGGCTGCAGCACGGGAACAGTACGTCTTGGGACATGGATTCCAATTCAAAATATTGTCTACTTAGTTCCCTTTACACGTCTTAGAAGTTTGTAAGGGGAACTTCAGAGCACTCTGTATGCAAGGATAAATTCGTAGACAAGAACATGAACAGAATAAGACAATACAATTTGTACAGAAGTCAATACTTTCTAGCGTTACATGTGGAATTACTTGTTACAAGCTTACTATGCATTCGAATATGAAATACAGGGTGTTCAATAAGTAATTGTGCAGTTCGTAACTTGCCGTATTAAAGTCGTGGAAGTTATAAGAGATGCTGGATCCCCTTGAACTTGATGACACAGTTGCTCACATTTATGCATGTTGTTGAAGACACTGTGCAGAACATCAGGAATGATGTTTCGAATGTGACGTGTCAGTGCAGCTTGGAGTTCTTGTATGGAGTGCAGGTTGCTTTCATAGGCCTTTCCCTTCAACGTACCCCATAGGAAGTAATCCGGTGGAGCCAGGTCGGGTCAACGCGGAGGCCAGAGTCCTCGAGAGATGATGCGGTCACCGACGATGTCCTTTAAAAAGTTCATCGTCTTGTGGGTGGTATGTGCAGTCACACCATCCTGTTGGAACCAGACATTCTCAATTTCGTCCTCATTCAGTTCACCCACGAAGGACTCGAGAATGCATGTGCAGTACCGTTCTGCGTTTATGGTGTCCTGAAAGAAGATCGGCTCAATGACGCGGTTACGAGTCACAGCGCACCAAACACCAACCTTTTGATCATGTAGTGGGGACACCTTAAATTCATGCTGATTATCCGTAGTCCACATACGACTATTCTGGCTATTCACGTAACCGGAGAGGTGAAACCACGCCTCATCCGTGGAAAAAGTTGTGTCAAGAATTCGCTCACCATTGTTCTGCAGGAAGGACAGAGACCAGGTCCAGAAGTTCACACGTGCCGGGCGATCGGTATGCCGGGTGATCGGTATCTCTCAGTTCATCCACGACCGACATTTTACACTACTGGCCATTAGAATTGCTACACCAAGAAGAAATGCTGATGATAAACGGGTATTCATTGGACAAATATATTATACTAGAACTGACATGTGATTACATTTTCAAGCAATTTGGGTGCATAGATCCTGAGAAATCAGTACCCAGAACAACCACCTCTGGCCGTAATAACGGCCTTGATACGCCTGGGCATTGAGTCAAACAGAGCTTGGATGGCGTGTACATGTACAGCTGCCCAAGCAGCTTCAACACGATACCACAGTTCATCAGGAGTAGTGACTGGCGTATTGTGACGAGCCAGTTGCTCGGCCACCATTGACAAGACGTTTTCAATTTGCGAGAGATCTGGAGAATGTGCTGGCCAGGGCAACAGTCGAACATTTTCTGTATCCAGAAAGGCCCGTAAAGGACCTGCAACATGCGATTGTGCATTATCCTGCTGAAATGTAGGGTTTCGCAGGGATCGAATGAAGGGTAGAACCAGGGGTCGTAACGCATCTGAAATGTAACGTCCACTGTTCAAAGTGCCGTCAATGCGAACAAGAGGTGACCGAGACGTGTAACCAATGGCACCCCATGCCATCACACCGGTTGATACGCCTGTATGGCGATGACGAATACACGCTTCCAATGTACGTTCACCGCGGTGTCGCCAAACACGGATGCGACCATCATGAAGCTGTAAACAGAACCTGGATTCATCCGAAAAAATTACGTTTTGCCATTCGTGCACCCAGGTTCGTCATTAAGTACACCATCACAGGCGCTCCTGTCTGTGATGCAGCGTCAAGGGTAACCGCAGCGATGGTCTCCGAGCTGATAGTCCATGCTGCTGCAAACGTCGTCGAACTATTCATGCAGATGGTTGTCTTGCAAACATCCCCATCTGTTGACTCAGGGATCGAGACGTGGCTGTACGATCCGCTACAGCCTGTAATCTCGACTGCTAGTGATACGAGGCCGTTGGGATCCAGCACGGCGTTCCGTATGACCCTCCTGAATCCACCGATTCCATATTCTGCTAACAGTCATTGGATCTCGACCAACGCGAGCAGCAGTGTCGCGATACGATAAACCGCAATCGCGATATGCTACAATGCGACCTTTATCAAAGTCGGAAACGTGATGGTATGCATTTCTCCTCCTTACACGGCCGGCCGAAGTGGCCGTGCGGTTAAAGGCGCTGCAGTCTGGAACCGCAAGACCGCTACGGTCGCAGGTTCGAATCCTGCCTCGGGCGTGGATGTTTGTGATGTCTTTAGGTTAGTTAGGTTTAACTAGTTCTAAGTTCTAGGGGACTAATGACCTCAGCAGTTGTGTCCCATAGTGCTCAGAGCCATTTGAACCATTTCCTCCTTACACGAGGCGTCACAACAACGTTTCACCAGGCAACGCCGGTCAACTGCTGTTTGTGTATGAGAAATCGGTTGGAAACTTTCCTCATGTCAGCACTTTGTAGGTGTCCCAACGGACGCCATCCTTATGTGAATGCTCTGAAAAGCTAATCATTTGCATATCAGAGCATGTTCTTCCTGTCGGTTAAATTTCGCGTCTGTAGCACGTAATCTTCGTGGTGTAGCAATTTTAATGGCCAGTAGTGTATACGGATACATGGACAGTGACGTCCAGAGAATTGTGTGAGCGGTACCCACAGAGACGTGGGCCTGCTGAGCTAGTCGTCTAATCGATTTATTTGCACTTTGCAGCATCATGCCTTGCACCTCCGCCACCTTCTCTTCAGAAGTGGATGTAGAAGACCTGCCTGATTTTGGAGCTTTATGAACGTTTCCGGTCTTTCGAAACATTATGATGAGGTTCCGTACAGCATTGCGATTAGGATCTTCACTCCTGGGAACTTTGCTGCAAATTCAGCTTCTGCTGCTGAGGTAAACTTGTCACCATTGCGAAACACGTACCCCACAAGAAACACTATTTGTTCAATCGTCAGCATGACGACCTGGGTCACAGTGATGTCACACAAGCCGTTGGTCTACAGTCAATGGTCAAATATGGTTCAAATATGTTAAACGATGGAAAAGATGCATCAATAACTGACAGTTATTTATCACACCACAAGATGGCACTGCATAGTTACTTTCTGAACGCCCGGTAGGAGACAAAAGTAGATTAATCCTTACTAAACTGAGGTTAGCAGTTTCTCCCGCCGACTCTTCAAGTTGATGCAGGAAGAAACGTCGCACACGCGTCTGAGGCGATTATTTGGGCCGGAGACGTATGCACGCGGAGTTAAAGAACCCCGTTATGTGCCTTCCAGATGCTTTGAGCGGCCGGTAATGGACCAGACGCAGAGCGAAGCAGCGCACAAGGGCATACATCTTCCTAAACCATAAATTTGGGCGCCGCGACCCCGCCCTCGCAGAGGAAGTACTGAAGCGCTTGTTACACGAGCCATTGCTCTCGCGGGCCTGACAGATTAATGACGGCACCAGTTCGCTCTGCTGCGCGCGGCCGGAAACGAAACCAGCTGCACCCTTCAAATGAGACTTGACACACACTCCTTCATACCCGTCCACATTGCACTCTTGTGACATAGCCAAGCCGTACGCAACGTGTATCGGCAGCGATGGCTCAGTTCTGCAGCGTGAGACATTTTCTTACTGTGCTGGGAAAGGGCGTGATCTTCTTTGACGATCCGTTGGCAGTTCACACGCGGCATACGAAACCAACATTGTCTGCTTCTGTTGAAAGAAAGGCACTGTAAGACAAAAATAAACTACACGAGTAGAAGGAATTATCTGAATGGGACTGAGATCGGTAGATGTGATGTACATGCACAGACAAATAGAAGTTTACGATTCCAGAAAATTTGGATGATTTATTCATGAGAAAGATCTTCACAAATTGAGCAAGTCAATAACGCTCTAATCCATCTCTGGAGCTTATGCAAGTAATTATTCGGCTTGGTGTTGATTGGTAGAGTTGTTGGATGTCCTCCTAGGTTTTGTTTGTCCTGGTCTTCAGTCCAGAGACTGGATTGATGCAGCTCTCCACGCTACTCTTCATCTCCCAGTACCTACTGCAACCTACATCCTTCTGAATCTCTTTAGTGTCTCCTTCTACCATTTTTACCCTCCACGCTGCCCTCCAATACTAAATTGGCGATCGCTTGATGCCTCAGAATATGCCCTACCAACCGATCCCTTCTTCTAGTCAAGTTGTGCCACAAATTTCTCTTCTCTCCAGTTCTATTCAATACCTCGTCATTAGTTATGTGATCTACCCATCTAATATTCAGCATTCTTCTGTAGCACCACATTTCGAAAGCTTCTATTCTGTTCTTGTCCAAACTATTTATCGTCCACGTTTCACTTCCATACATGGCTACACTCCATACAAATACTTTCAGAAACGACTTCCTGACACTTAAATCTATACTCGATGTTAACAAATTTCTCTTCTTCAGAAATGATTTCCTTGCCATTGCCAGTCTACATTTTATATCCTCTCTCCTTCGACCATCATCAGTTATTTTGCTCCCCAAATAGCAAAACTCCTTTACTACTTTAAGTGTCTCATTTCCTAATCTGATTCCCTGAGCATCACCTGATTTAAAATTCGACTACATTCAGTTATCCCCGTTTTGCTTTTGTTGATGTTTATCTTATATCCTCCTGTCAAGACACTGTCCATTCCGTTCAGCTGCTCTTGTAGGTCCTTAGCTGCCTCTGACAGAATTACAACGTTATCGGCAAACCTCAACGTTTTTATTTCTTCTCCATAGATTTTGATTCCTACTCCGAATTTTTCTTTTGTTTCCTTTATTGCTTGCTCAATGTAGAGACTGAATAACACCGGGGATAGGCTACAACCCTGTCTCACTCCCTTCCCAACCACTGCTTCCCTTTCATGCCCCTCGACTCTTATAAGGTATAATACGTCCAAAGGTATTCGTGCCAAGTACTGTCCAGTTCGCGTAAACCGCGCCCTTAATGCTACAAACGTTCTCAGTTGGGTAGTGTTCCGGCGACCTTGCTGGACAGCACAGGATTTGGAAAGCACTAAGACAAGCAGTAGAAACTCTCGCCATGTCGGGTTTGGCTTTACCTTTCTGAAATGTAAGCCGAGGATTGCTCGCCGTGAAGGGCATCAAAACGGGGCATAGGATATTGTCGACGTACCGCTGTGTTATAAAGGTGCCGCGTATGACAACGAGAGGGGTCCTGCTATGAAAACAAATGACACCTCAGACCTCGTTGGTACGCCATATCGCGTGCGACAGTGAGGGGGTATGCACCGTGTCCGGGGCGTCTCAAGACACATCTTATCTGGACATCGGGGCTCATTTCGGAGCGGGACTAGTCACTGGAGACAACTCTACTCCAGTCAATGAGATTCCAGGCCGAAGACGTGTCTGGAGACGCCGTGGACAGTGGTGGGATACCAACGTGACTGTCGTTTGGAGCGTAGGTAGGGCCTTCCAACCATCTCGGGATTCTGAAAATCTAATGCGAAAAAAGTGGTCCAACTAGAACATTCATATTTTCTTACGTACTACACGAATATGCAATAAAAATGGGGGTTCCTATTTTTAAAAACGCAGTTGATATTCGTTTGACCTACGGCAGCGCCATCTAGCGGGCCAACCATAGCGCCATCTGGATTCCCCCTTCAAGCTAGACGAGTTTCGTTGTTTGTGGTTTTTTCGTTTGATGCTTATTTCATGAGATATTTGACCCGGTCACTATCAATGGACCACCCTGTATACTCATGTTCATAAATTAAGGATAATGCTGATACACGGTGAAACAACGCTCTGGTGGGCGGTTTACGTGTTTAAATCACTTCAGGTATGACCATGCGGTGCATTTGACTTGCGGTCGTCGCACGGTGGCGCTGGCAGCAGTCTACATAAGCAGAGATTTGTTGGTGCATGTCAGAGTACGGTGCAGCTAGTAAGTGTGCAGACGTTTTCAGACGAGCTAATGGTGACTGTGTTGAAAATGGCTCAAAGAAAACATATTGATGACGTTGTGAGGGGTAGAATACTAGGGCGACTGGAGGCTGGTCTAACACAGCAGGTCGTAGCACAGGCCCTCCGTGTGCCACGAAGTGTGAAGATTATAGCAACGATTCCAGCAGACAGGAAACGTGTCCAGGCGCTACAGTACGGGACGACCACAGTGTACAACACCACAAGAAGCCGAGGTCTCAGCATCAGTGCCCGCAGACGGCCACGAAGTACTGCAGGTAGCCTTGCTAGGGACCTTACCGCAGCCACTGGAATAGTTGTGTCCAGACACACAGTCCACAGACGACTGAACAGACATCGTTTATTCGCTCGGAGACCTGCAAGGTGCATTCCATTGACCCCTGGTCACAGGAGAGCCCGTAAAGCCTGGTGTCAAGAACACAGTGCTTGGTCATTGGAGCAGTGGTCCCAGGTTATGTTCACGGACGAGCCCAAATATAGTCTGAACAGTGATTACCGCCGGGTTTTCATCTGGTGTGAATCAGGAACCAGATACCAACCCCTTAATGTCCTTGAAAGGGACCTTTATGGAGGTCGTGGTTTGATGGTGTGGGGTGGGATTATGATTGGTACACGTACACCCCTGCATGTTTTTGACAGAGGAACTGTAACAGGTCAGGTGTATCGGGGCGTCATTTTGCACCAGTATGTCCGCGTTTTCAGGGATGCAGTGGGTCCCACCTTTCTCCTGATGGATGATAACGCTCGGCCCCACCGAGTTTCCATCGTGGAGGAGTACCTTGAAACAGAAGATATCAGACGAATGGAGTGGCCTGCCTGTTCTCCAGACCTAAACCCCATCGACCACGTCTGGGATGCTCTCGGTCGACGTATCGCTGCACGTCTTCAAACCCCTACGACACTTCAGGAACTCTGACAGGCACTGGTACAAGAATGGGAGGCTATATCCCAGCAGCTGCTCAACCATCTGATCCAGAGCATGCCAGCCCGTTGTGCGGCGTGTGTACATGTGCATGGTGATCATATCCCACATTGATGTCGGGGTACATGCGCAGGAATCAGTGGCGTTTTGTAGCTCATGTGTTTCGGGACGGTTTTCTCAACTTATCACCAATACCGTGGACTTACAAATCTGTGTCGTGTGTGTTCCCTATGTGCCTATGCTATTAGCGCCAGTTTTGTGTAGTGCCACGTTGTGTGGCACCACATTCTGCAATTATCCTTAAGTTATGAGCATGAGTGTGCATATACACGTGAATGATGGGACGAATGTAGAACATATTGTTTTAAATCTGCATAATATACAAATATATATGTAACATATCTAATAGCGAAACGCTGTAAGGAAAAATCTCTATAGGTTATTGAATGGTTTACTTCAAATTGTAAACAGTATTCTCTTAAACATTCAAACAATGATAGACTATATGGGTTTTTAAACCACAATACACAGATTTTGCGGGCACAAACATACCCAGGCTGAATTTGTAAATGTAAAGGTTTCACGAGGACACACTGTACCACTTGATAGTAAATACAAAACTGTCTCACAGTGAGATGCGTTTTCCTTAGTCGGTACTGCACCTAATATGACTTTTCATGCTTTTGCAACGGATCTGTTGCAAATACGCTTCTCGGATTTGCCGCCGGATCGTATTGTGTAACTCGCACAATATGCCATCAATGCAACTGCTCGACATCATCAGGTGGAGGTAGCTGCTGCTGTCACTGCTGCAGGGCGCGACTGATGATAATCGCGCTGCTGCGTCGAAATTTATCATGCTGGGAGCAGGCAATACGCGTGCGCGGGAAGACGCTCGTAGTTGGAGGAGCTGTACCTGTTTACTACAATGTCTCCGCATGTTTCCGATGAGCTTCGCTAGTTCTGATAATAATGAAAATGATATTATTGAAGTATCTGCTGTCCGGTTTTGGTAAAATTGATCTTATGGTACATCCTTCCACCCAGCAGAATTGCATGGTCGCTCAATGTTTAACATCTTGACGACGTCAAAGGCACCGGCGACGTAGCGACAGCTCGGTTGGTCAAGATCGGCTGCGGCCTTTAAGAGAAGCAACAGTGTCATTCCCCTGACGTTATTTTACTAAATCTAAATTAGAAAGAAGACACGAAAACTAACACGAATGAAGTCCCTACTCTACTGTACGGAAGTGAGTTGCGGGTCATTTACGAACTAAAAGAAACTAACATCCAGGCAGCTGAAATGAGATTTCTTAGAGCTGTTAAAGGCTGTACCAGAGTCGTCTCGGATTCGGGAGGACGATGGTTCAATCCCGCGTCCGGCCATCCTGATTTAAGTTTTCCGTGATTTCCCTAAATCACTCCAGGCAAATGCTGGGATGGTTCCTCTGAAAGGGCACGGCCGACGTCCTTCCCCATCCTTCCCTAATCCGATGAGACCGATGACCTCGCTGTCTGGTCTCCTTCCCCAAACAACCCCCCCCCCCCCCCCCCCCCCCCAGAGTCGTCAGACTAAGAAACAGTGCCATTAGGAGGGAGTTAAACACACACTGCCCATCACGTATCACGTTAATGTGACCATCTGTCGGCAGCCTGCATAACCATCTTTTGCAGCGTGGATCGCAAGCCTCCTAACACAGTTCATCGATCCTTGCTTCGCCATTTTGAGTGGATACGACACGATAACTTGGCGGATCATCATATGATTGTATGATGGGAGCAAGAATTCAGTACTACTGCATCTTGTGGAAACAAGAAAAGCCCAGGGCGACGAAGGACATAGCGGACTTCTACCAAGTGGAGGAGGCGAGTGAAGTACTAATAGTATGTCTTCAACTTTGGCAATAACAATGTCACATCGTTTCCTGAAGTACGTCATAAACTGCGCTTCCGTCCGTAGAAATTGCAGGTCGTATGGAAACTAAACGAACAAGATGAAGTTACCCGAAGAATCTTCGCCTTGCGCTCTCTGAAACTTCTACCAGCTGACACGCAGATGCGAGAGAACTTAGTGAAGTCTGATGAGGTGCATTTTCATCAAGACGTATTTAATATGTAATAGCATATATTTTTGTTTGTTTTTAGTGTGTGTTTCAATAAATTTGTCAGTCTTTTTCGAAGTTCTCTCTTTTTTTGTGTCCGACTACTAACTAAGTGCCCTGCGCTGCCCACATATGTATTTATGTATATATGTATTTATTCCAATACCGCGCGGCTGCTACGGCCGTAGGTTCGAATCCTGCCTCGGGCATGGATGTGTGTGATGTCCTTAGGTTAGTTAGGTTTAACTAGTTCTAAGTGCTAGGGGACTAATGACCTCAGAAGTTGAGTCCCATAGTGCTCAGAGCCATTTATTCCAATAGGCAACCACCTCCGCCGTTTCAGAGGTTCTCGTTTCCAGCCGCAGCGCTACAACAATGTGCCCTTTGTTAAAACCGGTTCTATCAGTGGATTTCCGCATTTCGACTCGTATCTTCGCTATAATGACTGCCCAATCGTCTCTCTTCCACTTACATTCTTCCCTTATTGCGTCACGTGCCCGCAACAGCACCAGGAGTCATTGAGCCTCGCCATGGGCAATGGTCATAATGTTAGGCTCATCAGTGTACTTGAAAACATAGCTCATATGTATCTCTAACGTATTTCACCCTACGGTTTCGTTTATAGGCAGCTCAACGTTTATGACGTCATATCTGCCGAACTATGTGTCGTACAGTGATATAAGGTTGAGGGTACCTTCAGTGGTATATGTGAATAGTGTCTGAAAAGTACCCCGAGAATACAGGTAATAATAAATAAGTAATAAATTAAAACTTCATTCCTGATGCGGCAGTTTTACTTCATGAACGGAGAAAATCAATTAAGGGATAAAGTTTTTTAATTTCATCATTTTGTGCGAGTTGTGGGCAAGTAAAAGTTTCGGATAGGTTTGAAATCGTGTGTAAAGTTTGTTACAAGTCAGTAAGTGCTCTCATTCTGAAATAATGGATGAATAAATTTTCGCTATTTTCGCATCATGGGCAGCACCACTGTTTTACTCCTGCCGCCACCTCCTTGATAGGTAGGGGGTTTCTAATCCCACTGAATTTTTTTCGAGACGGTAAGTAATAAGAGTACCAAGTTTGGTTGAAATACGTGTGGTGGTTTAGGCGGAGATGTGGATCATACAAACATATACATGATTATATACGTACATCCATTTTTATAACATCTATGGATTCATTCTGCCTTTAACCTGTATCATAGGGTAGAAGAAGAAGATTCTATTGTACGCACAGAAAAAGTAGGCTAGGATGCTCAGTGTGTTCTTTTAGGTGGGAAATGAAAAATGCAGTGCATAGTGGAGTTATTGTTTACTATTGTGCGATATGCTTGTTCACTGCAAGCCTATCCACACACCGGCGTGACTTTCTAATAACTCATGGTTAGGTTCTTCGTGCCCATAGACACGGAAAGTCCTTTCTAGTAGTTATCTGTTTCACAAAGAATTTTTATAAAAATTTATTTACCTTTTCAGGCTCCCGGTTTTATATTTGACAATTGTGGTTACGTTCCAATCAATGTTTACTTTTTGATTAGTGCGGTCTACTCTGTGTAAGGCAAGTTCCTTTAATAAGTTACTTAAGTCAGTGACGCTCGGGTGACAACTTTATGTAATACATACGTTATTGTTAATTTACGGAAATTCTGAATATGTGCCAATGCCACGAAACGCGTCAGTTGTGAATACCTGCAGCAGGGACTGCCTTTTAATGGGAAAAAAAAACAAAAAAAAAAAACCTCCACTACTGCATTATCGCGGAAAATCAGGCCTGGTTAACTAGATTTGAAACACACTCTTATTTTCTTGTAGCCGAGCGGTCTTGGGCGCTGCAGTCATGGACTGTGTCCCGGTGGAGGTTCGAGTCCTCCCTCGGGCATGGGTGTGTGTGTTTGTCCTTGGTATAATTTAGGTTAAGTAGTGTGTAAGCTTAGGGACTGATGACCTTAGCAGTTAAGTCCCATAAGGTTTCACACACACACACACACACATTTGCTCGTATTTTATTTAGTTCTGCCATTGTAAAGCTCTTGATCCGGGATGTTGGAACCACACTAAGCCCTGCAATGCGGGAAGTAGTACCTGTTTCACTAATCTGAGAAAGTATGTTCGGAATTTTGGACACAACTTATTTCTTGTAGCGTCTCTCGCTGGAGAGTGGTGAACGTCTCTACGGCGCTCCCACGAAGTCTGAACAAATCAACGACAAATGGCGCTGACTGGTAAACAGTGAACCGAGAGAAGACAAATGTATTGTTGTATTCGACCTCCTTCGAGGATAAATTGCGCTTTTCGGTATCCTTCCCACTAGTCTCTTTTGTATTTGACGCGAGAAATGCCGGTGCAGGCTGTTGCTCAGTACTGCACGTAGCGGGGCGATCTCATTGTCTGCTCGATCGCATCGCAGCGCGCAGCGGAGGTCGCTGCGGCTGCAGAAACCGGTTTTGTCCCGAACCGGCCTCGCGGGCTCGTCCCGGGACGCCCGGCCTGCGCCGCTCGGTTAACGACACAATGGCGCGTCCGGGCGGCCAGCACGAGTCGCTCGCGAGTACTACATCCCGGGCTGCTCGCTCATTGACTGCCGTGGGCGTCCGAGGGGATTCCCTGCCGTGTTTACTGGCGAGATAACGCTCGTACAGCGGCGCAAGTCTCTGTCTTGGGTTTCGTTTTTGCCTCACTTTTTCGAGGTTTACCATTCCCGTAGCAATGCGCGTGAGCGTACTTTGGTATTCCAGTGAGTGCCAGTCTTTTCCTCGCGGCTGCGCCTACGTATGCATTTGACGCATACAGGGTGTTTCAAAGCTCGACGGCAAGACTTCAGGAATGGATTCCTCATATAAGAAAAAGAAAAAAAGTCTAGTAAACATGGGATGTTTCCAGAATGAGATTTACACGCTGCAGCGTTTGGAGTTGGCACGCATCACCTCTTTATAGATTTCAAAGCAGCTTATGATAACATAAATAGAGAACAGTTATATCAAGCTCTAGATGAACTGGGAATCTCTAGAAAGTTGATACGGCTGGTGAGAATGACAATGAGCGAAACACAAGGTAGTGTAAGAATAGGAGGAATGATGTCCAACACATTGAGTATTAAAAATGGAGTGCGACAAGGGGATGCATTGGCATACCTTCTCTTTAATGTCGCCCTGGAGAGGGCGATGAGAAACGCAAACCTTCTGAACAGAGGAACGATCTTCTATAAATCGCCGGCCGCGGTGGTCTAGCGGTTCTAGGCGCTCAGTCCGGAACCGCGCGACTGCTACGGTCGCAGGTTCGAATCCTGCCTCGGACATGGATGTGTGTGATGGCCTTAGGTTAGTTAGGTTTAAGTAGTTCTAAGTTCTAGGGGACTGATGACCTCAGACGTTAAGTCCCATAGTGCTCAGAGCCATTTGAACCATTTTTTTCTATAAATCGGTGCAGATACTGGCCTACGCAGATGACATAGATATAATGGCAAGAACCCAAAAAGCAATGGAAGAGACATTTACAGCTCTTGAACAGGCCAGTAGGAACATGGGGTTAATTATTAATGAACAAAAAACAAAATATATGGCAGCTGGAAAAGCATATAGAGAAAATATGCCAAATGCGATAACAATGGGCAATTATACATTTGAGACAATTGAACATTTGCCGGCCGGAGTAGCCGAGCGGTTCTAGGCGCTTCAGTCTGGAACCGCGCGACCTCTACGGTCGCAGGTTCGAATCCTGCCTCGGGCATGGATGTGTGTGATGTCCTTAGGTTGGTTAGGTTTAAGTAGTTCTAAGTTCTACGGGACTGATGACCTCAGATGTTAAGTCCGATAGTGCTCAGAGCCATTTGAAGACTTGAACATTTCAAGTGTCTGGGCTCGACAGTTACATATCTAAATGATACCTCCTTTGAAATTAAGCAGACACTAATACTGGCCAACAGAGCCTATTTTGCCCTAACGAGACTTCTATCCTCAAGGCTCCTGACTCGTACCACGAAATTAACTATCTGTAAATCACTTATGCGACCAGTGCTTACATATGCCTCTGAAGCCTGGACATTAACAACTAAAGAGATTGAAACACTGGATGCATTTGAAAGAAAGGTACGTAGACGAATTATCGGCCCAATCTGTGAAAGAGGAAGATGCAGGAGGAGATACAACCATGAGTTGTATACAATATACAAAGACCAACCCATCAGAAGGATAGTGAAATCATCCAGACTGAGGTGGGCGGGACATATGGCTCGCATGAATGATACAGAAGTACCAAAAAGAATATTACAAGGAAACCAGAAGGGCAGAGGGGACGTGGTCGACCAAGAGCAAGATGGGAAGATGGAGTAATCGAAGATCTTAGGAAGATGGGCTATAGAAACTGGAGAGTATTGGCAAAGAACCGAGAGAGATGGAAGGAAATTGTAGAAGAGGCCAAGGCTCATCATGAGCTGTAGAGCCAAGAAAGAAGAAGAAGTTCTGCATGGTTCGCAGAGAGCTTCTGTAAAGTTTGGATGGTAGGAGACGAGATACTGGCAGAAGTAAAGCTGTGAGGACGGGGCGTGAGTCGTGCTTGGGTAGCTCAGTTGGTAGAGCACTTGCCCGCGAAAGGCATAGGTCCCGAGTTCGAGTCTCGGTTCGGCACACAGTTTTAATATGCCAGGAAGTTTCAAACATGGGATGTAAAATGCATGCCTTAAGAGCTTTGAGCGCTTGTTCAATGGAAGACATGTGTTTCACAGTAGCGAAGATCAGTAACTGCTCATAGCTCTTAAGATATACACTATAGACGCCGTGTTTACAAGGCTTTTTCTTTGTTTTGGTCCGTACTACCACCTCTCAAAATATGAAAAGCGAAGAGATTGCAGTAAAGGAGATTTGTTTCACAGTATCCTGATGACGTAGTGCTTATAGCTCTTAAAGACTGCGTTTTAGAGCCTATGTTTACTGGACTTTTTTCTCCTTGTCATATGAGGCATCCCTTCTTGAAGTTTTGCCATTGAGTTTTGAAACACTCCGTATACTAAGCACACCTTCTACTCCCTCTCTCTGTGCCCTTCTCCTCCTCCCTATGTCTGCCCACCTCTTAAAACCACGTTTATCTGCCTATCTCCTCTTCTCCACTCTTTCTGTCTCTTCATATCCTCCTACCCCTCCGTTTCTTCATTTTCTCAACCCCTCTAACCGACCATAACTTCCTCCTTTGCTTTCTCTGACCATATCCTCCTCTCCTCTATCTTTCCGTCTCCAGCTATCCCTCTTCCCTTTCCACCTGCTCACTACCCCGCTACATGTTCCACTTGGCTCATGCATCTCCATCTCATCCTCTCTCTTTGCCCATTTCCTCCTCTTCCTCGCTCTATCTATCCCCTCTCCCATCCATTTCAACCTGTTCCCGGCCATGCACATCAGCACATGTAGCCCGTGCAGTGCTCTTCAATAAAGCACGTCAATACTACTCCCACAACGCATCTGTCATGCAGGGCAAGGTACACATTATGGGCTTGAAAATCATTTATTATGCTATTGGAGCTTGGAATTATAAGGCACACATTGCTCACACTCGTAAGGTCTGCTCTTTCTGTGCCAGTTTTGGTTGAAATCAGTCCAGGGGTTTGGAAGGAGATCCCAGACGTACACACATACAATCTAACTTGCACATATAAAACGGAAGACTGAGCATCACTAAACACTTAACGCTCGATTTAAGGAACGTAACAACACTGTGATCCACTTGCCACAAGGCACACACTTCAATCAGAACTGATGACTTAGAGCTGATAATAGCTACATTACCTCTGTATGAGATGCTTTGTAGAAGAGAAATGGCTGTTGATATGAAGTTGACGAGTATCAGCTTCCTCTGCGTGGGACTCTCTGCGACAGCCTGTCTGTTGTGTATGAATAGGTGTGGCCACAGCCGCTCGCAGCCGAGTTACCGAGACTTCCGCGTCGTCTGCTGCAGCCATTGTGGCAGCGCGGGTGACACAACGGCTCGTAAGGTGTGGCGCCACGTCGCTGCGATAGCAGCACTCTATATGTAAACGTAGCGTGCCCTAGGCACGCCCATCTGTACTGGGTCAACTCGTGGGCCGCCACTTCCTTGTGGCGAGGCTGTAGACGATGAGTTTCATTTTCAAAATATTACCTGTGTATCACTGGCACTTCTTGTTATAGTGTAGGGATTACTGTAGCAGTAGGGAACAAAAAAACACTTTTATTTCAGGCTAGCTGAGTACCCGGCCTTGCTAAGGTATTAATTTATTCCAATCTTTTATTAGTCCATTTCCTCCTTTCACCTGTCTCTGCCATCTCCTCCTTCACATGCTGCCTGTCCATCTCCTCCTCCCGATCCTTCCTTCCCCTGTCCATCTCCTACTGCCTGTCTCTCTGTTCCACTTGGCTCATGCATTTCCATCTCATCCTCTCTCTTTGCCCATTTCCTCCTCTTCCTCCCCTCTCTCTGTGCATCTGCCCCTCCTCTCTCTGTCCATCTACTCCTTCCCCATCTGTCCATCTCCTCCCCCTTTAATTCCACATGACTCTCCCACCCCTCTTTGTCTCCTCCTCCCCATACCCGTCCATCTCCTCGTCCCCCTCTCCATGTTCATCTCGTTCTCTTTCCGTTCTCCGTCCATCTTCTCCTTTCCCATCTCTCTGTTCACCTCTCTTACCTTTCTCTTTCCATTTCCTGCTTGCCCCTTCTGTTCACCTCCTCCTCCACCCACTCTTCACCTATCATTTCCTTCCCCTGCCTCTTTCCATCTCTGCCTCTCCACTTTCTCTCTCCATTTCCTCCTCTCCCCTTCCTCTTTCCATTTCCCCCTCTCCCCTCTCTCTGTCCATTTCCCCCTCCCCTTTCTTTTCTCCATCTCACCTTATCTGTGCCAATCTTCTCCTCCTCCTCCTCCTCCTCCTCCTTCTCAGTGTCTGCCTATCTCCTCCTTCTCTCTCCATGTCATCACGTTCACCCCAGTAAATCCGGATCTCTAGCGAATTTTATCCTGCAGTTTCATTTGCACGCAACTCAATATTTATGACGTCTTATCTTCTGAACAACGTGCTGTCAAATATATAATATTTGCAAGCACTTCCAGTGGTATAGCCGGCCGCGGTGGCCAAGCGGTTCTAGGCGCTACAGTCCGGAACCGCGCGACTGCTACGGCCGGAGGTTCGAATCCTGCCTCGGGCATGGATGTGTGTGATGTCCTTAGGTTAGTTAGGTTTAAGTAGTTCTAAGTTCTAGGGGACTGATGACCTCAGATGTTAAGTCCCATAGTGCTCAGAGCCATTTTTGAACCAGTGGTATATGTGGCAGTTTTACTGCATGAAAAGTGAAAATGTTGTTAGTGATAAACTTTTTTCGTTTCATCATTTTGTATGGGTTGTCAATGAGAAACTATTTCACTGCTTTTTCATCCTCACCTCCACCTCTTTGATGGGTAAGTGATTCTTATCCCGACAGCGATTCTTTCCAGACAGTATGTGATACGTGTATAAAATTTGGTTGAAATCGGACCAGTGGTTTAGGAAGACATGTATAACATACATACACACGTACATCCATTTTCATTTGTAATTTTTATTTGTATGGATTTACTGTTGCTATGTGGAACCATAAATGTGCTATTGGTGCAATTTTTTAACGAACATCTGGTGTTATTTCGAAGATCAAGAGGAGAAACAAGGTTACTGAAAGCATATCGTGCAGCGAATTGGTAGCGAGGTACAGGTCTGGAACATAACGTGCTAGAGCAACAATTTTTTCACGGACGAGATCACGTTTGAACGGGAGGATATCACCAGCTTTCGTAACACATTGTAGTGGACCAGTCCACACTTTACTGTTAACGTTAATCGTCTTGGCCATTTGTTCTCGATGTGTGGTGTGGCATATTTCGTGATCCGCTAAATAGGTTAGCTGGATCTTTCAGACACAGCAGCAACATTTCTGTTACTGCAGAAAACCAGTAAATCAGGTAAATTAATTTTTCGAGTTTATAACTAAAGCTGTGTGACTACCCATTGCAGTACGGGAGAAACTGTCAAAAATCAGGGATACATCAGGAACGATCTTTTGAAGCATAAAAGTCTATTAAACATGGGCTCAAAATGCATACCCTAACAGCTCTGAGCACATGTTCATCTTCGCTACTGTGAAACACGTCTCTTCTACTGAGCGAGTGTTCATAGCTTTTAAGGTATGCATTTTAGAGCCCGTGCTTACTGGACTTCTTTACTTGGAATAATCGTTCTTTTCACATCCCTGAATATTGTTCACACCTACCGCGATAGTGAATTCAATTCCCAAAGCCCGTTTGATGCCCTCTTCCCCCCTCCCTCCTCTCTTGTCTCCCTCTCTCTCCCTTTCTCTTCCTCTCCCCCCCCCCTCTCTCTCTCTCTCTCTCTTCGCTATGATATTCCCTGAAACGCACATTCTTTTAGCATATGCTCCTTAATTACTGTGTCCCAGAAACTTGGCTTCACCACCACGATGCTGACTTCTCCTCGTATTTTGTTTTATCATTACATTCGGGGTGTGCCTCTGTTGTTCGCTCCATCCCTTCTCGACTAATCTAATAGTGTGCCCCACGATACATGCTAAGTACGCAAGCTATGCGGTACACGCCCGGCCTTCAGAGACATGGATAGTGTTTAAGAACGAACGCTTTTTATCTTTGTTGACTGGAGCGCAATACACCGGATGCCGTGTTTCCGTAGGAGTCTACAGATCTTTGCGGATACCGGGCCAGCATAAGCTAATTAAGCGATACTTGGTTTCTCTTTCTCAGTCTCAACCTGTTTCAGAGTAGGTTTTGATTTTGACTGCAATACCAGCTCCATCTGACGAATTGCGTACCCATTCCTTCGTAATGCTATTCGCTGGTGGTGTAATTGTTCAGCGAGTTTCTCCTAACCCAAAAGTATTAGTTCTCTGTGGACTAGAGTATTTAGCCCCAAATGGGTCGAGGCTTGGAGACAGAGGTCAGTGTGCGTTAGTTTTCTATATACACTGTTACCCAGCGATAGGTCTTAACTAGCCGGCCGGATTGGCCGAGCGGTTCTAGGCGGTTCAGTCTGGAACCGCGCGACCGCTACGGTCGCAGGTTCGAATCCTGCCTCGGGTATGGATGTGTGTGATGTCATTAGGTTAGTTAGGTTTAAGTAGGTCTAAGTTCTAGGGGACTGATGACCTCAGATGTTGAGTCCCATAGTGCTCAGAGCAATTTGAACCATTTTTGTTTGGTCTTAACTAACACGTCGAGAAAAGGTGATTTGCGGTACCAACAATAGTGCGCAGTGTGGTTGGAGAGTGGGCAGCGAGTACACATGACAGCAAAACTCTGCTGCACTTGAAACAGACATTTGGGTCGGGCGTCGGACTATTGTATTGTTACGCCGACTTCATTACACCCCGGCCTCGCTGGTACTTCGTCCACTTCGTGAACTCTGTCTATTGCGGACTTACAGGAACGTGTGTTCGTTCCCCTATGATTCGGTGTACTCGCCGGAGCAAGTGAAGATAAACAGTTCCTACCTACGCCACGTAGGATAGAAAAAGGTCCGTGCTTATTATCAGTTCAAAATGGACATCTGAAAATGCAGTTTGGCGATACTGTATCACATGCAATACAACAAATGTCCTGATTAAGTACTATACCAGCGGAAAAATGCTTCTATCAGAGCACAAAAAAGGCGAATAAACTCCTGTTTAAAAGACAGAAACAGTAACGCACCCTGTGCCTGAAAAAACACTGTTACGAAAAATAACTGATGGCGGAGGAAGGAGAGAGGATATAAAATGCAGGATGGGTTCAAAATGGCTCTGAGCACTTAACATGTGAGGGCATCAGTCGCCTAGAACATAGAACTACTTCAACCTAACTAATCTAAGGACATCAAACACATCCATGCCCGAGGCAGGATTCGAACCTGCGACCGTAGTGGTCGCGCGGTTCCAGACAGAAACGCCTAGTACCGCTCGGCCACACCGGCCGGCTGCAGGATGGGAATATCAAGAAAAACATTTCTGAAAAAGAGAAATTTGTAAACATCTTGTGGTATTGTCCAAAGATCGTGATGGCACATCAAAGTTGACAACGTGCATTGACACCACAGACATTAGCGATGTCACGCTGCAATCCACAGCGACGAATGGGAGACACTGTTGAAGACACGTCCTCTCTTTCAGCACCTCAGCGCCCTCACACGGAAGTCAATGTAGAGCCGAGCATGGACTCGCTCAGTTCGTGAACTCCACTGAAGCAGTCAGCGTCATCTAGTTAGGAGGCCAGTGCTGTTCAAGTCTCAGATGGAACTGTACTGTTGTAAATGTTGAACATGTACTTCAAGAGAAGAATTTGTGACTGTGCGCATCGAGTGATACTTTACTATTCAAAGATAATTGTAAGTATTCGGCTCAGTTCTGTGGCAATGATTGTATAAAGTTAAGTAAATCTTTTTATCATGCTTGAAATAAAGTTCATATATAGTACTGATTGACGACTCCATGGAGTGCTGTGTGCACAACGACCTTATATGTTAAATTAAAAGGAAGGTCAGCGTTGGCCGTAATATTGATGTTTTATTGATAGCAGAATCGATTTTCGATCACAAAGTGATCATCTTCAGTGCTGTCAGTTATTGTGATCGCTTCTCAGTTTTTGGTTGTTGATAACTTGATACCAGTGTCTGAGTTTAATTTGTGCAACACTGAAGATAATCACAATGTGACCGAAAATCGAGTCTGCTATCAATAAAACATCAATATTACGGCCAACGCTGACCTTCCTTTTAATTCATATATAGCAGTTCACATATTGGAGTTCTAGTCAGCAATCGAACAATCAGTTGCCACTCCCTGCACCAAGTGCCTATCCGCTGCAGATCTTCCTGCATTTCGCTACAGTATTCTAATGCTGCAACTTCTCTGTATACTACAGCATCATCCGCGAAAAGCCGCATGGAACTTCCGACACTATCTACTAGGTCATTTATATATATTGTGAAAAGCAATGGTCCCATAACACTCCCCTGTGGCGTAAGGAGGGCTATGCGTGAAGCGTTCAGTGAATTCGAAAGTAAAATTCTATGTACCGACTTGACAGAAAATCCTCGGAAGTTCTGGTCTTACGTTAAATCAGTAAGTGGCTCGAAACAGCATATCCAGACACTCCGGGATGATGATGGCATTGAAACAGAGGATGACACGCGTACGGTTGAAATACTAAACACCTTTTTCCAAAGCTGTTTCACAGAGGAAGACCGCACTGCAGTTCCTTCTCTAAATCCTCGCACAAACGAAAAAATGGCTGACATCGAAATAAGTGTCCAAGGAATAGAAAAGCAACTGGAATCACTCAACAGAGGAAAGTCCACTGGACCTGACGGGATACCAATTCGATTCTACACAGAGTACGCGAAAGAACTTGCCCCTCTTCTAACAGCAGTGTACCGCAAGTCTCTAGAGGAACGGAAGGTTCCAAATGATTGGAAAAGAGCACAGGTAGTCCCAGTCTTCAAGAAGGGTCGTCGAGCAGATGCGCAAAACTATAGACCTATATCTCTGACGTCGATCTGTTGTAGAATTTTAGAACATGTTTTTTGCTCGAGTATCATGTCGCTTTTGGAAACCCAGAATCTACTATGTAGGAATCAACATGGATTCCAAAACAGCGATCGTGTGAGACCCAACTCGCTTTATTTGTTCATGAGACCCAGAAAATATTAGATACAGGCTCCCAGGTAGATGCTATTTTTCTTGACTTCCGGAAGGCGTTCGATACAGTTCCGCACTGTCGCCTGATAAACAAAGTAAGAGCCTACGGAATATCAGACCAGCTGTGTGGCTGGATTGAGGAGTTTTTAGCAAACAGAACACAGCATGTTGTTATCAATGGAGAGACGTCTACAGACGTTAAAGTAACCTCTGGCGTGCCACAGGGGAGTGTTATGGGATCATTGCTTTTCACAATATATATAAATGACCTAGTAGATAGTGTCGGAAGTTCCATGCGGCTTTTCGCGGATGATGCTGTAGTATACAGAGAAGTTGCAGCATTAGAAAATTGTAGCGAAATGCAGGAAGATCTGCAGCGGATAGGCACTTGGTGCAGGGAGTGGCAACTGACCCTTAACATACACAAATGTAATGTATTGCGAATACATAGAAAGAAGGATCCTTTATTGTATGATTATATGATAGCGGAACAAACACTGGTAGCAGTTACTTCTGTAAAATATCTGGGAGTATGCGTGCGAAACGATTTGAAGTGGAATGATCATATAAAATTAATTGTTGGTAAGGCGGGTACCAGGTTGAGATTCATTGGGAGAGTCCTTAGAAAATGTAGTCCATCAACAAAGGAGGTGGCTTACAAAACACTCGTTCGACCTATACTTGAGTATTGCTCATCAGTGTGGGATCCGTACCAGATCGGGTTGACGGAGGAGATAGAGAAGATCCAAAGAAGAGCGGCGCGTTTCGTCACAGGGTTATTTGGTAACCGTGATAGCGTTACGGAGATGTTTAACAAACTCAAGTGGCAGACTCTGCAAGAGAGGCGCTCTGCATCGCGGTGTAGCTTGCTCTCCAGGTTTCGAGAGGGTGCGTTTCTGGATGAGGTATCCAATATATTGCTTCCCCCTACTTATACCTCCCGAGGAGATCACGAATGTAAAATTAGAGAGATTAGAGCGCGCACGGAGGCTTTCAGACAGTCGTTCTTCCCGCGAACCATACGCCACTGGAACAGGAAAGGGAGGTAATGACAGTGGCACGTAGAGTGCCCTCCGCCACACACCGTTGGGTGGCTTGCGGAGTATTAATGTAGATGTAGATGTAGAATTCACAGCTATGAAGAGAAACTTGTAGTTTCTTTCAAGTCGTCACACATAGAATATAAATGTAAGTGGTAGGAAGTATTTTCTGTAGGTATTTCTGTGGAATGTAGGGTTGTACAGAAGTAAAGCGTGCACAACAATAAATTCAGAGAAGAGAATCCTGGTTAGTGAAATGTGGTGTTACAGAACTATTCTGAAGCCTAGTTGGATAGATCGACTAACTAGCGAGGAAGTAATGAACCGAATTAAGGGAAAGGGAAGTGAATGGCACAACTTGACTGAAAGAGTGGTTTTGTTGGTAGGACACATTCTGAGGCATCAAGGAATTGTCAGTTTGATACTGAAGAGACGTTACTGTGTGTGTGTGTGTGTGTGTGTGTGTGTGTGTGTGTGTGTGTTCAAATGGTTCAAATGGCTCAGCACTATGGGGCTTAACATCTGAGGTCATCATCAGTCCCCTAGACTTAGAACTACTTAAACCTAACTAACCTAAGGACATCACACCCATCCATGCTCGAGGCAGGATTCGAACCTGCGACCATAGCAACAGAGCGGTTTCGGACTGAAGTATCTAGAACCGCTCGGCCACAGCGACCAGCTGTGTGTGTGTGTGTGTGTGTGTGTGTGTGTGTGTGTGTGTGTGTGTGGGCGGGGAGGGGGGGGGGATAGGACGTAAAAATTGTAGAGGCAGACGTGGGCATGAATGCAGTAAGCGCAAGTGCAAATGGTTGTGGGTTGCAGTAGTTATGCAGAGATGAAGACGCTTGCAGAGGATATTTCAAAATGGGGCGCTGCATGAAAACAAGTAGTTATGCAGACATGAAGACGCTTGCAGAGGATATTTCAAAATGGGGCGCTGCATGAAAACAATTTGTGACCTGAAGTCAACAGCAACAACATCATGAGGAAGTGTTGCTACAGGTGTGGAACCTGGGGTCGTGTCCACCCTGTAATGTAGCTGACGCCTCGCATTCTGTATCAGGGGCACAGATAGTGGTTGTTGTCGCTCGCTGATGGCTGAAAGTGCGGCCCCGACGCCAGGGCGGTGGATTCTCACGGCCGTGGCTGAGTCTGCAGCTGCGGTCAGAGATCGGGACTCCACGCCGACCGCGGCACGGCCGGCACCGGCACGTAGCCGAGGAGCGCGACCGGTTCTGCCGGGACGCGAACAAAGCGGGCAGCGGCGTGGCCAGCTGTCATCGGCCAGCGGCCGCTACACAGCTGCGCCCACCCCCCAAACACGTGGACTGCCGCCGTCTCACGCTGCAACCTGTAGTATCGCCCGTACACTGTATGGACAGGGTGAACCAAAATTCGCGCATTCAGACGCAACAGCACGATTCCTTCCTTGATGGCAGCACAAGACCGTCTACCGAAATTTCATTCTTTTGTATCCGACAGTGATTCGGTTTCCTCGCCTACCACGGACGTGAAAATGTCATACTAGCGCTGCGAGCGGTCGCTGTGGGCCGCAGTCGTAAGGGGAGCCACCGCCGAGAAATGCACGTCACGCGGCTACGCCACACGGCGGTGTCTGTTTACCGCTGAGCTCATTGCTCGCTGTACTGTGTAGCTGTTCGTACGCCACTGCACAGCCAAGTTAACTTAATTTTCCAGAATTAGATTTTCACTCTGCAGCGGAGTGTGCGCTGATATGAAACTTCCTGGCAGATTAAACTGTGTGTCATATCAGCGCACACTCTGCTGTAGAGTGAAAATTTCATTCTAGAAACATCCGCCAAGCTGTGGCTTAGACATGTCTCCGCAATATCCTTTCTTTCAGGAGTGCTAGTTCTGCAAGGTTCGCAGGAGAGCTTCTGTTAAGTTTGGAAGGTGGCAGACGAGGTACTGGCAGGAGTAAAGCTGTGAGGACGGGGCGTGAGTCGTGCTTGGGTAGCTCAGTTGGTAGAGCACTTGCTCGCGAAAGGCAAACGTCCCGAGTTCGAGTCTCGGTCCAGCACACAGTTTTAATCTGCCAGGAAGTTTCATATGAGCGCACACTCCGCTGCAGAGTGAAAATATCATTCTTGACTTAATTTGTTTCCTGTCTCGAGTGATTATTGATTTGGAACTGTTGTATTGTTACGCCGACTTCGCTACGTCCCGGACTTGCTGGTGCTTCGTCCACTTCGCGAACACAGTCTATTGCGGACTTACGGGAACGTGTATTCCTTTCGTTCAAATGGCTCTAAGCACTATGGGACTTAACATGTGAACTAATCTAGGGACATCACACACGTCCTTGCCCGAGGCAGGATTCGAACCTGCGACCGTAGCAGCCGCGTGGTTCCGGACTGAAGCGTCTAGGACCGCTTGGCCACAGCAGCCGGCATTCGTTTCGTCCTGGTTCGGTGTACTCACCGGAGCAAGTGACGATAAACAATTCCTACCTACGCCTCGTAGGATAGAAAAAGGCCCGCGCTTATTTTCGTTTCAAAATGGGCGTCAGAAATTGTATTTTGGCGACACTCAATACTACAAATGTCCTGATTAAGTACTATATCAATGGAAAAATTCTCCTATCGGAGCACAGAAAAGGCTAATGTACTCGTTTAAAAGACTCCTATTGAAAAGTGGGTACCAGCTTCCTCATTCTACCTTCCTCACCACCTTTAAAAATTTTCGGAAAAACATTGGTATAAGAACAAATTCGTGCTCTTTTTAACATGCAATAAGCTCCCCTGACTGTAGCTCGCTTACACCCGCTAGTCCATCGCTGTAAGCCTCTCATACCCATCCACTTCCAATTGCTCATTCTCACTTGCTCGTCCAGCCCAACTCACTGTCATTATCTCTTTGTGTCTCTGTAAGCGTCACTGTCTCCTGTCTCCTCTTAGAGAATTAACGCGAAAAGTGCACAGAGAGCAATTAACACAGCTACCCGCCACGAAAGACTTCTCGGTTACGACAAAATAGGATTTCTAGTGAACTTTTTCGTACTTTACAAACATTTTTAATTCATATGTTAGTTGGTAACTGCAACGTTTACATTATGAGCGGAAACTGTACTGCGATAAATATCGAAACGAGCCAAAGAGTGTTGTCGATAGAGTGATACCAACAGTATGTGTAATTGTCCGTCCTGTGCACGCTGCCCGTGATAGATTGTAATTAAAACATGAGAGATAATATATCAATACACACAGAAGACAGGCTAGCAATTATTTTTGCTTTTCTGTAGCCATATATATCATTTAATGGGATGGAATATGCATTACAAGCCACTGATAAGTTCAGAGCAATCTTTCATTTCATGAATGGTTTACTTTTTCTACACCGTTAATGTACCTGATCAGTCCTAGCAGGCGTCAGAACAGTTACCAAAGAAGGATGCAAAAGACCAGAATCATGACTGAACTCGATGGAATGACTGTTTGTAAATTGTTGATGACAGCATATGTGACGATGAACTTCACTGAACCGTAACGGAAAAAAATTTGCACTGCAATTGACTATACATCAACAATTAGCTATCAGTTTGAGCCCGATTTAGGTAGTAAATCTTTTTCACACGCTCAGCGATGAAACTGGTGGTACGCAGGCGTCAAGGATAATACATTAACCGACGTGATCTACTGTTGTTGATAATTCTTCCGGGTTATATGGCCGTGGTCCATGGAATTCTTCTATTCCTAACGTTTCGTCCAATACCACGTTGGAAATCCTCAGAGGTATGACTGTCGGCAGGACTCAGCGGGACCAGTCATACCTCTGAGGATGTCCAACGTAGTATTGGATGAAACGTTAGGAATAGAAGAATTCCATGGACCACGTCCATATAACCCGGAAGAATTATCAACAACAGTACCATGCGGTCGTGAAAGCCTTCATTGTACGACGTGATCTACATTTTCTTGTCTCTCTTCTCCCGGAGACTCTAGACGCATATATTTGTACCCCTTCTCCAAATAATTACTCTTATACTTAAGATTCGTGCCGATTAAAACTGTATGTCGGCCCAGGATTCAAACCTGGGACTTGCGGCTTTCGCCGGAAAGTGGTCGACCAACTGAGCTACTCCTGACCTAGTCTCCTAGCTTTGCTTCCGCCAGCATATGATTTCGTACCTTTCAAACTTTACAGAAGTCCTGCTGCCTATCTCGCGGGACGAGATTCCTGCAAGAAAGGATAATGAGGAGATGTAGATTTGCCACAGTCTGGGGGACTTTCTTCCAGAGTGAAATTATCGCTCTGCAGCTGAGTGTGTGCTAATTTGAGTCGACGAAGTAATGGGTGGAGTGTTTGCCCACGAAAAGCAAAGATCCCAGGTTCGGGTCCAGGTTTGGCAGACAGTTGGTTAATAACCTCGTTTTTTTCATGCCTACTGAAAAATCAATCGTCAATAATTTGTTCGGTGTAATTCAGAAAAATCTGATGAGCTGTAACCAATGATTTTTGTACTTTGTTCATAAAAGTGTATTTCATCATATGCTTTTTGTCATTGAGACTTTCTAAAATTGTTTTTCTTCTTTATAGGTTAGTGGCACAAGGAATTCTTTGAAACACATCACTCCAGCAGACAAAAGACTGTAAGTTTCCAATAATTAGTTATTGTAGGTGTCTAGTTACTTCCGTTCTACTCCATTTTGCTAAAACCCTTTTCCTTTGAGTATGAATCTTTCTTATGTCTGATGCATCTTCATACTTCATTCACTTTCACTCGCGTAACCACAGAGAACACCAGAATTAAGGCGACTTGTAGGTTTCTATAAGTGATTCTGTGCATACATTTATTTTCCTGGTAACACTTTAATGCAAGTGAACTGTTATTGTCGGGTTTAGCTGTGTGAGGCAGTGTGTTCAATATTACCAAGGTTTCTTCATAATTTGAATATAAACTGAGTACCACACTTTTTCACTCCTTACAACAAATTACAGAAATAACGATTTGATAGATGATACTAAGACGGGGAAAGACGTATTATTATTATTATTATTATTATTAGTAGTAGTAGTAGTAGTAGTTATTGTTGTTGTTGTTGTTGTAGTAGAAGTAGTGTGCTAATAATGAGTCACAATTTGTTCTAGAGTTGAAGAAAAGTTGTGATAACGTTATAGAAAGATTTTTAGAGATGGTAAGACCAGTAGGTTAACCGTAACGCGTTGTTACGTTCCGAAATTTATATTTCTTTATAGTAACAAAGGTGGCAGTAAAGCCTCTCAAGACAGGTGAACATCCTTATTGAATTCCTCCTCTTTTGATACTTAAATCGCAATGGAAAAACGTCGTCTGTACTTGAATGATATTCTGAAATCGGTGGTGATTTGTCAATCATAATAGGGTATTGTCTGGAGTCGAGAATTAATTGCTTTTGAGAAAACATTGTAGAAAAATTCAGGACGCTTGTACTTCTGTAGTTCACGATTTTAAACTTCTGTCACTTTATTTTTAAAAAACTGGGTATCAGTTTAGTTACACGCCATGCCCAATACGTTGAACCAAAATGGAATATTGATAATTACAGGGAACTGACAAGGCTGACTGAGCCAAAATAGGTTGAAATGCATGTAAGTTTCGAATAGACGATTGCTAGGCAATAGAACAGTGGTTCTCCTCTTTTGAGACTATTACGCCTCAGTGCAATCAGATATTAGCTAGTATCCTCTCCTCTCCAACATCATCAATATTAACGCCTAGTTAAACTATAGAATGAAAAAGAATTTTATTTGAACACTTTCATTTTCAAAACGACGAAAGGTAAATGACATTCAGTTTTTTAAGTGTTTTAATAAACAACAAACTAATGAGTCAATGAGAGAACTTGCACTGCTTATTGCTAACAAGCATTTTTTATGGAATGATGAAACTATCAATGCATCGCGAGTGATACCTGAAACTCCTTCTCAGAAAAGAAAGGTAACTATCCACATTGAGGGTAAACATTTGTTACGAAACATGCTTCCTCGTGACACACCGAGTAAGCTGGCGCAGTGGTTAGCAGACTGACTCGCGTTTGGGAGAAGGACGGGTCAAATCGGCGTCCAGGCAAACACCAATATGATTGCTTAGAAAGGACACAACTCATTTCCTTCCCCATCCTTGAAACAATCCAGGCTTCTGATGCGTCTCTAATGACTTCGATGTCTATCTTAATCTTCGTTCCTTCCTTCCCTAGTGACACTTGCTTCACTCACAACTCGCAACATTTAAAGTCAACCAAGTTAAACGTGTGCAATCTGCTTACTGTTTGTATATCACATGTTTGCTGGACTCAGTACCTCTGAACTGACAGAAACTGGAAGACTTAATGCTGCCTACACTTTGTGCCTGACTACTACCATTAAGAACAATAACAGTACTGTTGAGGCCCTACAGTAATATTGTAGCCATTGCACAGTTACTGTTGACTTGCACTGTTAGTTAGTTCGTTCATCTGTTACGAAATGAAAAATGAACCGCCGGTCGCGGTGGCCGAGCGGTTCTAGGCGCTTCAGTCCGGAACAGCGCGACTGCATGGTCGAATCCTGCCTCGGGCATGGATGTGTGTGATGTCCTTAGGTTAGTTAGGTTTAAATAGTTGTAGGGGACTGATGACGTCAGATGTTAAGCCCCATAGTGCTCAGAGCCATTTGAACCATTTCAAAAAAAAAGCAATTTCTGGTCCATTGCGAGGACCACGAGTACCTGTAACTCGGAGAAGGCATTTTCAGTAGATATTTAAACATATTTGACGTATATGTCTTAATTTTATAGTCATAGATGCGTGGTACAGGGGGTGCATATGGTCCGTGGACTATTTGAGGATGGTGTCCTTCATACCTTTGGTTTTACATGCTGTAACCTCCACAACATTGTGTCATGCATTAATGATAGTATTTAAAAAATTAATTATTTGTAATTTATGAAGTCAATATTACAGTGTTATGAAATTTACTGTCCAGTTATGTTGTGACCACTTGTCAAAGGCCTCAATAACCACCTTTTTCAGTGCGAACCGTTGCGAGACGTGCAGGAAGACAGTAAATGAGGTTATGGAAGGTACCAACAGGGATGTAGAGCCATGCCGACTGCAGTGCTATGTCCAGCTGAGCTAGGTTTTGTCGGTTGAGTGTCCATGTCGCGCACATCCCGATCGTGGCCGGACAGATTCTCGGTTGGGATAAAATTCGGGGAGTCTGGTGGTCAGGGAAGTTCATTAAACTGATCTTGGTGCTCTTCAAGCCACACACGTACACCGTGAACTGTATGACATTTTGCATTGCCCTGCTGGTAGATGCCATGATATCGAGGAAAGACAAATTGCATGTAGGGATGGACGTGGTTTCCAATGAAAGCTGCATATTTATGTTGATCTACTGTGCGTTCCGTAATGACGAGATCACCCAGCGATTGACACGGTAACATTTCCCAGACCATAAAGCTCCCACCTCCGGCCTGCATCCTTTGCTTTCAGGTATTTCACGCCGTACGCATCAACGCCCATCTGTCCGAGGTAGGAACGTGATTCATCTGAAAAGCCACCTGTCGTCACTCACTGGTGTCTAGTTTCGATGTTAGCGCACAAATTCCAGCCTTTGAACAGCAGTCAGCATGAGTGCGTGAACCAGGCCACAGTTTGTCATCTGCAACCACTTACACCTTGATAAATTGTTTAGGCCAAAATTACGATTTGAAAATTGTTATTTCTATGCCTGAAATTAATTAATTCTATGTGTGTGTGTGTGTGTGTGTGTGTTTACATAATGTTTTACTTACATTTCCTTTTTCCTCATCTTCGTCACTGTCAAACACTATATACTGAGTTGCCACTGTTACTGTTTCACTGTTTACCAGCTTACAGTGATGAAGATGAGGAAAATGAAAATTCAAGTGAAACATTAGGTAAACTGACACACACACACACACACACACACACACACAGACACACACACACACACAGACATAGAATTAATTAATTTCAGGCATAGAAATAACAATTTTCAAATCGTAATTTTGGCCTAAACAGTTTATCTACCTTAAGGTGTAAGTGGTTGCAGATGACAAACTGTGGAACAAAACAGTCACTGTAGAAACACAACACATCAGAAAAACCACACCTTGTAGTAAAAAGGTATGGATTCATAATTTATGTATTTTTTCAAATATCTGTAATTACGACTTAAAAACTAATAGTTACATGTATAAAAACAGTATAGAACATTCTTTATCGTTAACAGATGAAAGATAAAAACCCACTGAAGATGCTGCAACTGCAGTGAAACATGTTTGGGTTAAAAAACAAAATTGTGTTTTGCTAAAAGCGGACCCTATCCAAAAAAATAAGTGCTGTATATACTTTATCCACGGTGGCCTACAAACAGTTTACAAAGTTAGCCGTCTCGGAAACGCTTCCACCAATGGCCCGAAAGTCAATTCTCAGTCCCTTTAGACGCCAGAGAAATCGCTCCATGTCCGCATAACGACGAAGACCGCACCGTTTTCCGCGTCCCGCCGACACGCTTTATAAACCCTCCACTGCTAGTGCTGCCACCTGTCATCTGTGACTAGTTATTGCACATTGACGTTGAACATTGGCGGTGTTCACATTGTGACTTTTAATGACAATGTCGTTTCGTTAGCGAAACACACTCAAACCTTTTCGCTTTTACTATTCATAAACTTTAATTTGATCTCTCAGGGAGTAATTACTCGCAGTTTGGGATCCATTGCCATAGATATTCAAAATAGGTAGAAACAGTCGACTGTGAATGTAAGTTTTTCGCTTTTAGTCAAGATACAAACTAGTTAGCAAAAACTGCGTGGAAATGAAACGTAGACTATTAACAGTTGAGGAAAGAAGGGAGTAGAAGCTTCTGACATGTGGTGCTACAAGAGAATGCTGAAATTTAGACGGGTAGTTTGAATAACTTTTTAGGAGGTACTGAATCGATCTAGAGAAAAAAGAAATTTCTAGCGCAACTTATCTGAAAGAAGGGAGCGATTGATAGGACACATCCTGAGGCACCAAAGAACGGTGCATTTGGAAATGGAATGAAGTAGGTGGGGGAGGGGGATCGTTAAATTGTTGAGGGTGACAGGACTTACTGTAGTAATGTAGAGACGAAGAGACAGGATAGATACAACACCCGATTCTCACGCACCTCCCGCAGTGAGAGAGAGAAAGACAGAAGGGAGAGAGAGAGAGAGAGAGAGAGAGAGAGAGAGAGAGAGAGAAGTAGAAGGTCAGTTGATTTGTGCCAGCCAATCCTGCAGACGAAGTAAAGTATTTATTTGCCCCTTTAACCCGTACCGGTATCGTGATTGAAAGCCAGAAATATGCCGTGCAATGAAATAAAAGACCGTCAGCTTTATGGCTGGCCGTCCAATACGGACGTATTATATTCCGGGTAGCAATCACGCCCCGCTGCCATAACTGTATATCGCCCGGGACACAATAGTCCTGACCCGACCTCGGCTCTGTGGCGACCCCTCGAGTGCTGGCTGCAAGCCACTGGTGGGACGCGATACGGTCGCATGGGTCGTGAAAACGACCGTGGACGTGGAGCTGAACGAGTGTAGTGACGTCGCGGAGTGGAATTTCACGATGCGGAGCATTTCCAAACATGAAGGGCAGAATAAGATGCATCAGTTTTTTTGCTCTGGAACGTAGTCAGCGATCTGCAGGATCGCTTCATACGCCACAAAAAGAACTTGCGAGGTGCCATATTCGATGACGTTGTTTGAAATTGAAGCCCGTATGTAGTGGAATTTATATTGTGACTAAGGACCTACGAGTTATGTTGCTTCCAAGCAGTGGGATATTGAGGATCTCTCGATAACGTGTTGCTTTTCGTACGATTTGTGCCAATAAAATGACGGAAATGACGCATCGTAGTAAATGCTCTCTCATGTTGTATTTTATATGTTATGAAAGTACGCCGTTTGCGGGCACCTACGCATTTGAAATTTACCAAAAATGTAACATTGTAGGTACTATATTTTGTAATTAAATGTCAGGTATTGACACATCTGTGGTTAAAGCCTTTAGGACGTACACTGTCCAGTCATATTCCAGAATTCGAAACCAGAACGGCTGTTAGCATGAGTGACATAAAAGTAGATATCTTAGGTGTTGCGAAACAACTCAAATCACTTAAGAAAGGCAAGTCTTCCGGTCCAGATGGTATACTAATCAGGTTCCTCTCAGAGTATGCAGACACAGTAGCGCCTTTCTTAGCAATCATATACAACTGCTCACTTGACGAAAGATCTGTTCCTAAAGATTGGAAAGTAGCACAGGTCGCACCAATATTCAAGAAAGGAAATAGGAGTAACCCATTGAATTACAGACCCATATCACTGACCTCAATTTGCAATAGAAGTTTGGTGCATATACTGTACTCGAACATTATGAATCACCTTGAAGAAAATGACATATTGATACATAACCAACACGGATTCAGAAAATATCGTTATCGTGCAACATAGCTAGCTCTTTATTCCCATGAAGTAATGAGTGTTGTCGACAAGGGATCTCAAATCGATTCCATATTCTTTGATTTCCAGAAGGCTTTTGATACCGTTCCTCACAAGCGACTATTAATGAAGTTGCTTGCATATGGAGTGTCGTCTCAGTTGTGTGATGGGATTCATGTTTTCCTCTGAGAGGTTACGGTTCGTAGTGATAGAAGGCAAATCATCGAGTAGAACAGGAGTGATACCTGGCGTTCCACAAGGTAGTGTCATAGGCCCTCTGCTCTTCCTCATTTGCATAAATGATGTAGGTGATAATCTGAGCAGCCACCTTAGATTGTTTGCAGATGACGCTGTAATTTACCGTCTAGTAAAATCATCAGACAATCAATTCCAGTTACAAAATGATCTAGAGAGAATTTCTGTGTGGTGCGAAAAGTGGCAATTGGCACTAAACAAAGAAAAGTGCGAGGTCATCCACATGGGTACTAAAAGAAATCCGATAAATTTTGGGTATACGATAAATCGCACAAATCTAAGGGCTGTCAATTCGACTAAATACCTAGTAATTACAATTACAAGCAACTTAAACTTGAAAGACCCCATAGATATTATTGTGAGGAAGGCGAAACAAAGACTGCGCTTTGTTGGCAGAACACTTAGAAGATGCGACAAACCGACTAAAGAGACAGCCCACATTACACTTGGCCGTCCTTTGCTGGAATATTGCTGTACGGTGTGGGATCCTTACCAGGTAGGATTGACGGAGGACATCGAAAAAGTGCAAAGAAGGGCAGCCCGTTTCGTGTTATAGCGCAAGAGGGGTGAGAGTGTCAATGATATGATACGCGAGTTGGGGTGGCAGTCACTAAAACAAAGGTGGTTTTCTTTGCTGCGAGACCTATTTACAAAATTTCAATCACCAACTTTCTCTTCCGAATGCGACAATATTTTGTTGACACCCACCTACGTAGGAAGAAATGATCATCATAACAAAATAAGAGAAATCAAAGCTCCCACCTACGTAGGAAGAAATGATCATCATAACAAAATAACAGAAATCAGAGCTCGAACGGAAAAATTTACATGTTCCTTTTTCCCACGCGCCATTCGGGAGTGAAATGATAGGGTAGTAGTATGAAAATGGTTCGATGAAGCCTCTGCCAGGCACTTAAGTGTGAATTGCAGAGTAACCATGTAGATGTAGATGTACTGTGACCACCTATCAGAAACCTGAATAACCAACTTTTGCAGCACGGAAATCTGCGACACGTGTAGGAGCATAGTAAATATGACTTTCAGCAAGGTACCGACAGGGATGTGGAGCCATACCGACTCCAGTCCCATGACCAGCTGCGCTAGGTTTCTCGATTGACGTTCCATGGCATGAAGAGCCCTGCCAAAGTGGTCAATTTCCATTGGGTACAAATCCTGAGAGTTTGGTGGCCAGGGGAGTGTGGTAAATCACGCTGGTGCTCTTCAGACCACAGAAAACTGTCTGATGTGTTGCATTGTCTTGCTGTACCGAGGAAAACCATACTGCATGTGGGGTTGGCATGGTCCCCAAGGATAAATGTATACGTGTGTTGATCCATTACGCCTTCCAGAACAACGATGTCACCCGGGGAATGCCACAAAAACGTTCTCCAGACCGTAGCGCTCCTTCCTCCGACGATTGTTGCAGGATGTTTGCTTTCAGACGCATCACGCCGATGGAGCGTAAAACGTGATTCGTCTGAGAAGGCCACCCGTAGCCACTCAGTGGACGTGAAATTGCTGTGTTGACGCGCCGACTCCAACCTTCGTCGCCGAAGAACGTCAATCAGCGCTTTTTAGTAGGTGCCTGCTGCAGAAGCCCCACACGCAGCAACGTTCGCAGAAATGTCGTTGAAGATGCGCTGGTGGTAGCCCCTCAGTTCATTTGGGCGATCTGTTGCTCAACTGCACGTCTATTCGCCCGCACACATCTCTACAGCCGTCGTTCACTCCTGTCATCTATGGCCCTTGGTGCACCATCATTGGCTGAGCGGGAGTTTTCGATAGCGCCATTTTCCTATGCATGGTGTCCTTTAATCACTGCGTCACGCGAACATTTTACAGATTTAGCCGTTTCGCAAATGCTCTCAACTCTGTACCCTAAAGCCATTGGTAATGCCCTTCTGAACGTCGGATAAATCGCCCCGTTTCCGCATTACAACGACTGCACAGTTTCTCTACATCCCCTGGTCACACTTCATATATCCTCCACTGCTAGTGCATTCACTTGCCGTCTGTAAGTGGTTATTGCACGTTGGCGACGAGCATAGGCGGTTGTCAGATTAATGTAACTGACCCTGTAGTGTGATGTTAGATAGTCTCATATGAAGTACCTCGACTGTAATGTAGTCGACAGAATGCGCAGTGTGAATTGAAAGATTGCCTGTTTCGTTTATCTTGACATTTTCTAACTGATCCCGGGGCATTCTAATTAATTTAATTCTTTTTACCCTTGTCTTATTCCGTGTCCTCACAGGCTCTTCATGTTAGTCTGGATTTGGCCAGATGCCCTTCCTGCCACCACCCCTCGGGACGGAAATTGTATATCCTGTCTGTTTGTGTGTAGTGTTCTGACGCGTGAAAGTGTTAGAACTTTCCTGCAGTGTTTGCAAATCGTATAACTGTGGGAAGGACGCTAATACCAGCCCTGTATTCACCTAGTCAGACGGGGTAACTGCCTGAAAATCCCATCCAGGCTGATCGGCACACTGTCCAGTCGCTAATACTCCAGGAAGGATCTGGAGCCGGCGTACCTCCTCAAATCGCAGAAGTGGCGTGCTATCCGGTGAGCCGGCCGCGGTGGTCTCGCGGTTCTAGGCGCGCAGTCCGGAACCGTGCGACTGCTACGGTCGCAGGTTCGAATCCTGCCTCGGGCATGGATGTGTGTGATATCCTTAGGTTAGTTAGGTTTAAGTAGTTCTAAGTTCTAGGGGACTGATGACCGCAGCAGTTGAGTCCCATAGTGCTCAGAGCCATTTGAACCATTTATCCGGTGAGCATTGTGAGGATGTTATGGAATATTTGACGATGTGTATAAATAATGTCGCTCACTATTGAGGCGTTAGTTTGTTCGATTTTGTGAACATGCTCTTGGACATGGACCAATGAATTGCAGGACTTTTGCCTTTGTCTCTGGTTGATTCGTCGCAATGCAGCTGGCAATGTTCCGAACAAATGGTTGCAACTAGGGTGGCCTGTAGTGTCACCAGGCTTTATCTTAGCTTTAAGCACATTGACCAACGATTCCACTATTGAGGGGCTGTCTGAGTACGTATGTGGGGGAGGTGGGGGGGAAGGGAGGTCTTGTAAAGCCTTGGTTCTGTTTAATCTTAAGCAGGTAAGTATATGAGATTATTACAAAATTAACCATATCTGTTATATATCCTACCAAACCCCTGGGCCGATATCAACCAAATTTAGCACAGAAACAACAGTATCAGCACTGTGGAATTTATAACGTCCTAGCTCCAATGGGAGTAGAGACATGGGCAGAAACATGTTTGTCCAGTCCCTTAAGTAGAGGCTACCATGCACGGCAGGCATGTTGTTTTGGAACAACATTGGTCTTCCAAATCAACCTGATTTGCAGGGCAGCCTACATGCCAGGGGCAAGAAACAGTTTTTCTGGGCCCTGATATGTAGGCTGCCCTGCATGATAAGCATTTTGTGTTATGGTAGTATCAGCCTATTTTATAGATCTGCTTTGAATGGTGTCCTGTATGTCAGTGGCAAATAAATGGTTTTCAAGGGGTTGATGGGTAGCCTGCCATGCATGACAGGTATGTTGCGGAAGTTAATGGTGACATGCCTAACTGAAATGTATTGAAGGGCTCATGTACTGATGAGTAAGGTTGGTGACTGTTTGAGATGGATAGAAGAGGGGATGGACAGAGTGTGGGGAAGAGGAAATGGATGGAGAGATGCATGAGTCAGGTGGAAGGTGTAGAGGGATAGTGGACAAGTGGAAAAAGAAGAGGGGGAGGTGGAGATGGAAAGAGACTGGAACATGTGGTGAGAGGGATGGGGAGGTAGATATGGTCAGAGAGAGTTGTTAGAGGAAAAGGATAGAGATGGGGAAGAGAGAGAGACAGGCTGACAAACAGACAGAGGTAGGAGGATGAAGTGGCTGATAGAGGGAGGAAGAGGTGGGCGCAGAGAGGAGATGCAGGAGGAGATGTGTTCAATATAAGCATCAAATGGATACACATGCGAAGCTGTGGGGGAAGAGGTAGTAGCAAATAAAAACTGTTTCACGTACAAGTATTTGTCAGATTTCGTGAACGGTTCACATACAAAAGGTTGTTCAAAATTTCTCGAAATTAGAGATAAGAAGGACCAATCTGTAACTGTTTGGAAGAAAATTTAACAGCCGATATTGCTTTCAATACTATTTATTCCTGATGATCGGTTTCAGCTGCAAAAACTGTCATCTTCTAATCTGTAAAGTGATACATTTACTTAGAGCGTTGTACAATCATTATTTATATTTGCCATACAACTGAGGAAATGGTATTTCTCAGTTTTCATACCTTTAAAAAACCTTTCGTGATACGTCCTGCTCCATTACGACTCTAATACACATGGCCTGTTGACATTACAGTAGAGAGTATGTAGCACAGTCAGCTCAAGTTGCAACAAATAGAAACAAGTTTAGCAAATAAAGACAATACAGTTAAACAGCATCTTGTGCAACTAGGGATGTCTAACATATAACATTCCACTGACTCATGTTGACTGTTATTTTGTGTAACAGTGCACATTTGTGCAAGTTTTTACGTTTACATGACGAATTAAATACATCATGGATCCGTATTGTTTGAAGCTCACAGTTCAAAAGAGTTGAAGGTGCGCTTTTCGGCAGAGGTGAACTGTGTACTTCAAAGACTACGGCTCCATTATGTAAATAAGTTTTCATGTAAACGTAAACAAGTGTACAAAAGTGCAGTGCTAGGCAGTTCTGTATGTAACAAGCGTCACTGAAATGTTGTGTATGTGGACATCCCTAGTTGCAAGAGGTGCTTTCTAACTGTATTGTTTTTATTTTTGACAAACCTGTGTGGAATGTGCTACGTACTAACCACTGTAATGTTAACGTGGCTTTGTGATACAGTCATACTGCAACCGGACTATTTGCAATGGCATATATAAAGAACGACTGTACTTTACGTAAATGCATTACTTTACAGATCAGAAGACGACAGTGTTGTAGCCTGTCATCAGGAATAATCAGTATTGAATGCGATCTTGGCTATTAAATTTTCTTCGAAAAAAGTTTTGTGTGTCTATGTTGAAGGCACCGTGAGACCGGAGGGCTATAATTGAATACTCAGCCGGGCGCTCGCACAATTGGTCCCACTTAATACAGTTCCCAATGTGGGGAAGGGTTTTTGATAGGCGACTGCGTGTTCAGGGCGGACGGAACGGTGACAAAAAAAGTCGTCAAGAAAAATGAGAAGGCGGCCGGCTCTCACCTGTGAGCCGCTTCCGCATAAAAGAGCACGCATCGATTTGTATCTATTGTGTGCCAAAGCCTCTCGCGCCGGGCTCGTCTGAAAGGGAATAAAAAGCCAGGCCCTTTATGCCGTCTAGGCCCGACCGCCGTTCAGGGACTGATTGTTCGGCCCTCGCCCCGGTAGCGTTCCCAGGTGAGGGGGAAGTCTGATTCAGAGGGTGGGGGTGGTCGGCGTCCACCCCTTTCTGGACGATGATTACTTTTCTCAGTGCCTGTTGTCTACAGCTCTGACGCGATGCAGGTTTCAGACAAGCAGACATTCTGTAAGAAATGGAAGTTATACGTGAAGGATGCTTGAACGACTATGTCTCTGCCCATTTCTTGCTACATATACGTGATAATGTTATGTCCGCTTCATAGCTTTTGCGTGCTAAGAGAAGTTATGGGAACGTAGGCAGCTAACGTGCTCAACCTCCGTAAATTATTTTTTAAAGCTGAATATATACTAGTACACCTGTATTACTCTCGACCTGAGATCCGTTATACATTTCCGAGAGCGCCTGTTTAGTTAGCTGAATATATACATATATAAAGTAAATCACTGGACCGATTTCAACCACACTCGGAACACAAATCCCTTACCCCCTGGTAACCACCACAGTGGAGTAAGAACCGCCTACCTATCATAGTTCAGCAAATACAACGTCATAAATAATGAGATGCGTGAAGAACTGGCGCATCATGCATGACGTTTAAATTTATTACTTCAGTGCTGCTAACTCTATTCGCAACATATTTCGTAGACAGTAGCCACTTATGCCGCTGAATGTACCTGCCAATTTGATCATTGTACGACACTGTGACGTCAAAAACACTGAGAAGCACGAAAAAAGACCGTACCGTGCATGAAGTTTTAATACTTAACACTTTTGTTCTTTGCTACTCAGACTTTCCTACAATCGAGTTAAATTAAGGAAATCCCTGACGCTTGGCAGTGCTTCTGACAGCTTTAAACTATGGAGCGCAAACGGCTGTAGGCGGAAAGAATAGACGTCTATAAATACTACGAGATCAAAAGTATCCGAACACCCCAAAAACATACGTTTTTCAAATTAGGTGCAGTGTGCTGCCACCTAATGTCAGGTTTGTCATATCAGCGGCTTCAGTAGTCATTAGACTTGTTGAGAGAGCAGAATGGGGCGCTTCGCGGAACTCACGGACTCCGAACGTGGTCAGGTGATTGGTGTCACTCGTGACATACTTCAGTATGCGAGAATTCCACACTCCTAAACATCCCTAGGTACACTGTTTCCGATGTGATAGTGAACTGCATACGTAGAGGGACACGTACAGCACAAAAGAATACAGGCCGACCTCGTCTGTTGACTGACAGGGACCGCCAACATTTGAAGAGGGTCGTAATGTGTAATAGGTAGACATCTATCCAGGCCATCACTCAGGTATTCCAAAGTGCACCAGGATCCACTGCAAGTACTACGACAGTTAGGTGGGAGATGAGAAAACTTGGGTTTCACAGTCGAGCGGCTGCTCATTAGCCACATATCACGCCGGGAAATATCAAACGACGCCTCGCTCGTTGTAAGGAGCGTAAACATTGGACGATCGAACAGTGGAACAACGTTTTGTGGAGTGACGAATGTCACAATATGGCGATCCGATGGCAGGGTATGGGTATGGCGAATTCCCGGTGAACGTCATCTGCCAACGTGTGTAGTGCCAACAGTAAAATTCGGAGGCGGTGGTATTATGGTGTGGCCGTGTTTTCCATGGAGGGGGCATGCACCCTTGTTGTTTTGCGTGGCACTGTCACAGCACAGTGATGTTTTACGCACCTTCTTGCTTTCCACTGTTGAAGAGCAATTCGGGGATGGTGACTGCATCTTTCAACACGATCTAGCACCTGTTCATACTGCATGGACTGTGGCGGAGTGGTTACGCGACAATAACATCTCTGTAATGGACTGGCCTGCACAGAGTCCTGACCTGAATCGTTTAGAACACTTTTGGGGTGTTCTCGAACGCCGACTTCGTGCCAGGCTCACCGACCGACATCGATACCTCTCCTCAGCGCAGCACTCCGTGAAGAATGGGCTGCCATTCCCCAAGAAACCTCGGAGCACGTGGCTGAACGAATGCCTGCGAGAGTGAATGCTGTCATCAAGGCTTAGGGTGGGCCAACACCATATTGAATTCCAGCTTTACCGATGGAGGGTGCCACGAACATTTCAGTCATTTTCAGCCAAGTGTCCGTATACTTTTGATCACATAGTGTGACTGTGAAAATACGTTGCCGTAGAGACGTTTATACTTTTGATCACATAGTGTGACTGTGAAAATACGTTGCCGTAGAGACGTTTACAAAGTCGCGCTGTAGACATGCGAAGCAGCTCTGCCCGGCATACAGAACCTATCCGGGATCATCTCACACTGACTATACTGCCTAATTTTAAAGTTTTTTTTCGCGAATACAGGAAATGAAATATTTTTCGATATTACAATGCAAACAAAGTTAATTTTTTGTTTTCGTTCCTAATAGAAAAATTGCAAAATGAATACCTGGGTACTGTTGGGTTTGTCAGCTAGTAATTGTATAATATTGGGTAGCGAGGTTAATGTAACTCAACGATTCTTTTAACAAAGAAGAAAAATAAAAAATGTATCAAACAAATTTTGTTTGAACTACACTACTTGCCATTAAAATTGCTACACTAAGAAGAAATGCAGATGATAAACGGGTATTCATTGGACAAATATATTATACTAGAACTGATATGTGATTAAATTTTCACGCAATTTGGGTCCATAGATCCTGAGAAATCAGTACCCAGAACAACAACATCTGGTCGTAATAAAGGCCTTGAAACGCCTGGGCATTGAGTCAAACAGTGCTTGGATGGCGTGTACAGGTACAGCTGCCCATGCAGCGTCAACACGATACCACAGTTCTTCAAGAGTAGTGACTAGCGTATTGTGACGAGCCAGTTGCTCTGCCACCATTGACCACACGTTTTCAATTGGTGAGAGATCTGGAGAATGTGCTGTCCAGGGCAGCAGTCGGAACATTTTCTGTATCCAGAAAGGCCCGTACAGAACCTGCAACATGCGGTCGTGCATTATCCTGCTGAAATGTAGGGTTTCGCAGGGATCGAATGATGGGTAGAGCCACGGGTCGTAACACATCTGAAATGTAACGTCCACTGTTCAAAGTGCCGTCAATGCTAACAAGAGGTGACCGTGACGTGTAACCAATGGCACCCCATACCATCATGCCGGGTGATACGCCAGTATGGCGATGACGAATACACGCTTCCAATGTACGTTCACCGCGATGTCGCCAAACACGGATGCGACCATCATGATGCTGTTAACAGAACCTCGTTTCATCCGAAAAAATGACGTTTTGCCATTCGTGCACCCAGGTTCGTCGTTGAGTACACCATCGCAGGCGCTCCTGTCTGTGATGCAGCGTCAAGGGTAACCGCAGCCATGGTCTCCGAGCTGATAGTCCATGCTGCTGCAAACGTCGTCTATCAGTTCGGGCTGATGGTTGTCGTCTTGCAAACGTCCCCATCTGTTGACTCAGGGATCGAGACGTGGGTGCACGATCCGTTATAGCCATGCGGATAAGACGCCTCTCATCTCGACTGCTTGTGATACGAGGCCGTTGGGATTCAGCACGGCGTTCCGTATTACCCTCCTGAACCCACTGATTTCATATTCTGCTAACAGTCATTGGATCTCGACCAACGCGAGCAACAATGTCGCGATACGATAAACCGCAATCGCGATAGGCTACAATCCGACCTTTATCAAAGTCGGAAACGTGATGGTACGCATTTCTCCTCCTTACAGGAGGCATCACAACAACGTTTCACGAGGCAACGCCGGTCAACTGCTGTTTGTGTATGAGAACTCGGTTGGGAACTTTCCTCATGTCAGCACGTTGTAGGTGTCGCCACCGGCGCCAACCTTGTGTGAATGCTCTGAAAAGCTAATCATTTGCATATCAGAGCATTTTCTTCCTGTCGATTAAATTTCGCGTCTTCGAGGTGTAGCAATTTTAATGGGCAGTAGTGTAGATGTAGATGAACGAGTAGATCTGCATGTTTCCAGTTTAGTTGTAGTTGTTACTTCGCGTTTTCACTTCTTTCACAGCCACACACCATGGGCAGCTCTAGAAGTGTTGGTCAGGTGTGAGGCGATGATTAGTCGACGTCCGAAGTGACTGACCGACACATTCTGCTGTGACTGCTTCTCTGCAACACAGTACTGCCCGCCTCCTTTTATTGTAGTGCGTCCGAATCTCGTGGCACCTAGCTGCCAATTCCGAATTATATGGAGGTGTCCCAATACGGAAGTGGTACGCCATGAGCTATAGTCCCTTTTTTTCAATTTATTGGCTTTCCAGCATTTCCATTCAGCCATCTCAGTAGTAGTGTCAATTATGACGATAGCAATGTAAAGGCAATACAACACTCAGTACCCGAGCGGGGAAAATCTTCGAACCGGACCGGAATCGAACCCAGGGCCCTTCGCTTAGCAATTCGTTGCACGAACCTAACAGTAGCCGAGGTGGACAGCTGTACTCTTAGGCAGCATCCTTAGTAGTTGGTCGTACTAGAGCAAACAATGTAGTGTTAAAACAGAGTATCATCCGCTAGATAGTGGTCGTCAAACTGCCGCTCGCAGGTTGCGTGTGGCCCCAATAGAGTTCTCGTTCATCCCGCGGTTCTCAGCCGTATTTTATAATAATATACGTGTAGCGACAAACAGCCGGATCCAAAAAGGTCAACTATCGTTAAGAGCTACTTTAGATTGTAGTTTTCTACAGAACACTCAGTTGACTCATGCGAAAAGGTTTCCGACGTGATTGTGTCCCCATAACGGGAATTAACATGCTTTGAATTCGGAATGGTAGTTGGTGCTACACGCATGGGAAATTACATTTTGATAGTCGTTAGGGAATTCAATATTCCGAGGTTCACAGTGTCCAAAGTGTACCGAGAATAGCAGTTTTACGCATTATCTCTCACCATGGGCAGCCGGCCGGTGTGGCCTTGCGGTTCTAGGCGCTTCAGTCTGGAACCGCGTGACCGCTACGGTCGCAGGTTCGAGTCCTGCCTCGGGCTTGGATGTGTGTGGCGTCCTTAGGTTAGTTAGGTTTAATTAGTTCTAAGTTCTAGGCGACTGATGACCTCAGAAGTTAAGGCGCATAGTGCTCAGAGCCATTTGAACCATTTTTTTCACCATGGGCAACGCAGTGGACGACGACCTCAACGACCGAGAGCAGCGGCTTTCGCGTACAGTTGTTAGTGGTACTACATGAAATAGCCGCAGAACTCAATGTGGGACGTACAACGAATGTAACCGTTAGATCAGTGCGGCGAAATTTGGTATTAATGGGCTATGGCAGCAGACGATTGCCGCGAGTGCCTTTGCTAACAACACGATGCCGCCTGCAGCGCCTCTCCTGGGCTCATGAGCATATCGGTTGGACGCTGGATGACTGAAAAACCGTGGCCTGGTCAGATGAGTCCAGATTTTGGTTGTTAAGAGGTCGTAGTAGGATTAGAATGTGGCGCAGAGCCAACGAAGCCATAGACCGAAGTTGTCAACAAAACACTGTGCAAGCTGGGAGTGGGACCATAATGGTGCGGGCTGTGTGTACATGGTATGCAAGGGGTCCTCTGGTCCAGCTGATCCCACCATTGATTGGAAATCGAGAGGTCAGTTCGTGTACAACATCTTGCATCAGCAAGACTTCCGCAGTTACGGTCGGCTATAGAGGCAGCATAGCTGAGTATTTCTGCAGCGGACTTCAACGACAAGTTCAGTCCATGCCGCATCGAGTTGCTGCACTGCGTCGGACTAAAAGGGGGTCGGACACAATATTGGGAGATATCCCATGACTTTCGTTACCTGGGTGTTTATCACATTCAAATAAAAGTAGAATTAATGTTGTTACATTATTAATAATCTGCTCGCATAAAAAACAGGATAAAATTTCGTCAGACGATTACGTTGTCACAGCTCTGGAGTCACTGAGGGTGGCAGCAGTCTGAAGCAGCGAACAGCCGACACGAAGTGTTCCGAATCGAGACGAGTTTAATGAACATTTCACATACTCTCTTCACATCTTGGGGTCCGGCGGCCAACGATCGCGCCCTTACTATAGCTAGTCTGTTGTCGGTTCATAAAATACTAATTTATGGAGATTGCCAATTAGCAGTAAGAATGGTACATATGCAGCCCGATGTGTTTTCCCATAATGCCGGCCGTTGAGGCCGAGTGGTTCTAGACGCTTCAGTATGGAACCGTGCTGCTGCTACGGTCGCAGGTTCGAATCCTTTCTCGGGCATCGATGTGTGTGATGTCCTTAGGTTAGTTAGGTTTAAGTAGTTGTAAGTCGAGGGGACTAATGACCTCAGATGTTGTCCTATAGTGCTCAGAGCCATTTGAACCATTTTCCCATTATGTCAGCGGGTCTTGGGCAAAATAGTTTGACGACAGCTGCGTTAGAAAATGAATCAAATAGGCCTTAGGACATGGGCGGGAAGGAACACACGGAGGGAGAAAGCAGGGGGTGCGTGGAGAGGTGGCGCTGACCCTAAAAATCCGGTATATATAGCAGCGCCGAGGCATGTGCGTGCGTTTGGCGGCGGTGCCTGCGACAAAGGACTGCGAGGACAAAGCGGGGTGCGTAAATCTCCCACCCCCGCCGCGCCCCCTTCCCACGGAGGCTGACAGCAGGGCGCCGCACGCAATAAGAGGAGCGCGTGTGCGTGCATACATTGCGTATGCAAATGGCGGGCTAGACGACGGCGCCCTTATCTGGCCGCGTCGCTTACGCCTTCATTAGTTCTACTTTAAGCTCTTGGTGGCCCGGGAGTCGGCGATAGCGGGACGCGTCAGCCCTCGGGGGTCAGCTCGCCGCCGAACCCTTCCACTTGAGGGGTTTCTTCCCCGTCTTGAGAACTCTCCAGGTTTCTCCCTCTGTAAAGGACACACTCGGCGGAGGGTTGAAACTGTTGGATGATCTTCGTTAGCGACACCAGTCGAGTGCCTTTACATTTTGTGCCCTTTGCAGGGATGACAAAATCTTCTCTTTCTCCATGTTTGGGAGCTTTTGACACGTCGTTCCAACACCCATTCGGTGTCGCGGCCAGAATGCACGCTCTCGTAACCCTTTGAGTCCCAACAATATGAACTTTTTCACGAAATTAATCTCTATAATCATAGTAAGCAACAAATGCAAGAAAAAACTGGCAAAAATTAAACTACCAGTTATTTAAAGGAGCTGGTTTCACTTTGTAACCACCGGAAATACAGTTTTCAACCAACTATAATTTCATGTGATACACAATATGATCAAAAGTATCCGGACACCCCCAAAAGCACGTTTTCCACATTAAGCCCATTGTGCTGCCGCCTACTGACAGGTACTCCATATCAGCGACCTCAGTAGTCATTAGATGCCGTGAGAGAGCAAAACCGGGCGCTTCGCGGAACTCACGGACTTCGAAAGTCGTCATGTGATTGTGTGTCACTCGTGTCATACGTCTGTCCACATCCCTAGGTCCACTGTTTCCGATGTGGTAGTGAAGTACACACGTGAGTGGACGCGTACAGCACGAAAGCGCACAGGCCGACCTCATCTGTTGACTGAAAGAGACCGCCGACAGTTGAAGAGGGTCGTAACGTGTAATAGGCAGACAGCTGTCCAGACCATCACACAGGAATTCCAGACTGCGTCAGGATCCATTGGAGTCACTATGAAAGTTAGGCGGGAGGTCAGAAACCTTGGATTTCATGGTGGAGCGCCTGCTCATAAGCCACGCATGACGCCAGCAAATGCTAAACGTCACCTCGCTTGTTGTAAGGAGCGTAAACATTGGACGATTGATCTGCGGAAAAACGTTGTGTGGACTGACGAATCACGTTACACAACGTGGCGATCCGATGGCAGGGTGTGGGTATGGCGAATGCCCGGTGAACGTCGTCTGCCAAGGTGTGTAGTGCCAACTGTAAAATTCGGTGGTGTTATGGCGAGGTTGTGTGTTTCAGGTAAGGGGGGGGGGCAGTGCATGCACCCCTTGTTGTTTTGAGTGGCACTATTACAGCACAGGCCTGTATTGATCTTGGTTCGTGGCGGAGTGGTTACACGACTAAATATCCCTGTAATGTACTGGCCTGCACACCGTCCTGACCTGAATCGTATAGAACACCTCTGGGATGTTTTAGAACGTGCCAGGCCTCACCGTTTAACATCGATACCTCTCCTCGGTGCAGCACTCCGTGAAGAATGGGCTGCCATTCCCCAAGAAACCTTCCAGCACCTGATTGAACCTATGCCTGCGAGAGTGGAAGCTGTCATCATGGCTAAGGATGGGTCAACATCATATTGAGTTCCAGAGTTAGCGATGCAGGGCGCCACGACCTTTTAAGTCATTTTCAGTCAGGTTTGCGGATACTTTTGATCATATAGTGTATATTTGAATGAAAAAATTCGCATTTCTCGTAGACAAAATCCCACATCTCGAAACATTCATGAACTCCAAACATCTAACAAAATTATAGTCCTAAATAACAAGCAAAAATGGGAACAAATTTTAATACATTTTGTGTCAAAACTACAAATTGCGACGGTAGTTTCATTTCGAAACCACCCGCGAAAACCAGTAGTACAACGTAAATTTACGTTACAATAACGTTCTACATCTACATTCATCTACATCTACATCTATACTCCGCAAGCCACCCAACGGTGTGTGGCGGAGGGCACTTTACGTGCCACTGTCATTACCTCCCTTTTCTGTTCCAGTCGCGTGTGGTTCGCGGGAAGAACGACTGTCTGAAAGCCTCCGTGCGCGCTCGAATCTCTCTAATTTTACATTCGTGATCTCCTCGGGAGGTATAAGTAGGGGGAAGCAATATATTCGATACCTCATCCAGAAACGCACCCTCTCGAAACCTGGCGAGCAAGCTACACCGCGATGCAGAGGGCCTCTCTTGCAGAGTCTGCCACTTGAGTTTGCTAAACATCTCCGTAACGCTATCACGGTTACCAAATAACCCTGTGACGAAACGCGCCGCTCTTCTTTGGATCTTCTCTATCTTCTCCGTCAACCCGATCTGGTACGGGTCCCACACTGACGAGCAATACTCAAGTATAGGTCGAACGAGTGTTTTGTAAGCCACCTCCTTTATTGATGGACTACATTTTCTAAGGACTCTCCCAATGAATCTCAACCTGGCACCCGCCTTACCAACAATTAATTGTATATGATCATTCCACTTCAAATCGTTTCGCACGCATACTCCCAGATATTTTACAGAAGTAACTGCTACCAGTGTTTGTTCCGCTATCAGACAATCATACAATAAAGGATCCTTCTTTCTATGTATTCGCAATACATTACATTTGTCTGTGTTAAGGGCCAGTTGCCACTCCCTGCACCAAGTGCCTATCCGCTGCAGATCTTCCTGCATTTCGCTACAATTTTCTAATGCTGCAACTTCTCTGTATACTACAGCATCATCCGCGAAAAGCCGCATGGAACTTCCGACACTATCTACTAGATACACTTAAGAGAGTCGTTCAATAAGTAGTGCAACACTTCCTTTTCTCGGCCAATTTCGGTTGAAAAAAATGCGGAATTTGTTGGGGGAGATCTTGGGATATTCCCGCTTCAGCGCCTATAGTCTCATGAAGTTCCGATAGGTGTCGTCGCTATACGTAGCCTTCAAAATGGCGTTCCAAGTAGACAGCTGTCACTGAGTTTCCTTTGGGAGAAAACCAGAGCAACACATGTAATCATAGGCGCTTGCAGAATGTCTACGGAGACCTGACAGTGGGCGGGACCTTTGCCTTTCACGGCCAAGAGGTGCACCAACTGAGCTACCCGAGCACGACTCACGACCCACCCCAAGGCTTTAATTCCGTCTCTTACCTTCCAAACTTAACAGAAACTCGGTTCGCAGGAGAACTTCTGTGAAGTTTGGAGGGTAGGAGACGAGGTATTGGCGGAATTTAAGCTGTGGGGACAGCCCTTAAGTCGTGTTTGCCTAGTTCAGCTGGTGGAGTACTTGCCAGCGAAAGGGAAAGGTCCTGTGTTCGAGTCTCGGTCCGCCACACGGTTTTAATCTGCACGTTGTGAATCAGCTTCAGAAATCAGCAAAGGAGTTGTACAAACTTCTTTAAAAATTTCAGGTTTCTTTGTGTTAAAGATTCTAAGGTGTCATCAGTATTGCAGTTTTAAATTGAAGGTTTTGGGCATACGTACTCCCATTAAGGAGATATATTCTCCTCAAATTATAGACATTGTGGCCTGTATTGTTCTGTATCTCTGAAGGCGGAATAAGCAAGTGGTCGGCGAATGTTAAGCCGTAATCTCCTTTATTACAATTAGGGCTTACAGGAGAAGGTGCTGTGAAGTTTCCACTGCAGCACTGAACTATTGCAGCTGTAGAGAGGTGGGAGAATGATGGCGGAGAAACGTTCCAAAGTATTTGAGTGAGACACTGTCGTTAACTACCGCGCTTTATCGACGGACTGGCGCCAGTCGCTGCGTCGTTAACGCTGCCATAAAGTCTGTCGCTATGCCACGAAACTGCACGTCTCTATACGACGCGACGCTGATGGCCGATCGACGGCGTCTTAACATTTACCGCTATAAGATGATAGTCAGTTTGCCCTCCCTCAGCAGTAAAACAGTTTCTCCCGCATAAGGCAGCCAATTATGAAACCTTCCCCTTCCGTGTAATGGTAAATATCAACCTTTCTCTGTTGTTAATGCTTGGAATCCGTTAGTGGGCGTACTCACGACGACTTAGTAACGATGGAAGGTGATGTGCTTCCTGTAGTGCTTGCAACGCACGATACGGTCAATGCAGAGGTCATGCGGTGAAGGTACGAAATTGAGGCACCATTTTTAAGCACATATTTATTAGGTCGCTTTCTTGTCAGTTTGTTCGATACAGATTTTGCAACTGATTTTAAATTAACTTTTCGATGAGCTACAGACTTGAAAATTTTATCTTAGCTCAGATCTGGATGGCAGTGCAATATTGACTCGCTTTCTTGCCTGGTGTGCGGTGGAGGATACTTTCTGTACCACTGCTATTTCCCCCTTTTCCTGTTCCACTTTTCGTGGTAAGAACGCTTGCTGGTAGCTCTACGTGTGAGTTCGATTCTCTCTGTTACCTTCGAGATCTTTTCGTGAGATAGTCGTAGGAGGAAGTAGTGCATTGGTTGTCGACTCGGGTGAAGAGAAACTGAAATAATCCTGGAATCGACTACATATCCCTGTTGTAATCTCATGAAAATGTTTGACATCGATTGAAGAATTTGACACACAGAAGACTAAAACCCAGAAAGTTATTATTTAAATAAAAAACTTTTTAATATAACTCGTTTTTAAAACGGACTAAAAAGCTAAAAATAATTTCTCGTAGCACCATGCAGGATCCTAATCCCATGCAGAGAGTCCTGAAAATTTGTGCTTGTGAGTTATTAATAGCTGTGAAAATTCTTGTAGCATTTAAAACGAAAAACATGGGCCGCATGCAAACGCAGTTTATGCATGAATACTTCACCTCCTTACTATTATCTATTTCATGCGCCTTACGTTAGCATTAGCAGTCACTTGTGAGGAATGGTGTCAAAATCATTTGACATACCTTGTCGATAGCACTCGTTGCTTCCTGAAAATATAGAGCCGGTTGTGTTTCACAAGAACGACACCTTCCGAACCCGTGTTGGGTGTTTGTCAATAAATCGTTTTCTTCCAGGTAATTCATAATGTTGGAATACAGTGTTATGTACCAAAATGCTACTGCAGATCGACGTCGTGCCGCGCGGGATTAGCCAAGCGGTCTAGGGCGCTGCATTCATGGACTGTGCGGCTGGTCCCGGCGGCTCAAAATGGCTCTGAGCAGTATGGGACTTAACTTCTGAGGTCAGCAGTCCCCTAGAACTTAGAACTACTTAAACCTAACTAAACTAAGGACATCACACACACCCATGCCCGAGGCAGGATTCGAACCTGCGACCGCAGCGGTCGCGCGGTTCCAGACTGTAGCGCCTAGAACCGCTCGGCCAACCCGGCCGGCAGGTCCCGGCGGAGGTTCGAGTCCTCCCTCGGACATGGGTGTGTGTGTTTGCCCTTAGGATAATTTAGGTTAAGTAGTGTGTAAGCTTAGGGACTAATGACCTTAGCAGTTAAGTCCTATAAGAGTTCACACACATTTCACACACTCACAGATCGACGTTGTTGATACTAGTCTATAATTCAGTGGGTTACCCATATTTCCTTTTTCGAATATGCGTGTTGGTGTGCAACTTTACAGTCATTAGGTACGAATCTTTCGACGAGCGAGTGGTTGTATATGATTGCTAAGTATGGAGCTACTGTATCAGCATACTCCAAAAGGAACCTAACTGGTATGCTGTCTGGACCGGAGCATTGCCTTTATTAAGCGATTCAAGCTGCTTCGTTGCACCGAGGATATGTACTTCTTAAGTTACTCATGTTGGCAGCAGTTCTTGATTGGAATTGTGGAATATTTATTTCGTCTTCTTCGGTGAAAGAATTTCGTTCGGAAAACAGTGTTTAGTAACTCTGCTTTAGTGGCACTGTCATTAGTAATATTACCATTGCTATTGCGCAGTGAAGGTATTGATTGCGTCTTGTTTCTGGTGTACTTTACATACGATCTCTTTGCGTTTGATGCCATATTTCGAGACAGAGTTTTGATTTGGAGACTGTTAAAAGCATATCGTACTGAAGATAGTGCTAGTAAACATCGTCAATCTTGTGCATTTTCAGTTCTTTTAAGTTTGGCTTGCTTTTTCCTTTGCTTCTGCGACAGTGTTCTGACATGTCTCGTGTACCATGGGTCTATCAGTAGCATATCTTATTAATCTGTTCTCGCATTTTGGTGAAAGGCAGACATCCAACGTATCCATATACCTAATTCCTGCAGCCGAGTGAGCGAACTAGTTGTTTCTTGGGGATACTTACCGGCAACCACATGAGTAGACAGCTTGCAAATGGGACCAAAGATAACTAAGTTTCGAGGCGTAAATTGAAATTTACGTCCAAGTTCTGCTTCAGATCGCATAGAAACGCTCTCTAAGCGAACTCATTACATCTGTCATTGTTTTGGAAAATTGTGGCAAGATCTTGTGGGACCAAACTGCTGAGGTCGTCGGGCACTACTTAATCTAACTTAAACTAACTTACGCTAAGAGCAGCACACACACACACACACACACACACACACACACACACACACACACACATATATATATATATATATATATATGTCCGAGAGAGGACTCTAACCTTGACGTGGGAAGCCGCGCGGACCGTGACAAGGCGCCACGGACCGTGACAAGGCGCCACAGACCGCGCGGCTACCCCGCGCGGCTGTCATTGTTTGTTCTTGATGGTGTTGAGACAGCAACCAGCCACAAACTTATTTTCAGTTCCTTTATTCAACAGGTACCGTTACCGTTTTCGAATCATTACGATTCATCTTCAAACGATTTTCATGCTTTCATTACAAATGCGGTGCGTTTTTTCACAGATTAAATGTCGTAAAATGTCGGTTTGGAGCTCTTGTTTTCATAGTTTTCGTACATTCCCACTGCATTCTTATTGTTGCACACGTAAATTTTCCTTACTGAACACTTTAGATTTGTCACAGAATCGATTTTACGTGTGCAACGATAAGAATGCAGTGGGAATGTACGAAAACTATGAAAACGAACACTCCAAACCGACATTTCTCGACAATTAATCTGTAAAAAAAACGCACCACATGTTGTAATGAAAACATGAAAACCATCTGAAGATGAATCGTAATGATTTGAAACCGGTAACGGAACCTTTAGAATAAAAGAATGGTAAGTAAATGTGTGGCTGGTTGCTGTCTCAACACCATCAACATTTGTCTTCAAATAACAACCATGTCATCATATTACAAATTTGTATTGTTTGTTCTTCTTCTTGACGTTCGTGCACCCACACACACAGCCACTAGTGACTCCACAACAGTATCACGCTGTCCATTCATATCAGCCATCGCTTCACAAGTGAAACACTGCAATACGGAAACAAAACAATACAATACTGACGGTTGTGTCTTGGTCAGCTTTAAAGCAGGGATGCTAATGACACAAATTTTGATTTCCCCACTGTACAAAGTCAAGAGGCGTACGGGGAGTTGTCAGACGCCGCTTGCGTTTAACGAGTAGCGAGGGAACCAGTAGGTGAGGGGCGCAACCAGGTGATCCCCAGTGCAGCGCGACTGCGTCTGTACGTTGCGGCTGAGGCGGCTGCAGCAGCAGCAGCAGCAGCGGGTCGCTCCGGAGGCGGTGACCCGGTGGAGAGTACTCGCAGATCCCCTGCTGCTTAGGCGGGATCGCAGACACCACTCGGGGCACAATGCGGCCGGGGCCGCGCAGGTGATTACCGTTTTATGGGACCGCCCCTTTGTTTCGGCCGCCTTTGTTCTTCCGGCCCGGGGCACGGACCTCCGAGCTATGCCTACCCAGAAGGGTGACTGCGGGCGCGGGGAGCTCCTGCAGGGGCCGCGGCCCTGGATTCTGCAGTCCGGTCGTTCAGCAGAACTTCTCTAGTGCCGCCACGCTCTCAGAGGGTGGCGATGTCACGCTAATACACTACTGGCAATTAAAATTGCTACACCGAGAAGAAATGCAGATGATAAACGGGTATTCATTGGACAAATATATTATACTAGAACTGACACGTGATTACATTTTCACGCAGTTTGGGTGCATAGATCCTGAGGAATCAGTACCCAGAACAACCACCTTTGGCCGTAATAACGGCCTTGATACGCCTGGGCATTGAGTCAAACAGAGCTTGGATGACGTGTACAGGTACAGCTGCACATGTAGCTTCAACACGATACCACAGTTCATCAAGAGTAGTGACTGGTGTTGTGACGAGCCAGTTGCTCGGCCACCGTTGACCAGACGTTTTCAGTTGGTGAGAGATCTGAAGAATGTGATGGCCAGGGCAGCAGTCGAACATTTTCTGTATCCAGAAACGCCCGTACAGGACCTGCAACATGCGGTCGTGCTTTATCCTGCTGGAATGTAGGGTTTCGCAGGGATCGAATGAAGGGTAGAGCCACGGGTCGTAACACATCTGAAATGTAACGTCCACTGTTCAAAATGCCGTCAATGCGAACAAGAGGTGACCGAGACGTGTAACCAATGGCACCCCATACCATCACGCCGGGTGATACACCAGTATGGCGATGACGAATACACGCTTCCAATGTGCGTTCACCGCGATGTCACCAAACACGGATGCGACTGTACACAGAACCTGGATTCATCCGAAAAAATGACGTTTTGCCATTTGTGTATCCAGGTTCGTCGTTGAGTACACCATCACAAGCGCTCCTGTCTGTGATGCAGCGTCAAGGGTAGCCGCAGCCATGGTCTCCGAGCGGATAGTCCGTGCTGCTGCAAACGTCGTCGAACTGTTCGTTCGCGGGTCGCTCCGGAGGCGGTGACCCGGTGGAGAGTACTCGCAGATCCCCTGCTGCTTAGGCGGGATCGCAGACACCACTCGGGGCACAATGCGGCCGGGGCCGCGCAGGTGTTGTTTTGCACATGTCCCCATCTGTTGACTCAGGGATCGAGACGTGGCTGCACGATCCGTTACAGCCATTCAGATAAGATGCCTGTCATCTCGAGTGCTAGTGACGCGAGGCCGTTGGGATCCAGCACGGCGCTCCGCATTACCCTCCTGAACCCACCGATTCCATATTCTGCTAACAGTCATTGGATCTCGACCAACGCGAGCAGCAATGTCGCGATACGATAAACCGCGATCTCGATAGGCTGCAATCCGATCTTTATCAAAGTCGGAAACGTGATGGTACGCATTTCTCCTCCTTACACGAGGCATCACAACAACGTTTCACGAGGCAACGCCGGTCAACTGCTGTTTGTGTATGAGAAATCGGTTGGAAACTTTCCTCATGTCAGCACGTTGTAGGTTTCGTCACCGGCGCCATATTTGTGAATGCTCTGAAAAGCTAATCATTTGTATATCACAGCATCTTCTTCCTGTCGGTTAAATTTCGCGTCTGTAGCACGTCATCTTCGTGGTGTAGCAATTTTAATGGCCAGTAGTGTATAAGAAAGAAATTACGTAGAAATAAGTAGAGCAAGAAGTCAAAGCCAAAATATAGTTGATACACTTTATTAATTATTTAGTAAGGAAATCTGCATATTAATTCTATGTAAACTAACCTCACGAAACAGAGGAGACCGGAGCACTTCTACGCACGGGGCACGTTTACACAGAGCATTTTTCTCGGGAACCATTCTTGCTACAGTGCTACCGACAATGCCATCTACTGAGGGCTCTCACAAACTTCACGGAGCCAGTCGAGTGAACATATTTATGTTTTTGTGCAAGGCGAGAAAATTTTATTGCTCAGATATCGAAGCCGCTACGGAGTGTACCTTTTAGAATTGAAAATACATAAATACATCTTCGTTCAGAAGAGATTATTCAACTTTACAAGGTGGATTTGGATAATTGGAAAGCCTGAACGTTACTGCTGCAGTTTAGAAACTAATTCAAACATGTCGATGGGAAACGTTTTACGCACTTTTATGCACTATTTAGCACTGATACTCCAGTCAAGGAAACTATAAAACAACAACAGTTGGAAATGCAATCCAAAAAATGAAAGGAAGGAGAATGAAAAGTAGAAATAACTAAACAGAAGTTATTTAAACCTAATGACTCTGAAGTAGAAAGAATTAAATACCTGAGAGCAAGGACTGATAAGCGTAAGAAATTGGTGAAAGCAAGAACAAGAAAAAATGTGGATAGCTCTACTTCTGATATCATTCGTGGTCTGCACAAATGCAGGTTTTCACGTAGTAGCTCTCTACGTTGTCCTGCATTTTACCATCCTCTTAAAAAAATGTTCAAATGTGTGTGGAATCTTATGGGACTTAACTGCTAAGGTCCTCAGTCCCTAAGCTTACACACTACTTAACCTAAATTATCCTAAGGAGAAACACACACACCCATGCCCGAGGGAGGACTCGAACCTCCGCCGGGACGAGCCGCACTGTCCATGACTGCAGCGCCTGAGACCGCTCGACTAATCCCGCGCGGCACCATCCTCTTAATGTCAGTGTAATTTCTACTTCCCTTATTGTCGTCTATCATCTTGTATCTCCTCCTTCCTCTCGATCATCTCTTACAGGTTAGTTCTTACCAAGCGTCTGTTAGCAAGTACTCCAGTCTCAAGGAATGTCCCATCCAGCTCATGTTTCTTTCTCTTATAATGTGCAGCACTCTGATGATGTGAATGAAAAAAGCCTTTTTATTTATTGCTTGGAACTGTGCTGTCAATAAAAAGAAACCAAGAATCGGTCGAGTGCCTTAGATTAAAAGCTGGGCTCACGAAGATTGTGCCACAGAAAACACATTTTTGTGTGCATAAATTGCAACTCGGACAATGATAATGAATTGGCCTTTAATTAACATTCAAACTTCTATCTAGGCCATATTGTTCTAAAAGGTGGAAGTTCGCCAAAAAGTTTGTCTACTGCCAGAAAAATTTTGAACTTTACCACGTTAATTAGAGTAAGTAAACCTGTAATTTTGTTTGATATCGATGAGACACATTTTGAGTAATTTTAGTATTATGATTTGGATACTTATTATTGTGTTGCATGACATGCGTAAGCGTGCACCCATAGATGTGTAAACTTGCCCAATACCTGGCACTTTGACCCCATATAAAATAACAGGCTGGGCAAATAAAAGTGGTCCGGATGAGTGGACCTGAACGTTTGCACATAACCATGCCCCAACAGGTTGGAGCAACTGCCCCACAGTCGGCCGAACCTTGGAGCATATTTACACAATCTTCACGTCTGATAAACTTTTTAGCAGAGGTCAGTCTGGTAGCGTGACTAGCTGGCCACCTAGGCCGCCGGACCCGTCAGTGTGCGATTACTTCGTGTGGGGAGCCTTCAAGTCTAAAGTGTATCGCAACAACTCTCGTAGTCTTCAAGAATTTCAGCAGCACATATCGGATGAGACTGCATCAGTTCCAGCAGTCCAACTTCGATCTACCTTCAGCAGCTTGCTAACTGGGCCCAAACGTGCCAAGAGATGAATTGTTGTCACTTTCAACATCTGGTATAGTCAGGTTAGTACTGTATTTCCTTTCCTCCCCTTTGTTTCTTTGCACTCTGGATCTCTGTTCTTCGGGCCATTTTTCCCCCCACGCTGCACTCTTAAATATAATGTTGAGTTAGAAGGATAGATACCAAGTTATACTCTAATAACCATTTTATAAGACTAAACTATTTCAAACACGATAAACCTAATGAAAGAATTTAAAAAATTCCTAAAATAAATCCGCGTAAATGTGCCTCGGTCTCCTCTACTAATAGCCTCCGTAAAATCTAAATATCTGAACAAAAAATATACAGTAAATTTAACAATATTTAATTGGCTACACTGCTGATAAAATATTCATATTTTTTAAAAAACTGGCATAGTGCCAAATGGAAGCAAGCGACCTTCACAAATGTTTGAAAATAATTTATTACGTCACGATCTTTCTGTACTGTGTGGCAGTACGATGTACATTCATTGACACATATTAAACTTCATGATGTTCATACTGTCTAATTTAATACGTTGACGATACTTTTTAGTGCGCTAATCACATCTGAAGATGGAAACTTGGCGTCGAAGCCAGTAATTTGAATATTAGATATTTTAAAACAATCGTGCCGTAATAAATTATTATTAAAATATTTATGACTTATGCTTACACTTAGTGGCAAGCTGTGTGTTATAGACGACATATCCGGCTTCTAACAAGACAACACGAGACACAAGTAAAAAATAAATGTTAGTATATTTGACTTTAATAACGTAATACAAACTTTTTTTCACAATGTAAAGTGCACAATATTGTTGAATGTTGTCCGCTGGCTGTCATTTATTGAGGTAAAATATGTACTAATTTTATAGAGCGTATGCATCAGAGTATAATCTTCTTTTAATAAAAACAGTAATATTGTATAAAGTTTTGTAAGTAAACCAGAAGAACGACAACCATTTGCTTTAACAAACTAGTCCCACGAACCTTCATTTGCCTCGTGCTTCCAGGAGCCATTGCTGAAATGTGAGAAGCGCTGTTATCTATTTGGATCACTGGAGGTAGTGTTTGAATTGATATTCCCTCCCTTCAGTTTTCCTCTTCTCTTGCATCACTTCCTCAGTTATTGCCTTTCCTGTAATAATATTTCCCCTTTCAAAGTAATATGAAGCATTATTAGAACGAATAATAAGCAAAGTAATATGATATCGACTGCCTGTTTCTCATAGGCCTATGAAATGTGGTCGCCGTGACTTTACACATGAACTACGATTTATCTATGGAAGCACAGTTTTGAGGCACTAAACCCACTGTTCACTTCATTCTCTTTGGTAGATTTGGGATGGGGAGCTGTTAACAGAATTACAGCATTTTTGTAGAAGGAAATATAGCTAAATGAAAAATTTTATCCTTTCCATCGTGAAGTCATGCTTCGCTGCTCATTGCTTCTGACGCACATCTTTTGCTCTGAGAATGACAAATAGTGGGTGTGGTCTTCCTGCTAAGTTTGTCTGATGAGATAAAGTCGACGACAGCACTTTGCGAACGAACGTAATTTCGCCCGTTGTATCGTTTATGACATAAGGGGTCACTAGAGATTGAAAGTGCGCACTGGTCACTCTGGAACGCTGTATGTGATGAAGAAATGTTATCTGACCTACAGCCTAGGCAACTCTGCGTTACGTTCCACTGTGGCTTCTCACTGCTAGCATCTTTCTCTCTCGCTCGTCTAACTGTCCAATGCCATTTTAAACATAAGGAGACTAGCTGAGTAACCGGCGTGTGAATTGCTTACAGCATTCTGTTATTCCATCTCCTCCTCCCCCCCCCCCCCCCCCCTCTCCCCGTCCATCTCTTTTTCTTCTCTTTCTCCGTCAATTTAGTCCTCTCCCTCTCTCATTTCATCTCTGGCTCCCCCTCTCTCTGCCCATCTCTTCGCCCCCCCCCCCGTATTTGTCCTGTCCGTTCTCCTCCCCCTTCTCTGCCCACAATCTCCTCTCAACACCTGTATCCATCTCCTCTTTGCTATTTGTCCACTTCCTCCTGCCTCTTCTCTCTCCACGTGATAACGCTCACCCCAAATAGGAGCCTGATGGTTCTTACCCCCACAGTATTTGTTTCCAGTTCAACTAATATGTGTACAAAATTTGGTTAAATCATTCTAGGATTGTAGCATGGGCTTTTTAACCGTGGGTTTGCCCACGTACGCACATGTCAAACATATTTTACATGTATCTAAAATATTTCACCCATATTTTTACACATATTTGACTTGTAACTCCAGCGAATATCAGTTTCTTGCAGCTCAGTGTTTATGACGTCGTATATCGTAAACTATATACCGTACAATGATATAATTTTACTGGTTCGTTCAGTGATATATGTGAATACTGTTAGTAGCAAAGAAGAAACAAATTAAAACATCATGCTACATGCGCAAATTTTAAAGCATGAACATCTAAAATGTAGCAAGCGAAAACTTTTTTCCCCTTGATCATTTTGTGGGGGTCGTCAGCGAAAGAAAGTTACGTGGAGGTTTGAAATTATGTGTAAAGTTTCTTGCAAGTCAGTGAGTGCCAAATACTGGATGACTAAAATATGAGTATTCGCCCGTCGTGGTATTGATAGGTACGTGGTTCTTATCCCAACAGGGATTCTTGCCAGACAGTAAACGATGTGCGTGGCGAGTTGGTTGAAATTGGTTCAGTGGTTCAGGAGGAGATGGGAAACATCCAGACATACATGCAGGTTAACAATTATTGAATTATATGAAATAAAATAGTCCTAACTTCTGAACGGATTCCGTTAGGACGTTCAACCTGCGCGGTTGGCCGCGGGGCACGATGGGAATTAGTATGGTTTGGTTTAGCGACGAAGCCCAGTTTCATTTGGATGCGTTCGTCAATAAGCGAAATTGGTGAATTGGGGGACTGAGAATCCGCATTTCACGATCGAGAAGTCTCTTCACCCTCAGCGGATGATTATGTGATGGGAAACGTCCAGTCGCGGAATAATCTGTGGGATATTCCTTGATGGCACGGTGACTACGGAACAGTACGTGAAGCTTTTGGAAGATGATTTTATCACCATTATCCAAAGTGACCCTGATTTCGACAAGATGTGGTTTATGCAAGACGCAGCTCCACCCAGACGAAACAGGAGAGTGTTTGGTGATCTGGAGGAACACTTTGGGGACCGCATTCTGGATCTTGGGCACACAGAGGCCACTGGCATGGGCCTCAGTTGGCTCCGTAGTATCCAGATATGAACACATTAAACTCCTTTTTGTGGGGCTATGTTAAAGACAAGCTGTACAGCAATAACCCCAAAACCATTGCTGAGCTGAAAACAGCCATTCAGGAGGTCATCGATATCATCGACTTTTCGACACTTCAGCGGATCATGCGGAATTTCGCTATTCCTCTGGGCCACATCATCGCAAATGATGGCAGGCATGTCGCACATGTCATAACCTAAATCCGAATATGTGTAATAACGTTTACATGTTGAATAAAATGTGTGCACGTCGTAGTTTGTAACTAATTTACGTTTTTTTCGTATAGTTCAATAATTGTCATCATGTACATACGTACATACGTTTATATAACATTAGTGGATGTTTTCACTTGGTGAGACGAGTACACCAGTGAACTATAGTTCTGCTCTGGACACTCCTTTTATTCCACAAAAGAATTTTCAAGTCGGGGTGCTGGTTTCGTTTCATTAATCGATTTCCCTGACATTAAGAGGCTTTTTCAGTTTGGAACTGCAACGAGACGCTAACAGGAGAACATGTAAATAAAACATATGATGCCACTAAGTGCAATTTACTTTCAACTTGTAACGTGCAAAACTTCTCGCATTGCTACAGAAACGTACACGGTAGCGCTCATACAGTATACAGAGTGAAAAGTATTTAAACCGACAAACTCTCATTTTTTCCTATGGGGAATATTTAAACCAGTAGAGGAAGATTTCTCTGGAGGCAAATTGTTTAAACCAACAAACACTTTTCCATTTTTTTATGACCAAGAGACACCACATTAACACAACCCAATTTCAATTACAGTAGATTTTCAAAAATGCCTCCATTGACACGTAAACAAAGGTTACACAGTCGGATCATGTTCTGTCTAACACGGGCAAACATTGCAGGAGTTTCCTGAATTGTTCCTGCTGGTGCTACTATCCGGGCAACCAGATCCTCTTCTGATGCAACAAAGGTTGCGTAAACAAGGTTGCGCATCTCTGCCCACACAAAAAATCCAGAGCGGACATATCTGGTGATCGAGCAGGCCGTGGTACAGGACCACCTCTGCCAATCCACGTTTCTGGGAGCTGTCGGTCCAGGAATCGACGCACACGACGACTGAAATGTGCCGGCGCCCCGTCATGTTAGAACCACATGCGTTATCTTGTAGGGAGCCGGACGTCTTCCAGCAATTCTGGCAATGCTCTGGCGAGCAAATTGTAATAGTACCCGCCATTTAATGGTCTAGGTAGCAGATACGGCCCAATTAAACAGTCCCCAACAACACCGACCCACACATTAACGAAGAACCGCACTTGATGAGCGCTAGTAACTGTGGCATGTGGGTTATCCTCATCCAAACATGCGAATTGTGCATGTTTAAGACTCCATCACACCCGAACGTTGCGAACGATGTGTAGGATGCATTTCACACTGTTCGAGGTACCACTGCGAAAACTGTGCTCTGGGTGGATAATCAACTGTTTCCAGGTTGTGAACACGCTGTAAGTGAAATGGACGTAACAATTGCTCTCGAAGAATTGTTCTTACATTCTTCTGATTCGTCCCCATGTTATGTGTAGTGCTGATTGAAGGACCCCGCTCCACATGCTGCATGACAGCTTCCTCAAATTGCCGCGTTCTTACCGTACGACCGCATTCCTGTCCAGGTAATCCGCTACATGACCCGGTCTCACGCAGACGTTGGTACACAGCAGCAAAGGTCGTATGATGCGGGACACGGCGATTAGGATATTGTTGTTGATAAACCCGCTGTGCAGCTAGTCCGTTGTGGTGCGCTAACAACTGAAGAGCGTAATACGCCCTCCACCAGTTTAAATAATCCTCATAGTAAAAAATGACATTAGGGAAAAATATTTGTTTTGATGTCCCCAACAACCTCCAAGAGTTTGTCGGTTTAAATACTTTTCACCCTGTATAACATTCCGTTACCTGCTTGCAGCAAACTTTTTTGCGCGGATGGTCAGGGAGAGAGAAATTGTGCACTTGACATCTATCTCCCTCTCGCGCTGTCTGCATCTTTCGCTGGTGGATGCCTGAGATGTGGATTCCTGGAGTTCAGTAGTCAGCTTTTACCCGCCACATCCTGTAGCTTTAAACCGCAGAGCGGCGCTGCGGTCGCGTCGAATTACAGTCGAGTTTTCCCGGGGGTAAGGGAGAGAGAGAGAGAGAGAGAGAGAGAGAGAGGTGGAGGGAAGGAGAGAAAACGCCCGCCGACATTTAAAGGGCGTCGGAGATTGCAGCTGACGCCCTTACAGTCTGCGGGCTTCGCTCACAGGGCCGGATTTTTTCGTTTTTGCCTCCTGTAAACGTAGGCAGACCAAACAACCCGAGGTAGCACCGGCCGCCAGGTGAGAGCAGCCGTCGGAACTAGCTTAGGCCTTAAGCACCACCCTCGTTGAATGTTCTCGAGTCCGCGACTCGTCATCTGCAGTTACCTTTGGGGATGCCCATTAATTACGTGAGCTCAAAAAATGGGAGGGAGAAGAAGTCCGGCAGAAATCTCACAAAATCTCATTAAAGATGAGGGGGGGCTATGAAAATCTCGCGTCAGAGGATATACATTATTATAGCGGACAGTATTTTGCTTTGGATAGCAAATCCCGAGCGTAGACAATATTAAAGTGCCCAACAGTGTTTATGGCCTCCGTGAGCTGAATGCTTTAAGCGTGTGCATGCCCGCAATTTTCCGATCTGAAACAAGAGCCACACCATGTGTCAGATTTCATACGGGTAGCTTCCTGCCGCGCCGATCGAAACCACTGCGTGTCAGCCAGTGAGGGAGTCACTCGTGATATTCTGCAACGCATATAAAGTCGATATTTTGTGTTAAAAATAAATTTGTGTAAAAACTATTACAGTATGTGTGTTAAGCATGCCGACAAGTCGAAACAAAAGCGCAGCCAAGAAGTTAATCGTTTGTGGAAGGAAGCTAAGCCGAAGTTCACCGACGATATTCTCTTAGTGATCGCATAAATCAAGAGATTGAAGAACTAGGTAATCATATGGTTCAAAGGAAGGTACGAACAATGCTGTCTTTCATTTGCAAAGTAAGTAAAGGTCCAATGACATTTCCTTTCGCTCCCCTAATACAAACATAATGAATAAAAGGTCATTTTTTCATGGATCTGCGGGGTGGTTAGTACTACTTCGCGGAGTTTTTGTCCGACAATCTGTATGTTTGTCTGTCCGTTCGAATACTACTCAGGATTCCCAAGGTTAAAGAAAATTTGTTAAAAATGCTGTTTAATACACAGTCTAAATCAATGTACTACTTTTTTCCGTGAAATTAGAGGTGAAAATGATAACTACGATGAAGGTGCTCTATAACGAGTTTAATGAAATTAATTCTCTTGAATGCTGCCAAATGGCCGAGAATATTCAGAAAAGTCTATTATTATAACTAATAACATATTCTTTCATAAAATTAATTTCAGGTACCTAGCAGTATTTTCAGGAGTATGAAGCAAAAGCAAAAAACATAGATAAGTTTAATTATTTAAAAACTGTAGGGTAAGCCCCACGTGATGGGGAGGTGGGAGTCCCACAACATCTCACCAAGGGGGAGTTGGGTCCATTAATGGACGACCCTTTTCCTTTCGCTCCCTTAACACAAACATAAACGAGAATAGTTCCCTCACTTCTTCCATAGATTGATCAATGTAAGTGCTTTGTGACTCAAAAGAATAAAGCAAAAGGAAAAAAAAAACTAGTACCGAGAATAGAATTTACACTCTACATCTGTAGCCATACTCTGCAACCCGCCTTACGGTGAGAGGCACAGGTTATTTCCGCTAGCACTATCTTTCACCCCTTTCTTTTTGCATACACGAATGGCACGTGAAAAGCAATGATTGTTGGTAAATATCCGTATGACCTCTAATTAAAGGCATTGTTGCAATAACCAAATATATCCACTTAGGCATAAAATAAAATTTTGCTATCATTCCACAGTTTGAAAACTGCTCAATCGTGTGGTGTAAGAAAGAGACCTGTCTGTAGGGATCAATAAACAATAACATAGGGAATGTACTTGTTGACGTCGGCTGTTTTGTCAAGAACAAGACATGTCAAGGGCTTGCCTTGTCATTGCCCCAAACAGTTGTCAGATTCTGGCACGTGAAGTACATCCAACAAGTTCACTTTGGTTCATGTTAGACAAGAGTTATTCTTAGACTTCCTGTCCCACATCTAAAGCTGTTTCCGTCCAACACGACGAATGCTGATAATGAGAAGTTAACTGTTTCAAAGTGCAAATTCTTTGAATACTCCACTGAAAGGAAGCCTTTACTTCGCAGTGGTGTATTATTATCACAACTTGTGTATCATGAGTTCGTCATTCAGAGAGCCTCAACTACGTTGAATTCTCCCGAGGAAAAATTTTATGAAGTGCCTTTGGTGGTTAAAGTTGCGAAATATAAAGATGCCATGAAGCTCCACAGGTATGGGCCGGGCTCGGACACTGAACTTTATAATAAATTGGTCTGTGGCAGAATTGTTACGTGTGCTACATACAGTTCATGAGAAGCGCAATTAACTTCTGTAAAGGTGACTCTTATTATGGTACGCTTTTATAAATTATCAGACCCCACATAACATTCAATAACCTGAAAGGATGCACAGTGCTATTAGTTATTGTTTCCTTAGTTACTGTTTATTTATTTGACATCATATTAAAAACAAAGTTGTTTGGTGCAAGAGGGAGACAAGTCCATTTTTCTAAAATACATTAAATATCATAATTAATCTTTATTTGCTTATGTAATAAGATACTGCAGTGTGCTGGTGACCTAAATAAAGACTTGAAAAAGAAAGGTCTATTGCAACATTTTTTTTCAAAATGGACAATTTTTTTGTTTTAAACGAAATTACGTAAACGTAACAACTGGTTATTGCACTAATGCCTTCCATTTCTTTAATTTTCTTGTCGTTACCTTTACGCGAAGCATACGTGGGAGAAAGTAATGTGTTGCCGGGTTCTTCTTGGAAAGCACGTCCTCTAAACCTCGGCAGTAAGGCCGTGATGCACAAGGCCTCTCCTGTAGCGCCTGCCGCTGAAGCCTGTTGAGCATCTCCCTAGCGCTCTCCCGCCGAGTAAACGATCTCGTGACCAACATTCTACGGATTAATTTCCGTGTTGTTTACCTTTCGGTGACATTGAATAGTCGCATCACCTAAGTAATACACAATACTAGAGGAAAAATACACACGTGCTGTTTACGTTTAACTCAGTCTAATGTGCCGGCGTAAATACCTGAAGCCAGAACGCTGCATAAACGTCTTGTGGCAATTTTATTTTAAGTCTTGTGTGCATCACTGGCTGAGTTCAAAAATGGTTCAAATGGCTCTGAGCACTATGGGACTTAACATCTGAGGTCATCAGTCCCCTAGAACTTAGAACTACTTAAACCTAACTAACCTAAGGACATCACACACATCCACGCCCGAGGCAGGATTCGAACCTGCGACCGTAGCGGTCGCGCGGTTCCAGACTGAAGCGCCTTTAACCGCGTGGCCACACTGGCCGGCACTGGCTGAGTACAGGACTAATTGTCGCGGAAAGCATCGCTCTGATTTAGCGAAATTTATAGAATAATCTTCATCTCGACGCAGAGGCTCTTAATTCTTTCCGTGGTTACTAACAAAAATTGGACTGAAATTCCGCCGTATGCAAGGTACTGTTTGTTTAGTTTTGCTTTATCCAAAAATATTTCATCTCTTCCTGTGTTATCTTCTGTGGGTTTACGCAGGGAAAACCGGAACAAAAGAGAATCGAAGCGTTTGAGATGTGGTGCTACAGAAGAATGTTGAAAATGAGATGGACTGGTAAGATAAAGAATGAGGAGGTTCCCCGCAGAATCGGTGAAGAGAGGAACATTTGGAAAACACTAACAAGAAGAAGGTATAGAATGGTAGAACATCGGGGAATAAACTGTATGGTTCTAGATGGTGCTGTAGAGAGAAAAAAAAACTGTAGGGGGAGGAGGAGGTTTGAATACTCCCAACAAATAATTGGGGACGTAGGGTATAAGCGCTATTCTGAAATGAGGAGTTTAGCGGAGCAGAGAAATTCATGGCCGGCCGCATCAAACCAGAAAGAAGACTCATACAGGGTGTTTCAAAAATGACCGGTATATTTGAAACGGCAATAAAAACTAAACGAGCAGCGATAGAAATACACCGTTTGTTACAATATTCTTGGGACAACAGTACATTTTCAGGCGGACAAACTTTCGAAATTACAATAGTTACAATTTTCAACAACAGATGGCGCTGCAAGTGATGTGAAAGATATAGAAGACAACGCAGTCTGTGGGTGCGCCATTCTGTACGTCGTCTTTCTGCTGTAAGCGTGTGCTGTTCACAACGTGCAAGTGTGCTGTGGACAACATGGTTTATTCCTTAGAACAGAGGATTTTTCTGGTGTTGGAATTCCACCGCCTAGAACACAGTGTTGTTGCAACAAGACCAAGTTTTCAACGGAGGTTTAATGTAACCAAAGGACCGAAAAGCGATACAATAAAGGATCTGTTTGAAAAATTTCAACGGACTGGGAACGAGACGGATGAACGTGCTGGAAAGGTAGGGCGACCGCGTACGGCAACCACAGAGGGCAACGCGTAGCTAGTGCAGCAGGTGATCCAACAGCGGCCTCGGGTTTCCGTTCGCCGTGTTTCAGCTGCTGTCCAAATGACGCCAATGTCCACGTATCGTCTCATGCGCCAGAGTTTACACCTCTATCCATACAAAATTCAAACGCGGCAACCCCTCAGCGCCGCTACCATTGCTGGACGAGAGACATTCGCTAACGATATAGTGCACAGGACTGATGACGGCGATATGCATGTGGGCAGCATTTGGTTTACTGACGAAGCTTATTTTTACCTGGACGGCTTCGTCAATAAACAGAACTGGCGCATATGGGGAACCGAAAAGTCCCATGTTGCAGTCCCATCGTCCCTGCATCCTCAAAAAGTACTGGTATGGGCCGCCATTTTTTCCAAAGGAATCATTGGCCCATTTTTCAGGTCCGAAACGATTACTGCATCACGCTATCTGGACATTCTTCGTGAATTTGTGGCGGTACAAACTGCCTTAGACGACACTGCGAACACCTCGTGGTTTATGCAAGATGGTGCCCGGCCACATCGCACGGCCGACGTCTTTAATTTCCTGAATGAATATTTCGATGATCGTGTGATTGCTTTGTGCTATCCGAAACATACAGGAGGCGGCGTGGATTGGCCTCCCTATTCGCCAGACATGAACCCCTGTGACTTCTTTCTGTGGGGACACTTGAAAGACCAGGTGTACCGCCAGAATCCAGAAACAATTGAACAGCTGAAGCAGTACATCTCATCTGCATGTGAAGCCATTCCGCCAGACACGTTGTCAAAGGTTTCGGGTAATTTCATTCAGAGACTACGCCATATTATTGCTACGCATGGTGGATATGTGGAAAATATCGTAATATAGAGTTTCCCAGACCGCAGCGCCATCTGTTGTTGACAATTGTAAGTACTGTAATTTCGAAAGTTTGTCTGCCTGAAAATGTACTGTTGTCCCAAGCATATTGCAACAAACGGTGTATTTCTATCGCTGCTCGTTTAGTTTGTATTGCCGTTTCAAATATACCGGTCATTTTTGAAACACCCTGTACCTTAAAAATGAAAAAAAAGCCTTTAAAGATTTCGCCTGCTTCTGCTTTCCGGTAAATCTGCAAGTTCAGTCCTTATTTTTGATCCATATCTCCATTATAATACTTTCCATCCTTAGTACGCCAAATACTTCTCTCTTAGACTAAACTTGAAAGTTTCTCACAGTCCTTTTTTCGTATGTGAGAATGTCTATAAGTTCGACTGAAGAATACAGTCTGATTTGAATATCACCGGATATCGTCCGATGTCTGTACGTACATGTATTGTGACACTGCGCCCGTGCAGGCATAGTGATTTGGAAAGAACTGCCGCCTTTGGTCTGTGTCGTTCGGCGACGGAATCCACCGATGTCAGTGCCACCGTGCCTTCGCCGCTGCATTCTGGCGTCGAACACGGGACGTTTTCAAATAGGAGAACCCATCTCGTGATTTTAGGACACTCAGCTTATGGTCATTCTCACTGCTTTCCTCATAATGCAAAATACAACTAGTAATAAAGAAGCAAAACTAAAATAAAGAATTAAGCTGAGACAATGAAATTTTACAGGGCGGGGCAAATAAAAGTGGCCTAGAGATCAGAGTTCCAGGGTACACAGAAACACAGCGGCGGAAAGGATGTTGAAACTGGCCACCATTCATCTCTTGCCACTTTTGGACCCTGTTCAGCAAACTGCAGAAGGCAGATCGAAGCTGGACTGTTGGAATTGCTGCATTCTCATCCGACATGTCCTGTTGCAGTTCTTGAAGACTATGAGGGTTGTTGCGGCACACCCTAGTCTTCAGTGTTCTCCACACAGAGTAACCGCACCCTGACAGATCAGCTGACCTGTGTGGCCAGCTGGGGCCGCGATCAGACTCACCTCTGCTGAGGCGTGGGTATTGTGTAAATGTGTTCCGAGGTTCGGCCGGCTGTGTGGGAAATCGCTCCATCCTGTTAGAGTAACTGCAGGTCTCTTCCTCCTCCGTTAATGCTACATACATTCTCGTCCTATCGTATCCATTCGTCAGGGCCAGTTTTATTTTCCCCACCGTGTATTAGAAAGGAAAAGCTATTCCCCAAACATTTTCAGGTGGACGCCTGAGTGGTTAACTCATTCTCCATGGTGACGCATTCCAGCATCCTTCTCCAGTTGGTTAGAATTCCGTTAAACATTTCTATGTCGACGGAAAGATAAAATTCTACCCGTTCTTTCAGAACTTTGATGATTTCAGTAATCTTGCTTTCATAACAGGAAGAAGCTACCATATATCGACCAACAACAGCTCCCATTCATCGCAGACCAATACGTCCTCTCCGCCTTGCAAGCCAGAGCGGAGAGTGCACCGTGCCTACAGACGACCCTGCCGGCTGCAAGCCTAGCCCCGGCACGCCTCTCCGACTTCAAAGGCGCCGCTGCCCCCTCCGTGAGACAAGAACTCCCTCTAGGGGCTCTAAATCTCCATTGTGAGCACGATACTGGGTCTGTTGTACGCAGCATACACGTGACGAAAATATACTCGAAGACAAAAAGAAAAAGAACTACAAACCACAAAGGCATTATCCGGATGGGACGGAAATCGATAGATGTGATGTACGTATACAGAAAAACAAATGATTACAGATTCAGTAAAATTAGATTATTTCATCAAGAGAAGGAGGTTCACAAACCGAGCAAGCCGATATCACGTTGGTCCAACCTTAGCATTTATGCAAGCAGATATTTGGCTTGGCATTGATTGTTGGATGTCCTTCTGTGAGATATCACGCCCAATTCTGTCCAACTGCTGCATTAGATCGTCAAAATATCGAGGCTGTTTTATGGTCCTGCCCTTAATGCTTCAAACATTCTCAGCTTGGGAGAGATCTGGCGACCTTGTTGATCAAAGTAGGATTTGCCATACACGAAGAAAAGCAGTAGACGGGCCTTATCTTGCTGAAATGTAAGCCCAGGATGACCTACCATGGAGGGCAGCAAAACGAGGCTCTTCTGAGATGTCCTATCTTCCAGGAGTGCTAGGTCTGTAAAGGTTCGCAGGAGAGCTTCCGTGAAATTTGGAAGGTAGGAGACGAGTTACTAACAGAAGTAAAGCTCTGAGGACGCGGTGTGAGTTGTGCTTGGGTAGCTGAGATTGTAGAGCACTTCCCCGCGAAAGGCAAAGGTCTCGAGTTCGAGTCTCGGTCCGGCACACACTTTTAATCTGCCAGAAAATCTGATATCAGCCGACACTCCGCTGCCGAGTGAAAATCTCATTTCTCGCGTTGTTCCCAAATTTTCGTCCAACCCCTGTAACAGAATTGATGAATAACACCAACGAGTTTAAATTTCATAGAGTAGCTAACACACGAGTTGCAGTGTTTCTTGCGGCGACCAGCGGCAACTTAGCCGCTATATTGACGGTGGTCAGAAAATTGAGACGAGCCAGTCTATCGTTTGTCTGTGTGTACAGTGAACTGCTTTATTTGGTTTGTTTGGTGAATCGTTTAATTTTTCTTTGTAATTTGTTTAGAGAAATATCAATTCAACACGCTTAAAGTGTGTTTAACTGCCTTGCCGCAGTGGTAACACCGGTTCCCGTCAGATCACCGAAGTTAAGCGCTGTCGGGCTGGGCTAGCACTTGGATGGGTGACCAACCGATCTGTCGAGCGTTGCTGGCAATCGGGGTGCACTTAGCCCTTGTGAGGCAAACTGAGGAGCTATTTGATTGAAGAGTAGTGGCTCCAGTCTCGGAAACTGACATGCGGCCGGGAGAGCGGTTTGCTGACCACATGCCCCTCCATATCCGCATCCAGTAACTCCCGTGGGCTGGGGATGACACGGCGGCCTGTCGGTAGCGTTGGGCCTTCATGGCCTGTTCGGGAGGAGTTAAGTTTAGTTTTTAGAGTGTGGTTAGTGTTCATTTGCACGAAGCGAAGTAGCTAACGTACAGATGTATGGTAAATATGAAATTGTACAAATTGTTGCGAACTACAACGGGGTTCATCTGCTCAAATCACTTTTAAGAGAACTGTGTGTACGACACAAATGATCAGACGCGCCTTTTATTCAAGGCAAAAGAAAAAGAAAAAAAGATGAAATCTCACAACTAGGACGCAGAAAGCGAGCTTTCGACAAGTCGATCAATAATACTCTTAATGATTCATCAGTAGCACGTAGTAAGTCAGTAATTTAGTAATTATACAGCTTTTACATCTCTACATTTTTTTTAGCTGACCACAAAGCATTTCGAAGTTTACTCCATAACCTTCAAGTGGTACCTGCTCATTTTGCACTGATTTACGTTTGCCTTGCGAGCAACAGGAAGTTATTATGGGTGGACGAAAATGTGTTGTGTCGTCTTGCAGTTTCATCTACATCGAAAAATTTATCCATATTTCGACTGAAACTTCCCTTGTCGCTGTCAGTGTACACATAAATCAACGCTGTTTACTGTTTCTTGAGAAAAAAGAAGCTAACACAACGGCTCATCCAACAAACTCTAACAGACACAACTTCAGCGGAGAATCTCACAACCTTTTCCCAAGACTGGCGTCCGGCAGGGCAACGGCCTCTCTCTACTACTTCTCAACATCGTTTTAGACAAAATCATCAACGAATGGGAATAAGAACTGAAAATCAAAACATCTGGAAACACATCAGACTAGGAAAAGAGGAGGATAACATCGACGTCACATGCCTAGCCTTCGCTGTGACCCCGCAATCCTTTGTGGTGATAAACAAACAACAATCCATCAGATTGAAGTCCTCAAAGAATGTGCCGAGAAATTTGGACTGCAAATTTCTTTTTCTAAAGCTAAATTCATGGTTACAAAACACATCAAAACATAAAATTTAATCACAAAATATGGCACATTAAACGAGGTTAACCGCTTCCAGTACTTAGGAGAAATTATTCATCCTACAGGTACAGAAAGATTAGCACAAAAAACACGGGAACTCAAAATGCGGAAAGCGTATGGTAAAGCTGCGAGAGTCTACAATAAAAAATGCGTGAACAGCAACACAAAAGTTCGACACTGCATGACTGTTATCAAACTTGAAAGACTCTACGCCAGCGAGACTCTAAACCTTAATTGCAAAAGAGACCTCGGAAATACCAAAAAAGTCTGAAACAAAAATCATCCGCAAAATCAGTCGCAGAAGAATATTCCAATATCGAAACAGATTTCCGCAAATGACGACTGAAATTCTACGGCTACATCATGAAACCAGATGACAACCGACAGCAAAGAAAATTTTGACGTACTGACAGAAACTGAAAACGACAACATTCTGGATAAAACAGTTCCAAATTGATGTAAAAAAACGTCAAAGTCTCACCGACAGACATAGGAGATCGAAACGTCTTCAGACATAAAGTCTACAGCTGGGAAATTTCGTCAGAAGACAAGCCCAAGGTACCTAGAAGGAAGTGGGCAGATGAACGTCGAGCTAAGCATAGCGGGTTGATGAAACAGCTATGGACGAACGAGAAGAGTAACAACCATAGTTCATAATTTGCTTTATGTGATCCTCTAAGGGTCTAAACAATGTAAATAATTAAATAAATCTAACATGAGCTGTTTGAAGTTAGTCAAATTCAAGGCAGGCGACATAGCAGACGACATTAACCACAGAAAAAATGGCAGATGGGTATTCACTTCAAACATTACGGACGTATTGCCACTTGTCACTATATGGAATTTAAACTTGTTGAATAAAATCCAAAGAAGCCGCTCCAGATGTGGGTTGCCTGGATGTAAAGGTTTCAGATTTCCGCGGCACATTAAATGTAAAATTGGAACTCTTCATTGCATTTCCATAATAAAATAGCAGATGGACCATATAAGCAGGGAATTTGAAAAATAAGGTACGCCTGTCGTCCCACGCTAAGACCATTGCGCAACAGTGGCACGTTGTCAGAGGACTGTACACATTTTGGATGTCCTGCAGGTACAGATCTGCTGTGCTATAGATGGGACAGCTGGAAACGTACTCCACAGTTAAAGAACGCGGCCGGCTAGGGTTTCCATTCGGTTCTAGGTGCTACAGTCTGGAATCGCGCGACCGCTACGGTCGCAGGTTCGAATCCTGCTTCGGGCATGGAATTGTGTGATGTCCTTAGGTTAGTTAGGTTTAAGTAGTTCTAAGTTCTAGGGGACTGATGACCTCCGGAGTTAAGTCCCATAGCGCTCAGAGCCATTTGAACCATTAAAGAACGCGGAACAGTACGATTCAGGTTATCAAACCGTTTAGCTTGCACAGAGATCCACCTTCAAACTCTCGCGCTATCTGGATGAAATGCAGTGTTGTGTGCAGGCTTGGTGAAATGATACACTCCTGGAAATTGAAACAAGAACACCGTGAATTCATTGTCCCAGGAAGGGGAAACTTTATTGACACATTCCTGGGGTCAGATACATCACATGATCACACTGACAGAACCACAGGCACATAGACACAGGCAACAGAGCATGCACAATGTCGGCACTAGTACAGTGTATATCCACCTTTCGCAGCAATGCAGGCTGCTATTCTCCCATGGAGACGATCGTTGAGATGCTGGAACGGCTTGCCATGCCATTTCCACCTGGCGCCTCAGTTGGACCAGCGTTCGTGCTGGACGTGCAGACCGCATGAGACGACGCTTCATCCAGTCCCAAACATGCTCAATGGGGGACAGATCCGGAGATCTTGCTGGCCAGGGTAGTTGACTTACACCTTCTAGAGCACGTTGGGTGGCACGGGATACATGCGGACGTGCATTGTCCTGTTGGAACAGCAAGTTCCCTTGCCGGTCTAGGAATGGTAGAACGATGGGTTCGATGACGGTTTGGATGTACCGTGCACTATTCAGTGTCCCCTCGACGATCACCAGTGGTGTACGGCCAGTGTAGGAGATCGCTCCCCACACCATGATGCAGGGTGTTGGCCCTGTGTGCCTCGGTCGTATGCAGTCCTGATTGTGGCGCTCACCTGCACGGCGCCAAACACGCATACGACCATCATTGGCACCAAGGCAGAAGCGACTCTCATCGCTGAAGACGACACGTCTCCATTCGTCCCTCCATTCACGCCTGTCGCGACACCACTGGAGGCGGGCTGCACGATGTTGGGGCGTGAGCGGAAGACGGCCTAACGGTGTGCGGGACCGTAGCCCAGCTTCATGGAGACGTTTGCGAATGGTCCTAGCCGATACCCCAGGAGCAACAGTGTCCCTAATTTGCTGGGAAGTGGCGGTGCGGTCCCCTATGGCACTGCGTAGGATCCTACGGTCTTGGCGTGCATCCGTGCGTCGCTGCGGTCCGGTCCCAGGTCGACGGGCACGTGCACCTTCCGCCGACCACTGGCGACAACATCGATGTACTGTGGAGACCTCACGCCCCACGTGTTGAACAATTCGGCGGTACGTCCACCCGGCCTCCCGCATGCCCACTATACGCCCTCGCTCAAGGTCCGTCAACTGCAGATACGGTTCACGTCCACGCTGTCGCGGCATGCTACCAGTGTTAAAGACTGCGATGGAGCTCCGTATGCCACGGCAAACTGGCTGACACTGACGGCGGCGGTGCACAAATGCTGCGCAGCTAGCGCCATTCGACGGCCAACACCGCGGTTCCTGGTGTGTCCGCTGTGCCGTGCGTGTGATCATTGCTTGTACAGCCCTCTCGCAGTGTCCGGAGCAAGTATGGTGGGTCTGACACACCGGTGTCAATGTGTTCTTTTTTCCATTTCCAGGAGTGTACAACAGTTTGACCAAGGCCGCAGAGACGCCTACGATGCCGATCGAGAGTGAAGGTCATCGACCATAGCCTTCTATGTCCGAGGTACTGATTCGCTGCAGTGCTAGATTTTCCGTTGGTGGTTCTCGAATAGCTGCTGCCGCTAGCCGGCACGGCGCTTCGCGGATCCCTGCCCCGGATGTAGGCCGTGTTGAGCGCGTCGCTCGGACACTTAAGCTGCGCCTTCGCCTCCACCGCCTTGACAGAAGGCCCCCCCCCCCCCCCTCCTCCAGCCGCGCGCCAACGTCTGTCACCGCCGCCACGCGACTCCCGGCAGACAAGTGACGGCTGTTCGCCTCTCGGGCTGTCAGCCGCGCTGTCGCATCTCCCCCGGTTCTATTCCCAGACACACGCCACGGCGACAGCTGAGCGCCGCTTTCACCGGCCTGCCAGCTCCGGGGCCGCGTGCGTTACTGGACGCCTCTGCCGTCACCTGCCGAAGCTGTACGTAATGAGCATATGCTAAACGGCTTACCAACCGCATCTACAAAACACGGTGAGAGAACCTTTCGAAAACGTACTTGGTCGAAGTCGAAGCAATAACTCAGTTTCACTACGTACATGTGGCGGGAAGAGGCGAGTTCGTTCTTCCTCCTTCTGACAATACGGTCCACCCATCTCATGAAGTGTGAAACCCAGTCCAATTACATACTATGATTCCCTCTTTCACTGATAGCGTATTCTCTGCTTAATACTGTCTTAATACACTGAAGCGCCAACGAAGCTGATATAGGCATGCATATTCAAATACAGAGATAAGTAACCAGGCAGAATACTGCGCTGCGACCCGCAACGCCCATATAAGACAGCAAGTGTCTGGCGCAGTTGTTAGTGCTACAATGGCAGGTTATCAAGCCTTAAGTGAGTTTGAACTTGGTGTTGCAATCGGCGCACGAACGATGCGACACAGTATCTCCGAGGTAGCGATGAAGTGGGAATTTTTCCGTACGACCATTTCTCGAATGTACCATGAATATCAGGAATCCGATAAAACCTCAAATCACCGACATCACTGCGGTCGGAAAAAGATCCTGCAAGAACGGGACCAATGACGACTGAACAGAATCGTTCAATGTGACAGAAGTGCAATCGTTCCGCAAATTACTGCATATTTCAGTGCTGGGCCATCAACAAGTGTCAGCGTGCGAACTATTCAACGGAACATCATCTGTATAGGTTTTCGGACCCGAAGGCCCTCTCGTGTACCCTTGATGACTGCACGGCACAAAGCTTTACCGTCACCTGGGCCCGTCAACACCAGAAACATGTTAATCGGTCGGACGAGTCTCGTTTCAAATTGAATCGAACGGACGGACATGTACAGGCATGGACACAATCTCGTGAATGCATGGACCCTGCATGACAGTAGAGGCTGATCAAGCTGGTGGAGGCTCTGTAATGGTGTGGGGCGTGTGCAGTTGTTGTGATATGGGACCCCTGATACGTCTAAATACGACTCTGAAAGGTGAACCGTTCGTAAGCATCCTGTCTGATCGCCTGCCTCCATTCATGTCCATTGTGCATACTGACGTACTTGGGTAATTCCAGCAGGACAATAAGACAACCCAAATGTCTAAAATTGCGGCAGAGTGGCTCCAGGAACACTCTGCTGAGTTTAAACTCTTCCGATGGCCACCAAACTCCCCAGACATGAATATGCCTTAACACGTGCTTCCCAGGAGAGATCTCTACCCGCTCCTACTCTTACGGATTTATAGACAGCCCTGCAGGATTCGTGGTGTCAATTGCTTCCAGCATCTAAAATTTCCGCTAAAGATTTTGCCTTCTCGTTATTTTCAGTAAACCTGCGGTTTCAGTCCATAGACTCCGAACTATATCCCGATTATGATATTTTTCTACCTCAGGATGCCACAAACAGTTCATTTGACTAAACTTATCAGTTTCTTACAATCCATGTTTTGTCGACCAATATGATTGACGAAATCAATGTGATCTGAATTTCACCGACTGTCGTCCGAAATCTGTACGTTCGGGCGATGCGATCGCCTGCAATGTGACCGCGCACTTAGTGGCGTACTAATTTGAAAACATCGGCCGCCTTTGGACGGTGTCGATCGTCGGTGGAATCCACAGATATCGGTAATACTGTGACCGCAGCCAGGCCAGACAAGCTGTTAGCTTCTTAAGGCCGTCGGCGGAGAATACCTGCCCCCAGTCCGTAGCGTCTCTGGCACACGGAGATTTGTAAGGCTTCTACGCGGCACAGGCATCTCCCTAAAAAGAAGTATCGGGGCCACACTGCAGCCATCGTGGGGCGCGGTCACGATCGGGTCGGACGGGAATTACGGGGCGAATCTGCGCGGCGTGGTTTTTGTGGCCGATGGCCGCGCTATTTGCAGCGCGCGCACGTTCGCGCCGGCTCCGCGAATGCGACGCTGGCGCGTGGGCCGCCTGCTAACGGCCTACGTGTGCTCGCCGCGTGACGGATGGCGGCCGCTCGTAAGCTATGCGAGCGCCAGATGATGATGTGTAGGGGGCGCGACCTGCCGTCTCCTCGCCCGGTTACGCCCGTCTTCCGCCGCCTGCGTCCGACATCCCGCGAAGCTCCATCTGTCTCGGCCGCCCGCCTACCGCCAAAAACCCTTGTCTGTCTTCAGGCTCAATTGCTCGCTGCCACTTGAGATGCGTAGCGCGTTCCACAGATGACGAGTGTGGTTGGAATACGACGAAGGTGTCATGGAAACCCCAAATGTCACTCTGGAAAAAAAAGGACCAAGAAGGAATTATCTGAATGGAACGAAAATCGATAGATTTGCTGCGCATGTAAGGAAAAACAAATGATTAAAATTCAGAGTAATTGGACGATTTATTCGAGAGAAAGAGGTTCACAAATTCAGCAAGTTAATAACACGTTGGCCCATCTCTGGCCCTTATACAAGCGGTTATTCGGCTTGGCATTGGTTGACAGAGTTTTCGATTGTACTCTTGAGAGATATAGCGCCAAATTCTGTCCAACTGACGCGCTAGATCATCAAAATCCCAAGCTGGTTAAATGGCCCTGCCCAAAGTGCTCCAAACGTTCTCAGTTGGCGGAGAGACCCAGCAGCTTGCTGCTCAAGGTAGGGTTTGGCAAGCATAAGACAAGCAGTGGAAACGCTCGCCGTGTACGAACGTGCATTATCTTGCTGAAATGTAACCGTAGGATGGCTTGCCATGAACGGCAACAAACCGGGGCGTAGAATGTCGTTGACGCACGGTTTTTTGTAAGAGTGCTGCGGATGACAACCAAATGGGTTCTGCTATGAAAATAAATAGCACGCAAGACCATCACTCCTGGTTTTGGGGCCTACGGTGAGCAACTGTCAGATTAGTATCCCAATACTATCTGGAACGTTTCCGGATACGTCTTCGCTGGCCGTCAGGGCTCGCTTCGAAGTGGGATACATCAATGAAGGCAATTCTATTCCAGTCAATGAGATTCCAGGCCGACGACGTGTTTGCAGACGCCCCGAAAACGGTGGGACACCCAACTGACTGTTGCTCGCCGTAAGGCCCGATACATTTTCGTAACTACCACAAACTCACAATGCCGCATTTAATAACTAATTGTATGCGTTTAGGAATATGTATGGAGGCTACGAGAAATGATTTCTTAGTTTTTAGTGCGATCTAAAAACTGTTATATTAAAAACCACCAGAAAAATGCTCCATTGGGAGAAAAAAAAAAGCGAATATGCTGCTGTTCATTAAAAGACTGAAAAGTGGGGTACCAGCTGTTTAATTCTGCCTTCCTCACCACCTTTAAGAAGTTTCTCAATAATCTTAGCATGAGAACATATTCGCGCCTTTTTTTACCATACAACTCACCTCTCACTCCCACATGCTCCCCTAACTGTAACTCTCTCACACCCACTACTCCACCGCTGTTAAATCGCTCATACCATACACTTGCCTAAACAGCCCAACTCATTGTCATTATCCCTTTGTGTTTCTCTGACTGTCACTGTCCCCTGCCTCACAGCTACAGTATCCTTCATTCTGTTCTCCTCCTGCTGTCTCTTCACACTCTCGTCGTGTCCCTTTTGCTTTGTCTTAGTACTACTATTGAAACGTCCCCTTTGAAAAATTTATGAATGATGGTGCTGATAAACCTCTTACGTTATTTGATTTTCAAACAGCTGAGCAGAACTGAACGTACTCCGACATTTCTCTCTTTACTTATTCTGATCAACACTAAACTGACACAATATTTTTAGCGCAACGCAATTTGACTTTCAATAATCCCTACAAAAAAATGGCTCTGACTAACATTAACCTATACCTTTCACGAATCACTTACCTCACAAAAGTCTTTGTTACTCAAACTACTGCAATACAGCGAGCGCCACTACTGCCAGCTGTTCATTAAAAGACTGAAAAGTGGGGTACCAGCTGTTTCACTCTGCCTTCCTCACCACCTTTAAGAATTTTCTCCAAAATCTTATCATGAGAACATATTCGCGCCTTTTTTTACCATACAACTCACCTTTCACTCCCACAAACTCCCCTAACTGTAACTCTCTCACATCCACTAGTCCACCACTGTTAAGTCGCTCATACCATACAGTTGCCTAAATAGCCCAACTCATTGTCATTACCCCTTCGTGTTTCTCTGACTGTCACTGTCCCCTGCCTCACAGCCGCAGTATCCTTCATTCTGTCCTCCCCCTACTGTCTCCTCACACTCTCACCATGTCCCTCTTGCTCTCTCTTACTGTTTCTATCTCATACATTCCCACTGCTGGTTTCTCTCTCTTCCTCATTGTCATTTTCGTAGACTCAGTCTCTCAATATCACCGCCTGTCACTCACTTCCGCTTTCTCCTTCTCTTTATTCCTCTCCCATTGGTACTGTTTTCTTCACTCTTTTCATAGCAGTGTTCTGTCACTGTCAAGTATGTTCCACCCCCACTGTGTCGCTCTATTTTTCTAACTCTCCTTCGCTCTTTCTATATTACAACAACTATCTACTATCGTCCAGTATTCATTACTTTGCAGTCTCTTTCCCAAATGGCTTTAATCACTATGGGACTTAACATCTGACATCATCAGTCCCCTAGACTTAGAACTACTTAAACCTAACTAACCTAAGGACATCACACACATCCATGCCCGAGGCAGGATTTGAACCTGCGACCGCAGCACACTCGTGGTTCCGGACTGAAGCGCCTAGAACCGCTCTCTTTCCCACTGACACTGTGTTCCTCTCTCTCTCTCAGCGTAAAAAAAGCGCGAACGTGTTCATACGCCAAAATTTTTGGAAAATTTTTTAAAGGCTCTGATAGGTAGAATAAGGCAGTTGATACCCCACTCCCTGTCTTTTAATAAACAGTAGCATATTCGCCTTCTTCGTGCTGAGGCCTATGCTTTAAGAAAAAATCTACATTCATTCTTCCGTGATTCCGTACAAGTTCCACCACAGTTTTGATAATTGAAAATTAAAAAGTACTGAAGTACTAAAACTCCTTCAGATTGCGTTTCTGTCTTGTTGATATCTTAGTGGAGGCCCTTACATAATAAATGAAGGTCTGCTGATGAAGGGGTGACCTCGAAATATACTTTGGAATACTACAGGCGGAACTGAAAATACCAGCCAATTTATTTCAGTGTCTGGATTTTGCCAACAACTATGAAATGAATACCCTATTTCAGTGTTATATATATATTATAAATGTGAGAGTATGTGAGTGTGTGTGTGTTAGTATGATTGTTACTCCATCACACTGAAACGGTTGGACGGATTTGGATGAAATCTGGAATGGAGATAGCTGATACCCTTTATTAACTTACAGGTTACCTTATATACACCTGCCTATCAAAGGGGTGGGTGTGGGGGCGAAAAAAAGTGTAGCACACAACGCCGGTACTTCATTTATCCAGTCTTTGAGAAGGAGAGCACTTAGTGATTTGCAACAAACTTTACACATATTATCAAATCTTGAGAAACTTTTTTCTCCCTGACAACCCCCACAAAATAATGAATGGAAAAAGTTTATTGCTTATACATTTTCGCTGTTCATGCAGTAAAACAGCCACATGGAGCATGACGTTTTAATTTATTACTTCTTTACTGCTAACTCTGTTCACACCACATATCGCAAACAGTAGCCACATATACCACTGGATGTACCTGCAACATTATACGATTGACCGACACACAATTCAGGAAATACGGCGTCATAAACAGTAACCTGTCTTCAGGATGAAATTCGATAGAGAAACAGGTGAAATACGTGAAACATATGTACAAAAGTTTATGAAATATGTTAAATACATGTGAAATATATTAGAAATGTGCGCACATGGGCAAAGCCATGGGTAAAAGAACTAATCATAAGCCCCTAGAAAGATTTCAATCAAATTTGGTACATATATTAGTTACGATCTGAAAATAAATACTGTGGGGGTAAGACATCGTACACAATGGTAAGAAGAGGAGGGCTGCAGCGTGGTGTAGCAATAGTCTTTGTAGGAAAGCTGGACAGGAGAAGAAATGATTACCGAACAAGTTAACACAGTAAACAAAATATTTACTTAACTTGTATTTCTCTAAGCGTACGAATACTCATTACAAATAATGGAGCAAGAAATAGAGTCCATCTCCCAATGCCAACAAGGAAGAGGCCCACTGTACTAAGCACAAACGATGGTGTCGTATCCAAGAGACTCCAAATATGAGTCAGGGTGTCTGGTTGCCACTGGCTGTCCTATATTGCGGCAGCAGAGGGCGCTCGTAGTTCAAAGTTGCAGGAGGCATGGCTCAACGGTCCTGCTCCATTGGGTCCACCGGATCCTGCATGACTGCTGTCAGCGTCCGACGGAAATTTGCAATTCAGTTGATGTGACGTTCGTTGTTTTGTATCGATCGTGGTCCCACAAAACTACCAGCCTCCTACTGGTGTCGTGGTGATGATGTGGAGATAGAAAAGGAGAGGAGGAAGTAGATAGGAAAGGAAGAGATGGACAGAGAGGGGGAAGGAAGAGATGGACAGAGAGGGGGGAAGAAGAGATGGACAGAGAGAGGGGAGGTGGAGTTGGGAAGTGAGGGGGAGGAGATGGGCAGAGAGAGAGGAAGAGGAGATGGGTAGAGAGAGAGGAGGAGGAAATGGGCAGAGAGAGGGAGGAAGAAATAGGCAGAGAGAGGGGAGGAGGAAATTGAGAGAGAGAAGGGGAGGGGGAATGGACAGAGAAAGGGAAGAAGACGATGGGGACAGTGAGAGGGTAGAGAAGGAGATGGACAGAGAGGAGTGGGGAGTTGAACAGCAAGAGAGGGAAGATGAGTTGGACACAGCAGGAGGAAGAGGAGATCGTAGATAGGTTGAGTCGGTGGAAGAGATGGACAGAAAGGGGGAAAGAGAGAGATGGACAGAGAAAGGAGGAAAGTTGGAGATGGACTGATAGAAGATTGGAATAAATATACACCACTGGCCATTAAAATTGCTACACCACGAAGATGAAGTGCGACAGACGCGAAATTTAACCGACAGGAAGAAGATGCTGTGATATGCAAATGATTAGCTTTTCAGAGGATTCACACAAGTGAAACTTCCTGGCAGATTAAAACTGTGTGCCCGACCAAGACGTGAACTCGGGACCTTTGCCTTTCGCAGGCAAGTGCTCTACCATCTGAGCTACCGAAGCACGACTCACGCCCGGTCTCACAGCTTTACTTCTGAGTTTGGAAGGTAGGAGACGAGATACTGGCAGAAGTAAAGCTGTGAGACCGGGCGTGAGTCGTGCTTCGGTAGCTCAGGTGGTAGAGCACTTGCCCGCGAAAGGCAAAGGTCCCGAGTTCGAGTCTCGGTCGGGCATACAGTTTTAATCTTCCAGGAAGTTTCATATCAGCGCACACTCCGCTGCAGAGTGAAAATCTCATTCTGGATTCACACAAGGTTGGCGCCGGTGGCGACACTTACAACGTGCTGACATGAGGAACGTTTCCAAACGATTTCTCATACACAAACAGCAGTTGACCGGCGTTGCCTGGTGAAACGTTGTTGTGATGCCACGTGTAAGGAGTCGAAATGCGTACCATCACTTTTCCGACATTGATAAAGGTCGGATTGTAGCCTATCGCGCTTGCGGCTTATCGTATCGCGACATTGCTGCTCGCGTTGGTCGAGATGCAATGACTGATAGCAAATATGGAATCGGTGGGTTCAGGAGGGTAATACGGAACGCCGTGCTGGATCCCAACGGCCTCGTATCACTAGCAGTCGAGATGACAGGCATCTTATCCGCATGGCTGTAACGGATCGTGCAGCCACGTCTCGATCCCTGAGTCAAGACATTGGGACGTTTGCAAGACAACAACCATCTGCACGAACAGTTCGACGACGTTCGCAGCAGCATGGACTGTCAGCTCGGAGACCATGTCTGCGCTTACCCTTGACGCTGCATCACAGAGAGGAGCGCCTGCGATGGTGTACTCAACTACGAACCTGTGTGCACGAATGGCAAAACATCATTTTTTCGGATGAATCCAGGTTCTGTTTACAGCATCATGATGGTCGCATCCGTGTTTGGCGACATCGTGGTAAACGCGCATTGGAAGCGTGTATTCGTCATCACCATACTGGCGTGTTACCGGGCGTGATGGTATGGGGTGCCATTGGTTACACGTCTTGGTCACCTCTTGTTCGCATTGGCGGCACTTTGAACTGTGGACGTACGTGTTATCCAAGCTCTGTTTGACTCAATGCCCAGGCGTATCAAGGCCCTTATTACGGCCACAGGTGGTTGTTCTGGGTACTGATTTCTCAGGATCTATGCACCCAAATTGTGTGAAAATGAAATCATATGTCAGTTCTAGGATAATACACTCCTGGAAATTGAAATAAGAACACCGTGAATTCATTGTCCCAGGAAGGGGAAACTTTATTGACACATTCTTGGGGTCAGATACATCACATGATCACACTGACAGAACCACAGGCACATAGACACAGGCAACAGAGCATGCACAATGTCGGCACTAGTACAGTGTATATCCACCTTTCGCAGCAATGCAGGCTGCTATTCTCCCATGGAGACGATCGTAGAGATGCTGGATGTAGTCCTGTGGAACGGCTTGCCATGCCATTTCCACCTGGCGCCTCAGTTGGACCAGCGTTCGTGCTGGACGTGCAGACCGCGTGAGACGACGCTTCATCCAGTCCCAAACATGCTCAATGGGGGACAGATCCGGAGATCTTGCTGGCCAGGGTAGTTGACTTACACCTTCTAGAGCACGTTGGGTGGCACGGGATACATGCGGACGTGCATTGTCCTGTTGGAACAGCAAGTTCCCTTGCCGGTCTAGGAATGGTAGAACGATGGGTTCGATGACGGTTTGGATGTACCGTGCACTATTCAGTGTCCCCTCGACGATCACCAGTGGTGTACAGCCAGTGTAGGAGATCGCTCCCCACACCATGATGCCGGGTGTTGGCCCTGTGTGCCTCGGTCGTATGCAGTCCTGATTGTGGCGCTCACCTGCACGGCGCCAAACACGCATACGACCATCATTGGCACCAAGGCAGAAGCGACTTTCATCGCTGAAGACGACACGTCTCCATTCGTCCCTCCATTCACGCCTGTAGCGACACCACTGGAGGCGGGCTGCACGATGTTGGGGCGTGAGCGGAAGACGGCCTAACGGTGTGCGGGACCGTAGCCCAGCTTCATGGAGACGGTTGCGAATGGTCCTTGCCGATACCCCAGGAGCAACAGTGTCCCTAATTTGCTGGGAAGTGGCGGTGCGGTCCCCTACGGCACTGCGTAGGATCCTACGGTCTTGGCGTGCATCCGTGCGTCGCTGCGGTCCGGTCCCAGGTCGACGGGCACGTGCACCTTCCGCCGACCACTGGCGACAACATCGATGTACTGTGGAGATCTCACGCCCCACGTGTTGAGCAATTCGGCGGTACGTCCACCCGGCCTCCCGCATGCCCACTATACGCCCTCGCTCAAAGTCCGTCAACTGCACATACGGTTCACGTCCACGCTGTCGCGGCATGCTACCAGTGTTAAAGACTGCGATGGAGCTCCGTATGCCACGGCAAACTGGCTGACACTGACGGCGGCGGTGCACAAATGCTGCGCAGCTAGCGCCATTCGACGGCCAACACCGCGGTTCCTGGTGTGTGCGCTGTGCCGTGCGTGTGATCATTGCTTGTACAGCCCTCTCGCAGTGTCCGGAGCAAGTATGGTGGGTCTGACACACCGGTGTCAATGTGTTCTTTTTTCCATTTCCAGGAGTGTATATTTGTCCAATGAATACCCGTTTATCATCTGCATTTCTTCTTGGTGTAGCAATTTTAATGCCCAGTACTGTATAACCAGCCCTTTTTTTTAATGACTGTTTAACCTTACTTGATATCGCGGGTCGCAGCTAGTGTTTGCACAAAACTGGGCTGTACGGAGGGGCAGCGAACCGCTTCGACGATGTGTCCACTAGGTGCCCGCGGCCGGCTGCAGCTGTGACTGCGAGATCGCGGTAACTTTTGTACCAGCTGACAGGTCACTGAGCGAAGCGAGACCCTTGCGTGGCTGGCGGCAGGCTCTGTGATGGTGGGTCGTCGGTGACGGACGCCATGAAAATAGCGCCGGCAGAGCCTCGTGGGCAGGGAGGAGCGAGGAGGGAAGGCGGCGCCCTCTGGAGATATATGGCCCGGCTGCCAGCCACTAATAACGCCCTGAGTGGCCGAGCGCGCCTGGAATGTTATCTCGCGTCACGCTGCGTCACACTCCAGGCCGACCCACTGAGACCGATTGTGCCGCAAGCGCCTTTGTGCTGAAACTTGCCAAGGAGGGAAACAGATTTAGCTGATTGGAAAAATTGTTCAAATGGCTCTGAGCACTATGGGACTCAACTGCTGTGGTTATCAGTCCCCTAGAACTTAGAACTACTTAAACCTAACTAACCTAAGGACATCACACACATCCATGCCCGGGGCAGGATTCGAACCTGCGACCGTAGCAGTCGCACGGTTCCGGACTGCGCGCCTAGAACCGCGAGACCACCGCGGCCGGCTAGCTGATTGGATCTACTGTATGTTGGTATCGTAGGAGCTGCAAGAGGGCGTTCAGATACCATGTTCATTAGGAATTTTGGTATCGGTACTAATATCTACAATTCTTGTGGCGTTCTACCTTTTCTCAGGTTTTTCTGTTCTTCGGGAGCACGTATTTAATCGACCGAATGTCTTGAGGAAACCTGAGTGCATCCAGAAATAGTAACCTACTCAGGGAGAAGCCACGCAATAACGGAGCAGTTAGCTTTAACTGAAATCTTAATAATATTTACGATTCTAATAATTGTTAATAACCCCTGACTTATCTCTCTGCAATCTGACTAGCCAGAAGAAGTCGTAACTGGCAATGCGCTAAATAATATTAATTAATGTGAAAGAGAAATCTCAAGGCCAATGAGTAAATAAACTGTCACTTCCTCGTAATGACGTTAAATGATAAATAAACCAGACCTCCCAAACTTGAACTCCCACAATAGTTAGACCCGCATTAAATACAATATACTCAATACATATAAAGGGCCAATCGTACTCCCTAAGTATCATACAGTCACGTAAACTACTTAATGGCAGTTTCAATCAAATACGACCAGGCGCTGAACAGTCTGTAGAACAGCGAGTCATATATTAAATCGATCTCGACACGGAATCTGACACCCGCCGCATAATCGCCCGGCCGTCAGCTCTGCAGTCACCGGTTGCAAGACTTGACAGCGGCGCCTAATGATAAATATCGTGCTTTCTGAGCATGTCTTCCACACCGTTAACCACAGACTTTCCCCAATTTTGCACCACGGTTGCACCCTAAGTTGTCTCTCTATCAAAGAACGAGCAAGTCGCGAGTTGACGTACGACATAAATTGCCACTGTCGTAATGATCGATCCCTTATGTTCTATCGATACGTCTACAATATCTGAACAAGATTACCGATACCTACAATATCGCAGACTATTTCGTGGTTACTTATCGAGTTTATATTCTATCTTAACAAATCCCTCTTAATCTCAGGAATGCCTTCTCGCTATAGTCAGTCTATATTCTGTGTGTTCTCTACTTCGGCGGCCGTCAGTTATTTTACATCCTATATAAGAAGAACACCTTTAATACCTTTAGTGTCTCATCAGTAGGACAGTAGGCGCTTCTTCAGCCCCCTTCCCCCGCCACCAGCCACCTCCCCCTCCACGCCCCTCCTTGAAGAAGAGGTAGTTTTTCATGCATTTCAATATTTATGACGTCATTTCTCCGTAACTATGTGTCATACAACGAAATAATTTTGCATGTACATTGCGCGCTGTACGTCGATACTTTCTGAAAATGTGCCGCGAATAGAGTTAGTAGTAACGATGTAATAAATTAAAGTTTCATGCCCCACGTTGAAGTTTTATTACATGAATAGAGAAAAATTTACTAGCCAGTAAACTATTTTCCTTTCACTATTTAGGGGGGAGTCTCAACGAGAAAAATTGCAATTGTGTGGAAAGTTTGTTGGAAGTCGCCAAGTACTCTTATCCTCAGGGTAACTTTCACGCCGTGAGTTAATGCTACATCGACACATACTCAGTTTACAGCTTTAATACTTGAATTATAGTGTTAAATCTTCGACGTAAGATTATACCCCTTAATGACTAGATTATGACATCCTTTAAATTTTTAAATTCTGTCAGTTTTTTTGTGATAATACACATATCTTAATCTAATTCTATCCGTATCATCTCCTTTCAAGACACTATGCGTTCTGTTCGGCTACTCTTGTAAGCACTTTGTCGTCTCTGACGGAATTATAATGTTACTAGGAAACCTCAAAGTTTTTATTTCTTCTCCTTGAACTTAAATCCCTTTCAAAAAAATTTCCGTGCTTTGCCTTACTGTTTGCCAGTGTACTGATTGAGTACCTTCGGGGACAGGCTGCAGCCCTCTATCACTCGTTTCTCAACTGATTCAATTTCGTGCCATTTGAAGGTATGTTTCTAAAACATATAAATATTTTTTTATTAATGCGAATAAAATAATCTCTAAACAAAGATTATGGTCATGTCTGTCTCGAGGACTAAACAGAGTTAAAAAAAAAAAAGTGGGACCGTGAGGCGCACCAGGAGGCGTTTGTCACGAATAACGAGACGCCACAGCCCTCATGTCACAGCGGACACGTCTAGAAATGGGAGACGCTAGATTCACCTAGGTGACACTCCTCTGTGACGTCACTACCACGTGTAAATGCGCAGTTTCGACCTGAGGGCATGTCTAACAACTTTTGCGGTCGTATCGAGTCTGAGTGCGGTTAGTCTCCTGTTGCACGAAGCTCACATCTGGTATACTTGTTGTTGTAGCTTAATGATTCTTAGAAGTAATATGACTGGTTGCTCTTTTCAGTACCTGATTACTTCCTAACATGAAAGTGTGGCCAACCATGGTTTCTTCATTCTAGAAATGCTGTCTGCTAATGCCAAATTATTAGTGTGCCTCATTAGTATTAATAAATGGGAACGTATTTCTAGGTTGCGCACCAGTGGATACATCACATCTTGCCTCATCTTATTCGATCTGACCAGTTTATTGACTTCATTTTAACTGACCTGTTTATTCAACCGATGTCCATATAAGTAACATTATGTCGTCTAGTTATATATACAAAATTAAACGTACTTTGCACGCCAGAATAATGAATGTAGTACTGCCATAAAACTCTTCTGAAGTCATAAAAAGATTGGTAAATAAGGAATATCGTTGTGACTGTGGTAGCCATTCTTGCACAATTAAAGGAGCAATTTGTGTCTTCAGTTGGTACATTCATTGCAGTTCTGGAAGCTATTTGCTGCCTCATTCTTTGAGTGTGAGGAACTACCAACTTCATACTCGTTATTTTCATATACGGTATATTACGAAAAGTACTTAGCAATGAGCTCCCCCAGTAGTAAAAGTGTGCTGCTTGTGTGAAGTATGTTCTAATTTGTGCGAAATATTAGAATTCACTGCGAGAAAAATAACCTACTTCATTTGCACAGGAAACATCTAGAAAAATCAGCAACGTGAACAAACCAGTACCAATACCAGAACACATTTCGTTCGTATATGTACTTTAATTGATGTTCTTGTTTGGAAACAAAGTCTCCTAAAATAACTAGCCTGTACATTTTCTTTTATACTTCATAGACGGCAGAGTTTAAGTTACCTTTTAATTCTTGTTAAGATGAGTGTTTCATGATTAATTTGTAAATTATTACCAATATCTCACTCCTGGGAGAGAGCACTCACATACAATACGTGATCAAAAGTATCCGGACACCTGGCTGAAAATAACTCACAAGTCCTTTGCACCCTCCATCGCTAACGCTCGAATTCTGTATGGTGGTGGCCCACTCTTAGCCTAGATGATAGCTTTCACGCTCGCAGGCATACGTTCAGTCATATGCTGGAAGGTTTCTTGGGGAATGGCAGCCCATTCTTCACGGAGTGCCGCACTGAGGAGAGGTATCGATGTCGGTCGGTGAGGCCTGGTGCGAAGTCTGCGTTCCAAAACATCCCAAAGGTGTTCTATAGGATTCAGGTCAGCATTCTGTGCAGGCTAGTCCATTACAGGGATGTTATTGCCGTGTGACCACTCCGTCACAGGCTGTGCATTATGAACACGTGCTCGATCGTGTTGAAAGATGCAATCTCCATCCCCGAATTGCTCTTCTACTGTGGGAAGCAAGAAGGCGCTTAAAACATCAATGTAGGGATGAGCTGTGATAGTGCCACACGAAACAACAAGGAGTGCAAGCCCCCTCCATGAAAAACACGACCACACCGTAACATTACCGCCTCCGAATTTTACTGTTGGCACTACACACGCTTGCAGATTACGTTGACCGGGCATTCGCCCATACCCACACCCTGCCATCGGATCGCCACATTATGTACCGTGATTCGTCACTCCACACAACGTTTTTCCACTGTTCAATCGTCCAATGTTTACGCTCCTTACAACGAGCGAGGAGTCGTTTGGTATTTACCGGCGTGATGCGTGGCTTATGAGCAGCCGCTTGACCATGAAATCCAAGTTTTCTCACTTCCCGCCTAACTGTCATAGTACTTGCAGTGGATCCTAGTGCACTTTGCACTTCCTGAGTGATGGCCTGGATAGATGTCTGCCTATTACACATTACGACCCTCTTCAAATGTCGGCCGACCGCTGGTGGCCGAGCGGTTCTGGAGCTACAGTCTGGAACCGCGCGACCGCTACGTTCGCAGGTTCGAATCCTGCCTCGGGCATGGCTGTGTGTGTTGTCCTTAGGTTAGTTAGGTTTAAGTAGTTCTAAGTTCTAGGGGACTTATGACCTCAGCAGTTGAGTCCCATAGTGCTCAGAGCCATTTGAACCATTTTTTTCAAATGTCGGCGGTCTCTTTCAGTCAACAGACGAGGTCGGCCTGTACGCTTTTGTGCTGTACGTGTCCCTCCACGTTTCCACTTCATTATCACATCGGAATCAGTGGACCTAGGGATGTTTAGGAGTGTGGAAATCTTGCGTACAGACGTATGACACAAGTGACACCCCATCACCTGACCACGTTCGAAGTCCGTAAGTACCGCGGAGCACCCCATTCTGCTCTCTCACGATGTCTAATGACTACTGAGGTCGCTGATATGGAGTACCTGGCAGTAGGTGGCAGCACAATGCACCTAATATGAAAAAGTGTGTTTTTTGGGGTGTCCGAATACTTTTGATCACGTAGTGTACCTACATAACTTCGAATATTACAGATGATACTAAATTAATAAGAATGTCCCACCGTCTTTTAGAAAAGCGAAGGAAATAAATTAAGTAGCAGGACTCGAACCAGCGTATAAAGTTCATTCTGCTCTTTAACCTGACATCTTTACCACCACTCCATTGTGGACACAAGCAATACTCGACTCTGTTTTCTTCTTACAGCTCCTGAAGATTTTAAGCGTTGATATGCTTTTACCTTAAATTTACGTAATTATAACAAATCGTACCAATAATGCACTGTCAAGAGGTTCTGAATAGTTTACACAGGACATACGCTATGATTAAACCTATCAAATACGAAATTCAACTAAGTGACGAAAACCAGAACGACTTTTCCAACTTCTCAGAACTCGATACGATCTCGAACGTCGACGGACAATCCCGATGGTTGAAACTGGGCATGTACACGGCATAGTGACATCACGGAGAAATGTCATGGAGGTGAATCAGCGTCTCCCTCTAGAACTGGGTTACCTGTTGAACAGCGTATCACGAGAGGCTGTGAGGGTGAAGTCAGCCAAGCTGAAGGGAAGGCAGGCGGACCACCTTTCCCTGCCGGTATCCCACGGAGCATGGACGGGGGTACCCCTGTATCCTTCTGGACGGCCGCATCCCAGAAAAAAAGGCCGGCTCTTGCAGGCACCAGGCACCAGGTCATCGGTGGTCGGGGTTGCCACATCGCACGCGACCCCAGCACTTCGGCCGCCACTCTTGCGTAACGGTGACGTCTGCAGGGCGGGCAGAATGTGATTGCTCCACAAATGCTATTCCCGCGGGTACAAGGATCACCCTTTAAGCTTTTACGAACCACCACCAGATACCGCTACTAAGATGTGTCATTATGTTCCTTCTAAAAAACTCCATGCGTTATTGTTACAACAACTTGTCGAGTGGTTTATTTAGAGCGAGCGTTTAAAGAAACTGTTGTTGAAAACTGGATAATTGTTTACGACAATACTGAAGACCTAACTTATCAAAAACGCCTCGAAGTCTGATTTCGCGCTAAAGCAATTGATAAAGGGTTCATAGAACCACTTCCATACCCTTCCGTCTAAAAAAAAAAACGAACATCTAAGTGATGAACTTATCATGTCTGGAGTTCACAGCCATGGAGAATTAATTAAAAGACATTATGTTCGCTTTTGACTATAGAAGGTTTTAATTTTCACGTTTGCAGTTTCGGCCTTAAGACCAATATAGCAGACTCTGCTTCATCACGTGTCAAGCATTAAAATCCTCCGACATGTACATATGTAATCGTCGTATCTGAGCCTTAAAAAAATGTTGAAATGTTAACACGAATCCCAATGAGCCACTGTTCTTGTAAACTGTTTACATATGAACTAAAACAGTTGGCTCGAAGACACAATCAGAGGTACATGTGTACATGTCGGAGGATCTTAAAGTTTGAAATGTGTTGAATCACAGTCGCACACAGTACATCGCTTTACAACGGTCTTAAGGCTGAAGTCGCAATTGTGTAAATAAAAGTTTTCTCAGTCAAGTACCAATATTGTTTGTTTTTTTAACACCTAAATCGGTACATATGAGCTCTGTCTTCTATTATATTTGCTAATGTAGTTTCTGCTTCAGCACGAGAGAGTAAAAAAAAAAAAAAAAAAATTGTGCATTGGGAGATGAAAGTTGGTGATGGAAATTTCGTGAAAAGACCTCGCCGCAACGAAAAACGTCTTTGTTCTAATGGTTGTTAGCCCATCTTGCGTGTGATATCGAAGACACTTCCTTCTCTATAACTTGATGTTACAAAACGAGCTGTCCTTCTTTGAAATTAGTCAATGTTCTCCATCAGTCTCATGTGGTAGGGATCCCCTACTGCACAATCCTACAGTAGAGAACGGACAAGCTTAGCGTAGGCAATCTCTTTACCAGACCTGTTGCATCTGCCAATAGGACGCTGTCTTTGGTTCGTTTTCCCCACAGCGTTTTCTGTGGAATGTCTCATATTTAAGTTGTTCTTATAATCCGTTGCTATTTCGTTGGATTGACAACCTTTACATTGTGTGATTTATCGTAACCGAAATTTAACGGAATCCTTTCAGTACTCACCTTGCTTTCGTAGTTTTGTAAACATTGACAGTGAAATATTTGAATGTATAGTTTTTCGCAGTGAAGATAAAGGGGAACAATTAAAAGTAAGCGAAACATACTGGATACACGGCCACAAACGTGCACTCACGGACGCACCGTCTTCCACATAGGATAAAATTGTGTTTACCGTAACATTCCCAAGTGGTAAATGTTCAAGGAAAACAATTTTTCTAGATGAAGTCCTTTGAGGCTGCAGATGACAAACCGTGAAAGAAAAACCACTTTAAAGTAAAACATAGAAAACCAAAAAAGCCACAGCATATTGTGACAAGGTACATACGTAAAAAATGCTGCAACTTTGCAGAAACATGTCTGTCTGAAAGAAAGAAAAATTTGTTTGCTCAAGGACGGTCCCATCCAAAGACAAATTTAATTAATGTTTAACTGCCCTTATTCACTTGAGTTATAGCCAAACGAGTTATTTTTATTCCCTTACACAAACCAAATGAATGAGCAGGTGTTTTCATCCTTCCAAAACCATATTTTTGAGGTGACAGAGTCGGGGAGTGAAGAATTTTTCAGAACTTGTTTCAGTACAAGTGAAAGTGCTTTAATTTTAAAGGGGAATGTTTTGAGAAACAAAATTATTTGCACCAAAAATAGTTTTTCGTAATTTATTTTTGTAAAAACTTAAAAAATGGCCCTGCTCGTACTACTACTACTACTACTACTACTACTACTGTTATGTCTCTTACGTCGAAGTCCAGTAATCAGCGACTCGTGGTAATGACAGGCAAGTTATTTCCAAGATTCAGCGTACTTAACTCAGTAAAGTGCATACGTCAGAGACTAACGTTGCTTGATGTGAAGACAGCGATTGCGCCTACGATGGAAAAACTGCTGTCTACTGTAAGCGCTCCTTTTCTCCGCTGCCGTCACACGCGGTGCGCTCAATATAGTGCAACTATGATGTTCGCTTTATCGTCACAGATATTTGGTGTGTCAAGTGATCAACCGCTGGATACAAGTCTTTACGTTAAGGATGGGCTGCGACCTGGAATGTATTTGATAGATATGCACTTAATTATGCATATCGTCGTATCTTAAAGTAGACAGAAATGAGCTACTACGGATATAATGAAATTCAAAGTTTTTTGTGATATAACAAAGAAAGGGTATTACTGTTCTGCGAGCACATTAGGGATGTCAGACCCAACGTTAAGAAAATGATTATTTTATTTGAGCAACATTCTTCCTGTTTTATTCTTCGATTTTAAGAGAATGGCTATTCAGTCAGTGCTCAGCTGGAATTTTTCTGATTTATCTTCAGCTCATGGTGCATTGTTTTCCTTCTACTCAATATGAGGTCTCTTGCCGTCGCTCTCGACCCTCACACGTTCTTGTAGTTGCTCTGTTCCGAGAATTCTATCGCAACCGAGCGAGGTGGCGCAGTGGTTATACACTGGACTCGCATTCGGGAGGACGACGGTTCAATCCCGCGTCCGGCCATCCTGATTTAGGTTTTCCGTGATTTCCCTAAATCACTCCAGGTAAATGCCGGGATGGTTCCTCTGAAAGGGCACGGCCGACTTCCTTCCCCATCCTTCCCTAATCCGATGAGACCGATGACCTCTCTGTCTGGTCTGCTTCCCCAAAACAACCAACCAACCAACCAATTCTACCGCAGCAAGTAAACAGGGGAGCACCCTTCCTTCATACACCTGACCGATGTTGCTGGAAGTATTTGTCGCGTACGATAAGAAAGCAAACACATACAGAATTGTAGTACTGTCCTGTCTCTCGGTGGCCCTCGGCACTGTGTTGGCACTGCTGTTAACATTTTCCAGTTATTCGACGCGTACCTGTGTTATCGTCCACTCTCGGTGTTGACACGAGATAAAACTTGGAGGCGCCAGGACGAACGAGAATTGACTGCCGCGGATTACGCTCCTGGCTCCCGCATCTCACTCTATCGTGCTTCCAGAAACTCACGATTCCCACCTGTTTGTCAGTGTTAGGTGCGCCTCGTGCATTTTCTAAAAGTTTGTCATTTCGGTACCCTAGTCCAGAAGTTTCCAACTAATACCAGTCTTGTCTTGTTCACAAGTTTTCAAGTAATACCAGTCACGTCTTGTTGCAGGTGTCTGAATTGATTAAAAATGTAAAATCGGATGTGGCTGCGTGTTCCGAGTAGGAAACTTACTTACTTATTTTACTGCACTCGTTCAGTCCCAGAGGAGAGCGCGCAGATACAAGATCCCATCTCCCAGTGGATTCTGTTTTGTGCGTTCTGTCACCAATCACCCTCTAGGCCGATCTGCAGCAGGTCTTCATGGATTCCATCTCTCCGCCTTTTCTTTGGTCTTCCTAGTGGTATTTTGTCGCGGGAAGTAAAATCCATGGATTTCAAAGACCATCGGTGTTTATCCATCCGAGTGACATCTCCTACCAATATGAGCCGCTTGATTCTCATCAGGCCTACAGTGTTTGGTCCAGTGTAGATCTCATCCAGCTGACAGTTATGCCGAATCCACTTTCTCCAGTGATCTCATCTGGCATCGGATCACAGTTCTTCCATAAGACTCTTCGTTTGAAAACGAGAAGATTTTTTACGTCTTCTCTCCGGACACTCCAAGATTCGCAGCCATGCAGCCCTACAGGTTGGATCAGTGTTTAGTACAACTCGAGTTTCAAATTCCTTAAGAGACTGCGAGATTTAAAAAGCCGACTCAGCCTGAAGTATGGTCCGTTTGTGGGTTGGATCGTCGATTTGATTTGTGCCTCACACGATGCGTCCTCTGTCATAGATTGCCCCCAGATAATTAAAATTATGAACCCTTTTGTATGATCGTGTTCCGACTAGCAGGGGCTGGAATGGGTTTCTTGAATTCGCTTGAGACCTTCTTATCATCAGGTACTCAGTCTTCTACTGATTCACAACGACACCGATTATGATCACTGCCGCCTCCATGCTGTCGCTCATCCGCATCAGTTCTTACTTACATGTGGACAACATTGTTACATCGTCGGCAAATGCAAGATATGTGATTTTATCACCTTCTACTTCCATCCCCTCGAAGTTCTTATGGAAAGCTCCCCTCATTATCGTTTCGAGCGCCAGGTTGAACATTATCGGTGACACACAGTATCTCCTTGTCTCAACCCTGTTTTTATGTAAAAACTCTCAGAGTAGGAATGTAGTTTACAGATAAGTGCTAAACTGATATTCAGGTACTGTCTCCCATATTTTCATGATAGATCGCTCATCTGACACATAAAGTTGCATGTTTGCAATGGGCTACAAATCATCGAACGTGGGCGGTAGCTAACTGGCGTAACGTAATGTGGTCTTACGAATCACGTTTTTGCCTGTATTCAAATGGCGCACGTCGTCGAGAGAACCGAAAGCCAAATGAAGCAGTTCATCCTGAATCTGTGCAAGGTCAGTTTCAAGCCGAAGGTGGATCTGTGACATTTTGGGGGCGTTTTTCTTATCGCAGCCCACGGCGTTGCCGCTGTGGTAACACCGGTTCCCGTCAGATCACCGACGTTAAGCGCTGTCGGAAATGTGGAAATTTGTGGTAAGGTCTTATGGCACCAAACGGCTTTTTTTTTTTTTTTTCTTTTTGGTCATCAGTCTACTGACTGGTTTGATGCGGCCCGCCACGAATTCCTTTCCTGTGCTAACCTCTTCATCTCAGAGTAGCACTTGCTTCATTCTCAATTATTTGCTTGACGTAACCCAATCTCTGTCTTCCTCTACAGTTTTTGCCCTCTACAGCTCCCTCTAGTACCATGGAAGTCATTCCCTCATGTCTTAGCAGATGTCCTATCATCCTGTCCCTTCTCCTTATCTGTGTTTTCCACATATTCCTTTCCTCTCCGATTCTGCGTAGAACCTCCTCGTTCCTTACCTTATCAGTCCACCTAATTTTCAACATTCGTCTTTAGCACCACATCTCAAATGCTTCGATTCTCTTCTGTTCCGGTTTTCCCACAGTCCATGTTTCACTACCATACAATGCTGTACTCCAGACGTACATCCTCAGAAATTTCTTCCTCAAATTAAGGCCGGTATTTGATATTAGTAGACTTCTCTTGGCCAGAAATGCCTTTTTTGCCATAGCGAGTCTGCTTTTGATGTCCTCCTTGCTCCGTCCGTCATTGGTTATTTTACTGCCTAGGTAGCAGAATTCCTTAACTTCGTGACCATCAATCCTGATGTTAAGTTTCTCGCTGTTCTCATTTCTACTACTCCTCATTACCTTTGTCTTTCTCCGATTTACTCTCAAACCATACTGTGTACTCATTAGACTGTTCATTCCGTTCAGCAGATCATTTAATTCTTCTTCACTTTCACTCAGGATAGCAATGTCATCAGCGAATCGTATCATTGATATCCTTTCACCTTGTATTTTTATTCCACTCCTGAACCTTTCTTTTATTTCCATCATTGCTTCCTCGATGTACAGATTGAAGAGCAGGGGCGAAAGGCTACAGCCTTGTCTTACACCCTTCTTAATACGAGCACTTCGTTCTTGATCGTCCACTCTTATTATTCCCTGTTGTTGTTGTACATATTGTATATGACCCGTCTCTCCCTGTAGCTTACCCCTACTTTTTTCAGAATCTCGAACAGCTTGCATCATTTTATATTGTCGAACGCTTTTTCCTGGTCGACAAAACCTATGAAAGTGTCGTGATTTTTTTTTAACCTTGCTTCCATTATTAGCCGTAACGTCAGAATTGCCTCTCTCGTCCCTTTACTTTTCCTAAAGCCAAACTGATCATCACCTAGCGCATTCTCAATTTTCTTTTCCATTCTTCTGTATATTATTCTTGTAAGCATCTTCGATGCATGAGCTGTTAAGCTGATTGTGCGATAATTCTCGCACTTGTCAGCTCTTGCCGTCTTCGGAATTGTGTGGATGATGCTTTTCCGAAAGTCAGATGGTATGTCGCCAGACTCATATATTCTACACACCAACGTGAATAGTCGTTTTGTTGCCACTTCCCCCAACGATTTTAGAAATTCTGATGGAATGTTATCTATCCCTTCTGCCTTATTTGACCGTAAGTCCTCCAAAACTCTTTTAAATTCCGATTCTAATACTGGATCCCCTATCTCTTCTAAATCGACTCCTGTTTCTTCTTCTATCACATCAGACAAATCTTCACCCTCATAGAGGCTTTCAATGTATTCTTTCCACCTTTCTGCTCTCTCCTCTGCATTTAACAGTGGAATTCCCGTTGCACTCTTAATGTTACCACCGTTGCTTTTAATGTCACCAAAGGTTGTTTTGACTTTCCTGTATGCTGAGTCTGTCCTTCCGACAATCATATCTTTTTCGATGTCTTCACATTTTTCCTGCAGCCATTTCGTCTTAGCTACCCTGCACTTCCTATTTATTTCATTCCTCAGCGACTTGTATTTCTGTATTCCTGATTTTCCCGGAACATGTTTGTACTTCCTCCTTTCATCAATCAACTGAAGTATTTCTTCTGTTACCCATGGCTTCTTCGCAGCTACATTCTTTGTGCCTATGCATTCCTTCGCAACTTCTGTGATGGCCCTTTTTAGAGATGTCCATTCCTCTTCAACTGTACTGCCTACTGCGCTATTCCTTATTGCTGTATCTATAGCGTTAGAGAGCTTATACACTATTTAATCTAATTAAACTAACTTATGCTAAGGACGACACACACACACTCATGCCCGAGGAAGGACTCTAACCTCCGACGAGGGGAGCCGCGCGGACCGTGACAAGACGCTTGAGACCGCGCGGCTACCCCACGTGGCAGCGCTGTCGGGCTGGGCTAGCACTTTCATGGGTGACCATCCGGTCTGCCGAGCGGTGTTGGCATGTGGTGTGCACTCAGCCCTTGTGAAGCAAACTGAGGAGCTACTTGATTGAGAAGTAGCGGCTCCGGTCTCGTACTCGTAAACTGATATACGGCCGGGAGAGCGGTGTACTGAGCACATGCCCCCGCCATATCCGCATCCAGTGACCCCTGGGGGCTGAGGATGACATGGTGGCCGGTCGGCACCGTTGGGCCTTCATGGAGTTTAGTTTAGGTGTTACATTTTTCTTATCATGAACTGCACCCACTCTCTGAAGTGACCACTAACATTAACGTATATTTAAACATTCTGAATGATCAAGTGTTGCCTTTCAGTCAACATCTGCATGACGAGTATGCTATTAAAATCCCTGTATTTCAAGACGGCGGTACCAAAGTTCATCGGGATGGAAGTACCTACATGTGACAGGTTTTCTGAAAACTCGTCCAACCTGTTACATCTCGGCAGGCCAGTGAAATCATCTGACATGAACCGCATAGAAAATCTGTGGGACATGTTGGAACAGCGGATAAAACACCGACATTAGCATCCCCGCAATTTAGTGGAACAGCGCGATTAGATCCTCAGCGAGTGGCTTCCCCTGGATGCGAAGTACCTGCAAGGCCTTGTGGACTCGCTTCCTAACCGAATCCAGGGCGTTATCAAGTCGAGGAGCGGAATTACAAGGTATTAAACTATGCTTGTAATTATTTCTGTAGAGGTGACTAATTTGTTGTCCGGTGAGCCTATGATTACTTGTAGAACTAGGAATAAGTGCTCAAGTCAATGATGATTCAATTACCAGTACTAGTACGTTACGCCAGTGTCGAGTCTTATTGAACTGATAATTAACAGTGACTGAAGATTACGTACTGTAGGTGGATCATTAGGGCCAATGTTCGAACTTTATGGACACTCGCAGAGCATGCGATGCCGAATGCATGCAGTTTTCAGTGATTAATTTACGTCATTCATATAACGGCTTCCCGCTCCGAACCCGAGAGCCACTTTGTTTATTACTAGCCTGGTAGTGGAGAGCAAACATGCTGAAACGAAACGAACAATTTGTGAAGCTCCCAGTGAGGAACACGGAACATTAGGAGCCTACTGCACCAACGTCGATTAAACAGCAGGGTGAAAGCTTAATCGCAATTGAGTTGTCTCTGCGCTGTACCAACGTTAAATGTCAGTTAGCAAAACTAGCTTACCGGGAGTTTGACCGCGGTTAATTCCGATTGTTGCAAAGGGAAATGCCCATTATACATGCAAAGATAATGATAATCGCTAACTATAGTACTTACCTCTAACGTCCTTGGTACTTATGCGCGCTTTTTAGTTTGTTATCGTAATCTTGGTGTTGCTGTTGCACTGCGGAGGGCGGGGAAGGTGTGCCGAATTTCGCAAAATTTAAAAGTGATATCCTTTTAGAGCTAGTTGGATGTAATGCGAATATTTTAGAATGTAGAAAAAATGGACAGGGGCCAGTGTAAGAGAGAAACTGAAAGTATAGCTACACAGTTTAATTCCACTCCAGGCCACCAAGCCACAATGCATGTGGCCATAATGTAATTAGAAGTCTGTTTATGAGCGAGACAGAGTTACTCCGATAAATAGGAGATTCCATCCTCTCGTTGATTTAACCTAATAACCAGCACACTATTTGTTCTGAAAGACGAAATCTCTCTTCAAATTCTCTGCCCACGTAATCTTCCACAAGTATACCAATACGGTTGCGGCGACGATTTTTCATGGCCAAGATATGATATTTCTTCTTCTTCCATGTCACGTAAGACATCAAAACGCTTCACCCAGTACATGTTCACCTCATTTTAAATGCGATCAGTTCGAGACGAACGAACCTCTGAGCTTAATCAGTTTTAACCGCGGTTAACTCGCACGTTTAACTTTGATCGAGGTTGGTTCAGTCGAATTTTGGATTGGCCAGGGTTAAATGACGACTTAACTGCGGTTGACTTCTTATCACCGTTTGTGCAGCCGGCCCTACGACACTTCTTTTCAAACGCACAGCCCCTCCCCCTCCTCCACCCCACCCACGCCTCGCCTCCTCGGTGTGCCACCATTATCCTACCCGACAAAAGTCCAACGGTGTGGCGGGGAAAGATTTAAATGCGCACCTGAAACAAGATTAGTTCATCACGACTACCTCATTCCTTGCGTTAACATAGCGATGTGATAGTATCCACATTTTTAAAAATTAGTTTTTGGTTTTATTTCTTTTTGTAATACGGTGTTCCTGACGCCATTTCGTCTTTTAACGAAAGATAGGTGAGAAGTTATGTGAGCCAGCTGCCAAACTTTTTGCTGTGCGCCTTCGTGCGGTGACCTTGTTATTTTCTGTTCGCATGGTGCAGTTGGAGAATGATTCTGGGATCTGCTTGGTGGGCGTGAATAATCACCTAAGCATACCCTACCTGCTGGCATACCAGGCCACGACGGTTAATACAGCGCGTGCCATATCGGGCGTGTCGGTGTGGCCCAACACATGCAATACCAGAAGGTGAAGGTGCTTTATGCGTCAAAACATTTTGCATGCATCCCTCATTTCCGCAAACCTGATGTCAGTACACAAGAAGTTAACCTTGTTTTAAATATCCTTACGCAGGCAAAAGTTAAATTATGTTCATGCACTGCCAAAGTGGCTGCGAACGACCATATGTACATGATATGATACTCGTTGGACAATGGAACTTTCCACACTGTCGTAATTAGCAACTTTGTACTAGGAAATAATGGTGTACTTTTTCTACGAAATACCGTTCTTACATAATTTGGCAGACTCCCAAAATATAAAGGTGCTGCTTCAACGTATATTTCGATTGTACAACGGGATATTTAACTTCTTATTTGCGTCTAAAAGTATGAAGTTATTTCTCACATTCATTGCATAGCCCCGATGACGATTCTTTTTATACATAAGGATAGCAAGCAAAGAGGCGAGTATTTTACTGCATTCTTAAAATGTACTTCAGTCCCTGACACGGAAGGCGTACTTACTCGTAGTCTGTTAATTATCATTAATAGTATTGGGTAAACGGGGGTATTTTCGTGACGCATATATATATAAGCTGTTGGAGCGGCAACGGGGGAGTTCAGCTCGCAGTTTCGTTTAGACATCTCAGATGGCAGCAAAATATAATTTAAATTTTGGTGCAAGAAGAAATTATATCGCGAAAATTTTATCTGCTGAAGATGAAGGCGGGGTTTGTGTATGTGTATGTGTGTGTGTGAGCTAGTAGGAAGGCAAAGCTGAAACAAACTTTTGTTTCTACTGACGTGCACGGCACTTGTATGATGATCTTGGGAAGTATCGTAAGTAAAAAGAATGGGAATATAAGAGATCGCGTTCACTGGTCCTTTTATCCAGTATATCAACTGATTGATACCTAGCGCTAATGCACCATGCGAATGATCGCTGTATCAGCCACTTTCAGCAGTTGATAATAGGATAACGTAGTCACGAAAACTGTTGTGACGAATGTGTCGCATATTTGACAGTGGTGCGTAACATTACCAGTACTGATTCATGGGACAGTCGTACGATGGCTTCACAACAGCTAAGATATAGAAGGATTTTTAAGCCGGAAACCAAGCAACAAGATAAATAAGAACTGTAAATTATTCATAGTTTGTGTTTTTGTGGATAAAGTAAAATATGAATCCAGTATTGCGAAAAAGGCGCATAACAGTAAAAACTACTGTGTGATGGCGAAACAAGACGTAAACTCTAGTGTCATTACAGACAGCTGAAGAGGAAACGCATCCCGGTCGTGTAAGCGACGAAGACCGTTATCGGTTTGTTTGATGGCTGGAGGGAGCGCGTTACAGTCCGCAGCTGTGAAGATGACGTGCGTAGAAGCAAACACCAATATGGAAGCATGTCGTCATAAACATGCCGATCCCACCCCGGAATAGACAACGAAGATTAATGGCCGGTATTAATTCATCGGCTGTCTCGGGAAACGCGCGTTCGGAGCGACCGCGTAGTTTGTGTGTGTGTGTGTGTGTGTGGGTGGGTGTGGGTGGGTGTGGGTGTGTGGGTGCATGTGGGCGGGGATGGGCCTGCTATCCGGTGTGGACAAGTGAAAACTCGGAGGGAAACAAGGAGGAAACAAGGGACATCGAAATACCAAAAGAAAAGTAGATGCGTGTGGTCGCTCTACTGAACTTGTATCTACCACGGTAGGTATGTATCATGACGCAGCTTTTATACGGCCAAATACAATTTGAATGTAGCACAGCTGTTTGAAAGTGTCATTTTTCGGGACTACGGCTGATCTAGAGCAGTAATCGGAAGTATAGTCACTGCGCAGGGGGACTAAACCACTCCGTATCATAATGTTACTCAAAAATGCTTATTGTCAAAAGCACGATCATATGGGGTATCAAATGTGACTGGATTGAGGACTTTTTGATAAGGAGGGCGCAGCATGTTACCTGGGATGGAGAGACATCGTCAGATGTACAAGTAACTTGAGGTGTGCCCCAGGGAAGTGTGTTGGGACCCTTGTTGTTCCTGTTGCATGTTAAGGGCCTTGCAGACAGTATTCATAGTAACGTCAAGCTTTTTGCTGATGATGCAGTTATCTGCAATGAGGTACCGTTTGAAAGAAGCTGCATAAATATTGAGTCAGATCTTGATAAAATTTAAAAGTGGTGCAAAGATGGACAACTTGCTCTCTGTGTCAAGAAATATAAAATTGTGCACTTCACAAAATGGAAAACCATAGCATCCTATGGCTATAACATCAATGATTCACCGTTTGAATCAGCCAAATCATACAAAAACCCGGGTGTAACGTTCAATAGGGATATGAAATGGTACGATCACATAGGTTCAGTCTTGGGTAAAGCAGCTGGAAGACTTCGATTTATTGGTAGAATACTGGAGAAATACAATCAGATACAAAGAAGATTGCTTACAAATCTCTCGTGTGACCCAGCCTAGAATACTGGGCAAGTGTGTGGGTCCCGTTCCAGATAAGACTAACAGGGGATATTGAACGTATACAGAGAAGGGCAGCATGAACGGTCACAGGTTTGTTTAAGCCGTGGGAGAGTGTCACAGAGATAGTGAAGGAACTGAACTAGCAGATCCTTGAAGACAGATGTAAACTATCTAGAGAAGATCTGTTAACAAAGTTTCAAAAACGGGTTTCAAATGACGACTGTAAAATGTAAATGTCGTGTGACTAGGGCCTCTCGTCGGGTACACCGTTCGCCGGATGCAAGTCTTTCGATTTGACGCCACTTCGCCGACTTTCACGTCGATGGGGATGACATGATGATGATTAGGACAGCACAACACCCTGAACGGAGAAAGTCTCCGACCCAGCAGCGAATCGAACCCGGAGCCTTAGGATTGACATTTTGGTCGTTCATATTCGTTGCCTTGTTCGGGGCGGACGTCCCATGACACAAGTTGAATTTCGTTGTTGATCCATTCACGCAGTTTTTTTTTTATTATTACAGAGGGCTGCTAACCCTCCGACCGAACACGCTGAGTTACCATGCCGGCGTTCCACCCAGCTACCGGGGGGGGGACATGACGACTGTAGGAATATACTACAATCCGCTACGCATAGCTCACATAAGAATCGTGAGGATAAGATTAGAATAATTATTGCCTCACAGAGGCATTCAAAGAATCATTCATCCCGCGCTCCTTAGGTGAATGGAACGGGAAGAATCTCTAGTAAGTGGTACAATGGGACATGCTCTCTGCCACAGTGGCTTGCGGAGTATAGATGTACATGTAAAAGTCTCAGTCGAGATACAAATCAAATAATGGACCTACCAGTTACATAGCGCACGTCTCTATGAATTTCAAGTCGCATTCTATCATGACTACCGGACAAAGTTTCGCTGCAGTTTTTATTTTGTAAATGAAGATACCGATTTGCTCCAGAAATATACATACACCAAAAAAAGTTTTGCACCACCCCAGTTTTCAGAACTCCTGAAGATCGACGTTGACTGTGGATATTGTATCACAGACACAGTCCCTTTGACTGTTCAGAGATATCACTAAACTCGCCGAAAGATGTAAACAACCATGCACGAGCAGCGCCTATTGGACGGTGGGGGTTCGACAGCCCATCATTTCCTGTCATTTCACCAGGAAGAAGGTACACGACTCGTGTTGTCTGTAGTTGAACCATACCTAGATGGTCAATAGCGCGGTTCGATCGCGTCCGCATTGTTTCTTTGTGCCAGGAAGGACTCTCAACAAGCGAATTGTCCAGGCGTCTCGGAGTGAACCAAAGCGATGTTGTTCTGACATGGAGGTGATACAGAGCGACAAGAACTGTCGATGACATGCCTCGCTCAGGCCGCCCAAGAGCTACTACTGCAGTGGATGACCACTACCTACGGATTATGGCTCGGAGGAACCCTGACAGCAACGCCACCGTGTTGAATAATGCTTTTCGTGCAGCCACAGGACATCATGTTACGACTCAAACTGTGCGCAATAGGCTGCATGATGCGCAACTTCACTCCCGACGACCACGACGAGGTTTACCTTTGCAACCACGACACCATGTAGCGCGGTACAGATGTGCCCAACAACATGCCAAATGTACCGCTCAGGACTGGCATCACTTTCTCTTCACCGATGACTGTCGCATATGCCTTCAACAAGACAATCGTCTGAGACGTGTTTGGAGGCAACCCGGTCAGGCTGAACGTCTTAGACACACTGTCTAGGTGGAGATTCCCTGCTGTTTTTGGGTGGCATTATGTGGGGCCGACGTACGCCGCTCGTAGTCATGGAAGGCGCCTTAACGGCTGAGCGATACGTGAATATCATCCTCGGACCGATAATGCAACCATATCAGCAGCACATTGGTGAGGCATTAGTCTTCATGGACGACAATTCGCGCCCCCGTCGTGCACATCTTGTGAATGATTTACTTCAGGATTACGACATTGGTCGACTAGAGTGGCCAGCATGTACTCCAGACAAGAACCCTATCGAATATGCATGGGATAGATTGAAAAGGGCTGTTCATGGACAACGTGACCCACCAATCACTCTGAGGGATCTACGCCAAATCGCCGTTGAGGACAATCTGGACCAACAGTGCCTTGACGAACTTGTGCATAGTATGTCATGAGGAACACAGGGATTCATCAATGCAAGAGGATGTGCTACTGGTTCTTAGAGGTACCGGTGTGTACAGCAGTGTGGGCCACCACTTCTGAAGGTCTAAGGGCGGAAATGATGTTTATGCTGATCTCCATGCCAAGTTTCTGTACAGGTTGCGGAACCCTCGGAACGGAGGTGATGCAAATCTTTTTTTGATGTGTGTAATTTTCAAAGTCTTGTATTTTACAACTCCCGTTAAAAATGTGAAGCACGCGGAAGGAGGGGAGGGTGAACAATTTCCAGATTAAGATGCGGCATTACTTCAGTGATCACAGCCTTGATGTCATGGATACTGGCACTGGTCTGGAATTGATGTCGAACAGGTCTCACACATGTTTTACTGGGGACAGAACTGGGGATGTTGCCGATCTCCGTAAGTACCTCAGCATCACGCAGACAGTTCATAGAGACATATGCCATCTGTGGACGAGCATTATTCTACTGAAAATGGGAGACATATTCCACGTGTGGACGAGCATTATCTTATTGACACATGGCACCTTGATACTGTTACATGAGGGGTGACGCATGAGGACGGAGAATGTCCGTGACGTAGCGTTGCGGCTTCAGATTTTGACCACCAGCCGATACCTTAATTCATACCTGTTGGCTCCCCACATCTTGACTCTAGGAGTCGTAGTGCAGAAGCGCTATGCTTCGCTGAACACAGCGCAACGTGATTCATCAGTAACCCATGCTTCCCAACGCAGCCATTTGTGTCGTCGTGTTAACGGCAGCCTACGCGTGAGACGACAGCTCCCTAGTGCGGCTGCTGCTATTTTGTGAGCAAGGGTCAGGCAAAGGGACTCCATTACTTGTTCTCGGATGACAAGCGCAGATGTGAAGCGGTTGCGATGTGCCAGGTACACAGAACGGCGATCCTCCATTTATTATTATTATTATTATTATTATTATTATCGTACGCATCAATTACAGTAATACACATTTAGCAAAACAAAGAAATATACAGGGTGTTAAAAGAAGGTACGGCCAAATTTTCAGGAAACATTCCTCACACACAAATAAAGAAAAGATGGTATGTGGACATGTGTCCGCAAACGCTTAATTTCCATGTTAGAGCTCATTTTAGTTTCGTCCACCTACGCTCAATGGAGCACGTTATCATGATTTCATACGGGATACTCTACCTGTGCTGCTAGAACATGTGCCTTTACAAGTACGACACAACATGTGGTTCATGCACGATGGAGCTCCTGCACATTTCAGTCGAAGTGTTCGAACGCTTCTCAACAACAGATTCGGTGACCGATGGATTGGTAGAGGCGGACCAATTCCATGGCCTCCACTCTCTCCTGACCTCAACCCTCTTGACTTTCATTTATGGGGGAATTTGAAAGCTCTTGTCTACGCAACCCCGGTACCAAATGTAGAGACTCTTCGTGTTCGTATTGTGGACGGCTGTGATACAATACGTCATTCTCCAGGGCTGCATCAGCGCATCAGGGATTCCATGCGACGGAGTGTGGATGCACATATCCTCGCTAACGGAGGACATTTTGAACATTTCCTGTAACAAAGTGTGGGAAGGCACACTGGTACGTTCTGTTGCTGTGTGTTTCCATTCCATGATTAATGTGATTTAAAGAGAAGTAATAAAATGAGCTCTAACATGGAAAGTAAGCGTTTCCGGACACATGTCCACATAACATATTTTCTTTCTTTGTGTGATGAGGAATGTTTCCTGAAAGTTTTTTGTAACACCCTGTATATAAAAATTAACATGTGAAATTATATATAGTACACAAGTTTTAAAACGGCTCAGACGACACTCGGATGTTGATGGACTCGATCCAGCGGAATGCCTCGTGGGATGCTTGATGGAGCTTCTCAATGCCACCAGGGAAGCGTCTGATTGGACAGTCATTCACAATGTGGCTCATTGTTCGGGTGTCACTACAGTCACACACACTGTCACTTGAAAAGCCTCACCTGTGCATGTTGTATTTTCACCTACCCTCTTCAGTCCGATATCTGTTTAACTGCACTCACACCTCCCTTGGTTGGTGGAAGCCTGGAACTGGAACTGTTGGATTGTCTACAAGTTCGTGGTTTCGGGTTCTTGTAGCTTGCCACTCACGTTTCCACTCTGCGCCCTGGTCGAATCCTGTCGATAGCGTTTGGACTCCCATTTCATATGCTGGTGTTTTACATTTGAGGCGTTTCCTGGGCAGTGATAGCAAATCGTCATGAAGAGGGATCGAGTTGTTTTCAGAAACTTGCTGACAGAGGTTGTAAAGAGCAGCCTTCCGACGGAGGTCTGGTGGACAGATGTTTGAAAGTACTGGTAGCCAGCAAGTAGGTGTAGACCGGACTGTACCACTAATTTCTCTCATAACTGTGTTCAAAAATGGTTCAAATGGCTCTGAGCACTATGGGACTTAACTTCTGAGGTAATCAGTCCCCTAGAACTTAGAACTACTTAAGCCTAGCTAACCTAAGGACATCACACACATCCATGCCCAAGGCAGGACTCGAACCTGCGACCGTAGCGGTCGCGCAGTTCCAGACTGTAGCGCCTAGAACCGCTCGGCCACTTCGGCTGGCATAACTGAGTTCAGTTGGACGTCTACTTTCACTACGTGGGCGCTTCGGAACCAGACTGGTGCACAGTATTCTGCTGCAGAGTATACCAGTGCAAGGGATGCTCCTCGGAGGACTGATGTGGTTGCTCCCCATGTACTGCCTGCCAGCTTCCTCACAACGTTCACTCGTGTTTATGTCTTCTTGGCCAAGTTGGAAGGGTGTTTTTTGTATGTCAAGTTCAAAAATGGTTCAAATGGCTCTGCGCACTATGGGACTTAACATCTGTGGTCATCAGTCCCCTAGAACTTAGAACTACGTAAACCTAACTAACCTAAGGACATCACACACATCCATGCCCGAGGCAGGATTCGAACCTGCGACCGTAGTGGTCACGCGGTTCCAGACTGAAGCGCCTAGAACCGCATGGCCACACCGGCCGGCTGTATGTTAAAGTTATGTCCAGAGTGACCCCCAGGTATTTTGGGCTTTCGTTGTATCTGACTGTGCCAAGAGGCCCAAACTGTGGACTGATCTTTGCTGAGGATAGGCGATTAGAGAGGTGGATCAGGCTTACCTCGGTTTTAGAAACATTTGGTCAGACAAGGCCGACCGGAAACTTGACAAAGAGCATGTCTGCCTTCACGTTTCCAGACAGTCCAAAATCGGGCCGCTGTCACATCCTAATGCCGCACAAGCCTTGATATTTGTACGATTCGACCAGCCAGCCAAATGGAGTCCCCCAGTGAGGCCCCTTTTCAGACCGTAAGGTGTTGATAATGCTGTCTCACACGTGATCGCGGGATCTCCGTGTCCTTCACAATGATCACTCAACATCTGACGCCGTTCACACCCTCTTACATACGCTATCAAATGGTTCAAATGGCTCTGAGCGCTATGGGACAACATCTGAGGTCATCAGTCCCCTAGAACTTAGAACTAATTAAACCTAACTAACCTAAGGGCATCACAAACATCCATGCCCCGGGCAGAATTCGACCCTGCGACCGTAGCAGTTGCGCGTTTCCGGACTGAAGCGCCTAGAACCGCTCGGCCACAGCGGCAGGCATACCCTATCAGTCCTGGTATCAGGATTAAACACTGACAACATAGTGGAGTCTGGTGGTCGTTCTACCTGACACAGAAGCTGCAACTCTGAGCATTGACATTCCCGCCAATGGTATGTACCTGTGCGAAGATGCCTTGACGTCCAACCGTGTCTCCTGAGTGCTTCTGTTTTGTCCAGGCAGTGTAGTTTAAATCGCAGTACACTCGATTTAGTGGGAAGTTGGAAGGCATGTGGAAGCTACCCGTGACGCGGCTCCTACGTTTGTGTAGCGCAGACTGCGGCAGTTTTGGGTGACTTTCTTTGCGGCTCGTGCAGCACACGTGGAGACGCGTACGCAGGCACGCACCGCACGCAGAGGGTCCTCGAGCCGGCAGGTGTAGGAGGAGGCGCTCTCACAGCCCCACGCTTACCGTACTCCTCATTAGCCGCGGCTGCCTCCCGGTGTCAGCTTCCCAGCAGGCGCGTCCGGCTCCAGACGGAAACGGGAAGAAGCGACCATTCTCACCACAGTCTTATTCTCTGCCACAGTGGAGGGTTCCCACGCTGAAATGCCGCTCCACGGCCGGAGGTGTTCTTCGTTTTATTATATTATCCTGCCCTATATCGAGTCTACCAACACGAGCGCTCGCAATACGAGCCTCATAGCAGGAACACCTGCGGAGGAAGTTTGTGGGATTTATATGTATACTAAAACATGGCTCTACCAGCTGGTTCTAGCGTCACGCTTGTCACCACAAGCAACAGATAGAGGCCAGTGCTTTCAGGAAGTTCTACTCGGTTATCAGGGGTACGCCGAAAATTGAATCTCCCTCGTAAATATTCCCAGTTGGTAGTACTTTCGTCCCACCCTTAAGTCGTTTGGTACGAGCTGAAAAGAACCAAGTATTGCAATAATTCGCCCTATCTGCATGGGTAGCAAGAGAAAGACACAAAAACTGATAAAACCTCTTACAAACACGATATCTAAAGTTAAAATTCTTGGAACACCTTCTAGTCCCTTCCAAATTGTATCAGGAGCCGGTCACCATTATCATTCACATATGCACTGGAAAAAATTATAAGAGAATAGAAAATAGAAGCGAAAAACAAAAAGTTAGAGAATGAAAAGGAAAGAGTAGAACTTCTACAGGAAATAGCTGAGAAGGCAGGCCTACAAATATTGTTTCAAAATACGGAACACGCGACAAATGAAAGTAATTCATCAAGAATTTCAAAAACAAAGTATTGCAACGACAAGAAAACAGACAACTTTAAACGCGTGGGTGACAGTATAAACGCAAAAAGTGGAAAAAAAGCAATAAAAATCAGGACTGAGAGAATGCAAAGTGCATCATGAAAGTGAGAAACGTGTACAACAAGAATGTTTCTTCTGAAGATTTTAAGTTGCGACATTATAATGCATTTGTCAGACGCGAAGTTCTCTATGGGTGGGAAACACCACTTCATGATGATTTTAAAGGGCGTTAGAAGATTTGGAAACGATAGAAAGAAGAATACAGAGAAAGATATTAGGTACAGTGAAGAACAAAGATGGTAATTGGGGTTTATGACCAAATAAGGAAATGTACTGCTTCTGTCCTAAAACAAGATGAGATGAGTTAGAGACATGTTACACTCTATGGACAACTAGAGGGAATGTAAGAAGATAGATTAACGAAGAAAATCCACACATTCCTCTAAAACAGGAAAACAAAACAAAATGCATAGGGAAGCAAGACAAAAAAGGACTCAGAAGAAATGCAGATCGCGTAGGAGATGTTACCAAACAGAGACAAATTAAAACTAGGAGTCAATGAATTCAAGCCAAAACAAACAGGAAAATAACGGGTGTTAGGGGTAGATGAGAGGAAAAGAGCTCTTTCTCACAGAAGGAAAGGATTTTCGGGGAAGATAAAGGAAAAAAGAAATAAATAATTATACTTACGTGGTCCTTAGTTGGTCTATAACGATATATAAAAAAGAAAGAATTCTCGCCATTTCCTTGCACAGACGAGTGTCAAAATGCTGAAATGCTTGGTGGAGACGCCACCCTCTGGCATCGGGCAACAATTTTGACTTTGACATTTGATGGGGTTGTTTATGGGCAGGGTTTCCCCATCGTATTTTGCTACTTTAATAACTCTTCAAAGTTTGTGGTAGTAATAAAGAGACACTATCACACGCATATCAAGGATGGTTTTATGAGGTTTAGCTGTTTCCCAATAAGTAACGTTATTCGAAGAAACTGGCGCAAAGTCTCGTTTGTATGTCTATGTGACTGGATGACTAATGACAGGTACTGAATCATTTCGGAAGGAAAATATTATGGCGCAGCTTCAATAAAGAAGGGATAGATTACACGGCTGCATCCCGGGCTGCATCCCGAAACATTAAGGCATATTTAATTTGGTAACGAAAGGATGTGTGGGAGGTATAAATAGGAGAGCGAGTTCAATGATTGATTGTGGTAAGTACCTTAAAGCGAATGTTGATTGCAGTAAACAAACAGACATTGAGAGAGTAGGGTGGGGAGCTGCATCAGACCGGTCGTCAGACTCAAAACTACATCAATAAGAAATGGAATTACGCTTAGCCGTTGGTGAAGCACAAGTCAGTATATCATAGAAATGGACTTACACTTTAATTTCACTTACGTCCACAGCCAGGACGGAAACTCTGCTCTGTTGATTGCCGTCTACTCCCCATGCCAAGGACTAATATTGTGCGAAACTCGTGAAACTGATCTATGAAAGCCTTCAGTACCATTAGTCGTCCGTTCACTTCGCTTATGCGAACGAAGTTATGGCCATCAGTTTGCAATAGTTTTGTTTTACGAGCCAACGGCAAAGGTAACATAATAAGGCGAGTTTGACGCATTAACACCAGTTTCGCCTGAGAAGTTAACCAATGTGCCACTCAGTGCCAAAATTACTGCCTGAGTATTTCACAAAAATTTAAAAAAATTTAAAGCTGTCATGAGTCAGAAGGTTGTTTCGAGCACCACAGCGTTTTACTACGCATGGACCCGCTGGAAATGGTGTGCCATTCGCTTCCTCAGACTTTTGAACTGATCTACAGTTGCACCGTTAGAATTCTAGCATTTACCAGCAGCCAAAACCCGAAGCCATACCAGATGGCTTCCCACACAATGAAGCCAGAAGTAACATTGCTGTGTCTCTCTAAAATACTGGAAGAATAGAACCTCGCCCCAGATAGCCACCATACTGTAAAAGCTGACTGACAAATTTCTGAGATCTGCAGTATATATATAAAATACAATGTAATATATGTCTGAGTTTTTGTATAGGACAGGCAGGGAGACCTTTTAAGACCCGCTTTCGTGAGCAGTTGCTCTACAAAGACGGCGAGAATTCACAGAAGTAAAATTTTGCAAAACATCTCAAAATAGTGAAACACACTCTTCCTCCTCCATCCTCGCTTAACATGGAAATTTTGCATATAACTGACAAGGGATGCAAGATAAACCTTTCACAAAAATTTTAAATATATAAACATTACTACGTAAATTCAATAGTCTATCTGAGTTTACAGTAATCACATACAATATGTACATTTCTGCACATTACGGCATTGCGTTTCTATGAAGACGTTACTCACATCTTAGCAGTGCTAAATAAGTTTCTGTAATATACTTGTTAAACTTCACATACATGAATAATAGCCAAGATATAAAGATTTATAATATCCCTAATTTTGTAGACTTCTGAAGATGGCAAATTAGTTTGTCGAAAACGGTAAGGCGTAATAAAAATATATTTTCAAATGACTAAATTTTATTCCGAATAATTTTATTCATACCCAACAGTTGTTGCTAGAGGGCCGTTGTCGGCTGGTGTTGACGGCTAAAGAAGCCAGTATTCTTCTTCCGACAGTCTGGCACCGTCCTTGCGTCAGCTACGTCAGCAAGCGGCCGAGAACAAATATTTGTTATGAGGACCACTCATAAAGAGCAGAGCACGGCCCTCTGTTTGGTCCGCCACTCACCTTAACGTGACGTCATTTGACAAACAGACGCCAGGCGGGAGGCGAGACAGTGCTGCTTTTCTGTCCAGAGGCAGAAAAGTTTCTGTTCAAGTCGTACCATCTCCGAATCATACCTTGAACGTGGAGAAAATTTTGTGCATGGATACTGTCGTGGAAAACTCTGAGGCCATTCCAAGGGCGGATTGGCCAGAACTTGGCTCTACAGGATATCGTGATAAAAGTTCTTGAGTATTGAAAGAATTTTTTTTTTTAACAAAACACATAATTGCTGTAGTGAACTGAAGTATCAACTAGCCATGCTGTCAGAAAATTATGTGGCCGTCTATGGATCACGTACCCATGTTTATATCCCTTTTGTACACTATTCTTTAGTATTTCTTCCTGCACATAAGATCTAAATCTGCTCCCTTCTCCCTTACTCTCTGCGGTCCAATAGACTTCAGCACTGTCATTATGAAAAATATTGATACCAAAATGCTTTTTAGTCTGAAACGAACCTTTCGTCCTTGCTTCGTGTCTTACGTGGCTTCGCACAAAAGCCCAGTCGCGGCCAGAATACACGTAGCCTTGGCGACGTGCAGCGTGCGAGGTAAATTACGTAACATACGCCACCGCAGATATAATTGGAAACGTTTATCGGCGGATCCGGATTAACTGCCTATCGTATCCGTCTAGATCAGGGACGACAGCCTCGTTTTGATCCACGAGACTACTCCAGCGTCAATAATCAAAGCCCTGTAGTAATCCAATTACAGTGGTCTGCAAAACTCAAAGATGAATGATGATGTGTCAGTGCCAAGTAGTATATCTCGATAAAATTTGGACCATACATCGAAAGAACTGCTACAACATAGTACAGAAGGTAACTCAGAGAAATATGGATTGAGACAAACAGAATTTATACTTTTATTCAAAGACAATAAGACTCAGAATGGCCCCTAGATACTACAAAAGGCGGGACATAGTTCTTAATTGGGTGTGGTATTACCCGAATGGCAATGCATGCCCTGCTATGTGCTCTCATGCTGGTCACATAGTTGCTAAGGAGTTCTTGTGGTAAGACCTTCCATTCCTCAACCGAAGGGACAAGCCAGTTCATTCACTGAATAACCCTCCGATCTAACAGCTCCTTCACCTGCGCTGTTTGATTGGTTCACACATTGTCACCTATGAAAGTGAAGTTACAGACGAATGTACCCCTAAAGAGGACGCACATGGAGAACGTGTACAGTGTCACAATAACATTGACCTGCGAGTTTACCGTGTTCAAAGTCTTGGAGGTCAGTGCACCCATTCAACATTATCGCTCCCCACATCGTAACATCTGACCAGCAAAAGGATCATTTGCGAGAGTATGTTCCTGGATGCATATGTGTTCCTACCTCTCGCCATATGACGGTACGTTTAGAAACATGTCGGACACGATCGTTTGGTGGTTCAGCTGTTATGATACGGGGAGATATGGTCCAAGTTTCGTCGAGCTACGTTACTTTCGTCCTCAAGTTTAGCACACCACTGTACTTTCGGACCACTGGACTGGAATACGTACACCGCTAACAGTTCTATACATCGCCTCCAACTGGCCAGTATCAACTCTCGCCGATAATCACCACAGCAACAAAACAGGGATACCGTACAAAGTCTATAGGGAAAGACACCTAAGAATATCATTTTCAAAATCGCACAGAAACAAAATTTAATTTATTGACGTGAATGAACCGCAGCCAAGTCCGTTACTTTTAGCCTGCACCATCTTCAGCTAGCTAACTTCCCCACGTTTTGCCCTGATGTCCCTTTTTACTAAACATATCCCTGAGAAACAGCAAAGGGCCCAGGCATAATTCGACACCCGCGCCCTGGTACACACTTTCGAACCCTTTGTAGGCTTTCCATACCGGAAACGTAGCGTCGTTAATCACGAAGGATCACTAACTTTTGACTTCCGAAATGATAACCACTTTCAAACACAAACTCCTCTTCAGGGGGCCACAACTTGCAGCCTCAACCACACGAAGAATCTCGGATGATTCCTCCAATATGGAAGCCCCCCAAAACGCTTCACGAAAAATTTATTCTTCGGTGTTTTATCCTGCTGCTAGCTCCGCTTCTGTTAGGTGCTGCCTACTGCCAGGACTTTAAGACTTCTTCTAGAACGGACGCTGCAAACACTAGGAAAATCACTCTTCCCACAAGCCAGCCATGTAGGATCCCATCACGGTACTTCTAGGAGGTCCTAGGCTCCCGCCACAAACCATTTAGGACGATAAGGGACAAACGAGCCCAGCAACTACAAGCTGATGGAGACATCCTCCCTCCAGAGCGCCACCCTGTCGCAGATAGTAGCCATAGGAAGAGGAAAACTAGGGAATGAGATGCTAGAAGTCCATATGTTAGCTAATTAACCTAGACGTTATAAATTTTCAACACTGCCATTATAGCTGCTGGAGAAAAAAATTAGTTACTTGATGTTCAGAAATTCAATTTTATTTACGCGTTTCGATTAAACTCATCTTCAGAATATATGTAACAAGGATACAAGTCACGAGAAACCACAGCACATTTAAAACAAATAATAATAATAAAAGTGACTAAAATTGAAAACCTACATTACAGTGAACATACCAAAGGAGGTAAGGTGCTTCATATGTGTGTCACCAATTTCATATTACAACTGGGTAATGGATTTTAGTGTTACAAAGTAACAAACATGGCAAGCAGATGACGCGAATAGTAGCGCAACGTGGCGCTGGATGCGTATGACAAGCCAGGTAAAGATGCAAAAATGTTAAAAAACGATGAATATTAAATAGAAAGTTGTGCATGAAAACCAGCCAAGTGTGAAGGGTAACCTCAGTATGGTACTGACGGTATTATCGTGACACTTCATGGGCGAAACTAATTTTCAGTCCGGGGTGCTTGGTGAATTCCATAGTGCGTCCTGTGGACGTGAGTGATCCTTACCTATATGCCAGTTGGGGGTTAAATCAAATTTGACCGACGAGATAGGTAACGGTGCGCACTGTGAGCGTATGGAGCGCCGTTTCGGAGCGAGCTCGGCGCGTCATCCACATGGAGCTCGCTCGGCGCGGCCGCGGGGCAGTAATTGCGCGCGACGCCCTTTGTGGCGGCGCCGGGACAAAGGGCGACGCCGCAAGCCCCGGGGCGGCGCCAGGCGACCGCTGCGAGGGGCAGACTGGCTGCCCCAGTAGCAGCCGAGACACCTTCTGCACTCTGCAGCGTCGCGTCAGCTTCCAGACCACGGCCGTCGTGCGCCTTGCTGCCTCGTGGACCGAGTTTCACTGTTATGGAACGACATTTCTAGCGACAGTTTGTACTCGCTACGTCGCATATGTCATATAAGGACATTATACGTATATTATGCTGTGAGACCAAGACGCTGCTGTCTTATATTTTTATTACAATAGGCCTGTTTCGGCGTGATTTTCATATTCAGGTTATCTGTGGAAACACATAACGTGGTACAATATTTCAGATTTTGAAGTAGACAATTAAACGTATTGTGGAATAGATGATGCTTTTCTATGTACATCAGATGGCCTTGATGTCCACATTATATCGCTCTCATAACTGCTGTATAAGTCCGCTCCTTTGATGTTAGTGGACCTGTACTAGGTGTTAAACTTTAGCTGGAGTAGTTATTTCTGAAGTTGTCGAATTATGTAGGTTTACTTCATAATGACGTTACTTGACAGCTGTATTGACAGTGGAGCCAGCGATGTTGTACGTTTACAGGCTGCTTGTTTTTTCATAATTTTGTAGGTCATATCTTTGTTCTTACTAGGTATATTATATTGCTTATGTGATTTGCGTTTATGTGGTTCTACCGTCATGTCTAATTTAATCCTACTGTTTTTTTTTTTGATTGGTTATGCCAGATAGTGTTGTAGTGCGCGAAATTTAAGCCCATTTCCCAATGTTTGTTTTATTCTGAATTTCAATATTTGATACCGAGAATACATCAGGGAGAGCGGCAGTAACCCATCAGCTTTCACCCACCACTTAAAAACAGGACGGACTCCTGATGTTTTACACTTTTCACAAAAAGGACCAGTAATCAGTATTCTTGAAGAGATCGAAATATATATATATATATATATATATATATATATATATATATATACACACACACACACACACACACAAACACTTAAAATTACCCTCACGAAATTCTAAACGAGTAGGGCGGTTTGAAACACAAACATAACGTAGAAAATTGTATTGAAATTTTCCTCCCAAACACGTGACAAGTAGAAAAACAAAATCTACAAACATTTCAGAGATCATGTTACCATCAAATAAACATAACCACTGGAAAGCATATGTTTGAGAACCGACTACTCAGCCTGTGCCTTGGGTTCGAGCATTACTACCATCTCATATCCACTTCTTGTATTTCTTTCTTGTTCGGTTTTAGAAAACCAAACGAAATGCACGTTTGATGACGCCGTCTCTGGCGGACAACTTTATGAATTTACGCCCGTAACAGCCTAACTTGCTAACTACAGTGCTAATCAACTCGTAAACGGCGCAGCGTGTCGAATTTTTTCTCAGTATTTATTTTTCAGTACAAACTACCCTGCAACACCCTTACAAGTTTTCCACACATTTTCTGACCACCCTGTATATGTGTGTACACTTGAAACAGACCAATAGGCTAAAATTGGCCAATAATGCAGAATAAAGCGCATGCAGGTTGGAAAGACACGAATAGCACACTGATCCTTTGCCTAAATATCGGTGCTTGTATACAGACATCGGATTCGCCCTACGTTGCATATACGCTGCAGCAACGCCCTCAAACGGAAACATTTTGGTCGCCCGTCATACAACACCAGCAGAACGAAGTGTTCCTTTGATTATGTGTGCTAGTTGCATGCCTGTACCATTACTGGTTTTTACTATAGAAGACATTTATCACGTCGGACTCTCTGTAATGAAAGGACACCTGCATAACTGGAGTGGGAAATGATGACGTATAGATAGATTCATGTGACTGGCCATGCTTTGTGTGGTACGCTGTAATCTCTGCAGCGCACACCGGACCACGGTGGACAGCGTGAAAGGCCGGAGTCCTTTCTCCTTTTTTTTGTGTAGGAGTTGGGGTGGAGGTAGCGAATGGGGTTTGAGGGCGGGCCCCCGTCAGAGCAAGAGACGCCTGTTTACCCCCGCGGACAACCCCGGGTCCGCAGTTTTATCAGGCCTGCCGGTCTGCTTTTGTGCCTGCCCCTGGTCTCGGATCCTGTCGGAGGGGACTTAACTGTGTGTGTGGGGGGGCGGGGGAGGGGGGGGGGGGCCGAGATGTCCCACGACAGACTGGCGCCAAGGCAGAACGAGAGGGGAGGGGATCTGAGGCACACACACAGGAATTGCTGTCTGCTTGCTGGGGGTAGTTCCCCCACCAACACTAACTGCCTTCATGTCCTAAACACTCTTCAAGCCTCACGTCATCACCCCTCCTCCACCTCACCACATTCTCACCCACACCAGCCAACACCCCCCCCCCCCCCCCAGTCCCCATTCCACCCATCGCTCCGCCCACGCACAGATACGCCGGCTGCGCAAACTAGATTGCGTTGCTCCCTCGCATTTCAATCAAAAATACTTCACGCTTATTTCTTTTGCGCTGCACATCGCTCTCGTTCTATTTCCATTATTCTTTTATCCTTTCGGTTTCCGCGCTTTTTCGCTTTTACTCTCTGGATCAGCAGCCAAAGCGGGGGCGTAATACCGGTTGCGAGAGGGGAGTGCTCCGAAGCACTTCAGCGTTTGACAGAGCAGATGAAGGGGCCGGAACGAGCCTGCATGTCTGCTGCTGCGCGTAAAATTTAATTGTAATAAATACTGACTAATTTTTTTTTCGGCCTGTAGTAGCCTAATGGGAAGCAGCTATTGCCGTTTACATTGTAAAATCATCACTGTACTGTGCATTTTACAGATGATGATAACCTCCCTCTTTTGGAAACTATGTTGTTCCGTAACGTCCCACACTGAAACGAGCTACAGGCTTGTAGCTCCCGGTAGTTGGTGAGACGAGGTCTTGTTTCTCACTTTACGCATCGGCCACGTGACTTTATATTCTCAATTTTTATTTTAAAAATAAAACAAATCCAATTCCTGCCGTATTTGAGTGAGTTAATCGATCTGCGGACATGAAAACCTTTAATTGTTCTAACTTCTGTCATCCCTTAAAATGGCTCATATTCGGCTGCCACACGACGCGTTCTACCAGCACCCCCTATAGAGGAAAGCCTGCGCGCCCGCTCAGAGACGTCACGCACGTAGTCTGGTGCCGGTGCTCGCAGTCCGTTTGGCCACAGCAGTAGACTATTACGGGAACCGCAAGAGGAAAATTCGTAAAGAAATCTGACATACCTCTCTCATGAATTACAAGATTTCCTTTCTTAAATGACGCAGTTCTTTTGTCTGTAACTTATTTCTGCATACCTTTTAGCCCCGACGTAAAAAGTGGCTGTAATAACTTTCACTATCTGAGGCATCAAAACTCCCAAATGAATGGACCCATTTCATTGTAGTTTATTTTAAAGTTGCTTTAATGGGGATTGTCACGACTTGTTTGATGGCAGTCTGGTTAGCCGTTGAAAGATCGTCAGCTACACAAAGTGCAAGTGTTTGCCACCAGTGTCCTCTTTTCCAATACCATTCCTAAACTGTGAGTGCTGTAGTATAAATTGTAAATCTCGAAAAGGCCAATCTAAACGTCTGCAACGGTATACATTTATCTTTTATGGCTGATCACCATTCACCATTCTTCCGTTTTGCAGTTCCTGTGTAAGACGATTTTTAGTGACAAAAATTTTGATTGAAAGCCACCCGCGAAAGATTCTCGTATGCTCTCGCGGACTTTCTATTAGGGTTTTTGTTTTGCTTTTTAAGTTAAATATTGCATCACTTTGACGCAGGTCTAATAATGTGGACGGCACTTCGCAAAGTAGCACACTGGCAGCTAACATTTTACGGACACTGTTATTGCCGCTGTTTATTCCTTATGTAGCAAAATCCATTTTAAAACCTGATTGGATGATATACCTGTGAATTAAAAAAAAGAAACACGAAAATTGGGCAAATAGTGTTCGAATTATAACACCCCCTATAGAGAGGCACTGGTAATAAGCAATTGTATGAGTCGTTTCAAAAACTAACACTGCCCTGAAAGACATGTTCTACATATGTTTTAGTCCACCATTTCAGCAACCTTGTATTCATGTTTTTTTTTTAAATTTAAAGAAATTTCTCCTGTTAATATTTTTTAAGTGAAATGCAGATCTAATGAATGATATGATATCTCTTCTCAGTTTGTGCACCTTCCCCTAAGAAATTTTCTTTCCATTAAGAAAATCTCACTGACCTAAGATGAGTATGTAATGGTATTGTCATAAAGTTTTGGTATGCCAATACAAATTTCAATGAATTCTCTTTCCTCAGTAAGTTAACTAAATTTCCATTATGTATTGAAATTACATGAGGTCTCAAAATACAGATTATCAGGTTAGAATTTCGCTGCTCTAAACTGAATACCTTTGAAGAAAGAATGTTTCTGTACTAAGAAGTATATACCTTGAAACAAACTGTTTGCATGAATTGCACATAAATAAATTTCAACTACGAAGTAAACTTTCATTTCATCTGTTGAGAAGTTTTATGACGTGATGCGACCTGTGATGAAATAATTGTGAAAAATGAACCCTTACCTTCATTTGGCATCACATTTGGGCTGCACTCACCAGTGGCTTAGATACTTCATCCTTCCATAAGTTTGGGGAAAGGGGTGGGGGTGGTGGTTCAGCTCTATTTAGTTGCAATACTTTAACAGATCATCATTCCAAAATATATATACTGGTAATTGTTTGGAAGTGGAAAACAAGTTTCATCTACTGATCATGCTGATATGAATGAATGCAAATGAAGTAAAAAAATTCTGTGTATGAATGAATTTATTTATTTCTTTTATTCATCTTCCATACACTCTTGTCAATAATCACTAACACATGGAATGAGAAAAATTTTAGATTATAGAGGTTCACAATAGAAAATTATAGATGTACAGCGTGAATACTATGTAGGGACAAAATAATTAAGACTTATGGACACCAAGGCCAAACATTAACAATAACCACATTCTTGAGACTTAAGTTTCATAATTTTAGGAATAATAATGATAAATTTTGAACAACATTAATTATTAAATTGCTATTTTATAATCTCCAGGGTAGTAATGGAAGGTCTTTAAGTAAGTGGGACACTAAAAGAATGCATATAAAACACTGCACCATAAAGTTTTGTGTATGAAGAATGCATATGAAAGCACTGTAGTAGAAAAATGGCGATACATATAGAAATTATATTAGGTCACCCTGTAAATTGCAAGTAATTACCAACTGTAAGTGTATGTTATGTGGCAAAAATGTGTCAAGTGGTGTTGGAATATGATCTGGTTACATTAATTAGATTAGGTGAGTGAAAAGCAATTGTGACAGGCTTAAGCTTTTTGAATATTCTTTTATAAACAAATATATTCAAAAAGCCAACAGAAGGGCATACCTGAGAGTCCACCTCAGATATTTTCCTCCTCAGCGAAGATGAGCTAACAAGAAGGCACTTTATGGCACAGAGCAAGCATCTATTTAAAGAGCTCAGAATTAGTCAACCTGAGGATTAGTGGCACTCAATAGTGCTTGTAACAGAAGTGAGAGCTGTTTCACAATTACATTACTATTAGATGAGGAGACCTGCCAATCATTATACACAAAGAAGGCCATGAAAGTACTGCAAAGCCCTCCCCTACCAGCTTCTCCATTTGTAATGGTAGTAAAATATATACAAACATGATCTACATAAGAAAATGTTGAGAGAACAACAGTTATAACAGCTGCAGAGAAAGTAATAAACTCAGAAAAAGAGAGGCAATTGTCACAGCATGCACATTTGCAGTCAAAACAGTGACAGTAGTAGAAGACAGAGGAACACCACAAACACTACGTGAAATCGAAGTTTGTCTACCTAAAGAATGCATAAATACTATAGTAGCTTTTTCAACAGTAACAATTAATGAATCATTACAAATTGGCAGATTTCTCACATGTATCACAAGCTAAAGTAATAACTTCAGTATACAAAGAAAAGTGTTGCAGAGAATGTAGAGAACTATAGAGCAATTTTGCTCTTGTCTTCCATTTATCACCAAAACAAACTAACCTTGTTTGCAAAAAAAGTGGAGTCTGCTATAGCACAGTTTGTGTAAGTTTTTCTCAAAATAATAAAGGAAGGTGATCAAAATGGCATTGTCTTGTCTTTGTCAAAGGCATGTGCCATGTTGGGCCACATAACTTTATTACACAAATTAGAAATACTATGCATAAGGCATGCAGCAAAGAAGTGGTTTAAGTCATACTCGGAAAAGCAAGCGAATTGATTTTTAGGTTTCACATACTATAAAAAGATTACTATTGGTCCTCTCTGCCTGCCACACCCCCTCCCCTCCCTACTGTACGTATCATTCACCACCCAACTTCAACTGAGAAAGAATTAGTGTAAGATTCTTTATATTAAAGGTTAATTTCTTTGATAAAAATTTCAAGTTAGGCTATTAGTGTTGATAGCTGTTAGCAGCTGTATATTAAAATATTTATACAACCTCTCAGCCATAAGTTGCAATTTGGTAAGTTTGACTAGTTTCAGATTGACCTGATTAGTTCAGCTTAAGAGGCATTTGTTGATGTGGCAATATTACTGATGACAGGTTTTGTATTAATGATTTAAAAAGAATCTAAGATAAAGATTTCTAAATTATGTTGTAAGAGTTTGCAGTTTTCGTTGAGTGTTTTTTGAATTTTTTTTCCATTAACCTTTTTACAGTAGTTGTTCAGTAGTTGTTTAAAAATATATTGACACCAACCCAAACAACACTTTTCATTATTGCCTGGGATGAATGTCCATTGCAGCATACCCCATCAAATAATAAAAAGTCATTTTCGTGAAGAGTAGCAAGTGCTACTGCACAGGCAATAGCACGTTGATTCGTACAGGCAAGAAAATCTTTTTCATGTTCTTTGAGAAGTTTGTTGATGACAATAGAAGTGTAGACAATCATATTTAAAATAGTGTCTGATGGGCATTTTAGTCCTCCATGATCAAGTCTCTGTATCAAACTAAAATGTTCGTTTATTGGCAACTCCTTTTCAATCACAATTTCATTAAGGCAACTCTCACATTTCAGCTTCTTAATCACTGCATGAGCACAGTAGTCTGCAATGAAAGTTAAAGACGTTGCAATATCTTTCACTGAAAGAACATCGTCTACAGTTACACTGACTTCTATGTCTAATGTGTCTGTTTCTTCAACTTCAGAAAACATAAAAATTTTTATGGCCCCTACTGTGATATTGCCATAGGAAGGAGAACATAAAACTAAAGGCATTACACTTTGAATTCGAAGCTTCTTTTCTGCTTCATAGACTTGTGTCACTGAAACATTGTATTGGGAACCTGCAAGCTGTCTATACTTTCCAAAACGCCGCTCAAGCCCATCTGTTTGTAGCTTGGCTGTCAGTAAATAGCTCATACCTAGCTCTTCAATACAGTATCGAGCAATCTCTACAACGGCATATGTTGTATGCTGAATAGCAAAAAATGTTTCTTTTGTGAAAAACCCACTTGACAAACCCTTTGCTTTCCACACATCAAGCCAGTCTAGAAAATCTAGCAAAAATTGCATAGAAACGCTATCAGTCCATATAAGGATTCTTATTGTGTTTCCCTTTAAACACTGATTTCACATTCATCACATCAAACCATTTTGTTATTATTCGAATGTATTCTGCTGTTGATGGTGCATGTCTCAAATCAAATTTATCACTAGCTACCTCAAGGCTCTCTGACACATGTCGATTGAATATCTGCAGCACTAGTTTCATGCTCTGTTTCTCTAACGATGTAGGGCAAAGTGATTTGAGAGACAATGTGTGACAATATTTTACTAAAGAACTGGAATCTATTTCATAAATCTGTTTCAGTGTTTTAAAAGAAGCTACAGAAAACTTATTTTCTTCCACTTCTTTTCTAACTGGAAACTGAGGATAAAACATATCTTTACCATCATTTTTTTGGTTCAGCCACACATTTCTTATGCATTTAACAATGTGTATGGCATCAATTAAAAAGAAAAGTGGGCGATTAGGATCAGATGGATGTTTAAAAACAATATTAACAGCTTTATCCAGAGAAAACATGGACATGGTTTTGCTATTGATTTTGTTGTTGTCAGTTACCACACAAAAAACCCTATAGCCTATTAGTTCAAGGCCATTTATTATGGCCAGTAGCACATCGTATAATGCATTAGATGAAATGGTTTTCACCGGTAAAATGTGAACAACATCACTGTACAAAGACTTGACACTCTGCAACATAAATACAAACGCTGAATTTGCAGCACATTCCGAGTTATATGACATGCCCAAAACACTACCTCCTTTATATTCCAAATAAGAATTTAGATGAATTTCATCTACACTCAAAACAACATTGACATCATCGCTGTTCTAGTATTGAAATTTCTGTCTTGCATAGGACAGGAAATTACTTCCCCCAAGGCTTTCGTGAAATGGATTCACATTAAATTTGCTGCAGATCCTACGCAGAGTGCTTGGATGTGGCATTTTCATTAATGAGCTGCTACGTAACAAATTGTAAGCATGAGATGAAATTGAAAATAGCATACAACACAGTATCATAAATGTAGAACTAAACCTATGATTAAATTTCTTTACATTTATGAGACTAACTTGTTCATATATAAAGTCTACCATCTCCTTTTCACTCTCCTGTAAACTGTCTTTCAGCACTCCTAGACTGTCTTTCACTATCTCTACAATACTATCTATAGAAGTTTCTGAGTGCCCACAATCTGTGTCTGAAAACTCCTGCAGTACACTGACAATTTCATTGATATTGGTTACAATTACAGGAAAAGATCTTTTTCCTAATGTCTTAATTTGTACATCTTTCTTAAACAATGAAACATTTAAATTACTATCTATAACGACAGAATGTGTGATTAACGGTGCTGGATTTCTTATTATCTTAAAAAAACAAACAAAATCACTGTGTTTTTCGATCACACTCCACTCGTTGGGCAAATCCACTTCCTTCGTACGCAACATCAACTCTTCTAAAGAACTGAAGCTGAAAGTGTTTTCATAGTCCTTCTGTGATGCTAAACTATATTGTAACGCTGCAGCTAATTGCTCATTTTCAAGCCTTTGCTTTTTCTCCTCTGGCCCTTCACTCTACTTTCTTCCTTTGAAAGGTAGGAAGGACAGTTTGGGAGTAGTGATGGAACTGCATCTGGTCTCAAACGTGGTTTGAGAAGGGGGCCTCTTAATAACTGACCAGTCCTTTCATCCACAATTTGTGTTTCCCAAATAAAATCATCCTTGTGGAAGTGAATATGACATACCTGTAATTAAAAATGAATAAAAATGAAAAAGGTGCTTACAACTGAATGTGATGACAATATTAATAGTGTGAAAACAATTTATGAATATAAAGTTAATTTCTAGTTCTAAAATACAAATAGACTCCCAACTAAAAAGCAGAAGAATACTCAAGTGATAAATGTGGCCATGGCATAGTAACTCTATAAAACAGTAACACTACAATATCAAAACACATGCAGTTACATGTCATGGCAACAAGCTCTTAAAGAGATGGTGAAATGAAGAAAGTACTTGCCCCATCAATAATTACAAACATTGACTAATGTTTGTAGCATAATTCAATAACAGTGATAATTTTTTTATAATTTAGCCTTGAAGCTCATATATTCACAAGAGGGGTGGGATTTTTGCTTAATGTCTTGCTCTATTCCCCCCACCTCCCCCCCCCCACCCCACACACACACCTCGGACACAAGAAAGCATGATGACACCAAACTCACACAGGTGTAATCCATAGAAGCAACTGTGACACAGTAACAGAATAATATAAAGTAATTGTCACACTGTGTAACCTTTAGAACTATGAAATACTTAAAGGTAGTGCTTTTTATCAGATAGACACTGTTTTGCTTTTGTATTTCAGCTGCTATTTCCTAATCAATATATCAGTTCATAACTTACATCAAAACTGACAGTATGATGAACTAATACATTGCCACTTATGTGCTACCTATTAGGCTAAACATAAGCACACAATTGCTTTCAAGTACTTTAGCTGTGTATCTATAAGACAGCCGTGTAGGCCACTGGCATGTATCTGAAATTCCAGACCCATAAAGTAAGAATTTGTAAAATCCACAAGTATTTTTTATTTTTTACATGTTTTCACACTTTCTCCCTTTGCATTTTGTGATGGCCTGTTAATCCATTCATGTACTCATTCATTTTTCCTGTCTATGGTTCACTGTTAACTCTAAAACCTACTATATTCCCCAATAGTAACATTCCTTGCAATGACTTCAAATTCCCACCAATAATTTATTAAAAACAAGCGACTGAGACACTGTTATTACTTCATTTTCAATTTCTGGGTACACCACATTACTTGTTTTTGAACAGGCAACTTCCTAAAGACTTTTACAGCAAAAAGAAACACTAAATACAGAAGCAGAATACATCGAAAGTCGTCTGTATCTTAAGTGCACGTACTTAATTATAAACCGACTTTTAGTCCTAACAACAGGCAGCATAAATAGTAAGTATAAAGATATACTGAGATATTTAACTACGTATGTATGACTGTGCTTAGGCTATACTGGTTGAACTAGCAGAATACAGAATTCATATAACCTGTACCAGCTAAACTGTAGAATTGCCAGGGCAAGAAAACGAAACGCTATTTTATTCGGCACTTATGCAGTTAAGATCTGATATATTAGTCAAAATGTCGCTGACCTTCCTTACTGCATAAATACCTATTCTTTGTTAGCACACTTAACCTCTTTTAAGAAATAAACAAAACAAATACTCACTCTTGAACTTGAAGAAGGAGTGAAGTTATCTCTGCGAGTACTTGACAACGATTTCTTCCTCGTTGCTTCATCCTCCGGAAATTGAAACACGGTTACTTTTGGTCCACCGTCGTAATTTCCTCTACAATTCGGCACACAAGAACGATACGGCATTTTGCAGGCAACGAAATTTTCACAGGCAAGAAAAACAGATCACCCGTTTAGTGCACAGAAACTAAACAACCAAATCACGTACACTAACGCAGGAACACCATTCACTATAATAGTAAACTGACGCGAAACTCGCCGAACGACTATTCACAAGCACTGTTCCGTGAAACTGTTTAAGAAGGGACTATGTGTGTAGCCATCTTGTGACGTCACGCACTACGTAGACAGGCTTTCTTTTACCGGGGGTGCTGGTTCTACACACCTGCATAACTGGAATGGGAAATGATGACGTATAGATAGATTCATGTGAATGGCCATGCTTTGTGATACGCTGTAATCTCTGCCGCGCACACCGGACCACTGTGGACAGCGTAAGGTAAATGCCGGGATGGTTCCTTTCTAAAAGGCACGGCCAGTTGCCTTTCCGATCCTTTCTCAGCCCGACCCCGTGCTCCGTCTGTAATGACCTTGTCATCGACGGGGCGCTAAGTCCTAGTGTTCCTTCCTACCGTTTCTCGAACGTAGACACGACATTTAATAGAACCGAAGAGAACTACACGATGGCCAAAATAAAAGTGATGAGGAAAATGCTTCATACGCTTTAAAATAGCCAATCCAACTTAAACACATGCGCCATAGGTGAATGAGGGAAGCTGGGTTGCCTGTCTTAAAGCGTATGTAACATTGTCCAGCCCACTTTTATTTTGCCCACCTTGTATGGGAAATAAGTGTGGTATCAGCATAGGTCATACACATGAATCACTGGTTTTGGTTATTAGAACTGAAAAGCAGAGCCGGTTAGAGAACATACTTTGACACAAGTGACATACACAAAGGTACCGACTGGCCACCGTGTCATCCTCAGCCCACAGGCGTCACTGGATGCGGATATGGAGGGGCCACGTGGTCAGTACACCGCTCTTCCGGCCGTATGTCAGTTTCCGAGACCGGAGCCGCTACTTCTCAATCAAGTAGCTCCTCAGTTTGCCTCACAAGGGCCCGCCTGCCAACAGCGCTCGGCAGACCGGATGGTCACCCATCCAAGTGCTAGCCCAGCGCGAGAGCTCTTAACTTCGGTGATCTGACGGCAACCGGTGTTACCACTGCGGCAAGGCTGTTGGCGGATGCTTATTAGTGGACACTAAATATGTTGTGTGTCCACCTTTCGCCTTTATGACAGTTAAACTCTGTTTGCGGCACTTTCAGTGAGGAGTCTGAATGTCTTTGGAAGAGTAGCTGCCGAAACTAGAGACGGTTGTGATGTTGGATGTTGAGATCTGAAGCGAATTCGACGTTCCTAGTCATTCCAAAAATGTTCCATTGCGTCCACGTTAGGCTTCTGGGCAAGTCAGTTCATTTCAGGCACTTAACTGTCCACAAACCATTGCCTCATGGATACTACCTTATCACAGGGTGCACTGTCATGCTGATTAAAAAAAAGTCGTCGTCTCTGAACAGTATCTGTATTGTACGCACTACACAATGCAGTAAAATGTATCCATATCTTTCCACATTTAAACTGTAACACGTAGCGTGCTAGAGCAGTGTTGTATTTCTTGTTAAGGTAAGCCGTGACTGAAATTTGCCGGCCGCGGTGGTCTCGCGGTTCTAGGCGCGCAGTCCGGAACCGTGCGACTGCTATGGTCGCAGGTTCGAATCCTGCCTCGGGAATGGATGTGTGTGATGTCCTTAGGTTAGTTAGTTTTAAGTAGTTCTAAGTTCTAGGGGACTGATGACCACAGCTGTTAAGTCCCATAGTGCTCAGAGCCATTTGAACCATTTTTTACTGAAATTTGAGACTAATTAGATGGCGAATTAATAGAAAAATTTACATTTCAAATATGTTTGTACTAATTAGGAGAAAATCTGACAGTGAAGTCCAGGCATTGGGCGGGTATACATTTTGCCAATTTGCTACTAGTAACATAACAAAAAATCAACTGCATATGTAATGTAATACTGAAAAAAAACTCATTTCCACGTATTCTTGAGAACACCTTTGAAATTACGAAACGGTTTGTGTACTGGATCGGGACTGGTAATGACTTAAGGCAAAATTATTCATTCTCTTTTGTAGACTGGTAAAAATTATACTCTGAAAATCGTTTACATTATTGATAAAGATATGCAATCCATTATGTGAGAAATTGAATATTAGAAATCTGGGTCAACTGGTGCTGACGAATCACAGAGAGATTGAAACAAATTCATGTTAACATCTCAGACAAGTGACTTAACTACGCGCATGCCAAAAAAAAAAAAAAAAAAAAAAAAATTAACCTTTACAAGCGACAGACTACAACTGCACTGTAGCAGCGAGCGACTGCAACTACTGCCGAGACTGCTTTGACCTGCGACTCTATTGCAGAAAAGATATTTCTGTCGCAGGCAGCGCGTGAGCAATACACCGAAATTACATTTGCTCCAGCATAGTGGTCAACCCCTAACAAATTTTGCACTTGGCGCACCAAGTCGCTAGTTATGTCGTGCTGACAAGCAGGAAAACTCAGAGACAAGTTTTCCAGACAATATAGCGCAACGAAGCCACAGAATACCCGCAGCGGTAACAAAATTATCATTTTTTTCCTCTAACCGATGGATATGAAAAGTTGTGCGAGCCAGGATCATGAACTCTAAATCACTGAGAGGCTCAAGGGTACAAACACACGATACTGCGCTGTGCGTGTCTGCCGGACGTGTCCCGATAAGCGAACGGCTATTTTCACAGCGTGGCACTCGCCAGCCACGGAGTATCAGAGCAGTTCCGTGTTTGACACCCCGCTGGAAGTGCCACCGGCCCCCGGTCCTTCCGCGCCGCACGCAGAGACCGCCATGAATCACGGCGTTTTTGATTTAGTGCCGCGCTGCGACGGATACACGGTGGGCTGTGGCGCTGTCCGGGAAAACGAGGCGACAACCGCGCAATAACGCTGCGGTCTGCCGTGACAAACAGCCAATACTGCCGACAGCCAATCAGCGGCGCAGCTGCGCCGGTTGGGAGTTACGCGACGCGTCGACTGAAGCCATCGCACTCCCGAACCCCGTTCCTGCACTCCGTTTAGCACGGAACTAAACACTGCTCTGTGTATTCCACAGATCACCAAATTGTAAGAAGCGCGAGGTTCATGTTACGATGCGGAAACAGAGCGACATCAGCGCTTTTAGTGGCCTGGCAGTGTACCTGAAATATGGGAAAATATCGTGCGAAAATCCGTATTCTTGCTTTGCGAAATACTTCGTATTACGGTTCTAGGCGCTTCAGTCCAGAACTGCGCTGCTGCTACGGTCGCAGGTTCGAATACTGCCTCGGGCATGGATGTGAGTGTTGTCCGTATGTTACTTGAGTTTACGCAGTTCTAAGTCTAGGGAACTGATGACCCCAGATGGTAAGTTCCATAGTGCTTAGAGCCATTTGAAAACCATTCTTTGAACTTCGTATTTGATGATAAGATTTTTCATTTATACTTTATGGGTGGGCGTGGTCTGGTGGTGAAGTGTGCACCTGAAAAGTTTTTGTTGCCTTCCAGGGTAATACAGGGTTAGTCAGGAGGTAAGGAACATGCTTTGAGGGGAGACAGTATTACTGATTCTACATCTACATCTACATCCGTACTCCGCAAGCCACCTGACGGTGTGTGGCGGAGGGTACCTTGAGTACCTCTATCAGTTCTCCCTTCTATTCCAGTCTCGTATTGTTCGTGGAAAGAAGGATTGTCGGTATGCCTCTGTGTGGGCTCTAATCTCTCTGACTTTATCCTCATGGTCTCTTCGCGAGATATACGTAGGAGGGAGCAATATACTGCTGGACTCGTCGGTGAAGGTATGTTCTCGAAACTTCAACAGAAGCCCGTACTGAGCTACTGAGCGTCTCTCCTGCAGAGTCTTCCACTGGAGTTTATCTATCATCTCCGTAACGCTTTCGCGGTTACTAAATGATCCTGTAACGAAGCGCGCTGCTCTCCGTTGGATCTTCTCTATCTCTTCTATCAACCCTATCTGGTACGGATCCCAAACTGCTGATCAGTATTCAAGCAGTGGGTGAACAAGCGTACTGTAACCTACTTCCTTTGTTTACGGATTGCATTTCCTTAGGATTCTTCCAATGAATCTCAGTCTGGCATCTGCTTTACCGACGATCAACTTTATATGATCATTCCATTTTAAATCACTCCTAATGCGTACTCCCAGATAATTTATGGAATTAACTGCTTCCAGTTGCTGACCTGCTATATTGTAGCTAAATGATAAAGGATCTTTCTTTCTATGTATCCGCAGCACATTACACTTGTCTACATTCAGATTCAATTGCCATTCCCTGCACCATGCGTCAATTCACTGCAGATCCTCCTGCAAAATGGTTCAAATGGCTCTGAGCACTATGGGACTCAACTGCTGAGGTCATTAGTCCCCTAGAACTTAGAACTAGTTAAACCTAACTAACCTAAGGACATCACAAACATCCATGCCCGAGGCAGGATTCGAACCTGCGACCGTAGCGGTCTTGCGGTTCCAGACTGCAGCGACTTTAACCGCACGGCCACTTCGGCCGGCTTCCTGCATTTCAGTTCAATTTTCCATTGTTACAACCTCTCGATATACCACAGCATCATCCGCAAAAAGCCTTAGTGAACTTCCGATGTCATCCACAAGGTCATTTATGTATATTGTGAATAGCAACGGTCCTACGACACTCCCCTGGGGCACACCTGAAATCACTCTTACTTCGGAAGACTTCTCTCCATTGAGAATGACATGCTGCTTTCTGTTATCTAGGAACTCTTCAATCCAATCACACAATTAGTCTGATAGTCCATATGCTCTTACTTTGTTCATTAAACGACTATGGGGAACTGTATCGATCGCCTTGCGGAAGTCAAGAAACCCGGCATCTACCTGGGAATCCGTGTCTATGGCCCTCTGAGTCTCGTGGACGAATAGCGCGAGCTGGGTTTCACACGATCGTCTTTTTCGAAACCCATCCTGATTGCTACAGAATGGATTTCTAGTCTCCAGAAAAGTCATTATACTCGAACAGCGAAAAACGTCATATGAATATATGTCTGGTTCTTAACAGTTTCCGAGGAAACTAATGGAAGCAGTGGGGAGCAGAAGAAATGCAGGTGATATTAAATCAAACATTCTGATCTAATGTTTTGTTTAAATTTTGTACGTTTCCTCGCAACAGATGTTCAAAAAGTCAACTGCATTGAATTTTGCAGCTCTTGTAGAGATATACTGTGTTTCTGGTCTGAGTTTATTCGTACGGTCCTTTACTTGACCACACGCATGTAAAATACGAACGGCAAGTTCCTCTTTTGTGTCCACTCTGAGCTTTAGTGCTCTTAAGCCATCCCCATGAACAGTAATCTTACGGAGTAGGATCGGGTGACCTCGGTGGCAGACGTTTCAGTGACATACTGTGTCACTTGCTGTAGGGGATGTGCAGCAGCTCCGTTGTGTTGAAACTACATACGACGCCCTGTTGCCAAAGGAATATCCTCCATGTATTCTGGTAACACATTTTGAAGGAAATCAAAATACCATACGACTGACGACCGTGATTTCGAAACAGCTGTATGTCGGATGCGGTAAGAAAGGGACATATGTTCACTTGAAGTTTTTTTGCGCAAAATCACCATTACTATCACCCCTCAAAGCATGACCTTTCCTCCTAACTCACCCTCTATATTTGAGAAAACTTAGTCAAAAACAAAGATTAACTACTCGTAACTGGGTTTAAGACCAATGTGCAATTTTGTAAACAACGCCGTGGGAGCCTCTCGACTGTAAAATTTATTTGTAAAACACAATACTGCAATTTCGACCGTATGGTCATTATCAAGGGGAAATGATTGCGCTTTAACAATGTCAAAACTTAAAAATCATCCAACATAGTTTTACGGTGGCCGTGCGGTTCTAGGCGCTGCAGTCTGGAACCGCGAGACCGCTACGGTCGCAGGTTCGAATCCTGTCTCGGGCATGGATGTGTGTGATGTTCTTGGGTTAGTTAGGTTTAACTAGTTCTAAGTTCTATGGGACTAATGACCAGAGAAGTTGAGTCCCATAGTGCTCAGAGCCATTTGAACCGAGTTTTATCGCATTGTGTTCCTTATTAGGTGCTATTGGATGTATTTGCATTCTTTGAATTGCGTTGTAAATGTGTTGGTTGTATTCTGCTAATTTTTACTTGCACTTGCAATGTTGGTTGGGGTGAATGATTCCGTATTTATTTCATAAACAACAGAAGCTGGTTTGTCACATGTTATTCTGTGGACTCATCTCTATTTGTTACTGCTTACGAATCCATGTGCGAACTTGAATGCATTGTAAGTAAATTGCTCGTAACGTACATTATTTTTTGTGCCATCTGTAATTAGTACTTCTTCGAGTTTAATGGAGGCCTCCGAATTTTTCGCTGGGGAAAATGATTCTTTTACATTGATTTGTGTTTTTGGTGCTTGTTAATAACGTGTGAACACATTTGCATAACTACTGTTGCAGTTTTAACATTTGCAAGGAAGAATGCTGCAATCACTAAGACTACAAAGCTTACTCATCTACATCTGTATCCATATTCTGGAAACCACTGTGAAATTCAAGGTACTGACAAGAAGCAACATTATTCAAAGTAGAATTATATACTCACTCCGTGACAAGATGTAATAAAATGTAATACCATCTATGTAAAATACTACTTAGATGTAGTTCTCCGTTAACTCTCCACCAGTCGCAAGTTGCATTTAGCACAACAGCTAGACACGTACTGACTAAATTGTTTACGTACCCGCGACAAAGGGGCGAGGAGGAGAAGGCGGCAAGAGTATTCTGGCGACGAATAGGTGACGCCAATACTCCGAGAAGCTGAAAGGAAACGACGGGCAGTTAAAGTAAGCCAGATGTTGTAGACAGTACAACAGCGCGACTGGTGGAGGTCAAATGAAAGGAAGAGCGGGAAACGAATGCGAACAAAGATCAAGTAGAATAAAAGCAATATAGGCTGCCCTCCCGGCTAGCCGCTCGGTCTAGCGCTCTGCTTCCCGAGTGGGCAGGCGTGCCGGTGCCCGGCACGAATCCGCCCGGCGGGTTAGTGTCGAGGTCCGGTGTGCCGGCCAGCCTGTGGATGGTTTTTAAGGCGGTTTTCCATCTACCTCGGCGTATGGGAGTTGGTTCCCCTTATTCCGCCTCAGTTACACTGTGTTGCCGACGCAAACATTTGGGGTTACACTCGTCCTCCCGGAGGGGGAGGGGGGGGGGGGGGTCCACTGGGGGGCCGAACCGCACAGTAACCGTGTGTTCGGTGTGGGACGGCGGTGCACTGCAGTAGCCTGTTGTGTTGTTTGTGAACCACTGAGGGCTACGGCGGGGACGAAGCCTTTCCGTCGTTTTTAAGTACCCGGTTCAGTGAATACGTATATACATGCAATATACGCTACTTACAATGCATTTAAATCTAGAAGTTCACACACGGATTCGTAAGCTGTAACAATTATACATACGTCCAAAGAACACCATGCGACGAAACTAGCTTCTCTTTTATATAAAACAAAAACAAATACAGTGTCATATACTCTGCGCAGTATCATGGCTGCGAGCAGAAATCAAGCACTATACGAGCAACATACGTGCAATGCAATTCAGAGAAAGCAATACACACAATAACCCGTTATCAGGAGCACAAAGCTACTTGAACAAAAAAATGCAAGACTTTAAATCAACTTATAAAAAGCCGAGAGGCCGAAGTAAATCTGCAGCGCTCCTAGTGGCCTGGCAGCGAACCGACGTTGTGGTATCACTCCCGTATGTATTCCTCCGCTTGTGTTGTTACTTCATTGCTGCTGTTGTAGTATTAATGTGTTGAAACAGCCCAACAGTGAAACATCGAATCTCCTGCATACATGATTCGTAAAAACGATGAAAAGGGGGCAAACAAGGGATCAAGCGGGAAGTGAAAGATACGAAAGGGGATCAGTGTCAGAAAAAACTGTCGCAAACATAGGTTATTTGAAGCCGTTTACCGCCGAGGCCTTCATTTCATCTCCGTATAGCAATGAGTATGGTACAGCTTTTTGGTTAGATAAAATTAAGAAAAAGACAAAAGAAGTTATATGAATCAAACACTCAAAGCATTTCATGGAGATATGTTTCGTCGCAAGACAGGGTTGTAGCCTCTCCCCGATGTTGTTCAATCTGTATATTGAGCAAGCAGTAAAGGAAACAAAAGAAAAATTCGGAGTAGGTATTAAAATTCATGGAGAAGAAATAAAAACTTTGAGGTTCGCCGATGACATTGTAATTCTGTCAGAGACAGCAAAGGACTTGGAAGAGCAGTTGAATGGAATGGACAGTGTCTTGAAAGGAGGATATAAGATGAACATCAACAAAAGCAAAACAAGGATAATGGAATGTAGTCTAATTAAGTCGGGTGATGCTGAGGGAATTAGATTAGGAAATGAGGCACTTAAAGTAGTAAAGGAGTTTTGCTATTTGGGGAGCAAAATAACTGATGATGGTCGAAGTAGAGAGGATATAAAATGTAGACTGGCAATGGCAAGGAAAGCGTTTCTGAAGAAGAGAAATTTGTTAACATCCAGTATTGATTTAAGTGTCAGGAAGTCATTTCTGAAAGTATTCGTATGGAGTGTAGCCATGTATGGAAGTGAAACATGGACGATAAATAGTTTAGACAAGAAGAGAATAGAAGCTTTCGAAATGTGGTGCTACAGAAGAATGCTGAAGATTAGATGGGTAGATCATGTAACTAATGAGGAAGTGTTGAATAGGATTGGGGAGAAGAGAAGTTTGTGGCACAACTTGACCAGAAGAAGGGATCGGTTGGTAGGGCATGTTCTGAGGCATCAAGGGATCACCAATTTAGTATTGGAGGGCAGCGTGGAGGGTAAAAATCGTAGAGGGAGACCACGAGATGAATACACTAAGCAGATTCAGAAGGATGTAGGTTGCAGTAGGTACTGGGAGATGAAAAAGCTTGCACAGGATAGAGTAGCATGGAGAGCTGCATCAAACCAGTCTCAGGACTGAAGACCACAACAACAACAACAACATGTTTCGTCTACGCAGCTCATTTAAGGCAGTTTGCTTACTGCCATACGTGTTTCGCTTCTTTTATTTGTGAGGCATCTTCAGTGACCAGTAATACATGTTTCATATATATATTGTGGTAATTACAATATGTTACTATGTTACATTTTATGACGTTTTCTTCTTTTTTTCACGTCAGGATAAAGTTTTGTAGCACAAATTTTGTCATGTGAAGTTATCGTTCTGTGTTACTTACGATTTCCAGCGCTGTTAGCCCATGAACACATCTCCAGGACCACACATGTGGGATAACAGTGCTAGAAATCGTAAGTAAGACAACAATAACTTCACATAACGAAATTTGTGCTACAAAAGTTTATTCTGACCTGAAAAAAAGAGGAAAAGTCACAAAATGTAACGTATTGTAACTACCATATAATATATATATGTATATAAGAAACGTGTATTATAGGCCACTGAAGATGCTTCACAAATAAAAGAAGCGAAACGCCTATGGCAATAAACAAATTGCCTTGAATTAGCTGCATAGGCGGAACATACCCCCACGAATTTTGAAGCAACTAAGGAAAGACAGAAAACAGAAAAAATAACGATATGACGATTCAGAGCATTTGTTTACGTGGGGAGAAACCCTGGGAAATGACAAAAGAAGAAGTCTTGAAGCCGTGCATATGAAATTTTTCAGAAGTTGTAGAACTTCAAGGCGAGAGAAAATCTCAAACGAAGAAATCAGGAAGCGAACGAAAACTACCAAGTACGGAGAGGTCGAGAAATAGCGTTTAAAATGATGTGGGCGCATGATGAGATCAAAGGACGTCCCAGAAAACACTATGTTGGCAACCTCCATGCAAGAGCAAGAGAGGAAGATCCTGTGCAGAACGAAAAACCAGGTAGAGGAGCACATGGAACGAAAAAATTTGGACGAAGATATATACGGGGATCGAGAAGCGATAAACTCCCTAAAAACTGTAAACAACTCTCAAAAAAGTTTACCCGTTTTCCTTCGTTCCACCCAACTAACACACTAGATTTAGAAACCCCGATAAACTCGGGTGGTGTTTCTGAAATATGCCTTATCGGTAGCGACGGACTTTTCCTAAAAACACCTCTAAGACACGAATGCAATACTTCCTAGGAATTCTTCCAAAGAACATCAGTCTGCTGTTCTTTCAGTTAGTTTTGTGAGGTTGTTTCACCTTAAACCGCTCCATACGCTTACTCCCAAATGTTTAATAGTTCTCTCCGTCTAGTTATATCCAACACGTCATATTTTTTTTATGTTGTGTGTCAGTCGCCAACATGTGCATCAAGCTTCGATCCTCTGCAGGTCTTCCTGAATCTCTCACAATTTCCTAGCGTTGCGATTTCTCTGTATGTAACAGCATTATCCACGATCAGCTTCATGGAGATTCTAACGTTATCCACTAGGTCATATACACAAAGCCTTTCTCTCACGGCTTCTCCTGTTGCGTTAACGGCACATCATTGCTTACTTCTCCTCCTACTCCTTCTCACTATCCATATCCTCCTCCACCTCTGTCTATCTCTCCCTCCCCCTCCATCTCTTCCTCTACTCCTCCCTCTATATCAATAATCTCCTTCCCTCCCCCCTCCCTCTCTCTCTCTCTCTCTCTCTCTCTCTCTCTCTCTCTCTCTCTCTCTCTCTCTGTCCATGAACTCCTCTCAACTTTCTCTGTGCACCACATCCTTCCTCTCTCACTACCCATCTACTTCTTCCCCTTCTCTCTCCTCAGCCCCTAGCGTACGTTCTGATACTACCCACACAATATACCTGTCGCACAGAACATCCTAAATATCTGGGGTTCACAATCCTTCTGACTCAGACCATGCCACTATGGGTGCTAGATAGTTTTTGCCCCCACAGCACTTCTTCCAGGCAGTAGTATGTGTACCGAATTGGTTTGAATAGATCCACTGGTTTAGGAGGAGATGTGGAAAACACACAAACACACACACACACACACACACACACACACACACACACACACGAACACATCCATTTGCGTATATGTATATGATTTATATTTTGAGAAAAATGTCCTGTGGCACTCTCTAGGGGTATGCCTGATGTTGCTTTTTCACCCGAAGATTTGTCTCCGTTAAGAACGACATGCTGTGTTTTAAGTGCTAGAATTTCTACAATCCAATCACAAAACTGATCCTGCATTCCATATGCCTGTATTTTGATGATTAGGCAACACTGCTGAACTGAAATGCATCGAACACTTTCCCGAAGTCAGGGCACACATCAGTCTGAGCGCCGGCCGGTGTGCCCGTGCGGTTCTAGGCGTTTCAGTCTGGAACCGCAGGTTCGAATCCTGCCTCGGGCATGGATGTGTGTGCTGTCCTTAGGTTAGTTAGGTTTAAGTAGTTCTAAGTTCTAGGGAACTGATGACCACAGATGTTAAGTCCCATAGTGCTCAGAGTCATTTTTTCGGTCTGAGCCTCATGGATGAACAGAGTGAAGCGAGCTAATGTGAACTTACGGTGTCCGCGGCTCTTTCGTTGCCTATTGTTAATGGCAATTCGTTATCACATGTTTGTAGCCAGTCAGGTGATAAGGTGGCCAATGAAAATCTCAAAATCTTATAATATGGGTTACCACAACTACACAGCTTTCTCCGAATACGTCACGATATCCGAGTTTGTGGTTAGGTTGGAACCTAACATGTCAACTTAAAATGCTACAAGTGAAACAAAATACCACTTTGGTTTAGGAGTCACAGCAAGATTACAAACAAGCAGAGCGAACAGCTACCCACATCCGACTCATGATTCGTCGTCTTTACATACCGTTATTCGTCTCGCGAATCGTTACCAACAGCAGCACTCGACGCAAAAGATACGGTACCGTAAGTGTGTTTTTACCGCGAGCAACGTTTCACGCGATTCTTTTATACGGTACCCGTGTCGATTTCAGCTGAGGTGACTTTCGGCCTGCAGAAACGTATCAATACGTGAGCATAAAACACGTTCTAAAATGTTGTACAGCAGACTGATGTCAGCGGTTATTAGGTTTATTGCTGTGGTGCGTCTGATCCGAGGCTGGTAGGACTGGAATAACAGCTTGATATTCGCGAATGGAACGACCACCTTCCGCAGTTATTTCCTGTCGCCTGGAGACGTCGCTGCGCGCATCTTTGCTCTTCGCTGGAGTATTTCCGTGCACAGAGGCGGAGACGCGGTCTTGGCGACGTAGCGCCGACAGCAACACAGGTGCGACCCAGATAATGTACTCAGCTGCCCGGTCGCACCTGGCGCCCCCTGCTCCTATAGAATTATTGCGTAACTAAGTTGTGCGCTCCGCTCGCTCCATAATTAAAGTTGCCGTGCGTCGTAAACGAAATTTATGCGACCCCGTTTATGGACGCTATCCCGCGCGCTCTCTCTCGTATTGCGACGGGAAATCCTTTCAAGCCAGTTTATTTTTTTCGTAATGTAGTCTGTACGCACGTACCTCCTCCCACGGCAGCTGTTATATTTAGGTGTCATTACCGTGGGCTGCGTCTGTTGGGCTTTCTCGAAGTGAAGCGAAACTAAGAACGGAATAGAATTGAATCGAGTGAAGATTGCTGCCATCAGCTTCAAAAAATTTGGTATCCTGCTGCGGAGGAAGTATGAGTTTCTGTAACTCCTATTCATGCTACTTCGGTGTGAGGCCAGAATTTCGTCAGTATGGGCTGTTGTATGAGCTCCATATGTACCTTTCGGTTTACCACTTCATGGAATTCTTCGAGAAATCTTCGGTCGAACACTTGTGTTGTTGTTGTATGACGTTTCGGCAGAATAGTTGCTAGTATAGATAAAACAAAGTAGAAATACACTACTGGCCATTAAAATTGCTACACCACGAAGATGATGTGCTACAGACGCGAAATTTAACCTACAAGAAGAAGATGCTGTGATATGCAAATGATTAGCTTTTCAGAGTATTCACACAAGGTTGGCGCCGGTGGCGACACCTACAACGTGCTGACATGAGGAAAGTTTCCAACCGATTTCTCATACACAAACGGCAGTTGACCGGCGTTGACTGGTGAAACGTTGTTGTGATGCCTCGTGTAAGGAGGAGAAATGCGTACCATCACGTTTCCGACTTTGATAAAGGTCGAATTCTAGCCTATCGCGATTGCGGTTTACGGTATCGCGACATTGCTGCCCGCGTTGGTCGAGATCCAATCTGTTAGCAGAATATGGAATCGGTGGGTTCAGTAGGGTAATACGGAACGCCGTGCTGGATCCCAACGGCCTCGTATCACTAGCAGTCGGGATGACTGTGACGGATCGTGCAGCCACGGCCCTGTTCCCGAGTCAACAGATGGGGACGTTTGCAAGACAACAACCATCTGCACGAACAGTTCGACGACGTTTTCAGCAGCATGGACTATCAGCTCGGAGACGATGGCTGCAGTTACCCTTGACGCTGCATCACAGACAGGAGCGCCTGCGATGGTGTTCTCAACGACGAACCTGGGTGCACGAATGGCAAAACGTCATTTTTTCGGATGAATCCAGGTTCTTTTTACAGCATTATGATGGTCGCATCCGTGTTTGGAAACATTGCAGTGAACGCACATTGGAAGCGTGTATTCGTCATCGCCATACTGGCGTATCACCCGGCGTGATGGTATTGGGTGCCATTGGTTACACGTCTCGGTCACCTCTTGTTCGCATTGACGGCAGTTTGAACAGTGGACGTTACATTTCAGATGTGTTACGACCCGTGGCTCTACCCTTCATTCGATCCTTGCGAAACCCTACATTTCAGCAGGATAATGCACGACCGCACGTTGCAGGTCCTGTACGGGCCATTCTGGATACAGAAAATGTTCGACTGCTGTCCTGGCCAGCACATTCTCCAGATCTCTCACCAACTGAAAACGTCTGGTCAATGGTGGTCGAGCAACTGGCTCGTCACAATACGCCAGTCACTACTCTAGATGGAGTGTGGTATCGTGTTGAAGCTGCATGGGCAGCTGAATCTGTAAACCCCATCCAAGCTCTGTTTGACTTGATGCCCAGGCGTATCAAGGCCGTTATTACGGCCGGAGGTGTTTGTTCTGGGTGCTGATTTCTCAGGATCTATACACCCAAATTGCATGTGAGTTCTAGTGTAATAAAATTGTCCAATGAATACCCGTTTATCATCTGCGTTTCTTCTTGGTGTAGCAATTTTAATGGCCAGTAGTGTAGAAATAATAAGTAATGACTCAAAATGAATGACTGTAAGTCTCTTATTTCATGTAATCGTATGCATAAACTAAACTCCGCCTGAAGAGGCTGTGGACGCCCAACGGTACGGAACGGCCGCCATGTCATCCTCAGCCCATAGGCGTCACTAAATGCGGATATGGAGGGGCATGTGATCAGCACACCACTCTCCCGGCCATATGTCAGTTGCGAGTACGAGACTGGAGCCGCTACTTCTCATTCAAGTAGCTCCTTAGTTCACCTCACAAAGGCAGAGTTGCATCCCGCTTGCCCGCTTGCCGACAGCACTCGGCAGACCGGATGGTCACCCATCCAAGTGATCTGACGGGAACCGGTGTTATCACTGCGGCAAGGCCGTTGGGTAATCATATGCATAGGTTGACTAAAAATATGGAAACATCGCGATACATGAACGCTTGAACCTGTAGATTGCGCTGTATTATCTGACCACGAGCAGACTCGGCACTATGTCCTCAATACAACTGTCAGGAGTGGTCAAAGCAATGATCTGTGAAAGTTATGAGTGCATTATGACAGAGCTAAGTGAAGTCAAATGTGGGCGAATTGTTGGTGCTCCTATCGTGGGGCCCTTCGCAACCAATGTAGCCGAAGTGTTTGGTGTTTCACGGGGCTTCGTATTGAAGACTTACACTGCACTAGCTGAGCACCCGGCCACGACCGGTAATGTTATCAGAATGAGATTTTCACTCTGCAGCGGAGTGTGCGCTGATATGAAACTTCCTGGCAGATTAAAACTGTGTGCCGGACCGAGACTCGAACTCGGGAGCTTTGCCTTTCGCGGGCAAGTGCTCTACCAACTGAGCTACCCAAGCATGACTCACGGCCCGTCCTCACAGCTTTACTTCTGCCAGTACCTCGTCTCCAACCTTCCAAACTTTACAGAAGCTCTCCTGCGAACCTCGCAGTCGTCGTGCTTGGGTAGCTCAGTTGGTAGAGCACTTGCCCGCGAAAGGCAAAGGTCCCGAGTTTGAGTCTCGATCCGGCACACAGTTTTAATCTGCCAGGAAGTTTCAGACCGGTAATGTATTTACTCCAACCTCTATTAGTCTATCTCCTCCTCCGCCCTCTGTCAGTCCATCACCTCATTTTTCCTTCCTCTATCTATCTCCTGCTCTCCACTTTCTCTGTTTACGTCTTCCTCTTCCGTTTCTGTTCATTTCTCCTCCCCCGCTCTTTATCCATCTCTTCCTTCCTTCTCTGACAGTCCATCTCCTCCTCCCCACTTCTCTCTCCACGTTATCGCCTGTACATCAATAGGACGTTGCTGGTTCTTACTCCGACAGTATTTCTTTTCAGACAGTAAGTAGTGGTGTACTAAGTTTGGCTGAAATCGATCCAGGGTTTTAAGAGGACCTTTTCACTCGAGTTTTTGACATCGCGCGCACATGTCACATATATTTCACAAATATTTAACATATTTCACACATTTTTGTACACATATTTCACCTGTATCCCGAGCAAATTTCGCCCTGCGATTTTGTTTCCAGCATCTCAAGGTTTATGACCTTATATCTCCTGATCCATGTATTGTACAATGGTATAATTTCGTAGGTACATTCATCAGTATATGAAGATATTGTCTGAAAATTGTGTCGCAAATACAGTTTGTAGTAAAGAGTGAATAAATTATAATGTCATGCCCGATTTTACTGCAGAAATAGCGAAAATATAGTGAGCCACATTTTGCTCTCAGCATTTTTTGGGGCTTGACAGCCAGAAGTAGTATCGTAAAGGTGTTTCAAGTTTGTTGCAAGTCACGAAGTACTCTCATTTTCAGATACTGGATGAATAAAGTCTGTAGTTCGGCGCGTAGTGGGCTACAATTCTTTTTCATCCTCATCCCCCAACTCTTTGATACGTGGGTGGTTCTTTCCCCCACAGCGATTCTTTCCACATAATTAACATATGTGCACCAAGTTTGGTTGAAATCGGTGCAGCAGTTTAGGGAGAGATGTGGGACATAGATAAAAACATACATGTCTTTGTATACTATGTTTGGAAGCAGGGAGAGCAGAACGCGGACGGAAGTGGGGTTTGAGTGATTGTGACGGAGTCATTGAAGAGGACTGTGACGAAATATGGCTGGTCGAGCTGGAATTACAAAGCCACTCAGCTGCAAATGCTGGTAACAGGAAACCATGATCCCGAAGCCACGAAAACTGAGCTATGGGGCAATGGAAGAAAGTCATTTGGTCGGAAGTGTTTTGTTTCATACTGTTACCAACTTCTGGGAGAGTATACGTCCCAAGAGTGAAATATGATAGGGGGTTCGGAATTGATTTGGGTAGCCGTATCCTGATTTTCATGGGACCCATGGCTACTCTGCAAGGTCACATTATGGCAAAAATTATGTGACAATTTTGGCTGACTAGATCCATCCGGTGGAACATTGTTTGCTCCTCATTGGTGATGCTGCCTTCCAAGACGACAGGCTTCTGTTCACGCATCTCACCAACACTGTCTTAAAATCTTAATATTGTTGTTCCTTTGTGATCTACTTTGGAGAAGGGTGCGTGATCGCTACCAACCTCCATCATCATTACTTGCCACGATTTTGCAGGAAGAACGGTATAAAATTCACTTGTAAACCACATAGGACTTGTATTCGTCCATTTCGAGAACACTTGGAGCTCCTTTGAATGCCAGAGGGCGTCCTTCCCGTATTAGACGGGGCTCATCCACGAGGCACAGAGAGCAGTAGATACAGACTTCCAAGTAACTACCGGTTACTTGACTTCCCAAAGGCATTCGATACAGACCCGCACTGCTGCCTAATGAACAAAATACGAGCGTTTGGGATATGAGACCGGCTGCGTGACTGGAGTGAAGAGTTTCTAGCAAACAGAACACAGCATGTCATTCTGAACAGAGAGAGCACCAGTGAAGTGTTACAGGACCATTACTTTTCACAATATATATATAAATGACGTAGTAGATAATGTCTGAAGTTCCGTGAGGCTCTTCGGGGTTGATGCTTTCGTAAACAGAGGAGTCGTGACGCTAGACAATTGTAACGAAATTGAGAAAGACATGCAGAGAATCGACGTTTGGTGGAGGTAGTGCCAATTAACCCTCAACATAAACAAATGTAATGTATGGCAGTAAATAGACAGGAAGATCCATTATTGTATTATTGCAAAACTGCAGAGCAATCGCTGGAATCAGTTACTTTCATAAAATATCTTGGAGCATGCGCGTGGAGCGATTTGATAGGGAACGACCCCACAAAATTAATCGCGAGTGAGGCAGATTCCAAAGTAGATTGACTAGAAAATTTCTGAGGAAATGTAGTTCGTCAACAAAGGAAGTAGCTTACAAAACACCGGGTTGGACAGTACTTGAATACTGCTCGTCATTATGGGATCCGTACCAAAAATGGTTCAAATGGCTCTGAGCACTATGCGACTTAACTTCTGAGGTCATCAGTCGCCTAGAACTTAGAACTAATTAAACCTAACTAACCTAAGAACATCACACACATCCATGTCCGAGGCAGGATTCGAACCTGCGACCGTAGCGGTCGCTCGGTTCCAGACTGTAGCGCCTAGAACCGCACGGCCACTCCGTCCGGCTGGATCCGTACCAGATAGGACTGATAGAGGACATAGGGAATATCCAAAGAAGAGCAACACGTTTCGTTACAAGTTCATTTTGAAAGCACGAAAGCATCACGGATATGCTTTCCCAGCTCCAGTGGTAAACACTGCAAGATAGGTGTTCTATATCACTTTATGGTCTACTGTTAAAATTCTGAGAAAATTTCCAGAAGAGTCAACAAATTTATCGCTTCCTCCGACGTATATCTCACAGAGAGACGACGGCGATAAAATGAGATTCCAGCCTCCACGGAGGCTTACCCACAGTCGTTCTTCCTGAGAACTGGAACAGGAAAAGACTGGTACACAAAGTACCCTCAGTCACACACCGCAGGATGGCTTGCGGAGTTTAGATGTAAATTTAATGCGTTGTGTTTCTGATGTTTCCATATTTTTGTCCACCGCCTGTAGATGCCACGATATGTAACATATCTGGTGAAACCAAACACGTCACAGCGTCTCATCAAATACCAGCTGCCTGAAAATGCCGCTAGAAAACATGGAGTTGAAACTGAAACCGATGTCAGAAGAGTGAAATTCTGCTCAAGCGCGGTGGGTGGCAGCCATTTGCGCGACCAAGTGGTGAGGACACGAAGCCACGCTGGAGGGTCGTGGAGGAGGGCTGTTAGCGGTAATATCCCCAGGGAAGCTGGCTCTACAAATCCACCACAAGCACGCCACTCCCGCACATATCCCTGCCTCGCTCACGCTTCGACCCTCCAGGAGCACGGCCCTGCAGCTACGCGTGTTTGTACCCATCCTCTCAAGGGACGTGGACGACGAGCTGGTGACGTCACAGCATAGAATACGGAGCCAACGAGATATACAGGACCTGCACTGTGTCTTGTATCACAGCACCTGACACTACAGATCTTACGAGTAGCAGCTGCCGTCTCTGGCGGGCAGTGAGTTACTGTTTCAGATGAATTTAGTAATTCTTAATTGCACGTTTAAATATATGCAAACTCTCGATAACACATGAGAAAGTTAAGACCTTTGGTGGGTACCTTTTCATTGAGATATTGATTTCCCCTGGATCCTGAACGGAGCTGAGCGTTCATGAGCACACAAGGCGACTAGTGTGACGTCACAAGTTCGTTGCGGGGCCCGTATTTCTCGTGGGCCTTGGTGGAATTCCAAGTTCCACTACACTGAAGAGCGGGAAATGAGGAGGTTTGTGTCCAGTGAGATGTGACATCATTTTACATCACAGGTGAAACTCACGAGTCGTCATACTGTATTGAATTAAACTACATGTTTGCAGTGTTCTTTATCACGTGGTGCGTGGTACGAATGTAAGCTGTTTCAGAACGTCGATAAATTGAGAATCTGTCTAAAATGCGTCATTTTAGCTATGATTCATCGTAGAATGACAGGAAACTACATATCTGAAGATTAATACTTTTTGGGCGGCGGCTGTGGCCGAGCGGTTCTAGGCGCTTCAGTCCGGATCCGTGCTGCTGCTACGGTCGCAGGTTCGAGTCCTTCCTTGGGCATGGATGTGTGTGGTGTCCTTGGGTTGGTTAGGTTTAAGTAGTTCTAAGTTCTAGGGGACTATGACCTCAGATGTTAAGTCCCCTAGTGCTCAGAGCCGTTTGAGCCATTAATACTTTTTGTATTTGATGTTTTTGCTGTTATAACTTGTGCGCTATGAAAGTACTCTGTTTCAATACTATGGCATAATGATGATGAGTCACTTTCATGCATTTTTTTCTAGTTAAATACCAAATAATGACATTTGTAGACACAATCTTTATACAGTGTGTACCATATACGGAAGCCCGACTGCGAAGTTAAATTCGTAGACAAGTTGATAACATTATGAGGAGTGAAGCGAAAGACATCAGGCTCACGTCCACTACCTTTCATAAATTTTCTTTTTCACCTTTTAATTTCTAAAAGCTTCTGAGTCTTCTTTATTAACTTTCTAGAAGTATTATCTGAAGCAATCGATGTTATTTCTGCAGTTCTTCTGGGAAAAACTAACGACTGGAATATTTCGTTAGTGGCCAGAAATCTTAACGTAACTGCCAATCTGTGTCAGAAAGCAAACACAAATTAGACACTGAAAGACTTTGCTCTCAAGAAATTGTGTGTAAAATATTTGTATCTACCTCTTCGTTTCATGGACTGCCTCGTATTTATCTTGTCGGTAAACATATTTTCCAATGATGATAAACAGTTTCGAAAACTCACCTCTTCCATTCAAATGAAGCTACGGAAAGAATCTCAGTCTTGAAATCTATGTGATGAAGTTTGTCACTTCAGAATGATGGTGGCCAATGCAACGTCGAAAATATTGATACTCTTTTTGCGCTGTCTGACAGACACTGTGGCTATAAGGTTGATCCGGAGTGTAATATTCCCCCCCCCCCCCCCCCCTCCCCTTCCTAATTTCATCTATCGTCCAAATTAGCTTTTTGTGAAGATTTGAGAGGAGCGAATATTATTAAGTTTTCTAGTTTACTGATCTTTTCGTGTAGAGTTGGTTCCAGTTATTCTAGTCTAGGCGTCTGATTCTTAAAGCTGAAAATGTCACAATTTAGGTCCTCACGGTTGCATTGATCTAAATAAATTTGAAGATTGTTGTTGCAGAATTTTTGTTGATACGTTAATATATTTTGTCACATTTTAGAACATCATAGAGTCCTTTAATTTTTCACATTAATAAAGCTGAAATTACATTGTTAGCAAAAAAAAAAAAAAAAAAAAAAAAAAACCACGTCCGATTACATCAGAGGCATGCTCACTACTCTCATACTCTGCGGAAATAACAATATTCGAAGGGGTTTACAATTTTCCCTAACAAATGGATTTCTGCTAGTTTCTGTTACATTATTAATTTCGATTATCATTTCATAAATGAATTCAGAAATAAATATAGTAAACAGCACAGTATTGCGTAATTAATAATATAAATTTTAAGTGAGCCAATAGTTCGTAATTTCAAATGTTTCTAAAAAAGTAATTTTAACTGCACATTCAGAACTAGTACTTATCGAGTATATCATGGAAAATAAAGTAATTCCTTTTCGTAAATTTTAGCTTGAAATATAACGTACTGTGTATAAAACTATATAAAAGTTGTCAGAAAGACTGTTGAAGTGACACTGACCTGTTCAGAATTAGAATTATACTGGTACCGACGACTACTGTTGAGGAAATGTAATTCTAGAGGCGTCTGTCCAGTTACAAGGGGGAGATGCCGAAGAATAGGTGGTTGCTGAGGCAGACAGCAAAATAATTAGAAGACACGCAGTATTTGCGTAACGCCGTTTATTTAAGTTTCTTCTGGAAGTCCAAATGTTATTCCACTCTGATCCGTTAGATAGGCACGTTCGTCGTAAACGATCGCAGTAACAGAGAGGCAAACCAATAACGCTGTGAAGGCTCCAAGTGGGCTCCACGATTAGACTGGTTGCATCGGTGCGGCGTCTTCTTGAGCTGGTTCGATGGTGGCACCACTTGCAAGTGCAGTAGAGGATGTGTCTACGTCTGCGAGTCGGCTGCGGATTGGCAGCGCTGTCACATATGTTACTGCCAACTTTTGGACGCAGAACGCAACGCCACACTAACTATACACGGTGTAACGGGTATAAGTGTAGATATTTCTCTTGGTGACTGAGGAAGGTGTGCTCAACAACGGCAGTATTTACGTCATTTGCAAAGTAATAATTACGGCTATTATTAGTCGTATGTTTTTGGTTGATTAGCACCTCTAAATATTTGTGGAAAAAACAAGCCATTAATGATTATTTTCCGATTGGCAGCATGTTAGATGTTGGGATTGGACGTAAAATGGTAAATAAATGAAAAACACCAGTTTGCTTTTGTTCTACGATATCACTTTTATTGTTAAACGGTTTTCGGCTTACAAGGCCATCTTCAGACATTTACTGAGTATTGTCACCAAAGAAGTTACAATGTTTTCAAACAACATTGGAAGAGAAGTAACACGTCCAGACTGAAGTAGAAACATAGTCAGTAACATTTTTGACAGTGTGGTGGTAATGCAATGAAAAAGTAAAAATTAAACAGTACATAGATAACAATAGAGCAAACAGGAAAACTTTTAACACAAAATAGGAGTAGCATGCCCACATAACAGTTTCTATTAATAAACAAAACTAATAAAATAAAATAAAAGTAGTACTAGACAACGCTACACCAGGAGGTATGAAACATGGAGAGTGATGAACAAACCAATCAAAAGATGAGACAATTATCAATGTAAGTACAGAATACATAAGGAACTTAAGCAATATCAATAAGATAAATAGAAATAAATGAATCCAGGAAATTGAGGCGTTTTAGGGAACCTGCAGTAAATTCAATCTTTGAGGGTGTGGTGGTACTGCATTCTGACGTTAACATTATAATCAAAACAGTGACTGTGTAACAGTTTGCATTAGTTTTGTTTATTAATAGAAACTGTTATGTGGGCATGATATTCTTATTTTGTTTCAAAGGTTTTCCTGTTTCGTCTATTGTTATCTATGTACTGTTAAATTTTTACTTTTTCATTGCATTACCACCACACTGCCAAAGATATTACTGACTGTATGTTTCTACTTCAGTCTGGACGTGTTACTTCTCTTCCAATTTTTTTGCAAACATTGTAACTTCTTTGGTGATAATACTCAGTAAATGTCTGAAGATGGTCTTGTAAGGCGAAAGCCGGTTAACAATGAAAGTAATAATTTAGAACAAAAGCAAATTGGTGCTTCTCATTTATTATAATGTTGTTCTACCAAGAACCGACGGAAGATTCTGTTAACATGGTAAAACGGTTAGTCTATCCTGAGAGGCGGAGCCCACTTAGTGGTGTAGTTACGACCATGCAGAAAACACTATGTCGTAAAGTTTATGAGGTGTTTGTGCGAAGGCTGTTTCAAGCAGAGAAGAAACGACCAACACAACGATGTATGTACATATTAAGGTGCCAAATATAAATGTGTTTGCGCTCATACCCATTACAGTCCGTATTGGATTTAAAACCGGAAATGGGACGAAGATTCAATTGAACTAATGTATAACCTCTACTAATATGTATGTCAAATCACTGTACAGCACTATTCGCTGTTCAAACCATCGAGGAGCCCAGAGTCTTCTTCGCGATTTCCTCCGCTTTCTTCGACAATCGCAAACACACTTAATGCAGCTACTTCCCGGGCGTCCGTTTCCGTTAAGAAACAGTGCGATTTAAGTGCCAGATGCAGCAGACTACGTTTAACGTTGTAATTTTCCGTATGCAATCATATGACGCAAGGGTCCCACTTGAAGAGTCACCACTTTCAGAATCAAAGATGGGATGGTGTAGCATTTTTACTTCTTACCCATTTCAGTAACCACAGATATGATAAAAGTCACAAACCACTGAGGCGGAAAGAAAATTGAAGTGTGTTTAAAATGTTACAGTTGGCGTACCTGCTATTTCATACAGTCTTTGATTTCTTGTACGTGTTTATATTGGACTTCATTCCCAATTTCCGGCGAACGGGAGAGCTCTGGTGAGAAGATTGAATTAGGTATGGAAATTGCACAGTTAGCTGTGTTTAGGGCCCTCCCGTCGCGGAGAGACTGTCGGATTTCAATTTTAACTGTATAACGTTAAAAAAACTGAACCAAAAAGGGAAAACAGCCGTCACGTGTGACACGTGCTGCCTTGCGCGGCGGACTGACTCGCTCGGTGGCTGTATGTGCCGCGCGCCCTACGGTCCTCTGCAAACATCACAGCCCCTAATGAGCGGGACGGATTTTCTGGCCGCTGAAAGGAACATTAGCCGTGAATGGTCCGTAATTGCCTTTCGGTCGACTGCAAAATATTCTTTTCGGGTGAAGTGACGCGTGACTGAGTTTTCGATTTGATTTTTATTTTTTCGTTTTTTTTTTTTTTCTAAAAAAGAAATCGTGATCGTCTGCAGTGACACGCCAGTCGTGGTTCCATCGAAATAATTAGCGATTTCTTTTCAAACACGGCGACAACGGGGGACAAAGAATGCTATGAGATTGGTTCAGGCAGATTTGAAAACGTCAGTTTTGTTAAAGGGTGGATGATTTCTGCGTGTTTGGTTTTGCTCCTCGTGTGAGGACGCCTCTGTGTATTAATGTTGTTTCATGCGTAATCTTCACGCTATATCTGTACGATGTTTGTTTTACAGTTGACAGAGACATGTAAATATAGAATCATTATTCTGCGCATATACTACCTGCACTGTGAAATCAGCATCTCGTTCCTATCATCGACGTCGTAGCCATTTGTCAGAAAGTCAACTTTCACATTTTTTTCTTGGCATCCTAAAAGCATTTGACCAAAGACCATACAAACACTTATTAATGAAAGTACGATAACATTGATATCAAACAAAATTTGCGAATGGATTGAGGATTTCTGCGTAGGAAGGACACAAAGGACGCAGCATAATATCTTGGGCGAAGAGGCAGCGACAGAAGTAGGAGCAACTTCAGCCTTTCCCCAAGGAAGCGTGTAGAAATCCATGTTGTTCATATTATACACTGAAGAGCCAAATAAACTGGTACACCTGCGTAATATCGTGTAGGGCCCTCGTGTGCACGCAGAAGTGCCGCAACACGACATGGTATGGACTCGACTAATGTCCGAAATAGTGCTGGAGGAAACTGACACCATGAATCCTGCAGGGCTGTCCATAAATCCGTAAGAGTAGGAGGGGGGTGGAGATCTCTTCTGAACAATACGCTGCTAGGCATTCCAGATAGGCCTAATAATGTTCGTGTCTCGGGAGTTTGGTAACCAGCGGAAGTGTTTGAACTCAGAAGAGTGTTCCTGGAGCGACTCTGCGGCAATTTTAGACGTGTGGGGTATCGCATTGTCCTGCTGGAATTGCCCAAGTCATGAATGGATGCAGGCGATCAGACAGGATGCTTACGTACGTTTCACCTGTCAGAGTCGTATTTAGATGTATCAGAGGTCCCATATCACACCAACTGCACACGCCCCACACCATTACAGAGCCTTCACCAGCTTGAACAGCCCCTGCTGTCATGCAGAGTCCATGGATCATGAGATTGTCTCCATACCTGTACATGTCCGTCCGCTCGATTCAATTTGAAACAAGACTCGTCCGATCAGGCAATATGATTCCGGTCATCGATAGTCCAGTGTCGATGTTGAGGTGCCCAGGTGATGGTAAAGCTTTGTATAGTGCAGTCATCAAGGGTATACGACTGGACCTTCGGGTCCGAAAACCTATACCGATGATGTTGCTTAGAATGGTTCGCACTCTAACACTTGTTGATGGCCCAGCATTGAAAACTGCAGCAATTTGCAGAAGTGATGCACTTCTTTTACGTTGAACTATTCTCTTCAGTCGTTGTTGTTCTCGTTCTTGCAGGATCTTTTTCCGGCCGCAGCGATGTCAGATGTTTGATGCGTTACTTGATCCCTGACATTCAAGGTACACTCGTGAAATAGTCGCACATGAAAATCCCCACTTCTTCGCTACCTCGGAGATGCTGTGTCCCATTGCTTTTGCGCCGACTGTAACACCACGTTCAAACTCACTTAAATCTTGATAAACTGCCATTCTAGCAGCAGCAACCGATCTAACTACTGCGTCAGACTGTTGTTGTCTTATACAGGCGTTGCCGATCGCGGCGCCGTATTGTGCCTCATTACATATCTCTGTATTTGACTACACGTGCCTATACCAATTTCTTTGGCGCTTCAGTGCATATTAAACTTCTGGCAGACAGTATCGGTATCAACCTCTGGTTTTTTTTTCAGTTGATGCAATCACCTATAGTGAAGTAAAATCGTAAAAATCTGCATAAATATCCAGGCAGATCGTGATAAGACTTCAAAGTTGTACAAAGATTGGCATCTTGTTTTAACTATGCGGAATTGTAAAACTGTGCACTTTACAAAAAAGTGACGTCCTATGACTGCGATATTAACGAGTAAAATTGCAATGAGTTAACTATCAGAAATACCTAAGTGTACCAAATTGAGGGTGTATGATATGGTACGAGTTCCTCGTACTATCTGATGAGACGTATTCGGACACTCCTGTGTGGTGCGAAATTGTCCGCTAGATGTCATGAGAGCGGGCCAGCCAGTACAAAATGAGGTGGGGGGGCTATTGTCTTGGCAGTAGAGAAGGAGCAACAGCAGAATGGGTCAGTCAGGAGAGCTCAGTAACTTCAAAGGTGCACTGGTCAACAACTCCACTCCTAAAGCTGTCCAAGCCGAATGTTTGTGATGTGATTGTAGAGTGGGAAAACGAAGGGGCAACCACTGCTCGATCAAGACCAGGTAGACCTGCTGACCTGACGGACACGACACGGACAGTCGAGACTGCAGAGGATGGTTGTAAAAATAGTACGACATTCAATAGTTGTTTGAGAAATATTTTTGGTTGACTAAGCTACTACAGTATATTCAATAGTTGCTTGGAATGCCATATGTATGCTGCCTAAGCCGCTACAGTATATTCAATAGTTCCTTGATGAATATGCTTCGTTGTATGTATTCAATGGTTATTTGATAAATACTTTTTGTAGACTAAGCTACTACAATACATGAAGTAGTTGCTTGACAATACCATATGTATGCTGCCTAAGCCGCTACAGCTTCAAGCAGTTCAGCTAGGACAGCGACTGTGCTTACAGAGCTTAAAAGAAAGCAGTTCAATGATCAAGCAGCTGCTCATAAGCTACACATTTCTGTAGGCAATGCTAAACGACGCTTGAGGTGGTGCTATGGGCGACTCCACTGGACAGTGGGTGACTGGAAACTAGTGATATGGGGTGTCGAGGGAACGGTTTAGGTTTGGCAAATGTCTGGAGAACGTTACCTGCCGTCATATGTAGTGGCTACACTAAAGTACGGAGGCGATAGTGTTACAGTATGAAGATTTTCGGCATCTGCTGCGCTAAGAAAACTCTAAATGCGAAAGGATATGAACACATTTTTCAGTATTGTATACTGCGTACAGTAGAGAAACAGTTCTGAGACGACGACAACGCACCCTGTTATAAAACAGCATCTGTGAGGCAATTTGAACAATAACAATCCTTAAATAGACGGGCATGCCCAGACTCGCGACCTGCACCCATTGCAACACAGCTGCGATGAATCTAGAACTTCGAATTCGCTCCAGAAGACTGTACCCAGCGTTAGAGGAAAAATGGCTTCTTTCCTCCATGGACATTCACGCATATCATTGAAAGTGTCAACTGCGGAGTTCAAGCCGTCATAAGGATGAAGAATGGACACAGCTAACTTTTAATGTCGGACTAATAGGTGTCCGGATACTTTTGATCAGAGAGTGTAATTTCAGTCGCAACAAAAATAGGTGGGAGACTTTCCCTCATTGATAGGATATGCGTGCGTATTAGAAATCTGTTCTGTGACAAATCTAAAGTGTTCAGTGAGAAAAATTTACGTGTGCAACGATAAGAATGCAGTGGGAATGTATTCACATCTGTTGGACGAATGTTATGAAAACGAACACCCCAAACCGACATTTCACGACAATTAATCTGTAAAAAAAAAAACAAAAAAAAAACGCACCACATGTTGTAATGAAAGCATGAAAACCGTCTGAAGATGAATCGTATCGATTCGAAACCGGTAATGGTACCCTTTGAATAAAGGAACTGAAAATAAATTTATGGCTGGTTGCTGTCTCAACACCATCAGGATTTGTCTTCAAATAACAGCCACGGTCTCCAAACATGTCATCATATGAAAAAATTGCAGTATTTACTGTTCCTCCGGAAACACCCTCTATGCCTCTCAGATCGACCACGCAGCCAAAATTAGAGAAATTTGGGGTCATTAAGAAGTGCACCGACACTCTTTTCTTCCCGCGTACTGTCCATGAATGGAATAGGAAAGGGTAGGGAGTCCGGAAATGACACTGCTACAGCATTTAACTATCGCCATATACCGTATGGTTGCTTCCAGAGGAGATTTGTAGATATGAGAAGATGGTCCGTTTTGTATGAGTTAGTGAGTGCGTGTTGTGTGGTGTGTTGTGCGAATCAAAGAGACAGCCGATTTCACCGACGTCTTCTGAACTAAAATATGACATATTTAGAACATTTTTGGCTTATACAACGACCTCATCGATCTAGTGTCTGTATTGCTGACTTATATTACGACTTCGTTCAGCTTACCCAGCGAGTGGTTAGCACACTGGACTCGTATTCTGGAGGACGTTATTTCAGATTCCATCAGGCCATGCAGATTTTAGTTTCCCGTGATTTCCCTAAACTACTTAAGGTCAATGTCGCGATGATTCCTTTGTAAGATCACGACTGACATCGTTCCCCATCCTTAAAAAATTGCAAAGTTGTGCATCATCTCTAATAACCTTGTTGTCGATGGATAGTTAAACTGTGATCTTCCTTTCTTACTTCTTCATTGGTCTTTATTTCTCGTAGGTACGACACGTACCGTGTTTTACGGACTATAATACTTTTTTCTTCGAAAAATTGACTCCAAAATTCGGGTGCGTCTTATACTCAGAATTAATATAAAAACGACCAGTGTTTGATTTAAAATTCCGCCAGTCTTAAAAATGGCCATATATTCGGTGCCGCGGGATATCTATCTTTATCTGGCAACATTGTATTCAACGGGCAGCAGCAGTCCACCGATAAAACATACATCGCCAACGTGGAACACTGTCTAGCCTATGATGCGTAATTGCAATCTACGATGGGAGCTAACTTGAATAGAAAGTCTTCATATGATGTGGGCTTTAAATTGAAAGTAATAGCATATTCTGTGGAAATAGAGCAGGTGGGCGACATTTTGGCCCTCTGCCAGCAGAAAAAACCATGCGTGATTGGCGGGCTAGTAAAGATGAACTGAAAAGGCCGAGGAATACTAAATGTGCAAATAGACAATTGAATGCAAAATGGTCAAAACTAGAAGATGACATATTGAAATGGATTCAAGAACACCATCACAATGGCACTGAAACTGATACAAAAATGATTTTAATACACGTTCGTAAGCTAGCGTTACAGTGGAACTTCATAGACTTCGAAGGTGGAATTGGTTGCTGCTACAGGTTTATGAAGCGTCATAGACTTAGCAGGCGAATCAAAACCAAAATATCTCAGAAAATGCCTCAAGAGTATGAAGAGAAAATATGGTCTTTCCATCGCTTTATTATTCAACATCGAATGAAAACCAGTGTGGAACTAAGCCAAATAGCGAATATGGACGCGACTCCTCTGACATTTGATGTGTCTAGTAATGGGACTGTTGCCTTGAGAGCTGCTGAAACTGTAACTATAAAAACAAGTGGACGTGAAAGAATGAACTTTACTGTTGTCCTTTCATGCTGTGCTGACGGTACTAAACTTAATCCGATGATCTTTTTCGAGGACAAAACAATGCCAGAACCTTCTGAATTACCGCCAGGTGGTGTTTTTCACGTACATGACAAGGACTGGGTGGACGAGACTGGTATGAAATTATGGATTAACAGAGTGTACGAGAGAAGGAAAGGCGCATTATTGAAGAAGAGCTCTCTTTCTCTTCTTCTGCTACATCAGTTTAGTAGTCATTTGCAAAATTCTGTGAAAGATAATTTGAGCCAGGGAAATACAGTGCATGCTCTTACTCCGAGAGGACCTACTTAACAATTGCAACCCCTTGATGACAAATAAACAATTTCAAGTATATATGGGAGAGGAATGGAACAAATGGATGATGGATGAAACCCAACACGAATTCACGCCGAAGGGAGCTTTAAAACGACCTACAGCCAAACAACCGTGTCAGAGGTTAAAACAGTCGTGGTCTAGAGTGAGAGAAGACATTATTGTTAAATCTTTCAATGCGGCACAAGCAACGCTCTTGATGGCAGTGAAGACATTATATACGAAGAGGACAACGATGACGAGGAAGAAGAAGAAGAAGAAGGAGAAGGAGGAAGTTCAGATGACGATTTCTACGTATTTGAAAGGTCAGTTCGGTTTTATAAACTACGCACTTCTTTTAGTCTGGCTTTGCAATCTAATAATAAAAATGATACCTTAAAAAAAGTAAGGTGCATCTTATAGTCCGTAAAACACGGTAGGTACATTTTTTAGCAGTTTGTGGGGAGCAATGGAAGAGCGCGTGATTGTTGGTAGCGATCGTTACCGCAGAAACGCTTTAAGTATGCACCCATATGTGCGGAGCTACGAAGTCACTCGACGTAGTGAATTCCCATGTCTACTCGGGACGTGTATATCGGATTGTTCTATTGGAGATTTGGAAGATGCCTGTAATCGTGCGGCTGGATAAGTTGTGCGTTTTTTTTTTTTCACGTCGCTGCGCAACTTGGAGCGAAGAAACGGAATGGAGACTGTAACAGCATGTAAAGGTTTGTCGGAGCACTTAGTTATTGATAAGAATTTGGAAGAAAGAATATCATTATTTCTTGTATATCTGCAGATGGTTCTTCTGAGAACTGTTAGTGATTTCTGTCGTAAATATGTATTCACTTCCCTTAATTGTTTGCTTAAGTATTGTCTACCAACGAAGTAATTGTTACTAGGACTGTTCATTTCTATCTCTCTCATATATATATATATATATATATATATATATATATATATATATATATATATATATATATATATATATATATATATATATATATATATATATAAGGGCGATTCACAAAGATATGCAAATATTTTAGTATGTTATTCTACAAGTAAAATTAAAGAAAAAAGTTCATATAAACACAGGTCAGCAAATGTTTAGTGACGGAGTTACAGCTAATAAAGGATTTTGCCTGAAATTTAGCTACTTCGCTAATATGAAGCCATCGCAAAACTGTACGAGTTAAAGTAACTCACGATTTCCATTTATTTTGTTGTTATTGATCTGGTGAATCTAATGAAACATGTTCCAGAAGTGTATCTGCAGTAGTTTTCCAGAACATCCAGAGAAGCAAAGACGTAATGTCCTAAAATTTTTAATTTATTAACTGTTTGGCCCAATTTGTTTTTTAAATTCCAGATAATTACACGAAGTTTCCAACAGATGTTGCAGAGAATTTAATTTTGGAAAAATGATGGTAATAATGTTAACTTAAACTGTATGAATGTGTCAGGTAATCTACTTTTATTAACACCATAGCACACTTGAATTCATGTTAAACCGGAAAAAGGTCAGTATTAAGGAAGTTGTACAATGTACATACAGTTCCACAATACATTCACAATAAATGTTCAAAAATGTCTCCACCGAGTTCAATGCATTTAGCTGCACGTGTACGAACAGATGTTGTTGCTCGTTTCAGTTTCACAGGGTTGTTCTTAATTTCGTCTATTGCATTCATAATACAATAATTCACGAGTGCTATGGTATTAATATGAGCAGATTATCTGACACATTAATACAATTTGAGCTCACGTTATTACCGTCATTTTTCCAAAATAAAATACTCTGTAACTTCTGTTGAAAACTTTGTGCAATTGTCTGGAATTTAAAAACCAAATTCGGCGCCATGTAGTTAGTAAACTAAAAATTTTACTAAATTACGTCTTTGCTTCTCTGGATGTTCTGGAAAACTTCTGCAGATACACGTCTGGGACATGTTTTATTAGATTCACCAGACCAATAACAACAAAATAAATGGAAAACGTGCTTTACTTTAACTCGTACAGTTTTGCGATGGCTTCATATTAGCGAAGTTGCTAAATTTCAGGCAAAATCTTTTATTAGCTGTAACTCCGTCATTAAACATTTGCTGACCTGTGATTATATGAACTTTTTTCTTTAATTTTACTTGTAGAATAACATATTAAAATACTGACATCTTCGTGGATCATCGCGTATATTTTTGTGTGTTTGTGCGCGTACATGAAGTGTTCTTTTTTTGTCCGCGATGTGAAACATTTTGGAAGGTTGGGATCGTTGCTAGTGAGAATGAAGGTTGCAGAAAGTTGAATATGGATGTAATAGTTGTCAGAAAGTGGGTAGAAAATTCTGTGTATCTACACTCCTGGAAATGGAAAAAAGAACACGTTGACACCGGTGTGTCAGACCCACCATACTTGCTCCGGACACTGCGAGAGGGCTGTACAAGCAATGATCACACGCACGGCACAGCGGACACACCAGGAACCGCGGTGTTGGCCGTCGAATGGCGCTAGCTGCGCAGCATTTGTGCACCGCCGCCGTCAGTGTCAGCCAGTTTGCCGTGGCATACGGAGCTCCATCGCAGTCTTTAACACTGGTAGCATGCCGCGACAGCGTGGACGTGAACCATATGTGCAGTTGACGGACTTTGAGCGAGGGCGTATAGTGGGCATGCGGGAGGCCGGGTGGACGTACCGCCGAATTGCTCAACACGTGGGGCGTGAGGTCTCCACAGTACATCGATGTTGTCGCCAGTGGTCGGCGGAAGGTGCACGTGCCCGTCGACCTGGGACCGGACCGCAGCGACGCACTGATGCACGCCAAGACCGTAGGATCCTACGCAGTGCCGTAGGGGACCGCACCGCCACTTCCCAGCAAATTAGGGACACTGTTGTTCCTGGGGTATCGGCGAGGACCATTCGCAACCGTCTCCATGAAGCTGGGCTACGGTCCCGCACACCGTTAGGCCGTCTTCCGCTCACGCCCCAACATCGTGCAGCCCGCCTCCAGTGGTGTCGCGACAGGCGTGAATGGAGGGACGAATGGAGACGTGTCGTCTTCAGCGATGAGAGTCGCTTCTGCCTTGGTGCCAATGATGGTCATATGCGTGTTTGGCGCCGTGCAGGTGAGCGCCACAATCAGGACTGCATACGACCGAGGCACACAGGGCCAACACCCGGCATCATGGTGTGGGGAGCGATCTCCTACACTGGCCGTACACCACTGGTGATCGTCGAGGGGACACTGAATAGTGCACGGTACATCCAAACCGCCATCGAACCCATCGTTCTACCATTCCTAGACCGGCAAGGGAACTTGCTGTTCCAACAGGACAATGCACGTCCGCATGTATCCCGTGCCACCCAACGTGCTCTAGAAGGTGTAAGTCAACTACCCTGGCCAGCAAGATCTCCGGATCTGTCCCCCATTGAGCATGTTTGGGACTGGATGAAGCGTCGTCTCACGCGGTCTGCACGTCCAGCACGAACGCTGGTCCAACTGAGGCGCCAGGTGGAAATGGCATGGCAAGCCGTTCCACAGGACTACATCCAGCATCTCTACGATCGTCTCCATGGGAGAATAGCAGCCTGCATTGCTGCGAAAGGTGGATATACACTGTACTAGTGCCGACATTGTGCATGCTCTGTTGCCTGTGTCTATGTGCCTGTGGTTCTGTCAGTGTGATCATGTGATGTATCTGACCCCAGGAATGTGTCAATAAAGTTTCCCCTTCCTGGAACAATGAATTCACGGTGTTCTTATTTCAATTTCCAGGAGTGTATATGATTGGTTTTTTGTATAGACGTTATTTGGACGGAATCAGGGAAGAGTAACTGTGCGGAATCAATGTGATGTTTATCTGCTGGGACGCTGTTCTACTATTTTATTTGTTAACACACGCACACACACACACACACACACACACACACACACACACACACAGAGAGAGAGAGAGAGAGAGAGAGAGAGAGAGAGAGAGAGAGAGAGAGAGAGAGAGAGAGGCAGGAGAAATGAATAGTCTTTAGTTTGGCAACAGTTACTTTGTTAGATTAGAAACACTTACGTAATAGACTAATAAGAAAATTGACACTAAGTGAGCATAACAGTTACAACAGTAATCACTCAGAGTTCTCTCAAGAAAGATCTGCTGTTCATGCCAGACCAGTAGCGTTTTTCAACAGCAGCTAGCTTACGAAATAGCCAAATGGCGATGTGAAGGTGTGTCGATATTTTATAAGTGAAATGACAGTGCGACCTTTAGCCTATAACCATATGAGAGGAAACGCAGATTTCGTCCTGAAAAACTGATAAGTCTAATACTAAATTACTAATAAAATTATGACGCGAACTTTTTTCTAATGTATTAATTACCGCGTATAACCACAGAACTACATATACCAGATTAGATCCACTAAATAGGCCGTAATGTAGAAAGCGAAACGCGCCAGGAACATAAATAATTAGACAAAGGGAGTGGATAGAAGTCACGATCGGAAATCTTTCATGTTATTGTACTGAAACAAGAAGGTACATAAAGACAAGCAGGGACATGGAACGGGCCCCTAGTTCTGGTGTAAACTGTATTTTACAGAGAAAGATACATGCCAGAATTTAATAACACAGAAACGAAGGTTCTTAAATACGTCTTACACATTTCAGACCAACTGTGTATGCTGATCATCATTCTCAATTCACCTAGACTGCCAGGAATGTGCATCTCCGCCGACCACTTCCTTGTTGATCTTGCTGGTGAAAGAAGCTTTCAGTGACTTCATTACCGTTTTCGTACTTCTTTGGTCTACCACTGCAAGGCGCACCTGTTACAGACCCAGTTTCAAAGGCCTTTCTTTCCAGTTTCCCTTGGGGCTTCTTTCTCGAAACGATTAAAAAAGGATTTATCTGATTTTATCATATGTCTACTTCTTCGTTCCTTGTCATGCAACCATACGCTAAGAAGAAGATTTCCTTCAATTGCGAATCTGCTTGTTTTTGCCATCATAAAAAAAAACAAAAAAAAAAACAACGATCAGATGCCCCAGCAGTCGCCAGAAGCACAAGCAAAACAACACGATCACTTGCCGTATTTTGATGGAGTGACGCCTGCATTGTTGTAATTTGACTACCTCTACGACAAGACTGACGTACTACCGGTGCGGAATATTATTTTCAACCTAGAATACGTTTACAACTTACAACTAAACGCGAAACTAAAGTGACGGAAAAAAAATCGCAACACCAAGAAGGAGTCGTGCGACAAAACCGAAAGTTGGTAGCCGTTCTTCTACATCTGAAAGATGATGTCTGTTCAAGTTTCGTAACAGTCGCTTAAGACTGGCACTAGTAGCGTCACTATGAGGACGCAAATGAGGTGTGCTTTAATTACACACTGTTGCGCTCATGAGCGTTAGTTACCTTTGATACTGGACGTGGTGACTTGATGTTAGTCAAGGATGCCTTCAAGGCGACGAAGACGGCATTATTAGCACCTCACTGAATTTCAACGGGGTCGTGTAATAGGGCTACGAGAAGAGGGATGTACCTTCTGTGATGTTGCAGGAAGGCATGACAGTGATGTAGCCGCTGTGTATGATTGCTGGCAGCGGTGTCCAGGAGAATGTCTGGTCGCAAGAAGACCGGGCTCCAGGCGGCAACGTGGCACTACCGCCAGGGAAGACCATCGTGTTTGGCGTATGGCTCCAGCTCATCTTACTGTATCTACAGCAGCAGCTTGAGCGGCAATTGGCACCATAGTGACAGAATGAACTGTTACAAATCGGTTACTCGAAGGACTACTCCGAGCCAGAAGCTGTGTAGCAACCATTCCACTGACCCCAAACCACCGCCAATTGCCACTTCAGCGGTGACAAGCGAGAGCTCATTGAATGGTGGAGCGGAGGTCTGTTGTGTTTTTTGATGAAATCTGGTTCTTCCTCGGTGCCAGTGAAGGCCGTGTGTTGCTTAGGAGGAGGCCGCACTGGACTTACACCTTGACTTATGGTCTGGAGTACGATTTCGTGCGGTCTAAGGCGCTGCAGTCATGGACTGTGCGGCTGGTCCCGGCGGAGGTTCGAGTCCTCCCTTGGGCATGGGCGTGTGTGTTTGTCCTGAGGATAATTTAGTTTAAGTAGTGTGTAAGCTTAGGGACTGATGACCTTAGCAGTTAAGTCCCATAAGATTTCACACACAATTGAACATTTTTTTTACGATTTCGTATGACGGGAGGAGTCTTCTCGTGGTTTGTACGCCAGTCCGGTGATTCGACCTCTTATAGTGCCATTCATGAACAGCATTTCCAGGACTTGGTTTCCAACAGGATAACGCTCGCCCACATACCGCTGTTGTAACTCAACACGCTCTACAGAGTGTCGACATGTTGCCGTGGCCTGCTCGATCACCAGATGTGTCTCCAATTGACCACATATAGTACATCATCCAGCTTCATCCACAACGTCATTAATCGCCCCTGTATTCACCGACCATTACGAAATTTCATTACTCTGCATTAATAATTTTTTGATATTGCGTTTTTTTCGCCCTTGTATACATTATATTACCTGAGTACTTTCGATCGTCATTTCTGGCCCACTCTGTAGACTGCACCAAGGAAATGATATTTGAATGTAAAAAACGAATCTTTATAACCTCGCTGCGCATAATGGCCACGCAAACAAACTCGCTGTAGGCCTGCAGGTACGCGTGACACGTTGACTTGCACGTGTTGTAGATCCGGTAATTGGGCCACGCCTAGTGAAGCACTACTCTGTTCGAAGCTTTCCTTCTTTTAAGGAAATGCAGCTGGTGTTGGAAGCAGCGAGCTTTTACGGTCAAGTGTCGCCGGCGCGGTGACCGGGAGCTGACCCGCTATCTAGCAGGCGACCGCACAATAGCCCGGGACGCGCGCCGCACGATAAGGGCGACAATGGGCTTTCATGGTGCTCGGGGTCGCGTCAACAGTGTAGCGCGGACAATACGGGGCGGTAGCTAGCTAGCTGGGTGTTCCGGCGGCGGCGTGAGGCGGCCTTAAAAGGCGCGGACAGTGCCGCGGGAACAGGCCAGTCGTGACTGTGGCCTGGGCGATCTGTTATCAAGGCCGCGCCGGGTCGGCACATAACTCTGGCTGGCGACTATCGCACCAATTATGAGGCGATTAACCTCGCGGCGGGAGGGACCCCGGCGGCGCTAGATGGCCCGTGACAGCGTGCGGGGGCGGTGGTGGGGGCGATCTGTGTGCCTCTCCCCTCCCCTCTTCTCCCCCGTCTGCCTCCAGAGCGGTCTCAGCGCGCCGGACCCTTCTGCTCTTCGTCTTTCGTCCCGGGCTCCTATCTCGCCTCGCACCTCCCCCCCCCCCCTTCCCTCCCTTTCTGCTGCTACTTCTGTGAGGAGGTCGGGTTAACTTTGGGTGGTCAGGCGAGGTTCCAGATACGCCGTCTGAAGTGGCAAGCTTCCCTTGTTCCCGTTTGTGTTTGGAGAGGTTTAGAAGCGAGTGTTTACGTCTCCCTTGTTTGTTGGCCCCCGCGTGTCTTCGGATTGCTTTTGGTATGAAAATGTTTACCTTTCCGGCTTGAGTGCACTTTTTAAGTACTGAGCCATTCCATTCTACTGAGGCACGTGAACCCACGGAGACGGCAGTGAGGATAAATCGTCCCAGTTGGTACGCGAGCAGATTATTAATCTAAATGATAGCGTAATACACTGAGGTGATAAAAGATATGGGATAGTAGTATGGACATATACACATGCGGTAATATCGCGTACACAAGGTACTCTGAATTGGTGGAGCTGTCATTTGTACTCAGGTGACTCATGTGAGTAGGTTTCTGACCTGATTATGGCCTTACGACGGGAACTAACAGACTCTGATGGCGGAATGGTAGTTGGAGGTAGACGCATGCGACATTCCATTTTGGAAGTCGTTAAGAAATTCAATATTCAGAGATCCAAAGCGTGAAGAGTTTGCTGAGAATACAACATTTCAAGCATTACCTCTCACTACGGACAACTTAACGACTGAGATTGGATTGGATTGTTTGGGGGAAGAGACCAAACAGATAGGTCATCGGTCTCATCGGATTAGGGAAGGAAGTCGGCCGTGCCCTTTCGAAGGAACCATCCCGGCATTTGCCTGGAGCGATTTAGGGAAATCACGGAAAACCTAAATCAGGATGGCCGGACGCAGGATTGAACCGTCGCCCTCCCGAATGCGAGTCCAGTGTGCTAACCACTGCGCCACCTCGCTCGGTAACGACTGAGAGCAGCGGCGTTTGCATAGAGTTGCCAGTGCCAGCACACAAGCAGGACTACGTGAAATAGCCGCAGAAATCAATGTGGGGTGTACGTCGAACGTATCTGTTAGGACAGCGGGGCGAACTCTGGTGTTAATGGGCTGCGGCAGCAGACAGCCGATGCGAATGCCTTTGCTAATAGCTGGACATCGCCTCCAGCTCGTGGCCATGTCAGTTGAACCCTAGACAACTGGAAAACCGTGGTCTGGTCTGATGAGTCCAGTTGATAACATTTGATGGTAGGGTTCGAGTATGAGACAGACACCACGAAGCCATGGACCCATGTACTCAACAAGGCACTGTACAAGCTGGTGGTGGCTCCATAATGGTGGGGGTTGTGTGTACATGGAATGGAGTGAGTCCTCTGGTCCAACTGAACCGTTCAATCACTGGAAATGACTGTGATCGGCTACTTATAGACCATTTGTAGCCATTCATGGACTTCATGTTGCCATACAACGATGGAATTTTCATGGATTACATTGCGCCATGTCACCGGGACACAGTTCTTCGCGACTGGTTTGAAGAACATTCTGGACAATTGGAGGGAATGATTTGGCCACTCAGATTACCCGATATGAATGCCATCGATCATTTATGGGTCATAATCTAGAGGACAGTTTCTGCCGAGACTCCTCCACTGTCAACTCTTTCGCAATTGTGGATTGCTGTAGACGCAGCATTACTCAGATTTCTGCAAGGAACTTTCGACGACTTGTCGAGTCCAGAACACGTCGAGTTGCTGCACAATGTCGGGAAAAAGGATGTCCGACACTTTATTAGAAGGTATCCCGTGACTTTTATCACTTCAGTGTAATATTCTCCTTCAGATGACCGTGATCTCATTTAGCCGGCCAGTGTGGCCGAGCGGTTCTAGGCGCTTCAGTCTGGTACCGCGCGACCGCAACGGTCGCAGGTTCGACTCCTGCCTCGGGCATGGATGTGTGTGATGTCCTTAGGTTAGTTAGGTTTAAGTAGTTCGAAGTTCTGGGGGACTGATGACTTCAAATGTTAAGTCCCATAGTACTCAGAACCAATTGAACCATTTTTGATCTCATTTATGCGAGAATGTTCCAGAAAGTAAGTTACGCTTTGTTTGTTTATTCAGTGTTACACTGCAATTTAAACTGATACAGATTTGACAGTATTTTCCAACATAGTAGCCAAATGGATGTAAACAACGGTCAGAACCTTATACAATTCGTTTTGTTCCATACAGCGAAAGAGGCAGATATAGTAATGGTAGGGCAAATGACGGTCGACCATACAATAAATTCCAGCTGTATCATTAAAACTTTCAGTGTAACAACTGGAAGGGAACAGTGAAAGAATGAAGGAGACGTAGTCTGTTTTGCTGAAGGGTCGAGTGCAGACGACGGTGCTGGCGCCGGGCATACGCGGTACAAGCCTAGATTGGGGAGGACGATCTCTCTAGGGAAGCTCGTCACGGCATTCCATGTGGAAGCGTCTGCTGCCAGAGGGAGCTCGGAGGAGAATGGGCGTACGCACTACAAAGATGGTAGCATCGACATTTTTTCGGAAAGTCAAGGAGGTCTGAAATCCCTATCAGCCTCTGCAACGAGATCAAACATCGCAGCAGTATGCCACAAAGGCGTTGTGAGACTAGGGGAAAGCAACAGGTAAACCTGCTTCTGGTCGCTCAGAAGTCAGTTGCGGTGAACATCCTGACAGGCTGGCCAGGGCAGGTGCAACGACTCCAGTTATTGAACCAGAACGTGTCCTGCGGCAACCACTAAGGCCGTGGTTAAATCAAAATCACTAGGATTAATCAAAATGTAGCGCATAGAAAATTGAGCTATGATCCAAAAACAAAAACGTGGCAAGATAATGATGCCTAAATCATGTTTCAAGAGAAGATCTATCGAGCGAGACAGCGCAGTGGTTAGCGTACTGGACTTGCATTCGGAAGGGCGACGGTTCAAACTCGCGTCCGACCACTCTGATTTAGGTTTAACCAGATTTCTCTTAAATCTATCAAGGCAAATGCCGGGATGGTTCCTTCGAATGGACACGGCCGATTTCATTTCCTATCCTTCCCCAATCCGAGCTTGTGTTCCGTCTCTAATGACCTCGTTGTCGATGGGAAGTTAAACACTAATCTCCTCCTATTTCCTCCTCCTCCTCCTCCTCCTCCTCCAACAGAAGTTCTGTAATCCTGGGCTTCAACTGGAGACAGACGAAATTCAGAAGTGCACTGTGACCGCTGTTGTTTCTGTTTTACCCTTCAAATCAAATTAAATCAAATCAAAAACAGGCCAAGAAGCGATGCACTACACTGAAGGGTGACACAGGTACATGGCACTGCTTTTCAGCATAGTCTCCAAGTCCCTATAAACCACGGTCGGAACATTCTACCAATCATTCAATTCCACGACGATAGAATTCTAATCATTGGTCGCAAAGCCATTCAAGAAACTCCGTTTGGTCGTCCTCATAGTTGGAAAATCTCTTTCCATCCAGATGTTCTTTCAACTTGCCGAAAACATTGTTTGGACGTAGTCGTCTTTGCTTGATATTTATGACCTTTCATTCCGCTCAGCGTCACCCTCCTCAATTCAAGTTTTTGGCGCCACTTCGCTACTGCTGGATGTGACATTGCACTGAATCTGTGTGCAATTTAGACGTTTTGCTCGCAAGAATCGTACTGTCCCACGTACTCCAATTTTGGACTACGTTTGCTGCTGCCGCGCACTCCACTCCCTCACTGTTATGTTGTTCTACATCTACATACATACTTCGCAGGCTTGGCGTACGGTACCTTGTACCACAACTTGTCGTTTCCTTTCGTGTTCTACTCGCAGATAGACCGAGGGAAAAACGACTGTCTCTATACCTTCGCATGAGCCCTAATTTCTCGTATCTTAGCCTCGTGGTCCCTACACGAAATGTATGTTGGCGGCAGGAAGATCGTTCTGCAGTCAGCTTCAAATTCCGGTTCTCTAAACATCCTCATTAGTATTCTTCGAAATTAATGTCTTCTTCCCTCCAGGGATTCCCACTTGAGCCCCCGAAGCATATCCGTAACACTTGCATGCTGATCGAACCTACTGATAACAAATCCAACAGTTCGCCTCTGAATTGATTCGATGTCTTGTTTCAGTCCGAGCTGGTGCGGATCCCAAACACTCCAGCAGTATTCAAGAATAGGTGGCACTAGCGTCCAATACGCGGTCTACTTTACACATGAACCACAGTTTCCTAAAATTCTCCCAATAGACCGACGTCGACCATTCGCCTTCCCTACCACATCCTCATATGTTCGTTCCATATCATATCACTTCTCAACGTTACGCCCAGACACTTAAAAGACTTGACTGTGTCAAGCAGGGCACTACTAATGCAGTATCTGAACATTACGGGTTTGTTTATCGTACTCACCCGCAATGACTTACATTTTTCTACATTAACAGCCATCTGCCATTCATCACAACTACATACGAGTAGATACTCCACAAGCCACCGCGTGGTGCGTGGCGGGGGGCACACTGTACCACTACTAGTCATTTCCTTTCCTGTTCGACTCGTAAGTAGAGCGAGGGAAAAACGACTGTCTATACGCCTCCATATGAGCCTTAATTTCTCATATCTTATTTTCGTAGTTCTTTCGCACAGTGTATGTTGGCGGCAGTAAAATCATTCGACAGTGAGCTTCAAATGCCGGTTCTCTAAATTTTCGGAGTAGTGCTCTTCGAAAAGAACATCACCTTCCCTTCAGGGATTCTCATTTGAGTTTCTAAAGCGTCTCCGTCACACTTACGTGTTCTTAGAACCTATCGGTAACAAATCTAGCAGCCTGCTTCTGAAATGCTTCGATGTCCTCCTTCAGCCCGACCTGGTGAGCTGGTACACACCCAAAACACTCCAGCAGTCCCACCAGCGTCCTATGTGCGGCCTGCTTCACAGATGAACCACACTTTCCCAACATTCTCCCAATAAACCGAAGTAGATCATTGGTTTTCCCTACCACAGTGTTCACATGCTCGTTCCATTTCATATCGCTATGCAGCGTCACACTCAGATATTTAAACGACGTCATTGTCTCAAGCAGTACGCTACCACTTCTGTACCCGAACATCACAGGTTTGTATTTCCAACTCATCCGCAGTAACTTACATTTTCCCATATCTGGAGCTAGCTGCCATTCATCACACCAACTAGAAATTTTGTCTAAGTCATCTTGTATCTTCTTACAGTCACTCAACTTCGACATCTTGGTGACTACGTTGAAAAAATGGTGTCGTGTGTCTGTGCCACCGTGAAGTGTAATGCAACATTCAACAGAAATTTCTTGCGCTACCATAATAATGTGTAACTTACTTTTTGGAGTCCCCTTTTCCTTTTGCAACTGTTTTGCGTTTTTTCCTCCCCCCTAGGTGCTGAAGTATTTAGGGAGTGATTGAACTTTTATGCCCATACAGCTATCTGCTTTGGTTGTGGTGCTCTCAGGTCGGCGCAAGAGCCGTCTTCTGTTGACTGTTTGGTTTGTAATTTTTTTGTGGACGTGGAATGCTTCCAGCAGCGCCAGGCGCAAACGGCAGTAACTACGTAAAAAACCCAAGCATCAAAGTGATAACCAAAAGCAAACATTTGCTTGCTTTTTCTCATTACCGTTCTAATGGAGTTACTCACGCCGGGTGGGTTCTGAAAAACGCCATTCTCGCTACGCAAGGCATTTTCTCACATAACTCTCACTTTGAACTCGGCGGAGACTGCCGTACCTTAGTTCATTCCATCGATTAACTGTGCCATCATTTTAAAGCAGTAAGGTAAACTAGGAGAAATTCGGAAAAATAATTACAGTTCAAAGGATAAGAAATTAAAACCGAACAGTTTACAGGTGGCATTGTAATTCTGTCAGACACGACAAAGGACTTAGAAGGTTTGTTAAACGGAATGCGTAGCGTCTTGCAAAGAGATTATCAAATGAACGTAAATAAAAGCAGAATATGACTAATCAAGTGTAGTCGAATGAAGTCAGGAGATGTTGGCGGTAGTACAGTAGGCAACGTACCACTGAAAATATTACACGTTGCTATTTTAGCAGCAAAATAACTGACAATGGCAGACACATTGGCTACTGCAAGAAAAGTATCTTAATGCGCAGCTTGAGTAAACGAAATGACAGAATGACGGAACACATACTGAGGCATCAAAGAACAGTGTAGTTGGTAATGGAGGGGGAAGTGTGTGTGTGTGTGTATGTATGTGTGTGTGTGCGCGCGCGTGCGCATGCAGTAACGTAACTGGGTTGAAGTGAGATAGAAGCGGACCAGGGCTTCAGTATAATAACGTAAATGAGTTGAAGTGCATGCAGGTTGCAGTTATTATGAATATATCAAGAGACTTGCATAGGATAGAAAGGCGTCGAGAGACGCATCAATTCACTCTTCAGAGACAAGACTGCGACAGTGACAGCATCAACCATTTTCATAGTGATGCGACTCGGATAATCTGCTGTGGATGTATTTACGTGTGCCTGTGGCTTTGTCAGGGATAAAGGCGCCGAGAAGAAACTTATCTTACACATTGATTACGTAAATGTGAGTAATAGCGGTAGTTGCGGTAATGCAGAAATGAATCGATCACAAACGGCACCTATTGAATCAATATTCATTGGCTTGTGGAATAGATGCGGTTTTAGATTGTTCATTGACACCTAAATATTGACCTGATCCACATTTCGCTGCTCTGTTCTAACGCATGATTTTCATCTGCCAGTCGTATATCAGGTTTCTTAGACCTTCCATGGCAACGAGAAACCAATTAGTGATATATTCTACATGGACGTCAGAAGTGAGAAATTGCTCAGTGGTAACTTAAGGTAAGCTACAGTAGTGGTATATGAATGTCACTATGTTAACTAACAAATTTACGGCCGCGAACTGAGATAAGCCTGTGAAGCAAGTTCATTTCAACGATATGTGAGTCACAGTTAAGGGCTTAACAAGTTTTCGTTTCCTCCAGTTTTCTTTCATTCTTTGCCTCGTTTATCATTTACCTTCTACAGAATAATGTCACCCGTCTCACTTCACATTCCTCCACAAACTACTATTATCTTTCTTCTAAACGCATACGTTACCTTTAATTGCTGTGCTATTGTATTTTCTAACTTGTTATCGACTAGTTTCATTCCATGTGGTTTGTTCGTTTCTTTCTTTCTGTAGAGTGAAGAAGAAATTGATCATTTTTTTTCATTGCTGTTGTAAAGGACCGCACTCTCGCAGCACGTTCTTAAAGTTTCGTAATAATCTGTGATTAAATATGAGATGGAACGTGGAGACTGTCGACGTTTACTTTGAAGATTATTAGTGTGAACTCGTCCTCTGTCGCTTCTGTATTTACATTCAAATCTATGGACCAAGCTGTAACGCATGATTCGGTCTTGAGGCTAATTTGCACTCTTAGGTGTACCGAATAACTTAATTTTATGGCTATATTTATACTCTTTCGGCCATAGACTTCTCGCTGAAGTTCGTATAAGAAACTCGAACAAATGTACATAAATTAAGTAGTTATTGTTATATAGACAGGCTCTTTGAATTCATGTATTAATGTATTATGTATCTTTAAAAGATTTTGCCCAAAGAACCTCGGTTATTTTTAATAGCATTTCGATCTTTAATGCTACCTCTAATGTGGTTACGAGGCATAAGTCGTAAGATGAACATTGGAAAATAAGTTTCTTGTAAACGGAGTTATTTTCCGTTTGTTGTGTTTCACTAGTTTGTATTCACTCACCTCGTATTGTTCATTCTTATTAACATTTTCTTTTTTTCTGTTTTAGGTGCGTATTCGCAGATGATGCGAGAATCCTTTGCAAAACCGTTAAATATGCGCCAGTAATATGTAAGTACGTACAAGGTTATTACAGTTTTGAGTTATCATAATTGTATTACCAATGTGTCTAACGTTAAGCTGTTTCCTTAACCTTCACAAGGCAATGGAAATTAAAGTAAAGAATCAGAATAGTTCAACCCTTTCTCAGCATCTGTACAGTAGCGTTTTGCATGTGAGTGTGTGTGTGTGTGTGTGTGTGTGTGTGTGTGTGTGTGTGTGTGTGAGTGAGTGAGTGTGTGTGTGTGTGTGTGTGTGTGTGTGTGTGTGTGTGTGTGTGTGTGTGTGCGTGAGAGAGAGAGAGAGAGAGAGAGAGAGAGAGAGAGAGAGAGAGAGAAAACCTTTAGAAGATTTTTTTCGTTTGTTAACAGATAATTTAGATTAATAAATTTATCCTATCTTTTTTTGAATTATTTTAATATTTTGTTGACGCCGACCTACATAGGGAGAAACGATCATCATAATAAAATAAGGAAATCGGAGCTCGCACGGAAAAATATAGGTGTTCGTTTTTACCACTCGCTTTTCAGGACTGGAATAATAGAGAATTATTGCGAAGGTGGTTCAATGAACCCTCTACGAGGCACTTAAGTGTTTTGCAGAGTATCCATGCATAGGTAGATAATGCGTTCGATTTTTACGCCATATAGCCATGTCCAATATATAACAAGTTTACTCGTACAACGACAGTATCACATATTCAAGTCACGTACATTTTCCCAAGTTTGTGACAGGTTTTTGCCGACGTACTTGAACAACACTGGCTATGTTTACGTTATCTCGTTAACGCGGCAACACATGCAGATTACGAATACAAAAAATGTCATGTACAGAAACAATAGCTTAATAAAGTAAAGTTGATTTGAGGTTTTGTCTCTCTCTCTCTCCTGTGGAATAGATAGGCACCGTTAGGTTGTACTTCTACGGCAATTAGTATATCCGACAATAATCAGAAAGCTTCAATGTCTACCGTTGCCAGGAGTGCCTGAATGGTTCGCTATGTCCCACGCTCAACTGCAGGGGTAGGGGTCCGTCGATTGTTTCCGTAGTTGCCACGCCAGGCGTCACGTGGGTAAGATCTTCTTGCTTTCCACATTCAGGGAGAAAGGGGTGGCTGTTCCGTTCTTCCAAGTCAAAACAGATTTTTTGTAGAATCCTTAGTTAAATTTGGCACGCATCACAAAACCATACCTTAAATAAAGAAAGCGGTCGGTCTACACTGGCAGGAGAATTGTTTCATATCATTCCAGTGTGTGGGATCATTTCTTTTGCAAAGAATAAATTGGTGGAGCTCCATTGTACCTGTTATCGATTTTATTTACGCACCACGTACAACGGAGCTCCAGCAATGACCTTCGTGTTGACGGGACATTCATTACTTACTTTTTCCACTTTTTCAGGACCCTATGAAATAATTTAAAAAGAAAAGACTTTAAAAAACAATTTATTAAGGACAAAAGATATTCCGAAGTAATTTAGAGACACGTTAAGAAATATGTGACATTCTCTGTTAGAGTGACGATGAGACGTCCATATTTTTACATTCCCAGATTATTCTGAAGATTAGATGGGTAGACCACATAACTAATGAGGAGGTACTGAATAGGATTGGGGAGAAGAGGAGTTTGTGGCACAACTTGACCAGAAGAAGGGATCGGTTGGTAGGACATGTTCTGAGGCATCAAGGGATCACCAATTTAGTACTGGAGGGCAGCGTGGAGGGTAAAAATCGTAGGGGGAGACCAAGAGATGAATACACTTAGCAGATTCAGAAGGATGTAGGTTGCAGTAGGTACTGGGAGATGAAGAACCTTGCACAGGATAGAGTAGCATGGAGAGCTGCATCAAACCAGTCTCAGGACTGAAGACTACAACAACAACAGATTATTCTGAATTGAGTCGACCTCTTTAGCGGATCGACCGTGTCTGGTGGTTTGCAGTGTGTGGCACCAGCGTGGTTTGACCAGTAACGCGCCCGGTAATAGCGTGTGGCCAGGAGAGGAGTTGCTGAAGGAGGAAGCTGCCTTTGGGCAGAGGGGCAGCGGTGTGGTTCCCTTTGTAACTCGCTGCGACGCCGCACCGCCAGGAAATTAGAGACTTGCCTCTTAATCAGGAGGGGAACTTCCAGAACTTCACAAAAAACACGCCGCGGGGCTTCGCGCAGGGCGAGGGGGCGGCTGCGGCTGCCGTGTGTGCAAACACACCCGAAAACGTCCGCAAACAGCTTTTCGCAGCGCCCGCGCCTGCCGGCTGAAGGCGCGTTTTTTTCGACTTCACTCCCGTGGCGCCCGTCTCGCCCGCAACACGCATGCACGCACTCACGCACACACACACGTGTTATCTCTCTCTCTCTCTCTCTCTCTCTCTCTCTCTCTCTCTCTCTCAACCGCCATGTCCCTCTTTCGCTTTCATTGTGTCGCATTCTGTTGTTCTCTGTCTTTCTCGTTCTACATATGCCCCTCTATCGTTCTCAGCCTCTTCTTCTTACTCTCTCATTCTTGCCTTCCTTCTTTCAATTACTAGCCGTCTTTCTTCTTCTACCACTCTTTTCCGGGTCCTTGTATTTGCCTCATTCCTTTCTCATCATCATATCTATTTGCTCCCTCCTTTCTTCCCCGCCCCCCCCCTCTCTCTCTCTCTCTCTCTCTCTCTCTCTCTCTCTCTCTCTCTCTCACACACACACACACACACACGCACACTCTCTCTCTCGTCCTCTCCTCTTCACCACATCTCTTTCCCCTTCTTTCCATCTGTAGCAACAAACCATTGTACAGTACAAACATTATCGATTTTCTTTGCGATGTGGTGCGTCTGTGCAACAAAATGACTGTTTGTTTTCTGCCAAGGAGTCTAGCTTCTTTCCATTTAGAACTAGCTTTTCCTGGCGACATGTTTTGTGGTTCAATCTGGTTAAATCTCAAAGAAAGGAAACAGAAAGCACAGGTTTGTAATGTCTATGGGAATTGGATATACGTCCTAATCTCCTCCTTCCATCTGTCTCTGACCATCTCCTCCACCTTCCACCTCTCTGTCTGTCTGTCTGTCTCTCTCTCTCTCTCTCTCTCTCTCTCTCCATCATGTTCTCCCTCTTTCTCTGTCCATGTTCTCCTCCCCCTCTCTGTCCATCCCCTCCTTGCTGCTTTCTATTTCCATTTCCTTCCACACCTCTGTCCATCTCCTCCCCCCACCTCCTGAGCCCATCTCCCCTAGCCCCCAATCCTTCTATCTTGAACCTCGTTTATTTTTATTGCGTGTTGAGATTTTGTAATATTAATCTGATCATAAGCCGATAACCCATAAATGCAACTTTCCTATATGCTAACAACGTATATATTTAGTAAAATACACTGAAGCGCCAAAGAAACTAGTATAGGCATGCGTATTCGAATACAGAGTTGCGGTCGGCAATGCCTATGTAAGACAGCAATTGTCTGGCGCCGGAAAAGATCTTGCAAGAACGGGATCAACAAAGACTGAAGAGAGTCGTTCAACGTGACTGAAGTGTAACCCTCCCGCAAATTGCTGCAGATTTCAATGCTGGGCCATCATCAAGTGTCAGCGTGCTAACTATTCAACAAAACATCACCTATATCGCCTTTCGGTGCCGAACGCCCACTGATATACCCTTGATGACTGCACGACACAAAGCTTTACGCCTCGCCTGGGCTCGTCAACACTGACATTGGACTATTGATGACTGGAAACATGTTGCCTGGTCGGACGAGTCTCGTTTCACATTGTATCGAACGGTTGGACGTGTACGGGTATGAAGACAACCTCATGAATCTATGGACCCCGCATCTCAGCAGGGGACCTTTGAAGCTAGTGGAGGCTCTGTAATAGCGTGAGGCGTGTGCAGTTAGAGTGGTATGGGACCTCTGATACGTCTAGATATGACTCCGACAGGTGATACGTACGTGTATCCTGTCTGATCACTTGCATCCATTCATGTCCATTGTGCATTCCGACGGACTAGGGCAAATTCAGCAGGACAATGCGACACCCCACACGTCCAGAATTGCTACAGAGTAGCTCTTCTGAGTTTAAACACCTACGCTGGCCACCAAACCCCCCAGATACGAACATTATTGAGCACGTCTGGGATGCCTTACAACGTGCTGTTCAGAAGAGATCTCACCCCCTCGTACTCTTACGGATTTATGGACAGTCCTGCATGATTCGTGGTGTCATTTCCATCCAGCACTACTTCAGACATTAGCAGAGACCATGCCACGTCGTGTTGCGGCACTTCTGCGTGCTCGCTGGGACCCTACACGATAATAGGCAGGAGTACCAATTTCTTTGGCTTTTCAGAGTATATAGCCTATACCAGTCCGGATGTTCGTTAGAGTATTGTGTAAATAAGTAAAGTAAATCGGTCAAGAACTTTCCGAGAATTATGGTACTAACAGTACCCGCTTTAGGTATATAGAAATACACGCGTATTCGAGTGTAATACTGTCTCAAAATTTCAAAGCAATCGGTGAAAACGTCCCGAGATATGCGGTATTGAAGAATCGAACAAATATATTTTTATTTGTATAGATAACAATTTATTTATAGTTAGAAACAATACAGTTCATAGTCAAAAGCAATGAATGTAACATCCATTAACTACAAAGACTCAACCATGAAATAATAATAAAAAAAAACTCGTCTGGCACCACAGCCTTTCAGTTTGACGCCACTTCGGTGAGTTGCGTGTCCTTAAATTAATGACCCCTGGTTTTCCTTAGAGGGTCCGCCATCCAAGTACTGGCCAGGCACGTTTTTGCTTATCTTTGGTGATCGGAGGTCGGGTTGAACCTGTGTCTCCAACGTGGCAAGGCCGTTGGCTCAACCACTAAATCAAAACACAACTAAACAAAATTGAAAATAAACAGAGGGCACAAGTAGCACAAATTCCAGGAACAACACACGCTGCAGTAGACACAGGAAAGAAACACTAATAAAATAATGGTTCAAATGACTGTAAGCACTATGGGACTTAACGTCTGAGGTCATCAGTCCCCTAGAACTTAGAACTACTTAAACCTAACTAACCTAAGGACATCACACACATTAATGTGCGAGGCAGGATTCGAATCTGCGACCGTAGTAGCAGCGGGTTCCGGACTCAAGCGTCTAGAGCCGCTCGACCACAGCGGCCGGCACTAATAAAATAAATAGTGCGGTTTAACATAAATCAACACATAGAATGGCAAATATTCTTAAGAAACAAGGATTACATATAACATACAGAACAAGGAACACAATCCGGTCACATTTACGAACACCAATAGAAAAACCAGACAAATCCCGAGGATCGGGTATATGGCAGTTAGAACATGAAGATCGCAAATCAGTGTATCTGAGAATGATAGGCAGAAGTTTTGAGACTAGATACAAAGAATACAGAAACTGGAAGTATGGCACTTGTTAAAACACGGGTCTGAATAATCTAATAGTGAACAAGATATGAAAACTATCAGAATGAACAACAACAACTGCAGAAAACTTTTAATATTATAAAAAAAACTTTCGAACAATGAAGAGTCGTTGCAATGAATAAATGAGTAACAACTCACTAATCACGTTACACATTAAAACGTTAATGAACAGAGATGTAGAACGGAACCAGACTGAATAATAACTAACACTCTCACCACATACACTTAAAAAAGTCCCTCCAATGAAAAGAAATTCCCTTTTCCCAGAAGAGGCTTCACCACACACAGTAATACACGCACACACACAACATACAAACTAATACTAACCCACACGCACACGTCACAACACGTACGGAAAATACATAGCGACTGTTGGCAAGGTAACACCATATATACTAAATACACGCAGTGAGCACACAGTGAAAGTGAAGTGTTCATTTGAAATGTGATCTAAAACCGAAAATCGGGCATCAGTAGTGTAGACAGGCCAAATAACAACTCCAGGGTGACGTATATGGAGTAATGAGATCATAACAATGTAAATAGTACCAAATAGTAATACAACTTTACGCAACTTGCGCTTCAAAAAGTTGTTACCCTTTAATCAGGCACTTCATTTATTTTATTTAATGTATAAATTAAAAGTTTGTTTTAAAAATTAGGTTGTGTATAGTGTTGTTTATTATGAATTAATTTGTTGTGATTTGAGTACATTTCCCTTTATACACTCCTGGAAATTGAAATAAGAACACCGTGAATTCATTGTCCCAGGAAGAGGAAACTTTATTGACACATTCCTGGAGTCAGATACATCACATGATCACACTGACAGAACCACAGGCACATAGACACAGGCAACAGAGCATGCACAATGTCGGCACTAGTACAGTGTATATCCACCTTTCGCAGCAATGCAGGCTGCTATTCTCCCATGGAGACGATCGTAGAGATGCTGGATGTAGTCCTGTGGAACGGCTTGCCATGCCATTTCCACCTGGCGCCTCAGTTGGACCAGCGTTCGTGCTGGACGTGCAGACCGCGTGAGACGACGCTTCATCCAGTCCCAAACATGCTCAATGGGGGACAGATTCGGAGATCTTGCTGGCCAGGGTAGTTGACTTACACCTTCTAGAGCACGTTGGGTGGCACGGGATACATGCGGACGTGCATTGTCCTGTTGGAACAGCAAGTTCCCTTGCCGGTCTAGGAATGGTAGAACGATGGGTTCGATGACGGTTTGGATGTACCGTGCACTATTCAGTGTCCCTTCGACGATCACCAGTGGTGTACGGCCAGTGTAGGAGATCGCTCCCCACACCATGATGCCGGGTGTTGGCCCTGTGTGCCTCGGTCGTATGCAGTCCTGATTGTGGCGCTCACCTGCACGGCGCCAAACACGCATACGACCATCATTGGCACCAAGGCAGAAGCGACTCTCATCGCTGAAGACGACACGTCTCCATTCGTCCCTCCATTCACGCCTGTCGCGACACCACTGGATGCGGGCTGTACGATGTTGGGGCGTGAGCGGAAGACGGCCTAACGGTGTGCGGGACCGTAGCCCAGCTTCATGGAGACGGTTGCGAATGGTCCTCGCCGATACTCCAGGAGCAACAGTGTCCCTAATTTGCTGGGAAGTGGCGGTGCGGTCCCCTACGGCACTGCGTAGGATCCTACGGTCTTTGCGTGCATCCGTGCGTCGCTGCGGTCCGGTCCCTGGTCGACGGGCACGTGCACCTTCCGCCGACCACTGGCGACAACATCGATGTACTGTGGAGACCTCACGCCCCACGTGTTGAGCAATTCGGCGGTACGTCCACCCGGCCTCCCGCATGCCCACTATACGCCCTCGCTCAAAGTCCGTCAACTGCACATACGGTTCACGTCCACGCTGTCGCGGCATGCTACCAGTGTTAAAGACTGCGATGGAGCTCCGTATGCCACGGCAAACTGGCTGACACTGACGGCGGCGGTGCACAAATGCTGCGCAGCTAGCGCCATTCGACGGCCAACACCGCGGTTCCTGGTGTGTCCGCTGTGCCGTGCGTGTGATCATTGCTTGTACAGCCCTCTCGCAGTGTCCGGAGCAAGTATGGTGGGTCTGACACACCGGTGTCAATGTGTTCTTTTTTCCATTTCCAGGAGTGTATATATACAATAAATTATTTATATTAATATATTACATTTAATTAAATATATATACCTGACAATAGGCGAACAACAGAAAACACAGAAACCTGTAATATAGTCACTTCTCTGGAATCAGTATACAATTCAATTATTATAAACGTCAAACAAACGTTTATTACAGGCCACTGAAGATGCTTAAAATAAGCGAAACCCTTATGACAGAAAAATGTCCAGGTGCGAGTCAGACTCGCGCTCTGAGGATTCCGAACAAACTTAATTACGAATGTAGACAATTCATACATCCCAGGAGTCAAGAATCTCGACCATGTTTGCCTGTTATCGACACGGATGCTGGCAACATATCTGTCCTGGGAATGCTAATATTTTAGAGAACGTTTTAAATTTAAGTTTGAAGTCGGATAACACATGTCAAAGAATTATATTCTGTGTGATATAATAACAACAACAATAAAAAATTGACAATTTATTTTTACTTTTCTCTTTACCTGTACTGCGAAACCTCGCTTCTTGCCAAATGTTATGATTCCAGCTCAACGGGGAGTACCCTATACGTACTGATCAGTGACATTGCGAGTATCAAAGTATGTGACATAAATGGCCTATCTTTTGATTGCACTGACTTAGAAGCTTCAGTTTCTTACACCGCTAGTGGTCCACATACCTTGGTATGTGGCGAAATTTTCTACTTGTTACTTCCACCTGTGTTGAGGAAAATCTTTCATTTAGTTGCATCGACGGATCACACTCAAATAATTTGCACTGATTGATTGCACTGACTTAGAAGCTTCAGTTTCTTACACCGCTAGTGGTCCACATACCTTGGTATGTGGCAAAATTTTCTACTTGTTACTTCCACGTGTTGTTGAGGAAAATCTTTCATTTAGTTGCATCGTGGATCACACTCAAATAATTTCGAAGCAACTAATGGGCGACGGGAAACATAGAAGTAGACGATTGTCGATTTCTTGTCCTCCTCCATTAGCACACTGGGCGAGGGAAACATGAGTTGCTTACATTCCTATGCACGCGCCCTTATCTCTTTCATCCTGTTCTCCTGATCCCTATGTCAGATATACGTTGGTGCTAACATAATGATCGCACAGTCTTCTTCGAATACAGGCCCTCTATATTTACCCACAAGGTTTTCCCGAGAACTGCTTCGTCTCTCTTCCAAGAATTTCTATTTAAGTACTGGGAGCGCATCTGTTATATTTTAATATTGGCTGTATGGACCAAACAGCGCGTCTCTCAATACTTCTACATATACATCTACATCTACATGGATACTCTGCAAGTCACATTTAAGTGCCTGGCAGAAGGTTCATCGAACCACCTTCGCAATTCTCTATTATTCCATTCTCGTATAGCGCACGGAAAGAATGAACACCTATTTCTTTTCGTACGAGCTCTGATTTCCCTTATTTTATCGTGGTGATCGTTCCGCCCTATGTAGGTCGGTATTAACAAAATATTTTCGCATTCGGAGGAGAAAGTTGGTGATTGGAATTTCGTGAGAAAATTCCGTCGCAACGAAAAACGCCTTTCTTTTAATGATTTCCATCCCAAATCCTGTATTATTTCTGTGACACTCTCTCCCATGTTTCGCGATAATACGAAACGTGCTGCCTTTCTTTGAACTTTTTCGATGTACTCTGTCAGTCCTATCTGGCAAGGATCCCACACTGCACAGCAGTATTCTAAAAGAGGACGGACAAGCGTAGTGTAAGGCAGTCTTCTTAGTAGGTCTGTTACATTTTGTAAGTGTTCTGCCAATAAAACGTAGTCTTTGGTCTGCCTTCCCCACAACATTTTCTATGTGTTCCTTCCAATTTAAGCTGTTCGTAATTGTAATACTTAGGTATTTAGTTGAAGCTTTTAGATTAGACTGATTTATCGTGTAACCGAAATTTAACGAGTTCCTTTTAGCACTCATGTGGATGACCTCAAACTTTTCGTTATTTAGGGTCAACTGCCAATTTTCGCACCATACAGATATCGTTTCTAAATCGTTTTGCAGTTTGTTTTGATCTTATGATGATTTTATTAGTCGATAAACGACAACGTCATCTGCAAACAACCGAAGACAGGTGCTCAGATTATCTCCCAAATCGTTTATATAGATAACGAACAGCAAAGGGCATAACACTACCTTGGGGAACGCCTGAAATCACTTTCGTTTTACTCGGTGATTTTCCGTCAATTACTACGAACTGTGACCTCTCTGACAGGAAATCACAGATCCAGTCACATAACTTAGACGATATTCCATAAGCACGCAATTTTACTACGAACCGCTTGTTTGGTACAGTGTCAAAATCACATCTACATACATACTCCGCGAGCCACCGTGTGGTGAAGAGGGTTCCCTGTGCCGCTACTATAAACGGCCACCACGAGAATGGGTACCTCGAGGACATATCACCTTCCTACAGCATTGCCAGTTCGTGATAATTTTAGATGTCAGTAAAAATTCCGAAAAAAACATCAGTCATATTTCTTTTTAGTCTAGAATATGATGGTGTAGTTTCCAGAAGGAAATTGTTGCCAGCAGCCACGAAAAAACGTAAAAAATAACGTTACAATAAATTTTGTAGAAAAATATCTTTTCCTTTCGCGTGTGGAAAAAACAGAACCATTGACATATTTCGACTGAAAATAATATATGAACAGTTTGTAGATGCATATGATACACATTTTATTTTGAAAAAATAAAAACATACAGAGATAAAAAATAAAATACCGTAAGAGGTATGAAACTGTTCCGTCTGTGCAACAAAAAATGTGGTCAGTGATGAATTTGCTTTCCGTAGGATCTTGTAGAAACTTCCAGCCAGATAGTTGTTCAGAAGACTAAGAAATTAATTTTGGTAATATCTGAGACGTCATTACTGTATCGTGTCACGTATGAACGCATTTTATTTGCGTGAAACTCCGTGCGCGACAGCACGCGAGTGTTTATAAGTCGTCGCCAGGATTTCAATTCCAAAGGCTCGCATAAATACGACTGACAATCTTCCCTACATCCGAAAATTTATTTGCAGCTATTACTGACTTTTATCACTGCATCTATCACCCAGATCACAGATACACGCTATAAAAAGTGACTATTGGTACTGTCAGGCCAATATTTCCGTTCAAGTGGCCCAAAATATATTTTTGCCTGTGGTTTTGTGAAACCCATGTTTTATCAAAGTGCAGCAAAAGACTATTATCGTTCAGCACGCAGTAAGTACATTTTACACAAATGTCTCTACTGAATGTCCCTGCATTCCATTAAACTTTTTTTCCTTCAGCGTAATTTCTGAATCAAAAACGAAATGAATGGAGAAGATAAATAACGGAGGTTTGTGAGCCAGCATGATTAATTTTTTCACGAAAATCTCTCTTATTTCTCCAGGCGCCGCATACTCTCCTCTTTCGTAGTATCGAAGTGCATTTCAACTCACTAACTTCTTGTTAAAATCGGAGAACTCCGTAATTTCTGTTTTCATAGTATTCCTTTCTTGGAGAATAAAAACAATTGCTCATATCTAGAGATTGTGTCGATATTACTGTACTGTTAATACGGGTCATAGTAGATTCGGAAATACCACAGGGTTTTGGGACTGATGACCTCAGCAGTTAAGTCCCATAGTGATCAGAGCCATTTGAATCATTTAGATGTTCCTATTAAAGGTTTCAAAGTCCCCCCCCCCCCCCCCAGTCTCGTGGGGGGTGGGGCAAGGAAAATCAAAATTGCTATCTCCTGACAGTATTTTTAAAAAAATATCGAACACGTATTTTCCGTTTTTTTGTGTTTGTGAAGTTCCTGAAGGTCCAAATATTCCACGTTGCGATTGACAGTGGTAAATATGGAGTTTATGGAGTTTAATAGTATGACTGGCAATCATTGATAGACATTGGATGAACTGTGTAATGAATAAAAGTCATGTACTTAGATTCCATAATGGAACAAGGGCCGTCTCTCACTGCCGCTTACGGACCCCTGTTATACTGGGGATATTAAGGTATGGGTAGACCACTCTAGGAGAATCGAGAGATGTATGGTCTTCATTTTAATGACTCCATTTCTAACATGGATCTTTTTGGCTGACCGCTGGTTCAATTGAGGATGGGTATGGAAAAAATCGACCGCTTAAAACTAAAACCGCTATTTTAGTTCTGAATAAACGGCGTTTTTCGGTATTTTCAGATATAGGTTATAACATGTTTTTTTTTTATTCTTTACTAATAACTGAGTAAAACACCAAAATATCAACTAGCCATTGCAAAAGTGATAAAATTTTTCCTTTTTAAATAAACCTTTATCAAAGAAGAAGTAATTTTATTCGTAAAATTTGAATTGGCGTGGGTAATTTCTCGCTATCGACGCCGGACATCCGCTGTATTGCACAATGGCACCAAGAAATAGAATAAAAGTAGAAATAGCTCGTCTGCTGCCTGTGTCCACATAAAACGCCTTTATCTGCATGTAATATTTGAAAACGGGAGATTAAAACAAATAATAGAGTTCTTCAACCTCAGTTTTTTCCCTTTAGCACTGTCTATTTGTAACGCCCAAATAGTGTTACGATCCCGAATTACAACAGGATTTTGAGCTGTTTCAAAAAATTAGAATGAATAGGAGAAGACTAGTGATTTTTGGTAGTATTCATCTAACTATCACTTTTCGAGAAAAACAGCGAGCTGTGGACAGATTGTTTCCTTCTATTTGCCTACGTAATTTAATATTTTTATTCTATATATCTTGAAACTGAGACACTCGAAATTTTTGAATCTTTGTTCGTTTTATACTTTTTTTTGTAGGAAATAATAGGAATAAGAAGCCGAAAATCGGATATTTTGAAAATCGGGTGTTCCGAGTGGATGGAACAGTCAGGTTACTGGTTGTTTCGGGATAACCGCCATCCGTAGGTGAGGGTCACTTGAAAAGCGTCATCTTCCTGCGCTGGAAACTGCAGGAGCACGAGGAGTCTGGCGCTTGAAGCGAGTGCAATACCTTCCTTGGCTTGCCTATTGGCAGTCCAGCACGGTGCGGCACACACGTGACGGAGCAGCCTGTGACGAGGTCCCGCCCACAGCTTCCGGTAGCGGACGCAGGTGCCTCCAGGAAGTGAAAGTGAATGCCCTGGCGCTGTTCGGGCTTCTGTGCTCCGCAGACGCGCTGGCTGCACCGTCGATGAACTGCTGCTCTCCGGTTTCTTTGTACCAGCCTGGTCCCGGGCACAAGTGTTGTGTGTGTCCACGAGTTTCAGCCGGGTGTCGTAGAACGAATGTGTGAGGGACAGCATTACTACGACACCTTCCTGGGAGGGAGTGCATGCCGGACATGGTACCACTGCATTGCTCGACGTCGGAGCCGATGTCTTGCTGCAGGCCTTCATTGAGTCATACAGATGAGTCGGAAGGTGTGAGATCCGGGCTGTTGGATGGATGCGGAGGAAGAGCCCAATAAAGTTTTATGGGCCTCCCGGGTGCGCAGACTTTTGTGGGGCCTTGCGTTTACACGGAGAAGGGGAAGTTCGTCGGCATTTTTTGTGGCAACGAACAACTGAAGTCGTTTCTTCAGTTTCCTAGGGATTGCGCCATATACTTTCGAGTTGATCGTTGCTCTATGAGGGTGGACGTGGAACAGAGAAATCCTTTCAGAGCCCCAGAAGACCGTTGACATGTTTGAGGGCGCGGTTCTGAACTTTTTCTTCGGAGGAGATGTGGTGTAGTGCCACTCCATGGATTGCCGTTTTGTTTCCAGTTCGAAGTGATGAACCCTTGTTTCATCGCATGTCACGGTTAGCCCCGTAACGAGCAAGAAATTCCGCACAATGGTCCTTCGTTGCTCTTTATGGTCTGCTGTTAGGCGGCGAGGAACTCAGCGGGCACACACATTTCAGTACCTCAACTGGTGGACGAGTGTGTCGGCAGTACCAACAAAGACGTCAAGTTCAGCAACAATATGTTTGATTTTAATTTGTCGATTACCTCGATTGAGAGTGTCCGCACGTTCCCACATTGCAGGAGTCATAGCTGTGAGCTGCCGATCGGCATGCAGGAGATCGGGCAAGCTTGCACGACCTTGTTGTGATGATGACAGACGCCTCCCCAACGTCTTGCCGTGTTTTGTTCATTGCCAGTTCTCCGTATATACACTGCAAGAGCTTTTAAAAATGTGCGATGCTCTGGTTTTCCGCCAAAAGAAACTCCATGACAGCTCTCTGCTTGGATGCACCTCCGTTACAGATGCCATTTTGAAGTCTTACGTAGAGCACCGCCACGAGTCGGAAGTTCACGAAACTACAGGGGCTGAAGCGGGAGTGCTCTACTATGCCCCACAGCCAATTCCCAATTTTTTCAGCCCACCTCCGTGCCCCCTTCATGTAGAATCTTTCTGTCAGCGTCGTTACGAAATAATAAATATTCTTCATCTATAGTTATCACGCTTGATGCTTTGAAAACAATACGGAAGCGCTGGGTACTCGTAGGTAATATCGGCAGAATTTTCCTCCAGGCTTTCTAAATGGATTTATATAAGTTGTCGACATCTTTGATGGTTATATGTTCCGTGAGTCTTCCTTTAAATTGATTATGTGATATTATTGAATATATGAATATTATTATTGAATATTTGTTCCAGAGACATAAATTATACATTAGTGTCGATGGACTCTCACATCAGACTTTTTTCTGTCTCTGAACTTTGTGAGCGCCTATTTCTGCGTGGTTGTGGTAATCTTGACTCTCGAGCACATCTGTGTCTGCAGTTGAGGCAGTTTAATAAAACTTCCTCAACTCTTAATGTTGCACGTTCATCACGCTATACCGCCCTTTTAAAAATTCTTGAAATCCGAGAGCGTGACCTTTCTGAAGTAGCATTTTTACTTCGCACTCTGACAGTAACTGCTGTCGCGGCGGAGGACATGTTCGCTATGAATCGATCTGACGTAGGCTGAAACATGAGCCCGCAAAACACCGCTCCGAGGAGCCTGGGACAGCTCGGGGCTACTAGCTGCTGGTGGTTAGAACTGTTGGGTTGGGTTGACTTGCGGGGAGGACACCAAACTGCGAGGTCATCGGTCTCATCGCTTTAGGAAAAGATGGAGAAGAATTCGGCCGTGCCCTTTCAAAGGAACCATCCCGACATTTGCCTGAAGCGATTTAGGGAAATCACGGAGAACCTGCATCAGGATGGCCGGACGCGGGGTTGAACCGTTGTCCTCCCGAGACTAGAACTGTTCCGAAGGCACGGGTCACGTCTCGTGATAATCCTACCCGGTCAGGGGAAGCGTGGGTCCTGCGCCAGATATACAGCAGAAGGCTGCCGACGGTAAGCTCACAGCCGGGTGTGGCAGGTAGGGTGTGGCGTGACAGCACAGCTTGCCGAGGCAAGCACTGAGTATTGCTGCTGCACAGCGGCCGGCGTGCGTGGGAGAACGAGCTTCACAAGCGCCAGCGGCAACTCCGGTCTTAGTCACGGCTGGCAATACCGCTTCCAATTCGTCGCTCTCTGTCTCTCCAGTTCCTCACTGGCAGCGAGACGCGGCCTGGAGGCCCTCCTCCAGTCTTCCAGCCGCTCAAGGACAAAGAAAGCGGCCGGCCGCTGCCCGTCTTCCCGGTCCCGGTCCCGCTACAGTTGGGAGATTACGATCTCGGCCACGAGCTGGCGGCGGCCATCACGACTCCACGATTCGCTCCGTTATATCCTCCGTAAAGCTTCAACTCTGCGACTTCCTGCTGTCCGGGATCTGAAATAGCGGCAGACGGTGGAGACAGGCTAAACAGTGACTTTCCGATATCAGTGATTTCTGTGAATGCTACTTTTCAGTAACTGCAACATTTAGTTGCGATTTGTCACTGTTTAAATCACAGTTCACCAATTCAAAAATTGTACTTCTGCGCACTCTACCAACGTTAAAATACGACTTCTGCGATTTCTAGGACTTTTGCGATTTATCACCGTACATGTTACGCAGTAAATAAATATCGTGTGGCTAGGGCATCCCGTCGGGTAGACCGTTCGCCGGGTGCAAGTCTTTCGATATGACGCTACTTCGGCGACTTGCGAGTTGATGGAGATGAGATGATGATGATTAGGGCAACACAACACCGAGTCCCTCAGCGGAGAAAATCTCCGACCCAGCCGGGAATCGAACCCGGGCCCTTAGGATTGACATTCTGTCGCGCTGACCACTCAGCTACCGGGGACGGACAAGTTACACAGTGATTAGTCGCAAGTACCAACTAACAGCCATTGACAAGTACCCTGTGGAGACAAAAGTCATAGGATTGCTATATGCACATATACAGATGGCGGAGCTGTCATTAGTAATCAGGTGATTCATGTGAAAAGGATTCCCACGTGATTATGTCTTACCGATGGGAATTAACAGACTGTGAACGTGGAATGGCGTTTGGAGATAGACACATGGAACAGTTCCTTTAGGAAATCGTTAAAGAAGTCGGTATTCCGGGAACCACAAATCAAGAGTGTCCCGAGAATACCAAATCTGAGGCATTACCTCTCACCACGGACAACGCAGTGGCCGATGGCATCCACTTAACTACCGAGAACTGCAGGGTTTGCGTGGAGTTTCAGTGATAACAGACAAACAAAACTGCGTGAAATAACTGCAGAAATCAATGTACGACGAACGCATCAGTTAGGAGAGTGCGGCAAAGTTTTGCATTAATGGACTTTGCTAGCAGATGACCGACTCGAGTGGGTTTGGTAATGACATGGCCTGCAGCGCTGTTCCTGGTCTCGTGACCATATCGATTGGGCCCTAGACGACTGGAAGACTGTGGCCTTGACAGATGAGTCCTGATTTAGGTTGGTTACAGCTGATGGTACCATTCGTGTGTGGCGCAGATCCCACGAAGTCGTGGACACAAGTTGTCAACAAGGCACTGTGCAAGCTGGTGGTGGCTCCATAATGGTGTGGGCTGTTTTACATGGCATTGACTTGGTCCTCTGGTCCAACTGAACTGATCACTGACTGGGAATTGTTATGTTTGGCTACTTGGAGACCATTTGCAGTTATTCATAGACTTCCACGTTCCAAAACAACGATGGAATTTTTGTGGATAACACTACGTCCTGTCACCGGGCTACAGCTGTTTGCAGTTAGTTTCAAGGAGATTCCGTACAGTTCGAGCGAATGATTTGGCCACTGAGATCGCCCGACATGAATCCCATCGAACATTTGCGGGACGTAATCGAGTGGTCAGTGCGTGGACAAAATGCTGCGCCGACAGCATTTTGGCAGTTATGGACGGCTATAAAGGCAGAATGGGGTAATGTTTCTGCAGGGGACTTCGAACGAGTTGTCGAGTCCACGCCACATCCAGGTAAAGCACTTGCTCGAGAAACTCTGTTGTCCCAGTCCGCCGGCCGCTGGTGGCCGAGCGGTTCTGGCGCTACAGTCTGGAACCGCGCGACCGCTACGGTCGCAGGTTCGAATCCTGCCTCGGGCATGGATGTGTGTGTTGTCCTTAGGTTAGTTAGGTTTAAGTAGTTCTAAGTTCTAGGGGACTTATGACCTCAGCAGTTGAGTCCCATAGTGCTCAGAGCCATTTGAACAATTTTTTTGTCCCAGTCCAGCACACAGTTTTAATTTGCCAGGAAGTCCAGATGTGAAATACACTACGAGTGAATAGTGAAAATTCCATTTTCCTCGTGTTAAAGCCGCCTCATACTTCTCAGTTTTTCTGCAAAGTAGATACTGATAAATATTTGGTTATGTGTTTTAATGTTGATGTTATGCAAATGAAATGAGCAGCAGGTACATCTTTCAGTTTAAAGTTGACATCGGTATTAATTTATGGGCAGTATTTGAAGATACACACAAAAGTTTACCTGTGGATTGTAGTGTTGAAAAAAATATCCAACTTGTGAATAGACTACTGTTCAACCTTTGGTAAAAGTTACATAGCGCACTGAATCAGTCCCCCCCCCCCCCCCCCCGTTTGCATCATTTGATAAATAGATTATGTCGCTAATGTTTAAAACTACGTAAGATGTGAGACAAGGCGTAATAAAACTTGAGTTGACTTCCCAGTGCTGAACAAATGTTTTGAAGAATATTTCACAAAATCTGTTTCACAAATTAACACAGAAGGTTGTAACTTAAGGAAATAATAAAGAATCTGAAGAATCGGATAGACTTTATTGCACTAAATTGTGGTCATGAGTGGCCCTACGTTCTGTCAGTAGAATGGAGAATTATGTGGTTCAAAATGGTTCATATGGCTCTGAGCACTATGCGACTTAACTTCTGAGGTCATCAGTCGCCTAGAACTTAGAAGTAATTAAACCTAACTAACCTAAGGACATCACAAACATCCATGCCCGAGGCAGGATTCGAACCTGCGACCGTAATGGTCACGCGGTTCCAGACTGAAGCGCCTAGAACCGCACGGCCACACCGGCCGGCAATTATGTGGTCCTACTGCAATAGACGAAAATTCTAGCCAAGGACAAAGGTATCGTTTAAACTCTAGCGCTCTACATGGTTTAAAGTGGTTTACAGTATTTCAGTTTCCGAGGACGCGGATGCAGTGCAGGTGCAGATAGAAATTTTCTTATCCACGCAAACCTTTAGTTGTAAGGCCAGAGAATGCTATTGTAGCAGGAACGAACTGGGGTAGGTAGATTAAATATGAACTGCTGTTTCGAGAGAACCGCGAACGGGGTGGACAAAATGAAATTGGGTAGGAAAATATTTCATGGACCTTAAGGTGGCTAATCATTCACTCAGGTGCGGAGCGTGTAAGTTGGGTTGCCTATCTTAAAGTGCATGAAATATTTTCCAGGTCAAGATGCCTTTCTACAGAAGCGAACCTCAGTGCAGCTATTACTTCTAGACCACGGAAGCGGTGATCATGCCAGACGAAGTGATATCGCCTTTGGAGATGGAAACGTGTCGGCAGCTCAGAGACTGTGAGCTGAAAAGAGTGGTCAGCCGACGCTCTCTGACGGAATCAGACATGCGCCGCTTTTGAGGACCACCCATTCGTGGGCGGAGAGACATTACCCACTGCCTGGAGCTAGAGTGGGTCTTTTCCGCCGCTTCTTCTGAGGCTCCTCGCCGAGCGCCTTCCCGAATAGCGGGCGTGGGACGCGGCTTCCGTGAAGGGAGGCGTGACCTCAGGACCGGTGTGGGTGGGGCAATGCCAGCGGCCTAACACACACAATGGACGCACTCGCGGACGCGTCTTGGCGAGGCGGCGGTCAGTGGGTGTGCCACTGTTGGTAGCTGTCGCGGCGTGCGCTGGCGGGATTATTGGGAACTGAGCTTCGCCCGTAAGCGGATCGTTGTCGCAATCTAGCGAGGCGGTGCTCTCTCTACCAAGCGGAGCACTTGTTGACCTGAAAGCTCTCCGAGGTCACTCTGTGGCTCGTTCAGAATACAGATCCAAAGGACTATATGCGGTGGCGCGTCTCTTTCGTCTTCCTGATAATATCGACGTTGCTTTTTAAGGCAGGGCCGCGCGGGATTAGCCTTGCGGTCTGAGGCGCTACAGTCATGGACTGTGCGGTTGGTCCCGGCGGAGGTTCAAGTCCTCCCTCGGGCATGGGTGTGTGTGTTTGTCCGTAGGATGATTTAGGTTACGCAGTGTGTAAGCTTAGGGACTGATGACCTTTGCAGTTAAGTCCCATAAGATTTCACACACATTTGAACATTATATTGTAACAAATAAGCCCCCGGTCACAAATGTTAAGCCTTTCCGGCTTAGATCTTTTTTAATATGTGACTTGTAAGTACTGCATCTTTTCGAGTCAGTACAGACTTTAATTTTATTAATGTACTATATACCTAATGTTTTAGTACAGTTAGTCTAATTCTGAAGACGACGCTCATAGTAGCGTCGAAACCAGGTCAATTTTGACTTAATATTTGTGACCGAGGGCTTATTTGTTACAATATAATTCTGACACGGTTACTGAACCTTAGGAGCTATGTTCAAAGTTTTACATTTGAACATTTTTTAAGGCAGGCCGCACTTCTGAAGGACTCACCAAGGTAACTTCAGTTCAAAAATGGTTCAAATGGCTCTGAGCACTATGCGACTCAACATCTAAGGTCATCAGTCCCCTAGAACTTACAACTACTTAAACCTAACTAACCTAAGGACATCACACACATCCATGCCCGAGGCAAGATTCGAACCTGCGACCGTAGCAGTCACGCGGTTCCGGACGGAAGTGCCTAGAACCGCACGGCCACAGCTGCCGGCCTAACTTCAGTGTAATCACTGCCTCTGAATGAATGTGTCCTTTCTCTTCGACTCATTGCGTATTTCTTTCAGTCATCTTCTACACTATACTGTAGCAGTTCTTCTTGTGTATGATTCAAGTTTCGTCGAGCTATGGTACTTGGCAGTTACACACGATGAGAAAGTTACTGTCGTCCTTTGTTTTTGCACAGCGGTGTAGATTGTGCAATAACTGTTTGATGAAGAACTGTACTAATATGTAAATGTTTATGGTAAGTCTTGGATGACTTCTACGGGAATATCGAACCTTTTAATGAGAACTGAGACTTTCTTTGGAAGGGCATTAAATAGCGCGTGGCTTACTGTACCAGTCGTAACCGTGAACTTTTAAAGAGTTCTAAACGTGCTGAACAGCGCTGTATTTGAAGTAGCATTCAGTAGTATTAAACAAAGCCTTTTCTTACGAAATGCACATTAGCTACTAAAAATAGCGGTTCTTTTAAAAACAGATTCTGAGCTCAAATCTTAAACTGTCTTCTAGAAAGAGAGAGAGAGAAAGAAAGAGAGAGAGAGAGAGAGAGAGAGAGAGAGAAAGAGAGAGAGAGAGAGATACGGAGAGACAGTGTTGTAACTGTTAAAGAATAAATGAAAACTGCACTTACATTCGTACTTTCGTTTCTGCAAGTGTGTATCAAGACAGATGTGGTAGAAAAATTTGTGTATCCAAGTGATAGTACGGGACAGATGCTTTATGCAAGTACACTCCTGGAAATTGAAATAAGAACACCGTGAATTCATTGTCCCAGGAAGGGGAAACTTTATTGACACATTCCTGGGGTCAGATACATCACATGATCACACTGACAGAACCACAGGCACATAGACACAGGCAACAGAGCATGCACAATGTCGGCACTAGTACAGTGTATATCCACCTTTCGCAGCAATGCAGGCTGCTATTCTCCCATGGAGACGATCGTAGAGATGCTGGATGTAGTCCTGTGGAACGGCTTGCCATGCCATTTCCACCTGGCGCCTCAGTTGGACCAGCGTTCGTGCTGGACGTGCAGACCGCTTGAGACGACGCTTCATCCAGTCCCAAACATGCTCAATGGGGGACAGATCCGGAGATCTTGCTGGCCAGGGTAGTTGACTTACACCTTCTAGAGCACGTTGGGTGGCACGGGATACATGCGGACGTGCATTGTCCTGTTGGAACAGCAAGATCCCTTGCCGGTCTAGGAATGGTAGAACGATGGGTTCGATGACGGTTTGGATGTACCGTGCACTATTCAGTGTCCCCTCGACGATCACCAGTGGTGTACGGCCAGTGTAGGAGATCGCTCCCCACACCATGATGCCGGGTGTTGGCCCTGTGTGCCTCGGTCGTATGCAGTCCTGATTGTGGCGCTCACCTGCACGGCGTCAAACACGCATACGACCATCATTGGCACCAAGGCAGAAGCGACTCTCATCGCTGAAGACGACACGTCTCCATTCGTCCCTCCATTCACGCCTGTCGCGACACCACTGGAGGCGGGCTGCACGATGTTGGGGCGTGAGCGGAAGACGGCCTAACGGTGTGCGGGACCGTAGCCCAGCTTCATGGAGACGGTTGCGAATGGTCCTCGCCGATACCCCAGGAGCAACAGTGTCCTTAATTTGCTGGGAAGTGGCGGTGCGGTCCCCTACGGCACTGCGTAGGATCCTACGGTCTTGGCGTGCATCCGTGCGTCGCTGCGGTCCGGTCCCAGGTCGACGGGCACGTGCACCTTCCGCCGACCACTGGCGACAACATCGATGTACTGTGGAGACCTCACGCCCCACGTGTTGAGCAATTCGGCGGTACGTCCACCCGGCCTCCCGCATGCCCACTATACGCCCTCGCTCAAAGTCCGTCAACTGCACATACGGTTCACGTCCACGCCGTCGCGGCATGCTACCAGTGTTAAAGACTGCGATGGAGCTCCGTATGCCACGGCAAACTGGCTGACACTGACGGCGGCGGTGCACAAATGCTGCGCAGCTAGCGCCATTCGACGGCCAACACCGCGGTTCCTGGTGTGTCCGCTGTGCCGTGCGTGTGATCATTGCTTGTACAGCCCTCTCGCAGTGTCCGGAGCAAGTATGGTGGGTCTGACACACCGGTGTCAATGTGTTCTTTTTTCCATTTCCAGGAGTGTACTTTTCCTCATTTAGTTGTTACAGCCAGATGTAATTAATTTAACTTACTTTACGAGCATAACACAGCTAAGTTTATTCACCCTGTTGATATTTGCAGAGCAGTTAGTTTTTTTGCAGCTGTTCTCAGGTGAAGAACATTGAACGGGGTAGAATGAGACAAGTTTACACTTTAAAAAATTGGTACAAACGAAACAGTATTCCCTTCAAAACCTATCCTATCAATACAGCATTTCTGGAAATCATTTTACAGTTTACAGGGACCCTATATGTGCTCCTCGAGTCACACGGCAAACGTCAAGATGCTATTGGTACTCTTCCCAAACATTGTGCACTGAGTCTGTGGTGATGGACACTACCGCAGCTGAGATTCGCTGGCGTTACCGTGGCAAGGATTGTGGCAGGAGTGTAACAGACATTTGTTTTCCACATAACACCAAAATCAAATCACATGGAGTTGAGTCTGGTGATTGCGATGGGTATCTGAGGAGCACGTCGTAATCAGAAGTTGCACGGCCAAGTCACGATCCAGGCAGATGAGTGTTTATCCGTACAGATAATGGAAGTGGGGATATGCACCATCTTGTTGCAAGATGGACTTGTTGAAGTCTTCTTGCATTTGAGACACAAACCACGAAGAAAGCATGTCGACATAGCAATTGCCTATGACAATATCCTCCATGAAAAAGGAGGGATTGTTAATCTTCTCCCTCGACATTGCGCAAAACACACGAACCTTTGGCGAATCTTGTTCATGTTCGATGGAGAAATGTGGATTTTCTGTTCCCCAAAAAACGAACATTGTGCCGATTACCTTCAGCGTTATTGTGAAACATTACTTCGTCACTAAAATTTGCACACTTCGACGTGGCGTTGTCATTGTCCATCCTTGCCAACAACTCGGTGCAGAAGTCAGATCGTGCAGAATAAATTCCCGCCTGGACCAACTGCAATCTGTACGGTTACAAGTGCAAATTTTTACTCGGAATTTTGCAAAAGATTGTTTGTGGAATCTGAAGCTCACGACTCGCACGAAGTGTTGATTTCTGTGTACTTCGCTGGACTGCAGCTCAGACGCGTTCAGCTACTTGTTTCGACGCAGGAGGCCGACCAGCACGTTTGCCGTAGTAAATGCAGCCCTTCTCTTCATACTGCTTAACTGTGTTATACTAGTAAAGCGAGTTCGTTAGGCCTGGTTGTAATTACCAAATAAAGAAAAAATCTCGCCATCAACATCTGTTCTGTATAGTTACTTTCAGTGCACAAGTTTTGGTACGAAGTCCTTCCTAGCGCACAGTTCCAGAATTGAAAGCACGAAAGTAAGCATAATTTGTACTAATGCTTTCACAGTTAGAGCACACTCTTTCCCTATTTATTTCTTTCTCTAGTAGCCACTTTAAGGTTTGACGTCACGATCTCTTGGTGAGAGAACCGCTCTCTTTATTAGTTAATAATCAGCTTGTAAAAAAAACTGGCAGTGTCTAACGGTATTGAATACTGTTTTAAATACTATCCATTTCAAGTCGTTTAGGACTCTTGAAATTTTAGAGTTACAACTGTACAGTCCACCTTGCGGAATTTAAAACGTTTCCAAAGATATTTTCAGTTCTCACTAAAAGAACTCCGCATTTGCTTAGCGTCACTCACAACTAATCATAAACTTTTACTTACTAATCCACTTCTTCATAAAATTATTGCACAATGTACTCTGGTGTGCAAAACGTAAGGATGAAACTAGTTTTCGCATGATGTGTTACTACCAAGTAACACACTTGGATGAAACTTACACCAGATGTAGAAAGAATTGCTGTCGTATAGGACAGTAAAGTACCAGTTCAGAAGATGACTGAAAGGAATTCGCAATAAGACGAAGAGAAATAACACTTTAGTCAAAGAGAATAAGTACATGGAAAACGCCGCGATTTGTAATAGGCCTCTCGATATTACGAAAGGTGGGACATAGTTCTTAATGGGGTGTGAGGTGACCACGGGTAGCAGTGTAATCTCTGCAACGTGTTCCCATGGTGACCAGAACGTTAGCAAGGAGTTCTTGCAGTAAGGAATTCCGTTCCTCCATGAGCGCCATTGACAACTGTGGATGGTATTTGGCGCATCTGGACGTGCTGAAATACATGTCCCCAACGCATCGCACATGTGCTCAATGGGATTTAAGTCGGGTGGAACGGGCAGGCCAGTCGATTCGCCGGATGTCCTCTCTTTCCAACAGCTCGTCCACCTGCACAACTCGATGCCGTCGCGCATTATCATCCATAAAAATGAGGTGAGCGCCGAATGCATCCCTGAGAAGACGAAGATGGGGAAGGAGTACAGAGTCGCAATAAGATTTGGAGGTCAGGACGCCCATGTAACAGTATGCCTCGTCACTCTATAATAATGCCTGGGCCACCAAAACGATTATATTATAACATTTTATAGAGTTCATTGTTATTATTATTAAAACTGTACACATCTGGGAGGCATTAAAGTTGGGGGTGACACCAAGTTATATTTTATGAGGGATGAATATAGGGTCAGTAAAAAATTGTGATCGTAGCCAGCAACGAGGCCTGGAACTCTGCATGTATCAGAACCTGTATTTCGACCGTAATTATCTCGATGTCGGAACTACTTTACACTTGAAACTTTCTGCCAGATTAAAACTGTACGCTGTACCGGCACTCGAATCCGGAAACTTTCTCATTTGCGTACAGTTCCTCTATCAGTAGGGCTATTCAAGCACGATTAAAGACCCGACGCCGAAGCTTTACTTCCAACATTACCTCTTCTCCTGGCTTCCATAGTTAAGGAAGTTCTGCACAACTGTAAGACGAGCAGTCCTGAAAGACAGGCTTAACTTGACTTCCGCAAGACGAGGCACCTGTATTAGGAGAAATAGATAATGTTGCCATCCAATGGTCGGAAATGTACTGCAGCTATCTGAACGTTCGCCTCAGTTCTAAATGATAACAGAAGTACACAAGAAGTCGGGCCTCGTCTTCTAGCAGTAAAGAATACTCCACGTAACCGAGAGGTTGCGGGATCGAATCCGATCGGACTACGGAAATTTTCAAGTTGTTCGATTTAGCACAACGATGTGAACAGTCGCCAGGAACGACATGTGGTTCAGGTTTCACGTTAAACCATGGGTCCCCGTTCGCCTGTTGGATAATTGAGGTAGTTTGGGGTCACACAGGTCGCGGAGGTAGCATACGGCAGCTGTTGTACTAAATATTTTACCCTGAATGACGACAGTAGGGAAACGACAAATGATGGGGACTCCGCTTGACTGGTCATACGACCATGTTGTAAAATGACATTTTTGGCACTTCTTAGATCGTACCCTGATGAGCTGTCTATGGTGCTGCAGTTGTTTTTCTCAAGAAACGCAATTTGGAAATTCGCAAATTACTAAATTTGTAGACCTTAGGTCTCAGAAAACTAGAAGTAATTTTAGGAAGACAACAGGGTAAGTAACACTGGTACACAAAGTAACCTTGCCAGACACCGTGAAGTGACTTTCGCAGTATAAATGTAGATGTAAGTCCAGAAGAGGTGAAACAAGAACTAAAATGGTTCAAATGGCTCTGAGCACTATGGGACTTAACATCAGAGGTCATCAGTCCCCTAGAACTTAGAACTACTTAAACCTAACTAACCTAAGGACGTCACACACATCCATGCCCGAGGCAGAATTCGAACCTGCGACCGTAGCAGTCGCGTGGTTCCGGACTGAAGCGCCTAGATCCGCTCGGAAACCGCGGCCGGCAAACAAGAGCTCAGAGAGTGTTTGTTTACTGGAAAGCGTCTATCTTGTGTGTGTGTGTGTGTGTGTGTGTGTGTGTGTGTGTGTGTGTGTGTGTAGTGGGGAAGGTGTCAGCTAGAAAAAGTTTATAAAAGGTGTAAAGTTTTTTAAAGACGCTAAGCGTTTTCGCCCTCAAGTACTGGATGAATATAGTCTCGCTAATTTGCGCGCCATTAGTTGCGATGGTTCAAAATGTATACACAGTTTCTAACTTTAACAACTGGGTTACTGCATTAAGCCTTGACGTAAGATCACACATTTTAACGAGTAGATTACGATAGCATTTCAATTTTTAAAATTGGTCAATGATTACACGAAATACTGAAAATCCAATTTTCTTCGTTCCTGGAAGGCATTACACAGGCAACCTAGAATTGGCACCGTGTTACCGGTTTAGGCATTTAGCAATGTAGATGCAGCAGTACGATTTGGGTTTTCCTGACTGTTGTGACTGTTTACGTAAGCCCCCACGGTTAACCGTCGTATCGGTTATTTTGATTCACGCCTATATGTAGGATCGCCTACTATGCTTCCAAGGATATCAGAAAGGTAACCTCTTTCTTTGACTTTCACTTGTTTGAAGAACTGGTGGGCAGATTCGATTTATCGCCACAAATGGACTGTTCCTCCGCATCATTATACCGAGCTGCAATGGCGCTAACCCGTGTGTTAGCCGTTGCGAGTGCTGTCTGCTGGCGGAGTACAAAGACTCGGCTGCAAGCTGAGAAGAATGGCAGCAGCGGCAAGGCGTGGCCGGCGTGAAAACGCGACTGCGGTGTAGCGTTACCGCAGGGGGAGGGGAGGGTAGGGGGCAAGGAACACGCTCCTCTCTGAAAAACCTGCACTTCACACCGCAGCGGGAGCACGGCCCCGCGGCCTTTGTAGCTTCTTACGCTCCAACACATGATGAACAAGGCGCCAGTTGATTATGATGCAGCACCCTACACGACGGGACCTGAAAAAGTACACTACTGGCCATTAAAATTGCTACACCAAGAAGAAATGCAGATGGTAAACGGGTATTCATTAGACAAATAAAGTATACTAGAACAGAAATATTATTATATTTTCACGCGATTTGGGTGCATCCTCAGAAATCAGTACCCAGAACAACCACCTCTGCCCGTAATAACGGCCTTGATACGCCTGGGCATTGAGTCAAATAGAGCTTGGATGGCGTGTACAGGTACAGCTGCCCATGCAGCTTCAACACGATACCACAGTTCGTCAAGAGTAGTGCCTGGCGTATTGTGACGAGCCAGTTGCTCGGCTACCATTGACCAGACGTTTTCAATTGGTGAGAGATCTGGAGAATGTGCTGGCCAGGGCAGCAGTCGAACATTTTCTGTATCCAGAAAGGCCCGTACAGGACGTTCAACATGCGGTCGTGCATTATCCTGCTGAAATGTAGGGTTTCGCAGGTATCGAATGAAGGGTAGAGCCACGGGTCGTAACACATCTTAAATGTAACGTCCACTGTTCAAAGTGCCGTCAGTGCGAACAAGAGGTGACCGAGACGTGTAACCAATAACACCCCATACCATCACGCCGGGTGATACGCCAGTATGGCGATGACGAATACACGCTTCCAATGTGTGTTCACTGCGATGTCGCCAAACACGGATGTGACCATCATGATGCTGTAAACAGAACCTGGGTTCATCCTTAAAATGACGTTTTGCCATTCGTGCACCCAGGTTCGTCGTTCAGTAGACCATCGCAGGCGCTCCTGTCTGTGATGCAGCGTCAAGGGTAACCGCAGCCATGGTCTCCGAGCTGATAGTCTATGCTGCTGCAAACGTCGTCGAACTGTTCGTGCAGATAGTTGTTGTCTTGCAAACGTCCCCGTCTGTTGACTCAGGGATCGAGACGTGGCTGCACGATCCGTTACAGCCATGCGGATAAGATACCTGTCATTTCGACTGTTAGTGATACGAGGCCGCTGGGATCCAGCACGGTGTTCCGCATTACCCTCCTGAACCCACCGATTCCATATTCTGCTAACAGTCATTGGATCTCGATCAACGCGAGCAGCAATGTGGCGATACGATAAGCCGCAATCGCGATAGGCTACAATCCTACCTTTATCAGAGTCGGAAACGTGAAGTTACGCATTTCTCCTCCTTACAAGAGGCATCACAACGTTTCGCCAGCCAACGCCGGTCAACTGGTGTTTGTGTATGAGAAGTCGGTTGGAAACTTTCCTCATGTGAGCACGTTGTAGGTGTCGCCACCGGCGCCAACCTTGTGTGAATGCTCTGAAAAGCCTATCATTTGCGTATCACAGTATCTTCTTCCTGTCGGTTAAATTTCGTGTCTGTAGCACGTCATCTTCGTGGTGTAGCCATTTTAATGGCCAGTAGTGTATGTTACATATCATTAGTGCAGGCCAAGTAACTTTTATTGAATGCTGCATTATACTTCAGAGTGACAGATACATGACTTAGTTTTTCAGCCCAGTCACCATGTCTGTGACAAACGACGTTCGGAACGCCCTACCAATCCCTGAATTCCTCGACAAAACAATGCGCTCTTTGGTCACGGAATCATTCGAGATCGGCTATGGGAACGTCTTCATAGTTCGATAATCTCTTTTCCTCAGATTTTCCTTCAGTTTCCCGAAAAGTTGGAAACAGCATGCAACAAGATCTGGACTTCCCCATCAGCGTCACACACGTCTGAGCGGCCTTGTTCAAATTATTGGCACCTTTTCATTACCCCTGGACGGACATTGCATTTGCTCCACATACCGCCAGAATTTCGCTGTGAATCTGTGTGTAATTTAGATCTTCCGTTCTAAGAATCGTACTACACCCCTCAGGTAGCTGTGTGTGTTAAAGTGCTGCTTCCGGGACGGTGAGCACAAGCACATTGTAATCAAACGTAACAACACTGTACCTGGGAACAATGCTTGTTGAATGGCACAAACAAGTGTCGCTGTGGGGACTTTTCAAAATACGGTATCTCATAAACGACTCGGACTAGACTCCTGCAACAAACACCACTAACACTGTATATTATCCTAGTTTTAGTCTGATTTTAATGTCAATAGGCATTGTTCCCGTTTGAAAAGTGTATGTTTGGACAAAAAATACACTCTCTAAGTATTATTACAATCTGTGTATTGGCTAACAGCACGAGCCCCTGACTACAAGTCCATCCTGTGAAAATAGCACTTTTCATTTCCGCAACATTTGCTGTGCCAGTTATAGATGATTAACCCTATATATATAATCTGCTCTACCTTCTCCCCTCTTCTCCATTCCATTACCAACTGAATCTCCCTACCTCTACTTTGCTTTCTTCTTCTTCTTCTTCTTCTTCTTCTTCGCGGATGGATCACTTAGGACCACGCGTAATCAACATTTGTTGGCCTTCCTTTTCGCCCAGTATTCCTTCATAAACAACGAATGGGCTAGCTTTCGTTGCGTAGACCATGTATGTCGGTTAGTTTTTCTCTCTTCTTCCTCAAAACCCCGTGTGTTTGTGATTTTTCTGATTTCATTTCTATCATGTAGATTTGGAGACCCTAATTCTCTCAGGTCCTTTTCCGTCTGTTTGTACCAGTTCGGTCTTGTAGTTTTGTTCTTTAAAAATGTATGGATTTTGTGCGTTAACCTGTTTGAGTCCATTCTTTCTAAGTGCCCCATGAATTGGATTCTTCTCATGCGCATTGTGTCTGTTATTTTGGAGATATTTTTATATATTTCTGCATTGGGTTTTGGATAATGTACCCCATCTTTAGTTCTTGGTCCTAGGATTTTCCTCATTATCTTACATTCTTTCACTTCTAATTCCTCTTTTAGTGTTCTGTGTTGAAGGTTTAGTGTCTCAGATGCGTAGAGAGCTTCGGGTCTAATTACTGTTGTGTAGTGTCGTATTTTGCAGTTCCACGAGAGACTCTTTTTGTTGTAAATGTTTTTTGTTACCTGAAACGCCGTCTCCATTTTCTGGACTCTTGATCTGACAGATTTCTTTTCATTACAGTTTTCTGCAATCCATTCACCTAAATATTTAAATTCTTTTACTCGAGAGATGTAGTTATTACCAATTTTGAGATCAGAAGGTGCATCTTTGAAGTCAGTCATAAATTTTGTTTTTTCAAATGAAATTTGTAATCCTATTTTAGCTGCCTGTTCTTGTAATAATTCTAGCTGTTTCTGTGCATCAGTAATGTCTTGTGCGATCAGTGCCATGTCATCAGCAAATGCTAAACAGTGTAATTCTATGCCCTTATGTCTTGGTCCCAGTCTGTGTGCTGGTGCACCTGCTTTTTTACATTCTCTAACAACTTTTTCAAGAGCACAATTGAAGAGTACTGGGGACAGTACATCCCCTTGTCGTACTCCTCTGTGTCTATTTCAAATTCTGTGCTCAATTCTCCCATAAATTTTACTTTGGATTTGGTCTCCGTGAGTGTTTCTTTTATGATGTTTGTTGTCTTTTGATCTAGTCCAAATTCTGCTAATACTTCAAAAAGGGATTCTCGGTCTATACTGTCATATGCTTTTTTAAAGTCGACAAACGTGATGACATAACTTTTGTTTGAAGCACTATGTCAATATTTCACTGAGTTTTTCAAGTTAAGGATTTTTTCTACGCAAGATCGACCTTTTCTGAACCCACCTTGGTATTCGCCTAGTTTTGAATCCAGCTGAGGTTCTGCGCGGTTTAGTAGGGCTCTAGACAGGATTTTGTATGTTATTGACAATAAAGAGATTCCAAGATAGTTGTTGGGGTCTGTTTTACTTCCTTTTTGTACAGAGGATGTATGATTACAGTCTTCCAATCTGTGGGGATTTTTTCAGTTTTCCAGATTTCATGTATAATTTCTTTGAGTTTTGCAATAAGATTTCCTCCTGCATTTTTCCATAATTCTGCGATGATTTGGTCTTCTGCTGATGCTTTGTTATTTTTCAGTGACTGAATTATGTCTTTAATCTCTTGTAAACTTGGTGGCTTTGAGTCTGGATTTCGTTGTGTACGATGGAACTCAAATTTTTCTGCATTATTTTCCCCACCCACTCTCCGTATATTCAATATTGAACTCTTCACCTCTCACAGTAGTCATTCATCCTGCTTACATATTAAGTAAATACATATGAGCAGAAATGTACGATGATACAAATATGACAAAAACAGATCAAAACAACATTTTTAGATAACGTGGAATCCCACGCACCCACACAAACGCCCGCGCCATTTCTTTTAGACAGGAGAACATGCACGAACAGTAATGGTGCTATGTTTTGTCATATTTCACGTCAAGAAATTTGTAGTGCTGCAAATGAACTTGAAAAACACCTGGAAAATATCCAAGCAGGCGAAGCTTCGAGAAGCAAGCGGTAAAGAGGCAAAAACGCTGTAACTCAATATCAGTACCTAATATCTTTTGTAACTAACAGTGTTTGACCAGTAAAGCAAATCAAACTTGTAAATGTTTCATTTCAGACCATTGACGATGTTTTAAGTCAGCGAAACGAAACATGTGTAGTAATATAAATACGTACTTGTTAGTAGTTGCAAAGATCAAGTAGCTGATCAAAAGTATCCGGACACCTATTAAAGGACATTAATGGGCGTGTGTACATAGTTTGCCATTATTGTCTCTGCTGTTGACGTTTTCATTGAGGTGTCTGAATGTTTGTGGAGGAATAACAGCCCATTCTTTCTCAAGAACGGACGCCAGAGGAGGTAGTCAGTATGGACGCTGGAGCAAATTCAACGTTCTGACACATCCCAAATGTGTTCCATCGGGTTCAGGTCGGAACTCTGGGCAGACGAGCCCATTTCATGAATGTTATTGTCCACAAGCCATTACCTCACAGACGTTTCTTTATGACGGAGTGTATTCTCATGCGATGCGGAATTCGAACAGTAACCATCTCTTGAACTATTCCTCTACTGTACTCAGTACACTTTGCTATAGAATGTGTTCATATCCTTCTACATTACGGTTTCCGTAAACGTAATAAGGGCACCACACCATAACCATGAAAAATACCCTTATGCTGTAAAAAAAACCTCCTCCGTACTTCAGCTTGGCATTACACAGAATGGGAGAAACAATCTTCAGGCATTTGCTAAACCCAAATCGAAACTCTTGCATCGGATTGGTACAGGATATAGCGTGAGTCATCACTTCAAATCATTCGTTTTCAGCCATCCACTGTCCAATGGCATCGCTCTTCGCACCACCTCAAGCGTCACTTAACATTTACTACCGAAATGTGTGGCTTATAAGGAGCTGTTTTGACAATTCATCTTAACATATTACGCAGGGTCACTGGTGTAACTGGACTGCCGGTGGCGCTTTGGAGCTCACTAGTAATTTCTTCCGCTGATTTCATGCGATTTTCTACAACCGCCCTCGGCAACGCTTGAGGATCCCTGTATGTCAGTAGATGACGCCTTCTTGGGCTTGATTTAGCTATGGTTGTTCCTTCACGTTTTCACTTCACATTCGCAACAGTAACAGTCGACTTGGGCAAATTTAGAAGGACTGAAATGTCGCTGATGTATTTGTTACTCAGATGACATCCAATGACTAGTCCACGTTGGACGTTCTGCTGTTATTTCTCCTCTGCTGAGAATACTCCCCGTCTGCTATTATACTGACGGGCTTGCTTCTCGTGACATCTAGTGCTCAATACCGCATTGCGTAGGAGTGTCCGCTTCCTTTGGTCAGATAGCGTGCTTTTAAAAATTGTATGTCCAACCATGGCTACACGATCAGTAATCTGTCACCGTAACTCTACAACGTATCTGCGATTCGCTCAAATTAGATGCTGATGCTGTTGGGATTGGTGCCGCGGACTGTGACGCCAGGCCTGTCGGAAAGGCGGCGACCCTCGCAGCACATTAGTGAAACACTACGCTAGTTGGCCCGGTCAGATTATATTGCAGCGGCGGGGTCCTTGAGGCGCGGGTAGCGGCGTGTGTAGGCGCCGTACCAGACGGAGACCCACTTTGAGCTCGCGAATCGCCCACGCGCTGGGAATCGCCGCGCTACGCTAAACCGCAGTACACAGCTTTCTCTCTCCTGCCAAACCGCTAGGCGCCCACGCTGCCTGCTGCCTGCACCGCCAGACCCTACGCCTGACGTAACGCAACTACACGGGACCGTATAACATCTGTGTGTTCGTACACATTCTGCGGACGAGCTCTCGTGTCGAAACGGCTATGGCTATTTAAAATGCAACTCGTGTCTTGGTTTTCACTGGATTTCTGTTATGTGGAGCCTTGTCATATGATTTTCATTGGATAATTTGGACATTCTATACGACGATAAATTGTTTTGGAACCTTCTTTTGAGATTTTCACAGCAGTGTTCAGTTTTCCCGCTGCGTGTCTTCCCTTTCTCAATACGTCCCCACTACCGTCTTATCTATTCTGGTTAAGCAATGAAGTTATTGAAACTTCCTGGCAGATTAAAACTGTGTGCCCGACCGAGACTCGAAGTCGGGACCTTTGCCTTCCGCGGGCAAGTGCTCTACCAACTGAGCTACCGAAGCACGACTCACGCCCGGTACTCACAGCTTTACTTCTGCCAGTACCTCGTCTCCTACCTTCCAAACTTTAGAGAAGCTCTCCTGCGAACCTAGCAGAACTAGCACTCCTGAAAGAAAGGATACTGCGGAGACATGGCTTAGCCACAGCCTGGGGGATGTTTCCAGAATGAGATTTTCACTCTGCAGCGGAGTGTGCGCTGATATGAAACTTCCTGGCAGATTAAAACTGTGTGCCCGACCGAGACTCTAACTCGGGACCTTTGCCTTTCGCGGGCAAGTGCTCTACCAACTGAGCTACCGAAGCACGACTCACGCCCGGTACTCACAGCTTTACTTCTGCCAGTACCTCGTCTCCTACCTTCCAAACTTTAGAGAAGCTCTCCTGCGAAGGTTCACAGGAGAGCTTCTGTAAAGTTTGGAAGGTAGGAGATGAGGTACTGGCAGAAGTAAAGCTGTGAGTACCGGGCGTGAGTCGTGCTTCGGTAGCTCAGTTGGTAGAGCACTTGCCCGCGAAAGGCAAACGTCCCGAGTTCGAGTCTCGGTCGGGCACACAGTTTTAATCTGCCAGGAAGTTTCATATCAGCGCACACTCCCCTGCAGAGTGAAAATCTCATTCTGGAATGAAGTTATTGATTTGTAACCTGCACCTGACTTTTTCCTCTTTCCGATATCATTGCCTATCTCCTCTGCTCAAAAGACTCGCTCTGACGACCAGCATATTTAGAGCTTTATCCGCAGTAAAACATTTTGAAAACTTAGTGCACTAAATGTTTCTCACAGGAGTCGATCAATCCTAGGGTGTGTTTCCTCTGGACACGGCTAAACATTCACTCCGGACCACAATTTTTTTGAATATCATTTTAGTTGCGAATGCGAACTTTAAGAAAAAGAAATGCCAATTTTCCTTTCCTCAACATCTGTGTTGGCTAGAAACACCAATAAAAGTGCTGCATCACACTAACATGCCGTACAGGTGTGTTGCTATTGTGACTGTTTCTGTAGCAGTCGGCAGGTTTGTAAACACAGACAAAGTTACTATGAGCGCCAGTTACGGGTAGAACGCCGCGCTCTATATTGCACTGCAACACTTCATTTGAAAGCAGAGCACCAGTACGGATGCATTAGAGACGTCTGTGGAACAGTGGAGTCAACATCCATTATGGCAGAAAGGAGAGTCGTGACCAGTGATCGGGCCCGCATCGCGGCGTTACGTGCACAAGACTTTTCAAACCGAGAACTTGCTCGCTGCGTGCACTGTAATCAAAGTGAACTGGCGCGGAGATGGAATCGGTTCCTGTTGACAATTAGCGTTAAGAACTTACACCGCAAAGGCCGCCCACATTCGTCTGGTGTACAGGATGGTCGATATCTAGGACTTTGTCAGAGGAACTGTGGGACGAGTGCTCCGGAACTGAATTCGGCGTTGATGGGGGCTACTGGACGTCATGTATCACGTTAGACTGGTAAGAGACAACAGCGCGATGCAGATCAACTTTCGACACAACCATAGGAAGTATCACGTTGTACACCACAACATCATGGATTCCGCAGCAGGTGGACAATAAATCATGTAGAATGGACGTCCATGATTGGCGTCGGATGTTATTTACGGACGAAACTCGCATCTGTTTGTACCCTGACAATCGTCGACAATGTGTTTGGAGACAACTTCGTAACATCGAACACCTCCAGCACTGTGTCCCACATCTGCAACAAGATGGTGGTGGAGTGGTGTTCTGGGGTGGCACTCTTACGGGGCACCGTACACCTCTCATGGTTGTTGAGGACAGTTTCCGTGCTCTACGGTACACGGACGAGATTCTGCAACCAATAATGGGACCGTATTGCCAACATGGTGACGTTTCATGCTGACGGTAATTCGTTTGCTGAACGTGCTGTTCTCTTTAATACATTCCTTCAACGTGCGAGAGTCCCAGAATTGTCCAGAATGTTCTTCAGACCAATCGCCAACACTTATGGTCTGGTGACATAGTGCACTTCTATCCATAAATATTCCATCGTTGTTTGGAAATATTAAGTCCATGAATGTCTGTAGATGGTCTCCTAGTAGCCAACCATAACATTTCCCATCAATTAGGTTCATTTGAACCAGAGGATCTAGCACATTCCATGTAAACACAGATTACACCATTATGGAGCTACCACTGGCTTGCACAGTACCTTGGTGACTTCTTGGGTCCATGGCTTCGTGGGGTCTGTGCCACACTTGAAACATACCACCAACTCTTACGAACTGAAATCGGGGCTCATCTAACCAGGCCACGGTTTTCCAATCTAGGTTCCAACCGATATGGTCACGAGCCCAGGAGAGGCGCTGCAGGCGATGTCGTGCTGTTACCAAAGCCAATCGCGTCGGTCGCCTGCTGCCAAAGTCCATTAACGCCACATTTCGCCGCACTGCCCAAAGGGGTACGTTCGTCGTACGTCTCACATTGATTTCTGCGGCTATTTCACGCATTTTTGCTTGTCTGTTAGCACTGACAACTCTGCACAAACACACTGCTCTCGATCGTTAAGTGAAGGCCGTTGGTCACCGTGTTGTTCACGGTGAGAGGTAATGCCTGAAATTTGGTATTTTCGGTACATTGTTGACATGATGGATCTCGGGATATAGAATTCCCTAGCTCCAACTGTTGTGACTTGGCAAGACAGCCAAGCCACTACGAGGTGAAGCCGAAAGGCACGTGTTAAAACTCACGCAGAGGTAAAGCAAGTTATAGTAGCAAAGAACGTACGTAGCTGCGGGAATACTTAACTTTAATCCATAATTGGTGAACATCGGTCTGAAGATACATGTATCACAAGATAAATAGCAAATGATAATGGCGCCTTGCTAGGTCGTAGCAAATGACGTAGCTGAAGGCTATGCTAACTATCGTCTCGGCAAATGAGAGCGTAATTTGTCAGTCAACCATCGCTAGCAAAGTCGGCTGTACAACTGGAGCGAGTGCTAGGACGTCTCTCTAGACCTGCCGTGTGGCGGCGCTCGGTCTGCAATCACTGATAGTGGCGACACGCGGGTCCGACGTATACTACCGGACCGCGATCGATTTAAAGGCTACCACCTAGCAAGTGTGGTGTCTGGCGGTGACACCACACCAACTACCACTCCGCATTCAAGATCTGTTAACACCCATCGTGCGGCCATAATCACTTCTGACGCCTTTTCACATGATCACCTGAGTACAAATGCAGTTCCTTAATACCCTGCCCTTTTATGTCTTGCGTGCACGTTACTACCACTATCTGTATGTGTGCGTATCGCCATCAAATGACTTCTGCCAACTCAGCGTAGTTTTCAATATAAAGCTGCTGTGGAAGAACTCGGAATCCCAAGAGGAGAAAGTGGTTGGATAGACGGCACCTGCCTTAAGAAGACATTTGACGGGGTCGTGGATTGGGGATAGACAAACACGTAATCAGAAACTAACGTCAAACAATGAGTGAAACAAATGATAAAATTCATTGCTATTGTAATATGCGGAATAATTGCTACGAGAGGCCTTCAGTAAGTAATGCATTACACCTTTTTTTTCCTTAAAGCAGGTTGGTTTTATTCACGATTCCAGTACACCATATTAGTTCCTGCTCTCTTGGCCACAAAACTATTTTCCAACATGATCTCTATTCAGTGCGACGTCCTTAAGCTAACTTACTGTGAGGTCCTCTAAGACCGTATGGTACCGCTCTATTGGTCAAGTCGGAGCCAACATCTTGCTGCATCAGTAACCACCCCATCATCCACGTACTGCTTCCCGTGGAGTGCCTCCTTCATTGACCATACAGATGGAAATCGGAAGGTGTGAGATCAGGGCTGTAGGGTGGATAACGAAGAACAGTCCACTGGAGTTGTAACAACACCAACGCTATAATATTGTACATATAAATAATTTTTTCTTCTGAATTTTGATAAATTAGTGTAATCGATGTTCTGATTTCATTTCTTTTTCTTTTCTTGTCATTATGTTAAAGAAACTGTAAACAATTTTCGATGTGAATATTAATGTTTATGTCAAATTGCAAGCAATATTATAACAAAATTGAAATGTAAGAAAGGTTGAAACTGTTGTAAGATGGTAATTTTGTAGTTGTGCGTCTGGTCCATACGTAGGCAATGTATTAGGATATGTAGAATGCAAAACCTTTGGTGAATACCCTGTCTGTAGGGGAGCGGTAAAAGGTGGATGGCAGGCGAGCGCGGGAAAATGCACACGGGCGCTGCACGGCATAACGGGCTCAGCAGTAGTAGTCGGAGTTGGGCATTGGTCTGAGTAACAACGTTCTGGATCGAGGAGGCTCTCCTGGAAAACGTGATTTCGTCGAGCCTCGGATGTGCCGTTTCCGACGCCTATACAGCATGGCAATATTCCATAGGCACTAAATGGGGAAAAATATTGCAACGCTAAGAAGAAGTAAAGTGCCGATACATCAAGAGCCATAGCTGTGATTGTATGTGTGCTCTGCGCCTCGCCATCTCGCCGCCCGCCAACCGCCGCATCGATACGAACAGGTTGAAACTTTTAGTACTGTATTCGTGTGGACCAGTGTTACTTTTGTTTCTGACTGTTCAATAACAACTTAACTTTTACCAGTACTGTCCTATCATTTAATTATCCTCATCACTAACCTAGACAGGGTCCTTTCCACATGTTGTGCAATCCGAGTGTCCCGAAATGAAGATTTAAAATTTATGTTAATAATAATTACCTGCAGACCTATCTATGTTAGAATGATGTTTAAAGAACTTTGTTGTTAATGAATCAATAAGTAAAGAACAAAGGTCTGACAAAGTTGGAAGATAATGTTGAAATTGGTTTAGTAATGAAGTTTAGTTAATTTGAGACAAAAATAATGGTAGTTAAATGAGCAAGAAATAAGACAAAAAGAGTAGTAACTCATATATTGGAAATCTTGAGTGCTTAACGATTTCGATAATCAAAAATTTCAGTACAGTGATCATAACAGTTTCAGGGTCCCCCCCCCCCCCCATTTTCTTTTCTATTCATTTAAATTCTGAAGTGTACTGAACTGATTTGACCAGCAAAGCTAAAGTCAATATAAAACCAAAATTTATTAGTGTTTTACCTTTTTCAAAATTGACATTGTATGTACATTTCGAAAGTACTATTTCTAGGGTACCCTATGCCCGATTTTAATCAGATCAGTAGACAGTACGAAGTTTGTAGTAAACATTGTAGTGTACTGTTGTGTGTTTATGGCTTGTTCATATTAGCACAGAAAGTGAAATTATTAGTTCAGTAGATTTTCGGGTTCTAAAATTTACCATATTATGCAGTGTCATTACGTGTTGTTTTGTATGAACGTACATCAACTTGTACTGGGAAGAAACTCAGTTAATGCCTAATTAGGCTGGCGACCGTATTATTAACAATTTGGTAGCATCTGCTGTGTTGTTTCTTGTCCGTCCTAACGTGTAGTTGCACTTCAGACTTGCTTGACGTATCATTGTTGTTACTGAGTGGGTGAAAGTCTGATTTTGCCTCCTTTCAGGTACACGCGGTCAACATATATACCAAAATCCTTTTTTATAAGGTGAAGCCCGTCAACTTACCATAGTACAGGCTTTAAAGAGTATCGTGCGCCAGAGCGTAGTGTTACAAAGTGAGCTAGTTTCTGTTGCACAGACATGTGCGAGGCCTTGCATAGTCATCGAGAAGTAGGAGTTCGTTTGCATTTATGCGCCGACGAACACGCTGAATTCATGTCTTGGGGATAGCACAGACGTTTCCTAGTTGATCGTTGCACCATGAGGGAAGATATCAAAGAGAATGACCCCTCAGTGCCACACAACACTGTCGCCATGACTTCACCGGCCGAGGTGCAGCTTTGTACTTCTTCTTCGGAGGAGAGATGGTGTGGCACCACTCCATGTATTGCCGTTTTCTTTCCGGTTCGAAGTGACGAACCCGTATTTCATCGCCTGTAGATAGTGTCGGAAGTTCCATGCGGCTTTTCGCGGATGATGCCGTAGTATACAGAGAAGTTGCAGCATTAGAAAATTGCAGCGAAATGCAGGAAGATCTGCAGCGGATAGGCACTTGGTTCAGGGAGTGGCAACTGACCCTTGACGTAGACAAATGTAATGTATTGCGAATACATAGAAAGAAGGATCCTTTACTGTATGATTATATGATAGCAGAACAAACACTGGTAGCAGTTACTTCTGTAAAATATCTTGGAGTATGCGTACGGAACGATTTGAAGTGGAATGATCATATAAAATTGTTGGTAAGGCGGGTGCCACGTTGAGATTCATTGGGAGAGTCCTTAGAAAATGTACTCCATCAACAAAGGAGGTGGCTTACAAAACACTCCTTCGACCTGTACTGGAGTATTGCTCATCAGTGTGGGATCCGTACCAGGTCGAGTTGACAGAGGAGATAGAGAAGATCCAAAGAAGAGTGGCGCGTTTCGTCACAGGGTTATTTGGTAAGCGTGATAGCGTTACGGAGATGTTTAGCAAACTCAAGTGGCAGACTCTGCAAGAGAGGCGCTTTGCATCGCGGTTTAGCTTGCTGTACAGGTTCCGAGAGGGTGCGTTTCTGGATGAGGTATCGAATATATTGCTTCCTCCTACTTATACCTCCCTAGGAGATCACGAATGTAAAATTAGAGAGATTCGAGCGCTCACGGAGGCTTTCCGGCAGTCGTTTTTCCCGCGAACCATACGCGACTGTAACAGGAAATGGAGGTAATGACAGTGGCACGTAAAGTGCCCTCCGCCACACACCGCTGGGTGGCTTGTGGAGTATAAATGTAGATGAAGATGTACCGATGTTCGACAAAAAATTGTGACGCTCAGCCTCGTAACGCGCAAGCAGTTTCGCACACATGGTCCTTCGTTGTTCTTTATGCTTTTTGTTAGGCGACGACAAACCCAGTGTTCACACACCTGTGAGTACTCCAACTTGTATGCGAGTGTGTCTGCATTACCAACAGAGACGTCAAGTTGAGCAGCGAGATATTTGAGGGTAATTTGTTGATTACCTCGACTGAATGTGTCCGCACGGTCCCACCTTGCAGGAGTCAGAGCTATGAGCAGTCTTCCTACATGCGGGAGAGCGGACAAGCTCGCACGACATTGTGATGATGACAGACGCCTCACCCAACGACTCATCGTGCTTTTGTTCATTGCCAGTTATCCATTCTGCAAGCGCCTATAAATGTCTGCCATGGTCTGGTTTTCCGCCAAAGAATCTCAGTGACAGTTGTGTGTTTGGATGCGCCTCGTTACAGACGTCACTTCGGAGGCTACGTATAGCACCGCCACCTATCAGAACTTCATGAAACTACAAGGGGCTGAAGCGAGGATGTTCCACAATGTCCCACATCAAATTCCTCAATTTTTTACCAGAAACTGGCAGAGAAAAAAAAATTGTTGCATATCTTATTGAACGCCCCTCGTAATGCAGAAAATTCCGAACTGTTCCCAAGTCCTCTTTCTCTGTCACTTTTTTTTCCGAGTGAAAACCATTAACATATGGTTATTTTGGTTAATGTCGTAGTTAGAAGAAATAATAGTACGGGAAAAATGTTTCCCACAGTAGCATTTTCCAACTTGAGGAATAAAGGGACACACTGGCTTGTCTCCGGGGCACAGAAGCGACTGCGCAAAAGCTTCAAGACATACAGGAAACAAACACACGTCACTGGATGGAGCATCTCTCCAAGTTCTTAACTCACGTTACAGGTTCTCACTGAGGGCACCATATGTGACGCACCGATGTCAAATTGTGCGTGCATTCGGTGGCAGCAAGAATTGTCAGGAAAGGCCTGACAGCAGTCCGCTTCGCAAATCTGTTCTTTTGGTTGCCTGTCTGCAGGCGCTTTCTAATTCGATACGACAATGCAGTGCGGAGTGGAGCGGGGATGGTTAACAATAAAACTTGAAAATAGCGCAACCTAAATGTGGGAGCTGTGATTATAACAATTCTGCAAGCCATTAGCCGGCTTGCCTCTGGTAGTGTGAAACTGATACAAAGGAGTAACGAGCAACACGTCCTCAATGGTTCTCTGATAGCCACTCGTGGGACACACACCTCCTAATGGCAGTGACAGGGTTAAAGACTATGTCGCTGCCAGAAATTAAACACAGACTGTAAACTTCCGTTAGAAGACGGATTGGAAACGCAGTTTTCGAAACCGTATTTATTTTACGAAGAGCATCCCAGCCCATTTTTACACTTCTGTTTAAGGTGCGCTCTTGGTGCTCTGAAAGTGTACGTCGGATGGTGAGGCAACGAGCTGCTGCTGCTGTATTCTGCTGATGTTGCTAAGCAGAATATTGCGTTTGTATCCCTGGGAAGCCTTCAGCGTAACGGTCGAAAAAGTCTCCTCTGTGCGCTTCCTTGAGAACTAAGATCTCTCTCCGTCTTGGGTAACTGCCTGCGACCTTTCTGTAAAGCTGAGTTATGAAAACAGCCAGCGTGTCGTCACTGGCTGAAGTGTACGGAAAAGCTGTATTTTCTCTTAGTTTTATCCATCATAAACCATGTTGTTGGAAGACTGCAACAGTGTGGTACAGATTAAAAGAATAAAAGCACTTCACCCGCTATAAGAGACGATGAAAAAGTTTACGTTTGAGAGCTTTGTTACAGCGTACATCCATAGCGCTACTCCGATGCGGCTATATGAGCACCAACATGTAGGCAAGGGACTAGGATAGCATTCGCATCTTTGTGACTTGCATGCGGTCAAAGTGGAAACGTGAACTATGGCGACGTTATTACCAAATGCGTCCAAACAGGACCAACGTGCTGTTATGCTTTCCTGGGCTGCCAAAGACACAATGTTAAATTTTTAAATTGGGTCAATAATTATATGAAGTACTGAAAATCAAATTTTTGTTTGCACCAAATGTCTTTGGATAGACAACGTGCTACTAGAACCAGGTGACTGTTTAGACATTTAGTAATATACAGCAGGTTCTCTAAAAAATGTACTCGATAATTGGGCATTGTTTACGAGCTTGGCTACAAATCCACCCTCTGAGATTATCCACACCCATCCTGCTTTCCTGGGGGAGGATGAATTCCAGCGAGATACTGCGCCATGGTACACGTGACCAAGAATGGTTTGACGGGCTTCATCAGAACAGAGGAGGCAGCTGGTCTCTGAATTTTCCGGGTCTTAACCCAACCGAAATCTCTGGGATCGCATCGATCCTTCTGTACACTGTGTCGTCCCATACAGCAGTGAACACCATTTCAGGCACCGTGACTGCGGATATTCGTGGAAAGGAAGCCTAGAAGTTCGATAGCCTTTCGACGTCAGAGTAATTAGAGACGGAGAACGATGTTGGAAAGTTTTTGGTTCCATTGACTGTTTTACCCAGCCAAGGGCTCGTAGACCCAAGTATGTGGCATAAATAACAACTTGATACCTTTACCCATTCCAGTGGAAAAGAATTTCTAACAGTGGGATCGACAGATAGGCAGACAACAGAGTAATCCTACAAGGATTCCGATTTTACTGGTTGAGTTACGGTACACTAAAAACAAAATAAACTGTTTAATTACCGTGACATTAATATTAGTGAATATTTCATTGCTTTAGAATAATGTCCAAAAAATTGATATTCAGTAAAATGTAAGCTTTGAATGGCATACGTAGGAAAATTTGAGAAGTAAATGTCTCACGCAAGTGATTAAAAAATTATAATAGCAACAGACTCTCACAACTTCGATAACGTTACATTTACACTATACAAAATTCAAGTGCGCTCTCAGAATCATCACTATTTAAGTAAGGATTACGATTGTGGACACTGGTCTCCAAACTGAGGTTGTACGAGCGAGTAAATGAGTCGCTCCCGCCTGCATTCGGGAAGTTCAAAATGGTTCAAATGGCGCTGAGCACTATGGGACTTAACATCTCAGGTCATCAGTCCCCTAGAACTTATAACTACTTAAACCTAACTAACCTAAGGACATCACACACATCCATGCCCGAGGCAGGATTCGAACCTGCGACCGTAGCAGCCCCGCGGTTCCGGACTGCAGCGCTAGAATCGCACGGCCACCGCGGCCGGCTTTCGGGAAGTCAGTTTTTTTTTGTTATGTTTTTCTTAGTGACGGTCATTCCCTTTTGCCTTTGTGTGAGGTGCTGGCTCTGTGTATGGGTTCACGAATGTGTCGGATGTCTTGTCCACAGCAGGTAGGGTCAGCCTGTGAATATGCGTCTTTACCTCAGTGGAATGTTGGCGACCGGGCTACAAGTCCGTACATCTAGAGTTGCCCTGTACCAAAACTGCGATTCAGTTGTTTTGGTAGAGTAGATGAATGACGTAGTAAATGGTCGGATTATTGGTAGTATTAGTAGCTTTGATGGGGAAATAAACGTAAATGAATGTGTGAGACAGAAACTGGCAGCAGATACTTCTCTTTGTTTGACAAATAACTAGCACTGCACATTATTCACTGTTACTCCACTGTGTATTTTATATCGTTATAAAATGTACATTACATTTTAAAAGGAATAAAAACTTGTTGATCGCATATTTCCTGCGCTTTTATGTAACCAAAGCAATTAATTCTGTTGCAAGTACAATTTACCTGCAAAAACATGAAAAAACCTATATTATTATTGTTCGTTTTCACAATCAGCGGAACGTTCTTTATTATGATCAAAGGCAAGAGCTTCCTGTTATTATTGATAAGTGCAAAAGTTGTTTATGAATAACAGAAGCATGTTTTATATAACCTCGATGAAGTGTTGAATCGATGTTTGGTGGTACATCCTTTGTTTTATTTTTCATTTTTTTTACGCAATTGTGCTTTATAGCGCTACATGATAAATCTATATTTTTTTATTTTTACAACAATATCCCTGTGTTTCAGCTTAAAAATCAACAATTTTCGAATAAAACCTGAATTCAGTATTGTATTTACAATTTTGTAGTAAATACTGTTTATTTTTAAGTAACAGGTGGAAGATAACTATGTAGAACAAGAATGTTCTGTGGGTTAGGCTGCCCTTTGTATATCCTCACGCAGTTTCTAGATGGTTCACCACTTCCGGTTTCTACGAGAATCTAGTAAGACACTGATCTCACCGCGCGAGCACTACAGTCGAAGGTTCGAATCCTGCCTCGGGCATGGATGCGTGTGATGTCCTTAGGTTAGTTAGGTTTAAGTAGTTCTAAGTTCTAGGGACTGATGACCTCAGCAGTTAAGTCCCATAGTGTCGGAGCCATTTTTGAACACTGATCTCATACGCAAACTAAGCTATTTAAAAGAGGTAACGCCCGATAGATATGCAACACGCCTAACGTACATGCAAGGCGGATAGGATCTTACCTGACAAAGCTACTGGGAGGACTACTGTAGTCTACACTTGCGTGTGGTAACGTAAATTATCTTCGGCTATACATCCACGTAGACAGGCGCCCACACAGGCAACTGAAAGTTATCGTGTGCCGGATGCTTCTAAGCTCCACACCTTTCATTTTCGACGCTCGTAGTTCTCATGTTACTATTTTCTCCGAAAGTCAGCTGTGGAAAGGGAGGTGGGGGAGTGGGGTTGTCATTAGCTACTTGACCCTTGTCTCCCGCTGTCGCTGGATGTACACCTGGTTGGAAGGAGGCATGTGGTGATAGCGGTGTGGCCCAGAGTATCACAGTATATGGGGATCCAGGCAGCTTTTGTACGAGTACGAGGCGGTCCGTATCCACAAATCTGCAGGTTCTCGTAGGGCGGCGAGCTGGAGCACTTGCGGCTCGGGTTTACAGTAGTCAGCGGCCAACAGTGCATGTTTACTCACAGCTGGCGGCTACGGCCGTGTTTGCCCGCGCCGCGTTCCTGCCACCACACCTCGCAGAAGCGTGCAGTCTCTGTGGAGGCCCGGGCCGGCCGAGAACAGTCGCGGCGTGCTTACACAGCGGCCCCCGACCTAAATTCACACTGCATTCTCGCTCCCACGGCGGACGCCGTTACAACAGACGGATGTGCAGTATCAACCTGGTACGCTCTCCGCTGTAGCGACAGTCAAAAGCTACATAGCTCTGCGAGACCTCCATTACGATGAGTAGTCGTAAGGTCTTAACTGTCACCTAAAAAAAAATTAAATAAATAAATAAAAAGTTGCACCCATTCCATTTATTCTCGTATCAGGAACATACATATTATACATAGTTACGACTATATTACTTCTATACAGGTATGCCGTCTGTTCTGTCAGACATACATGCCGAGTCAACAGACACCCGAGACAGGCGAATAGCGACATTATGCATGACCCGCTGAAGTGTTGGAACATTGATGCTGTCGATGACGTCCTGAATGGCTGTTTTCAGATCAGCAGTGGTTTTGGGGTTATTGCTCTACATCTTGTCTTTAATAGAGCCTTACAAAAAGGAGTCGCATGTGTCCAATTGGTTCAAATGGCTCTGAGCACTATGGGACTTAACATCTGAGGTCATCAGTCCCCTAGAACTTAGAACTACTTAAACATAACTAACCTAACGACATCACAAACATCCATGCCCGACCAGGATTCGAACCTGAGACCGTAGCAGCAGCGCGGTTCCGGACTGAACGCCTAGAACCGCTCGGCCACTGCGGCCAGCCGCATATGTCCAGATCCGGAGAATATGGTGGACAATCGAGGCCCACGCCAGTGGCCTCTCGGTACCCCAGAGCCAGAATGTGGACCCCAAAGTGCTCCTCCAGGAAATCACTCTCCTGCTTCGATGGGATCGAGCTCCGTCCTGCATGAACCGCATCTTGCGAAAATCAGGGACACTTTGGATAATGGGGATGAAACCATCTTCCAAAACCTTAAAGTACCGTTCAGTAGCCACCATGCCATCAAGGACTATCGCACCGATTATTCAGTGACTGGACGTTACGCACCACACAGTCATCCGTTGAGAATGAAGAGACTTCTCGATCACGAATTGCTGATTCTCAGCCCTCCCCCCCAAATGCGCCAGTTTTGCTTGCTAACGAACCCATCCAAATGAAAGTGGGCTTCATCGCTAAACCAGGACATATTTACGTATCAATTCCCACCATTTCCCGCGGCCAGCGGTGCAGTTTGAACGTCCTAACGCAAACCGTTCAGAAGTTATGTCGATTTTATTTCATATAGTTCAATAATTGTCAACTTCTATATTCTTCTTCACTATCTACAACAGTCTACCAACGCTGGGGTAACTTTCCAAGTCCGCATTCACCGAAATCACGTGGTCTTGAGGAGGAGCACTCGTCGAGCCATATTCGGAGCGCATTTTCAACCGGAAAGGAAGTTCCTTGAAGGTTGTTCGATAAGGAGCGGAAAAGGTGGAAATCTCTGAGCATAAGATCAAGAGAATAAGCTGGGTGCGGAATGAGTTCCCAACCCAACTCCTGCAGAGTGTTTTCGGCAGTCTAGCAGCATGAGGGCGGGCGTAATCGTGGAATATCATCACTCCACGTAGTCTTCCGCGTCGCTGTTCTCGGAATGCATGTGCAAGACGTTTCAGTTGTCGACAATAAATGTCAGCAGTGATGGTTATATCCCGGGGAAGGAATTCATAGCACACCACAAGATGGTAAAATTATCTTTTGTGGTTGCGCGCCAGGGGAGTAAGCACTTTGTTTAGGCTCAGCTATTCCTTCCTTTTCCTTGTGTTAGCATAAAAACACAATTTCTCGTTACCAGTAATGATATAGAATAGAGTAGCCGGTGTTGTTCACGAGCCAGTTGATGACGAGTAATCATAGATGCACATGAGGCCACCCCCTGATTTTTGTGATTTTCGCTTAGAGCATGAGGTACCCATACACCCGATTTTTGAACCTTCCCAATTGCATGCAAATATCACACGACGGTGAATGATCACAGTTCATCACGTTTTCCAGTTGTAGAGTACAATGACATGGATTATTGTGAATTAGTGCGTTTAAACGATCTTCATGAAACCCAGAAGGTCTTCCTGAATGTGGAGTGTCATTAATGTGAAAAGGATCCTCCTAAAAAAGAGAAAACCATTTTCCTACCCTGCTCTGTACATTGGCATTACCTCATACACGGAACAAATGTTTCTGGTTGCCTCTGCTGCTATCAGCCCTCTGCTGAAATCAAATGGCGGATATGTCGGAAATGTTCCGATTTCTCCACTTGACACTCAATTTTCTAGAGCCCATAACTCCACCCACTATCTCCATGTGACAGAACTAAAATATGTAAATTGAAATAGCAATAGTGAACTACAAATAAAAACTGATAATCGTTAAATAAATCCGTAGCAACAGGCATACCAACATGCGAAACAAAAACACTACGAATTTTTGCACCAACCTAGTATATGCGCCTGATGACTTATTGATCTTTCAGTGCAGATGCGAAAAGAGGTCCGATCTTTCGCGGGAATACAGTGGGGCTGTGAGGGAATGGAATAGTGGTCAGGATATATTATTCTGTAGTGTGTGGCATAAGGACATTTGGGTCGGATGGGCACGTGCTCGGATACCCGAAGCACTTAGGACGACCTTTCTCGTAAAGTGGGAAATCCGGGGTTGAACCTCGGTCCAGCACAAAATTTGTTCTGTCGCCATTAAATTATTTCGATACACCATTGCAGAAAAAGTCGGAATTTCTTTCGTCGATCTATATATTACTTTTGTTCTAAAACTTGGACACTTTGAGTGCATTTCCTGTTCCTTGACGAAGTTCATCTTCTGTGCAGGAGGCTAGACTCGATCGGAATTGAGGCATATGATGAACGGTCTGGTCTTCTCCACAGCCACACTGAATATCATCTTGATCACTGTAGCCCCATGTTGCCAAATTAACGTTTGATCTGCCAGCTCCATATCTCAGCTTAGTCTAGGACCTGTAAGTCATCAATTTCTCATCATAGCCAGGAGGCACAGTTTCTGGCGCCGTTTTCCAGAGCGGGGGAAGGTAAGTCGTAACATCCATAGTTGAAAACTAGGATGTGTTCTCTCCTGCACCACGTTTTCGCTTTCCTCATTCACAGCTACTTCTCTTCAAAAATAAGATGGTGCTAATCCTGCGAGGTGGTAAACTCGTTCGGCAGAAGTGAATTTCAAGCAGCCTGTTGTGATTCTACATGCGGCATTGAGAGCTATGCCCACCTGTTTTGAATGTGTTGGATTATACCAAACGGGCAGAATAGCTGGGCGCCGTTACGTCTCGAGACATGTCTTCCCTGGTCATCGGGGTACAAATCAAGAAGGCCTCATCACTGAAGACAGTTCCGTACCTGGCAATGAGATTATAGGCCGAAGACGTGAATGGAGTCACTCCGGACAGGGATGGGATAACAATCTGACTGTCGCCCGCAATAAGGCCCGACAACCAGGAGTGATGGTCTGGGATGCCTTTTCTTTCCCTTGCAGAAACCCAACGACCTTTTACACCCCGTTTGTTGGCCTTCAGAGCAATCCATCCTGGACTTACACTTCAGCAAGATAATGCCCGCCTGTGTACAGTGAGAGTTTCTACTGCTTGTTTTCGTGCTTGACAAACCCTACCTCGGCCAGCAAGTTTGCCGGATCTCTCTCCATTGAGAACGTCTGGAGCACTATTGACAGAGCCCTGCAATCAGATCGGGATTTTGACGATCTAACTCACCAGTTAGATAGAAGTTGGCATCATATCCCTCAGGAGGACATCAACAACTCTATTAATCAATGCGAAGATGAATAACTGCTTGCATATGTGCCAGAGTTGGACCAACACGTTATTGACTTGCTCAATTTCTGGATCTCTTTCTCTTGAATAAATCATCCAGTTTTCTGAAATTGTATTCATTTATTTGTCTACACATGTACGAGTACATCACGTCTATTGACTTCTGTCCCATTCAGATAATTCCTTCGCCCTTCGTCGCTCGCTTTCTCTTTTTTGTCTTAGAGTGTATTCATAATGAGCAAGAGGAATGGTCACTATTCATCAATATGATTAAAACCAACACCCGATTCACAAATGTCCAGTAAACATGGACTCTAAAACGCGTATCTTGAGAGACATAAGCACTTCATTTTTTATGAAACAAATCTCTTCTACTGCAATCTCTTTATTTCCATATATTGAAAGGTGGTTGTATAGGACAAAGCCAGCAAAAATGTTTCTGTAAACATGGGCTCTAAAGTGCCCACCTTGAGAGCTATGACCACTCGTTACTTTATGCTACTGTGAAACACATACCATCTACGGAACAAGAGCGCATATTTTTAAGATATACATGTTAGAGCCCATATTTATTAGACTTTTTTGCCTCGAATGATCATTCCTCTCATATACCCGAATACTGACCATTCCTCCTTGGAAACCGTGTATAAGAAATAAGAGTGGACCCAGGACTGATCCGTGGGGGACTCCTTGTATGATTTCTCCCTTGACGCGAAACTCTTCTTTCCTATCAATGTTGTTGGAACTATTCGGGACAATACATTTTTTAAGAATGATTGAAATCAGTCTTTTGTAAAGCCATAAATTCCATAAGTAAAGGCTTTTTTAGGAATATAACAAGGTTACGCAATCCACCTTCTATGATAGGCCACAAAAATACCATTGCCGATATTTTATATAAGACTCGTGACATTTAGTCAGTGAGCAGCTGTATTCTATCTTTATTCCTGTAAAAGACTTAGGCTTGTGAAACCGGATGAATCTTTTTGAAACGATGTTTTTACAATAACGTAAAATTTTAATGCAATACACAGTCATTATGCAGAATACGATGCGAATTTAAACTAAAAAATAATTAATGTCCCATTTTTGGCTGTTATTCTAATGGACCTGATGCTATATTTCATCACAAGTGTATTATTAGCAGGTAGAAGTGTGAAAACATGAAAATGTTTATACAGATAAAAGCTCACAGCACGCAAGAGGCACATGGAGAGCGTGTTCACGTTCTATTTTCACGTAGGTGACATAATCAGCTTGAATTACCCCCTCCCTCCCCCCTGCCACCCAACCCCCTCGACGACATTAGCGCACAGTGTTTTGATGCCATCTGCGCTCCGCTGTAATACTCGTATTTCCATGGCACGTTCCAATTCAAACATTCGGCAGAGGCGCATATGAAAAGCCGGCCGAGCGCTACGAAATTAGCATCGATTCGCCTCTCGAACTGTTGACAGTGGTGATAATCGGGCGGCATTATCGGGGGTCCGAATGGCTCTCAGAAAACAAGGCTATTGTATAGCAGAGTGGCCCGCCCTTTGTGCCGAACGCCTTTTGTGCGCATGCGCGCGAGTCGATACTCGCATCAGGCCCCCGAACGAGTAAACACGGAGCCCACTTGGCTTTGTTTGTCCTGATGAAGTCCGTCAAAAAGTTCTCCAGAGTCTAGCGCCGGCTGTTCGCCTCGGTTCGATAGGCGGCGCCCGTAATACAATTTCCCACTGACGTCACCATAAGACCATGTGTCGTGTATAGAAAATCGGTAGCCACATTAAGCGGTGGAGAGACCGTGACGGCACAGCGAAATCAGATTAGTTACCCTGCTATTAGCCACGCATCATAATATTGCGCTGTATTTACTCTCCTTTTAATGCATCGAATATTTAGTGTGTTAAGTGGGTTCGTGACAGATTCTATGCAGAACTTACAGCTCTCATTGTAGCCGTGGTATTCCATACGTAAGTCTGAACAAAAAACTGTTTCCAGTGGCTGGAAGAAAGCACAGTTCACACCCACCTACAAGACGGGTAGTAGAAATGATCCACAAAACTACCGTTGAGTATCATTGATATCAATCTCGATAAATAAAAGGCATAAAGAAATATGTGTTTCAGCATTTTTGGAAATTTAACATTATGGGAGTGAAATAATGGTTGAAAGTTTTTTAGAAAATATATCATTATTAAAGAACTACGAAAGTATCTTTAAAGCCACATCTGTGAACATCTGTATTTGACTTCTCGGTTACAAACAAAAAAACAAAAAACAAAAAAAAAACTGTTTCAGTGGTTTGGAGAACTGAACCCATAACGAGGTGGACTGGGGATGAGATTCTTTAAGAAAACACTTTATTATGAAAGCATTTTAAATCTATGAAAATTTAAATTTGGCCTGTCAGTTAGAAAAATAATACGTGTTTCATTGTTTTTCGAAATTAAACCCCTATAGGGGTGAAATACGGGGTGAAACGTTTTACGAAAATATTTCATTGCGAAAGCATTTTTAAACCTAAATATTTGAAAACTGATGTTCTGCTTCTCAGTTAGAGATGAAAAATACGTCTTTCAATTTTTTTGGAAATTCAACCACTAAGGGAGTGAAATAGGGTCAGACTGATTCACTGACTCATCATTGCCCAGTCCAAACCGCTAAGGACAGAAAACTGAAATTTGGAGAGCGTGTGGATCTTGTACTGAAGGCATTGTTTAAGAAGCGGTTGTCTGAAATTCCACTACAAAGGAAGTGAAACAGGGGATGAAAGGCTTTTTGATAGTGTGTCGCTATTGAGGGAATTTTGAAGCTAGAACTATGAAAACTTGCATTTCGTTTCTCAATCAGAAAATAAAAAAAATATGTTTCAGCGTTTTTGGAAATTGAACCACTAGGGGGGGTAAAACAGTGGGTGAAAGTACTTTTGAAAATAAATAATTACTATATAACTAATAAAGAATTTTAAGACGGCATCTATGACAATTGCTATATGACTTCTCGGTTAGTTTCAGTGTTTCTGGAAATTCAATCCCTAAGGGAGTGCCATAGGGGATGACAATTTTTAAGAAAATATTTCGTTACATTAAAAAAATGTAAAGCTAAATTTATAAAAATTGATATTTCACATCTTTGTTAGATATGAAGAAATATTTGTTTGGGGATACAAGTTGCCGGCCGCTGTGGCCGTGCGGTTCTAGGCGCTTCAGTCTGGAACCGCGTGACCGCTACGGTCGCAGGTTCGAATCCTGCCTCGGGCATGGATGTGTGTGATGTCCTTAGGTTAGTTAGGTTTAAGTAGTTCTAAGTTCTAGGGGACTGATGACCACAGATGTTAAGTCCCATAGTGCTCGGAGCCAATTTTTTTTGGATACAAGTCGCTATGGAAATATCTCCACAAGAACGCAAAAGGCAAGATTAACAAATCTTTGGACCCTAGCTGCCAGAATCGCTTTTTGATCAGATGTACTTTGGGAAAAGACCATGCTTAAATGGCCTTCATTAGCGTGAAAAGATTAAAAGGTGTTGTAGTTTGTGAACAACATAAAAATTCGATTAAATGGAAACAAAAAAAAAAAAAAAATCTCTGCATATAGTCAACACGAGAGAATTAGCGGCCGCGCTGTGCTAGTCTCTCATAGAATCCTAGAACACTGCTCTGAGGCTCTGTACAGCTGTATCGTGATACAGTACGGAGAGCTTGATATTCCAATTCTCCAAACGTGTGAGAGCATTAAGTCCCACAACTAAATATGAACGTTACGTCGTGATGTGTGCAATGGAGAGTCTTGTTTGAGGGTGAATGTTTGTTGGCTGGTTACATGTTTTGACTTTGCCTAATGCGTAATGATAGTGGGATCATGTCTTTCCGAAATATGTTGTGTTTTTAAATTAAATAAACTAAGAATTTGACAACTAATGTTAATAATTTTCGTACTATTGGTGACGTACGTGAAACGGAATGTCCTCCTCCGTGTCAATCAGCATGGATTCCGAAAACAATCATGCGAAACCCTAACTGTGCTATTCTCACATGACGTCTTGAAAGCCAAATAGGTAGAAGCATTACTTCTTGAAGGTGAAACGTCCCCTTAGAAGTATTATACATGACTGTGCTTAAACTGACACACAGTACTTTTAGCGCAACGCAATCTGACTTTCAATAATTCCTACAAAAGAATGGCCCTGACTAACATTACACTATACCTTTCACAAATCACTTACCTCACAAAAATCTTCGTTATTCGAACTACTGCAATACAGCGAGCACCACTACTGCCAGCTAAATAAAAGATTCAAACTACTGAAGGCACTAACTACTGATAGGTATAGTTAGCAAATGAAAGATTTTGTTAGAGAACAAACAATGTATTTATCTTAATAGTGTTCAAAAGTTATAGTATATATATCAGTCCATGATATCCAATATTACACATTTACTCTTTCTGATGGACACACGTCCAGATTGTCCGCTCTCAAAATTCTGCCTTCTCTCTCCCCACCTCCACCACTGCTGGCGGTTCACCTCCAACTGTGCAACGCTACGCGCTGTTAACATCCAGCTGTCCAACACTACAATATCAAACAACAATGCAAACCAGCCACAGACTGCACACAGCACAGCCAGTGATTTTCATACAGAGCGCTACGTGGCGTTACCAATAAAAAGCCTAAACAGCCTACTTACAAAGGAAGGTTAGAGTTTAACGTCCCATCGACAACGCACTAGTTAGAGACGGAGTACAAGCTTGAATGAGGAAGGAAATAAGCCGAGCCCTCTTCAAAGGAACCATCCTGGCATCTGTCTGGAGTTATTTAGGGAAATCTCGGAAAACCTAAATCTGAGGGACCGGAAGTGAATATGAACTGTCGTCCTCCCGAATGCGAGTCCAGTGTGCTGACCACTGCAAGTAGTAGTACCTGGACTTACGAAAAACATTTGCCTCATTGCCACAATAACTTTTATTAACAAAAATATGACTATATGGTTTATCAAACAGAATCTGTGACTGAACTGACGATTCCTTGGTAAGGAGGAAGTAGCATGTTATATCAGATAGTCAGTCATCAGTAGATGTAGAAGTACCACTAGTCGTGTTTCAGGAAGTGTGTTGACTCCTCTATTGCTCATGTTGTACATTAAACGATGTGGCATAGAATATTAATAATGAGGTCAGAATTTTTACATTTGGCGCTGTTATCCACAATCAAGTACTGTCTGAGAAAAGGTGCACATACATCCCGTCAGATTTTGGTAAGATTTCAAAGTGGTCCAATATGTGTTAAATGTTCAGGATTGTAAACTTGTGCACTTCATAAAATACATAAAATTACTATTTTATGATTACAGTATAAATGAGTCACAACTGGAATTAGCTATATCATGCAAATACCGGCGTATAGCAATTTGTACGGATATTAAATGGAACACTAACATAGGCTCAGTCATAGTAATGTAAGTGGCAAACTTCAGCTTATTGGTAGGATATGAGGTATACCGATAGGAGCGTGGGCGTTGCCGAGTGGGGCGTGCTTATGGTTTTAATAGTCTAACACGAGTTCTCCATTTATTAATATAAACACACTCTGAACATTGCACTTCATTGTAAGAGCAATTTCACTTAACACAATCATAAAACAGTTTAATCTCCTGATACATTTCATCACACCGAAGGAGGTGGCGCATTGGTTATCACACTGGAGTCACATTTGGGAAGACGACTGTTCAAACCCGCGTCCGGCCATCCTGATTTAGGTTTCCCGTGATTTCCCTAAACTATTTCAGGCAAATGCTGGGATGATCACTTTGAACCGTTGATTTCCTTCCCCATCCCTCCCTAATCCAATCTTGTGCTCCGTCTCTAACGACTTCATTGTCGATGGGACTTTTAAACACTAATCTCCTCCTCCTCTTCATCATCATCGCATTTGTCAATAACAGAACAGACCCTTCACTTTACAACTGGTAGTAAAAATATTTTACTGTTATCTTTCAGGCATATTATAAAAAAAACACTGATCCAGATGCATGCTACTAGATAAGTACCCAACATTGCTGTGGTATATATTTATTCCAGCCTTCTATTAGTCCACCTCCTACTCCCCCATCTCTCTTTCCATCTTCTTCTTCACCTTCCCCCTGCCCTACTTCACCTCTTCTCTGTCCATTTCCTTCTCCACCCCCCCCCCCACCTCTCTGTCCTCTTCCTCTCTCTGTCCACGTCCTCCACCTTCCAAGTTTGATCAATCTCCTCCTCCCCCGTCAAGCTGCTCCTGCCCGTCTCTGTCAGTCGGTTCCTCCCCTCTCTCTGTCACCCCTCTCTCCTCCTCCCCCTTTCTCAGTCTATATCCTCACCTGCTCTGCACATCTCCTCCAGCCCCTATCTGTTCACCTCCTCTGTCCTCTCTCTCTGTTCATTTCCTCCACCCCTCGCCCCCACTCACTGTGAACCTGCTCCTACTGTCTCTGTCAATCTACTCCTCCTGTCTGTGTCCCCTCTCTCTCACTCCATCTCCTTCTCCACCTCTCTATATCCATCTTCTCCATTCCTTCTCTCTGTCCACCTCCTCCATCCACACTTTTTGTCCACCCACTCTCTGTCAGTAACCTTCCTCCCATCACTGTCAATCTGCTCATCCCGTCTCTCTGTTGGACTGTTCTTTCCCCCCTGTCTCCCCTCTCTCAGTCCATGTCGTTCACCCTCCTCGCTCTCTCTGTCCATTTGGTATATATCCAGCTCTCTGTCCATCTCCTAGACTCCCTGCTCTCTGTCTGTCTCCCCCCTGTCTGTCTGTCATTCTCCTCCTCTTCCTACTCTCTCTATGTTATCACACTCACCCCACAGTATTTCTTTCCAGATCATATCTAATTTGTGTACCAAATTTGGTTGAAATTGTTCCAGGGGTTTAGGATGAGCTTTTTACCCATGGGTTTACCAACGGACACACGTCAAATATATTTCACATATTTGTAACATATTTCAAATAGCTATATTTTTACACATATTTCACCTGTATCTCTAGCTAATTTTCACTTGTTGCACCATAACGCCCGCTCCCATACGGGTCATCGGACGAAGACCACCCTTCAGCGATTTGGTTGGGAAACACTGTAACATCCTTTGTACAGCCTGGATCTTCCATCGTGGATTTTCCAATCTTTGGCGATCTGAAGAAAGACTTTCGTAGAAGACGGTTTCAGTCGGGTGAGGAAGTGCTGGTGTGGGCGTGGTTATGGATTCGTCAGCGGCCTACTTCCTCCTACGAAACACGAATAGATCGCCTAGTCTATCAGAATAAATGTCTTAACGCGTTTGGTGATTACTTTTGAATGGAACATTTCCACGATCCCTTTGTGGCGGGTGTTCGGTTTTGGTTTGACTGTCTCCGATAGGTAGGTCTCGTACGGTTGCAGAGGAGTGGGGGTTGATGATTGAGCGCATAGTGCGGTGAGCGTGCGTGGGCGGTGATGACCGCGCTGTGGGCTGTGGTGGGACGGTGCGCCCGAACTTTTATCGGACTGCGGCATCGCGTTCATTGCCGCGCCGAGCACGGGCACTCACGCAGCCCTTTGTGGCGTCCGCGATCCAGCTAGGCCGCATCCCGAGAACAAAGGGATCCGGGAAACGGGCGCAAGCACGGCTGGGTCTGGCTGGCTCTCCAGACCGCCGTGGAGGGGCTGGATGGCGGGGGAGTTGGGGGGGGGGGGGGGGAGGGACGAGCCGATTAAGTCCCGTGGGAACCGCTGCCCAGCGGCCAACAGCTCGCGCCGAGACCTCGGCCGCGTACTTGGTCCGGCGTACTCACGCCTTGCTGACGAAGGAAACGCAGTCTTACAGATAGTCGCTGGCGCAAAATTAGACGCCTGATGGTCACATTGTGCATCAAAACCGGAACGAACATTGAGCGAGCCCCAAGAAAATGCAAATCTAGAAGTTTTCAATTATTCTGTCTCTTCAATAGTCCCCTATCTCGAGAAGGATTGGATCCTGTACTACCTCCTTACTCTTCGCCGTAAATGTGTGGGACACCCTTCTTTGATGTCCCATGTACGTAAGAAACATCCGACCGATCCGAATTAGTTTTATTGACCACTTTATATGAATCTGTGGATTCATCGTTAAAGGCTATCGCCGATTCCTTCCACAGTTTTTCCCCAAGCGATCTAGTGTCTCATGACCTCGAACTCGATTATAAGAATATTACGTGAACCCTCCTGGCAGATTAAAACTGTGAGCCGCACCGAGACTCGAACCGGGGGCCTTTTCCTTTCGCGGGCAACTGCTCTATCATCTGAGCCACCTAAGCACGACTCACGACCCGTCCTCACAGCTTTAATCCCGCCAGTACCTCGTCGGAGAGCTTCTGTGATTTTGGAAGATAGGAGACGAGGTACTGGCGGGATTAAAGCTGTGAGGACGGGTCGTGAGTCGTGCTTGGGTAGCTCAGATGATAGAGCAGTTGCCCTCGAAAGGCAAAGGTCTCGAGTTCGAGTCTCGTTCCGCCACAAGGTTTTAATCTGCCAGGAAGTTTTGTATCAGCGCACACTCCGCTTCAGAGTGAAAATTTCATTCTGAGAATATTACTTATTTAAGATTCTTGTCTAACATTTTTCGGGTGGACTGTGTGTTTCATCAGTTTGCGTGCAGCCGAGACATTGTTATTCCGTCGTCCGATATTTTACAGAAAACGTTTCAACCAGTGCAGATGCCATTCAGATTTACTGCCAGAATTCTCAAGAAGCGTAGTTCACTCGCAAAGGAGGTAGCTTACAAAATTCTCGTCCGACCTATTTTTGAATATTGCTCGTTCGTGTGGGATCTTTATCAAATAGAATTGATAGAGGAAATACAGAAGATCGAGAGAAGGGACAGCGTTTCATTACAAGTTCATATAGTAGACGTGAAAGTGAATGGAGGTACTGGGGCAATTGCGGTAGCAGACGCAACACGGTGTGCTTCTCTGTTCAAATTCCTAGAGCGTCCGCAACCAGAGGACACAACCGACACATTACTTCTTCCTACACATCTTCTTCTTCTTCTACTTCCTCCACGTTTGCCCGTCCTTTTGGATCTCCATCTCTACGCGGCACAATCTTGTGTTTGGTCAGGGTGGAGACCTGCTTTCTTGAAGTCTATGTGGAGGGTATCTAGCAAACGTTGTCTCGGCCACCCAAGAGGTCGTTTACCATAGATTTTCAACGAAAACCCGCATTTTATTACTGTTTCTTGAACTGCTCGTAGTACGTTTCCATACCATCGTAGACGGATTTCCAACATCTTCCCAACGATGGCCGCGCGGGATTAGCCGAGCGGTCTATGGCACTGCAGTCATGGACTGTGCGGCTGGTCCCGGCGGAGGTTCAAGTCCTCCCTCGGGAATGGGAGTGTGTGTTTGTTCTTAGGATAATTTAGGTTACGTAGTGTGTAAGCTTAGGGACTGATGACCTTAGCAGTTAGGTCCCATAAGATTTCACACACATTTGAACATTTTTTCCCAACGATGGGTACGCCATCGTACTGTCAACGGTTGTCATCAGTTACGATTACGATTTATCAGGGCTCATATCCAACGAACTATTTTGTCTTCCACTACAGCAAGTCGTTGTTCTGCTTCTTTTGTTGTGGGTCAGACTGTTGTACAATTCGGTGCAACTGTGCGGACTGAAGGGCGGTGTATTTTTGGCTCTCCACCTCCTACTTATGTCTTACAAAAAGAGTTTGGAAGTGAAATGAGACAGATTCGAGCTCACACGGGGGCTTGCCAACAGTCATTCTTCCAGTGGACCGTTCGTAACTGGAACGGGAGGGGGGGGGGGGGTGAAGTGAACATAGGTAAACGTAGTACCGTACACCGCACACCATAACGCAGCTTGTGGAGTACAGATGTGGATTGCTATGAAAATGGTTTGAGACTGGTAGGTCGTCGTTCAGACTGACGGCAGATGTTGAAATACCCAGCAGCGAACTCTCAGCTTATGAGTTACTGCGAGAGCGAAGTCGAGATGTTAGCAGATTCCACTTCTTGAAACTCTCGTCTTGATTAGTTTAAACGTCTGTCGTCTGTAACGTTTACATCATTTCAGACAACTTTAATAAACAAGCTGTTTCCATAACAAACTTCTTATAAAAGCTCAGATGATATCCGTAAAACACAAACGTGCTGCAAACAAGAGATGTATACAGGCTTAAGAGTCGTATGGAAGAGTACGCCGTTATAGAAGAATAGTTCTGTAGTAATGATTCATGTTTATGAATAGCACACCTGTACAGCAGTGACAGCTACATCGTCGTATTCTGCACTTCAATTACGTCCTAATACCGGGCCTATAAACCAGTCACGAGTAGATTCTTGAGGTTTTGCTGTTCCATCGGTCAGCCAGAGATTTCCAGGCACACGAAATTGGCTTTAGTTGCCAGTCCGTGTACAAAGTTGTTAACTTAAGCATAACCCCCACTGCATATAACAGCTATGTATTAGAGGGATAATTCTTACATCATAAGCGGTAGTGTCATTGAGAGCTGCTGAATTCTAGTCACTTGTGTACATCATGAACGGAAGAAACAGACTTACCATACACCTCTGACGCGCGTGCGATTTAAATATAGGTATTAGGCCAGCATGTCTCAGAATAAGACTGAATCGGTTGCCAAAATCGCCGTGAACACGAAGTTTCCTTTTTCAGCAGTGTAGAAACTTACATCGGATGGAAAGGGAACATGTCAGAGTGTTTCAAACTAATCATTTGCTTGAATATTGCCTGTAGGTTTAATAAACAAAACATTAAAGTTATTTACACGAAAGTGTCATGCAGAATTTATGGGAAAACCAAATTCAGCGAGAGAAATGTTGAAGAACTATAGATGTTTTGAAAACGGAAGACTCATTGCAAATCTTACACCATCCTCTTAAACAACGAGATGTTTTAAATCGGAGCGTAAATTTTAGATGTCGTAAACAGTGTTCAATTTTTTGCACTGTAAATTCCCTTGATGTCGTTCCCAAAAAAAGTTGCATAGAATATCCTTTTGTTTCTTGCGGAGGAAAGCAATAATTGCTGCTGAGCGAGGCAGAGGTGTTTAATTGTGCTGTTATAATTGGCTTACGAAAATGTGCCTGCACGAAAACATGGCTGCAAGTGGTTGACAAAATTAACACGTCTAGCTGCAGTGAGATACGAAACAAGCTCAATTTCCCGTGCTTTGAGCGTAATCGCAGTTATGGCTGATATATATCGCAGCTACAGCCGAAATCAAAGACCGAGCATTGCATTCCACGGATAATAGTTCTCGTGCTGTAATTACGGCTTACGACAATCCCTTTTACTGCGGCTACGTCGTTTGCCGATGCGTCTGTTTATTGACATTTGGCGTATCCCTACAGCAGGCGAATGTTACGCAGAGGCGTTATGCAACGTCCGCAGATGACACAAGCTTTGCTGTTTGCAGAAGGATTTGCACGAATCGACAGAAAACTGGGTCGTACGTGACGGGTGTTATCTCAGTTTTGGTACGTAATGCCCCTCGTTGCACCTGCTCTTCTATACGAGGACTGTTATTACCTCGATCGATCCACATGCGTTCCACCTAACATATGTGTATATTTCCCTGATTTTCAGCAACAAGCATAGCTGGGATTACTATCGACATAGTGAGGTTTCGAGCTCAAAATTCCTTAATCCGTTATTTTCATCCCAGACTAATTTTGGCCGCGGTTTGGATCTGACGCTGTACTGAGGACATAAGTCTGCAGATATACGAGAAATGCTATCCATACGCGCACGTCATTTATCCGCCTCTGCATCCGCATCGGCGGGTATTATTATCTTGTAAATTACCAAGGAACGAAACTACAAGGCGATTAAAGAGAATTTATGTTTCAAATAAACAACTAAAAAGTATCTGCTAAGTACTACATTCTACGAAGACAACAGAGAGTAGAGTTTGGTAAAGAATGTAATAAATAATACTAACCCGATAGTAACAATAATAAAATATGTCATTTTCCATTGCCTTTTTGCACTAGGTTTTTTTTAATCTACTATTCTCTTTTCTTTTTCTTTCCTGGTAACCTTACTCCCAAAGCTACGTAAAATGTAATACTAATATCTTATCTTCTTTCTGAGATCAGCGTTTCACTCATTATAGACGGACGCTGACTATTTTTCAGACTATCAAATGCGAAGTTGCAGCACACAGAACGGAAATAAAACACCATCACTATCGTCCTGAGGGCAGCTGGTTGTGCGTGCGGAATTACGTTATGAAATAATGTGTGTGTATAGTTTGTAGTGTTTGCCTTTTCTTCCCGTAATGATGATTTGAATGACCAAAACCGACAGAGAACGAAGTTTTGTTTATGCAGCTGATGATTAAAACTGCAGTTGTTAAAATGTCAAATGATAATTTCATATCAACACTACTGTTGTCTTCTTGGAGCTCTGGTGTACCTATGAAACTAAATGACAACACACACACACACCCATGCCGTAGCAAGGACTCGAGCCTCCGAGGGGGCAGCAGCGCGAACCGTGGCAAGGCGCCCTAGACCGCTTACGAAGTATCCTGAGTTGCCTTTAATACATTTGCTTTCCAAACATCTGGGTCCTTGCTGTTGGTAACACTACCAAGTGGCAAGGAATGCAATGAACATATGGAACCAGTAGGAGGGAGGGAGAATGTAAGACCCTCAGCTGTTGCAAGGTTGATGGGACAGTTGAGTGGATCCGTAAACGAAGGCGAATACAACTTGCTACTCTGACTCATTCTAGAGTACTCGTATACCTTCGTGTTTGAAGTGCTTGTCATCTAGGCGTGACAGCAGATATGGAAGTAATTCAGACAAGCTCTGATACGAACGTAACTCTTCGGAGTAGCCCTTAGGGAGGTGCAACAGATATGCTCAGGGTATTTAAATGGTGATCTGTGGATGAAAGACGACGTCTTTTCGCAGAGTCATTGTTGTGTAAACTTAGAGAACTGCTGCTGTAAAAGCTCCGTCGTATATCTCACGGTGGAGTCGCGAGAATAAGAAAAAGAGGCATACGAAAAGTAATTTGAGTGGATGATGGTGATAAGAAGAACATTCTGCCTTGTACAATACAGTGGCTATAGGCATATAACATGGAGCTGGAACGGGTAATTCTCACAGTTGCCGGCCGAAGTGGCCGCGCGGTTCTGGCGCTGCAGTCTGGAACCGCGAGACCGCTACGGTCGCAGGTTCGAATCCTGCCTCGGGCATGGATGTGTGTGATGTCCTTAGGTTAGTTAGGTTTAAGTAGTTCTAAGTTCTAGGGGACTAATGACCTCAGCAGTTGAGTCCCATAGTGCTCAGAGCCATTTGAACCATGTCACAGTTACGAACAGGCGGTCAATGGCAGAAAACAGCTTACGGAAAGGTACTGTATTGCGACGTGTATATTTTGCAATCAGGAGTTTAACCAGCGGCGAAATGCTCCTATCGGAGCACAAAAAAGGTGAATGTGTTCTTGTTTATTTAAAGATTGACTGAAAAGTGGCATACCAACTGCCTCATTGTATCTTCCTCAGCAACCTTAAAATTGCACTCTTTTTTTCATATGCAACTCATCTCTCACTTCCACAAACTGGTCTAACTCCAGCTCCCTCCACCCACAAGTCCACTGCCGTTAGTCGCTCATACCCATCTATTCCTACTTTCCCATTCGCACTCGCTCATTCACCCCGACTCATTGTTATTATTTCTTTGTGTCTCTTTATCATCGTCTCACCCTGCCTCACAGCCACAGACTCGGTTCTGTCCTGCTACTACTGTCTGCTCGCACACTGACTGTCTCCCTCTTGATCTGTTTTACTGCCGCTGTCTCTTACAATGCTTCGCACTGCTAACATCTCTTCTCACTGTCACTGTCTCCTTCTTCCTCGTTGTCACTGTTATAGACTGTCTCTCATTAACACTCGCTCTCACCCACTTCACTTTCTTCTTGTCCTTATTCCTGTCCCACTGACTCTTACTCCATCATTCTTTTCCTAGCACCGTTCTGTCACTATGTCCCACTGCCACTGTGTCTGTCTCTTTCTTTCCTACTGCCATTGTCTCCTTCGCTCTTGCTGTACCACAACCACTGTCTGCTGTATTCCTTTATTTATTATTTTTCGATATCTTTCCCACTGCCACTGTCTCCTCATCTCTCAGCACCAGAAAGCGCGAATGTGCTCACAGGCCAAAATTTTTCGAGAATTTTTTAAAGTTTCTAAGGAATGTAGAATGAGGCAGCTGTTACCTCAGTGGTACTCCTCTTTTCAATTAAATGATAATTAAATCAAGACCCTAAGCTGTCGACAGGCATTGAAATACGTAAACGGGGACAGTTGAAAATGTGTGCCCCGATCGGGACTCGAACCCGGGATCTCCTGCTTTCATAGCAGACGCTCTATCCATCTGAGCCACCGAGGGCACAGAGGATAGTGCGACTACAGGGATCTATCAATTGCAGGCTCCCCGTGCGACCCACATTCCCAACTTAAATGTCCACACACTACATTCGTAGTGCCCCTGCCGGGGCATACGGTCGACAGCTTAGAGTTTAGATTTATTTATCATTTCAATCTAAAAGAGCTGCATTGTCACGGACGATATCTGTTCTTTCATCTTTTAATACAGGAGCGTACTAGAATTTTTTGTACTGGAGCATTTTTCCACTGAAAAGGACTTTATGAGGCATTAAAATTTTGATAGTTTACTTACGTGCAACTGAAATAACGCAAAACTAATTTTACACCTCAGACTGGATTTAACGTGCACAAAAATTTTGTGTATGCTTCAGTTCTACAACATTGGTTCTCAGAAACCTTCTGCTGATAATGGAGACACTTTACAGCATATTTCTCCGTGCTTAATCACTTTATAAACTATGTTTTCACCTCATACCGGATTTAACGTGTAGATGCGACGTAACTGTGAACCCCCTGTATTTCGGAAACGGATAAACATATCCAGAAAATTTCCTAAGATCGAGATCTTGGGAATATATCATAAGAATTTCAGCCATTTACTGTACATAACCGTCCTGGAATCAGACAATGTTTTGGGGATGTTTCTCGATAATAGATAGAGAATTCTGAAAACTAGAAGTTGGCACTCCTACATAAATGCCTCGAGAATACAGCAGTAAAATCTGCAGTTTTCTGTCATTAGTTATTGAGATATCCGCTGCTGACGGGGAAAGAAATGGTGAAAAATGATTTTTTCGGTTTTTCTCAGGAACCGGCCATGAAATAAGTGGTCTCTCCACACCCCTTAAAAAATGTTTCAAATGGCTCTAAGCACTATGGGACTTAACATCTGAGATCATCAGTCCCATAGACTTAGAACTACTTAAACTAAACTAAACTAAGGGCATCACACACATCCATGCCCGAGGCAGGATTCGAACCTGCGACCGTAGCAGCAGCGCGGTTCCGGACTGAAGCGCCTAGAATCGCTCGGCCATACCCCTTGAGGTCCACCGTAGATCATATCAAATGGAAAAATAACCATTTGCCTAAGCAGAAGGAAGTGTGTAATATTCGTACTTTGACCCTGTACTGTAGGGTAGTGACACTAGGACGATCCTTTTGGATTGGATTGGATTGTTTGGGGGAAGAGACCAAACAGCGAGGTCATCGGTCTCATCGGATTAGGGAAGGAGGGGGGAGGAAGTCGGCCGTGCCCTTTCAAAGGAACCATCCTGACATCTGCCTGGAGTGATTTAGGGAAATCACGGAAAACCTAAATCAGGATGGCCGGACGCGGGATTGAACCGTCGTCCTCCCGAATGCGAGTCCAGTGTGCTAACCACTGCGCCACCTCGCTCGGTGATCCTTTTGTTGGAAATACAAATGCTCCCTAGGCCAAGAGCTTGACCCCCAAGATGCTTGACCCTAATTTTCTATCATCAACGAAACATGAGGTATGAGTCCCGTAAGAATCTCGTTCTCGTGCGAGGCGTTTTGGAAAATACAAGGTAGTGCATGCTGTCGCGCGCTTACCGACGTTAATGAGAAAGCTGGCTGCCCGCATGTTGAAGAATATTAACGCCGCCCGTCAAGGACAGTAGCGCACGCCCGCATGCGGGGTGCCCCAGCTGGCAGCTGGTGCCTTGGCTATAATTACCTCTCACCTTTTCCTGCTCTTCACTACGTGGCAGAAAGGAAGCCCGTGTAGCTCACCGCCTACTGGGTGCCCTGTCTAGTATTCAGATCAGCACGCATTTTTCGTCTCTGTCAAACACAAAAGTGCATGTGGTATCTTGCTTACACCGAAGCGAACTCAAGCCATCGAGTTGAAACCTTTCCTTCTTCCACACCTGGAGCTTTTGTGGACTCGCTCGAGGTCTCACTGGATGCGAGACGAATTACGCGGCGAACGGCTTCGCGGATTAGATTGTAGGCGGATATCGTCGTACCTGCATTAGTTCTCTGCAATGCTACACATGGAAAATCTATCTAAATAAGGGTCGCCAGCCACGGTTTGACCCGTGAGACATGGATAAACTCCTCATTACTTCCAAAGTCAGTAATGCTCTGTATCAGCCAAACTACTATCAGGAAGATTACGAGATCAGACCAGTATACTGGAACGCCGCTAACAGTCCATACACCGCCTCCAAAACTGTTTCAGTCAGTTCCTGCCGATATCTCCACAACGAACAAGAATTTAGTTCACTGTCAATAGGGAAAAAACACAAAACACCACACTCGAACTGCCGCTGAAACAAATACAGGGTGATTCAAAAAGAATACCACAACTTTAGGAATTTAAAACTCTGTAACGACAAAAGGCAGAGCTAAGCACTATCTGTCGGCGAATTAAGGGAGCTATAAAGTTTCATTTAGTTGTACATTTGTTCGCCATTTCAGCCAATAAAGTTTTTGGTCCCTTTTTCTTCGAAGGTGCTACTGTAACTGGACTACAGTATCTGGAGATGTTAGAGAATTGGCTGTTCCCTCAGCTCGAATAAGAAGCACAACAATTCATATTTCAGCAGGATGGAGCGCCACCACATTGGCACTTATCTGTCCGTAACTACCTGAACGTCAACTACCCGAGGCGATGGATCGGCCGCCAGGCAGCCCGTGACAGAGCACTTCATCACTGGCCTCCAAGAAGCCCTGATCTTACCCCCTGCGATTTTTTCTTATAGGGGTATGTTAAGGATATGGTGTTTCGGCCACCTCTCCCAGCCACCATTGATGATTTGAAACGAGAAATAACAGCAGCTATCCAAACTGTTACGCCTGATATGCTACAGAGAGTGTGGAACGAGTTGGAGTATCGGGTTGATATTGCTCGTGTGTCTGGAGGGGGCCATATTGAACATTTCTGAACTTGTTTTTGAGTGAAAAAAAACCTTTTTAAATACTCTTTGTAATGATGTATAACAGAAGGTTATATTATGTTTCTTTCATTAAATACACATTTTTAAAGTTGTGGTATTCTTTTTGAATCACCCTGTATAATTCATTGGCTTCAGCGAAAACCTCGCCAATTCTGTCACGATCAGTAAATACTAAACATAGCCACCAGACTACACTGCAAAGCACAATTAAAGGATTCCTTTTGCGAAACCACGTAGCAATATTGAATTGTCTATCTTGTATAGGTTTTCACTTTTGTACCGTTAAGAGCAACTGTGTAGTGATAGGAAGAAGAGTGCCAGAGAGCGAATGCGATCTTATGTAGATTTTTAGAACGTCTGCGTTTTATGTATTTTAATTGCCGACTGATGAGGCCGAGCGGTTCTAGGCGCTTCAGTCTGCAACCGGGCTGCTGCTATGGTCGCAGGTTCGAATCCTTCCTCGGTCATGGAAGTGTGTGATGTCCTTAAGTTAGTTAGGTTTAAGTAGTTCTAAGTCTAGGGGACAGATGACCTCAGGTGTTAAGGCCCATATTGCTTAGAGCCATTTGAACCATTTTGTATTTTAATTGTAATCATCTCATGCTCTAATTCTAAGGGAGCTCATGACTAAGATGATGAGCGCTCTAAACATAAAAGAGTTGGACAAAAATATGGAAACCCGTTAGAAATGCATGTCTGAACATATATGCAGATGCTAGCTCAGCGTGCAAGTTGCACTGTTGTAACTGACAATGAACGGTACGTGTTCAATATACTTGTATGGATATGGTGTCCGTTCTTTCGGACATGTCCGAAAGAACAGACACCATATCCATACAAGTATATAGTTCTGTCAACACCGGCCATCACCTTCTTCTTCTGTGCGGATGCACACATATTCCCCGAACTCTTACGGGACTTGGTAAAAATGTCTCCCACGAGTAATGAGTGTTGGGGTGGGACACTACGAATGTAGTGTGTGGACATACAATGTGAGAATGTGGGTCTCGCGGGAGGCGTGGGCGAGATAGTCCCTGCAGTCGCGCTATCCTCTGTTCCCTCGGTGGTTCAGATGGATAGAGCGTCTGCCATGTAAGCAGGAGATCCCGGGTTCGAGTCCCGGTCGGGGCAAACGTTTTCACCTGTCCCCGTTGATATATATCAACGCCCGTTAGCAGCTGAAGGTATTAATATAATTTCGTACCTGTTCAATGTTGTCAATATGTTGCAAGTGTCAGTCGCGGTCAGAACAGAGTTCTGTGTGGTTGCGAGTCCGTTATTTTTGACGTAAGTGAATGTGAACGTGAGAAAATTGTTGGTTCTCGTATGGTGGGTGCCTCCGTAACCAAAGGTTGCGAAGTGCTTGGTGCTCCAAGAGGCACCATAACGAAGATTTGTACTGTTTACAGGGAAAGCGGAGAAACATCATCCGCCAAGTCATAACGCGGACGACATGTGTGTTGAGTGGCGGTGAAGGATGTTCATTGAAGAGGACTCTGGCGAAGAATAAGGAGGAGAGTAATAGCTATCCACTTCCGCCATCGTTAGCTTTATTTGCCATTATTTTGCAGGACCGGTTCTTATCCACTTAGAGAGCACTGAAAGCAGCTTTGAATGCAGACGGATTTCCGACACCATGTTAGGTGTGCTAGTGTTTCCATATGTTTGTCCATCCCCTGTGCAACCACAACACAGTTCTGGCTCACTGCGAGACAGCCTCGCGCAGCATGTTTCGCAGTGGGGGCCACGTTTACACTACGGGAGAGTTGCCTCGCGAAACTGTTGCGCTAGTCTGTTTCGCGCCGTGTAAACGCAGCTTAAAGCTTGTATGCAACGAGATTCCAGTCAGTGTTACGATGTACGTGCGCCCACACCACTAATCTGAACATCTGGTTGCGCGGCTGGCGTGTGATGGCTGCGTTGGGGAAAGACGGCGTTGCATAAGGAATGAGATAGGCAGGCTCTGCCCGGCGCGGCGTGACCCGTGGCCTCCTGGAACGGCGACTTCGTGCGGCCCCGCCTCGAGTCGGTCGTGATCGTTCCCAGGGAAAGTGGGGAACCCGCTGATTGGCTGTCGGGACGTCGGTGATGCAACGCGGCTAACGGCGTCAATTCGTCTATAGCCCGAGGCGTCGGATATTTATCGCTCCGCCCGGCTCTGTCTATAAACAGTGACATCGGGGAGTATTTGTGGTCACTGCACTGTCCCCGTTTCCTTCAGGCCTGCCCACAAGGGCGGTCTCCCCACTCGTCTCTGCGGAGTAATTCCGTGGTGCGGTGGACACTTAAGAGATTATTTATCTGCAGAGAAAGCGATGTAGTAATTGGTGTAATTGTGCATTTGTCACTTCATTTGCGGTTATGTGGAGATGTAGCTCGAGCAATGATGCTGAAATCATAGCGGGATATCGCTTTAGAACTTCGCCAGTCTTTACTGTCTCCACTACTTCGCGCATGAGACATCTGTACACTCATGCTCATAAATTAAGAATAATTGCAGAATGTGGTGCCACACAACGTGGCACTACACAAAACTGGCGCTAATAGCATAGGCACATAGGGAACTCACACGACACAGATTTGTAAGTCCAGATCTGTAAAGTCCACGGTATTGGTGATGAGTTGAGAAAACCGTCCCGAAATAAATGTGCTACAAAACGCCACTGTTTCCTGCGCATGTACCCCGACAACAATATGGGATATTATCACCATGCACACGTATACAGGCCACACAACGGGTTGGCATACTCTGGATCAGGTGGTCCAGCAGCTGCTGGGGTACAGCCTCCCGTTCTTGCACCAGTGCCTGTCGGAGCTCCTGAAGTGTTGGTTCAAATGGCTCAGAGCACTATGGGACTTTACATCGGAGGTCAGCTGTCCCCTAGAACTTAGAACTACTTTAACCTAACTAACCTAAGGACATTACACACATCCATGCCTGAGGCAGGATTTGAACCTGCTACCGTATCGGTCGCGCGGTTCCAGACTAAAGCTACTAGAACCGTTCGGCCACGACGGTCGGCTTCCTGAAGTGGCGTAGGGGTTTGAAGACGTGCAGCGATACGTCGACCGAGAGCATCCCAGACGTACTCGATGGCGTTTAGGTCTGGAGAACAGGCAGGCCACTCCATTAGCCTGATATTTTCTGTTTCAAGGTACTCCTCCACGAGAGAGGCTCGGTGGGGGTCTTGCGTTATCATCCATCAGGAGAAAGGTGGGACCCACTGCACCCCTGGAAAGGTGGACACACTGGTGCAAAATGACGTCCCGATACACCTGACCTGTTACAGTTCCCCTGTCAAAGACAGACCCGTACGTGCACCAATCATAATCGCATCCCACATCATCAAACCACGACCTCCATGCAGGTCCCTTTCAAGGACATTAAGGTGTTGGTATCTGCTTCCTGGTCAAGGCCAGATGAAAACCCGGCTAGAATCACTGTTCAGACTATACCTGGACTCATCCGTGAACATAACCTGGGACCACTGTCCCAATGACCATGTACTGTGTTCTTGACACCAGGCTTTACGGGTTCTCCTGTGACTAGGGGTCAGTTGAATGCACCTTGCAGGTCTCCTGGCGAATAAACCATGTCTGTTCAGTCGTCTGAAGACATCTGTTGCAGTGTCTGTGGTAAGGTCCCGAGCAAGGCTACCTGCAGTACTCCGTGGCCGTCTGCGGGCACTGATGGTGAGATATCGGTCTTCTTGTGGTGTTGTGCACTATGGACGTACGTTACTGTAGCGCCTGGACACTTTTCCTGTCTGCTGGAATCGTTGCCATAATCCTGAGATCACACTTTGTGGCACGCGGAGGGCCCGTGCTACGACCTGCTGTGTTTGACCAGCCTCCAGTCGCCCTAGTATTCTGCCCCTCATAACGTCATCAATGTGTATTCTTTGAGCCATTTTCAACACACAGTCACCATTAGCACTTCTGAAAACGTCTGCTCACTTACTTGCTGCACCGTACTCCGACATGCACAAACATACCTCTGCGTGTGTGGACTGCTGGCACCCCGTGCGACGACTGCAGGTCAAATGCACCGCATGGTCATACCCTGAGGTTATTTAAATCCGCAAATCGCCCACCCGAGCGTTGTTTCACAATGTATCAGCATTATACTTAATTTATGAGCATGAGTGTACATACAGTGAATAACGATTAACAAGAATAGGGACCGAAATATTTTATCATGTTCAAAGAATTTCTTGTTAAATGTCGGAAACAAAAAAATGAAGATACTGGCTATTACGTCTCGTCAGTGTACGGTACAGTGATTTTGAGTTCATGCTAAAATTTCCTCTTGTAGGTAATGAATGGTTGCTTTTTCGATGGAGAAATATGGCCTTGTTTTTGGCAATGTCTCTTTCAGCAATAAATGTTAGACACATTGTTCGGTATTGTCCATTTTATTCATTTCGTCATTCGAATCCGTGTCTAAAAGGCTGCGTACTTGTCACGCAGTGGACGAGGTCATCAACATCTAATTCCAAAGAAACAACTGACGTCGTCCTGTCACCAGCCCGACATTTCGGACTGCGGCGTGTCTCCGCAAAATGCAGAACAGCGGATGCGTCTCCTCCGAGGGGCCAGTGAGAACAGCGTGGCAAACTGCATGGCCTGCTCGGCGTGCAGCAGTCTCCTCTGGTCAGCTGCAGCACCGAGACTCCGAGGCACTGGAAGAGGAACACAAGCTTACAATGGGACAAAATGGTTCAAATGGCTCTGAGCATTATGCGACTTAACATCTGAGATCATTAGTCCCCTAGAACTCAGAACTACTTAAACCTAACGACATCAAACACATCCATGTCCGAGGCAGGATTCGAAAATGCGACCGTAGCAGTCGCGTGGCTCCGGATTGAAGTGCCTAGAACAGCTCGGCCACCACGGCCGGCGACAATGGGACCACACGGCCGTCGGGTCTTTGTAAATTTTTATATATATGCTACGTGAAATGTGAAATGCAGAACTCAAATATACCTCTCCCAGGCAGTTAGATGCAACTTTCAAAAACACTGCAGAAAATCGACTTTGAAGTTTTCCAACAATGTTTAATACGCTAAACTAAGGTGGTGGGCATCCGACAAGCAGCATGGCTCTGTGGCAGAGTGTTCGCGTACCTTGAGGGGAGACCTGGGTTCGAATACTGGCGGAATCAAATTTTTAAATACAGATGCATGTTCTATGCGCTTTTACATTAGGCGTAAACAGAAAAGGAGAGATAAATTACTTTGCAATTTTTCAAAATTGTACATTCTTGATTAATAATTTTTTTTTATAAAAGATCGGTCATTAAGAGTTTTTTTGTATTGAAAACTGGATTTTTGTTTCCACTACATACTCTTGAGACAAAAAATGGCGCGCTACGAAGAATTTACCGGATGGGACGGAAATCGGTGGATGTGATGTACATGTACAGACAAACAAATGATTACACATTCAGGCAGACTGGACGATTTATTCAAGAGAAAGAGCGTAACAAATTCCGCAAGACAAAGACAATAACGTGTTGATCCATCTTTGCCTTGATGCAAGCAGTTATTCCACTTGGCATTCATTGACAGAATCATTGGCTGTCCCCTGAGGGATATCGTGCGAAATTCCGTCCAATTGGCGCGTTAAATCGTCAAAATACCGAGCTGGTTGGACAGACCTGCCATAATGGTCCGTAAGTTGTCAATTGGGGAGAGATCCAGCGAGTTTTCTGGCCAAGGTAGGGTTTGGCAAGCACGAAGACAAGCAGTAGAGACTCTGTCCGTGCATGGACAAGCATTATCTTGTTGAAATGTAAGCCTATGATGGCTTGCTGTGAAGGCCAACAAAATAGCCTGTACAATATCGTCGATCTACCACTGTGTTGTAAGGATTACGTAGATGACAACCAAACGGATGCTGCTGTAAAAAGAAGTGGCAAACCAGACCATTACTCCTGGTTGTCGGGTCCTATGGCGGGCAACAGTCAGACTGGTACCCTTACCGCTGTCCGGGACGTCTCCAAACACGCCTTCGGCATGGAATCTCATTGCCCGGAGTAGAAATGTCTTCAGTGATGAGTCTCATTTCGAACTGAGCTTCGATGACCAGTGAAGATGTGTCTGGTGACGCCCCGGACCCGCCGGAAGCAAAGAAATGTAATTCTGTGCCTCTAGTTGATTACTTCACAAATACCTCAAAACGGATGCGTGTTGAATGCGTCATGATTAAAAAAAATTGTCTGTCTTAACACGTATATCATTGATATACAGTTATATATGACGCAAGTCGTTCGTCAGATCTCAGCAGCAGAACCGACAATCCACCGTTAAGATGAAATGAAATGTTTTTACACCAAAGCTGCGACTGCGGCCATTAAGTTTGTCTTTTGCGGGCAGTGTATAAAAGAAAACTTACACGGAGTTTGGATGAGAAGATCAGGAAGACTGGACGAGACTGTTCTTTTCGGATGGCTCAGTTGGTAAAAGCGTTGCCTCCAAAGGGTAAGATCCGTGTTGAAGTCCCGATCCGGCACAGTGTATTAACGTGCCAGGAAGTTATATTTCAGCGTGCAGACAGAGAATGTTCGCTATGCACGGCTGGCGTGTGTCTGTTAGCGCTCTCGGTTAGTTTAGAAATCAGCGCGTCTATGCGGAACTGAACTTCTTGCCCCGTAAACGGGGGCAACTGAGTAAAGAGGACATCGTCTTATGAACTTTGAGGCGGCTTGTTGTTACAGGCGAAGGGAAAAGTACGGTGCCACGCACACACACACACACACACACACACACACACACACACACACACACACGAGAGAGAGAGAGAGAGAGAGGGGGGGGGGGAGAGAGAGAGAGGGGGGGGGGGAGAGAGAGAGAGAGAGAGAGAGGGGAGGGGATATTTTTGTAAAATACGCGAAATTGACTAGCAGCACTGTGAATTTCGGTAGTTTTGCGCACACTTGGGTAAGATAAGGAAAAGCACATTCGCATAATTATTGCATGTTAACTCTCTCTTGCACTCTGCAGAAATTAATCACCGTCAGGATACACGAAGCTAATATCGTTGAAAACGCTCCCTAGTGTTGATAATCCTTCAATTCGGGGAGAAAAATACTCCACAAGGCTCTTGGGGTATGCCGTACTCAACTGAAGTCACTCCTTGGTGAATAGATCTTGTACAGCTATCAAACCGCGTGGAGGTTCATTGCTACGTTTCAGCGCTGTGCCAAATACTGCGACTGAGCGAGGAGGCGCAGTGGTTAGCTCACCGGACTCGCATTCGGGAGGACGACGGTTCAAACCCACGTACGGCCATCCCGATTTAGCTTTTCCGTGATTTTCCTAAATCGCTTCAGGAAAATACCGAGACGATTGCTTTAAAAGGGCACGGCCGATTTCCTTCCTCATCCTTCCCTAATCCTTTGGGACTGATGGCCTCGTTGTTTGCCTTCTCTCCCGCCCCCCCCCCCCCTCCCAAACCAACTAACCAAAAAAAAAATACTGCCCTACATTTTCTACGTGTTAATGGTCGATTTTAGCGGGCCAGTCGAGGTGACATAGCGTGCCTGAGCGTTCCTCAACCCAGGAACGTATGTGTGCAACCTTGTCAACATGTGTGTTGTGATCTTGGAAGACGGGAATGTCTACAACGTATTAATTTGAAAGAAAGAGCAATATTTGCTCACCGAGAATGTTTAAATAGAGGTTATCGTTCATGTTCACGGTAAGCTAAGTGAGTGGAAAGAGGCAACATCGCGATTCTTCGAACAGCACTACAGCCCCCTCCGCCCCCATCAGCTACTGTTAGGTTTCTGCTGAGGTCAATGGTGTTTTAATGGGAACTCGACTCCAAACGTGCGCTGCATGCAGTTCCGAACGGACTCTATGATGAGGAGGCGCCGTGATTAAGAAACGAGTTTTGACGGTTCAAATATCCGATCGGCCAATCTAATTAGGTATTTCTTGGTTTCTCTAGCTCGCACCTAAGGAGCGCTGCTTTCGCATATCACTTAATCACGCGCCGTGTTATCTTTTCTAAGCGCTTAGCAGCCTTGCTAGAAAACGTCTCAGTGGTAGTTTTCACGTTTGCGAGAGCTTTGGAACACTTTTGCAGAGCCTGGGCTCTTGCTGGGATGAGCGGCTTTTCGCAGGTGTTTGTTGTCAGACCGATCCCCAGCTTAACCCGAGGTCTTAGTTAGGTTCGAGTGTGACTGTTTGGTTGTGAGTTGGCGAAACCGACGAATGTGAAAAGCAAAAAGCTACCTGAAGTTTTCAAGGCTTCACAGAAATATCAACGCTTTCCATCTTCGCAGAAGGACCACTCTGCATGACTGTCGAGGTAGTAGGACTGACACTGTGCTAGCTGAGAATACTTGGAAGGGAATTCCCGGTTCTGACATTTGGTTTAGAACCTAGAGAGAGGTCCCGAAAACCGTCGTCGTTGGAGTTAACTTCATTTTTATTCTGGCCGGCCGCGGCGGCCGAGCGGTTCTAGGCGCTTCAGTCCGGAACCGCGCGACTGCTACGGTCGCAGGCTCGGACCCTGCCTCGGGCGTGGATGTGTGTGATGTCCTTAGCTTAGTTAGGTTTAAGTAATTCTAAGTTCTAGGGGACTGATGACCTTTGATGTTAAGCCCCATAGTGCTCAGAACCATTTGAACCATTTTTATTCTTAGGACAATACGCCTCACACAAAATTAAAGTCTAATTTAATTTAAATGATATCTGAGATTCAAGGTCTTAAATCCGTGGTTGTCGGAAGCAAAAATGGCTTCAACAGCCACCACAGCGACCGCAGAAAATCACCTTAAAGTCTCTGTAGCGCCTTCAAAAATGTCACAAATCTGGTGTTAATTTTAGTTAAAGCAGAAGTGGTTTTTCCTAAGCTGATGATATTGTCCCGACCTGGAAACAGTTTCCAAATTATCGCGTTATTTCTCGAAAACTATTAGACTCATTGAAATAGTTTTCGTTTTCATGTAGCTCCAAAATATATCTTTCTGTAAAAGAATCATTCCCGAGTTACGTATTGCATTGCGTTTGCTATGTAAAAAAAAAAAAAAATGGAAAATGACACTGTTTTTGAGATTTTGTCAATATTTAACTTATAACATGTAGCTCCCACAAAAGTATTGTAATAAATTCAAAAATTCACGTACGGTATAGCTTCAGACTTATTGACGTCCTTGGGAGAGTCAGCCATGACAAAATTTTTTCATTTGGTGTACATAACATACGAGACAGACGAAATAACTGTAACTTCAGGAAGTGTGTAATAATTCCAATCCGAAACAAGGCAAGTGCTTATAGGAAGAATCAATCCATTAAGTCATGATTGCAAAATATTGACAGAATTATTTACAGCATAATAGAGAAAGTGGTACAACCTTACCTCTGGGAAGATCTGTATGGGTCCCGGAAAAATGTAGGATCATGAAGGTCAGCAGTGGCGAAAGGCAGCAGCAGAAGGGAAGCGGCCGAGGTCACCCGCGGCTGGGAGCAGTTCACTGCGAGGCGCTGGTTGTTGAGGCCTTCGTAGACGATCAAACAATTTATCAGACTACACATGTTTATCAAACTATTTGCTAGTGTACTGGTCTATTTGTGTTTTTTTACAACCGTTGACTGCGTTGACATGTTTTGATTGATGTCCCCATTTGACAAACAAATTTGATCTTTACGCGTGCGTTTGTCAGACAACAGCTAGTTGCTTGCCGCACTATTATCTGCAACTTTGAGGTATCTATATCTGTGGTGTCGTTCGTGAGAGATCTCACACAAAAGTCGGTATCTCACTAGAGCACCGTAATTAAAGACAGTCGCTGCCAATCGCAGCAACGAATCGGAGACATCGGCGTAGACATGCTCTCTAGTATTTCCTTACGTCGTCGCTGCCGGAAAGTTATTTATGTCCGAGCGCATTGCCTCTCAGCCCAGCCTCTGTGTAACCAGCAATTACTTGTAACAATCGCTAAGACAACAGTATCGTCTTAGCACGGATCCGGCTGCGTGCGAAAAGAAAAATTATTCAGTATTTCATAATGGCAATTGGACTATGAGGTGAAACTATCATTCTTCAATAAACGAAATCCTAAATGTTATAAGTGCCAGCGACAGTATCAAATACATGTCATCTGTGTGTACAATAATTGTTTACAAAGTTAAGTATTTACCGTGTTCAAGTTTCAACAAAAAATGGTTCACATAGCTCTGAGCACTATGGGACTTAACATCTGAGGTCATCAGTCCCCTAGAACTTAGAACTACTTAAACCTAACTAACCTAAGGACATCACACACATCCATGCATGAGGCAGGGTTCGAACCTGCGACCGCAGCGGTCGCGCGGTTCCAGACTGAAGCGCCTAGAACCGCTCGGCCACACCGACCGGCCAAGTTTCAACAAATTACTATTAATTTGTGTGTGTGTCGTTGTATCTGGTCCGACTGTTCCTTAACTAGGCCTGCTACAATACATGACATTGGCAGCTGGAGCAGGTTTCGAAGATTTAAACTTTGTACCCAGTAAATCTCCTCGTCTCCTCGTACATTGCTCATTCGTATAAAAAATAATTCTCGAAAGGATACCCACTGCATGACAGCTGCTTCAAAAGTGAGTTTAAATTTGTCACGCTTGATTGGTACGCCAGTTTGATAAACCCGTGAATAGCAAACTACGAAATTGACAAACAACGGGGCCTTCAGCTGATTTTCTGCAGCCAGCAGCTCAGCTGCACAGCACACCGTGTCCGCGCTTCCCGGATGGACTCGTTCGATGCAGCTGGCCATCAGCTAGACGCTACCCACTCTGGAGTATAGCTCGAATGACGTAATTGTCGTTCTTCCTAAGTATTTTGTCAAAAATTGTCATATGAGTCAGTGGCTCTATGAAAATACTGGTTAATTCTTACAATGAAGTAGAAACAGCAACCAGTATTAATAATGCCATTTATTAGGAACAAATAACACCATTACCTGTTTCGAACCGACTGGTTCACCGTCAGACGACCGTTCACATTCAAAATTCCATTATGCTGTACATTTGATAGCCACTGATCCTGGCGAAGGTTCCTCGTTGTGGCGTCGGCGGTGGCGGCGACGGCGGCGGCGGCGGCGGCTGTGCTATACAGCAAAAACATGCGGAGAAGGAAAAACAATAGCGAAAATTACGAAGTTATTTCACTCTGCAGTCTGATTAAATTTGCTGGAAAGTTTACGTCTGTCACTTGCCGTTATGGTGTTGACACATCAGCTGCCGCGTAGTTAAAGGCGACATGCGCACACGGCGAGTCACCCCACAAGTGCCGAAGTTGTTGAAAGCGGCTCCCGTCAGATGCGGCGAGAACGCGAGAAACCACACACAACTGATTTCAAGTGACCAGTGACTGATCTGCGGTAGACGCCCTCGTTATGCATCCCTTAATTTTCGCTCATGTCTTAACCAAAACCCTGTCATGTGTAATGTATCCGAGAACACAGCGGTCAACAACCTGCTTCAAAGCTATTAAGCACGCTCGCTTTGTTCATGGCTATTGTTTCAGGCAGATCTCCACTAGAAAACAACAACAAAATTCAGTTTCGGCACTAAAAGCAAACTGTAATTTTTCGCTTTCATTGGTTTCCTGAAACAGCTCTCACACTGGATAAATCAGCTGATGCGATACCAACCGATGAGCAGTCCTGGTTGGCAATGGGTTACAGTATATATGAGACACACAAACGGAAAACGATCATAGGAAGGAAAATAAAAAAAAAAATCAGTCCGACGATGAACGTGATGTGGCAAAAGAAAAAAAAAATGTTATATTTAAAACATTTAATTGAAAGTAATGTTAATAGCCAGAAACAATTTGATAAAAATTTACAAATAGAAAACTGTCACCTGACGATATTCGAACCCACAACCTTCTGTAGCGTAACCACTGCGCTACTGCACTACTTTCCGCTTTGGTGTTATATTAGTTCGCCGATAGTCGTAGCTGCAACGATGAGTTGCTGCCTCCAAAGGCCTCGGCCACGTGCAGTGTTGTATGAAGCTTATCTACTGTAGGTCAGTTTCTCTGATAATGATAATTGAAAATGTGACGCCAAATGGCGTCTCGTACTAAAGGATCTAGTGGTGTTTGGCTAACGCTATGCACGAAACGTGTGTATTTCGTTACTATCATTTTGCGGTGGTTATCATGTCTGATGATAATCGACATAAAAGGGCCAAACCCACAACCCTGAATCCCAACACATCAAGAACAAAAGCCAGACAAGGAATATGACGTGAAATGGTCATTTGTTGTGGTAGTTTTGCAAAGGCGAAACGTTCTGGCGTGACGTTGAACGCACTGATTGGAGGAAGATAGCTCCAGCGCGTGAGATGTCAACCATAAAACCGAGCGAGGCGGCGCAGTGGTTAGCACAGAGTATAAGCATTCGGGAGAACGACGGTTCAACCCCGCGTCCGGCCATCTTGATTTAGGTTTTCCGTGATTTCCCTAAATCGCTCCAGGCAATTGCCGGGATGGTTCCTTTGAAAGGGCACGGCCGACAGTATTCGCATTCGGGGGATGACGGTTCAACCCCGCGTCCGGCCATCTTGATTTAGGTTTTCCGTGGTTTCCCTAAATCGCTCCAGGCAAATGCCGGGATGGTTCCTTTGAAAGGACACGGCCGACTTTTTTCCCCGTCCTTCCCTAATCCGGTGAGACCGATGATCTCGCAGTTTGGTCTCTTCCCCCAAGCCGGCCGCTGTGGCCGTGCGGTTCCAGGCGCTTCAGTCTTGAACCGCGTGACTGCTACGGTCGCAGGTTCGAATCCTGCCTCGGGCATGGATGTGTGTGATGTGCTTAGGTTAGTTAGGTTTAATTACTTCTAAGTTCTAGGCGACTGATGACCTCAGAAGTTAAGTCGCATAGTGCTCAGAGCCATTTCAGCCATTCTTCCCCCAAACAACCCCAACCTCAACTATAAAGGAACTTTAACGAGACTACAGCTATGGCCCAGAGTAGACAGTGCATACTGTGGACGGCGGCCAGCTGCGCCGACCCCGTCCTTCCGGGAAGCGCGGACACGGTGTGTGGCTGAGCCGAGCTGCCGGCAGCAGTGAATGAGCTAACAAGCGGTGGACCCGGCCCCCAGCCGCAGCAACCTTGGCCGCTTCCCTTCTGCTGCTTGCCGCCGGTGACCTTCGCAGCTGCCTCGTTGCCCTCCTGCAGTACCAGGTGCTTGGCGCACACACCTCCACGCTGTATTATTATTAAACCGCGCGTCAGAGCATGTAGACGGCTGGGCGATTTGTACTCTACAGATTCAGACCATTGCGGCTCTATTTTAAGATCTGGAGAAGGCGTATGACAGCGTTCGGAAGGCGAAACTAGCTGTCAAACTACACGCTTTAAACATCCTTCCAGATTATTGTTTCGCCGATTCTTTCTCTAAATCCGTGGCCAGCATTCTAGCATCAAGATTGTCGGAGGAGATAGCACATGGATGGGTGTTGTCCCATGTACTGTTCATCCTTCAACCTGATCCTACTATCTCAGGTTTCGCTTGCCCAGTTCGCGGACGACACGGTCCTCTTGACAAGCCGGCCGGTGTGGCCGAGCGGTTCAAGTCGCTTCAGTCTGGAACCGCGCGACCGCTACGGTCGCAGGTTCGAATCCTTCCTCGGCCATGGATGTGTGTGTTGTCCTTAGGTTGGTTAGGTTTAAGTAGTTTTAAGCTCTAGGGGACTGATGACCTCAGCTGTTGAGTCCCATAGTTCAAAAATGGTTCAAATGGCTCTGAGCACTATGGACTTAACATCTGTGGTCATCAGTCCCCTAGAACTTAGAACTACTTAAACATAACTAACCTAAGGACAGCACACACATCCATACCCGAGGCAGGACTCGAACCTGCGACCGTAGCGGTCACGCGGTTCCAGACTGAAGCGCCTAGAACCGCGCGGCCACACCGGCCGGCAGTCCCATAGTGCTCAGAGCCATCTGAACCATTTGAACCTCTTGACAAGAAGTTGGCGTGTCAGCGCAGTCGCCTACCGGATGCAGCGGAAACTCGCACTAGTTGAACAGAGGACACACACCATCCAGATCCGCTTCAGTGCAGAGAAGACCCGGGCGGTGGTGTTTTCACGTCGTCGACCCGAACTCAGGGAGAGGCTGATCCTCAATAACACGGTGACCAAGTGGACAGGTCGTGTCTACTACTTGGGAGTACGATTTGATAATAAGCTTTTATTTGAAACCCACATTCGGGGCAAAAGATTATACATATATTCTTTGTACTCTCCTGGCTAACACCTAAATGAATGTCCGCACCAAGCTCCGAATCTACTAAGCAACGTTTCTACCCGCTCTCTTCTAGGGATGCGCTACGTGGGGAACGGCGAGCCGGCCGCGCTGGTCTCGCGGTTCTAGGCGCGCAGTCCGGGACCGCGCGACTGCTACGGTCGCAGGTTCGAATCCTGCCTCGGGCATGGATGTGTGTGATGTCCTTAGGTTAGTTAGGTTTAAGTAGTTCTAAGTTCTAGGGGACTGATGACCACAGCTGTTAAGTCCCACAGTGCTCAGAGCCATTTGAACCATTTTTTGGGAACGGCGAGTGTATCAAACGTCGAACTTCTCCAACTGCTGCATGTTTCTGTCTCATCTTGAAAGCACCATGACGGGGCAGGGTACGCGATCTTCACCTCGAACGTAACATGGCAAACATCCACTATGAGACCGCTGAGCGGACGAGAAGACTATTGGATAATGTCGACGCCATTATATCAACTACACGACGTTCGACTACAGAGGGACCATCGCAAGAGAAAGCTGGCACCGCGACGAAGTCCCCCGAGCAATAAATAACTGAAGCGCCCATGTAACGCCAGCGTCAAGCATTGACAACACCGTAGAAGGACCCATAGAGCCCACAACCCTTTTCAAGCATAATAAAGAGAAATGGACTCTTTCGCAAGCCAAACAGGAAGTCCTGCTGCAATGATGATAGTACTTCTGCATACAATTAAAAAAAAGAGAGGAAGGAGAAAGAGGGAGAGGAAAGGGAGAGAGAGAGATTGTGAGACGGTTTGAATGAGACCGGCCACTGGTGATTCTTGTTTCTCGAACATTAGGGCGTGGTCCAAGTCATGTATCCGTGCCTGGACGTATGCTTCCATGGCCTTTAATGTTGCGTATTGCCGACAACATATTCCGACACAATTGCCCGGCAATATTGCAGCCCGACGAATTGCAGCCACATGTACATCACCATTACTGGCTAGTATTCTTCCCCTCCCCCCCCATCCCGCCCCCAGTGTTTGCGGCAATACATTTCCGGAGCAGAAATGTATGCCAGGGGCCACGCTACTGCCACACAATCGGCGAACGCGAGGCGCTGGAAATGAGTACCGATTTATTGCTTTTAAGTGTGTACACACGATGCCTTTTTTGAGTTCAGTTTTGCGCATGCGCATAAATTTCCAACAGCGCAACAACAAACCGCATTTGTGCGCACGTAATTTCCTGGAAATTGAGGCCGTGCATAGTGCTTAATGCGCATTGCTTCCCAACCTCGGAGTGAATCTTTGCGCTTTCTCTAGACAGGAATATCGAAGAAATAATTTTTTGTTAGTTGATTATGATCATTTTAATTAGCCTACACTGTGGGACACTTATTTTGTTCCAGAATGTTACCAGATCTTTGCAAGAAGGTTTCGAAAGTTTGTCCGAGAATTACTAAAAACCGACACCAATACAGAACAGTGTATACCAGTTACAAACCAACCTTCGACCATCCTTCGGTTTGTAGTTGCTGTTCATTCGTAAAGAAGTTAAAGGTGTCTCTTTAAAGTTCAATGTTCATCAATAAACTCCATGGTAGTACAATATGCAATGCTGGTAGATTTCATTGAGGGTGATTTGAAAGAAGTACATAATTTTTATTTTCATTTCTGTTTTTGTTCACCAGCACACACCACTGCTTACAGTATCAGTCCCTGTTTAAGGAACGTCTCGAGATAATATAAAACTTGTGGCATCAAATGTAAACCATGTGAATGAAGAGCCACCAGCGCTTCAATTCTGCCCATGCAACTTTTTTGCCTCGAGTGTGACGTAGGTTCGAAGACTTCGGAATATTTTGTGCGCTTCATCAAGCGTGACTCTAAGCTCATCGGCAACAGCTTGCTAACTCGTTTTTTCTTATTGCGATCTTTGTATACAGTAATGTCGACATCCCATGGTTATGGTCGTAGATGAATAGCATTTATAAAAGTCAGAGTTGTCTCGTTTGCCCATTTCTCCATTGCTGTACACAAAAAACTGCTAACAACAAACAACTACAAACCCTGTCGCAATATTTTTGTAATTTTAGGTGGTATCCACCTACTAACTAGCTACTTTTGTTTATACATAAGGTGCACTTTCAAGATTTACAAGTTAGGTAAACTAATATTAATGGGATCAGCATATGTACTGTGTGGTTATACTTAAAGTGCAGCTGCACTTAAGGTCCAGTGTGGGCTGTAATTATCTTATGGCAGCGAAACTTGGTGGATAATGCGTTAATGCAGAACCGATTTACGCAAGTAAAGCATTAATTCCAATTTTGGTCAACAGGTGGAAATCTGACGCTGTACAGCATCTCGTCGACGTCTCTGGTGCTATTAATGGTTCAAATGACTCTGAGCACTATGGGACTTAGCTACTAAGGTCGTAAGTCCCCTAGAACTTAGAACTACTTAAACCTAACTAACCTAAGGACATCACACACATCCATGCCCGAGGCAGGATTCGAACCTGCAACCCTGGCGGTCGCGCGGTTCCAGTCTGTAGCGCCTAGAACCGCTCGGCCACCCAGGCCGGCCTGCTATCAATGAAAAAGTTATGTAAGCGGCGGTTAATAATAAAATCAATATTATGCCTATCTGACTTGTTTGACGTTTACTGCCCACGTCCTGTTCCTACCCCATGAGATAAGGAAATATTTCCGTACATATCACGGTGCCGGATTTGCACCTGGTGGCCGAAGTTGGAAATAATTTTTTTCCGGCGTAAATAGGTTCCGCGATAACGCATTAGAATATCTGCCAAGTTTCGGTGTCGTAAGACAACTGAAGCCCACACAGGACATCTGAGGGTAGCTGCACTTTAATTGTAATCACCCAGTACATGGTGACACACGCAGGTGTAACTATTAGATGGTTCAAATGGCTCTGAGCACTATGCGACTTAACTTCTGAGATCATCAGTCGCCTAGAACTTAGAACTACTTAAACCTAACTAACCTAAGGACATCACACACATCCATGCCCGAGGCAGGATTCGAACCTGCGACCGTAGCGGTTAACTATTAGAGACAAAATGTAACTATACGTACGTGTACAAACTTTGGAGCAAAAGAAAAACGATGTTGTTTTCGCCGAGACACGTGTTTGCATCTCTATCGGTGAGAGAACTAAGAAATAATAATGAGATCGAGAGGGAAACATTTACAGACTAGGGAAGAGATGGATATTGCTCTGCAATACGAAATATCCTCCACCCTTGATGGACAACACCGGCAACACATGAGCAGTACGTCGAAAACTACCTCCAGCAGCCTGCAATATTGGCAGTGCTGCCCAGCCATACCGCAAAATTTCCGAACCACAATGCAGCAATATTGACAGGAACACTTAGTGGTCAATTACTGTCGTAACATAGGGCTCATCTAAAAGCACCTTAATGCTTCATACAACATCAGATGTTACAAACTCTCAGATTACTGTTTCAATCTTAAACAAGCTTAGCAAGCCGAAATGTTTGTACGTATCAGCGCCAACAGTCGTATCGCATTTTGCTTTCTTCTTTTTTTTTCAGATGGTGCAAGGCGTCGAGTGCAGCGAGAGCCCAATGAGACCTTTAACGCACAGTGTGTTCGTAGGGTGATGTATAGTCTATTTACGACAAGGGGAACGAATTCTGAGGAGGTGTCCCGCGTGGTGCGTGGGCGGGCGGTGGTGGGGGGGTGGGGGGGTGGGGGGGGCTGACAACAACAAAGCACTGTTCCGTCAAGCAGCGCTGACAGTGCCAGTGCCATCTATTGGCAGCAGAACCACTTGTCAACTGCTACGTCTACGAAAGTAAAAACTAAGGTTGGGATTCTGGGGGTAACAAAAATTTACAGGATTCGTGAAATCTAAATCGATAGTTTCATGTTAAATAATGGTGCTTGTTGCTACCAGTCTCGTACCGGATTTCATAGACTATTCGAAATTAGATAGAATCAATAGTAAAACTTATTACATTGTGGCTATGATTGCACTTGTTATCGCGGTTTTAGTCATGTATTGAACGACTGCATCCCAGGGTAAACGACGACAGGGTAATACCTGCGACCCTAAGCTGCACATATATCGTTTCAAAAAGTTTCCTTGTAAGTGAAACTGTACCAGGAATTGCTGTAGCTCCACAATATCCTTTCTTCCAGAAGTGTTATTACCCGCAAGTTTCGCAGGTGAGCTTCTGTGAAGTTTGGAAGGTAGGAGATCCAGGAATTGGCGGTAGTAAGGCTGTGAGGACGGGACGTGATTCGTGCTTGGGTAGCTCAATTGGGAATCTTGCATTGTTTAGCTCTTGAATCTTCATACTATCGAAACTTGGGTTGCCAACTTTTTTTGTCAGAATAAGGGAGACTTCGACCCGACAAAATTAATAGGCCTAACACAACTTATTTAAATCTTAAAACAGGTTTATTGCGTGGACCAACCAAAAAACTTCTTTATAACAATTATAAGATGAAGTTATGCTGAATTTTTTACTTAAAACTATATTTGTTTACACTTTTGGCAGCAGTCTGAAGCTTACGATCGTTCTTTACAAATTGGACAAATTCTTCATATGTGTAATAAACATTAACATTTTTTTGTAGTTCAGCTTTCAGTAAGTCTAGACTGCCACGACCACTATCGTCAGACCATTTGCTGTTCATCACAGTCGTATCGCATTTTGCTTTCTTCTTTTTTTTTTCAGATGGTGCAAGGCGTCGAGTGCAGCGAGAGCCCAATGAGACCTTTAACGCACAGTGTGTTCGTAGGGTGATGTATAGTCTATTTACGACAAGGGGAACGAATTCTGAGGAGGTGTCCCGCGTGGTGCGTGGGCGGGCGGTGGTGGGGGGGTGGGGGGGTGGGGGGGGCTGACAACAACAAAGCACTGTTCCGTCAAGCAGCGCTGACAGTGCCAGTGCCATCTATTGGCAGCAGAACCACTTGTCAACTGCTACGTCTACGAAAGTAAAAACTAAGGTTGGGATTCTGGGGGTAACAAAAATTTACAGGATTCGTGAAATCTAAATCGATAGTTTCATGTTAAATAATGGTGCTTGTTGCTACCAGTCTCGTACCGGATTTCATAGACTATTCGAAATTAGATAGAATCAATAGTAAAACTTATTACATTGTGGCTATGATTGCACTTGTTATCGCGGTTTTAGTCATGTATTGAACGACTGCATCCCAGGGTAAACGACGACAGGGTAATACCTGCGACCCTAAGCTGCACATATATCGTTTCAAAAAGTTTCCTTGTAAGTGAAACTGTACCAGGAATTGCTGTAGCTCCACAATATCCTTTCTTCCAGAAGTGTTATTACCCGCAAGTTTCGCAGGTGAGCTTCTGTGAAGTTTGGAAGGTAGGAGATCCAGGAATTGGCGGTAGTAAGGCTGTGAGGACGGGACGTGATTCGTGCTTGGGTAGCTCAATTGGGAATCTTGCATTGTTTAGCTCTTGAATCTTCATACTATCGAAACTTGGGTTGCCAACTTTTTTTGTCAGAATAAGGGAGACTTCGACCCGACAAAATTAATAGGCCTAACACAACTTATTTAAATCTTAAAACAGGTTTATTGCGTGGACCAACCAAAAAACTTCTTTATAACAATTATAAGATGAAGTTATGCTGAATTTTTTACTTAAAACTATATTTGTTTACACTTTTGGCAGCAGTCTGAAGCTTACGATCGTTCTTTACAAATTGGACAAATTCTTCATATGTGTAATAAAAATTAACATTTTTTTGTAGTTCAGCTTTCAGTAAGTCTAGACTGCCACGACCACTATCGTCAGACCATTTGCTGTTCATCAAAGAAAAAATTCTTTCAGTGTGAGCATTAGATGCCGGTATAATGAGAACAAAGCCAAGAATCTTATTTATCTCCTTGGCTTTAATTCCTTTTGCCTCTGCCTCAATCATCACGGATACCCCTTTTCAACTGTGCTACTGTCGGTGGCAATTTTTGTATTATATATTTCAAAGAACAAAATTCATTGTACAGGTTATTCTCATTTATGTCTACTTGAATATGAGTAAGCATGTTCTGAAAATCATTAAAATTAACCGAATTTTATAGGGACAGTGGAAGCAAGGACTGAATATAGCATTGTCAGAAATGTTTACATTTGTGCATTTTAAATATGAATGGTATCATAAAATACAACAAGATTATTTTGAATTCTGTTCTGATTGACAGGATCTAATCTATTTAAAATCTTGTGTGTATTGCTTCTAAAAAAACGAGACATCTTTTCTTTGAAAAATTTTCTTTGACAAAGCTTCAATGGCACTACAGGATTCCATTACAGTTAAATCTGAAATCCCTGGATATTTTGAGGTTTCCAAAATAATATATGAAATGCAAGAAAAAAATTGAAGATATGCTTCGAGAATTAACATTTTGCTTGGATACTCATCACTAAAATACAATTTCAAAGCCTTAGGTGTTTCATTCGTGCTTTGAAAATGACTTATTATTGGCTCCCAGTTCTTTACTAGCCTGGTGAGAGGAACAGCCACATAGATAGTTAGTTAGTTAGTTAGTTGGTTAGTTGCGTATTCCATTGATCAATCGTACGGTACGGTAGCCGTTATGATGTGGAACGTGTCAAGTGCACAAGAAATGCACATATCAAACAAATTATATATATATATATATATATATATATATATATATATATATATATATATATATATATAGAGAGAGAGAGAGAGAGAGAGAGAGAGAGAGAGAGAGAGAGTTAAGATTAATATTTCTATTATATACCCCATTCCCTTAAATGGCACAAAATGCATATACTATATTTATGGGTTTATTTATTCCTATTCAAGAATTCATCTATGGTTTGGAAGGAGTTGTCAAGGAGATATGATTTCAGTTTATTTTTGAAGCTATTACTGCTGCTGTCAGACACCTTATTTCATCTGGTAATTTGTCGAAAATTTTTATAGCAGCACATGCCTTAAAATTTCTCACTACTCAGTACCAACAAAATTAAAAAAAAAGCAACTTAATTCTTCCCTGCGTTTTGCCGACACTGAAAAGTGTCCATAAATATTAACAATTGTCATTTCTATGTGTACATCTAAGACGTCAGAAGCATATTTAGTGCCATTATGGATTAAGTGATTTGTGCAGTTTGCTGTAAATCTTTTGTTATTTTTCTCACTCAACGATTTCATAACGGATTGATTTTTGCCATAATTGACACTAGCATTGTCGGCACTATAAGGCGAAATGTTATTTGCGTTTAATGAATGAGATTCAAGACTGTTTTCTATCAGAGCATGAATACTACTAGCACTCTCATCTGCTCGTTCCACGAAATCTAATAGTTTATTTCTGATGCCAACACAAGGTTCAATGTACCTGATCAACAGGAAACGTTTTCCTGTTCTTGAAATTAGACGCATCGGAAGCCATAGAAGAAAAGGTGCTGCACTTCTCTGGATCATTAAGCACATCTAGGAAATCATTTAAAACTCTAGGCGCTAATACGTTTTTTGCAACAGACGGCTTTCGTCCTACCACAGTGTATTTTTTTTGGCCACATACTAGTCCATAAAAACGTTCTTTTAAAGTTTATTTCCATAGTCCATGCTAACATAACTTATGTTGTGTTTCACTGTATGATACACAAACGATAACTCACCCAATGCAACTCTGTCGGGTTCACCACTAGTGAGACAATCACTTAAGCACTGAAAAAAGCTGTGTATCTTAGATGTGTTACGCCCTCTTAACTCTGCTTTTGTCTCCTTCCGTGTTGGCGTGCTGCTGACAATCTGTATTACCACCATGTGCTACGCTGAATTCACGCTTGCAAAGGGTGCAATACGCTTTAGAATTGTTTCCTTTTACGGGATTAAACCATAAATGAATTTCTTCCCAGTTCTTCTGATACGTACAGAACTACTTTCCTCTCTTTTTATGCGGAGTTTTGGATTCTTCCATTTCACGTAACTCGGATTAGGCTGAACGACAAAGAAACAAAATAATCGCAACGTGAATCGCGACACCATGTTACGTTTTATGTTCCCTACATATCGGTGTAGTAACTGTATCGATAATACTATGCCGTATTGATTAATCAATGTTGTAACGATCGTCCAGCAACGAGATTTGAAAAAATATGCGGCAGGTTTAAATCTTAATCGGTGTCATTTTCTCAAATACGGGAGACGTTAGTAGGCTTAAGAATTCAGAAGAATACGGGGAGTTCCCGTATAATACGGAAGAGTTGGCAACCCTGTTTCGAAACTGACTGACGATCCTGCTGACATATAGCTATCTCGCGAACATTTCATGAAATTAACAGTAACATCTGGTATTAACGGAGCCAGCTGTTTGAAATACGCTCAGCCATTACAAGGCAATTTTCTCGCTAGTTTTCTAACCTGAACGTTTTCTCTAATAGCCTGTAATTATATTTCACTCTGGAAGGAGTATATGATTTCAGGGATATGGCAGCCACTACATCTTGTCGGAACAGCAAACGAGCAACCGTGGTTTCCACTGCAACGCTGGATGAAATAGTTGGTATCAGCAAAGCGAAACATACGAAGGCAGAGCTCGTAGTCATTAAAACTTCTCGCATCGTGCTCTGTAAACAGAAGCTTCACCGAAGATCTGCATTTTACAGAATCTTTTTTTAAGTTATGTGAAGTATGTCACTTAAGCTTAACTCTATGAAAGCCAATATCAGAAACACAGCTTCTCTATGATCAAAATCTAATTCCAAATTTAAATCGAGAATCTATAGAGCTAAGCGCCTCAAAAGCTAAGCGCCTCAAACTCACTGGAGCAAGATCAGACTGAAGGAATAAGTGACTGTAATCGTCAATTGCTCTCTTTTGTATTAAGGCTAAAACCTAGTTTCACCCTGAAACCCAGTTCTTCAAAAGGAATCACTTGAATTATTGTTAGAGCAAAAATTCCGGTAATCTCTTAGTCAGCTAGAGGAACTACTTACAAAGTAAAGAAAGATGATCGTTTGCAGATTTGAATGGCATTCTTCCCAATTACAAGTCTGTCCTCTAGACGTTGCGTCACTAATCACCGACATGATAAAAAAAGGTATGCCATGACTTACATAGAACTTACATCGAGATAGTGTAATTTATTATTATTTCTGTTTGTATTAGGGCTAAATTCGTCTCCGAACATCGTGGACTGGAATTATCGATAGTTACCGATACGGAAAAACAAAGGTTGTTTCAGATTTATTATAGCCCAACAAGAGCATTATAGCATTTTGTAACTAAGACACACCAAGTATTGTTAGTGGTCGCGGAAATATATTGGTTAATTAAGAGGCACTGAGCGTGTCAGTATGTAAGTTGCTATGATAAACCTCGTTTTATGTGACCATGCTTGCATACCACCAACATCATATATAGCTTTAGTAATAATATTAGACAATGTAGAGTGGTATTCTGGCTGAATCACAAAGTATAAAATTAATTTTGAGACATTATAAATTATACGTTGCCGTATTGGAAGTCAGATTTGGAAGCTGGAGAGACCTGTAGAGACTGAATAAAACTGCCTAACCGTTCTTTCCACCAACCTGCCGTCTTCTAAAGTTTTGCCCCAGCGCAGAAGACAGCTCGTCGGTCGTGGGATCTTGCTTGGCGGAGGCTGCAATGCTGTTATCTCGAACCTGAATCTATGTTTGTACTTTTTTTTTGTGGGATGCCACTTGCCCAGGTTCGTCTCTGTATCTACAGAGGGCAAGATCTGTAGTGGTGACAATGATAATAGGCGACACCTCTCATTAATATATCCTGTTTGTTTATATTTTAAAATATCACTTTTTACACTGTCTTCTACAACACTCGACATAGCTTTGTTAATAGTAGGATAACTTTTCTGACTACTTCCGATATAGAGTACGACATTTCCGTCCGAAACAGGATACACGTACGGCTCTGAAGAACACTCGAAACAGTCTGACTAGTGCAGCCGAAGTACTTGGTCTCCCAGGCGCGCCAAAGCGATCCGAAGGTGTCCGAAGCACTTCGGTAGTTATATCATTATTGTTATGTTTCTCAAAACTAGTGAAATTTAGTAAACAAAAACGTTAGATTCGTAGGGTAACCATGAGAGATTGTTATACTAAAAACTGGATAAAATACAATGGAAAGTATACAAATAATTAATAAGAGAAGTTAGGCGTTTTGGTGCCTAATACCCGAATGTGCCGACCAATCAGAAGCAAGTTCAGTACAACTGGCGGACTCTCCCACGGCATTAGTACATAGTGTACCATCTGCTGCTTGTACCTCACTCCACTTTTGTACCATATGCTACTTCAGGTGTACCAAGCCGCATCAAGGCGAGCTTCTAGCAAGATAAAATACTGGCGGCCACAGCTGGGAATATCAAAATATACAATTACAAAAAAAGTTGGCAGAGTCCTTGCCCAGATAAGGCAAAAGTCCCGAGTTCGAGTCCCTGTCTGGCACACAATTTTAATCTGCCTGGAAGTTTTATATCTCCGCACACTGCTCCATGCAGTGAAAATTCATTGCGTAAACTGCTTTTATTTAATTACGTAAATGTTGCTTTATATGTTGTAATGGCTCTTTATTTACGTGACCATTACGGCACTCCAACCCCAGTTCTCGATACCAGTAATATCGTACTACTTTTCTACGAAGTAACAGACATATTTTTGTGACAATATTCACATTTGGTTTTATTAATGTATAGATACTTTGATGTATCGATATATTACAGTGATATGGTTCTTGTGTGTATTCATTTCTGTGAGAATGTCATAATTTTTGACTTACTTGTAACCGTTCTGGCGCGAATGCGCACCGAGCAGTCTTTGTTTCACTTTGCAGAAGTTAAGTTGTTATTTCACTTTGTAAAAGAACAGTCAAGTCTTGTGTTTGGTTAAAGTGGAAATTAAGTATATGAAGATTGATACAAAACTGTTTTCTTGATGATGTGACAATTAAGAAGAAGTATATGTGAATTTACAAGAAGTTTAATAAAAATGTGGATCGTGAACACCAAGTCAAAAATTATTTCTACCATACCATTGTTCTGATCTGGGATTGTTTGATCATTAAGAATTTCCTGAAAAACGCATTTGTTAGGTCTTCAAATATTGCTGAAATATAGATCTGGACCTTCTAGCAGTCTAAGTGGAATCACCCTAGAGTCAACAAGATGAGCCATAACAACTTCGACGAAATCCACATGGGTATCCATTCAAGATAAGTGCCAAAATTAAAGACATTTTTACAGTGACTTCATTGTTTCCATTCTGACGATACCATCCACAGTCAATAACTTTGTTGTTGCCCGATAAAGCGAACATGTGCTGCTTGACAAGGAGACGGCACGAGCGTGGGGTCGGGGATTTGTCCGAAATTTTGTGTGGTGAAAGAGGATCCCTAACACCTCACGTGGTTAAAATTAGGACGCACTACCCAGAAAATCCCGGGAAAAATCGATCCAAAGTTTCTTAGGTGCCTTATGAGTATGAAATGTTAGTCCATTACCGAGCCGCCGTCTGGCCTGGATGTTTAGGGCTCGGCCTCTTCCGCCAGAGGTCTGGCACTTTTTTTTCTTCTGTTTCATTTTCTTTTGTTATTCCACCAATTATTCAGAAAGTTTCCCAAACCTACATTATCTTTAACAAATTAGTTACATTATTGAATAAAAATTATTTTCTTTTTGTCCAACAACACAATTCATGGCGGTGGGTTTTCCATTTTTCATTGTAAAGTATATAGGGAGAAATCATTGGTAATCAGAAAAACAAATTCGATTGGGAAACATTCAGTTTTTATACATATTATAATTATAAACAAGAACCGCAGTGGTAATTATCGTAAAAACAAACAAAGCAATAATTTTTGCGACACCTTGCGCAACATATAAAAGCGGATTTTTTAAAATCACAGGGCGTTTGCAATAAATCTGTACAAAAATATGCCCCATTAACATTTACGAAAATGTTTTGAGTTTCTGATAATTTTGAGGCAAACCAGGCATATTGAATCATGTCTCGGAATATTGATGACGATAACTGATGGTGAATTATAGAATGAATTTTTATACAGTCTTCCTGGGAATTAATTTCACGATTCTCCTGTAACAATGCGCTGCAGTTTTGCAGGCAACAGAAAAAAAAGAGGAGGAATCGAACCCGAGCCCTCTGGCGTAAGGGTCCGATCGCTAACCATGTAGGCCAGACGGCGGCTCGGCAGTGGACTAACATTTTATACTCATAAGGCACCTAAGAAACTTTAGATCGATTTTTCTCGGGATTTTCTGAGTAGTGCGTCGTAATATTTTAACCACGTGAGGTGTTAGGGGTCCTCTTTCACCACACAAAATTTCGGACAAATCCCGGACCCCAAGGTCGTGCCGTCTCCTTGTGAGCAACATTATTAATCTGATTTCCTACGTACTTTACAAGTGGTGGTATTGTTAGACTGCATCCCATAATATTGTTCAGTAGTGTATTGTACTTTTGTACGGCTTCTGCTTGAGTAAATAAAAATCTCCTCTCCACTAGACATAAAGCAGCAGACGTCGCAAATACTCCACGAGAAATGGCGTTGCAAGCAATGAGAATACACTACTAGAAATGTTTACCGCCAGTGTGGACATGGAACTTAACTAGAAACGAAGATGCGAACATGTTGCGAACACCGCAGGAAAGATGTTTCCAGTGGGAACGTGGGAACGCGGATCAACCGCCTATCTGCGCAGTGCGCGTCCTCGGCAATGAAGATGCTCCATTGATGTGTGCGGGGGCTATGGGCAGCTGGAAGTTCCAGGCGAGACGAGGGCACGCGAGCACTCTGCTCTGGCCGCGGTGCCCCCCGCGGCTCAATTTAGGGTCCTCCGCTGCCGCTCCACGCCCCTGCCGTTAATTTCCCGGCGCGGCAGCGGCGACTCTCGCAGTGCGCCTAGCAGGGTGCCACGTCGCCAAAATAAACCGCCTCCTCATGAATACTGCCACGCACGCCTCGCCAGCCACTCTGTTAACCTCTGCGTCCCACACTTAATAGCGTCGCGTGTCTACTGCGCCACTCGCTCTCCCTCTCGGCCTTCGTTTCATCCCGTGCCTTCTGACGCACAACGTCTTACTTGTTTTTGTCTTTAGTATCAGTAAAGCTCGTTCCATGACTGCAGTAAATCACAGCGACGCGTAAAATTATACGTAAACTTCGGATATAGCGTCCCAGGGACATGTACGCAACTCGGCTAAAGCCCAACGTAGTATTTTGTAACAAACGCGGATACGAAGGCAGGAAGGTTAGGATTCAACGTCACGTCGACATCGACGTCGTTAGAGACGGAACACGATCTCCGACGGGTGCAAGGATTGGAAAAGAAATAAGCCGTGCCTTTTCTGCCTGCAGTGATTTGGGGATACCACAGAAAACATAAATTTGGATTGCTGGAAGCGGCGTCCTCCCGAATGCTAGTTCGTGGATAATAATTCGTCATAGTACATAAAACTTCAGTTTCCGAAAACTTGACTATGTGATCACCCGACTGAAGAGCATGTTCCGCCGCGTCTGACTTGTCTGTTTTCCCTAGTCGGCAATGACTTTTATGTTCCTTCAACCGTGTGTTCACACTTCTCTTTGTAGTTCCAATGTAGATCCTACCACATGCACACGGAATCTTGTGTACACCACTTGCAGACAGAGGCGGACGTTTATCGTTACGCTTGGCCTATTTTCTTAGCTGGTCAGAAAATCGGTCGAACGTTTCCTTAAAATCTTGCCGATTTGATCCGTTACTTTTTTTGATGAAGGGTAGAGAAACCGTGTTCTTCCATCTCTGTGTCCTGTTGTTATCCTTAGTCCTCCCGTTATTCAGTCGCAAAAGTATATTTATTTCCTTACTAGGGTACCCATTCTTCTCAAAATCCCTACTTTAGATGTTTTAACTCGGCGTCCAAGTATTCCGGTCACAAATCCTTTTAGCTCTGTCCACTAGACTTTTAATTACACCTCTTTTTTGGTGTGGGTGAGGAATGGAATCCTTATGCAAGTATCTGTCGGTATGTGTAACCTTCCGAAAGACTTTGTGTTTCAAGCTGCCATCCACGGCTGTATAGAGAAGCCATCGAAATATTTAAACATGGGAATAATTTTAACAGAAAAGAAGAAGCTATGAAACTCAGCGATGTACGGACAGTGGCACTACAGAATAGATGAAAAGTTTTATCTTTGACGTACTATGATCGATAGTTATATTTTATTCTTGACAAGGTTTATCTCTGCTGTCACATGAAACCCAGACCACGCCCACTATCCACGGTATTTAGGCCGTTCTTCGACGTCCCACTCGTCAGTCGGCGAGATTCAGCACAAGCAGGAGCACCTCGGAAGATGTCCAACGTAGCTTTGGACGGAAAGTCAGGGATAGAAGAGTTTCATGGACCACGGCCATACAACCCGGAAGAATTCTCGGCAGCTAAAATTATGTAATTAATTTGTTGTTTGTTTGTGGGTACAAGCCTGCAGTTCTGGTACACAATGGAAGCCCTGCTCCAGAAAGCTGCTGAAAAATCGGAAACGATATAATTCTGTTCACTGATGATGTGGAATGTGGTGTCACCGCCAGACACCACACTTGCTGGGTGGTAGCTTAAATCGGCCGCGGTCCATGTAGTACATGTCGGACCCGCGTGTCGCCACTGTGTAATCGCAGACCTAGCGCCACCACCAAGGCAGGTCTCGTGATACGAGAGTGGACTCGCCCCAGCTGTACGAGAACCTAGCTACCGCCCAGTTGTACGAGAACCTAGTTACCGACCAGATGTACGAAGCCTTTCTCTCTCATTAGCCGAGAGACAGAATAGCCATCAGCTAAGTTAATGGCTACGAACTAGCAAGGCGCCAATTGTATCAGTGCCTATAGCTTACGAGTATTCAAGAGAGATGTATTCCAAGGACTAATTAAAAGATAAGTAATAAGCATCTACATACTTTTCTTCTTATTCATTTATAAGTTCTCATGTTCCAGTACTTCACGCCCGTCTGCCTTTTCAGCCATCTCAACTTCACGGTGTCGGCCCAGCTACCGACACAACATGGAATATCATGCGGTGACTATTTTTCGGAAAAATGGAAATGTCGCAGCTGTGTCAAGCTAACCAGATGACTTTTTTTTTTTTTTTTTTTTTTTTTTTTTTTTTTTTTTTTTTTTTTTTAGCGCCGAACTATCTCAGACAACAGCATACAGATCATCACCGTCTCGTGCCAGAATGAGATTTTCGCTCTGCAGCGGATTGTGTGCTGACATGAAACTTCCTGGCAGATTAAAACTGTGTGCCGGACCGAGACTCGAACTTGGGACCTTTGCCTTTCACAGGCAAGTGCTCTACCATCTGAGCTACCCAAGCACGACTCACTCCCCATCCTCACAGCTTTACTTCTGCCAGTACCTGTCTCCTACCTTCCAAACTTTACAGAAGCTCTCCGTTTCGTACTCGGTAATAATAATAATGGCGTGTGACGAGGGCCTCCCGTCGGGTAGACCGCTCGCCTGGGGCAAGTCTTTCGATTTGACGCCACTTCGGCGACTTGCGCGTCGATGGAGATGCAATGATGATGATTAGGACAACACAACACCCAGTCCCTGAGCTGAGAAAATCTCCGACCCAGCCGGGAATCGAACCCGGGCCCTTACGATTGTCGCGCTGACCACTCGGCTACCGGGAGCGGACACTCGGTTATATTAGTTCTATTTAAAAAAAAAAAATTAATTCCTATTGAGCCATGCACGGCTTGTGTTCATCCCATTAATTGTTTGTCATCTTCTATTATGGTAGTGCCGCCTCGTTTTCTCATTCCATTTACTGGTGTCACTAACTTCCTGCCCTACTTGTCCATGAGTGGCAGCAGCAGCACGTATCGATAAGAGCACTGTCGTACCATCTCTGGAGCGACCAATAGTATTTCCGGGTCGTCGTGTGTCGGGTAGTGAGTGAGTGGGAGATGCACCAGCAGTGTAGTCGCGTCGGAGCAGCAGTCGCGGACGGACCAGCAGTCGAGTAGGTCAGTTGGCGTGGAGCAGCGAGCAAGTCCCCGTCGCACAGAGTCGGGCTGGAGCCGCTGGCGGCGTGCACGTGCGGTTGGAGTGTGAGGTGCTGCTTGCGAGTGCTACGAAGTTCGTCGCCCAACGATCTTGGACATGAAAGTTGAGTCCTCACTTACTATCGAGCCTCAACTGTTTATATTTCTTCGTTTGATCCTGGTTGTCGTTTTGGCACATTCACGCGAGCAACAACGTGTGTGTGTTTAAGGCGACTAAGATTCCAGCTGTCTTCCTGTGAAATTTAACTTAATTTACCCCCTGTTATGGAAGTTCACCAGCGGTATCTTCTGCCATGTGGCCGTTGACGTTCCGGTTACCTGCCATGGTCGTTGACGTAATTTTAGGCAGTGTATTTTCCTCGTCGTGTTGTTGCTGTCCAGCGCGGCGTGTAATTCGACAGCTCAGGTGTTGTTGGTCGTTGTGGGCGCCAATATTCTGTGTGTCGTGTATTGAAATCTTGTGGTCGTTTTGCTGGTTACGTGGAGCGGAACTGATTTGGTCGATTGGTCGATCGACTGTCTGACTGTTGGGTTGCCTCCAGATTAAGAAGTCGTTGGACAGGCTGCCTGTCTCACCTAAACGGGCGTTAGTGTTACAATCCTAGGCCGACCCTTGGAAACTTCTGAGCGCCGTTCCTTGTGTGTTATGTAGTAATTTCTTTGTTTGGATTTTAGTTATTTGGTTGATGTGTGGCCTTCAGCCGAGTATCAATATCTCTTAGATTAACGTTATTGTCTTGCTCTTAAAGCATGATATGGTTGTATTTTTATATGGGGCCTTTAGCCGAATTTTACTGGAGAGGTTTTAAGATAAGGCCTTCGGCCTTTTAGAAAAAAATGGCTCTGAGCACTATGCGACTTAACTTCTGAGGTCATCAGTCGCCTAGAACTTAGAACTAATTAAACCTAACTAACCTAAGGACATCACACACATCCATGCCCGAGGCAGGATTCGAACCTGCGACCGGAGCGGTCACGCGGTTCCAGGCTGAAGCGCCTTTAACCGCACGGCCACACCGGCCGGCAGGCCTTTTAGATTGAAACTGTTTCTAGACGTTAAGCCGTTAAACATATTTGTTGATATGTGGCCTTCAGCCGAGTATTAATATCTCTTAAATTAATGTCCTTGTCTTGCCCTTAAGGTATGAGATTGCTATTCTTTATTTTCTATGAAATGTTTTAAGATACGGCCTTCTACCCTTTAAAGTTGAAACTCTTCTTCTAGGGCTTAAGCCATTAAATTATTTGTTGGTGAGCGGCCTTCAGCCTTGTTTTAATATCTTCTATTGCCCTTAAGGCATAAGATTGTTATGCTTTTGAATGGGGCCTTCAGCCCAATTTGTATGAAATGTTTTAAGAAAAGGCCTTCTGCCTTTTGATTGAAACTCCTCTTATTGCTTAATATGCGACCTCCAGCCTAGTTCCATTAAAATTAAATTGCTAAGGCCTTCAGCCGATTAGATTGAAGATTTAGAAATTATTCTTGGGTGAAATCTCCAGAAGAACCTTGTATTTCAATTCTGCTTAAGCCTTGTGTCTTGGATTTTGAATGTGGCCTTCAGCCGATCTAAAGTTAATCAAATGATCTCGATTAAAGTTTTGAGTGTTTTGCATCCTTGTTGTAATATTGTGTGTTGATAAATAAAGTTTGTATGTTGAGTGCAGCTGAAAGGAACTCATTTTGGCCCCTTTCCACAACGTAATCCGCTCTGTCCTGTTAGCCCAGTCATTTCACCTATGTTTCACCTTACTGATCATTATTATTCGGTAAAATAAAGAACGAAAACTTAGACATACCAGGTGTAGTACATGCCATAGAGTGGGTAAATACTTTGGAAATACACGGCCCAGTCACATTAATGTGAACACCAGTCAAAAGCCTGAATCATGAATTTTTGCAGTGCAGACATCCAGGAAGAGAGTCAGTGAGGCCCTGGAAGGTACCGACAGGAGTGTGGAGCCACGCTGACTCCAGTGCAGTGGCCAGCTGCGCTAAGTTTCTCATTTGAGCATCCACGGCGCGTACAGCCCGATCGAGGTGGTCCCACAGATTCTCGATTGGGTTTGATGTGGGGAGTTACGTGGCCAGAGAAGCACGGTATACTCGTACCAGCACCCTTCGAACCACGCACGCACGCTGCGAGCTGCGTGACACGTTGCATTGTCCTGCTGGTAGATGACATAGTGCAAACTGCATGTAAGGGTGGATATAGTCCTCAAGGATAGGTGCATACTTGTATTGATTTGTTGTGCTTTCTAGAATGACGAGATCATCCAGTGAATGTCACGAAAACTTTTCCCTACGCGGCGCGGACGTCAGGAAGATTGTCCTGCACTCGCTCGTTCGCTCAAACAGCAGACAAACTATGTTTCTGCACGTGTTAACTCGTTTATAGTTCTAAGTTCTAGGGGACTGATGACCACAACAGTAAAGTCCCATAGTGCTCAGAGCCATTTGAACCATTGTTTTTGAATCTTTATAAGGTTAGATATTTCTGGTTCAATTAGATGTTAAATGAACTGGAAAATTCATTGCGACACTTCCAACCGTCATAAAAAGTGCGCTGCATAATTTCTGAGCTGTTACTAGAACTGACGAATGTACGGGGTGATCAAAAAGTCATTATAAATTTGAAAACTTAATAAACCATGGAATAATGTAGATAGAGAGGTAAAAATTGGCACACATGCTTGGAATGACATGAGGTTTTGTTAGAACAAAAAAAAGCGAAGTATTGCTAGACGCGTAAAAGATCTCTTGCGCGCGTCGTTTGGTGATGATCGTGTGCCCAGCCACCACTTTCGTCATGCTTGGCCTCCCAGGTCCCCAGACCTCAGTCCGTGCAGTTATTGGCTTTGGGGTTACTTGAAGTCGCAAGTGTATCGGGATCGACCGACATCTCTAGGGATGCTGAAAGACAACATCCGCAGCCAATGCCTCACATCGCTGGACATGCCTTACATCGCTGTTCACAACGTTATTCCTCGACTACAGCTATTGTTGAGGAATGATGGTGGACATATTAAGCATTTCCTGTAAAGAACACCATCTTTGCTTTGTCTTACTTTGTTATGCTAATTATTGCTATTCTGATCAGATGAAGCGCCATCTGTCGGACATTTTTTGAACGTTTGTATTTTTTTGGTTCTAATAAAACCCCATGTCATTCCAAGCATGTGTGTCAATTTGTACCTCTCTATCTACATTATTCCGTGATTTATTCAGTTTTCAAATTTATACTGACTTTTTGATCACCCGGTATAGTGTGTACATTCTGAATTCAAAAGATGCTCTCCACACCTCCTCTACTTTCTTCTTTATCTTTCTACTTCATCTTTTATAGAGAACGGAACAATTATACACCCACGCTACAATCGTAGAGTTCAGATAATAGATGAGCCGTAAGTTCAGAATACTGGAGCCACAGCAGTCAAAACAGGTTAGTGTTTTCACGGCTGTGGCCTGTCGCGAAGAGAAAATCAACGTGAGCCGCTTTCCTATAGTGTGTGTGAGCTATGACACGAAGCGGGCCGCCTGACTAAGTAAGAGGAGGTCGCTGCTAACCGCTTTGCCTTTGCGAGAGGAACGAGGAATAAAGACGCAACCCGTTGTTTCGGCGCTGAGGCGCTAACTTAATCCCCGCGACGTTAAACACGCACCGGCTGACGTTAACTCAATCGGCCCGCCGACAAACTCTCTGCTTGCTAACTCGGTTTATGGAGCCGGAAAACTTGGACGGAAAATTATGGCCCCGCGACGGCGGAGAGCGACGCAGACGTCTTACCTTCCCTTTGTAGACCGACGAACAGACGCTTCTCGAAGCTAGGCAGGTAAGGTGTGTGTCGTATTCAGCGGAAGACTTGGGCACTAGTGCGGAAAAGCGCAGCTCTCCGTATACACTGTCGCTGCAGCACCGGAAGGAAGCTAGCGACCTTGACGCGACCTTCGTCAAGGTCGTGAGCCACCGGCGCCTGCTAAAACGCTGTTGCGAATCAGCTCCTGCGTGTAGACTGCGAGAGCACCTTAAGCCGTCCTCACATAGTACGTGAAAGCGAACGTGGGACTGTTAGAGATACGTGACATCACAATGTGGAATTCGAGGCCTACGAGAAAGACAGGCCGCGGCGCGTATGTCAGGAAGGTAGTCCTGCACTCGCTCGCTCTCTCAAATCAGCAGATTAACTACGTTTCTACACCTGTTAACTCGTAACTAGGCGTGTCCGTACAAACGAAAACTGAATCTTCTGCTGGAATCCGCTATTATGGCATCTTACTGTTATTAGTCCTATAATGATGGGAAGTCCATGGGCCTACTTATAATTTGTTACGGCTGTACTGGCGTACAATAAAATAAAATCATGCTAAAATGATTATCAGTTGCATAAGGCACCACTACCAGCATGTAATGAATACTGTTAAGCAAAAGAGACTAAATGCTACAAACAAGCCGTTATACCATTTATATCGAGTGTTGATCTTAAGTTTTGCTGTAACACTGTTAATCAGTAAGACTTCATATAGCAGATTCTAGTGGAAGATGCAATTCTCATTAGTACTTACACGCCCAGCTGCGAGTTAACAGGTTTAGAAACGCATTTTGTCTGCTGAGCGAGTTCAGGATTACCTTTGTGACGTAAGCGCCGCGGCCTGTCTTTCTCGTAGGCCTCAGTGGAATTTCATGTTGCGTGGCATTCCCAAGCCTGAAATGCTGAACCAGACCTGTCAGATTTTACTTCCTTGAGAGGAACGTGGCCAACTGGACAGGAAGTAGCTTCGTATATCACAAGCAGATGTTTGGAGACGCTATAGGATTACGTAGTTTGTAGCTGTAGCCCGTGTTCGGCGGCTTTTAACACGTATACATTAGGTTGCTTTCTTGTCAGTTTGTTCGGTAAAAATATTCCAACTGTTTTCAAACTAACTTCCCGATGAGCTAGAGGTTTGAAACTTTCAACATAGCTCAGAACTGGACCACAATGCGATATTAACTCAGTTTCGTGTATGTTGTGTGACGGAGGGTACTTCGTTTCTCTGTCTGTATGACTGTTCGGTACCGATTTGACGACTGATTGTGAAATAAATCCCATCGGCAAGAGACTTGAAACTTTCCAGTTAGCTCAGAACTACACGACAATGCAATGTTAATTCGTTTTCTTATCTGGTGCGTGGCGGAGGATACCTTGCTTACTACGATCATTTCCCGATGAGCTAGAGACTTGAAGCTTTCCACATAGTTCAGTACAGGATGGCAATACGCTATCAACTCCCTTCCGCGTCCAGTAGTGTGGTGGAGGGTAATTTTTTTACCACTGCTATTTCTCCATTTTCCTGTTCCAGTCGCGAATGTTTCGCGGTAAGAACGATTGCTGGTAAGCCTCGGCGTGATCTCGGTTCTCTCTGATTTTTACCTTCGCGGACTTTTCGAGAGGTATACATAGGAGGAAGCAACATATTTGTTGCATCAGGTGAAGAGAAAGCGAAATAAATCTCAAATTTACCATATGAATTTGCTGAAATCTTATCAAAATGTTTGAAATCGACAGAAAATTTTCACAAACACAAGGGGAAAATGCAGAAAATAATTATTTAAATAAAAAGATTTTAATATAGTACGTTTTTAAAACAGACTAAAAAGTATAAAATAATTTCTCTTAGCACCATACAGTTTCCTAACCCCATACAGATAGTCCTGAAAATTCGTGTTTGTAAATTTTTAATAATGTGACAATACTCGTAAAATTTAAAAAGGAAAAACGTATGGCGCTCTCAGTAGATAATACAAAGGGGTGTAGAGAGTACCTGCCGTTGGGAAATATCACGCAATTGTTCATATCAGTTGCAGTGCAATCAAACTGTTTGTGACTTAGATGCATTATTCGTGAATCAATTATCTATTTAATGCACTCCACCTGTTTCTTTTTAAATTATACAAGTACTTTCACAACAATTAAAAATTCACAAAGACAAATTTTCAGAACTACCTGTAGGAGATTGGGAATCTGTATGAGGCCAGAAGAAATCGTTTTATGCCTTTTAGCCCTTCTTAAAAAAGTGTTACGTTACAAATTTGTTTATTTAAATAGTTATTTTATATTAAAACTTACGTGTTATGAATATATGCAGTTTCACAGAATAGCCCCATCGAGGAATTTTCGAAAATGCATCGTTTTTGGTACGATTCGCTACAAATAAATAAATAAAATGGGATATTGACGGTTACAGGCGCTTTTCGTACCACAACTTTCGTGCTATGTGAGTATGTAGAAAATTTATGAAAAACACATCGTTGTTGGTATTGTTTGTTATAATGTTAGTTAGTGACATTTTGGTAGAGAAAGCCTTCAGGCCATTGTAACAAATAGATCGTAAATCAACATCCTCAGCTGTATTTTGGTGGGTAGAGACGCGGATTGTTATCCAGGTGGTTGACAGTTCGTGTCACGCTTTCTGCAAATATATTTTATTAACATCCATATTTCCTAATTTGTTCTGGGACTGTCCTGTTAATTTAATGGAAGTATGTTCTGTAATATTCGGTATTAGGAATACATAACAGAGCTCTACGCTCGAGAATGAGTTTTTTCGATTTTGTTATCGTGCCACGGTACATGGACCAATGAACTGGAAATTTGCTGTCTGCTTCGCTGACTGATTCCCACAAAAATCAGTACGACATATACTACAGATGATACAACTAGGGACAGGGAACAAATATACGTTTCAGTGTAACTACCGTAGCAATTTTAGGCGCGTCCATTACCATAAAGAAAACTGTGTTATCTACGCGTCAAAAAATAGGCAGCAACCACCGCTAGAGAGCGCTGCCGCTGTCTAGGGCTCCCAGGTCAAAAAAATAGAAAATCCTGACTAAGCCATATAGTTATCACGACATTTTCCCTTAAAATCCGGACTACCTATTTTAAAGAGAAACGTAGGAAGTTGGGCATTTTCAGTCGTTTATTAACAATCAGTTATGGTGAGTTTTTTGCGAGATCAACCTTCAACATACTTAAACTAAAAAGGATTCGGTAAACAGCATTATAGTTGGCCAATTATGATAGCAACTAATATTCAATTTGCTTAATTCTTCTTCTCCCTAAGATAATCTTACCTTAAAATAAACTGGTATTTCTTCATTAAACGCCGCGCGGGATTAGCCGAGCGGTCTAGGGCGCTGCAGTCGTGGACTGTGCGGCTGGTCCCGGCGGAGGTTCGAGTCCTCCCTCGGGCGTGAGTGAGTGTGTGTGTGTGTGTGTGTGTGTGTGTGTGTGTGTGTGTGTGTGTGTGTGTTTGTACGTAGGATAATTTATGTTAAGTAGTGTGTAAGCTTAGGGACTGATGACCTTAGCAGTTAAGTCCCATAAGATTTCACACACATCTGAACATTTTCCTCATTAAACAAATAAACAATTAGCAGCGGTGCTGAAAAGTAATGCCTACGCATTTTTTAACGTTGAAACACTTAACGCTTTTTTAAAATTAACTTTATTAACATTATAAATTTTTATTCTTTACTTTTACATATTTATTTCTCAACAGCCTCCCTGGCGTCGTACAAATTTCTCCCGGCGAGAGAACACTTTGTTGCTATCATCACTGTCGAATGTTTGATTTCGTTGGCGGAGCCACAAGCTCACGTCTCCTCGCACCGCTTCTCACTATCAAACCGAGCCCTCGAAAGTGTTCTGTAAGTTTTGGATACAGATGAAAATAGCTTGGGGCCGAGTCGGCACTGTGTGGAGGATGATCGATGACAGAGAACCCACAGCGTCTAATTGTTGCAAGTGTAGCATCGCTCGAGTGTGGTCTGGCGTCGTCATTCTGAGGGAGATGGTGCTCCATGTGTGGACGGACTCTTCGAACTCGAAAAACGATTACTGCGCGCTGTTTCTCAAGCACCGACGTAGTTACGTCACACGCCGCCATGCTACACGCTACAATTCGGAGCTCTCTAGGGGTAGACGGCTGCAAATATGTTGTCATGAAGAATAAAGACGTAGAATATTAATAACGTTTGTTTTATTTGAAAAGCTTTAAGAGTTTACACATGGAAAACTTGGATGCATTACTTTTCAGCATGCCCTCGTATCTAAACTTCTAGTACGGAAAAGAAAAGGTATTTAATAACTTTGTTCATTTCCGTTAGGCTTATAAAAATGCTCAAATGTATGTGAAATCTTACGGGACTTAACTGCTAAGGTCATCAGTCCCTAAGCTTACACACTACTTAACATAAATTATCCTAAGGACAAACACAGACACCCATGCCCGAGGGAGGACTCGAACCTCAGCCGGGACCAGCCACACAGTCCATGACTGCAGCGCCTGAGACCGCTCGCCTAATCCCGCGCGGCTAGGCTTATAAGGGAACAAAAATAATCTCTTGTTTAGTGTTAATATTTCTCATCTGAAATCACTTTACAGTAAACTTATTTTTCTTGGAACTAATTACAGGAAATTTTAATATTGCAAAAAAAAAAAAGAAGTTTCCTTCTTATTGTGCCGGTTTGCAGTTCATTGCGTTCCTTTGTCCATTGGGCGTTTATGAAATATAACACTCTTTCGACGTTGGCTTTATGGCCTGGAGTTGCAACTTAATATTCTCCCGATCTCAATAATTGTTGTATCTATTTTCCCTTATGGTACATCTCCTTACTACTTCTTGTACTTGTTCCCCGTCCTTACGTCATTAGCTTCGAATGCAACTTAGCCACGCGCTCTCTACGTCATGTCTAAAATACTCTAACAAAAGCCAGGCATGCCGAATTTGTTTATGTTTCGCGGGACACGATCGTATAAAACCGGACATGTCCGGTTAAATTCGCACAAGTGGCGACTGCAGTTCCATCTGAAGTGCCATATCGTTTCTGAGCGTGCATCAACCGTGATCGGAGAGACGTTTCCCATGCTTCACTATGAGAAACAGTCTAATATACTGGGTTCTGTTAGATATTCATCTAGCCAATCACATATCTGTGGACATACTCCGTATGGTCGTCTCTTGGTTCTCAGAATGAGATTTTCACTCTGCAGCGGGGTGTGCGCTGATATGAAACTTCCTGGCATATCAAAACTGTGTGCCGGACCGAGACTCGAACTCGGGACCTTTGCCTTTCGCGGCAAGTGATCGTGGATAGTAGTGTGACATAGTGTCGATCACCTTCCGTCAATCTGGGAAGACGGAATCTTCCTGTTGACCCGATGCACCGTGTAAATTGTAACCAAGAGTGGCCCTGTTACGCATCCTTTTATAACGACGGACGTTAATTGTTTATTCCGAAGGCTCACTCCAACAGATGCTCACAGCAGGAATGCTCTACAGTGGTGCAATTATTTATTGCGTCACCTTCTGTAATTCAATGCTTTCGTTATGAACAATCAATATCTTACGTAAACTGGCTTGATTTCCATCTGTTTCTGCAGGAAGCAAATATACACAATAATTTGTATCAATTTTATTTTATTCTCTTGATTTATCTCTATAAAATTACTTGTTATTTACATTTTAACACTTTCTTAAGGAACCGGGTGGAAGTGCATATGCTATGTGATGTTTTTTTATTCCGAGCTATGGGTAGTAATGTCAGAGGAAACACTGAATATTAATTTTGCGACTTAACACTGATAGCTTTTAGTCTTGTAAGTACACAGTTACCTCATGTGAATCCACTGTCATCATTTAATACTTGGTGGGCGTCCACGTTCTTAATCACCGCTTTGCATCGTGTACGCAATGACAGAATTAACTTTTTGATGTTTTCCTCACTCAGTTCTTGAAAACACACTTCCAGCAGTTCTTAACAGAATTGAGATCGCGGCTGTTTCCAGGCCATTCTAACATTTGAACTCCATTTTGTCTAAAGGAAGTTTTTATCTGAGATGTAGGAATACGTAGCAATTAAGTTAGAACATCAACTGTTTCACGGTTGATACAAACATTGATCACAGGACTAACTACACAGTGATAAGGAGCAGGATTACCCTGGAAAATGCAACTGGAAACATCTCAAAAGTGGTCTCCTATTGTGGTCATGAGCTTCCTTTCGAAGATGCTGGTGTATACATTTGCGTTCTGTGCCATTTATGAGGTCCAGACGACCTACCTAGTCGGTAGAAATGCGCCTCCAGACCTTCTGTCCTCCTGGATGTTTGATGTGTCATACAGGAAGGCAAAAATTCTTCCCCTACCCTGAGACACATGAACACTTTGTCACTGGAGCCATGCAGATTAAATTTAGACTCATTTGAAGAGATTACTCTGTTCCACATCTCCAACGTCCATGTCACATGTGCTTTTGCCCATTTTAGCCGCTGTTGTCGCATTGTTTTTGTCAGTAAAGGCCTCTTTCAACGTTGACTGGCAGTGAGTCCAGCTTCAGCAGGCTGTTTCCACCAGCTCTCCCGATTACTGACACACCACAGATTTCTTCCCAGTTCTTGCTTCACTTCATTTGATGACAGGCTACGATCCATGTGAGAAATTATATTTAAAATCATATCTTGTTTGACAGTAGACGTCCTTTCCAAATGTTCAAATATGCGTGAAATCTTATGAGACTTAACTGTTAAGGTCATCAGTCCCTAAGCTTACACACTGCTTAGCGCCGGCCGGTGTGGCCGAGCGGTTCTAGGCGCTTCAGTCCGGAACCGAGCGACCGCTACGGTCGCAGGTTTGAATCCTGCCTCGGGCATGGATGTGTGTGACGTCCATAGGTTAGTTAGGTTTAAGTAGTTCTAAGTTCTACGGGACTGATGACCTCAGATGTTGAGTCCCATAGTGCTCAGAGCCATTTTACACACTACCTAACCTAAATTATCCTAAGGACAAATACACACATTCATGCCCGAGGAAGAACTCGAACCTCCGCCGGGACCAGCCGCACAGTCCATGACTGCAGCGCCTTCGACCGCTCGGCTAATCCTGCGCGGCAACGCCCTTTCCCACTTCCTTTCTTCCAATCAACATTCCCTTCCTCCCCGTATTTACAGTAACCTCGAAATAGCAGACTGATTGAAACCTATCGTATAGGATATCTGTCTTGTGCTGAGACCAGCTGACGCATAAGCAAGTATAACTGCTTTCTTCTTTGTGGTTAATTCGAATGACCTGTCCATCTTTCCACTTCAGTGTGTCAACACAAAAAGAGTGTATGAACCCAGCTTCATTGTAGATAACAACAGTGGCAACAAGGAGTTGGATATTGTTGGACAAATGTGTTAGGAAGTGAAACAGTAAAGGCAAGAAACATATTTTGCCGCGCGGGGTAGCCATGTGGTCTGCGGCGCCTTCCCACGGTTCGGGCGGCTCCCCCCGTCGGAGGTTCGAGTCCTCCCTTGGGCATGGGTGTGTGTGTGTTGTCCTTAGCATAAGTTCGTTTTTAGTTAGATTAAGTAGTGCGTAAGCCTAGGGACCGATGACCTCAGCAGTTTCGTCCCATAGAACTTACCTCAAATTTCCAATTTTCCGTAACATTTAACAAGAATGGACTGGCGTAAACTGAAGTAAACAGTCGCCAAAGACCAGATTGTGAAGTGGTAATTGGCGATGCAATAAATAATTCCACCAGTGAACTTTATGGGCGATTTTTGCTTGGCGCTGTTTGGTGCTAACTGAGAGAGCGGGCCAGCATACGGTTGGCGGTTGCTCTGTACAGGGCCTCGGTAGCGACCGGCGAGCAGCGGTTTGTGGACCAGTCGGCCAGCGCCCACGCTGCCCGCATTGCCGAATGAGTTATGCGAGGAGTGCGTGAGTTTCAAGGTGAGCATTCGCACTCCTGACAGACGTTTCCCTAAGTCTGTAACGCCGCTGTCCAACAGCGTCACCTTACAGAGTTAAGACGATAAAGTCCTCTTTTTTTCTATATGCGAAATACTACACAGTCTTGTCATACCTGTTGTTAATATTGTGCAACCTTAGTGCTCGGCCGCGCGTTGTTGGAATGTCAGATAAATCGCTTTGCACAAAAAACCTGAATGCTGTTTCTAACGCAGAAATTGTGCATGACAGAAATTATGCATATTTTACGCCACCGGACCCTTGTTTAACCGTACAGTGCCTCAAGGGAAAAGGAGCTTAGTATGAAGGAACGATATCGTAGAAATAAAGTCGAAACTGAAGCGCACACACGTGATGCTCCTGCTGTCAAATCTCAACTTTATTAGGAAGCGGGTGTTGAGTTTTCTTTATATATATATATATATATATATATATATATATATATATATATATATATATATATATGACAAAACCCTCAACACAACGCACATCGTCTTTGTCTATAATACATCTCCAATATGTACAAAACCATGCACCCAGCCTAGCACAATGTAGTTTAGTTCTGAAATATTTCTGCGTATAACGCTGTAACAGTGATAAAATTTTGCTGTAGTATGTTCACGATGCGCCTGCATTAAATTCATAACTGTGTTACACTATACTGGATGACTAAAAGCTAGCGATCTACCCTGGCTTCGTAAGCGTTGGACTAAGTATCTGCAGCGGGCACACTTGTTGATGATACGTAGTGAAATACGCAAGCCTACCTCGTAAATCAATCTGTCTATTAGTGAAAACCGTATCAAAATCTGTACAATAGTTCTTGACATTAGCCGTAACATTGAGACAGATAATCGCGGTGCCGGATATTAGTTTATGATATGTATAGATTAAGGTATATTTGTAATAACATACGAGTACATACTCGTTTTCTAGTATCCTCGTAAGTTTCGAATTGCGACGATGCAGGCTGTCAGGAATACAATGCAATAAAATATCAGGCAGGCTGCATTAAAACCTAAACATTTTATACTATGAAATTTATTCGCAATTGTAGGATCTTTCTGACATTATCTGCATTAGGTTGAAAATATTACTTATTGGTGGCACATGAAAATTTGTGCCGGATCGGGGCTCGAATACGGATTTCCCGCTTGCTGCGAGCGGTAGCCTCAGCAGCTTCGGCTATCCGAACACGCTTTCAGGATCAACGCAAACTTCCACGTCATACAGTCTACGCCCCATCGCTCGCAACTTTACTCGGGATTCCCGCCACAGGGTTTCAAGGAGACAAAAGTATTCAACTTTAGAATTACGATCGTCATTTTACTTGTAGGGGCTTTAAATACTAATTTTTAAGAATACGGACAAATTTTTTAAGATTAGTACAGCTGCAAGATTGTTTCCAATGTCCGTTTCTTCAGACATAATGAAAAATAACTGTAAATTATTGTGACCCAGTTCCTGTTGTTTAGTAACATGTAGCCGGCCGGAGTGGCCGAGCGGCTCTAGGCGCTTCAGTCTGGAACCGCGTGAGCGCTACGGTCGCAGGTTCGAATCGTGCCGAGGGCATGGATGTGTGTGATGTCCTTAGGTTAGTTAGGTTTGAGTAGTTCTAAGTTCTAGGGGACTAAGGACCTCAGAAGTTGAGTCCCATAGTGCTCAGAGCCATTTAGTAACATGTACAGTTGCTGATGAACCTGGATGTGATTAGTGCTAGTGTAATGTGTAATTAATTTTATTATTATTTTTTACTATCTGACGTTTCCAAAGAACGGTGGAATTTTTATGGATTGCAATGATCCATGTCACCAGACCACAATTTTTCGCGACTGGTTTGACGAACGCTCTGGACAATTCGGCCGAATGATTTGGTCACTCACATCAACTGACATGAATACCATCGAAGATTTATGGGATATAATTGAGAGAGAAAAAAAAAACTCTGTGTTCTGCCTTACGGCAGGTCTTGTCATGGGGAAACCTCGTTAGAGAAGTCCACCGCATGAGCGCCTAGGGAAGTGATTCCAGTGATGGTTTCCCGGTGCCTTCCACTGATGATGATGAAATGATAATGAGGCCAACACAACACCCAGTCTCTGAGCGGAGAAAATCTCTGATCCAGGCGGGAATCAAACCTAGGCCCCTTGGCGTGACACACCGCCGCGCTGGCCATTTTTTTTTTTACCACTCAGCTATCGGGGCATACTATAATCGAGAGGACAGGTCGTAAACAACATCCTCCAACGGCAATAGTTTCGCAGATATGGACGCCTATAGAGGCTACTGGCGCAATAATTCCGCAGGGGACTTCCAACGACTTGTTGAGTCTGTGCCACGCGGTGCAAAAATAGGTCGTTCACGATATTACGAGGTATCCCAGTGTACAGCTGCTGTCGTACCGTATTCCTAATTTTTCAATAGATTTCTGGGTCTGAGGTAGGTTGGGAACCTCTGATCCAGCAAGACAGAATGTCCAGTTTACGGTGTCAAAACCGAGAGAGTAGTGGCATCGATCCGTCTGGCTCGCTGACAGGAATAACGCGCAGGTAGCGATCTGAGTGGCGCGGCGTAGAGTGAGAGAGAGAGAGAGAGAGAGAGAGAGAGAGAGAGAGGGAGGGGGAGTGAGAGAAAGGCGACCACGAGGCGCCTATACATAGCGCGGCTATCACTAAAATTATCTCAAAGGCTGAGTTCGGCGACCTGCGTGTAGCGGACAGCGGGGACAGGTCGCCCCGCTGCTGTTATATACGGCCTGCTTGAACAGCTGCTAAAGCCGCGAACCACAACAGACATAATTCACGCTGCTGCCGTCCCTCCTCACAGGCAAATCCGCGGTTTTTTCCCGCCGCGGCCGTTTATTTCTGCCGTGTCCCGGCTCATTTGTCTGTCCTCTTTTTGTCCCGCCGCGGCCGCCGGCACTGTCTGAAGTCTGCGGCTCCTCCCTCGCCTTGTTTTCTCCGAGGGAGATCACACGGCGGCTAGCGGCTACCCCTGGGGGCTAAAGACGTCTTCTGTGTTGCTGTTGTCACTCGCATCGTCTTTGGCAACTATAGGGTTCCGGTCTACCAGTGAGAATGCGTTTCTCTCGCTGAAGGCATTAACGTTTCTTCATAGCGAACGAGAATTGTCCAACTTTGCCGTGCAATCGTGAAGCTCATCAGGAGAGAGTAGGGAGGAAGGTTTAGGGTTTAACGTCCCATCGACAGCGCGGTGATCAGAGACAGAGCATAAGATCGGATTACCAGAGATTGGGGAAGGAAAACAGCCTTGCCCTTTCCCACCCTGGCATTTTCCTGTAATGATTTAGGGAAATCACGGAAAACCGAAATATCGGTGGCCGGACGGGGATTTGAACCGTCGCCCCGAAAGCGAGTCCAGCCGTGTTTGAAATTAGAAGTGAAAGGAATAATGAGAGAGGAAAAGACTGAAACGAAAGTAACAATTGTTGCTGGGAAAGAAGAGAAGTTCAATAGAGAACTCTGTAGTAACGGGCAGTTGCAGTAGAAGGTGGACCATTAGCTGTCTTTTGAAATTTGAAGGGATTTAAATTTCTATAATAGTTTGAGGAAGGTTGTTCAAAATTGGGTTCCTTATATATATATATATATATATATATATATATATATATATATATATATATATATATATATTATTATTATTATTATTATTATTATTAGCGAATGTCCCCATGGGAGAACGATAAGCAGGTGATTAACATTTCTTAATGTTCTTCTTATTTCCCCAGTATTTCTTCATTGCCTCCCCAAAGGCCTTCTTCCTTTCTTCGGTCCACTTTGGTCGGACAGGTTTAGATTCCGTCTCTGGAGTAAACTTCCACTTGTCGATTTTTCTTCTGAATGTATCCCGGTCTGATGTGTTTGTTATGTCAATTTTTGCCTTTTTCAAATCCTTCTTAACTTCAGTTACCCAGGGTATTGTTGCCTTAAGTGATGTCATATAGTCCAATAGATGTTTAGTTAACCTGTTTCCAGGTAATCTGTCTATATGTCCATAAAACTTCATCCGCCTCTTCCTGATATCTGCCTCGATGTTTGATATTTTTTCGGTTGTCTCGGTAGTCTGCAGCCTGTATCCATCTTGTGTGTATTGTGGTCCTAGGATTTTTCTAATAATTTTTCTCTCTACTTTCTTAATTTCGTGTAAATCTAATTTTCTATTCAGGGAGAGTGTTTCACTTGCATATGTGACTGTTGGTTTGATGACTGTGTTGTAGTGTCTGATTTTAGTGCCTTTTGATAGACATTTCTTGTTATATATATTTTGAATAAGTCCGAATGCTTTCTTGATTTTCTGTAATCGGTTTTTTTGTGCTATTTTCTCAAGTCCTGTTGGTTCAATAACTTCACCGAGATACTTAAAGTGCTTGACTCTAGTTATTTCACCATACTTTGTTTTTAGTTTCGAAATATCTAATTTTGAGCAGATGAATTCTGTCTTCTCAAAGGAGATTTGCAGGCCAACCTTCTCAGCACATTCTTTAAGTGTCTCAATTTGTTTTACTGCTGTTTCTTCACTGTCAGTTATAATTGCCAAGTCATCTGCAAACGCTAAATAAGGGATGTTCAATTTTCCTTTACCTCTTCCTAGTTCAATTGGCTTCCAAAAGCTTTGTTTCCTTAGTGTTACTTCCCACTCTTTCATAACTTTGTCCAAAACTATATTGAATAATAGTGGTGAGATCCCATCTCCTTGTCTTACTCCTGTTTTAATTGAGAATGGTTCCGAAATTTCCCCTCTGAATTTAATTTTTGATTTGGTTTCTGTTAGTGTTTGTTCAATTAGTTTTCGGGTTTTAGTGTCTAGGCCTCGTTCTTCGAGAATGTGACATAGAGACTGTCTGTCTATGGAATCGTATGCCTTTTTGAAATCAACGAATGTGCAGATTATTGGTTTTGACCTGATTGCTTTAATCTTTAAAATAGTTTTAAGGTTGAATATCTGTTCCGGGCATGATCTATTAGGACGAAAGCCTGCTTGGTAGTCTGAAATTGTATGTTCTAGTTGTTCTTGTGCCCTCTTTAGGAGACATGCAGATAGAATTTTGTAGGTAACTGGTAAAAGTGAAATGCCTCTGTAGTTGTTTACGTCTGATCTTTCTCCCTTTTTGTGCAATGGGTGAATTAGTGCACACTTCCACTCCTCTGGGATATTTTCTGTCTGCCAAATTTCTTTGATGATGCTAGTGATCTCTTTTAACGAATTTGGACCAAGGTTTTTCAGTAGTTCAGCTACAATTCCATCTTCTCCCGATGATTTATTATTTTTGAGTTTTCTAATGTGACTATAAATTTCTTCTTGAGATGGTGGTAGTGAAGTCTCATTCGTGTGTTCTGGTTGTAATCTGGGGAATCTTGTACTTGGTTGTGGGCAATTTAGGAGTTGTGAGAAATATTTAGCTAGTTCTTGGCAATTTTCTTTGTTAGTTAGTGCCAATTTTCCATTCTGTTTCCGGAAGCAGAGATTTTGTGGAGTGTATCCTTTGATTTGATTTGCGAATATTTTATAAAAATCTTGAGTGTTGTGGTTCTTAAAGTTTTCTTCAATTGTGTTTAGCTGTTCATTAAGGTATTTTCTTTTAGTTTGTCTAAGTATTTTAGCTGTTTGTTTTCTCACTTAGAAAAATGTTTGTTGTGTGGTTTCTGATTTGTCACAATTGTAATTTAAAAAGGCTTGTTGTCTCTCTTCTAATGCGTTATCACAATTCGAATTCCACCATGGATGCTTGGATATTTTCTTTAACGGAATCAAATCTCTTGCTTTCTGTATAATTTTCGTTCGGAAATCTTTCCAGTTGTTTGTTGGTTGTTTATCCCATGCTTCTGTAATTTCTGATTCCTTGATATTTTTCAAGTCAAATTTGGGAATTAGTGGTGATTTCCTTTGGCGTTTCCTTTTTGGAGTGAATTTAATTTTAACTCTGGTAAGGTAGTGGTCAGAATCTATATTTGCCCCTCTGCGGACTTGAACGTCGTGTATTTCTTTCTGGAAGTCATAGGAGATCGCAACATGGTCTATTTGAAATTCACCAAGCTGAAGGTTTGGTGCTCTCCATGTTTTTTGTTTCTTGGGGTCTTTTCGAAGTGATGTTGTCACGATTTTTAGGTTGTTTTGCTGACATAACTCGATGAGTCTCATGCCGTTCTTGTTTGTGAATTTGTGTGCAGGGTAATTACCGACTGTTTTTTTATATTTCCTCTCTTTGCCAATTTGCGCGTTGAAATCCCCTAGAAGAATTTTTACATCCTCCTTTGGAATTTTGGACATTTCAGTTTCGAGTTTTTCCCAAAATTTTTCTGTCTTCTCCGGTTCTTTTTTGTTGGCAATGTTGGTAGGTGCATGAACATTAATAAATGTATATATTTTGTTGGTGTGCTTGATTCGCATGGTCATTAGTCTGTTACTGATTTGATTCATGTCTATAACAGAGTCAAGGGTGTCCTTATTTACAATAAAAGCCATGCCAAATATTGCAGCTCCTTTGCCAATTTTCTTGTCTGTTTTACTTTTAAAGATACGGTAATTGTTGTAGTCTATTGTTTCTGAATCAGTGAATCTGGTCTCTTGGAGAGCAAGGATTTGAATTTTCTGTTTGTTGAGTTCTGTTGTAAGATTATGAAGTTTGCCTGTCTGAATTAGTGTCTGAATGTTAAAAGTGCCAATAAATGTATGGGACTTTCGTGGACGTTTACTAGAGAACTCCGACTTTCTCTGTCGTACGAGCCCAAGCTCCCCAGAATCCGATAGCTTGGTTGTCGCCACAGGGCGAGTGGATTGGCCACCTGGGGTAATATTAATTTTACTTGTACGAATCATACTGCTTGTAATTAAGTTCCAGCTAATGCTGGGTAGTTAGAACCAGGGATTGTTAGTTCCTGGAGCTTGGTGTTCAGCCGCACCTCACATGGTGAACAGACGCTGGCCAGAGTCCATATATATATATATATATATATATATATATATATATATATATATATATATATATATATATATATATATATTAAAAAAAACGATTTAGAGAACATGGCAGGATTGTGTAGTGATACAAACAGGATTTTACTTTGTTGAGAACGAGTATTTCTGTTGCGTTGTTCACATAGTAGTGTAAGGGTTGAAGATGAGTAGGAAGAAGTGCCATGATTGTGAAGAAGACATAGAAAACACAGGGTATGATAATTTTTACTTTTGTCGGCATGTAGCCATGATCATTGTTCATAGGAAGGAGTGATATTGTCGAAACAGCGTGCATCGCAAATGTTTCGTACACAAGCATTCATCGCTAGTTTCAGCGGACATTAGCTCTAACATGAAAGACTGTAGGGAATAGAATCACCATAATAAGGAGGGAGGTATTAGTGACTGTACGAGTTTTTTTTTAAAGTCGAGAGAAAATACCTTTTCATATTTCTGTTGTAAATGAAGTAATGCTGACACCTTTTTACAGACCGCAGATGTGTATTCAGTCAAGTCTAAGTGATGGTCCTGGATTTTCCTCATATTCTATGCAGAAGAAGAAAAAGTTATTTCTGTGCTGTTAACGATTAAGGGTGGAAAAGATTCTCCAAACTGAGGAGAAATAAGTTTTCTGTGAGCGACTAAGATTTCTTGCGTTTTAGATGGGTTGAGTTTCAAACCTACGTTCTGCTCGCATTCTGATAAGCCAACTAAGACAGCACTTAAGTTCTGGATGGCTGTGTGCAGATTCGCTGGGTTTGCACTTGGGCACAACTGAAGGTCATCAGCGTACAAATGATATTTGCAGTCCGAGTTAATAGTCGACACATCATTAACATGCAATGAGAAAAGTAATGGGCTCCATGCTAATCATTGCGGGATGCCTCATACCCGATACTTCGTTCCTCCATTGTGACCTCTTTGTGTCGGTCATTATACACTGTTTCCAGAATGAGATTTTCACTCTGCAGCGGAGTGTGCGCTGATATGATACTTCCTATCAGATTAAAACTGTGTGCCCGACAGAGACTCGAACTCGGGACTTTTGCCTTTCGCGATCAAGTGCTCTAGTGGTAGAACACTTGCCTGCGAAAGGCAAAGGTCCCGAGTTCGAGTCTCGGTCCGGCACACAGTTTTAATCTGATAGGAAGTATCATTACACACTGTTGGTTGCATGTAAGGTATGAGTGGAACAATTGAATATTACTAGTGTTCGTGAATGCAGTCTCGACCAGTTTTCGAGGAACAGCGTGAGGAAAACTGTATACAGTAGACACCAGGGACGTACCTCACAAAAGGCCATTGCTCACAGCGGCAAACAAGCTGCCCGTGTTCGTTGGGTCAAACAACACAGAAACTGGGAAGTAGGAAATTGAAGGTGCGTATTGTGGTACGATGAATCACTATTTTACCTCTTTTCAAATGATGCTAGATGCCGAAGGCACCAACAGCCCTGTGAAGTGTTTAACCCACAGTGTGTGGAGGAACTATCTCAGGCTGGAGATGGACCTGGAAAGCCATAGGGATGTTTTTGAATACCGTGACTTGCTCCAACTGTTCAGATTACCATGAACGTGAACCACGTTATTAATTTAAACATTTGCGGTGAAAAATGTTGCTGTTTCTTCTACATCTTCAACATCTGACACATTTGTGTCTTCCAAGAACACAACAGCCATGTTCACAGGGCTGCTTGCATAGATTCCTGATTTGACGAACACTCTGTGACCCTATCACATCTCGACTAACCTAACACATAATCCAATCTTCGCCATGTAGAAAATGTGTGGGAGTATGAGGGACAACAGGTGAAACGTAGAAATGAACATCCCTGCAGTTCAGTAACTGTATCGGATCTAATCATCAGTCAGTGGCTTCAGCTGGATATGGCATGCCTGAAGAAACTTGTGGAGTCTCTTCCTAGACGAAATGAGGCAGTATTACAAGGTATCAGCGTGATGTCTCCTGGCGGTTACTGTCGGGTGTGCTTAAATGAATCGAACCAAACATTCAAGGAAAACTCTGAACAGATATGTGTAGCAGTTTTGTAAAGGAGCCGTAGTAGAGTTCGTTGCATGGCAGTTAATAAGGCAAGTCTTGACTGTGCAGTGCGTAAAACTATGTAGCTGCCATTGCGCTTCCTTCCTTCTGTAGCAGCGACAGCCACGATGTGGCAAACTGCACACAGTCTGAATGTGCGGACCGCTTGCAAGTCGAGTCCTGGACTGTCTGGGCTTTGCTCGGTCCTTCTCGGAAGTATCTGGCACACAGCAACATTTCAGTTAATATTGGGGTGTGGCGTTTTTCGGTCGGCACAACTCTCTCCAGATCGGCAGAATCGTTGTGTCAGCGCTGTTTACCTTTTGTTAATTGTTCGTTGTATACAAGATGTTCACAGGTTCAGTGGCTATTTGTACAAAAACAGCCAGTCTAGCGATCTACCGTCACAAGCCTTTAAAATAGAACGAGAGCGTCAGAAGGGAGAACGAGAATTCTCAGTATCTATTATGCAATCACAGGTACTGAAAATTTGGTATGAAACGACATTGAAGAACTAATTTAAAGATTTAGTTGACAATGAAAGAGCAGAAAATTATAAAGATCCATAGACAGTATTCATTGTTCCGTAGGTCCCTACATCAAGAAGCACTTTGCGCTAAATCTGCAAGCATGAAGCGCGTGAAGAAGTTGGTGGAATGAGTAGCAAAATTTCAGAAGTAGAACGCATTATTCTTCTGTCAGTTGCTACAATTTTCAGCAGAACTGAACGAAGAGTATGTACTTTATATATTACCGAAAAATACGTTGGTTAAGTGAAGGGGCATATGTAGAACGAATTTTCGATTTAAAACCCGCTGGTGTTGAATGTATCAAGGAAAAAGGAGTGCAGAGACAAAAATAATAAAATATTAAATGTACTGCACACCTTTCATTTTTAATGGGCTCGACTGCACACTGCCCATAGTAAGACATTGCAAGGCGGGAAACAACTTATTTTTGATTTGGTGGGAATGGATTAAAAAATATAAAAATGCAGCATTGTGGAAGGGACAAATTCTGACAAATACGTCACACACTTCCCTAAGCTCAGTGGTGTTAAAGGAAGAATTCATTGTGGCCTTGAAAGATTACCTAAAAGTTTTGAGGACACTGCCCATCTTACATAAGTCTTTGAGCTGTTTTCGAGACCGTTGTCAGTTTCAGTTGAAAGTGCCCCTGTGAATACACAGATGTAACTGACTGATCTGCAGTGTAATTCCCATTTTGAAGACAGGTCGTCTTCATGTCAAAACTGTCCAAGGCATCTACATTCTTTTCCTCAGGTACACTTTCCACGTCTGTAGAATGAGGGTGCAAAAATGTTACACTATATCGACTAACATACATGTGTGTGAAAGACGTTTTCTGTTATTATGAAGCTAAATAAGTCATAATTATGTGACAACTTGAGTGCGAAAATCTGTGAAATTTTCAGTGTCTGTGTGTATGCTGACAGTTTGTACCAGGTGAAAATTTTGTTACGTTTGTAGAACGCCAGAAATAATTAAATAATACTTAAAATTTGTTTTGTTTGTTATCTGTGTTGCTAAGAAATGCGAGGTATAAAACCAAAGTCAATGCAGTGTGACTGCATTGCCTTTTAAATAACGGCGCGCTCGCTGTTTCCCCATCTTTCCCCTCCTCGCTCACGGACAGCATGCCGTGGCAGTGGGGGAAATGTGAAGTGAGACTGAGTACTATGCCACAGATCACCATCTATCTTACAAGCAGACAAGCCTCCGAACCCTATGTTTCGTGAAGAGTCGTGGGCGTCTAACCATTGAGGTCCTAGTGGTAGTTTCACTGTCCTTCTGCCTCTTCCGACAGTAGCACGTGAACATTCGACCAGTTTTGTCGTTTTCGAGATACTCGTTCACAGGGTCTGCGTTGTAATAATCTTCCCTTTATCAGAGTCGCTTATCTCAGTGGATTTCCCCATTTGCAGCCCAAACGTCCACTAGAGTGGTCCCCGTCGGTGTGTGCTCCGCTTACATACTTTCCTTACGGCGTCACCTGGCTGCAACGCCACCAGGCGTCGTCCAACGTCGCTGTGGGCAATGGCCATAATATTTTGTCTTATCAGTGTACGTAGCAGCGTAGACATCACAAGGAGGGGTCTCTGCGTCGTGGTACCACGCAGTGTCCGAATTCTGAATATGTTTACTCGAATACAGCTCTTGGCATATTGCTGCTCTGCGTTCAAACTACTTCCTCCAGTTAGTAAGAGCCACAAGCGAAAACATGCTGCAAAGTAATGTCCTGGTGATATACATACTGTGATGTAGCTCACTGTATGCCTTAGTGTTTCAAAACATATCACGTTCAAGGCAAATCATCCCTAAGAAAGCCATGTAGAAAATTTTTTTTCAGAAAAAGATCATGGTTCAGTAAAATTGTTTGCAAATCTGCTAGTTTTGTCATATCATAATGCATCTTCTACGGAGAGTAAAAGCAAGCTTTAATCGTTTCATATGATGCTTCACATGAGTTTATTCCATTTATTGTTACATGTTAGGGCCGGCCGCTGTGGCCGTGCGGTTCTAGGCGCTACAGTCCGGAACCGCGGGACTGCTACGGTCGCAGGTTCGAATCCTGCCTCGGGCATGGATGTGTGTGATGTCCTTAGGTTAGTTAGGTTTAAGTAGTTCTAAGCTCTAGGGGACTGATGAGCTAAGATGTTAAGTCCCATAGTGCTTAGAGCCATTTGAACCATTTGTTACATGTTATGATCGTCAGAAAATTTGTTAACAGCAACCGTACAGCTGTCGCAACCACGGCGCCTGAGGCCCATTCTGTGAACTATTATCGCAGACCTTATGTTCCTCATTTCAGAATGTTACTAGGAGCTTTGTCACATAGTCGTTTATTTATGTAGACTTTTACACAATCACGTTACTTACATATCCAAATAGGTGTCCTGAACCGCAGCTCCTGTATTCAGGCATTTGAAGTAACAATAGCATTGGTGCCGGTTGGCGACAGACCAAGGAATGTGTGGTGGAGGCGGCATTCGTGGGAGATTTAATTTTGTCGTCGCCAAGGACACTGATGACGCAGAAACGGTGAAATGTAGAGTCTGTTGTCTTGCATTTCTTACTGCTGCTCCCGAAATGCATCTTTCGCAACCCTTATTCGTGTTCGTATGCTCACATCGACGCACAGTGGTTTTTAAATAAATCTCAGCATCCTGAAGAGAATCCCTAATTTTACTGGCCTATAAGGAAACTGAGCAGAACACACGAGCCTCTTTATTGTTCTGTAATTCTTTTGCCTTAATTAAGAGATGGAGCGAGTTGTCACAGTGGTAGGATGAGCTCCTGGCAGTTCAGGTTCAAAACTCCACCGGGCCATCAACAGCTATGCCTTCTCTGGTCTCTGTACATAATTTCGGGTGAATTCTACGATGTTTCTCGTGAAGAGGCCGCGGCTGATTTTCTGTCCCAGTCTTCTCCAGTCCGAGTTTGCGCCAAGTAGCTAACGACGAATTTGTCGTCGGGATATTAACTCTAATCTCGCAAGGTGCCAGCGCCAGAAGACTATACCTACATGCAGGAAGACTTACACAGGATCTACGATTGACGCAGGGACTGGCTGCTGATTTTGAACGGATATAAACGTTACTTATTGCTATAAGTGGCGGAATGACCACCAATTACCCATCGATTACGCAACTCGCGATAATTTACTGGAAAAAGAAAAAAACCGTAAAATGTCTTGGAGTATAGTCTGAGGCTACCTAATGTGGAATGGCCACATAAAAGAACTAGAAGGAGTAGCTAGACTGAGATTCAGTGGGAGATTGTTACAAAAATACAGACATCAAAAAAAGTTTTGCATCACCCCGGTTCCCAGAACTGAAGATAGACGTTGACTGTGGATATTGTATCACAGACACAGTCCCTTTGACTGTTCAGAGATGTCACTAAACCCGCCCAAAGATGTAAACAACCATGCATGAGCCGGCCGCAGTGGTCGAGCGGTTATAGGCTCTTCAGTCCGGAACCGCGTTGCTGCTGTGGTCGCAGGTTCGAATCCTGCCTCGAGCATGGATGTGTGTGATGTCCTTAGGTTAGTTAGGTTTAAGTAGTTCTAAGTCTAAAAATGGCTCTGAGCACTATGGGACTCAACTTCTGAGGTCATCAGTCCCCTAGAACTTAGAACTACTTAAACCTAACTAACCTAAGGATATCACAAACATCCATGCCCGAGGCAGGATTCGAACCTGCGACCGTAGCGGTCTCGCGGCTCCAGATTGTAACGCCTAGAACTGCACGGCCACTCCGGCCGGTTTCTAAGTGTAGGGGACCGATGACCTTAGATGTTAAGTCCCATAGTGCTTGGAGCCATTTGAACCATGCATGAGCAGCGCCTATTAGACGGAGGGGGTCCGACAGCCGATCAGTTCCAGTCGTCCACTAGGAAGGAGGTACACGGCTCGTGTTGTCTGTAGTTCAACCAAAACTAGACAGTCAATACCGCGGTTCGGTCACGTAAGCATTGTTACTTTGTGCCAGGAAGGGCTCTCTATAAAGGAAGTGTCCAGGCGACTCGGAGTGAACCAAAGCGAAGTGCACCTTGGAAGACACGGCTGCAACAAGGGAAGTAGCCACGATGTTTTAATTTTATTATCAGTTTTATTGTGCTTGGTGCATGTTCCATTTTAGCGAGTTTTAACTGGTTCTTTTACTTTTTATTATTCTGATGATGGAAACTTGACTTCCGAAACGCGTCAATCTTAGTGTTTTACACTATAAACAAGTGGTTGAGACGATATAGTTTTTAACATTGACATTCACAACCACGACCTCTCTTCCAGTATGGATAAAATGAAAGCGAAGTTGTTCGGACATGGAGGAGAACTGTGGATGGCATGAATCGCTCAGGCCGCCCAAGGGCTGCTACTGCAGTGGATGACCGCTACCTACGGATTATGGCTCGGAGGAACCCTGACAGCAACGCCACCATGTTGCATAATGCTTTTCGTGCAGCCACAGGACGTCGTGTTACGATTCAGACTGAGGGCAATAGGCTGCATAATGCGCAACTTCACTCCCGGAGGTCCATTTTCCAACCACGGCACCATGCAGCGCGGTACAGATGGGCCCAACAACATGCCGAATGGACTGCTAAGGATTAGCATCATATTCTCTTCGCCGATGAGTGTCGCAAATGCCTTCAACCATACATTGTTTGGAGGCAAGCTGGTCAGGCTGAACCCCTTAGACACACTGTCCAGCGAGTGCAGCAAGGTGAAGTTTCCCTGCTGTTTTGGGGTGGCATTATGTGCGGCCGACGTACTCCGCTGTTGGTCATGGAAGGCGCATTAACGGCTGTACGATAAATGAGTGCCATCCTCCGACCGATAGTACAATCATATCGGCAGCATACTGGCGAGGCATTCGTCTTCATTGTCGATAATTCGCCCCTCCATCGTGCACATCTTGTGAATGACTTCCTTCAGGATAACGACATCGCCCGACTAGAGTGGTCAGCATGTTCTCCAGACATGAATCCTATCGAACATGCTTGGGATAGACTGAGAAGGGCTGTTTATGGGCGACGTGACCCACCAACCACTCTGAGGGATCTACGCCAAATCGCCGTTGAAGGGTGGGACAATCTGGACCAACAGTGCCTTGATGAACTTGTGGATAGTATACGACAACGAATACGGGCATTCGTCAATGCAAGAGGACGTGCTACTGGGTATTAGAGGTACTGGTGTGTACAGCAATCTAGATCACTGCCTCTGAAGGTCTCACTGTATTGCGGTACAACATGCAATGTGTGGTTTTCATGAGCAATAAAAAAGGGCTTAAATGATGTTTATGGTGAACTTTGTTCCCATTTTCTGTACAGGTTCCGGAACTCTCGGAACTGAGGTGATACAAAACTTTTTTTGATGTGTGTACAATTCCTGGCGAAAGAAGTCTTACAAATCTCGTTCGATCGATTTTCAGATATTATCCGTCAGACCAAGATCCTTATCATGACGGATTATTACAAGAGGCATTAGAGCTCATACGGACACATACCGACAGTCGTTCTTCACACGCTACATTTGCGAATTGAACAGGGAAGGGAAAAATTGGTAAGAGGTAATTGTACATGGCCCACTCACACTAATGTGATCACCCGTCAAAAGCTGTCGCAGCGCGGATGTACAAGAAAAGATCCTTGAGCAGCTGGAAGTTACTGACCGGGATGTGGAGCCATGCCGACTCCAGTGCTGTGGCCAGGAGCGCTAGGTTTCTCTGTTGAGAATCCATGACACTAGCTGGCTGATCGAAGTGGTCCCACAGATTCTCGATTGCGATTAAATTCGGGGAGTCTATTGGCCAGAGGGGACCATTCGACTCATCCTGGTCTTGTTCGAACCACGCACATAGTACTAATCGGCATGGTCCCCAAGGATAGATACGTATTTTTGTTGATCCATTGCACCTTCCAGACGAGATCACCCAGGGAATGCCATGCCATAAAGCGTTCCCCAGACCATAACTATCCTTCCTCCGGCCGGAGCCCTTCCGTCGATTGTTGCAGCAACGTACACTGCAACGGCCATCTGTCCGATGGAACATGAGACATGATTCATCTGAAAAGGCCACCTGTTACCACTGAGTGTCGAGTTGCGGTATTGGCGTGTAAATTCCAGCCTTCGTCGCCAGTGAACAGTATGAACCAGCTGTCTATTACGGAACTCCGTAAGGAGCAACGTTCCCTGAACGGTCGTTTTGGAGATACCATTGATAGCCCCTTGATTTATCTGGGCTGTCAGTTGCTCAACAGCTGCTCGTCTATTCACTCGTACACATTCTGCAGCCATCGTTCACGTCGTGGTGCACACAGATACCTCGGAGCCTGGTCTGGATACCGCAGTTTTGCCGTGCACGGTGTCATTTAACCACGGCGGGACGTGAACAGCTTACAAACTTAGCTGTTTCGGAAATGCTTACACCCATGGCCCGAAATCCAATGATCATGCCCCTTTGGGCGTCAGATAAGTTGTTCCGTTTCCACATTACGACATCGACTGCACTGTTTTCCGCGTCTCTCCGAGAGTGGACAGAGTAGTTCATAGAAGTAGCCTCAGCTAAACGCCATTAAGTGGTTTGCGGAGTATAGTTGTTGATGGAGATGACTTAGTCGTTGTCGAGACGTTAATAGTAATTTTATACTCTCGGATGCAGAGAGCACTATTTTTCTATTATGATGGCACAGTTTTAGTTCAATGAAAAATCTTGCCGCTCATTTACAGGGCTACTCTCTTATTCCCCAACTGCGCTTCAGTTTGTAGGCTAATGTATGCATTTCATCTGCTAAACATTGAAAACCAAACCAATCTGTTTGTTCACAAATTTGTTTCTGTTCATGCTGCTGCATGCTGTTAAGCCAAAACATTATTGCCACCGCTCAGTGACGTTGGATGCCGCCTGGTGGCGTTACGGGCACGTGATGCAGTAACAAACGTTTGTAAGTCGTGTAGATACGGATGCGAGATGACCCTACCGAAGATATGGGCTCCAAACGGGGAAATCCATTGAGATAAGCGACTTTGGCAAATGGTAGATTATTATTATGCAGGGCCTGTGAACGAATATCTCGAAAACTACCAAAAGTGGTCGAATGTTCACGTTCTGTTGTCGTGAGCACGTACGGTAAGAGGCAGAAGGACAGTGAAAGTACCACTAGACGTTAAATGGTTGAACGTCCACGACTCTTCACAGATCGTGGGTTCGGAGGCTTGTCTGCTCTGTAAAGTAGGATAGATGGTGATCTATGGGATCTATGCCAAAAGAGCACAATGCTGGTACACGCACAAGTGTTTCGGAGCACACGGTTCATCGTACATTGTTGAACATGGAGCAGACCACCCCTACGTATTCACATGTTGACATAACAACATCAACTACGATTCTAATGGGAACGGGACCGTCGGAATTCGACCATCGATCAATGGAAACATGTCGGCTCTTTGGGTGAATCACATTTTTGCTACACTATTTCGATGGTCGTCTCCACAAACACCGTCACCGAGGTGAAAGGCGGTTCAGAACGTGCAGCACGCCGCGGACGCAGGCAGGTGCGAGCAATATTATACTATGGAAACATTCTCCTGCTCTTGCATGGGACCTGTGGTAGTAATCGAAGACACGCTGACAGTTGTGAATCACCTGTATCCCTTCATGCTAGATGTCTTCCGATATAGTGATGTAACCTGCAGCAATATAATTGTCCGTGTCGCGGAGCCAAAGCCACGCTACAGTGGTTTGAGGATCATTGTAGTGCATTCACGTTGTCTCGGGGTCCAAATTCTCCTGATGTAAATCCTATGGAACCCATCTGGGTCGATATTGGGCGACCTCCCTGCATACGCAAATCTGCGGCCCGTTATTTATGCGAATTATATAACCTGAGCATAGACATCTAATGCCACATACCTCCACAAACCTACCAACAAACTGTCGGATCCCTGACATGTAGAACCAGTGACGTATTTCGTCCCAAAGGCTGACAAACAAGCAGTTAAGCACGTGGTCATAATGTTTTGGCCCATTAGTGTACGTACTCATGGTTACCAATTCCATTGTTACTGATATTTGTCTTTGTCTGTTTTTCAGGTGAGTGTCTGCTCTCTGTTCTAGAAGCTACATAGATGCAATAATGATATGTAAGTACTCATACTGATAAAGGAGTTTCTGTATATCAAAATTGTCTTGTTCGTGTGTTTAATTTTATCCTGTTTCGTAACTGTTAGGAGATACACGAAATCAATGAAAAGAATGTGTACTTTTAATTCAAGTGTTCCACCTCTGTTTTCGTATCCCTGTATGCATTATATTGCGTTTTCGTGTATGCAGGAAGCGTAGCTAAAAAATCGAATCGCATCAAGATTTCTGGTGTGAAACTGACAGCTATATTCGTCACGTGAGGGTCCTTGAGGTTTGATGGATCAAGTGTGCCTATTAATATGTTGAAATACTAGAACCATGTGATGCAAAGATATACTGTGGCGTAAAATGTGCACGCAGCACACATAAGACAACCATCTCAGCTGGGCCAGTCATTGATAAAACTTGTACGCCTGAGGTAAAAATGTACCAAGTGCCGAGTCAGCAAATTACAATGCTTACAAATTACATGGTTAATTATTCACATGGATGTGCTAAAATGCCGAGAAGCGAAGACTTCAAGTTAAAATTCCTCTGGCAGTGCAGGTGTGAAATGAGTGGTGTTTCCATAAGTTATAGAGATTGAAACTCTCGTGTCGGTTGAGCAGTTTGTCTGCCAGTTATACTCACACAGCTTTCTTGAACACTAAGCTAGAAACTGGTGTGGCTATGGACAGTATCTTGACATTCCCATAATCCGTGGAAATAGTCTACAACTAGGCCATCCACGGCGTGCCAAGCTGCATGCGAGCCGGGTTGCGTGGGCCACGCGCAGACCCAGGCACGACAAATTGAAATTCCGATATTAGTCGCAATCGTCCATTGAAGTAAGTTCAGTGGTGACAAGTGGAAATTTATTCTGGACAGGGACTCGAACCCGAATTTCCCGCTTTAGGCGAGCGGTTGCCTTAACCGCTTTGGCTACCTGATCGCGCTCCACGTCCGACACAAATTCTCAACTTGTCGCACACTACGTACATAGCGTCCCCTGTCCATTACCTTCATTGCTCGCAGCTTTAGGCTGATTTCCGCAAGAGATCTAACGAAGAGTGCACCTGCACTGAATCATTATTGAGTGCCCCAAGGCAATTCGGGTGTGTCCCAAGGAACAAACACTACACATATAAATATATCAGCTTTGACGTCAATTAATAATGATTCGGTGCCGATGCAATCTTCGTTCGACGTTTTGCGGAAATCATCATGAATCTGCGAGTAATGAGAGTAATGGACAGGGGACGCTACGGCGCTACGTATGTAGTGTGCCACAAGTTGGGAATTCGGGTTGGACGGGAAGGTGCTCGGATGGCTGAAGTTTCTGAGGCGACCACTGGCCTAAAGCTGGAAATCCGGGTTCGAGTTCCAGACCGGAACAAATTTTCAGCTGTCTCCACTGAACTTATTTGAATTGCCCGATTACGGCTAATGTCGGAATTTCAGTTTCATCGCTTCCTTTTACGTTTCATTCTTCTTTTCGTGTGAGCATTCGTTCTTTTATAGGCACTATCTGAACACGATGAAAGTTGTCAGTTGGCTGTATGTCACAATTAGGCATTTCTACATCTACATCTATATTTATACTCCGCAAGCCACGCAACGGTGTGTGGCGGAGGGCACTTTACGTGCCAGTGTCATTACCTACCCTTCCTGTTCCAGTCGCGTATAGTTCGCGGGAAGAACGACTGCCGGAAAGCCTCCGTGCGTGCTCGAATCTCTCTAATTTTACATTCGTGATCTCCTCTGGAGGTATTAGTAGGGGAAAGCAATATATTCGATACCTCATCCAGAAACGCACACTCTCGAAACCTGAACAGCAAGCTACACCGCGGTGCAGAGCGCCTCTCTTGCAGAGTCTGCCACTTCAGTTTCCTAAACATCTCCGTAACGCTATCACGCTTATCAAATAACCATGTGACGAAACGCGCCGCTCTTCTTTGGATCTTCTCTATCTCCTCTGTCAACCCGACCTGGTACGGATCCCACACTGATGAGCAATACTCAAGTATAGGTCGAACGAGTGTTTTGTAAGCCACCTTGTTTGTTGATGGACTACATTTTCTAAGGACTCTCCCAATGAATCTCAACCTGGCACCCGCCTTACCAACAATTAATTTTATGTGATCTCTCCACTTCAAATCGTTCCGCACGCCTACTCCCAGATATTCTGCGGAGATAACATCATCTGTTGTACACCATATTAACAAATGTACTGTAGTCATACGGCCTCCACATTACGTTTACGCTTCTGCCTAGTGAAGGCTTTTTCTTTGAGGACAACTACTTCACACACCGCCCACCACGCAAGTACATTACGTCAGAAGAACTCCACTCGACGGCAAGGCGTACCGCAGCGGTGTTTGTACAGGTCGGCCAGTACGCCAAGTCACGCACGTCTCTTCCCACTCACGGCAGCTGGCGTGTTCCTGCAACCGTCCCCCGTCTCCATTCTACGGTTTGCTCCCAGTGGGCGGGCGAGACGTTACACGGGCAATGAACCCTGGGCGTCTTGTATACTGCGACACAGTTTCTGCGCGGGAAATCACGGTGCGTGAAGTCACGTGCTTTGTCATATACACAAGCTGCTTTCTCACAACGGAAAATAGTTTTCTGTTGACTGTGTTAAGAGTTCTTGGGCACTGGAACGGCATCGCAGCTCGAGGTTTTCGGAAGAAAGGCTCGAGGGAACATTCATAAAACCATCAAACCTCCGCTTTATGTGGATGTAAAAATGTCGTTTGACAGGGGCCTCCCGTCGGGTAGACCGTTCGCCGATTGCAAGTCTTTCGATCTGACACCACTTCGGCGACTTGCGCGTCGATGGGGATGAAATGATGATGACTAGGACAACACAACACCCAGTCCCTGAGAGGAGAAAATCTCCGACCCAACCGGGAATCGAACCCGGGCCCATACGACTGACATTCTGTCGCGCTGACCACTCAGCTACCGGACTTTATGTGGATGAGACCTTCGCAGTGTGGCCACATGGAGTGAAGAAACAGGAATTTCCACAGACGTCACAACAGCATCCACTCTAAAAGCGATTTCACAGTGGAAAGAGAGGATAGATGTGCCATTCTTTGTAGTCCTAGTCTTCGGACAGCCCAATTGAAAACTAAGTGTATATAAACCAAGAAATGACAAGTACAATCGTATTCTGAACACCACCCTGGGGGAGAGAACAGCAGTTCTGACAACGCTGGCAAAAAGGACATATTGGACCAGTTACGAAGCCAATTTACAAGGGCAGTCAATAAGTAATGCAACACATTGTTTGTCCGAAAGCAGGTTGGTTTTATTCAAGATTCCAATAAACCATATTATTCTCCAAGCTTTTGGCCACTAACCCCTACTTTTCAACATAATCTCCGATCAGTACCACGGCGTTACGCTGCTTGACCATGAGGACCTGTATGCCCGTGTAGTACCACTCTATTGCTCGATGCCGTAGCCAATGTCTTGCTGCTTCATTAACCTCATCCACGTACTGCCTCCGGTGGAGTGCACCTTTAATTGGCCAACAGATGGAAGTCGGTAGGTGCGAGATCCGGGCTGTAGGATGGCTGAGAAAGAATAGTATAATCCTGTCTGGTGCGCAGACTTGTATGAGGCCTTGCATAGTCATGGAGAAGGAGAAGTTCGTTTGCATTTTTGTGGCGACAAACACGCCGAAGTTGTTCCTTTAGTTTCCTGGGGTTAGCACAGTACACTTCATAGTTGATCGTTGCACCATGATGGAGGCCATCAAACAGAATAACCCTTTCAGGGTTCCAGACGACCGTCGCGACTGAGGATGCGGCTTTGAACTTTTTCTTCGAGGAAAGGTAAGGTTTGGCGCCTCTCCATACATTGCATTTTGTTTCCGTTTTGAGGTGATGTACCCATGTTTCATCGCCTGTGTCGATGTTTCACAAAAAATTGTCACAGTCAGCCTCCTAATGCGCAAGCAATTCCGCGCAGATTGTCGTTAGTTGCACTTTATGTACGTTCTTCTGTTAGGAATCCAGCGGGAACACATCTTTGAGAATCCCAACTGATGGACGAGTGTGTCAGCACTGCCAACAGAGACACTCAGTTGTGCAGCGAGGTGTTTGTGATCCCTCGATCACCTCGAATGAGAGTGTCCGCACGTTCCGGCGTTTCAGGAGTCACAGCTGTGTGCGGGGGACCGGCACGCGGGAGATCGGACATTTCGATGTTGACAGACGCCTCGCCCTACGTCTCGCGGTGCTTTTGTTCACTGCCAGATCTCGGTACACATTCTGCAAGCGCCTTTGAATGTCTGCGATGCTCTGTGCTTGGAACGGACCTCCGTTACAGAAGCCATTTTGAAGGCACTGTACTCGTATAGCTCCGCTATCTATCGGAACTTTGTGAAACGCTGAAACGAGAATATTCTACGATATCCCACATCAAATTCCGCATTTCTCAACCGAAATTGGCCAGGGAAGAAATGTTTTGCATGGTTTATTAAACGCCCCTAGTACTTTTGGAAATGAAATTAGGAATGCTTCAACTAAGATACCAAATGGCTACTGGGCAAAGTCAGTAGAGAGGGCTTTAAGCGTAGAGATGTGGCTCATAAGAAAGAGAAAGATGAAGAAGCACCACAACAACTGATGTCCTTTTCTTCCGTGGGTAAAAAGCGTGACTGATCGCACCGGGAAGACCCTCTGGCTTTTTTATTTTTATATTCTCTCTCTCTCTCTCTCTCTCTCTCTCTCTCTCTCTCTCTCTCGCTCGCTCACTCTCTCTCCATACAAGACCGTGTAGTTAAGGAAGTCTAAGCCTCAAGCAACCAAGTAAATCGGCTGTAGCTGAACGAGGCGGAACATTTGGTCACGATAGAGACTTTGCTAATGTTCGTGTTTTAGCAAAAGCATCGTCCCAGTGAGAACAGAAGTCCGAGAGGCAGTCGACATTACTAAACGCCGGTACAGTTTCAGTCGTGCCGAGCAGCGCGGGGTGGCCGCACGGTCAGAGGGGCCTTGCCATGGTCCGTGTTGCTCGCCCCGTCGGAGGTTCGAGTCGTCCCTCGGGCATGAGTGCTTGTGTTGTTCTTAGCATAAGTTAAGGCAGTGTATAATTCTAGGGACCGATGACCTCAGCAGCTTGGTCCCTTAGGAATTCACACACATTTGAACATTTCAGTCGTGCCGACGGCTTTAGTTGCCGCGTGCTTGCTTTCCAACTGTCAGGTTTACTAGGACGACAGCAGAGCTGCATGTCCTCGCTGCACTTTCCCATCGCTTTCAGCTGTTTGCAGTACCAGGATAAGCAAGGCCATGTTGGTCAGTGTAACAAAGCCAAATCAGTCATCCAGACCGCTGCCGCAGCAGCAATCGAAAAGACTCCTGCACCTCTTCAGGGACAACATATTTGTCAGGTCACTCCGCAGACAGCGCTCCGGCGTTGTTGCAGAGACGGTACGACTATCTGTGTCGTAGAGTCACACACGTGATCTCAGCTCGGCAGGGTCCATGGTTCTTGGGGGCTACTCTTGTAAGCTGTAGTTATTGTAATCAATTTAGAAGCCCGTCTTCGAGCACTCGGACCGAAGTACAGCACATCCACAAGACAAAATGTCTTATCAACAAGCAGAAGCTCACCTACACATCAATCGACACTGTTTCTGTTAGTTGGACCTGATGATGAGGATCGATGATCACATGATATAAAGTGTCGTTATGATAACTTTTTGCTACTTGGGGCAGTGTAGATGGAAAACTATTGATATTGTGGGTACCCATCTGTATAGTAATGATGTTCCGACTGTGGGCTGCGGGATTTGCGTTGTTAGTAGTGTTAGCGTCATGACTTGCCATTAGGTGCCGGTTCTCATATGGCGACGTAGCTTTGAAACATAAGCATTAATACGCATTACAGTTGCAGAAACTCAACACGGATCTGGACAAGGTGAGCACGGCTTTACTCGTAAGGCTGTTTGTATCGTGCTGCTGCACTTCTCGAGAATCGATGCACTGAGGTCCTTTCCGCACCGGAATATAAGAACATGATTTGGAAGTTACAATTAACTGTCGATTTGGGAATTGCTCCTGGGAGAGGCCAATGGCCAGTTGCGCCACAAATTGTTGAGAATTTATTGCTGCTCTGGCCAGGAACGCTGGACCCAATGTACGATCTTCAAGCAGCGCACGAGCTGTGCCACAACAGCTGAACATTCCACGGTCTACCCTTCGTAGAGTGCTGCGAATTGCGAAATGATATAACTCGGTTCTAGGCTGTCGTGGATGTAGATGGTCGTCACACTGAGCAACGTTTCTAATCTGGAACGTAAACGTGGTATGCAATTAACAAATGTTACCATCCCACGTAGAAATTCAGTACGTTTCTTTCGATTGTTTATTCGTTATTTCTCTTCCGCACGCCTCACAAACGTTTCCACAATGTTTCATTATCCTTCAATCACTCTGCTTCTACATCCACATGTACTCCGCAAGTAACCTAACAGTGTGTGGCGGAGGGTACATCTGATGCCACCAACTGATCCCCTGCCCCTGTTCCACTCGCAAATAGCGCTTGCAATGAATCATTGTCTGTAAGCCTCTGTATTACGTCTCATTTCTCAAATTTTTTCATCGTTGTCATTTCGCAAGTTGTGTAGGAGGAAGCAATATGTTGCCCGACACTGTCCGGAAACTAATCTCAGAAAGTTTCAGCAGTAAACTTCTCCGTGATGCACAACGCCACTGGAGTTCGTTGAGCATCTATGTTACACTCTTGCGCAAGCTATGCGATCCCTTCGCGAAACGCACCAATCGTCGTTGGATCTCCTCTATCTCTTTCGTGAGTCCTACCTGGTAAGGATCCCAGACTGATGAAAATATCCAAGAATCGGTCGAACAAGCGCCTCGTAAGCCACTTCTTTTGTCGATGAATCACATTTCATTAAGATGCTTCCTACAGACTTCAATCTGGCGTCTGCTTTGCCTGCGACTTGTTTTATGTGGTCATTCCACTTAACGTCGCTCTGGGTAGCTACTCCTAGGTATTTTAAGGAGGTTACTATTTCCAGCAATTTGTCATCAATAGTGCAGTTACACAGTAGTGTATTTCGTTCGCTGTGTGCGCGCAGTAGGTTACATTTATTTCCTTAAGCTCAACTGTCAGAGCCTGCAAAACCCATCAATATTCTGTAGGTCATTTAGACACAGGTTAACTCTTGTGATTATGGCATTACGCTGTATGTTGGAGGATGACGCTGAAACCATTATCAGTACATCTACTCTCCCCCAGATAAAGCCACTGATGACAGTGCCACTAAAGCAGAGTTATTAAACAGCGTTTTCCGAAGCTCCTTCACCAAAGAAGACGAAGTAAATATTCCTGAATTCCATTCAAGGACAACTGCGAAGATGAGAAACATAGAAGTAGATATCCTCGATGTAGGAAAGTGTCTTAAATCACTTAATTAAGGTAGGGCCTCCGGTCCAGATTGTGTACCAGTCAGGTTCCTTTCAGAGTATGCTGATACAGTACCTCCATATTTAGCTCGCTCACAGAAAGATCCGCACCTAAAAATTGGAAAATTGCTTAAGTCAAACCGATACCCTAAAAGGGAAATAGGAGTAATCCGCTGAGTTACAGACTCATATCACTAACGTCGATTTGCAGTAGGGTTTTGGAACATATACTGTGGTCGAATATTATGAATTACCTCGAAGAAAATAATTTATTGAAACATGGTCAGCAAAGATTCAGAAAATACTCTTGATTTAATGAGTGCTATGATTCCATATTTTTAGACTTCCAGAAGGCTTTCGATACCGTTCCTCACAAGCGTCTTCTAACCAAAAAGCGCGCCTATGGAATATCGCCTCAGTTGTGCGACTGGATTCGTGATTTCCTGTCAGAAAGGTCACAGTTCTTAGTAATAGACGGAAAGTCATCGAGTAAAACAGAAATAATATCCGGCGTTCCCCAAGGAAGTGTTATAAGCTATCCATTGTTCCTGATCTATGTTAACGACATAGGAGGCAATCTGAGTAGCCGTCTTAGATTTTTTGCAGATGATGCTGTCATTTACCGTCTTGTAAAGTCATCAGATGACCAAAACGAACTGCAAAATGATTAAGATATCTGTATGGTGCGAAAAGCGGCAATTGACCCTGAATAGAGATAAGTGTGAAGTTATTCATATGAGTACTAAAAGAAATCAGCTAAATTTCGATTACGCAATAAGTCACATAAATCTGAAGGCTGTAAATTCAACAAAATACTTAGCGATTAGAATTGCAAATAACCTAAATTGGAACGATCACATAGATAATGTTGTGGGTAGAGCAAACCAAAGGCTGCGATTCATTGGCAGAACACTTAGAAGCTGCAACAGGCCTACCAAAGAGACTGCTTACACTACGCTTGTCCGGCCTACTCTGGAGTACTGCTGTGCGGTGTGGGATCCGCATCAGGTGGGACTGACGGATGACATCGAAAAAGTACAAAGAAGGGCAGCTCGTTTTGTATTATAGCGATATAAGGGAGATAGTTCGTAGACATGATACGTGAATTGGAATAATTAAAACAAAGGCGTTCTTCGTTGCGACGGGATATTCTCATGAAATTTCAATCACCAGTTTTTTCCTCCGTCTGCGAAAACATTCTGTTGGCACCCACTTACATAGGGAGGAATGATCATCACGATAAAATAAGAGAAATCAGAGCTCGCATAAAAAATTGAAGTGCTCGTTTTTTCTACGCGCCGTTCGAGAGTGGAACGGTAGAGAGACAGCTTTAAGGTGGTTCATTGGACCCTCTGCCAGGCTCTTTATTGTGAATAGCAGAGTAACCACGTATATGTAGATGGCAGAAGCTGTCATCGGATCAAAATCGACGTAGTCTTTCTAGTGTACTATTTTTTTCCGGAATTCTAGTTAATGGTACCATAAACCGTATAAAAACTGATTGGTTTGCATATTTGTCTCCAGATATATCGCTAATAGATAAGAAAGTAAAATATATGTTTATGCACGACATTAACAGTAGGAGTGAATGAAATTTCATCTCGTGTGAAACTGTTCCACGTATGGCACTCGTTTACAATCTTGAGACGGCGACAAACGCTGTGGCGCACGGTGCTGGAGACGAGGACAGTATTGGATTCGGAGATTGACGCAAGGGCCGTTATCGAATTCCGCGCGCTGTCAGCCTGGAGCACTGCGAGAGGCGCCGGTGTCTCCCCTCTGGTAAGGCGAGAGGCAGCGGGCGCTACGCCCGGCGCCCCGAGTCGTCTGTCGCAGGAGCCGCGTCTCGCCGACACGGCTACGATAAACAGAGCGCCGGCGCGCTCCTTGAGAGTTGCCTTGCAACCGTGCGCGACACGCCGACGGAACGGAGACGTCCCAAGATCTCCACGGCCCTTTGACGATGGCGGCATGCAGTCGTCCTCGATTTGCCAGTGGTAGGCAGTGATGGAATTCCACTATCGTTTCACTGAGCGTACACTACTGGCCATTAAAATTGCTACACCAAGAAGAGATCAAGATGCTAAACGGGTATTCATTGGACAGATATAATATACTAGAACTGACATGTGATTACATTTTCACGCAATTTGGGTGCATAGATCCTGAGAAATCAGTACCCAGAACAACCACCTCTGGCCGTAATAACGGCCTTGATACGCCTGGGCATTGAGTCACACAGAGCTTGGACGGCGAAGACAGGTACAGCTGCCCATCCAGCTTCAACACGATACCACAGTTCATCAAGAGTAGTAACTGGCGTATTGTGACGAGCCAGTTGCTTGGCCACCATTGACTAGACGTTTTCAATTGGGGAAAGATATGGAGAATGTGCTGGCCACGGCAGCAGTCGAACACTTTTCCGTATCAAGAAAGGCCCGTACAGGACCTGAAACATGCGATCGTGCATTATCCTGCTGAAACGTAGGGTTTCGCAGGGATGGAATGAAGGGTATAGCGACGGGTCAGAACACATCCGAAATGTAACGTCCACTGTTCAAAGTGCCGTCAATGCGAACAAGAGGTGATGTGTAACCAATGGCACCCCATACCATCACGCCGGGTGATACGCCAATATGGCGATGACGAATACACGCTTCCAATGCGCGTTCACCGCGATGTCACCAAACACGGATGCGACCATCATGATGCTGTAAACAGAACCTCGTTTCATCCGAAAAAATGACGTTTTACCATTCGTCCACACAGGTTCGTCGTTGAGTACACCATCGCAGGCACTCCTGTCTGTGATGCAGCGTCAAGGGTAACCGCAGCCATGGTCTCCGAGTTGATAGTCCATGCTGCTGCAAACGTCGTCGAACTGTTCGTGAGAATGGTTGTTGTCTTACAAACGTCCCCATCTGTTGACTCAGGGATCGAGACATGACCGCACGATCCGGTACAGCCATGCGGATAAGACGCCTGTCATCTCGACTGCTAGTGATACGAGGCCGTTGGGATCCAGCACGGCGTTCCGTATTACCGTCCTGAACCCACCGATTCCATATTCTGCTAACAGATATTCCCTCGACCAACGCGGGCAGCAATGTCACCATACGATAAACCGCAATCGCGATAGGCTACAATCCGATCTTTATCAAAGTCGGAAACGTGATGGTACGCATTTCTCCTCCTTACACGAGGCATCACAACAACGTTTCACCAGGCACGAGGCATCACAACAACGTCGGTCAACTGCTGTTTGTGTATGAGAAATCGGTTGGAAACTTTCCTCATGTCAGCACGTCGTAGGTGTGACCACCGGCGCCAACCTTGTGTGAATGCTCAGAAAAGCTAATCATTTGCATATCACAGCATCTTCTTCCTGTCGGTTAAATTTCGCGTGTGTAGCACGTCATCTTCGTGGTGTAGCAGTTTTAATGGCCAGTAGTGTACTTTACGTCATTGGCCCCTTACTTAATTCACATTTATCGTGAATCGATCGCACTGCAAACAGCTTCTAGTCATTGAAGGAGGTCCACTTTACTGCAGGATTTGAGAACCAGCAGAAAAAGCTCCTACCGGAGCACGAAAAAGGGGCGAACATGCTCCTGTTTGTTTGAAGACTGACTGAAAACTGAGGATGCCAGGTGCCGCATTCTACTTTTCTCAGCACCTCTAAGATTATTCCCAAAAAATTCGCTCTCCTTTTAACATGCAACTTATATCCCACTCCCACAAGCTACCATAACTGTAACGCGCTCACATCCACTAATCCGTCGCTCTGATTCGCTCACACCCATCCACACCCACTTACCCATTCTCACTGACTCATTCAGCCCAGCCCACTGTCATTATCTCTTTGTGTCTCTCTGTGACTGTCCCCTGTCTCACAGCTACAGTCCCCTCCGTTCTGTCCAACTAAAACAGTCTCCTCTAACTGTGACTGTCTTGCTCTTGCTCTCTCTTACTGCTATCATCTCATTCATTCATTTCTACTGTTGCTGTCTGTACTCATTGTCGCTATCTCTCTCTCCCTCGTTGTCAATCTCATTTTCTCTCTCTCTCTTACCATCACTGGCTCTCAACCACTTGCAACGCCTCTTGTCATCATTCCTCTCCCACTTCTTTATCTAGCGCTGTTCTGTCTCTGTCAATTATGTTCCGCTGTCCCTGTTTCCGTCCCCTTCTCTCACACTGCCATTGCCTCCTTCTCTCTTTCTATACCACAACCACTGCTACTATCTCTCAGTATCTGTTACTTTTTCGTCTCTTTCCCATTGCCGCTATCTTCTCTTTCAACAAAAAAAAAAAAAAAAAAAAAAAAAAATCGGTGATATCTTTCGCATGCCAAAATCTTTGCGAAAATTTCTAAAAGTGTTGAGGAAAGTAGAATGAGGCAGGTGGTACTCCACTTTTCAGTCAATCTTTTAATAAACGGTAGCAAATTAGCTTTTTCCGTGCTCAGATAGGAGCATTTTTTCGATGGTTTACTTCTTTTCCCTGCTACAGCAGGGTAGCATGTCACACATATGAAAAGAACTTTATGGATCAGTAAAATTTTGGCCGGCCAAAGTGGCCGTGCGGTTAAAGGCGCTGCAGTCTGGAACCGCAAGACCGCTACGGTCGCAGGTTCGAATCCTGCCTCGGGCATGGATGTTTGTGCTGTCCTTAGGTTAGTTAGGTTTAACTAGTTCTAAGTTCTAGGGGACTAATGACCTCAGCAGTTGAGTCCCATAGTGCTCAGAGCCATTTGAACCAGTAAAATTTTGATAGTTTACTTATGTGAAATTGAAATAGCGCAAAACTATATAATTTCACATCTCAGACCGGATCTTATGTGTACAAATATTTGCATATGCTTTTGTAGTATAACAGTGTGGCGCTGCCAGAATAATGATAACGCAGAGACTTTACAGAATATTTGTCCGTGCTACGTTTTCGCCTCACACCGGATTTTACATGCTTATTTCACGTGTACAAGTAGGTAACTTTGGACCGCTGTATCTCCGAAACGGATAAAGATGTCAAGAAAATGTGCGAGATACAGATTTCACGAAAACATCGTAAAAATTTCAGTCGTTTGCTATGCGTAGCCGTCCACGATTCTGCCGCTCGGATTTGGTACCAAAACACCATTTTTACGGATTTTCTCAGGAATCTCCCATGAACTAAATGATACCTTCATAAACCCCAAAAGACATACAGTAGACCACATCTAATTCAAAAAGAACCAACCGATTTGCCCCATTTGCCTAAACTGGAGGAAATGTGTAATGTTAAAACTTGGATGCTGTACTGTAGGGTGGTTACAGTAAGACGATCCTTCTGTTGAATATACTAATGCTCCCTAGCCGACGGCCTATTCAAAACCCTTGACCGTACCTGTCACCAACAGAAATCGAGGTATGGGCCCCGGAAAAATCCCATTTTTATGGGTTGCTCAAAAATGGTTCAAATGGCTCTGAGCACTATGGGACTTAACATCTGTGGTCATCAGTCCCCTAGAACTTAGAACTACTTAAACCTAACTAACCTAAGGACATCACACACATCCATGCCCGAGGCAGGATTCGAACCTGCGACCGTAGCAGTCGCCCGGTTCCGGACTGAGCGCCTGAACCGCTAGACCACCGCGGCCGGCTTATGGGTTGCGTTTTAGAACGTATTAGGCAGCGCATGCTATTCCATGTGTATCGATGGCGAAAGAACGAATGAGCAGCATTATAGACTTGTATCATTGGTCGGTTGCAGAATCGCTGAGCACTTTCTAAGCTCTAGTACACTGTGTGAAAAAAGTCACATCTTTTGAGGTATGGCAGTACTCGGGGCAATAAACGTGGGTGCGGGATCGTACGCTGTGCCGAGACAGATTTTATTCCTGGCGTATAGGCGACTTCAGCGCAATAACTACGGTGGCAGCTGGAACTAACCTCTGTAAACAACAGACGTGTGTTTGGGCTGTCAGTTGTGAGCAGTGGTAAGTAGTGAATGTGCTGCCGTAATGTGTCAACGTTGTTCCATCGTAAATCGCAATGGAGTAACATTTCTGAATCAGTTGCTCAAGACATTCTGAGAACTGTCCCGCGCATCTTGACCCCCCAAACAAACGCAACGATGCATGGACGCATGCCCCGACTTGACTGAAATACAAAACGCGGACCACTCTACTCTGGAAAAAATCGTCAAGGGTGACGAGACTTGGTGTCGTCACTATTAACTTACCAAAAAATGACAAAGTGCAGACATTGACATCAATCCGTCGGTGCTGGTTGGAAGCTGAGGGGCCGTAATCCCGGCTGTTGCACTTTTGTCCTTGGAAATGTACGCTTCGTTAATGCCGTGAAAACAGTTCGTTGCCTGTTTCTAATTATTTCTTGTTACATCTTTACTACTCCAAGCTTCCTTCCTTTGTTCTCTTCCCCTCCATCAACGAACTAGTAGCTCTCTGCGAAGTTCCAGCAGTCGCTACTTCCTTCCGTCTCGGAGGTTTAATGAGCTCCTCTTTAACTACTTGAGTCCGTCGAACCGCGAAATGAAATTTGCGACGACTGCTTACAAAGGAGTTACTGCAGATAAATACACCTTTGTCTGTAACCAGTCGTATTAATTTTGTTAAGTGTTTCGGAGTATTATAGTTCCACAATCAGATGGGCACTTATAAAATTCTTGTGTTTAATTTGTGTGAGTGTGTGTGTGTGTGTGTGTAATTGTGTGTGTGTTAAAGAGTTCCCGGCGTAGATATATTGTTAGTGGAGTACTGGAACGCAAGGAATGACATACATTGTTATGTATGATGCGGTAGGCCTACGTACAAAGTACTATATTTCATTAACCTAAGATGCTGTACAGTGGCCGAAACTACATTAGGTTATTAATAATAGACTCATTCAAAAGCATTTTTACCTGGGATACTAAACAGAAAGACTATTTAACGGATGGGAAACGTTTTTGCATGGAACACATGCAGAAATCGCTGTATTACTTTCAACATATTCCAGGAGTTGGAAATTGAGACGTTTGTCATACTGAGGCATCGACTTTCGTATTCCTGTGTAGTACTCTACTATCAAGTGCTGGAAGCAGTGTTTGACTGTGGTTTGAATGGTTCGGTTCTGGGCCAGACTGGAATATCTGCAAGTACAAGAAAAAGAACACCCAATTATACGATGAACTAGTGACGACTTGTTTGTGATACGTTATATTCTCAAACCTTCCTCAGAAATTAGTCTATCTGTTGATGAAAACCATATGAAAATTACTAAATAGTACCTGAGATTAACCTTCACATACAAAGAAACGCGCCAGGGGATTTTAATTCTGGTCAAGCTTCACTGGTTTGTGGAGTTTCGGCGGCTGCTCACTGCTTTTCCGCCAGATACCATCACCTCTCTAGCTGATCAGCTCGCACCTCCCATCATTCCCATTAGATGTCACTCCAAACACCAATTAAATAAGGAACAGATAAAGATATATGTATTACATGCGTGTCATTCTTGTAAATGGAAGATTATATACACAGACCTTCGCCTTACAACAGCCTGTCTATCAGTGAAAACCTTTTGAAATTCCGTGCAATTGTTCCTAAGATTAGCCATAGCAAACAGACGAAAATACACTGCGGGAGATTTTAGTGTATACGAGGGCAGTTCAATAAGTAATGCAACACATTTTTTTTCTCGGCCAATTTTGGTTGAAAAAACCGGAAATTTCTTGTGGAATATTTTCAAACATTCCCGTTTCGTCTCGTATAGTTTCATTGACTTCCGACAGGTGGCAGCGCTGTACGGAGCTGTTAAAATGGCGTCTGTAACGGATGTGCGTTGCAAACAACGGGCAGTGATCGAGTTTCTTTTGGCGGAAAACCAGGGCATCTCAGATATTCATAGGCGCTTGCAGAATGTCTACGGTGATCTGACAGTGGACAAAAGCACGGTGAGTCGTTGAGCAAAGCGTGTGTCATCATCGCCGCAAGGTCAAGCAAGACTGTCTGATCTCCCGCGTGCGGGCCGGCCGTGCACAGCTGTGACTCCTGCAATGGCGGAGCGTGCGAACACACTCGTTCGAGATGATCGACGGATCACCATCAAACAACTCAGTGCTCAACTTGACATCTCTGTTGGTAGTGCTGTCACAATTGTTCACCAGTTGGGATATTCAAGGGTTTGTTCCCGCTGGGTCCCTCGTTGTCTAACCGAACACCATAAAGAGCAAAGGAGAACCATCTGTGCGGAATTGCTTGCTCGTCATGTGGCTGAGGGTGACAATTTCTTGTCAAAGATTGTTACAGGCGAACCTGAAACAAAACGGCAATCAATGGAGTGGCGCCACACCCACTCCCCTACCAAGAAAAAGTTTAAAGCCATACCCTCAGCCGGTAAAGTCATGGTTACAGTCTTCTGGGACGCTGAAGGGGTTATTCTCATCGATGTCCTTCCCCATGGTCAAACGATCAACTCTGAAGTGTATTGTGCTACTCTTCATAAATTGAAGAAACGACTTCAGCGTGTTCGTAGGCACAAAAATCTGATCGAACTTCTCCTTCTTCATGACACCGCAAGACCTCACACAAGTCTTCGCACCCGAGAGGAGCTCACAAAACTTCAGTGGACTGTTCTTCCTCATGCACCCTACAGCCCCGATCTCGCACCGTCGGATTTCCATATGTTTGGCCCAATGAAGGACGCAATCCGTGGGAGGCACTACGCGAATGATGAAGAAGTTATTGATGCAGTACGACGTTGGCTCCGACATCGACCAGTGGAATGGTACCGTGCAGGCATACAGGCTCTCATTTCAAGGTGGCGTAAGGCCGTAGCATTGAATGGAGATTACGTTGAAAAATAGTGTTGTGTAGCTAAAAGATTGGGGAATAACCTGGTGTATTTCAATGCTGAATAAAACAACCCCTGTTTCAGAAAAAAAAATGTGTTGCATTACTTATTGAACTGCCCTCGTAATATGTACAGATGTGGCACCTCCCGTTGGAACGACTGAGAAGTGTTTGGTCGAGCAATGTCATATTTCAGTGTAACACTCGCACTAAAAATCCTGTTCCTCCCTTTTGCGAACGTTCAGTTGCAGTTTCGTGTGCTGCAATTGAGACCTGTTATTGCAGTGGTCGGTTATCTAGTATCCCCTGCGGCATCTACCCCAGAAGATCTCTTTGTTGATAGACGACTGCATTATTCCCCATGTATATTTTGACAACTTTCGAAAACTGATCCATGAAACGCTGCATTTGCGTGCGACTGACAGCGAATTTTTACTCATCTCTGTGTTATCTGGGACCAGAAACATTATCTCAGACTTAATACTGCTGCTGACGGACGAAATTATCACAGCTGCCAATTCCCAAAAATCCCGTTGGAGGACTTCTGGTAGTAGTGTTCCGGAAACATAGGTGGAAACATTACTGACAATCAGCGTTTAAATCATGCCTGGAGATGTGCTCAGAGAGACGAATGGTTAAGGCGATCGCTCCCAAAAGGCTGGAAATTGGGTATTAAGTCCAAGTATTACATCAGTTTCCATTGTTCACGACGTTTTCATCACATTGGGGTTCAACATTTGGGAACAGTTTTAGCTGATATCATTTTATGCCTACAATAATTTTCACTTGGCTTATGCCGGATCGGCGCTAAATAAGTAACGCAACGAATTTTTTTCTGAAAGCAGGTTGGTTCTACTGATTCCGGTACACCATATTATTCCTCATTGTTTTGGGTACAAACACTATTTCTCAACATAAACTCCGTTCAATGCAACGACGTTAAGCCACCTTACTGTGACGGCCTGTATGCCCACGTGATGTCACTCTACTGGTCGACATCGGAGCCAACGTCTCGCTGCATCAGTAACTTCCCCATCACCCACGTACTGCTTCCCGCAGGTTGCCTCCTTCATTGGGCTAAACAGACTGCAGTCGGAATGAGAGTGTCGGCGCGCTCAAACATTGCTGGTGTCATAGCTGCGTGCGACCTACCGTGACGCGAGGGATCTGACAGGTTTGCACGACCTTGTTGCGATGATGGCAGACTCTTTTCCCAATGACTCACAATGCTTTTTTTACTGCCAGGTCTCCGTAAACCTTTTGCAAGCGCCTATGAATATCTTCGAAGCTTTGGATCTCCGCCAAAAGAAACTTAATGACAGCTCTTTTCTGCATGAAAAGCACTCCCTTACAGATGCCAGTCTGAAGGCTTCGTATAGCACCGCAACTTACCGGAACTTCATGAAACTACAGGAGTTGAAGCGTGAATCTTCCACGTTATCCCACAGTAAATTTCACCTTTTTTCAACTGAAATTGGCCGAGAAAAAAAGTGTTCCATTAGAATAAACGTCCCTCGTAAACTACTAAACCGACTTTTCGGCTGTATTCTAACAGCCTTTCTCAGGTCAGACTGATGTTACAGGAGGAAAGGTGTCCCTGTTTATTGTAGACAATGGGTGTCAAAACCTCATATTTGTGGAACTTATATTCTAGTACCAATAAAGTTCCACAAATACGACGTGCCGTACTGAAACCGTTTGTTTTCTGTTTCCCCCTGTAAAAGAAGTCCTACCGTGAGGAATGCCGTTGTAATACTGCCGAAACGTCGGTTTAACAGTGTTCTACTTTAAAGAGTTTTATGCAGTGATGCGCTACAACACAAAGGAATTACTTTAGAAAATAGATAGGTATTGGTTCTGAATGAACAGTTAAAAAAATTTTCTAGAAATATTTGTAATTACGAATTATTTGCATACTTAAAAATTCTATTATTAATTACGCTAAGGCGGCCGAAGTGGCCGTGCGGTTCTAGGCGCTGAAGTCTGGAAACGCGAGACCGCTACGGTCGCAGGTTCGAATCCTGCCTCGGGTATGGATGTGTGTGATGTCCATAGGTTAGTTAGGTTTAACTAGTTCTAAGTTCTAGGGGACTAATTACCTCAGAAGTTGAGTCCCATAGTGCTCAGAGCCATTTGAACCATTTTTGAATTACGCTACCCTGTATTGTTTATTACGTTTATTTCTGGATTCATTTACGAAATAATAATCAAAATTAATAATGTAATGAAAACTATTAGGAATTCATTTGTTAATAAAAATTGTAAACCCTTTGAGATATCGTTATTTCCACATGGTGTGAGAGTTGCAAGCTTGCCTCTAATGCGATCGGATGTATTTTAGTATAGTAGGTAAGAGCAATGTAATTTCAAATTTGTTAATATGAAAAAGCAAAATACTGTACGATATACTAAAATGAGAGAAAATCAATGGAAAATACATTTACGTAAAAAATTCTGCAACAACAATCTTCCAATCTTTTTAGTTGAAACCAACCGTCAGGTCCTGATGTTAGATTTTCAGTTTAAAGTGGTGGTGGTGGTTAGTGTTTAACGTCCCGTCGACAACGAGGTCATTAGAGACGGAGCGCAAGCTCGGGTTAGGTAAGGATTGGGAAGGAAATCGGCCGTGCCCTTTCAAAGGAGCCATCCCGGCATTTGCCTGAAACGATTTAGGGAAATCACGGAAAACCTAAATCAGGATGGCCGGAGACGGGATTGAACCGTCGTCCTCCCGAATGCGAGTCCAGTGTGCAAACCACTGCGCCACCTCGCTCGGTCAGTTTAAAGAATCATACCCCTAGACAAGAAGCCATCTCAGCATGACACGCTAAGTAAACTTGAAAGTTTATTGTAATCTTCGCTCCTCTCAAATCTTCATAAAAGACTTTGCTTATTAATTACTTGGACTGGGTATTGTTTAATGTGGACAATAGATAGAAGAAGGAAGGAGGGGGGAGATTACAACACCCAGGAAATTTTTTTATCATCATGTACACTAAAGCGCCAAAGAAACTGGTATAGGCATGCGTATTCAAATACAGAGGTATGTAAACAGGCAGAATACGGCGCTGCGTTCGGCAACGCTTATGTAAGACAAAAAGTCTCGGGCGCAATTGTCAGATCGAGTATTGCTGCTAAAATAGCCGGTTATCAAGATGTAAGTGAGTTTGAACCTGGTGTTATAGTCGGTGCACGAGCGATGGGACAGAACCCCTCTGAGGTAGCGATGAACTGGGGATTTTTCCGTACGACCATTTCACGAGTATACCGTGAATATCAGCAACACGGTAAAATATCAAACCTCCGACATCGCTGCGGCCGGAAAAAGATCCTGCAAGAATGGGACCAACAACGACTGAAGGGAATCGTTCAACATAACAGAAGTGTAATCCTTCCACATATTGCTGCAGATTTCATTGCTGGGGTATCAACAAGTGTAAGGGTACGAACCACTCAACAAAACATCATCGATATGAGCTTTTGCAGCCGAAGACCGGCTCGTGTACCCTTGATGACTGCACGACACAAAGCTTTACGCCTCGCCTGCGCCCGTTAACACCGACACTGGACTGTTGATGGGTGGAAACATTTTGCCTGGTCGGGCGAGTCTCGTTTCAAATAGTATTGAGCGGTAGGACGTGTGCGGCTGTGGAGACAACCCCTGCATTTTAGCAGGGGACTATTCAAGCTGGTGGAGCCTCTGTAATGGAGTGGGGCGCGTGCAGTTGGGGTGATATTGGACCCCTGATACGTCTAGATACGACTCTGACGGGTGACACGTACGTAAGCATCCTGACTGATCGCCTGCTTACATTCATGTCCATTGTGCATTCCGACGGACTTGGGCTGTTCCGGCAGGATAGTGAGATACCTCACACGTCCAGAATTGCTACAGAGTGGTTCAAGGAACACGCTTCTGATTTTAAACATTTCCGTTGGCAGATAAACACCCCAGACATGAATATTATTGAGCGTATCTGGGATGCCTTGCAACGTGCTGTTCAGAAGAGATCTTCACCCCCTTGTAATCTTACTGATTTATGGGCAGCCGTGCAGGATTCATGGTGTCAATTCCGCCCAGCACTACTTCAGACATTAGTCGAGACCGTGCACGTCGTGTTGCAGCACTTCCGCGTTATCGCCGGGGCCCAACACGATATTAGGCAAGTTTACCAGTTTCTTCGGCTCTTCAATGTATTTGAAAGAGTTTTTTGCAATGATACGGTGCAGTACCGAGGAACATTATAATCATCATATAACAACTAATTAACTGAAGAGTCCTCGGTACGCTGTTGCACGTGGCAATTACACTGTCATACACTACTGGCCATTAAAATTGCTACACCACGAAAATGACGTGCTACAGACGTGAAATTTAACTGACAGGAAGAAGATGCTGTGATATGCAAATGATTAGCTTTTCAGAGCATTCACACAAGGCTGGCACCGGTGGCGACACCTACAACGTGCTCACATGAGGAAAGTTTCCAACTGATTTCTCATACACAAACTGCAGTTGACCGGCGTTGCCTGGTGAAACGTTGTTGTGATGCCTCGTGTAAGGAGGAAAAATGCGTACCATCACGTTTCCGACTTTGATAAAGGTCGCATTGTAGCCTATCGCGATTGCGTTTTACCGTATCGCGACATTGCTGCTCTCCTTGGTCGAGATCCAATGACTGTTAGCAGAATATGGAATCGGTGGGTTCAGGAGGGTAATACGGAACGCCGAGCTGGATCCCAACGGCCTCGTACCACTAGCAGTCGAGATGACAGATATCTTATCCTCATGGCTGTAACGGATCGTGCAGCCACGTCTCGATCCCTGAGTCAACAGATGGGGACGTTTGCAAGACAACAACCATCTGCACGAACAGTTGGACGACATTTGCAGTAGCATGGACTATCAGCTCGGAGACCATGGCTGCGGTTACTCTTGACGCTGCATCACAGACAGGAGCGCCTGCGATGGTGTACTCAACGACGAACTTGGGTGCACGAATGGCAAAATGTCATTTTTTTCCGATGAATCCAGGTTCTGCTTACAGCATCGTGCTGGTCGCATCCGTGTTTGGCGACATCGCGGTGAACGCACATTGGAAGCGTGTATTCATTATCGCCATAGTGGCGTATCACCCGGCTTGATGGTATCGGGTGCCATTGGTTACACGTCTCGGTCACCTCTTCTTGGCATTGGCGGCACTTTGAACAGTGGACGTTACATTTTAGACGTGTTACGACCCGTGGCTCTACCCTTCATTCGATCCCTGCGAAACACTACATTTCAGTAGGATAATGCACGACCGCGTGTTGCAGGTCCTTTACGGGCCTTTGTGGATACAGAAAATGTTCGACCGGTGCCCTGGCCAGCACGTTCTCCAGCTCTCTCACCAATTGAAAACGTCTGGTCAATGGTGGCCGAGCAACTAGCTCGTCACAATACGCCAGTCACTACTCTTGATAAACTGTGATATCGTGTTGAAGCCGCATGGGCAGCTGTACCTGTACACGCCATCCAAGCTCTGTTTGACTCAGTGCCCAGGCGTATCAAGGCCGTTATTACGGCCAGAGGTGGTTGTTCTAGGTACTGAATTCTCAGGATCTATGCACCCAAATTGCCTGAAAATGTAATCTCATGTCAGTTCTAGTATAATATATTTGTCCAATGAATACCCGTTTATCATCTGCATTTCTTGTTGGTGTAGCAATTTTAATGGTCAGTAGTGTAGTTAAAAGTGCTAGCCTGATTACAAGGTTGTCCCGCGTTACACTGAGGCGGAGCTGATAGGCGTGGTCCCTCGAAGCGGCGCGGCGTGGCGCTGGCAGCGGTGAGCTATGGCCGGCGGCGACGCTACAGACGTCCTCATGACGGCCCGTAGCTCACACGGTGTCACCCGCCCCCGGCTGTCGCTGTGCGTCACGCGCACGCTTCGGCTACGACGGCACACGCCTGCCTGTCTCCCGCGTTACGTCACGCCACACAGCTACAGACAGCGCAGGAGAAGAGCTGCAGCAAGTGCTCCTAGCTGTGACGTCACAATTCAACACCGCGCTCTCCACACACACGGTTCAGTTGGTTGGTTGGTTTGTGGGATTAAAGAGACCAGACTGCTACGGTCATCGGTCCCTTTTTCCAAAACTTAAAAACATCCACATAGAATAAAAACGAACAACGGAAAAGACTACAGACGACACAGGACAAGAAAGACAGGCAGAGACCAGGCAAAATAAATTAAAATCACACAGTGTGTGACAGTGATTGGCCGACCATAGAGACAAAAAAAAGGAAAAGCCAACCACCGAGAAACACATTAAAAAAAAACAATCTAAAATCGTAGGCCAAAGGCCAGACTCAACATAAAAGAAACATAACGAACCCTCAGATTAAGTGATAAAAACCCCCTGCCCGAATAAAATGCAAAACTAAGTCCACCATGGCAGTGTCATTTGTTAAAAGGGCAGGAAGCGTGTCAGGCAGTGCGAACGTCTGCCTGAGCACAGCTAAAATGTGGACCACCGTCAAAACGGATCGGCAGCGACATAAAGGTGGGTCCCCACGTCGCTATAAGTGGCCGTGCGTTATCCGTGTACGCCCGATGCGCAGCCGGCAGAGGACAACAGAGTCCTTGCGAGAGACCCGCAAGGAGGAGCGCCACACACCGGTATCCTTGATGGCTCGAAGTTTTTTTTATTGAAGGCAGGGCGCGCCATTCAGTGTCCCAAAGTTCGATAACTTTGCGGCGTAAGACAGCTCGCAAATCAGTCTCCGGGAGGCCAATGTCCAGAGTCGGTTCACTGGTGGCCTGTTTGGCCAGGCGGTCAACATGTTCATTGCCGGGTATCCCAACATGGCCGGGGGTCCACACAAAGACCACAGAGCGGCGGCAACGGGCAAGAGCATGGAGAGACTCCTGGACAGCCATCACCAGACGAGAGCGAGGGAAACACTGGTCGATAGCTCGTAAACTGCTCAGGGAGTCGCTACAGATATGGAAGGACTCAACTGGGCAGGAGCGGATAACATGGTTCAATCGGCTGCAACTAACTTTAGTTCTATGTATTGTTTTTGTTAGCATTGGTAATCTTTCAGAACTCGTTAATTTTGAGACGAATGATTTGGTGTGCAAGTAAGCTAAAGTGAAAATTTGTTAGATTACTAACCCCACATATCTTGGTTGAGTAGCAAATGCTGAAAAGCGGCATATTTAGTATATCTAACTCGAGCTTACATAGTGATCGCTTAAATGTCAAGTACACTCTTTATTTAGACTGACTTTAGTAACTTCGTGGAGTAGTTTTCGACCCGAAGAACGAAACGATCAGAAACTTATTTACTTCCATGTTTCTATTATCTGCTATTAAAGAGTTGACGTTTTCTTTTGGGCCTGGTCCGCAGCGTACATTAATCATAATATGACATTTTATAATGAATAATTCCAGGTAAGCTACAAATAGTTTAATTAGTATTGTGTCTTCTTACTACAAGCTTGTTTCGGCTATAGCGCCATTCTCAAATAAACGTCTAGTTGGAACAGAAGCCAGTAGCGCGCCGGTAACTAAACTGTCGTTTGTTTGTATATTGCCAGATCGTTGCAAGTCACCTAACTTCTACTTGTATACAGCTTTTTCGTGGAATACTTTTGACAGCTAGGATAAGTTTACTCTCATTGATGCTTCGTGTTTAAACATAAACAAGAAAATTTAATCTTTACTAGTAAAGACAACATGATATTCCCAAAAATTTAGGCTCTTGCATTAACATTGAACTCTTAAAGAGAGTTTTTGGAATAAACTTAAAAAAACAAGGAAAATCTATTTCAGCAATGTTCAGAAACAGGTTTCGAGATCAAAAAATAATCAATTAAATAAACTATAAGGAAAAAATGGATAATACTTTCAATTCAAAAATTGACAATAGATGCGTGAATGAATCAACTAAGCGCTTATTTTCGTAGGTCACAGTCAAGACACACCTTTTTGTCAATGGCAACTATTTTACATACGTATTTTCGACACTTAGAACATGTGTTTGTAGTTTTCTTATCTTTAAAGGGTGGACATACGTTATAGTTAAATGTTCAAATGTGTGTGAAATCTTACGGGACTTAACTGCTAAGGTCGTTAGTCCCTAAGCTTACACACTACTTAACCCAAATTATCCTAAGGACAAACACACACACCCATGCCCGAGGGAGGACTCGAACCTCCGCCGGGACCAGCCGCACAGTCCATGACTGTAGCGTCTTAAACCGCTCGGCTAATCCCGCGCGGCCATCCGTTACATCTTAACGTTATATCTTTTACTTTATTGGCTGACTCGGTCCCGCTTACACTTACACTGCCGTTTAATCGACCCAGTTATCATTTTAAACATTTTTGCTAAGAGTTTTGTCCATTGCAGTCGGCAAGTCCATAGTAAAATTTCTGGGAATCACTTTCCTCTCTTTGATATTTGCTTTGGTCAATACCATACCGAGATGTTTCATAAAATCTCTATATACCATTTCATGGTCTTCTTCGCGACTATTTTCTTCTTCTGCCTCTTCAGCGTCTACTATTTCACTGGTAGTTTCATGATCAGATACTTCTCTTTCATTATCACTGAACTCGCCTGCATCTTCAAGACAGTCTGGTGTATCCGATGAGTCAGCAGCCTTCTCTAAAAAATAATACCTTTAAAATTTTATCATCGTTCAAAAGTCCATCCATTTTGTGAAAACAGTTTGAAAAATCATGATGAAAAATAAGATTAGTTACGTTTATAACTTTGTGGGGTTGGATTTCGATCCCAAGTAATACGTATCTGTGGAAATAATGGTCGCTGGTTAGCATGCGTCTCCACACTGCAAAAGCACAACCGGCACTAAGATTTAATAGAAACGGAGTGGCAACGTTGCGATACGAACAGAATTGTAAGCAAAAGAATGACGCTTGGGATAATAAATTACCCTATGAATGTAGTAGCATTTAAGTACGACTCGTGTATAGCCGTCTATGATTGAGACACTACACGTCACTGGTATAGAAGAAAATTTAATAATAATAGTAATATCACTCGAGTGGCTGCAAATATATAAAACCATTCAGAAGAGACGCTTGAAATCTGTGGTTATATTATATAGAATGGACAAAAATAGATTCATTAAAAGATTTCTCTACATTATTAGTTCAAAAAAGACCCAATTCGGCTGATTAGAATTAATTAGGAGAGTTTTACAAGAAATTAACGTCACAGAAGAAAACATAATAAATTATCTAGCTTTTGGAACTCTAGTAACGGGGCCGAGATTTTCCGACAAGCTTAAAAAGAAGAGTGCAAGAAATGGTCAGAAGACTGAAAAAAATGATAGTGAATTCATGAAGAAGTTTTTGGGAGCATGAGAAGGCATAATCTATCGATCCTAACTACCAAGCTTTGGCGTGCTCCTGAAGTGGCCAAAGCGAAAAGGAAGTAAGAAAGGAGACTATTAATCAACACATCACTAAAGCGATTATTTCGGAAGAAATCGAAATGCCGCGATTTTACTGAAAATAAAAAACTGTCAGTGTTGGTATGTTACCCAATCTGTATAGAACGGGTAGGTCCTATGTCGTCAGGGAAACGGCAGAGTGATCCAGCCACTGGTGTCGCTGACGCGTAAATCGTCAGCCAGAGGCGATTCGTCCGTTGAAACCTATGTCTCCGGCAGTTCATCCTGGGAAGGTTGCGCCCTCGCGTGGAATGCGCGGCCGGCGAGGCAGCTGCGGACAATGGCGGCCCAACAGGACCGGTCCAGGAATGCAGCCCTGTGGTCGATCGCGCGCCACACATCGCCTACGCCGGTCCACCTGTCCGCGGCCCGATTCTCCTCCAAATATAGGACCGCCCCAGACAGCCGTACACAACGGCGGCCGGGAAATCACTTCACAGCCCGCGACGCCAAGTTATTCGTTTGTTCCCAACGCTGCGTTTTCCACGCTAGTTGTGACATATTCCAACCAGACCCAGTTATCAATTGGTACCTCTGTTGGCCTGCGATTAGGAAACGAATTAGTTCGTAGTGCGTTGTAACGGGTCCCTGTTGAATATGAATGGTTAATGAATATACACTGCCGGAAACAAGTCGCAACACCAAGAAGGAATTGTGCGACATTAACGAAAGTTGCTAGGAGTGTTTATGCACGTTGTAATGGTACTTGAATTACGTAACCATTACGGCACCTCACCTCAACCTCTCGATACCGGCAATATTCTACTGTTTTCCTGTAAAATAGTTAATATATTTCTGTGACAACATTCAAATTAGATTTCATTAATGTAGAGGTACTTCGCTACATCGATATGTATATATTGCACTGATATTATTCTTATGTGTATTCTTTCTTTTGTCACTATGATCTTTGACGTACTTGTAACTCTGATTTTTGGGCGCGTAAGCGGTTATTAGGGAGTCAAGCTTTGGTCGTCATGTTAAAAAGACGCAAATTGTAGTCAGTTTATGAAATGTGAACTTTAACAGTGAGGAACACATTTTCAAGTATGTTTTATATTGTGAAGTGATATTTTGAAACGAGTTACGTGATATTGCAACAAAAGTAATAAAAAAGAAGTGTAACTTAAATTCGGAGAGCTGATTACTTTTTTACATCACCATTGTCCTAACTTGCAAAAGTTTAATCTTGAAGAATGGTTTATGAAACATATCTATAAAACTTTTGAATATCGCAGAATAACACCTAGGCCTCTTTGCATCCGAGCTTGGAATCATCACTACCTAGATTTTCGACGATTGAGCCATGAGTTCACAACGAGACCAGCGTGGGAAACACGAAAAGATGAGTGCCTAGTTTATCCATTATTTCAAGAAATGACTTTATTAACTGTGCTCTAATGACACCTGCCACATAATATAACTTTGTTGTTGCCCAAAAATGCAATATTTTGCAGCGTGAGCAACACTACAATCATAATTAATTTTTGACCTTTGTTGTGGTAGAGTTGTTAGAACCTGAAAAATGTTGTCTATTCAAATTTCGCACCAGTCACACAAGAATGGCGCTTGTAGCGCCACTATGAGGATCCAAATGATGCTTGCTTTAAATACACGCTCTAACGGCCGTGAACGTTTGTTGCCTTCGAGACTGGATGTTACTCAATATGCCTTTAGGTGGCAAATGCGCCATTATCAGCATCTCGCTAAGTTTGAATAAGGTCGTGCAATAGGTATACAAGAAGCGGTGGATGTTCCTTCAGCGATACTGCAGGAAGACTTGTCAGGAATGTAGCCGCTGCACACGCTCACTGGCAGCGATTGTCACGAGAATGTACAGTCGCAGGCAGAGCAGGTACCGGACGGCCAAACAGTTACAAATCGATTACTTCAAGGATGACTCAGAGCCAACGCCCTGTAACGTGCATTATACCGACCTCGAACCACCGCCACTTACGACTTCAGTGGTGTCAAGCGAGAGCTTATTGGAGGGCAGAGTGGATGGCTGTTGTGTTTTTTGATGAAAGCTCGTTCTCCCTCGGTGCTAGTGATGATTGTGTATTGGTTAGGAGCAGGCCAGCTGAGGACCTGCGACCAACCTGTCTGCCTGATAGACACACTGGACCACCTCCTGGGGTGACGGTCTGGGGTTGGATTTCGTATGACAGCTGGAACACTCTCGTGGTTGTACCACGCAAGATGACTGCAAAACTGTACGTCACTGTAGTGATTCGTCCTGTTGTGTTCCTATTCATGAACAGCACTGGCCGACCGGAGTGGCCGAGCGGTTATAGGCACTGCAGTTTGGAACCGCGGGACCGCTGCCGTCGCAGGTTCGAATCCTGCCCCGGGCATGGATGTGTGTGATGTCCTTAGGTTAGTTAGGTTTAAGTAGTTCTAATTTCTAGGGGACTGATGACCTCAGAAGTTAAGTCCCATAGTGCTCAGAGCCATTTGAACCATTTTTTTTTTAACAGCACTGCAGGGGGTGCTTTCCAACAGGTTAACGCTCGCCCACATACTGCTACTGTAACCCTACCTCTACAGAGGGTCGACATGTTGCCTCGGTCTTCTCGATCACCAGATCTGTCTCCGATAAAGCACATATGGGACGCCTTCGGACGACAACACCAGTATTAACTGTCCCTGTATTGACCAGCCAAGTGCAACACGTTTGGACCTCCATCCCACAAACTGATATCCTACATCTGTACAAAACAATACATGCCAGCAGTGCACCCTTACATTCAACAGTGTGGCAGGTACACGGCTTATCAATACACCAACATTTCACATTTGCAATGGCTTTCTGTCGTTTTGATTAACCCTTGATCTTACAGTGCTTATTCCTTGAATATGTCATCCAAAAAAATATATCCCAAAATTTCATTACTCTGCATTAATACTATTGTGGTGTTTCGATTTTTTGCGTCAGTGTATTCTATGATATTCCGACCGAATGCTGTCCCATAAACTGCGTCTGATACTTGATATTGTATCACCATAATCATTAACTGTCTCTTTCAGATTAATAAATTTTAACTTTGACGTCGAATGGACTCACACATCGGAGCCTACGTCGTCGTCATAAAAATATCAGACATCCATTTCGAAGAAATAGTTCTTATGGCTGTATTTCGTTAATTTCCTAAGTATCGGCAGGTTCGCCTCATTTGAAAAACAATAATGTAAAGAAAGGAAGATTTTTTTTCTGCGACCTCTTTCAGAAATCGTAAAATTCAATTTCCGATTCATCGTTACTCAGGCAATCAGCGATACTGTTTAAGCAGACAGTCAATGAATCAAAAAGTTTCTGTTTGAAGGCATTGCTGCAGCGTATAAGCAACGTACCGCGCCTCCTATGCGGGTATACAAGCACCGACGTGTAGGCACTTGAGTGATGGGGTGTTCGTGTCTTTCCGACGTGCGTGCGGTAAATACGGAAACGTGAAGTACGGCGACGTTATTACCAAATGCTCCGAAGTAGGAGCAACGTGCTGCACAATGGCCTGGAATGGTCAACTATTCTTGTCGGACGAGGATGTGCAGCAGGCTGTTACGGACTTCTTCATGCAGTAGAAAACGTTATTTTGCCAAACGGGTATCTTCAATCTGGTGAGTCGGTGCGATGATTACTTGGATGCTCACAGCCATGTTGCCTGATACGCGTATCGATTCTGGACTATACGGTCTTCGAAAGGAAACGTTTTGATCAACCTTTGTAGTAGTTACACTTGCGAATATAATGTTTCAACACGAGTATTCCATATTATGAATTTCCAGATAATTCGTCTGCGTACGTTTTGTTACCATACAATCTGTACTTCTTTTCTACCCCTGTAACACCAAAATATTCTTTTGTAATTTCATGTCGTTGCAGTATTATAAGACCAGACTTCCGTAGCCACTGTCATTATCAGCGAAATTTCTCATGGTATGTGATCGCATTGTCAGTATTTAAAATTCTCCGACGATTCAGCCACTGTTGCGTATGTCTTTCCTCTGGGTGTTTAAGCAAACCGCCGTAAGGAAGTCCGTTTACAACAGTGATCGAAACGTCGGAGAACTTTACATATAGAATGCTGTCACATATGCTGAAGAATTTTATAGGCGTTTATTTCTAACTTTTAGCACTTCTCAAAATTAAGTAACTTCGTCATATACATTAAGATTCCACAGTAAATACAACTGAAATTTCTTCCTCTTGGTAAATAAGGTAGTACCATTCAATGAATATGAGTTATTTTTCATGAAACACTTTCACAACAATAGAAAAAGGAGGCCAGGCAATAAAACTTCTTCACTCAATCCATAAAAGCCGATTTCATCACAGAATGCCCCAGAGGAGACTTACTGCATTTTTAAACACATGTAAGACATATATTACACATTTATTTATTTCATTACTAGCCTTTCCCCTCAGCTTCGCCTGTATATGTGTGTTCACCTCTTCCTCCCCCTGTCTGTCCACGTCATTGTCCGTCTCTGTTTGTCTATTCCTACTGTCCACTCTCTCTGTCTCTTCATCTCCTCCCTCTTTCTTTGTCCATTTCCTCCACTCCCTCTCTATGACAATATCTTCCTTTGCCGTCCCTCTGACCATGTCCTCCTCACCTTCTCTCTTTCCATCTCTGCCTCCCCTTCTTCCTTTTACACCTGCCCATCACTTCTCTACACCTTCCACCTGCTTCATACATCTTCTTCCCTCCCCTCCCTCTGTCTTTTCCTCCTCCCCCTCATTCTGTTCAGCCCTCCACTAACCATCTCAACCTGTCTCCAGTCATGCACATTGGCACTTGTAAGCCATGCAATACAGTTCAGTGAAGCAGACCGATACTACTGCCACAACATACTTGTTATGCAGGGCAGCCTAGATTTTGGGGCCCAGAAAACAGTTTCTTGTCCCTCACATGTGGGCTGCCCTATAAAGTTGTTTGATTTGGCAGGCTAATATTGTTCCTACACAACATACCTTCCATGCATGGTAGCCTATATGCCAAGTGCTGAAAAAAAAAGATTCTGCCAGTATCTCTGCTCCTATTGGACCTAGGAAGTTATAAACTCCACAGTGCTGACACTTATGAGGCCTGCTGTTTGTGTACCAACTTTGCTTGAAATCGATCCTGGGGTTGGAGAGGAGAGCCTGAACACATGCACAGGAGATGTAGTTAAGTATCAGGCTTCTTATTATGGTGGACGACCATCAGCTTTAAGAGTACATAAAAAAATCGAAGCATTACTTTCCAGCACGCCATCGTAAAAATGGCTCAGAAAATATTTCATGAACCTTAACATAGGCAACTTAACTGACACCATTTGCTCTCAATGTGGGTGATGTAAGCTTGCTGACCTATCTTAGAGCGCATGAAAAACTTTCTGTGCCGATTTTATTTCGCTCAGCCTGTGTATCTATAAGCTTACAGCATGATCGAGATCAGCTGCTTTCTTAATTCTGGTTACATGGAGCAGGTTAAAAGAAGCATATAATAAAAGGTGAAGAGTAGCAAATTTCAAATATTATTTTAATGAAGAAAAAGAAACTGAAACCATATGAAATACTATGATTCAGGAAAAAGTAAGAAAAAGTGAATAAACAGTCAAAAGAGTAAAGAAACGAATGAAGGGGAATGCTAAGTTGGAGGAATGAGAGGTCTGTGATACATTTGAGCTAAATAATGCGGTACAAGAAGGAGCAGTGGGAGGTTTGTTCATCGGAAGGTATGAATTGGATTTTGTGACACAGATTGTAGAGAACGCTTGGTGAAATATGGATGTAGAAACTGAGTGATCTGCATACGGAGGAAAAAACAGTAAACGAATGGAAACCCACAAATTAAACGAATAATGTGAAAAAAGACCATAACAAAAATGATATACTTCAGCAGTAACTGTGATGTTCTGGTTTCTTGTTTTATGCTCTTTCCACTTATTTCTGTACTTGTTGCTGTAAGATGGATACCTGTAAAACGACATATCAAAAGTACAGAATGAGATTTCTGAAAATAGTAATTAGTTACGCGTTACGTAATAGGAGAGGAAATATAGATATCACGAAAGAATGAAGTGTATTTAATCTGAATGAAGGATGTGAAGTAGAGTACAGAAAGAAATGGGAAGAGTACGTAGCATAAATGCAAGAAACCAGAACGACAAAGATATTACTGAAGTTAAGATCAAAAGATAGAAGGTGGAATATCGGTCAGCCGAGGAGAATACGGACAGAACAAAATACCAGAAGGTGGTACAAAGAAGAATTGGATGAACCCTTGATGAAGATGATCATGAAAACTGATTCTTGAATGCATTTACATTGTCGCACAGACTGAGAATATGAATATCATCGTACATGAGAACTTAAAGCAAATTAGTCGTACCTAAAGTAACAAAAAAGGAAGGCTTCGGGATTAACTCAAAACCATAATAGCAGACCGTTTGTATCCATTTACAGTTGCATGTCACTGTCGAGTACAATATAAACAGGAAATACAGTCATGTTTGAGATTCTTCAGTCGGCCGTTTTCTCCGCGAGGCTCGCAAAGACAAGAATCTCTGCCTTCGCCGTGCACGGTGTAATGGGAGAATAAGGAATAATATCTGGCCGCCGGTTTTCTGTTTGTGGCGAAGCGAGGATGCTTGTTGCACCAGCGACGCGCAGGAATGTGTGGGACTCTTCCGTTGCAACTTACAACGCTCACAGCGGGAGATATCCACTTGTAATGCCTCTTTTCCAAGGAGAAACATCCCTGTAGAAAAAACATTATCATCACTGCTGTCTGATACGTGTGAGACTGCGCTCACAGTGGTACCGCCATCGGTGGATTCCGCCGACGACCGACGTCGGCCGAAGGCGGCCGATCTTTTGAAATAAGTACGCCACTACGTGAGCGGTCACAACGTAGCCGATCTCATCGCTCGGAAGTACAGAGAGTGAAATTCAAATCAGTTTTGTTTTCTTCAGTCGAATCGGATGACGTTCTCACGTGATAAATATGGGCTACAAGAAACTGTTAAGAAAGTAGGATGGAACACATAATCGGTATATAGATCGGAGTCTGTGGACTGAAATCGCAACTTTATTGGAAACCTCACGTAAGTAAACTGTATATCGGAAATTTAAAGCGTAAATTATAGCCTCAAAAAATAATTGATTCAAGAAAGAAAGATTGCGTATCTTATGCTTAAAGTTACTGTAGTGCCTTACTTTTGGATTTTGGTTGGTGGGCGTTAGCTGTCTACAAATTATTATTCCTGTTTATTAGTCTTTTTATGCCAGCAGGTTGGTCATTCTGTTACGTGAGGTCGTTTGCAAATTTGGTGTATGTGTTTCCACTTTTCAGTGCTTTAGATTTTCAAAGTATTTTATTCTAAAATTTGTGTTTGTTTTTCACACAAACACTGAATGACAGTCATTGAAGGTGAATCGAAATATTGCTGATTGTATATGAAGATACGCAAGTGTTTGTAATCTCGCTTTTCAATGTCCCACGAACCATCTTGAGTATGTAATAGTACCTTCTCTTCCTGCCATATATATTCATAAAACTTGACTGCTTATACCAATACTGAGAAAAGAGTGTACAGTACTCGCCACGTTCTTTTCGAGACAGATGCAGTTCATTTACATCCATTCGGCGTCTTTTTAATAGCGAAAGCCACAATGCAGCACTCGACTCTAAGCACGGACGCGTCATGGAATCCATCTCGCCAAAGCAGTTTAAACTATGTTCTAAACCCATTGATAAAACATATTTTAACCTAAGATAAACTCCGTGATCACGCACTGTGACCAATTTGTCGGCCGATGTTATCGGGCCGCATCTGGCGACTCAAGGCCTAAGTCTGCTGTCTTAGTGAAGACGGGCGTATGAAACCGTGAAACATGAGATAATTTATTACTGTAGTTAAGACAGCAACACGCTGCTAATTGGCAGGATGAAGAGAAACAACCTGACCACAAGGTCAGAAGAGGGTAATGGACATCAAGAACGAGCAAAATTTTCCAGATAACCGTAGGTGGGAAGTGCAAAGGTGTGAAGCTACGGTCGCAGAAAGACAGCCAGTCAGTGACAAGGTCGCGGAACCGTGTGCATTTAAACCGACTTGGACTAGCTAATGCCTTTTGGAATGAGGGGAGTAGTTGCTAATTAAGTTAGCGTGAAGAAAATAATTTCCACTGAAAGGTCAAAGCTAGGCAAACTTTAAATTCTTATCTGTGGCCGGTTACGTTAGCTGTGGCCGGTTACGTTAGTCGCGAATTTTTTATGTTCTTTGTTTACTCTGCAGAGCTTAACTAGTAAATCAAGTAAGTTAAAGTTTTCCGTAGTGTCGCTTATTTCTTACGATAATAAGCTGCACTGCAGAAACAGAACTGCAGTAAGATAGTCAACATGTGGTACTGTCACCTGCAATATTCCTGTTAATTGTTGTTAATGAACAGAGAGCACGAACGAACTTTTATTATAACAAGTACAACAGCTCAATAAGCGTAAACTAAGACAGTGGCGAAAAAGAACCACAGATAAAATTTTAACAACTCGTTTTTTATAGAAATTACTCAAAATTCGTACCCCACATGTCACCACAAAGTTGATATCGTCAAAGAAATGATTGGTTCATCCTCCCGTAAACAACCATCATAGCATTACACAGCGACGGAATAGTCGGCCAAAACCACTCTGCTATTCTGAGACTAACGCCTTCGTCTATTAGACATACAGGAATTAAAAAAAAAAAATTACGGGAAACCCGTGAGAAACGCACGCTTAAACATATACACTACTGGCCATTAAAATTGCTACACTACGAAGATGACGTGCTACAGACGTCTTTTCACAGCAGCTAATGATAAAAATTGTTTTTTAGAAAAAGCACTTTTAAGTTTAAAAACAATGAATTTCTGACAGTGAATTCTTCTTACTGTTGTGGCCAGTCGAAACTACAATCGTCTCTCCACAACTGTGGGTTCTGTGATTGCTCGGTGAGGTGGCATATTAAACTAGAATACATGAAGTATTAGTTCACATTATTACATTAATGAATAAACGGTTTACTTAACTTTGACACACCTCTTTGCCACAGGTAATTCACAACCTCCATGGATTAGCAAAGCACCACTTGATATACTAATTAACAAACTGTTCTCTTGCCGGCCGGAGTGGCAGTGCGTTTCTAGGCGCTGCAGTCTGGAACCGAGCGACCGCTACGGTCGCAGGTTCGAATCCTGCCTCGGGCATGGATGTGTGTGATGTCCTTAGGTTAGTTAGGTTTAAGTAGTTCTAAGTTCTAGGCGACTGATGACCTCAGATGTTAAGTCCCATTGTGCTCAGAGCCATTTGAACCAAACTGTTCTCTTGAGGTACACTTTCCCACATTTAAATGAAAAGGGCTGGTTATGAAAAGTAGTCTGTGCTCTTTCCCAACACCAGCTATGTAAGTAAACAATTCTCCACTTGAAGATGACGGTGTGGACGATCGAAACACACAGTGGCAAAATAAATAAGTGACTGATGCAGAAAACTGTTTTGTTTCATTGCTTCATTTTAATCTATAACCGATATTTGTAATGTACGCCATATGTGCTGTGCAGCAAATATCAATTCCACCCCGGCTAAAAACTTAAATTGTAAATTGTAACAAGATAAAATTGAAACAGTTATGTGGTTTGTTGGTAAGTTGGTGTGGTTCGGTGGTTCAATGCGTAAGACCCGGAATAAAAATCCATATCATTACAATCATCATCATTTGGTTATCTGGCTTGCTGTAGCTTTAGACATCTTAGCCCTCCATGATTCTCAGTCGTCTGCTACAAATAAGAAGCTATTACAGTACTACTCCCAAGGCGCACTTCACATGGCCCTCTAAAAATTCAAAGGTACCACTCAAAAACCCTATTGTTTCTTAGATTTATTTTGTCAACTCGTCGCTTCATTCGCCTCTCGCAACGTTTCATTTATGTGAAGAATGTTTAGTTGCATAATTGTTCGGGGTTTACATTACACTAGCTTTGAGGGCAGCTGATAAATTTTCCAAAGCTCAGTGTCGCTTCAGTCAAGCACCTTCTTTACCGAAGGGAGATGAGCATGCCTGGAAAGTTTTAACTGCCTATTCCACCATTCACAATATTGGAGGGGGGGGGGGGGCAATTACTACCCTTACTGTACCATTGACGGCCTCGTTTCAAGGAGCATGGACGTACGTATGACACCGAAAGGCTTCAGCCTCTAAACCAGTAATGAATGAACAAATTGAGAAATAAAGTGAGGCTGTGGAAGATATATGCCCTGAAATGTGTTAGCAAACTCTTCGACTGTAGACTTCGTTTATGTTGATTAAAGTATGCCCCAGGAATCGACTATAGTTCGTTCGGTCACCACTTGTCGATTATCTCTGCTATTTTTTTCTTTAGCTTGTAGTAGCGGTTATTGGCTTCGTTTCCACGTATGTAGTTGCGGCATTGCGATTGATGATCTGTCATTTCATTATATCAGTTGCGAAGCTTGTTTGGAACTATTAAATTGTACTAATACGGCATGGAAGAAAAGCAGGTGGTGATGAATCAGAAAGAATTATGGTTAAGGACAGTAAATATGACTAAGCATGATTTTGCAAAATCTATTCATTGCGACTGTTAAGCGCAACGAGGCGTTGATGAAGCGATTGATGATTACCATCTGGCGCACAGAAAACTCGTTGCCAGTTTGCTCTCCGTTATTACTTTACGCTTACGTAGACTCCGAATAGGCAGCAGTGGTAAGTTTGGCCCTTCTACGTAGAAGTAACAATACAGTTACTTCCACACTCTTTTTACTTCGTAGGCGATAAACAGTTTCCGGTGGCGGGCAGTCGTGACATCAAAGGCTCTGCCCACGTGCGAACGCCAGTCCTCTCGTGCGCCTTTAACGTCAGACATCCTCGTTACGCCTGTGCTAAATAAAATTCGTATCACCGACATTACAGCTTGGAGCCACGGCGCCTGGCATCTACGAGTCGTAACTTTCTCGTGTGGCAGAGATTAATGACTGTTTCTCGCCCGGAACGCGAAAATCAAAAGGAGTACTCTCTCTCTCTCTCTCTCTCTCTCTCTCTCTGTGTGTGTGTGTGTGTGTGTGTATGTGTGTGTGTGGGCGGGGGGGGGGGGGGGGGGAACGCTCGCGTGCGTGCGCTTGGTTGTGTGTTTCTGTGATATATGCCATTTGGGAGTAGTCACCACTTTCTTTTAAGTCATCCAAGGAGAAATTTTCTGCCTTCATTACTTGATCAACTAAACAATTCATTACACTACACGCACTACACACATGATTTAGCAATTAATTACGTCATCCGAATTCGCCGGCCGCTGTGGCCGAGCGGTACAAGGCGCTTCAGTCCCGAACCGCGCTACTGCTACGGTCGCAGGTTCGAATCCCGCCTCGGACATGAATGTTTGTAATGTCCTTAGGTTAGTTAGGTTTAAGTAGTTCCAAGTCTAGGGGACTGATGACCTCAGATGTTAATTCCTATAGTGCTTTGAGCCATTTGAACCATCCGCATTCAGAAGTTTAACTAGGATAATTTTCAGTATTTATAACTTGGTGCCACACAAAGCTAAAAAATGGCTTTGAGCACTATGGGACCTAACATGTGAGGTAATCAGTCCCCTAGAACTTAGAACTACTTAAACCTAACTAGCCTAAGGACATCAGACACATCCATGCCCGAGGCAGGATTCGAACCTACGACCGTAGCAGTAGCGCGGCTCCGGACTGAAGCGCCTAGAACCGCTCGGCTTCCGCGGCCGACCTACACAAACCTGTAGCGACTTAATAGTTCGCGTTACAAAGTTTTAGTTCCAAGGTGATCAGTTCATAATCGCGCGCATTCCAGTACTGTCCTCACACTCAACTGTCACTCAGAATTCAACATTCGCTCCCTCGATACGCGATTGCTGTATTCACACTTAAAGAATGGAAATATAGCTGCGATCAATTCTGATAGGTTTAGTATATGAATGGGAAACCAAATATGTTTGAATTAACAGATTACCTGAAATAACTGTCCACATTTGCAACTCACAAGCACCACATAAATTAATTAATGACTAAGCCTTCTGTTGTTACGACGCCAGTATTTAAAATGCGCAGACCATATCTGTCCGTTGGAAGTAATGACCCGTACCGGACATGGCAATTGGTTCCAGCCTGAATACGCTTCAGTGTCTGCTGTATCAATTGACTCGACCTGTGTATTGCACGACACTGATTTTACATGGACAACAATTCCGGAAGCTATTCAATACAGTTCTGCACTGCCGCATAACAAACAATATACGAACCCACAGAATAACGGACTACTTTTATGAAAAAATACAGCACGTCGCTTTTAACGGAGCACAGTCATCAGATATAAAAGTAATTTCGCGGGTCTTCCCAACGAGCGTTATTGATCACTGTACGAGTATATGTGAACGATCTGGTGGACATTGTAGGAATCGTCGTGAATGGTGTATGATAAGGTAAAATGTTTGGATACCTGAATTATCCTCTGCCACACGCTACGAGGATTGGTTTGCGGAATATATGCAGCGTGTACAGAAATTAATTAACGATTTTGTTGGAATAATTTCTCTACTCTTACTATTTATGGTGGAATATTTTTATCACAAGATGCATTCAACATGAGTGTCATTCACATTCCGACAAAACTTCCATCTGCTACTTGTGGCACGAAAGTCATTCCGGAGCATTTGTGGTGTTATAGCTGCAGCAGCTTGCCCGGCTCGGTCTCGGAGCTCCGCCATTGAGTTGATATGCGAAACATACGTCCCTTGATGAAACCCACATTATCGGTCGTGCGCCTCCAATCCATCTTCCAGGAAACACATCATTCAAAAACCTACGCACATTTATGTCGTAGTAGCATGGTGGTTCAAATGGCTCTGAGCACTATGTGTGACTTAACTTCTGAGGTCATCAGTCGCCTAGAACTTAGAACTAATTAAACCTACCTAACCTAAGATCATCACACACATCCATGCCCGAGGCAGGATTCGGACCTGCGACCGTAGCGGTCGCTCGGTTCCAGACTGTAGCGCCTAGAAGCAGCATGGTGGTGCTCCGTGCTGTTGGAAGTAAACATTATGCACACGTTCATCCTACACAAGTTGTAGTAGAAGCATATCCAGATACATTTCCGCATTGATAGTCTTTTCAACGAAGTGGAATGAGCTGTAGATTTGCTCAAAGGATATTCCAGTTAACACATTAACTTTTGGGGAGTTTCGCTGGAATTCCAGGTTCTCCAATGATGGGGCGTAAGCCCAGATGATGTGGTTATTTCGGTTAAGCTTCCCACAATTGTGGAAGGTTGCCCAGTCGCTGAATAGGATCTGGTTGAGGATGTTGCGATTTTCATCTGGTTCAAGCAGATCCTGGTACATGTTCATTCTCCAAATCCTCGTCATGTAAATGGTGGAGAATCTGCATATGGTAAGGCGTTGTTTTAAGCATCTATCGCAACGCTTTATGTACCATCGAGCGTGGAATGTCCACTTCCGCAGACGTATTATAATGTCTTCAATTTGGTCAGCAGAGGCTGATAGACGGCCTTGTCCGGGCTCGTTCTTCACGGCGCTTAAACTTGTTCACTATTTATAGAATTACCCTATCAGCAGGACCAGGTCTATGCAGTCGGCGATCAAATGTCGACCGAATTTCACCACACGACAACGTGTGTAACCTCCACGTCGCAATCGCTATCCTCTCCTGGACGTTTAACATCATTCTTGTTCATGTACCTGTCACAACAGAACATTTCACGAGTGTACCGTGAATATCAGGAATCCGGTAAAACATCAAATCTCCGACATCGCTGCGGCCGGAAAAAGATCCTACAGGAACGGACCCAGATTGAAGAGATTCGTTCAACATGACAGAAGTGTAAATTGCTCCAGATTTCAATGCTAGGCTATCAACAAATGTCAGCGTGCGAACCATTCAACGAAACATCATCGATATAGGCTTCCGGAGCCGGAGGCCCACTCATGTACCTTTGGTGACTGTATGACACAAAGCATTACGCCTCGTCTGGGCCTGTCAACACCAAAATTGGACTGTTGATGACTGGAATCATGCTGCCTGGTCAGGCGAGTCTCGTTCCAAATTGTATGGAGCTGATGGATACGTACGGGTATGGAGACAACCTCATGAATCCATGGACCCTGCATGTCTGCAAAGGACTGTTCAAGCTAGTGAAGGCTCTGTAATGGTGCGGGACGTGTGCAGTTGGAGTGATATGGGACTCCTGATACTTCTAGAAACGACTGTGACAGGTGACAAGTACGTAAGCATCCTGTCTGATCACTTGCATTCATTCATGTCCATTGTACATTCCGACGAACTTGGGCAATTCCAGCAGGAAAATGCAACACCCCGCAGGTCCATAATTGCTACAGAGTGGCTCCAGGAACACTCTTCTGAGTTCAAAGGTTTCCGCTGGCCGTCAAACTCACCAGATATGAACATTATTCAGAATATCTGGGATGCCTTGCATCGTGCTATTCAGAAGAGATACCCACCCCCTCGTACTCTTGCGGATTTATGGAGAGCCCTGCAGGATTCATGGTGTCAGTTTCCTGCAGTATTACTTCTGACATAAGTCGAGTCCTTGACACGTCGTGTTGAGACATTTCGACGTGCTCGCTGGTGCCTTACACGATATTACGCGGGTGTACCAGTTTCTTTGGCTCTTCAGTGTATATATCGCAGTAACACGAATGTGAGGTAGCCCTGTCGTAAGTTTTCTTGTATGTAGCTTGTCTGAGTGAGTTGGCACGAAGCAACCTTGCTGTTGGACCAGGAATGAACACACGAAAACACACTGCAGTTAAACGAGATTACGTCCTTTCCCTAGAGAGCGAGCGATGATTGAACGACAGAATGATAAGATGCTCGCCATGAGATAAATGTACCGAAAAAAGGAACTTGGGCTGAACGACAAAGCGTGCCTCATTACGATTCGTGAGGTCCCGATGCCGGGTGCTCGCTGTACAAGCGGCCTAATTGCTCCGTAGCAGCCAACATGATTGCTGCAAGCTTCCGAACGCGAATCATGCTAATCTACTCAGACCGCCATAATTAATGGCCAGGTGTTACGTGCTGAGAGACAACGCTTGGATAACAAGAAGAGGGTAACTTACGCGTTACTACTTCCCGTGAAGTGAGCCGTCCAACATCAGCAATCGAATGGCCCTCGAGCGCAGTGTACTTTCACATCTCAGACCCCGGCAGCCAACATGGCGGAGGGAGGGAACGAATAGTTGGTGCAGCCTCGCCCCGGAGGGCGGCTCGGTCTCTTTACCTCTCAGGTTGGGACACTTGTTTCGGCGCGAATTCTCCGAACGAGGAAAAACTGGTATGCCTATGCCATCACGTTGCTTCACCTTACATTAAAACGTTACGGGTAGAGACTGTTAAGATAATTTACCGTTTTGAGCATTTTCTACGTTAATCAGATGGAGAAGGTGAAAATTCTTCGGCCCCTCCATTTGAAGATCGTCCATGTAAGCAGACCTTCGAAGACAATCGTTGGGTCGGGAAAATTACTGTAATTGCATAAAACGACCGATTTAGTTTTATGATTTGCTAATCAAAGTACCGTCCGTTCTCAAATTCTTACCAATGAGTTAGAAATTTCGTAGGCGATTCGAATCTGTGGTTGGAATTATCAAATTAACTTTATTTAGCTCTCTTTCTTTGTGATACGAACACCCTTGCCGCAGTTGTAACGCCGGTTCTCGTCACATCAACGAAGTTAAGGGCTGTCGCGCTTGGCTAGCACTTGAAAGGGTGACCGTCAAGTCTCCTGAGCGTTGTTGGCACGCGGGGTGCACTCAGCCCCTGTGAGACATATTGAGGAGATACTTGACTGAGATGTAGCAGCTCTGGACTCGAAAACTGACATACGGCCGGGAGAGCGGCATGCTGACCACATGCACCTTCATATCCACATCCGTCTTTCTTTGTGATGGGAAGTGGTCATTACAGCCATTGTGGCCACGCCTGTTGCAATCTGTGCCGTCAAAAAGTCCTTACGTTAGAACAGGAAGGTTGAAATTCCAGAATTCTGTAGTCAAATGCAGTAAGACCTGCGGAGAATGAAAATTGATGCAGGGCTTGGATATGGACTCTGAACATAAATAAACGTAACGTGGTGAGTGTAAACAGGACAAGAGACGCATTGCTGTACTGTTACACTATTGCCTAGAAATCTCTGGTTTTGACGTGTGGCCAACTCCAGATGTAGCGTGGCAGATTCTGGGTTCTGTGCCTACGACCCTTGCCTGCAAACGAAGATTAGCTTAGGAAGTAAATGTTTCTCATACGAATGTCTGAAGACGTTTGCGAGAGCAACCGATGTACCCTTCTACATCGACTGTACCCTTCTACAACGGCGGCGCGGAGTGGCCGCCCGGTTTGAGGCGTCATGTCACGGACTGCGCGGCCCCTTCCGCCGGAGGTTCGAGTCCTCCCTCGGGCATGGGCATGTGTGTGTGTGTGTGTGTGTGTGTGTGTGTGTGTGTGTGTGTGTGTGTGTGTGTGTGTATGTGTGTGTGTGTTGTTCTTAGCATAAGTTACTTTAAGTTGGTTTAAGTAATGTGTAAGTCTAGGGACCGATAACCTAAGCAGTTTGGTCCCTTAAGAATTCACACACATCTGAACATCTTATACAACGACTGTACTTCACTTCACTCCGGTGAGCCACAGCTCTTGACGGACACACACATATTGCCCATATGAATCAGGCGAAAAGTAACACTTATATTTCTTCTCAAAAAATGCTGCCGCGTTCATCTGTCATACGCTGAACACCCACGTGCATCTCAAGCCTTGGTACAATCCACAGATTTGCCACGACACTTGCATTCGGGGAAAAAAAGGAGGAGAAGAAAAAGAAGAAGTAGCAGAATATAGAAAACTGCACTCACCCACCACACACCGACGAAACTGCACCCATGCAGTCATCGCGTAATCTTATTCATCCACAGATGGCGCCAGTTGGCGCTGTTGTTTCCTCCTCTGTCACCAAACAGCGTGGCAACAGGCTCGAAGATCCCCTGCTGACACCACTCTGAAGGGTGGAGTTGCACTAGGAGGGGTGAATGGTGGTGGTGAAGCACCGGAGGGCGCAGTGGAAACACTGTTGATGGTAAAGAAAGCGTTATCCACTCTTGCTATATGCTTTGTCGTTGTTCTGCGAGGCAAAACACGCTTCACTCTGTTGACCGTGACCCGCAGTAATGTGTGGGCGGCGGCTTCCGTTCGGTTGTGACGAAGCTGCGTAGGCGCCCTGCATTGCTGTCGGCAGGCCCGCAAGCTGCCAGCGACCTCTATACGCCACGGTCGCGACGTCAGCCGCGTTCTCCTTCCCGTGCGCAGACCGCTGTGCACGGGATTCGACCCACTACTCTCTAGCAGGAGTCCGACGACAGCTGGTGCTGTGGTACTAAGTCCTTGGGGGGGGGGGGGGGGTGGAGGGGGGACGACTGTGATCGGCACCAGGTGCGTGGGGCAGGTTGACGGTTCCGTGGCACTAACAAGGAAAGATCCCCAACGGTGGGATTGGCTTTTTGAAACCATGTATATGGTGACTTAAGTCAAGGTCCAAGGAATCTCACCCTCTAGCCATTAATCCTGGTGGTCCCTTGTTTGCGAATAATCGACGAAACAAAATTTCGGAATTTCGCTTGATGCTCTACAATCTTATAAATCGAAGCTGTTCAAGTACTTCTTGCAGAGCGTAGTGGTTAAAATACTAATATGTCATGCAAAAGATTGTTGGTTCGAATCTCGACAGGTACAATGGATCTTTATTTTTAAATCTTTATCCTAATGACTTTTATCATTATTTTCATTCAATTAAATGGTTTAAACGTAATTTTTCCTATTTCTTTGTCACATCATATTACTTATCGTATGAAATACATCACATACTCTCATTTTTCTTCGTATCAGTCTTTTTGCATTTGGAATCTTTGTTTGCGTCATTTTGATTACTATCATGTACTAACTTCGATTTAATTTCTTCCATTTTATCATCTTACATTTTCGTCCACGTTGTTGCTTTCATTGTTTCTATTCCTCATTTTGCTTGAATTTCATTTTACTTATAATCCGTGATTTAGTTTAAATCATCATCCGCTTATTTTGTCCATACTGCTATAAGAATTTATGTTTTGAATGTTCCTATGACGAGCGCCATCCAAGAGATGTACATCTTATAACGAAAATTACATTCTTAACAGCACTGCACAGTCAATATAAATGGATCATTTCGTCTTTTGTTTTTTAACTGACAGATTGGCATTTGCACTAATTTAAACATTATCGTAGATAAATAAAAATAATTAAATTCACATGCATAAAGATTCAAAGTGGAAAAAAAATTATAGGAAGAAAAAAAGAGAGCAATAGCGGAAGTTAATACGTTAACTAAAATGGCGCGACCAAGGAATACAAAGAAAAAATTGTGTGTAAACTAATTAATTGCATAAAAATAGTGATGAAAGTAACTTCGTTACACATTTAAAAATGAAAAATTTCAATCCATCTCGCGAAATTCGAACCGAGAACCTTTTGCATGCCATGTTAGTACCTTATCCATTACCCTAGTCAACCATTTAACAAATAGTCAGTATTTTTAAAGCTATACAGCATAATGCGAGATCCCTAAAATTTTGCTTCGTTGATTACTCGCAAACGAGAGCCACCAGAGTGAATGGCTGCAGAGTGTGGTTCCTTGGACCATGATTTACATCACCGTATAGGTGGTTTCAAAAAATCGATTCCACCGCTGGGGAACTCCGCTTTTAAGTCCCATGAGGATCTTGGTGGCAGCAGAGGCAACCCAGTCTCTAACGATGAAAACTCCCCATCTCACCCCCCCACCCCCCACCCCCTCAGATTTAGTGATAAGATGGCCCAGTGGACAAACCGTCAGACACAGATCAAGCCTGAAAAGAGATAGAGCGTGTACTGAAGTTTGAAAAAAAAAAAAAAAAGCAAAATAGAAACAGTGGACGGCCCGAGCTGAAGATCTGCAACATCGAACATACTTGTATAGCCATGCCGTCGTGGTTATGTCGTCACGGTGTTGGACTGCGAATGTGGACATCTGTGTTCAAATCTCCTTCGTGCTCCATACTTTTATTTCCACAAAATTATGAAATATCAGTCCGGTGATTGACGTGTCTGTCCCCTTTATTCAAATTTGTATCTATCGTAGTGTAAGGAAGGGACCGCCATAGGTACGTACCGCCTATTTGTTCTACACATGTACCACATGTTATTACTTTTGCGTTCAGTTTTGGAAGTTTTGAGTCTTGAATTCCCGTGTTGTAACATAGGTCACACCCCCATGCGACATATCGCCTACTCCCACTGTTTATTACATTTACTTGAGACAGTAAATACATTCCTACGACACGACTCATAATCTATAACCAATGTATAGTACGACTACTGACAGAACTACGGAAGAATAGACGCGTCAATGACCAAAGCTCATAATTTTGGGAAAAAAAAGGACACACGAGAGAGATTTTAAAACAAACCTTCCCCTTCGCAGTCCATCTCCGTGACTACGTAACCACAACACCGAGATGTTTGCGTCTCGCTCGATGTTGTACATCATGAGATTGCACCGTTCACTGTTTCGATTATACTTCTTTTTTCATAGCTCAGAACACCTGCTTTTCTGTTTTCAGGCTTGATGTATGTTCAGTTTTTGATGGGCTATCGAATGGGCCATTTTACCACTGAATCTGAGGAGATATGGAAGTAAACTTGTCTACCGCCTTGTCTAGCATTACTGTTTTCCACCTTATTTACAACTAACGTGCGTCCAAGTTTACATGTACTATGCTGTTTATTCATATGTACATTCTTTATTTCCTACAAGAAAACAAGGACGACGAGCCATATCTTCTACCTGCCCGTCTGAATGGCCACCCGTACTTGAGGCTCGTGCAAAGAGTTCTACCTGAGTTGTCGGAGAACGTAGCCTTGGCTGATCCTGAGAGGATGTGGATACAACATGACGGTGCACTGCCTCACTTCAGCTGGGTGTCTGCAATCGTCTCAGTGCTGTATTTTCTAGTCGCTGGATTTTAAGGGGAATCCCCTTGGTTACGTCCTGTGGGGATATTTAAAGTCACTTGTGTTTGGGACCCCAGTGGATACAGAGATGGGATTAGTTGACAGAATTGTAGCTGCCTATGAAGTGATTCGCAACACACCAGCGGTACTTGTCAGGGTGCCTCAGGATCTCGTTCGTCGATGTCATTCTTGCATGGAGGTTGATGGCCATCAGTTTCAGCAAATTTTGTAAGATAAAGTACAAATGGTACGTTTGTGTCAGTGATGGTATTTGCAGTTAGTTATCTGTAACAAACGTAAATAAAAATGTACACAGTAATATGATTTTATTTCTATTGTCTCCTTAAGCTGGCTTCTCCGACCCTAAGTTCCGTTATTCAATTGAGCACTCTCTATATCCAGTTAACTTTTTACAAGCTCTTACAGAAACACCACGTATGACGACGAACAAAATATTTTTTTTAAAAGCTCAACTGGCTCATACCTGTTCCACTTTTTAAAAATGCCAAACAAGAACTTTGTAAACATTACTAGTGGCGCGTCCCGGCACAGTTGCCATACACCATATTTTTCCTTTGCCTTTGGTGTGATCTCGGTGGTACAGTCGGACATTAACGACAGTATAGGTTTAGTTAGCTTGTTTGTCAACCTTTATAGCGGAGATGAGAGGAAGGCACTCTCCTTGGTTGTGATACGTGTTCGGTTACAAGAAGTTGGTAGTTCTTGTGGAGCTGGCAGAGCTGATCTGCTGAAGTACCAAGTTATTACTTTTAGTAAATTTCTTTATTGTTGTAATCAACCGATTTGTTGAGGTGTCAGCGGACTGCTGTGGTCGAGCGGTTCTAGGCGCTTCAGTCTGGAACCGTGCTGCTGCTACGGTCGCATGTTCGAATCCAGCCTCGGGCATGGATGTGTGTGACGTCCTTAGTTTAGTCTGGCTTAAGTAGTTCTAAGTCTAGGGGTCTGATGACTTCAGATGTTAAGTACCATAGTCCGTAGAGCCATTTGAACCATTTTGTTTAGGTGTCAGGCCAAAACCCTTAGATCCTAATAGAATGTCAAACCCTCACAGTAATCGAAGGACCTTCATCAGAGACGAGCGCTTTCACTGTCATTCGGTGTGCTAATTACTGGCCACTTGACCTGAATTATAAATCATCAACGCTTTGAAATAATTAACTATCAGTCAAGGGCTACTTGTCCCATAGTACGAGAGACAAGTACTAATCAGCAACTTATTTCTACTATTCACTGAAATTCCTCTAACTTAATTCTTTCAGACGGGGATAGGCAGCCTCTATTCAATGGCTTGACAGTGCGTACGGAAAATTGCTACGTACCTTGCAGCTGCCATGTCTCCACCAGTGTCTATCGCCGTCTTCTCGTAAATGTAGAGTTTATTGATACATCAGGAGCTGCTGAGGGGCGTTACTGCCCTCCAGCTTCTCGGATAACTCGCTGAATCTATACTCTACTTTAATCTGCACCTCTCTGACATTTTATCCCATTCTACATTGATCCTGGGTGCACACGGCCCCCTACAATATCTGTCCGGAATATTCCCTTGTCAGCTTTCCTGGACGTGTGAACGTCTTAATCTTTCACTATCACTCGAACTTCCACTAGAAATTCATACATTAGGTGCATCGGAAGGTTACCACTGACACCTCTCACCTCGACTCCTCGTCGCTATGGCGAACCGCCATGTATAATTCTCTCTGGCGTGTTTTGTCAGTCGCTAAGGAGCAAACAGCTTTCGTTTGCTTCAGGGCTCGTTATCTCATACTATCTGTCCCTCATCCGATCCATACACCTGAAAGCCTGTGCTCACTTCTAGTTATGATGCAACATGTAATTCAAAATATTAACACTTTCTGTTCTGACATGTAATTAAAATTATTAACAAATGGCTCTGAGCACTATGGGACTTAGCATTGAGGTCATCAGTCCCCTAGAACTTAGAACTACTTAAACATAATTAACCTAAGGACATCACACACATCCATGCCCGTGGCAGGATTCGAACCTGCGACCGTAGCGGTCGCGCGGTTCCAGACTGACGCGCCTAGAACCGCTCGGCCACACAGGCCGGCAAAATTATTAACATTTTATATGGTCATGACACTAGGTTTCATGCGGATACACGACTGTCTCTCTCTCTCCCTCTCCCCCTCTTTGTGTGTGTGGGAAAAGGGGGCAGTGTGGTGTGAGAGGAGTGTGGCGGCGCCACGTGGAGTTCGGGGGCGGCAGCCGCCGCGCTGTCAAAACATATCAAGTGGCGGCGGCCGGCCGGCAGATGGGCTCCGGCGTGTCCGCCCGCCCAGCTTCTCCGTCAAAACAGAAACACGCCGCGTGGCGCTACGCCCAGAAACCGCTACACCAGCGGTTCTCCCTCCTCACACCGTCCCCTCTTCCCACCCCATACATATTCATGCTGCTTACTGCGAGATAGCAGCACGCCGCCACTGCCTGCGGCTACAGTTGCAGGGAAACGTCAGCGTTACGTTGACCGTCTGCGTCAGAATCTTCAACACCTCACATAAAGTTTTTGAACAGGGTGCGGAACCCCAAACTGAAGGTGGAGCGTTCATGTCAAAGAGGCTGAAGACCGAAGAATCAAATCCCCTAGCAATCCTACCGTATTCAGGATGCTTTTAAGAATCCGTGTCACATGTTCCTACTGAAGGTATTGTTGGTCAACACCTGTGGAAAAGTTCTTGTAAGTACATTGAAGCGCCAAAGAACCCTGTATAGGCATGCGTATTTAAATACAGGCAGAATACGGCGCTGCGGTCTGGAACGCCTGTGTAAGACAGCAAGTATCTGGCGAAGTTGCAAGATCGGTTACTGCTGCTAGAATGGCAGGTTATCAAAATTTAAGTGAGTTTGAGCGTGGTGTTATAGTCGACGCTCGAGCGTTGGCATATAACATTTCAAAATGGCTCTGAGCACTATGGGACTTAACATCTATGGTCATCAGTCCCCTAGAACTTAGAACTACTTAAACCTAACTAACCTAAGGACAGCACACAACACCCAGTCATCACGAGGCAGAGAAAATCCCTGACCCCGCCGGGAATCGAACCCGGGAATCCGGGCGCGGGAAGCGAGAACGCTACCGCACGACCACGAGCTGCGGACAATACAACATTTCCCAGGCAGCGATGAAGGGGGAACTTTCCCATATGATCATTTCACGAGTGTACCTTGAATATCAGGGATCTGGTAAAACATCAGATCTCCGACATCGCTGCGGCCGGAAAAAGATCCTGCAAGAACGGGACCAACGTCGGCTGAAGAGTGTCTAACGTGACAGAAGTGCGATCCCTCCGCAAATAGATGCCGATTTCACTGCTGGTTCGTCAGCACATGTCAGCACGCGAACCATCAACAAAACATCATCGATATGAGCTTTCGGAGTCGAAGGCCCACTCGTGAACCCTTGACGACTGCACGACACAAAGCTTTACGCCACGCCTGGGCCCTTCAACATCGACATCGGACTGTTAATAACGGGAAACATGTAGCCTGGTCGGACGAGTCTAGTTTCAAATTGTATCTAGTGGATGGACGTGTACGTGTATGGAGACAGTCTTATGAATCAATGGACCTTGCATGTCAGCAGGGGACTGTTGAAGCTGGTGGAGGCTTTGTAATGGTGTGGAGCGTATGCAGTTGGAGTGACGTAGGACCCCTGATAAGTCTAAAACTAGTCTGACAGGTGACACATACGTAGGCATCCTGTCTGATACCTGCAGCCACTCATGTCCATTGTGCATTCCGACGAACTTAGGGAATTTCAAGAGGACAATGCGACACCCCACACGTCCAGAATTGGTACAGAGTGGCTCCAGGAACACTCTTCTGAGTTTAAACACTTCCGCTGGTCACCAAACTCCCCAGACGTGAACATTATTTAGCATATCTGGGATGCCTTGCAACGTGCTATTCAGAAGAGATATCCACCCCTTCGTACTCTTACGAATTTATGGACAGCCCTGTAGGATTCATGGTGTCAGTTCCCTCCAATACTACTTCAGACATTAGTCGAGTGTATGCCACGTCGTGTTGCAGCACTTCTGTGATACTCGATATTAGGCTGGTGTACCAGTTTCTTTGGCTGTTCAGTGTATACACTGACGGAAAAATTGCAACACCAAAAAATAGTTAATCTGGAATAATGAAATATCGGGAATACATTTGTCTAGTAACATATCTAAGTGATTAACATTGCAAGATCACAGGTTAATCTAAGCGCGAGATCATCCACTGCAAATGTGAAATGTTGGTACATTAATAACTGGTGAAATCGCCAGCATGTTGAATGCAAACGTGCATGCATTGTGTCGTACAGGTATCGGATGTCAGTTTGTGGGACGGTATAGGCTGCCTGTTAGACTTCGTCTGTCAATACAGGGACGGTTGATGCTGTTTCTGTATGACACTGGAGTTGTCATCCAATGATGTCTCGTATGTGCTCCATTGGAGAAAGAACTGGTGATCGATCACTCTGTAGGGATGATGGATTATACAAGCGGTATGTGGACGAGCGTTATCCTGTTGGAAAGCACCCCTTGGAATGTTGTGCATGAATGGCAGCACAGTGGGTCTCTTCACCAGACTGCCGTACAAATTTGAAGGCAGGGTGCGTGGGATAACCACGAGAGTGCTCCTGCTGGATTACGAAATTACTCTCCAGACCATAACTCCAGGTGTGAGTCCAATGTGTCTAGCGCGCAGACAGCTTAGTTGCAAGCCCTCAACTGTCCTCCTTCTAACCAACACACGGCCGTCACTGGCACCGGGGCAGAACCAGCTTTCATCAGAAAACACAACAGACCTCCACTCTGTCCTCCAGTGAGCTCTCGCTTGACACCAGCGAAGTCGTAAATCGCAGTGGTTCGAGGTCAATGGAATGCACGCTACAGTGCGTCTGCCTCGCAGTTGTCCTTGAAGTAATCGACTTATAACATTTCTTTGTGTCACCGTTGTGCCAACTGCTGCTCAAATTGCTGCTGCAGATGCAGTACTATGCGCCAGAGCTATACGTCGAAAACAGTGGTCTGCCCTTTCAGTAGATTATTATTGGGAAGGTGGTTCGATGAAACCTCTGACAGGCACTTAAGAGTTGTTTGCAGAGTACCGGTGTATTTGTTCGTGCCACGTGGGTGTCCGGAGCCTGGTACATTGGCGTAACCACCACTGCAAGCAATAATATACAGTGGATAAATTCCTGCCACGTCTTTATACTCTATCGCAGAAGGTGCTTCTCGTAGCTGTATTACACTTCTTCACACTTAGTGAAGGGTTGGTACTGGCCTCTTTGTCGTCTTAAGGGTATTCTTGACTAACGCTCACGACTATTACGACGTCTGTTTAAAACAAACCTGATGTGCAACCTCACAGTGGCTCTACTAGCTTAAAATTTGAATAGACGTCAGCTTTCAGATGTGGAACCGCGCATGCCAGCTTTCGCTTATGTCACTGAACTTCTTGGTGTCGCGATTTTTTTCCCCGTTAGTGTAAGTCCTGAAAACAATGCCTCTTGGAATTTGGGCCTGTGAGGATCAGCGGTTCACGCATAGCAGTCATGGTACCAACACTTGGCCATTGTTCCCGGAGTCAGGTGTTGAATTGTAGCATACAGGATAGCGGATATCCGCCTCGGCGTAAGTTTCTATGCGCTAAGTAATTATTGCTGCGGACAGCCAAATTCGGATGGATCTGTGCCAATAAAAAAAAAATATAAATGTCGTGTGGCTAGAGCCTCCCGTTGGGTAGACCATTCGCCGTGTGCAAGTCTTTCGATTTAGCTCCACTTCGGTGACTTGCGCGCCGATGGGGATGAAATGATTATGATTAGGACAACACAACACCCAGTCCCTGAGCGGAGAAAATCTCCGACCCAGCCGGGAATCGAACCCGGGCGCTTAGGACAGACATTCTTTCGCGCTGACCACTTTTTTTTTTTACCCACCCAGCTACCGGGGGCGGACATCTGTGCCAATGACCACATGAGGTGGTAACATTTACGCGGAAGCAGCGGACCCATCTGGGAGTCGTCGTAGAGTCAGTGTGTATGTGAGGCGCGTGTGTGGTTTGCGCAACAGACGGCAGATGGGCGGGAGCAGAGGCCGGGATACGGCGGCTGGCAGGCTGCGCGCTGCACCGTGTTCGCTTCCGGCCTCTCCGCAGGGTCACCGGCCGCGCATCCCACCCAAGCCAGCCGCGGCAGTCCACAAGGCAGACTGCGCGGGTCAGCAACGGGTCTCTGCTTCACCTCATGTGCCTCAGTGACCTCTCTTGGCCTCGTCTCACATCTCCGTCCATTGTCCGTATCTTATCCCACACCATTAACACCGCCTTCCGTTGTGGACGAGCGGTTCTAGGCGCTACAGTCTGGAACAGCGTGACCGCTACGGTCGCAGGTTCGAATCCTGCGTCGGGCATGGGTGTGTGTGATGTCCTTAGGTTTGTTAGGTTTAAGTAGTTCTAAGTTCTAGGGGACTAATGGCCTCAGCAGGTAAGTCCTATAGTCCTCAGAGCCATTTTTGAACCAGTAAAACCAACCCTCTACTGTCGATTGTTTGAAAACTCCAACTCCCGTTTACAGGGGGTTTCAAAATTAGACTAGTTTCAGAGGTGATAATGTGGACCAAGATTAAAAAAAAGTCTGGTAAACATGGACATTAAAATTCATACCTTAAGACCTATGGGCACTGATTCAGTAGAAGATGAACAAGTGCTTGTAGCTCCTCAGGTACGCGTTTAGAGCCGATGTTTATTGGACATTTTCTCCGTTTTGATCCGTACTATCACCTCTGAAAGTTGCATACTCTACAACCTTAGCAAAAGTAGCACCAGTACACGTATTCTAGTGATAGAGGTATCAGAACGGTTTACACTTGTAACTTTAGACTCGTTCGTTTCCGGTATAGGGACCCTATCTCAAATTGATGCATTTATCCTTCTACTGTTTTGTTGTTGTTGTTGTTGTGGTCTTCAGTCCTGAGACTGGTTTGATGCAGCTCTCCATGCTACTCTATCCTGCTTCATCTCCCAGTACGTACTGCAGCCTACATCCTTATGAATCTGCTTTGTGTATTCATCTCTTGGTCTCCTTCTACGATTTTTACCCTCCACGCTGCCCTCCAATACTAAATTGGTGATCCCTTGATGCCTCAGAATATGTCCTACCAACCGATCCATTCTTCTAGTCAAGTTGTGCCACAAACTCCTCTTCTCCCCAATTCTATTCAATACCTCCTCATTAGTTATGTGATCTACCCATCTAATCTTCACCATTCTTCTGTAGCACCACATTTCGAAAGCTTCTAGTCTCTTCTTGTCCAAACTATTTATCGTCCATGTTTCACTTCCATACAGACCTAAACTCCATACAAATACTTTCAGAAACGACTTCCTGACTCTTAAATCTATACTCGATGTTAACAAATTCCTCTTCTTCAGAAACGTTTTCCTTGCTATTGCCAGTCTACATTTTATATCCTCTCTACTTCGACCATCATCAGTTATTTTGCTCCCCAAATAGCAAAACTCCTTTACAACTTTAAGTGTCTCATTTCCTAATCTAATTCCCTCAGAATCACCCGATTTAATTCGACTACATTCCATTATCCTCCTTCTACATCGTCTTAGAAAGTTTATGAGATTATCACGAAATCACTCTGAATATACATACATTCACAGGCGCTAGTGCTATAACTTTGACGCTCTGTACCGTCGTTGGATGGCGTTTCCCGTTCATGATTTTCTATTCAAAATATTATATATTCACTCCGCTCTTGAAGTCCTAAAGTGTGTAACGCTAATTTCCGTACACCCTACATGCCTACAGGAATTAGTGACCATGATGTCATCATAGCTACTATGACTTACACAGTTAATAAATCTATCAAGAACGCTAGATAGAGCAGATAAGTGGTTCTTAGCATCCCACTTGAACAGTGAACTGACATCCTTTAGTCCCAGTACGATGGACGTAGAAGAATAGTGGGCACAAAGTTGAAACGGGTTGTAAATTGTGCTGTGGAGCAGTAAGTTCCGACTAAGTGGATTAAGGACGGAAAAGACCCAACGTGGAAACTCGGAAAATGCTGAGGAAGCAAAGACTGTTGCGCTCTCGGTTCAAAAGAGGACCCGCAAATAACAACAGGCAAATCTTAGTACAGTTTCCAGTGTCTGTAAAAAGATCGATGTGCGAAAGATATCATTACCACCGTGGTACCTCAGCAAAAGATCTTACCGAGGACCCGAGAAAATTCAGGTCCTACGTAAAATCGCTAAGCCAGTCTAGCGCTTCTATCCAGTCACTCGCTGACCAGCCTTGCTTGGCAGCAGAAGATAAAGTCTTACGTGGCAGCAGAAGATAGCAAAAGGAAAGCCGAATTTTTATATTTCGCGTGTAAGAAATCCACTGCGCAGGAGAACCGTACACACACACCGTTGTCTGACCATCGCACAGATTCCCGTATAGATGACATAGTAACAGGGGTTCCTGGCGTAGAGAAACAACTGAAAGAGTTGAAAACAAGTAAGTCGTTAGATCCGGTTCGAATCCCAATTTGGTTTTACAAAGAGTTCTGTACACCATTGGCCTCTTACTTAGCTTGCATTTATCGTGAATCTCTCGCCCAGCACAGAATCTCAAGCGACTGCAAAATGCCGCAGGAAACTGCTGTATATAAGAAGGGTAGATGCGCAGAATTATAGACTAATATCCTTTACATCGGAGTGCTGCAGAATTCTTGACCTTATTCTCAGTTCAGATATACTAAATTTGCTTGATACAGAGTCCGGATTTAGAAATGAACTACCCTTTCCTAAAATTCTTCCAATAAACCGAAGTCGACCATTCCCCTTCTCTACGCCATTGCTTACATGCTCGTTCAGTTTCATGTCTCTGTGCAACGTTACGCTTAGATATTTAACCGACGGGTCTGTCTCAAGCAGCACACTGCCAATGCTGTTCAAATGGTTCAAATGGCTCTGAGCACTATGGGACTCAACTTCTGAGGTCATCAGTCCTCTAGAACTTAGAACCACTTAAACCTAACTAACCTAGGGACATCACACACACCCATGCTAGAGGCAGGATTCGAACCTGCGTCGGAGCGGTCTCGCGGTTCCAGACTGTAGCGCCTAGAACCGCTCGGCCACTCTGGCCGGCGCCAATGCTGTATTCTCATATTAGGGGCTTGTTATTCGTACTCATCCACATTAACTTACATGTTTTCCTACTTTTAAAGCCAGCTGCCATTCATCGTACCAACTAGAAATTTTGTCTCAGTTACCTTGTATCCTCCTACAGTAACTCAACTACGACATCTTCCCGTACACCACAGCGTCATCAGCAAACAGACGCAGATTGCTGCTCACCATATCCGACAGATCATTTATGTATACAGAAAATAACAATAGTCTCTCACACTTTCCTGGGATACTCTTGTCTCTGATGGAGTTTTGCTCTCGAGGACAACGTACTGGGTTCTGTTAACGTAAGAAGTCCTCGAGCCAATAACATGTCAGGGAACCTATTCCGTATGCTCGTGCCTTCGTAATAGTCCGCAATGGGGGACCGTGTCAAACGCTTTTCCGGAATCAAGGAATATGGAATCTGTCTGTTACCCTTCATCCATAAGTCGCAGGATATCTGTGAGAAAAGGGCAAGCTGCGTTTCACACGAGCGATGATTTCTAAAACCGATGTCCGAGGCGTCTCCAGACATGTCTTCGGCCTGCAGTCTCATTGACTGGAATAGAACTGTCTTCAGTGATGAGTCCTTCTTCCAACTAAACCCTGACGCTCAGCGGAACACGTGTCTGGCGAACCATGGACAGCAGTGGGATGCGAAACTGAGTGACAGTCTGGGGCGCATTTTTTTGCCATCCGCGGCACACTTATGGCACAGCGGTACCGTAGGACGACGATATTGTACTGCCCGCTTTGTTCCCCTTCATGGCAAACCATCCATGGATTACATTTCAGCAAGATAAAGCCCGTCCACACACGGCGAGAGTTTCTACTGTGCGTCTTCACGCTTACCTAACACTACCTTGGCCAGAAAGGTTGCCGGATCTCTCCCCAACACAACGTTTCGAACGTTGTGAGCAGAACCCTTCAATAATCTCGGGATTTTAACGATGTAACGCTCCATTTGAATAGAATTTGGCACGATATCTTTCAAACGGACATCCAAAAACTCTATCAATCAGTGCCAAGTCGAATGACTGCTTGCCTAAGAGTCAGTAATGGACCAAACCTTATTGATTTGCTCAAATTGTGAAGCTCTTTCTTTTGAATAAATCATCCAACTTTTCTGAAATCTCAATGATTTGTTTATCTATACACGTACATCACATCCACTGATTTCAATCTGATTAGGATAATTCCTTCCTGGTGTATTTCTTTGTCGTCATACCCAGATTTCGTAAACAAAACAGTATTTGTAACAAACTCATCGATTGTTCCAGCATGTAAATTACTGAGCCCACTGCCTTTTCCAACTGCAGCTCTCATTGTTTCTCGTGCAGCATATCTGTCAACGCAGTCGGTCTAGAATGACTGATATGTATCCACACATAGTCGACCCAAACGATTCCGTGAGGTTTGCACTTCATACGTAACTAAAAAAAAACAGTATCTCCAGGAAACGATATACTCCCGTTTCAAGCAGAGCTCTTGTTCCAGAAAAGTTGAGGAAGAGGCCATATCACATACATTTAAATTAACAATACCACATTTTACATTGCACCGTTAACACGAACGGAATGGGTAGTTCATAATCCACGACAAAGGATTTGCAGCCGCTGAGAAGTATTGCACCACGCGCGACTCTTGAGTAGAACGGGTGGCAACGCGGCCCATCACGGTGGCAAAGTTTACGAATTCCAGAGCTCGGATTGGCGGTAATGTGTACCCTTCACACAATGCGCTCCACTTCAGGGACTTGCTTTCAGCTGCCTGACTGTACTTACAAAGTGAATAAAATAAAATGTACGTCGTGTATATACCCACCGGTTACGGGTGGAGAGGGTGCGCGGGTATGCTAATGGGTTATGAAGAAAGAACAGATTGGCGCCTGATCAGTTTAACAAGCAATAACGTTAAGACACAAATTAGCGTTTCTGTAATTATAAAAACGTTATGTAGTATATGAGTAAGATTACAACGATCGTTACAAAAGACAAGTACATTTAAATGTAAATAACTGAAATAGAGATTAAATATTAAAGATGCCAATAAAACGAGGCAAAAACACGATGAACTGTCCTCTGTGCGCTGTAGATAAAGCTATCTCATCGTCCATATAATGCCAGAGATTATGGGATAGGCAGTGCAGACATCGACGCAAAAAGTGAGTAGAGGAGGACATCGCCAGTGGCTAAGGAAACGTACGCTCGGTAGTGCCGCCGCTCCAAAGATAATATGCGTCTGTTGGCAGACAATAAACGAAATGTGTTTAGCCGCATGGTCGTCGTTTTGTTGTAAACCATTTAAATGCACCAGTGGCGGCTCGTGCTCATAAACGGACAATCAACTTTATAACCGAATTGCTGCGAATTGCTGTTATATAATCTTCATTCTTGTCATCTATATCAAAGCAAAGGAATCTCTGAAGAGGTTTCTTCCCCTTAATATACCGCACTGTAATGACAGACTGACTTTTGCACATAGTATCTCGTAGTATCTATTGTTTCATCTGCCTGCACAGAAACAAAAGTGTCTTTAATCAGTTCTTCAGTGTAAACTCCATACATGCAGGCTCAAAGTTCATGTTGTATACTGCGTGACGTATATTCACAGATGGAAGTACAAGGGGTAAAATTGTTGGATGTGAGGTACGCCAGTTACGCAGAACACCGTTTCTCTCAGTACCCAAACATGTTTCGGCACCACTGTGCCATCATCAGTGGGTTTTCGTTTTTATTTACTCTGCAATGTGAACATTTTTGTTAAATGATTATTAAATTATGTGCACTTTTAGTTCAAACAACAGATCGTTTCTTTTTGTAAATGCCTTTACATTTGGTGTGCATGAATTTTCTGAATCACTTGTGTGTTAATTACTACAGGTAGCTTGTCACCAGCAACCAAACGATATTGATGAGATTTTTTTTTTTTTTTTTTTTTTTTTGCTGGGAGTTAACCTATCTTCTAGAATGTAATTCAGTTTTTCGCGATGTAATAACGAATATAGGGGCGAAAACATCGCGAAGAACTGATTTACATTCTAGAAGATAGGTTAACTCCCAGCCAAAAAAAAAAAATCTCATCAATATCGTTTGGTTGCTGGTGACAAGCTACCTGTAGTAATTAACACACAAGTGATTCAGAAAATTCATGCACACCAAATGCAAAGGAATTTACAAAAAAAAAAAAACGATCTGTGTGCTGCCCCATATACATTCTTCATTCTGTAGTGAGCTTCTACCGGTGTTTGTCCTCCGGCAGTCAAGGAAAGAATAACGGCACGTTGGTACTGTTTGGACACATCTCGTAATAAGTCGCCGGAATTCGCGTTTCCGCACTCACCGCACGCACAGTAGGCAAGACACAAATGCCACACTACACCCTTCCCAACACGCCGGTGCTTATGTACCAGTATCGGAGTTGCGCTACGTCACATATACGCTATAGTAAACCCCTGGAACGGAACCTTTTTGATCGCCCCTTACATTTTTACCTTTTTGGTTCTTGTACATATTTCGCATCATACGTCTTTCCCTATAGCATACACTAATTCTCTAGAGAATTTCAAACGTGTTGCACCAATTCACGTCGACAAATGCTTTTGTGTCTTGATTTTTCGTAAATATTGCTTCCATTATTAAGCACAACGCCAGAGCAGCCTCTCTGGTGCTTTTGCCTTTCCTAAAAAGAAACTGATCGTCATCTAAGAGATCCCCATTTAAGTACCGCGTGTTGTACACGGCGTGATTGTGTGCCAGCACGCGATCCATTGGATGGTCCCGCCGTGGCCGCCCTCTCACGGCTGCACGCACCGCGGTGTTAGCGTTCTGCTCGGACGGTTCTGCTTTGGGACGCAAGACTGCAGGCTCAACTGAGCGTGGGGAAACGAGTTGACGCCCGGCGACCAGAACGTAATACGCCGGCGCGACCGCGGCCGCGTCGCGTGTCCAGCCGAGGACGAGTCGCGTGGGACTGCCGAAACGTGAGACGGGCCGCAGGCCGATCTCTCCGGAATATAAGCCGTCTCAGATTGTGCCCGGAACTGGGGCATCTTTAACGAGATAATCATGTCGCGCCCCGTTTGTACCTTTAGGTGTCGTACCTTTTCATGGTCTGTAGGGCAATCCCCGAACACCCTACAGAAAAGCTGAAAAATCTGTATTGTAATACACATATCAGCATCTACATACACACTCAGTAACCAGTGTACAGTGCGTGGCGGAGGGTTCACTGTACTACTACTCATTTCCTGTCAACCTGCAAATAGAACGAGGGAAAAAAGGCTGTTTAAATGCCTCCGTACAAGCCCTAATGTACCTCCGTGGTCCGTAAGCGAAGTCGCAGCAATAGAATCGCTTTGAAGTCACCTTGAAATGCCTGTCTTCAAAATTTTTTCAATATGTTCCTGGAAAAGAGCGTTGCCTTTTCTCCAGGGATTCACATTTGAATTCCTAAGGCATCTCCATAATACTTGGGTGTTGTTCGAATCTACCGGTAGCAAATCTACACTACTGGCCATTAAAATTGCTACACCAAGAAGAAATGCGGATGATAAACGGGTATTCATTGGACAAATATATTATACTACAACTGACATTTGATTACATTTTTACGCAATTTGGGTGTATAGATCCTGAGAAATCAGTACCCAGAAAAACCAACTCTGACCGTAATAACGGCCTTGATACGCCTAGGAATTGAATGAAACAGAGCTTGGACGGCGTGTACAGGTACAGCTGCCCATTCAGCTTCAACACGATGTCACAGTTCATCAAGAATAGAGACTGGCGTATAGTGACGAGCCAGTTGCTAGGCCACCATTGACCAGATGTTTTCAATAGGTGAGAGATCTGGAGAATGTGCTGGCCAGGGCAGCAGTCGAACATTTTCTGTATCCAAAAAGGCCCGTACAGGACCTGCAACATGCGGGCGTGCATTATCCTGCTGAAATGTAGGGTTTCATTGGGATCGAATGAAGGGTAGAGCCACGGGTCGTAACACATCTGAAATATAACGTCCACTGTTCAAAGTGCCGTCAATGCGAACAAGAGGACACCGAGACGTGTAACCAATGGCATCCCATACCATCACGCCGGGTGATACGCCAGTATGGAGATGACGAATACACGCTTCCAATGTGCGTTCACCGCGATGACGCCAAACACGGATGCGACCATTATGATGCTGTGAACAGAACCTAGATTCATCCGATAAAAATGAGGTTTTGCCATTCGTGCACCCAGGTTCGCCGTTGAGTACACCATCGCAAGAGCTCCTGTCTGTGATGCAGCGTCAAGGGTAACCGCAGCCATGGTCTCCGAGCTGATAGTCCATGCTGCTGCAAACGTCGTCCAACTGTTCGTGCAGATGGTTGTTGTCTTGCAAACGTCCCCATCTGTTGGCTCAGGGATCGAGACGTGGCTGCACAATCCGTTACAGCCATGCGGATAAGATGTCTGTCATCTCGACTGCTAGTGATACGAGGCCGTTGGATTCCAGCACGGCGTTCCGTATTACCGTCCTGAACCCACCGATTCCATATTCTGCTAACAGTCTTTGGATCTCGACCAACGCGATCAGCAATGTCGCGATACGATAAACCGCAATCGTGGTAGGCTACAATCCGACCTTTATCACAGTCGGAAACGTGATGGTACGCATTTCTCCTCCTTACACGAAGCATCACAACAACGTTTCACCAGGCAAGGCCGGTTAACAGCTGTTTGTGTATGAGAAATAGGCTGGAAACTTTCCTCATGTCAGCCACCGGCGCCAACCTTGTGTGAGTGCTCTGAAAAGGTAATCATTTGCATATCACAGCATCTTCTTCCTGTCGGTTAAATTTCGCGTGTGTAGCACGTCATCTTCGTGGTGTAGCAATTTTAATGGCCAGTGTGTAGCTTCGCTGTCTTCCTTTAATCTGACCTGGTGCGGACCCCAAACACTCGAGCAGTACTCAAGAATGGATCGCATTAGTCTCCTATAAGCGATCTCCTTTACAGGTGAACTAATAAACAGAAGCGGACCATTCGGTTTCCCTACTGCAATCCTTACACGCTCCTTCCATCTGATGACGAACTGCGACGTTACACCTTTGTATTAATTCCACGTGACTGAGTTCAATAACACTTACTAATGCTAATATTCTAACATCATAGAATTGTTTTTTCCTATTCATCTGCATTAACATACATATTTCTACGTTCAGAATTAGCTGTCATTCATCAGATAAACTAGAAATCGTGTGTCAACCATTTTGTATCCTCGTATAATAATTAAATGACGACACTTTTCCGTAAATCACAGGATCATCAGCAAACAGTGGAGAATGCTGATCACCCTGCCTGACAGATTATTTACGTGTGCAGAAAGTAGCAACGTTCTATCACATTTATCTGGGGCATTCCTGACGCCACCCTTGTCTATGGTGAACACACGTCATTGAGGGCAACGTACTGGGTTCTGTTGCTTAAGAAGTCTTCGAGCCACTAACATATACGGGAATCTTTAGGATGTTTGGTGTGTAAGTGCAGATATTTCTACTAATGACTGAGGACAGTGTACTGACCAACACTACATTAGTATTTACTTAATTTGATGATCAATAATTTTAGCTATTCGAGTAGTATGTCTTTAGGTTGGTTAGTACCTCCAAGTATGCGTGGCACAAATAAGTCATTAACGTTAATTTACCCTGGGCAACAGGTCAGATGTTGAGGTGTGGGTGCATGAATGCAGAACCGATAATCTTGTGTAACAGGCATAGCCCACTTCACGCCGCAGTTATGACCTTTTGGAAAAAATCAGGTAGTAAATTATGTGATGAGTTTGCGGAAAGATTATTAGACACAGGGAAGAAAACAACTAACACGCTGAAGTTGGAACATATTAAGGTACCAGTGATCACAATATCTACGTCGATACACCTAACAACCTGCACATGTGTTAAAAAACGCCTATGAGAATTCATTTCAGAATACATTAATGTGGGCAGACGCCTGTTAAAGGTCGGGGGGAACTAGTAAAAATGATGAACCTGAAACTTTCCTTTCGTACTTTGCTTGAAGCTTCCGTAGCGTTACACTAAGACTCATTTACAGTCGCACGCAGAAGACATCAAGTCTTAAGGCATTTTAACACAGACAATAGAAACTGCACTTTGTCGTCAATAAAGTCCAGCAAAGTTGCCCAGCAGCATTATCGGTTACATGAATTTCAGCCACTTCGCAGCAAAATTGCTGGCCACTGTTGCTGAGCAGTGTTTGCGACAATACATTGTCAGGCCAGAAGTGTTTCACGGGCCGCAGTATCGCCGTGAAATAGATGAAAGCGAGCTGCTGGAAGCGAGTGCACCATTTCTGCACATGCATTCCACAAGAGAAAAAGTTAACGAGATAAGGAGAAATCGGGGTTTTCGGATGCGTAATGTTTTGAGCAAGGGAATTGCTTCCGACAATTCAACTCTTCGACTGATACTGGATGCACACTCCATCCAGAATACTTAAACACGACATCGTAAAAGAAATACGTCCGAGAACTCATCTGCAGAACGTGAGTTCAATCGACGAGAATATCAGATTTACGGCGGAAATGGAGAAGCGCAGCTGTCTGCCGATTCTGGATGTCTCGGTCAGTTGGAAAGTGCGTGGAGCATTGGGGAATTCTGTATACCATAAGCCCACACATACAGACCCGTATTTGCTAGCGTCTACCTGCCGCCACCCATCACAAACTACGGGCGTTCTTCGAACGCTGGCGCACCGGGCACATATTGTGCCTAATGGAGAGCACTGAATCACGTTAACCAGCTCATCCCGTGTGCCGACGACGTCCCGTCCGAGTCCACGTCAACGTCCCGTATGAAGACGGCTTTAGGTCGACCCGCTATATTACACACCAGAACGAGACGTGTTCGCCGCTAGCAAGTCCCTGCTTCCCCCTTTGCATCCGGTGGGTTTCCCCTGTAACATCTCCGAAAATGTGCGTGGCGGCGTCCCCGAAGAGCAGCAAGATGCAAGCTATAATCAAACTCAATCAGAGGTGTACGACTCATTCCGATTTTCAATTTAAGTTGCTCCTCCACGGCAGGCAGTCAACGCGGCGGCGTTAGCGCTGCCTCACCACGCGGCTCCATTCTTCACGCAGGGGGTGGTCGAGCACGCCGAAGAAACCGCTCTGGTGATTGAGTTTTCGCCGAGGAAAGGGTGAGGGGTGTAGTGGTGGCGTGGGTGTTAGAGAGAGCTGCGGCGAAAGCGACGAAGGGGGTGCGCCGTGCGACGCGCGGTCGTAACAAGTGGAATCCAATCAGCGCTCTCCGAATGCCACACCGGGGTTCCCCCGGCGCCCATTTACTCGCGAGGCGAGAAGATTTTGATTGGTTAACCGAGGGTGCCAAAGCGTGTGAATCGCCAGCGGCTTAATTGCGAGAGAGAGACGGGTGAGAGAGATTCGTGGGCGAGACAGAGAGAGAGAGGGACAGAGATAGGTGCCTAGAGAGAGGGGGGAGGGGGAGAGGGGTCTGAATTGGACATGAGGTGGTCCACGTGGCGTTAATTCATCAGGAGCTCGTTAGGGGCGCGTGCGTCGAATGCAAATCGTTAATTACGGGGCCGCCGCGGTTTCAGAATTTCTCGCCTCTGCCGACCACATGGCTCGCGACCCGAACTGCTACGGAAGGCAACGAAGGTCGGCTGTGATATTTGACGGATAACGGGGCATGGGAAGTTGTTGTTGGGGTGACAATGCGAACCATTTCAGTATTCAAGGCACAATTTGTTGAAGATTATCAGAAAATTAGTGTTACTCCCACAGTTAAGTGAGAGCGTACTGACCACCGGCTAGTGTGCAGCGTTACCCCTGTTTAACTAGCTGCAAGTTTTTGTATCCGGTGTTGATAATTTCGTGTTTTCCACGGACAGCGACGAGGAAATGAAAACGCCGACTACCAGAAAAGATCAGGTAAAAGATAATTTAGTTCGAACGTATTTGCGCTCTTTTAACACAGAACATTCTAAATCCTTTTGCCCAGTCCCTTTTTGTAGTAAAGCCTTTATACTCAGCATCCCCCTCTCACCGCCACTGTCTACATATGTTTCTCTCTCATTTATTTACAGCACATCCCACTGCCACTGTTTCCCACTTTCACTTTCCACTTTTTGGCTGTCTTTCCCACTGCCATTTTTTCCACCTTATCTTTACAGCTCAAAAATTCTGTAAGTCCAAGTTCTTTTTTCCCCTGTATCCACGTGTTTAGAATTTTCGTACGTAAGGCACCTCCCTCCTTATACTTCGGCGTTAAAGTTCACCAGTCCTGGAAGGTCCAGACCCCCGAAACCTATGTATAGTCTCCACTCACCTGTGCTTTTCATTTACACTGTCTCCTCTCTGTTTTGTTACCACTGCTTCTATCTCCACTTGTTCCTCTTTCTCTTTTAGAGACATTATCTCTCACTAACAATCCCCCTCCGGTTACCCCTACTATTGTTTTCATCCATCTCTGTTTCTGTTTCACTACCACTTTATCTCTCGCTCCATTTCTGTCTCCTCTCTCTTTCTCTCACACAGGCACTGTCTCCTGTCTCTTCCGCCGTCGCTCACTCTCTTCAAAAATCAAATGTGTATGAAATCTTATGGAACTTAACTGATAAGGTCATCAGCCCCTAAGCTTACACACTACTTAATCTAAATTATCCTAAGGACAAACACACACACACCCATGCCCGAGGGAGGACTCGAACCTCCGCCGGGACCAGCCGCACAGCCCATGACTGCAGCGCCTGAGACATCGCGGCTAATCCCGCGCGGCGCTCTCTCTCTGCTACTCTCTTTCAGCACAAAATAGCGCGAATATGTTTGCATGCCAAAATGTTTGGTGAGGACCGCAGACTGCGAACTGAGACAGCTGGTTTGCCACTTTTCCGTCAGAGTCTTTTAAAGAGGAACACGTTCGCCGTTTTTATGATCTGACAGGAGATTTTCCAGCTGGTTCCCTTCTTTTCCCTACAACAAGGTGGTGCTGCTTACATTAAACGAATCCCGTAGGTCAATAAAATACACTTCGGCACATTTATATACTTTGACACGTATAAATAACAAATAAGCACGCAAAATATAGAGTTGATACACAATCGTTTGCTTTACATTTTTTTTCTAAATATTTTACTCATCAATCGCTTTTCATCTAAAATTCCCTGCATATGATTTGTATCTTAAAAAAATAAAAATCTCATTAGAAATTACAGTCTATCCAGTTTTACTTACTTTGTGGCAGTCATTATAAGTACTTTTCAGGCGTGTTAAAGCACTTCTTAACCCATCTTTTGTCACTACCGTACCAACTGAGCTCATATAAGCGTGTTGCGACTGTTATAGAGAGGCGGCGCATCATAAAGTTTTATTGGTGCAGAAATGCTCACCTGAAACATAGTTTGGTGTCTTCAGAACCCTTGCGATGACCGTAGAACCGTTTCCATGTGTCACTACTAAACTACGAGTGCTTTCACGCCTCAGACCGAATATAACTTGCATATTTTACATGCGTACGTACGTTAGCTTTTAACCTCTGGATCTCGGTAAGCCTGCCGGAGTGGCTGTTCTGTTCTAGGCGCTACAGTCTGGAACCGAGCAACCACTACGGTCGTAGGTTCGAATCCTGCCTCGGGCATGGATGTGTGTGATGTCCTTAGGTTAGTTAGGTTTAAGTTGTTGTAAGTTCTAGGGGACTGATGACCTCAGAAGTGAAGTCGCATAGTGCTCAGAGCCATTTGAACCATTTGATCTCGGTAACTGATAATGATATCGACTGAATTTCAACACCCCTGAGAACATCATCTTAAGAACACGTTGTAAAACTTTCGATCATTGACAGTTTCTCGGAGTGTCAACCGCCCATGAACAAATGGTGTTTTTCTAAGCCACTCAAGGCCCATCCTAGACCACATCTAATACAAAAGAACCAACTGATTTGGTCAGTTTTCCTGGACTGGAGGAAGTGTGTAATGTTTAAATTTTGACCCTGTTCTGTAGCATAGCTGCAGTACTGTCATTCTTCCGACAGGCATACAAATGGTCCCTACGCCAAGTACTGTCCAAAACAGTTATCTCGCAGTCAATAGAACGTAAGATACGACCTCCTGGTTTTTTTGGAACATATTAGTACCCTGCACGAACCAATGAAACACTGAAAATAAAATTTTCTTTACCCGTGATAGCAGTTAGATAGGCAACCTGTAACCGTAATTGGGAGACCGCTTCATCTATTTGGTACCATATGATTTTTATCCGTTCACTCACTTTACGTAAGACCAAAATGTGTTAGATTTTTCCGTCAGATTACTCGGGAAAATAAGTTTCCTTGATTTATATACTAGAGCCTATCTCACAAGTTCATAGGCATACCAGAGTACGGCTGCAGTATGTAACACAGTGGCGCCTTTCCACCCAAAGGGAGGCCGGACTCAGGGGGACACACGTGTGCGTATGACCTTCCGGGCTCTACGGGGAGGACTCATTAAAAAATTGAGTCTGTCGCCCAGTTTGTAGGCATCTGCCGTCGCGCTGCAGGGAGAAAGGGGATCTCTTTCAGAGGCGCATCTGTAATAGGCGAGATTAAAGGGAGGGAGGTGTAAACGGCGACCGGAATAGACACTTCCGCAGCAGACGCCGCGCACTCAAAACAAGCGCTGTTGACGGAAGCCCGCGCCGCTGTTCGCGCTTCTGATTTATTTGTATATGCCCATTTCGGAAGGAATGTACCTTCTGCCCCGCGATAAACCGTGCTGGGAGCTCTTCTTTCAATACGGACGTGTGGAAGCGGAAATGCACACTCGGTTGCGATACATTGTCTCACAGAATAATTCGGTCTTTGGTTTACGATAAGGTATCCATCTTTAAGCATTAAAAGGGATGGTCATGTACGTGGGCTCAAATGACTGGAATACGTTTCTTGGGCAATAGGCTCGGCTAAAATTTCTGTACCCGCTGAAAGACTGGACAGCCATCTCTGTCCTGAAGCCTGTGGCAAAATAGTGCAACTATTTTATGCTATTTGGTATTTTAAAACGTAGTTATTGACCACTTAACAAACAAAATTCTGTTACAAAAAGTTTGGATTCTGGACATGCGACGCCCACGCAGTTTCACACGTATCGTAAAATGTAACGTTCGCAAAGTACATTTACTAGCTAAAACGTTTTTATGCGTTATTCGTAATAGAAATTGTTTGTTAAGACGTGCCGGCCGGAGTGGCCGAGCGGTTCTAGGTTCTGCAGTCTGGAACCGCGCGACTGCTACGGTCGCAGTTTCGAATCCTGCCTCGGGCATGGATGTGTGTGGTGTCCTTAGGTTAGTTAGGTTTAAATAGTTCTAAGTTCTAGGGGACTGATAACCTCAGAAGTTAAGTCCCATAGTGCTCAGAGCCATTTGAACCATTTTTTTTGTTAAGACGTCAATAAAAACGTATTAAAACAGTAAGTAATATAAAACAGTTACATATATTGTGACGGGCTCCCGGACTGTCTTGGAAACCATTCACATGCCCATTTTGCGTACGTCTGTCAGATCATCATGGTCCGACGTGGTGACGCAAACAGTAATGACGATAGACTAGCACAGGGCTACTGCTGCATTTAGTGAGAAGTTATAGCATCCTTCACTCAGTTGTTCTTATCCAAGAAACCTTTTTGCATCTGGAACTGGACTGTGAACTGAACCATGTAGCTAAGAGAGAGATCAAGTGAAATCCTTTACGTTTAGTTTTAATAATATGTATATAAAAACCAAATAAGCCATCGAAGGCCGTTTGAGTTCATATAGGTGAAAGACAGAAACAAATATTACTCCTAAAGTACCAACATGCAACTTTTTACAATTATCAAGAAGCAAGATTTTAAGTTAAAAAGACGAAAACACCCAAGATTGACAGAAGAAAAATCATTACTCAAGAAAACAGTTCGAATTTTCATTTGAAATCTTGTTTTGGTTAGAGAAAGAAGCATTACCGGCCATTGTGGCCGAGCGGTTCTAGGCGCTTCAGTTTTGAACTGCGCGACTGCTACGGTCTCAAGTTCGAATACTGCCTCGGGTATGGATGTGTGTGATGTCCTTAGGTTAGTTAGGTTTAAGTAGTTCTAAGTCTAGGGGTCTGATGACCTCAGATGCTAAGTCCCATAGTGCTCAGAGCCATTTTTTAAAAGAAGGATTAGTTTTAAGAATATTAACGGCGAGGAATGCTAATCTAAGAGGAACAGAGTTTGAATGTAGTTTTTAACCCTTCAATACTTGAACAAATTTCTACATGAAAGATGAAAATAAAGACTCTTGGTGCTTTAGAAATACCCTAAACACTCAGGAGACTGCAGCACTCGTCAGAAGCCTTGGTAGCTTCACGCAGAATCAGCATGTACCGGCACTGGCACTCATAAACAGTTAACCTTGAAGTCATTCGCACAGTATTGGTATGAAGTGAATTCGCGATACTCGGCAATAAGGCGTTATACATATGTTACACATTATCAAGAAAACTGTTTATTAAACAAGCCATTGAAGTCCATTTAAGTTAGCTACCTTTTTCTACTTCTTGTAAATTCTATTAAAATCTTTCTGAAAACTGGTGAAAAATAAAATATAATAAAAAATAAAGTGTCTATGTCTGCATCCAAATGCTTCGGATTCGATTCTGGGTTAGGTATAGGAGTTACCTGTCATTTATTACTTTCATCTTTGACAGTATTTATACTATGAAAAATGGGCAGTAGCTTCGTGCTTTGGAGCCTAAATTACAGTATAGGTCCCGCTATAACCATCTGCGTGCAGAGTTGACAGTCACATTGACAATATATCTGTATACCTAACGTGTAGCCAACTTGATCCTTGACGACGACTTTTCTTATGTTCAAGCTGAATCCGTTGGATTATGTGGATAAAGCTGATTAGAAAATCTGTAAACAAAAGAATCAAGGAATTAATAAAAAACGAAAAATATGGCAAAGCCTATAGAAACAAATAGCACATTACAAAGCAAAATTCTGAATTAGTCCAAGGAATTCCTAAACAGAATAGAAGGACTGTGTCACAAGAAAACCTTTCAACTTAGACTCGAATGCTTCGGGTTTATCATTGATCAATTATTTATTTATTTATTTATTTATTTCAACAAAAACGGAAGGGGTACCAGCGGAGGAGGAATGACGCGTGCGCAGAGCACCGATGGAGGGATAGTAGCAGCAGAGCGGCATGCCCGAGGTTATTCGAGTCCACACCACGATGGCAGACGGACGTGTACTGACAACGTGGTCCCCGCCGGAAGTGCGTGCTGTTATCCGGAATGAAGGGGCAAGTGGGACTAGGGTGTCCGCCATCCATGAACGCCCACAGATCGTTTATGGTGAAGATGTCATGTCTCGTCAAATAGTTGGTCGACGGTGTTGCATGGTCAGAGAAGGAACGCGTCAGACTTGACACCTACACTGCGTATTGGCTGTGCTCTAGCCCATCAAATGCTCCATGTGTTGAGTTACCAGAAAGTATCTACTAGATGGATGCCGAAAACCTGACCCTGGATCAAAAAAGTGGTTCAAAAATGATTCAAATGGCTCTGAGCACTATGGGACTTAACTTTTCAGGTCATCAGTCCCCTAGACTTAGAACTACTTAAACCGAACTAACCTAAGGACATCACGCACATCCATGCCCGATGCAGGATTCGAACCTGCGACCGTAGCGGTTGCGTGGTTCCCGACTGAAGCGCCTAGAACCACTCGGCCACTGCGGCCGGCAGAAGATTAGGTTTAACATCCCGTCGATGACCCCCCTTTTCAAAGGAACCATCCCGGCATTTGCCTTAAACGATCTGGACGTAAATCTGGATGGGCAGACGTGCATTTGAACCACCATCCTCGCAGATCCGAGTCCATTGTCTTACGTAAACTTTTCGAACATACACGTACACTACGTTCCTAAAATAAAGCCTCCTCGTAGTGCACGTGTTAAATGGTAGCCACGTTTCAACATCGGAACTTACACTCCGAACGCCTTACTGTGCATCAAGATCAGCAACATGTCTCGTAATTTCTGTCAAGCCATTGAAAACACTGAAAGGACAGAGCTAACGGGACTGTACTGAAAACGCGCACGTCTCGGAGAATGCCAGGCCGACAGCTGGGAATAATGCCCTTTTCCGGGCTATGTAGCTTTCATTTGCCGTCGCTTCCGGAGCGCCATTCTGCTGTCGCGACGTGGTTTGCGTGTTGCAGTTCACGACCACACACGATCGCATACAGCGGAAGCGAGACAGCTGCTGGAAGCCCTTTTCCGACTCCACGTGGCGCTCATGTCGCATCCTGTGTTATTCCAGCAGGTGTAGTTGAATATTGAGCGTGTATTTCTCTTCTGACGCACTGGAGAGAAGATTTTTTCTCGCATGAGGTACAGTGTGACAGCGTTGTTCCAAATTTCTTCTTGGACTGCACAATGATACTAGCCCAGTAATTACTCTCTTGCAAAACAGCTACTTCCTGTGATGAATTCTTCTCGGGCTATCAGCCGAGTGGTGGCGTCGTCTTGTCGCAACGTTTCAATGAGTTTCGTACCAATCATCTTCTGGCCAGAAGATGATGGCTACGAAAATCATTGAAACTTTGCAACAATACGACGCCACCACTCTGCTGCTAACCCGAGAAGAATTCATCAGTGGAACACGCCGAGAAAGACTGCAATCGCATGTAGCTACTTTCTCTCTCTACGTCCAAAGTGTACTTGCCATCTTGTAAAACCGAGTGTTAATTTGAACACAGCATTGTTTCACTTGGAATGGTGATATAGTAGCTCAAATGTCCTTGAATGAAGAAAAATGACCGCACGTTCATAGGATTTGTCGATTTGGAAAAAGTGTTCGACAGTGTAAAATAGCACAAGATGTTCGATATTCTGACAGAGAAATAGGAGTAAGGTATGGCGAAAGGTTTGTAACATATGAGGGGCGGTCAAAAACTTTCCGTTTGAGGGCGTCGTTGCTTGCAGCATATATGCAACGTAGCGCGACTCCGATGCGGGTATATAAGCACCGCCATGTAGGCAAGGGATTAGTGTGGTACTCGGGTCTTTCCGATGTACGTGCGGTAAATGCGGAAATATTGATTATGGCGATGTTATTACCAAACGCATCCAAACAGGACCAACGCGCTCATATTTTTTCTTGGCTCCCGAAGAACAAAAACCACCGTTGTGGAATGGTGCGATAAGGGGTGCTGCTGCTTCGTGATAACGCACGTCCCCATATCGCAAATGTAACGAAGAAGTTGCACCAAATGAAGTGGGACATACTCGTGCACCCGTCGTATAGTCCTGATCTCTCCCTACGCGTTTATAACGCCTTCAGTCCTTTGAAAAAGCCCTTGAAGGGTCGACGATTCCTTTCGGACGAGAATGTTCAGCAGGCGGTTACGGATTTTTCGCCGTGCAGGAGACGGTGTTTTACCAAATGGCTATCTTGAAGCTGGTGCGTCGGTGGGATGATCGCCTCAATGCTCACGGCGATTTCGTCTGATTGGCATACCGATTCTAGACCGTACGAGCTTCGAACGGAAACCTTATATGTCTTACGGACGTCATCTTTCACATTTTTGCCATGAAATATTGGTAACTTTGTTGCGTTTTGTAAGCTTGTCGCACAAAACACGGCTCTTGCCACAGAGCATCATCCGAGCGATATACCGTCATGTGTCTGGCGATTCAGTCGTGCCACTCAGCCGTACGAAAGTCACACACTGCAGCGTTCAAACGTCGCAATTAAATCGCCGCGACTGAGTCGCCAGTGTGAAAGCAGTCGACTATTGTCGCTGGAGAGCGTTGTTGACGCAAATCACGACGAGGATCACGTTCTGTGTGAGGTACCAGCTCGTTTCACTGCATGCGCCGAGCACGGTGAAAATGGCAGCTCCCGTGTTTGATAATGGGAAACATCTCCCATGTGACAATGGCATTATGGTAGCCGAATGTCACAGAGTGATGCCTGGCATGACGACTAGTGTTCAACCTTCACCAGTACGAGTGTCCACAACATCTCGCGAAGATGCTGAGCTCCTTATTAAATAATGAGAAATTTTATGTTAGATAGACATAAGAGTAGTGTTAGGACAGTTGAGGCAGGAGTCCCCCAGGGATCTGTTCTGGGACCCATCCTGTACAGTATTTTTACGAACGACACGCCAAAGAGCGGGGTAGCACTCATCTTGTCCTCTTCGTGGACGACACTGCTGTTTATGCGAGTCGACCGAACTACAGTTACATAGTCCTCATTATCCAAAGGCGCCCTGACCAGATCACCCACTGGGGCAATTCTGGGAGATAAAAATCATTACGACTAATTGAAATGCCATAATCTTCACAACCAGACGAAGACCTCTCAACTGTCAAATCCCTATCGACGGACGGGAAATCCCCTGGTGTGGCAGGGTTAAATACTTCTGTCCAAAATTCGACGCCAAGCCCTTGTGGAATGCACACATCTCCGACGCCTGTAACTGGGGTGGACTGCACCAGCTACACCCGCTCTCAGGATTATAACTGATGCACTCTGGTTCGTTCGGAACGCAGTTATACACAGAGACGTAAACAAACCCACCACCTCATCAATGATTCAACAACAAATCAGATCATTCTACACAAACTGAGGAAAGTCACCTCATCAGCTCATTTTATCCTTAGGCACTCACTAGAAACACCCGGGAAACATTATTGCTCGTCAAAAATGGTTCAGATGACAAGTTTGTTTGTGTGGCCATCCTCCGCAGCAAGCATATAAATACTTGTTTTGCAAATCAAACTACCTTTTCCTGCTGCTAGTTATTTTATTTAATCGATACACGTTTCGCCTTCTACTGTTTTAAGGCGTCTTCAGTGGGATCTATAATGATACAGTTTTGTTAGTTATAGATTATCAAACAATTCACTTCGCGATTTTTTGTAAAAATGTAATTGCTTACGATTTGCTGATCTGCGTTTCCTCACATCTGGTCTGGAGGTCGCACTACCACTCTTATCACCGTTCTATATTCACCTCTTCGTGTTTTCGCCATCCACACACTGTTCAGCATGTTACTCACTCTTTTTGTGGTGGACTATCGTTCTTCTGTCACTCGGTGCAACTATTTCGTCGTACACTTCTTTCCACAGCGTAAATATTGCGACTCCATTATGTGTTTCATCGTCTTTGGTATGTTTACCTATGTGTCGCCAACCTAACTAAGTATATCTTTGTTACGAACTTCTGTTTATGCTTTTTATAAAATGGTGCAAATAGCTCTGAGCACTATGGGACTCAACATCTTAGGTCATCAGTCCCCTAGAACTACTTAAACCTAACTAACCTAAGGACATCACACACATCCATGTACGAGACAGGATTGGAACATGAGACCGTAGCAGTCGCTTGATTCCCGACTAAAGCGCCTAGAACCGCCCTGTCACAGGGGCTGGCCTTATCGCTCGCCAGTTCAGGGTTTAAATCTCTCCAGCACACACACACACACACACACACACACACACACACACACACACACACAAACACCGGAATCAAAACCATGTATGACAACTCAAACTCTGACAGGAGTCATCAAGGCAAAGCCCACCGGTTCTTCAAACCCAAATGGACAAGAATCCAGACATGACATGCAGTAGGGTACGGTTGCGAAGAAAGTGCAGTTTTCGTGAGTGTTTGGTAATCTACGGCAGCAAGAGAGTTACTTCCGCGTTCAGCCCGCTGGCTGACGGCGCTGAGCGAGTAGACGGGGGGCCGGCGGGGCGTAGACAGTGGCCGTAGGTGTCCGCTATATCCGTCCCAGGGGTCCTAAATCCGGCGGCAAACAAGCGGCCCTACCTCTGCCTCTGCCGCTGCCCTGGCCGCGCCGGCAGACGGGCCCGCGTGCGTCATCAGGTGTGCCACCGCCGCCCACACGCCTGGCAGAAGACACGGGCCGCCACCGCCGCAGCTGGTCCCAGTTGTCTCCGAGAGCCAGAATAGACGGGCCGGACACCCCGCTGACCAGAGCTCTGCAGGCGCGTGCCCGGTCTGCGTGGTGTTCGCGCGGTTGCACTGTGCGAGAGGGCAGAAGAACTTCACACAGCTTGGTGGAAGTTGCCGAAGTCGAACGACACTGCCGCGCCTAATGACACAGCCGCCTTGCGCGTAGCTACGCGGAATTCACGCTGATGCTCTCAGGCTCGCGGAAATGCAGCGCGTGCAGGACACGATGTTCTCCCTCTACGCCTCGCACTGCGTCGTGATCAAGGCCCACAATTCTTTAAGTGGCCTACTCTGGACACTTCAGTCCGGAACCGCGCTGCTTCTACGGTCCTAGATTCGAATCCTGCCTCTGGCATGGATGTGTGTGATGTCCTTAGGTTAGTTAGGTTTAAGTAGTTCTAAGTCTAAGGGACTGAATGCCTCGTATGTTAAGTCCCATGGTGCTTAGAGCAATTTTCTGCTCAGGACAGCGGACAGTTTGAAAGGCGCCTCAACGGTCGTTGTGGTGCTAAACTTACCCGTCTTTGGTCTATAAGACGACATTTTGCGTTGTCACAAACATAATGTCTCATATCAGTATGCAGGGTGTTCGGAAATTCTAGTTACAAACTTCTATGACTTTTAGAGGGAAGTGAGTACGTAATATTTTGAATAGGACCCCATGTCCAGAAACGGCATCAACTCAGATGTGAAATGTGTCCACGTCTGCTGAGGGAAAGAGAAAAGTCTCAGACCCTCTTGACCTGATGTGCAATAGGGTAGGAAAGATGACATGTACTACGTCAGACGGTCACTTAATATGTCACTTATCGTCTGCCTTGCTATTAGACTCCTGTAGAGACAGAGGAAGATCTGCTGGCACCAGTTCTAGCCGCTGCACTAGGAAATTAAGAGACAGGTTAGATGGGCATTGTGTACCAGAACATGGTTCGTAGATGCAACGACAGTAACAACGCTGGAGGTCGCCTCATCGATCTGCTGTTCTACTGCATCAGCATTGTTCTTTACGTACAGTATGCTGGGTTCCTTTTTGTTTGGAATACTGTGAACACGTTATATTTAAGTGTTAATACAAACAAATGTGCGGAAGTGATACATGAAGGAGCCGGCCGTTATGGCCGAGCGGTTATAGGCACTTCAGTCCGGAACCGAGCTGCTGCTACGGTCGCAGGTTCGAATCCTGCCTCGGACATGGATGTATGTTATGTCCTTAGGTTAGTTAGGCTTAAGTAGTTCTAAGTCTAGGGGACTGATGACCTCAGATGTTAAGTCCCATAGTGCTCAGAGCCATTTGATAAATAGATGGTTCGTTATGTTTCCTTTAGAATTGTTTTCTAATGACTGTACTGCGTCACGCATAATTCCGTTCCTCAAGCAGAACCGGACGAGTTAAACATCTGAATTGAAACTGTCATAGAACTGAGAAGGTACTTTTCCGGACATGGGTACCTGTTCAAAATATTATGTACTCACTTCCCTCTACAAGTCAAAGAACTGTGTAACAGCAATTTCCGAACGCCCTATATAACAACAAGACAAGACACAATTGAAACATCTCTTTTGCGAAACCGCTTACTGTCTCTCACTGCGATGCATAAGTTTGAAATTTGGTTCCATTGCCTACAGTCTTGCTCTGTAATGGTGCAAAAGCACGGCACCCTGCGACGTCACCGTCGGACTCCGTGATGTCTCAGACAGCAAGGCGTCGACAAATGCGAAAAGAGGACTCAGCTCTGTAGCGCATGTCAGGTATAACGTGTGTTAATTGGCACCAAATGTCACCACAATATTCTGCCCAACAACATTGCAGATACACTACTGGCCATTAAAATTGCTACAACAAGAAGAAATTCAGATGATAAACGGGTATTCATTAGACAAATATATTATACTACACCTGACATGTGATTACATTTTCACGCAGTTTGGGTGCATAGATCCTGAGAAATCAGTAACTAGAAGAACCAACTCTGGCCATAATAACGGCCTTGATACGCCTGGGCATTGAGTCAAACAGAGCTTGGATGGCGTGTACAGGTACAACTGCCCATGCAGCTTCAACACGATACCACAGTTCATCAAAAGTAGTGACTGGCGTATTGTGACGAGCCAGTTGCTCGGCTACCATTGACCAGACGTTTTCAATTGGTGAGAGATCTGGAGAACGTGCTGGCTAGGGCAGCAGTCGAACATTTTCTGTATCCAGAAAGGCCCGTACAGGTCCTGCAACATGCGGTCGTGCATTATCCTGCTGAAATGTAGGGTTTCTCAAGGATCGAATGAAGGGTAGAGCCACGGGTCGTAACACGTCTGAACTGTAACGTCCATTGTTCAAAGTGCCGTCAATGCGAACAAGAGGTGACCGAGACGTGTAACCAAAGGCACCCGATACCATCACGCCGGGTGATACGCCAGTATGGCGATGACTAACACCAAGTGTTCATTCACCGCGGTGTCGCCAAACACGGATGCGACCATCATGATGCTGTAAACAGAACCTGGATTCATCCGAAAAAATGACGTTTTGCCATTCGTGCACCCAGGTTCGTCGTCGAGTATACCATCGCAGGCGCTCCTGTATGTGATGCAGCGTCAAGGATAACCGCAGCCATGGTCTTCGAGCTGTTAGTCCATGCTGCTGCAAACGTCGTCCAACTGTTCGTGCAGATGGTTGTTGTCTTGCAAACGTCCCCATATGTTGACTCAGGGATAGAGACGTGGCTGCACGATACGTTACAGCCATGCGGATAAGATGCCTCTCATCTCGACTGCTGGTGATACGAAGCCGTTGGGATCCAGCACGGCATTCCGTGTTACCCTCCTGAACCCACCGATTCCATATTCTGCTAACAGTCATTGGATCTCGACCAACGCGATCAGCAATGTCTCGATACGATAAACCGCAATCGCGATAGGTTATAGGCCGACATTTTCAAAGTCGGAAACGTGATGGTACGCATTTCTCCTCCTTACACGAGTCATCACAACAACGTTTCACCAGGCAACGCCGGTCAACTGCTGTTTGTGTATGAGAAATCGGTTGGAAACTTTCCTCATGTGAGCACGTTGTAGGTGTCGCCACCGGCGCCACTCTTGTGTGAACGCTCTGAAAAGCTAATCATTTGCATATCACAGCATCTTCTTCCTGTCGGTTAAATTTCGCGTGTGTAGCACGTCATCTTCGGGTAGTGTAGCAATTTTAATGGCCAGTAGTGTATTTCACACCATTAGTAGTTCATCACTCCCATTCTCACGCCCATTTCACCCATTCTTTGGACGCTCTGCGGTGGAGGTCAGAACCGCCACATCCTATGTTGAAATCACGTGATTGTCTTATGAGTGCTGAAAGAAAACCGTATTTATGCTCAGAACCGACACAAAAAGCCCTATGGAGGTGGCGTAAAGGTAGGCAATGAAACCACCCCTTCCATTGGAGTGTTCATTCCCATAGATTTCACTGGCGAAAACGACAGCTCGTTGTGGAATGTGCTACAGGTGGACGTACTTGACTATGTTCGGTACTGCTGCCACACCACGGCCGATACAGCTCTACTCTGAGTACATAGTGGGTCTGCAACGCCACCGAACGAGATCTGACCCCTTCGGACTGTAGTGCGACCATAATTTTCTCTCTGGCATACTGGGCGGAACCACTAGAGAGCATTCAAAACCATTCGAGAAAATTCGAACATGTTCCAAAGCAACAAAGGCTGCTTACGCTTTTTCAGCTCTCCTATTTCACATCCTTCTTTGGCGTGATCATAGTGGGCGTTGGCACGTGTGTTAACAAAACGCAAAGGGCCGCTCTAATACACGGCTGTAATACTTTGAAATGAACACTTCTGTTCGGCAACACCCCCGGTGCCACCCACACACCTTTCTTGAGCACTTTAAAAATTTTCATGGCAGATACTTTGTAACGTTCTTAAAAATTAAAACTTTACTATAACGTTGAAAGAATGTCTGAGCTGTGGAATGGATCAAAAACTTGAATTGTCGTGCAGCGTGTTGTAACTCCAAGTGGTGTGCTTACTCTATGTTATTGTTAGCAAAACTTTGTATGAAACATAGATGCTGCAAAATGCATTAAACCCCTTACGCATTGAATCCTCTGACCCTGTTCAAAAACGACAACTTTGGTCCCTGTGCACATAACAAATAAATTAAATAGTCCTACCTCTAAACAAACAACGGCGGAACGCGATGTATTCTGGTCTCTCACAAAAAATATAAATGTGTTAGCTATTGGTTCAGCGATGTGCAATGCTGGCTGTAATACTTTGAAATGAACATGAAATTGCTTTGGCTGATAAATGAAAGCATTACGAAAAATCCAACTTCTTTGAGAAACATATGACCTGGACAGGTTGAAATGGCTCTGAGAACTATGGGACTTAACTTCTGAGGTCATCAGTCCTCTAGAGCTTAGAACTACTTAAACCTAACTAACCTAAGGACATCACAAATATCCATGACCGAGGCAGGATTCGAACCTGCGACCGTAGCGGTCGCGGGGTTCCAGACTGTAGCGCCTAGAACAGCTCGGCCACCCCGGCCGGCTGACCTGGACAGGGAGTCGGTACTGATTGTGATGAATTACTAACATTGCTTTTTTTTTAGCAAAGTTATATTGCAAGTTAAGTTCGTCTTTTCAAAAACATCAGACAGTTGAAGTTACATTACCCACTATTGATTCACAAAAATGAGATTTATACACCAAGTATTATCTAACCTCACGAATCCAACATAAATGCAAATCATCAGATTACATATAGCTCTGTGATCAAATCTTAGAACCATTACAAAAGTGAAATATCTAACTAGCCTTTTTATCAAATCAGTTTACGTACATTCTGGGATTACTCAACAATTACAAAAATCATAATTATATAACATCTTTATCTTGCTTGCATGAAGACTTCCACTTCCATCTTCCACAATATTGACATACCTACATCAATCTACCACTTGGTGGCTTCACAGAGCACACCACAAAAACTGCCTACTCCATCGTCTTTTGCTCACAGCAGTTACCTACAACAGTGCCCCCAGCGCTCTCTTACTCCAGCACTACAATCTCAGATCAGAAACAGTATCTTTGGCTCTGAGGTCGTGCACAGTCAGCCATTTTCATTATCAAATCTATCACAGACATACATCGTTTATAGTATTCTAGTTTCATTTTTATTTATATTAATATTCTTATCATTTTCTGGTGCCACACACAAGTGTGCCCAAGCAGACTCTTTTTCAACTTCAACACATAATCAGCCTCGCAGCTGTTCTATCGCCTGAGCCTGAGGTGCAGGCAACCCCGCGTAAGGTTTGTCGAAGGGGCTGGTAACTCCCAGAGGCTAGAGCAGCTGAAAGGTTGGATGGGTGTCGAGGTTTCTGACAGCTCCTCTAAGATGTGCACACACACACACATACACACACACACACACACACACACACACACACACACACACACACATATATATATATATATATATATATATATATATATATATATATATATATATATATATATATATATATATATATATATAAAGCTAGAAACACAATTCCAATGTTCCTGGAAAGAGAACAGTTCACATTTTTATGCAGTCAATGTGAGCCCCATGTGTTACATGACAATTATCGAAACTGTGGCTCATTACCTGCCACACACAAAGCAGCTGGTCTCTCGTTATGAAATTCACAGCTTCAACAATGTGATGTCGTAGGCTTTCAATAGTGTCAGGCGTAGGGGGCATAAAAACGCTGTCTTTTATGTAACGCCACAGATAAAAGTACGGAGGCCATCGACGATGAAGTTCATCTTCCGCTCCTCCTCTTCCATTCCAGCGTCCTGGAATGATGTCATTCAAGTAAGGTCGGCCGTGCTTAGAGAAATTCTCTAAGCACTTCCTGGAATGGTGTCCTTCAGATAATGTCAGGTAATGCAACAATCCGTCGATAAGTCCGTCCAGCTAACCTCAGATTCACAGCGCGATTTCGTTTAAATGACTAGAGCTATTGAGGAGGAGTACGTACTCTTTGGTGAGACATGGTTGTACCCTAGAATGAATGTTACAAACAGTACTCATCTCTAAACTCAGCGCCTTTACTACTTGCAGAGTCAAAACAGAGGGTGCACAGACAGTTCTCATAAGCGCCGTTGATCGCCGATGACCGTAACAGGTAAATCACAAACGCTAATACTCCTCCGTATGCATATATTAAGACCTGATGCCAATGAACACAGTCCTTGTGGCTGTGGCATTTTTTTCCGACAGTGTATATACCTTTCATTGCCTCGTGTACCACTGAAACCATTGTCGATCGTAAGGAGAATCACTCACGGTAATTTGGTATAAGTCAAAATGGGTAATGATACCACTTGTGTTACAGGAAGTTGCAATATACGAATATAATTAAAAATGTCATCAGGCGGCCACTGTGTTTTCCTCGAGATAGTACTTACAAGGGAACCTCCCCATTGCATCCCCCTCAGATTTAGTTATAAGTTGGCACAGTGGATAGGCCTTGAAAAACTGAACACAGATCAATCGAGAAAACAGGAAGAAGTTGTGTGGAACTATGAAAAAAATAAGCAAAATATACAAACCGAGTAGTCCGTGCGCAACATAGGCAACATCAAGGAGAGTGTGAGCTCAGGAGCGCCGTGGTCCCGTGGTTAGCGCGAGCAGCTGCGAAACGAGAGGTCCTTGGTTCAAGTCTTCCTTCGAGTGAAAAGTTTAATTTTTTATTTTCAGACAGTTATTATCTGTCCGTCCGTCCGTCCGATGCGACTGTGAAACTGCTGCATTCATTTGTTACAGTTTATGTGACAAACTCTTATGTTTTCACCACTTTTTTGGGAGTGATTATCACATCCACAAGAAAACCTAAATCGGGCAACGCAGAAGAATCTTTTTACCCATTCGCCAAGTGTACAAGTTAGGTGGGTCGACAACATATTCCTGTCATGTGACGCACATGCTGTCACCAGTGTCGTATAGAATATATCAGACGTGTTTTCCTGTGGAGGAATCGGTTGACCTATGACCTTGTGGTCAAATGTTTTCGGTTCCCATTGGAGAGGCACGACCTTTCGTCCACTAATCGCACGGTTTTGCGGTGCGGTCGCAAAACACAGACACTAAACTTATTACAGTGAACAGAGACGTCAATGAAGGAACGGATAGATCATAACTTAGCGAAAAAAAAAAGTAAACTTTTCACTCGAGGGAAGAGTGAACCAAGGACCTCTCGTTCCGCAGCTGCTCACGCTAACCACGGGACCACGGCGATCCTGAGCTCACGCTATCCTTGATGTTGCCTATCTTGCGCATGGACTACTCAGTTTGTATATTTTGCTTATTTTTTTCATAGTTCCACACAACTTCTTCCTGTTTTCTCGATTGATCTGTGTTCAGTTTTTCAAGGCCTATCTACTGTGCCAACTTATATCTAAATCTGAGGGTGGTACGATGGGGAAGTTCCCTTGTCAGAGTCCGAGTGAGTTCTGCTTTTCCAGCACTCAGCTTGATAGGCTGGGCAGCCTTGGGACGGCGGGTAGTTGGCAGCGCTGGCATAAACTCGGCAGTGGTTCCTGGAGCCACCCGCTGTTTGCTTTGTGGGCGGGGCAGTGTCTGCAACAACACGGGTCGCGTTGCGAGTGCCTCCGCTAAGCAGACAGCGGAACAGTTTGCCACAGCCGGACCGCTACGGACTGTGCTTTTGACGTCGAGCCGGGGCCCAGGCATCACGTCAAGTTTGTTATAGCCTCCTCTCACGGGACGTCTAAACGTTCGTGGACGAGGAGCTGGTGACGGCATAGCTTGGGGTTCCATGCTCCACTACGTGGCGATGCGTGAAATAGAAAATCTGCCATGTTATATTTTTTCCTCGAGGAGAGAAACGTGGCCGAGGATATACCACAGCTCTCTTACGTCACAAGCAAAACTTAGGAAACACCATTCTGGACTTAGTCATATGGAGTCGAACCCTGCATTTGGAGATTTTTATATTGTAACATACATGCTGTGAATGTAAAATGTTTCAGTGTACCGGCGCATTGAGAATCTCTAAAAAACTCGTCGTTTTTGGTACTGTTTGTTGTAACGAAATGACAATAAACTACATATCAGTGACTGAAAGCGTCTCGTATTTGATCTTTTACGTATTGTGCACTGAAGCGCCAAAGAAACTGGTATGGGCATGCGTATTCAAATATAGAGATATGTAAATAGGCCGAATACGGCGCTGCGGTCGGCAACGCCTGTCTAAGACAAGTGTCTGGCGCAGTTATTAGATCGGTTACTGCTGCTACAATGGCAGGTCATCAAGATTTCAAAATGGGACTTAACATCTGAGGTCATCAGTCCCCTAGAACGTAGAACTACTGAAACCTAACTAACTTAAGGATGGCAATATGGTTCTAATGGCTCTGAGCACTATGGGACTTAACATCTCAGGTCATCAGTCCCCTAGAACTTAGAACTACTTAAATCTAACTAACCTAAGGACATCACACACATCCATGCCCGATGCAGGATTCGAACCTGCGACCGTAGCAGTCACGCGGTTCCGGACTGCAGCACCTAGAACTTCACGGCCACCGCGGCCGGCTTAACCTAAGGACATCACGCACATCCATGCTCGAGGCAGGATTCGAACCTGCGAACGTAGCGGTCACGCGGTTCCAGACTGAAGCGCCTAGAACCGCACGGCCACACCGGCAGGCCATCAAGATTTAAGTGAGTTTGGACGTGGTGTTATAATCGGCGCACGAGAGATAGGACAGCATCTCCGAGGCAGCGATGAAGTAGGGATTCTCCCGTACGACCATTCCACGAGTGTACCGTGAATATGAGGAATCCAGTAAAACATAAAATCTCCAACATCGCTGCGGCCGGAAAAGGATTCTGCAAGAACAGCACCAACGTCGACTGAAATGAATCTTTCAACGTGACAGATTGCTGGAGGTTTCAGTGCTGGGCCATCAACAAGTGTCAGCATGTGAACCATTCAACGAAACATCATCGATATGGGCTTTCGAAGCCGAGGCCGGCCGAAGTGGCCGTGCGGTTAAAGGCGCTGCAGTCTGGAACCGCAAGACCGCTACGGTCGCAGGTTCGAATCCTGCCTAGGGCATGGATGTTTGTGATGTCCTTAGGCTAGTTAGGTTTAACTAGTTCTAAGTTCTAGGGGACTAATGACCTCAGCAGTTGAGTCCCATAGTGCTCAGAGCCATTTGAACCATTTTTTTCGGAGCCGAAGGCTCACCAGTGTACCCTTGATGACTGCACAACACAAAGCTTTACGTCTCGCAAGGGCCCGTCTACACCGACATTGGACTGTTCATGACTGGAAATATGTTGCCTGCTCGGACGAGTGTCGTTTCAAATTGTATAGAGCGGTTGGACGTGTACGGATATGGAGATAACCTCTAGCATTCATGGACCCTGCATGTCAACATGGGACTGTTCAAGCTGGAGGAGGCTCTGTTGTAATGGCGTGGGGCGTGCCCCGGGCAGAGAAAATCCCCAACCCGGCCGGGAATCGAATCCGAGACCCCGTGATCCAGAGGCAGCAACGCTAGCCACTTTTTTTCCATTTTGTTCGATATTGTTCGTTGCGTTTGGTCTGGGCGGACGTCAAAAGACATCCGTTCGAGTTGATCGTTGAATCCTTGAATCAGATTTTTTTTTTTACAGAGAGCACGCAGCCCTCTGTCCGAACACGCTGAACTACCGTGCCGGCGCATTTTGTTCGTCGTTGATCGTCGTCGTTGATCGTTGTGTTTGGTCGTTGCAGACGTCACATGGCATCCGTTCAAGTTCGTTAGTTGATCCTTCCACTCTGCTTTTTAATTGCAGAGGCCAACCGGCTCTCTGACCGAACACGCTGAGCTACCGTGCCGGCTAGCCGCGCTGTTAGAGGCGCCATGTCACTGACTGCACGGCCTCTCCCGCATAGGTTCGAGTCCTCCCTCGGGCATGGGTGTGTGTATTGTCCTTAAAATAGGTTAGTTTAAGTTAGTTTAAGCAGTGTGTAGGTCTAGGGACCGATGACCTCTGCAGTTTGTTCCCTTAAGAATCGACACACACACACACACACACACACACACACACACACACAACATGCATTTAAGGTATACTGGGGCAGGATGTAGTGCCCTTAAAGCACCTCGAATATACTGAGAACAATTACTATGAGCAACTTTGTTGTTATGCGAAGTACACTTTGTATGTCCGAAATACAATAAATATGCATTTCCGGCCATTGGTTCCCCTATCTCAGTATAATCGGTTGTGGACCAATTGTCACCTGTTTCAATTTTATCCAAAAGGTTTGAGACACCCGCTGTGGTAGTGAAGATTGTAGCTGTTGTCAGATGCTTAGATACGTTAATTTAAGTAGTGTAATAGGTCGTTTTATCATTGACGCTGAAAACAGAATCTCTGTCTTCAGCGTCACACCATATACTGACATAAGACGGATTTTGTCAGACCTTGCTTTAATTGTAATTTGATTGCTATCATAAATTTTGTATAAGCTGTGTATGAAATTTTTATGGTCTTTCTGCTTCTTTCCAGGTGAGTGGTGACTGACAACGTCAGTACGAGGCTCTCGCAGAAAAGAAAAAACGTCCGTAAGTTGCAGACCTAAAAATAAAACATTCTTCGCTGTATTGAGCTGCTCTACTTTCATCTTACGAATAATTTCTTTTGTAATGGTAGGCAATGACTGTTTAGAGATGCAGCAACAGTTGCAAATTTACAGTCGTAAATGACGAAAAACTTTTCATTCATAGCGTCACAAATTAAACTAAAACACAATGTTTTTATCGCTTGTTTTTATGTCTATAAATGGCGATTCAACAAAATTTCATCAAATCGAGAAATGTGGAGGGAACCTTTGCCATGTCCCCCTGCGCGTGCATAAGCCAGGAGCAAAGAGCGGCAAGACTTGCCCGCCTTTTATACAGCATTCTTTCTTCAGCCATGGATCACTCTCTCCGCTTAGATCTCCGACTTACCATGGCACGAGACTGTACACTCTTCGCTGCAGACAACGTGTGGTTCGCGAGTTCTTATACCATTGCTCGTACGTTGCAATGAGATGGGTTGTTTCTACCGTATCTTCCCAGCACTGACTGAAACAAATCTGGACTTGTGATTTATTCAGTTTCTCGTTAAATGGTTAATTCCTTTGTCTCTATGTTGAGTACAATACATGCAGGAGGAATAAACAGGAAAACGATAACAAGTTTGTTTGTGTGGCCGTCCTCCGCAGCAAGCATATAAATACTTGTTTTGCAAATCAAACTGCCTTTTCCTGCTGCTAGTTACTTTACTTATCTCATACGCGTTTTGCCTTCTGCTGTTCTAAGACATCATCAGTGGGATGATTTGCTAGACAAGGTGTGAGGGTCCGCAGCTCGTGGTCGTGCGGTAGCGTTCTCGCTTCCCGCGCCTGGGTTCCCGGGTTCGATTCCCGGTGGGGTCAGGGATTTTCTCTGCCTCGTGATGACTGGGTGTTGTGTGATGTCCTTAGGTTAGTTAGGTTCAAGTAGTTCTAAGTTATGGGGGACTGATGACCATAGATGTTAAGTCACATAGTGCTCAGAGCCATTTGAACCAAGCTGTGAGGAAACGCAGATCAGCAATTCATCCCACTGATGATGCCTTAAAACAGGAGAAGGCGAAACGCGTATGGGATAAATAAAGTAACTAGCAGCAGGAAAAGGCAGTCTGAAATGCAAAGCAAGTAGGAAAACAATAGTTCCTTACTTGTACGTAGCAACATGCAGACATCGGAATGTTTCTCCTCATTCACGCTGCCCACTCACAAGAATGTGACCACCTGTAAGAACCCTGAAAATGGTCCCCAAGCATAGATGCCTACTTGTGTTGATCCATTATGCCTCCCGGAATAACAAGAGCACCCAGGGAATGCCCTCCAGCCTGGACTCTTCCGACGATTTTTGCACGGTGTTAGCTTTCAGACTTTTCACGCCGAACACGCCATCAGTGACCTGTCCGATGAAGCATAAAACGTAATTCATCTGAAAAGGCCACCTGCCGCGACTCAGTTGACGTCCAGTTGCGGCATAGGCGTGTAAATTCAAGTTTTTCTCGCTGATGAGCAGCAGTCAGCGTTGAGTGTATCAACCAGGTGCCTCTTGCGGAGGCCCTTACCCGACATGTTCGCTGAACGGTCATCACACACATTTGCTGGTGGCCCCTTGGTTCATCTCGACGGTCAGTTACTCAACAGTTGCTCGTCTGTTTACCAGTTCACGTCTCCGCAGCCATCGCTCACCTCCGTCATCAATTGCCTGTGGTGAACCTCGGTTGCCTTGTTGTCAGTTTTGGATGCCATTCGCTGTTACTTCAACCACGGCGGCACACGAACAATTTGGGAACTGTGATTTTTATCCCGAAAAATCTCGTCAATGTAAAGATGGCATGCTAGACTGCATTCTGCCTCGGAATACTAATTGTTCTAATATGGGATAAATCACAAATTCTGCAACGGGAGTGGAAATGATCATGTTTAATTTGTAGATAAGATTGGATTTAAATTGAACTGCCTCCTCAAGCCGATTCCGCACGTTGTTACCTTATTTTTCCCTTTATTATGAAACCAGACGCAGAGGGCGCTGCAGGGGAGCGATAAGTTTGGTGATGGTTGACCGTATTACAGTGCAACACAGTGCGATGAAATATGTCGCAGAGCACACAGCAAGAATAATATGAGTTCGTGTTACATGTGCTAAGAGAAAGAATGCAAATATGCACTAACGGTACGTAACCGTCACATCGCCAAAGTTTCGTTTCCCAGCGGAACTGTACTACTGAAACATGTCATAAGCTTACACAGACAATTAATGATATACAAAGTACACATTCCAAAAAATAGTAAGTCATTTTAACTAAAGAGCAAGATTATTATTCATAATTAACTGCCACTCGGTGTAGCCGCTTGGTCTTATGCGCCTTGTCACGGTTCGCGCGGCTACCCTGTCGAAGGTTCGAGTCCTCCCTCGGGCATAGGTGTGTGTGTTGTCCTTAGCGTAAGTTAGATGAAGTAGTGTGTAAGCTTAGGAACCGATGACTTCAGCAGTTTGGTCCCATAAGATCTTACCACCAATTTCCAAATTTCCATAATTAACTTAAATCTACAAACATGGCAATCTTACATGCATCTAGGTAGAAGAAAGAATGTGAAGTAAGTAGGACTATATTTAAATTCCTTTGTTTCATACAAAACAACAACGATATTAATCCATCGACTCTAACACATAGATTTGAAGGATGTACGTATATCTCTTCATGCTGCTTAATCAAACAACAAAATTTAATTTTTTACAGAACTTAGCCGTTTCGAAAATGCTTCCAACCTTGGCCCGAAAGCTAATGATGATGTTCTTTTGGATGTCAGATAAATCGCTCCGTTTCCGCATTACGACGACTGCACTGTTTCCGTGTCCCTCTACCATGATTATAAACTCTCCATTACTAGTGCTGCCATCTACCATCTGTAGGTGGTTACTGCACGATTGCCCGTTGACGTCCAACATAGGTGATAGTCACAGAAATGTGACTGGGCCGTGTATAAGTCATCCTGTATTTACCTTTGGAGCTTGGTTAAGGGTGTAACGTCAACATCATCAGACCCAGTGTATGGCTGTTAAAAAAAAAAGAATTTTTAAAAAAAGTTTACAAATATTTCTGCATAGGTGTGTCTACTGACTAACTAGTAATTCTTTATGTAAAAATGTGCTTACTTCTCTCTCTCTCTCTCTCTCTCTCTCTCTCTCTCTCACACACACACACACACACACACACACACACACACATAGACACACTGTGGCGAATGATAGACTGATGTGCTTGACCCCCATTATCCTCACATTTCACATGCATCAGAGCACGACGCCGGTATGGACACCTTCAAGGATATCCCCCACACCCTCGCCCCGCTGAAGCTTATTAATGTTGGGACGTCCATATTCGGCTGCTCAATTGACTTGTTACACTGAACCAAGCTGAAAATAAATATTTTTGAAGTATACAAGCGCTCCAAACGATTGAATATACAGGGTGTCCCAGGACGAGTAATCAGTATTTAGGGATATAACAGGAAAGATCATTTAAAGCAGAAAACTTTATATGGACATGTGCCCTCTTCCGCATAGGTTACGAGATGGAACACATTTAATGCACGTTTTTATACACTTTCTGAGTTATTCAATGTATTGTCAGATATACAAGATATGTATACAAGAGTTACTAAACAGTAAACATGCGTTTTATCAATGTATCGAATGAAAAATATGTGTTTCAAAAACATCTAGCTCTAGGCATTATCGTACACGTCACATTACAGATGTTTATACAGTTACAAATGAATATTAGAATATCGCGCCGTCATCTTGCAACAATACCTATTTCGTGCAACGTGCTGGAAACTCTGGTAAACACTTTACGAACAGGAATTCGACGTTTTGGAAAGCGCCGACGGTGTTCTTAAGACAGCAACTGCAGCGCAACCGTCGTAGAAGCCGTAAACATACGCCATATCTGCATATTCTTATTTGATGTGCACATGTGTGGCATTTTAGTCAGCGCGTGTACAAATACAGTTAACAGGTGCTTCTTTCTGACACAGTCTTAGGCCCTTGCATTTTATTCACAACACACCACGGACATCTGCGCGTTCAACGGGCTAATTTAATTCCAGGAAGACTTCCCGAGAGAAGAGGTTGAAATGAAGGAGGTAGGTTGAGCTGGAATGGAACGTCAAAGAGGTCGGGTGGGTAAGACACACACGTGCGCGCCACTAGTCCAAATGTGCATAAAAGTATTCTATTTAGAAAACTATTTGTAACAGGACAAATATTCATAAGGAGTCTTTCTGCTTCAAATGAGCATTTCTATCGTATTCTTCAGTCCTGACGATTCTCCTGGGACATCCTGTATTTAATCGTACAGTAAGATATCTTGTCCCTTTCTGTATACGTATCATTTTAATTTCATATTTGTAAATCTGAAGATGGCCTGTGACGGTTGAAACCAATTATAAACCATATTACGTCGCAGCTTGACTGTAATAAATAAACATGCACATATTTCTTTTTCGCCTTATGTGACTCCAGATCGTTCTTTCTTTCGCCGTGCTAATTGAACAACTAACCTGTACACTTTTCGTGGTGCCGGAGTGTTTACATTGCTGTGATGCTGGCAGTCGGTTTTTGTATAACGGTCGCGCATAGCGCCCGGCAGTACGGCTGGGAGGATTAGGAAATGTATGTCAAACACGGTGGCCTGGTTTGCGTGGCTGCGCCGTACTTAACACAGGCTGTAACCAAAATGAAATCGATGGCCGCTGTTTGCGCTGGCAGCCGGCAGCCGGCGAGCGGGTTGGTTTATTTATGGAGATGTGAAAGCAGGACAAAGCGAGAAGAGAGAGAGAGAGAGACGCAGAGAGGGTGATTTGTAAACGGCGTTCAAAAGCGCGGTTGAAAGCGCGTACGTTTCTACACCCCATTAACGCAAACAGTGGATGAACAATGGCAGTAAGAGTATGCGAGGTGCGATACAACGCAGATAACTTTAATGCGCGTTGCTTGACAACAGGTGTAAAACGGTTTTGGTGTTTGTAACGAAAGGGTAGCGTGCGAAATGAAGGGAAGCCTTCAGAGGATCGTTGATTGATGCAGCGATGAGCAGTCAATCCTGAACGTACACAAATCTAAAGCGGTGTACATAAGAGGGTTGTCCCAGAAGTACCCAACCTAACAAACAAAACACAAAAAGTTTGGGAGGAACACCATTATTTCTCTACAGAGTCATCTATTAGGTCGATATACTTTTCCCAACGATGGTCAGTAGCTACGACACGCCTGTTATAGTGAGAACTGTCGAGTTCCAAAAATAGTCATCAACAGCAGACTACACCGCTCCGTTTTTGTCAAGCATTTTACCTTCAAGACATTTTTTCAATTATGGCAGCAGAAAATAACCAGAGGGGTATAAATCTGGCGAATAACATACGCGAAGAAGCAGTTCGAACTTTAACCCGTGGAGTTTGGCCATGGCAACAATGGATGTGTGGACTGGTGCATTGTTGTGAAGACAAAAATCTTTCTTCTTCGTAAATGCAGGCATTTCCACTTGATGTCGTCACTCAGACACCGCAGTTAAAATGTTCAAATGGCTCTGAGCACTATGGGACTCAACTGCTGTGGTCATTAGTCCCATAGAACTTAGAACTACTTAAACCTAACTAACCTAAGGACATCACACACACCCATGCCCGAGGCAGGATTCGAACCTGCGACCGTAGCAGCAGCGCGGCTCCCGACTGGAGCGCCTAGAACCGCACGGCCACCGCGGCCGGCACACCGCAGTTAGTTCGCATACTTCTCGTCATTGATTTGCTTTTCCTTCTTGAAGAAACTCGACGAAAATTAGGCATACGCATCCCAAAGAACTGACGCCATGACCCCACCCGTATATGGAATTATCTTCGCCTTCTTTCGAGCTGATTCTTCACTTTCAGCCCACTAGTTTTAACTGCACTGTCGTCTCAGGCGTGAAACGATAGACCCACGTTCCATCCATGGTTATAAATCGACGTACAAACTCAGCATCATTTTTCAGCTGAAAAATTCGCGCGACGCTGCTTTTATTCCCTTATGAATAAATGAGGCATCCATTGTGCACATTTTTCTCACGTCCAAATCTTGAGTCAGTATGCGATGTACAGAAGTTTCTGAAATCCCTACGATGTCTACTAGCTCGTGCATTTTCAGCCGACGGTCGTCCGACACCATTTTGTGGATTTTTTTCGCAGTCTCTGGCATGGTCGCCTCGTTTCGTCGACCACTACGATGTTCGTCTTGGCAGCTCGTACATTTTCGCTTAAACACTGACCTCCAACACTTCACTCTTGTAAAGGAAGGAGCAGAGATCTTCAGTACAGAATCTAGGTCAGCTTTGATGTTAGTTGGACTAAAACCTTTCAAATGAATATATTTTATCATTTAAGTATGACCAGTTTTGTCCATGTTTACAAATTCGCTGATAGCGTTCCTTACTGATGACTGCCAAGCAGATAGTAAACAATGTAGCATCGTCGCACTTCAGACTTAAGTTTTATAAGGTTGCTACTTTCTAGCCTAGTCATTTGTTTGAGAGAACAATCGCTACCTATACGTCAGGTGGGGTACGTCTGGGACAGCCTTTGTAAATAGGCGGAGAGATCCATCACTGTTCGATTACTCTGTTGATGATAGATCACTAGAAACAGTAGCAAGCGTGAAATTCCTGGGAGGAACCTGATATGCAACGACTACATAAAGCTGGCCGCCACCGTAGCCGAAGTCGTTGACACACGACTGTGCACTGGTGCTCAACTCCAAGTAGGCCGTTCTGATCTTGGTGGTGAATGAAATTTTCACTGGTAGTATTAGGCAAGCATGAAGAAGTGAGGAGGTGCCGTAAGGTTCCTGTTAATTAGTCTTTGCGCCAATGTCCTGGATTAAATTCCAAACCAAGTTGTATGTCATTACTGACTGGGAGATCCCGTGGGCAGTTTCAGCCACCTAATTGGTATTGTTTTCATCATAGTTGTCGTAAGCAGTTCAGTTCCTTGTTGTCGTCATCGCCTTTTGTTTGTTTGTGTGTAAGTGTAATTTTTATAGTAATTTGTGTACGTTTTTATGTTTTATGTAAGGACGGATATGAGGAGGCTATGAGAGTCCTCGTTTTATTTTATCTGTTCCATACAATTGAGCGTTATGTTAAAAATATAAAGTCTCTGGTTAAAAGTCAACTTTATTTGCTTGCAGCCCGCTCTTTTGTGGGAAACTGGAAAAGATCAGCATCACCTTTATCTTCTGTAGTTTCAAACCACTGGACAGGCCTGTGCAAAACATAAGCTTCTCGATCTTCTACTGTCTTCCCAATATCTCTCCGTCTCCATCTCGATAGTCTTCTCATTTCTTTTGCACGCGTTCCTTCACTCTTTTAACTCTCCTGTCTCTTGGTATTTCCCCTTCCCATTCATATCGTCTACTTTCTTTATACACTCTTCTCCTCCATTTGCTTGACACGTCCATACCATCTAACCCTTGATTCTACATCTACATCACTACTCTACAGTTCACAATCAAGTACTCGACAGAAGATTCTTTGAAACACCTTCAGACTTATTTACTTGCGTGTCTGGTTGGATAGCCATTGTTGACGATAGACGACCGACCGAAATTACCTCGAAATAAATTCACTGAGTGCGAATATCTAGGCTTCAGCTGTGTTACATACGAACCAGGATTCCCGCTTATCACGAGCCGTCGCCTTAACCAGCCGAGGCGGACAAAAGGCGATAACATCATAGGTCTCGATTCCTCATAGTCCCGTTTTTACTGGAGCGGGAATGCAGAGTGTAGCTCCGAACATTTAGTGATGAAAGTAGGAGACTATGGTGTAGGGATGAAGTCGGCGAGATATCTCGAAGTTTGTGTCGATTCGGGAGGATTGCACGGGTAGTATAATTGTTAAGCGATCGCTCACTTAAGCGGGAAATCCGGGTCCGAGTCTTGGTCCTGCACAAATTACCATATGTCATCAGTAATTACTACGTCTATACCTATCATAGCTGAAGCCATGTTATTCGCTTTCAGAGAATTTATTTCAAAGCACCTTCAGACAATTTCTCTACCGTTCCACTCTCTGACAGTGCGTGAGAAAAATGAACACTCATACCTTCCAATAGGAGCTCTGATTTCTCTTATCATTATGATCATCATTTCTTCCTGTGTAAGTTGGCGGCTACGAAATATTTTCGTCTTCAGAAGACCAAGTTTGTGACTGAAGTTTCATGAGAAGATTTCACCGCAACGCAAACGCCTTTGTTGTAACTATTGCCACCCCAACTCTTTCACCGCATCTGTACCGCTTTGTCGGCTTCTTCGCTAAAACACAAAACAATCTGCCCTTCTTTGGAATCTTTCGGTGTCCTCTGTCAATTTCATCCGGTTAAGATCCCATACCGAACACCAGTACGTAGCACAGGACAAGCAAGCGTAGTGTAGGCAGTCTCTTTAGTAGATCTGTTGCATCTTCAAAGCATTTTGGCAATAAACCGCAGTCTTTGGTTTCCCGTCCCCAGAACAGTATTTGATCGTTCCAATTTGAGCTGTTCTTAATTCTGATTCGTAGGTATTTAGCTGAGTTAACATCCTTTAAATTTGTGCGATTGATTGTGTAAACCGAAAGTTAATGGATTTCTTTCTGTTTTCATGTGGATGACGTAATACTTCTTTTTATACAGACACAATTGCCACTTTCCGCCCGATACAAATATCGTCTCTAAGTCATTTTGCAATTGGTTTAGATCTTTTGATGACTTCACTGGTACTGCAAGCAATCTAAGATGGCTTCTGGGATTGTCTCCTAAACCGTTCATGTACTGTCGATTAGGAATAGCGGGGGGCCTATAACATTTGTTTTACTCGATGATTTTCGGTCGAATGCTGTGTACTGTGACCTTTCTAATACAAAATCACGAGTCCTGTCGCACAACTAAAGCGATACCCATTGTCATGCAATTTCATTATAAGTCGTTTGTGAGGAACAGTATCAAAAGCCTTCTGGGATTCTAAAAATATGGAGTCAATCTGACATCCCCTGTCGATAGCATTCGTTAGTTCATGAGAATGAAGCGCTAGCTGTGTTTCACAAGAACGATGTTTTCTAAATCCGTGCTGACCATGTGTCAATAGGTGATTCATAATGTTCGGACATAGTATATGTTCCAAAGTATTAGTGCAAATCGATGTCAGTGACATGGGTCTATAATTTAGCAGATTACTCCTACTTCATTTCTTGAGTATTAGTGTGATCTGTGTAACTTTCCACTCTTTAAGTACGCATCGTCCGACAAGCGAGCGGTTGTATATGATTGCTAAGTATGGGGCTGTTTTATCGACATACTCTGAAAGGAACCTTATTGGTATGAAACTTTTTGGTACATTACAACTGTATACCGGACCAACATGCTAACTCGGGACGGTTGCATTTTGCAGACAAGTGCTCACCAACTGAGCTACGCAAGCTCGACTCGCGACCCGTTCTCACAGCTTTACTTCCGCCTGTGTCTTCTGTGAAGTTTGGAATGTAGGAGACGAGGTACTGGCGGCAGTAAAGCAGCAAAGACGAGCCGTGAGTCGTGCTTGGGTAGCTCAGTCGATAGAACACTTGCCCCGCTAAAGGCGCAGGTTCCATATTCAAGTATCAGTACGACACAAGTTTCAATCTGACAGGAAGTTTCATATCAGCGCACACTCCGCTGCAGGGTAAAATCTCATTGTAGATCCTTGGTGCGCCATCTGGACCGGAATTCTTGCCATTATTAAGTGCTTTCGGCAGCTTCGGTACACCGAGGATATGTATTTCTAAGTTACTCATGTTGGCAATTCTTGATTCGAATTCTGGAATATTTACTTTGTCTTCTTTGATGAAGCAATTTCGGAAAGTTTTTTCAAAAATTCCGCTTTAGTGACGCAGTTATTGAGAGTGTTACAATTGGTATCGCGCATTGAAGTTATTGTGTTTTGTCGTCTGCGTCCTATCATGTAATTGTTCCTGTTTCGTTAATTCCCTGATCCTCTCATTCCTTTACGTGTCCATTTAGTCAAAGTGCAGTTGGAACTGTGTGTGTGCCCCGAGATCACAGTGGTAGCTGTGAAGGTCCTACAGCAATCTTGAAAAGTGACTGCCAACGCCGGCCGGTGTGGCCGAGCGGTTCTAGGCGCTTCAGTCTGGAACCGCGTGACCGCTACCGTCGCAGGTTCGAATCCTGCCTCGGGCATGGATGTGTGTGATGTCCTTTGATTAGTTAGGTTTAAGTAGTTCTAAGTTCTAGGGGACTGATGAGCTCAGATGTTAAGTCCCATAGTGCTCAGAGCCATTTGAACCATTTTTTTTGACTGCCAACGGGCCTCGGGTGATGCCACGATAGGCCTAGCAAACGAATAGTGGACAGGCACGGCACTTTCAATAGTGAAACGAGCCACAGAAAGAAAAAATAAGAAAAAACACTAATTTGACGAATCTGAATACCATTTTTGTCTTGAACTGCAGCTTGTGTCAACGCTTTGGGTGGTACACCTGCCGCGCGTCAGCGTCTGGGCAGGGCACCGGATGCTGTGCTATCTCCGCTCGTTACTCGGCCACGGCAGATAAGGAGCTGGGCTGAGCTGGCTTTTTAACGGCCGGCTGGCCCGCCGCTCGGATTACGGAAGCGGCTCCGAGCCGACGGATTCTGAGAACGGCGCCGCCGAAGCTGAAGCTGGCTACTTACTTCCTAAAAGCCTGCCCTACTGCTTCCCAGGGCACCAAAAACTACCTCGCCTCGAATCTGCTGGTCTACTCCTCGTGTAGCGAGTACCTTAAACGTTACTTTCGAACATTAATACTCGTATAGTGTCAACAAATTTGTTTTAGAGTTAATTTTACGCAGCAACTATATAAATCAGTGGTCGTCAAACTTTTTTGGTCAAAACCAATACTGACATAGTGGGGCGGCACTTCGGGTCACTTACATACGAGGGTCACTCCAAAAGAAATGCGCACTATTTTTTTAATCTATCTTTTATTCTACGTGTTTGAAAGTTTTACAGTGTGTAGATACATCCTTTAGGAACAATATTTTCATTTCTCCACATAATTTCCATCCCTTTGAACTGCCTTACGCCATCTTGGAACCAGCGCCTGTATACCCGCATGGTAAAATTCTGGACCAACCTGTTGGGGCCACTGTTTGGCAGCGTGCACAAGGGAGTCATCATCTTCAAACCTTGTTCCACGAAGAGAGTCTTTCAGTTTCCCAAAGAGATGATAGTCACATGGAGCCAGGTCAGGACTGTAAGGAGGGTGATTCAGTGTTGTCCATCCGAGTTTTGTGATCGCTTCCATGGTTTTTTGACTGACATGTGGCCGTGCAATGTCGTGCAACAGCAAAACATCCTGCTTTTGCCGATGTGGTCAAACACGACTCAGTCGGGCTTGAAGTTTCTTCAGTGTCGTCACATATGCATCAGAATTTATGGTGGTTCCACTTGGCATGATGTTCACAAGCAATAGTCCTTCGGAATCGAAAAACACTATAGCCATAACTTTTCCAGCAGAAGGTGTGGTTTTGAATTTTTTTTTCTTGGGTGAATTTGCATGATGCCACTCCACTGATTGCCTCTTCGTCTCTGGTGAAAAATGATGGAGCCATATTTCATCACTTGTCACAATTCTTCCAAGAAATTCATCTCCACCATTCTTGTACTGTTTCAAAAGATCGCTGCATACCGTTTTTCTTGTTTCTTTGTGAGCCACTGTCAACATCCTGGGAACCCACCTGGCACAAATCTTTTTTAACGCCAACACTTTCAGTATTCTGCAAACACTCCCTTCCCCTATCCCAGCGTAGCGTGAAAATTCGTTCACTGTGATGCGTCTGTCAGCAGTCACCAATTCGTTAACTCTTTGCACATTGTGTGGAGTGTGTGCAGTGCGAGGCCTGCCGCTGCAAGGACAATCCTCAATATTTCCGAGCCTGCTTTCATCACGTAACCTGGTTGCCCACCGACTAACTGTACTGCGATCGACTGCAGCATCTCCATACACCTTTTTCAACCTCTTGTGGATGTTTCCCACTGTCTCGTTTTCACAGCACAGGAATTCTATGACAGCACGTTGCTTCTGACGAAAGCCAAGTGTAGCAGCCGTGATGAAGACATGCTGTGATGGCGCCACTTTCAGGAGCAGGTTGAACTAAGTTTGAAAACAAGCGGGAAAGATGTATCTACACACTGTAAAACTTTCACACATGCAGAATAAAAACTGTATTTTTACAAAAATAGTGTGCATTTCTTTTGGAGTGACCCTCGTAGATACCGTAAGGTACGCTACATAGGGTAACTTGCTGTGAGGCTCTAATAGACAAGCTATAGCAATGGCGTGATAATTTGGCCGAAGGTCCCCAAGTAATGATCATTAAAAGTCGTCACTGTTCGGAACATTTCTTGTCGGCTATTCCCTGTTTCAGATTCGTGTCACGCTCACAGACCCCACAATTGTGGCACTGTAATTGCCGGAGAAAATACTGACTGTATGAGTGTATGATTAACTGATTAATAAAACTAACTGTACTTCTATTTAAATGCATTATACAATTGACTAGAAGAAGGGATCGGTTGGTAGGACATGTTCTGAGACATCGAGGGATCACTGATTTAGTATTGGAGGGCAGCGTGGAGGGTAAAAATCGTAGAGTGAGACCAAGAGATGAATACACTAAGCAGATTCAGAAGGATGTAGGCTGCAGTAGGTACTGGGAGATGAAGAAGCTTGCACAAGATAGAGTAGCATGGAGAGCTGCATCAAACCAGTCTCAGGACTGAAGACCACAACAACAACATACAATCTGAGGCATGAATAAAAATTTTTATTAAATATTTGTAATGTAATTTCTCTTCTGCTCATCATATTGTATTACGACAGCCTTAATATCGTGTCATATTCCTTGCTAGAAATATATACCGCATTTCGTGATGACCATCTCTACGATACGCATTTATGAATCCATGTTACTTCTATGTTAGAATTTATACTGTAGCAAATGATCGGAATGAGTCACATATACCGATTAGTTGTCATTGCTGGAGGACAAACAATAAAACCTTCAACCTCTCGCACTCTCTAAACCTGCAGTGGCCACGTTATTTACCCCTCTATTCCTGAGGTAAGCAGCTAACTTTAGTTAGCTTATAGTCTGATTCACCAGCGTCACTTAAAATTAAGCACGTCGTAAAATGTTACTGTCTCTTGCCGTGATATAGAGTACTTTAAGCGACCGTTTGCTGGCGCACCACGAACGTATTAATTCATATGTATATATCTGCTGTTAGGTATCTACATTTATAATACCTCCACATTGTCAGCAAGTTCGTTACAGGACTATAATACGTATAATGAATGTAAATGCAGATATTTCTATTGGTGACTGATGATGGTGTACTGGACAACATTTACATCAGTATTTACGTAATTTTCAGACTAATAGTACATGCTATTACAAGTCTTACGTTTTTAGGTTGGGTAGTACCTCCCAACACATGTGGCAAGAGTAAGCCGTTAGTTCTTATTTTCACCCTTGGCAGCAGGTCACGTGTTGAAGTGTGGACACATGGATTCTAAATGGTTAGTCTGCACTGACAGGTGTAGTCCACTTAGCAATGCAGTTACGACTATGCAGAAGAGATCAGGTCGTAAAGTTTGTGACAGGTTTCTGGGAGGGCTGTTACACACAGAGAAAAAACAACTAACACACTGATGTGTGTCCATGTTAAGGTACCACACATAAAAAATCTACATTTATACCCGCTACACCCAGTATATTAATAAGTATTCTGAAAGTATTCCTCAGTTATACGACGTAAATTATGTGCTTCGAACATTGTTGACGTTTGGTTACTATAGTACTGACAAGACAGGTTCAACACCAAAGCTTATCCACTAGCGTTATTCTCAGAGTCAGACTAATAATTCTACTTTAAGTCAAAATTTCTGTTATGTGTAACTGCTTCCACTTTGAACACTTTCAGTATTCGTAGTTATTATTCTTCACCAGATTGTTTATTTATAATGTTATTTTTGCCATAAATATCAGTTATTTTTCTGTTTTCAGATAGTTCAAATGGCTCTGAGCACTATGGGACTTAAGTTCTGAGGTCATCAGTCCCCTAGAACTTAGAACTACTTAAACCTAACTAACCTAAGGACATCACGCACATCCATGCCCGAGGCAGGATCGAACCTGCGACCGTAGCGGTTGCGCGGTTCCAGACTGTAGCGCCCAGAACCGCTCGGCCACTTCGGCCGGCTGTTTTCTTTGTAACTTATTATCTCAGTCTTTTCCCTGGAAGTTAAAATTTTAATCACATCCTTTTTTTTTAGATTCCCTAACGTCAGTTTTAGTTGCATGATAGTTATTCGAAATTTAAAGGTGCAGGGTGAAATTCACTTTCATAAAATGCATCAAGTAAAGTACTTTTCATCATGCAATAAGTTCCAGTTGGTTTATTACAATTCAGCGTACATACCAGCGTACAGTATTCGCCACAATGAAACTTAAATCTCATTCAGCTGTCAGAAAGCGTGGCTAAAAATGAAGCGATCAGAATAGAACAGAGAGGTGCTTGATTTTTTACATAGTTACCCTTGTTTTTCCAATTAGAATAACTGTTGGTTCTTCTACTGGTCGTTGGCTGTAGGTCATGTGGTCGCTCTGACCGCCTCGGCAGTAATCTGCTTCCAGTGAAGTATACACGGGCGATTTACTCCGATCCCCGTGCGTGATAATTTAACATACACGAAACACACTTTTGTAACTATATTTTGAAGCATCGTAATTGGTATTATTTTTCTTAATAATAGAAACACCCTTACGTCGTTCAGGAGACAAAGGCAGAAGCTTGCTCCAAATTTCCGTCACACTACACTCTATATTTTTGTTTGTTTCTGAACAGGGACGTGCACTCTTAAGAAGCTCTTAACGTTAGTTGCCGTCTTTGGATTCAGCTGTTGGTTAGTTGTTGCATGTTATTATAAATTACGACTGAGAAACGCGGGCCGCACGGATACTTGATTCGGGACGCACGCGGTCTGCTGGCGGCAGTTTGACCACCGAAAACAAAACGATCTTTCCTTGCTGTAAATGTTTCTAGGCGTGATACGCTTTTTACATGAATGTATTTTCTGTGGATGCGCTTTGGGGGCAGCTTCCTTTTCTAATGAGGTAAAGAAGAAATAGCAGTCCGGGATCTAAGTTCGGGTTAATTCCAGTTACACGACAAATGTCAAAAATATAAAGGCTATCAATTCAGCTAAATACCTAGGGGTAACAATTAAGAACAACTTAAATTAGGAGTATCACATAGATAGCGTTGTGGAGACGTCGAACCAAAGACTGCGTTCTGTGTTAGGACTCTTACAAGATGCAACTAAAGAGATTACCTCACTAGGCTTGTCTGTCCTCTGCTAGAGTATTGTTGTGCGGTATCATATCCCTACCAAAAAGGGTTGATGGGAGACATGGAAAATGTTCAAAGAAGGGCATTTACCTTTGCATTATCGCGAAATACGGAATAGAGTTTCACGGGTATGACGCGCGAATTGCAATGGTAGTCATTACAATAACGGCGTTTTTCGTTGTGGCGATATCTTTTCAGAAAATTTCATTCATCAGCTTTCCATTTTGAATGAATGAACATTTTGCTGACACTCGTCTAAATTGGAGGAAATGAACATCGTAGTAAATTACGAGACACCAGAGTTCGCTCGGAAAGATTTAAGTGTCCGTTTTTCCAGCGCGCCCTTCGAGATTTGAGCTGTAGAGAAACAGGTTGAATGTAGCACGATGAATCCTCTGTCAGGCACTTGAGTGTGAATTACAGAGCGTTCATGTAGATAAGGATGTGGAAGTTTACATATAGTCTGGCTCGGAATGAACCACCTCTATTAGGGTCTGAAGTAAAAATGCCCTGGAAGTATTAATTTGTTAGGATAAAAATCATGACTTGGGTCCTAGGGTACGTATCTGACTCTGATAACAAGGTTCGACGGTTCAACTCCAAATAATACTCACTATTAAAATGAAGAATAGCGCTAGCCCAAATCCACTTAGCAATTAATAAAGAAGAAACTGAACACTCTGCAATTAACTGGAAATAAAATCCACTACGCAACACAGTTAAAAGATCACATTTTCAAAACGACGTAATTGTCCCCCATGCGAGTTAGGAGTTTGAATTTGGTTCAAAGGTGCCTACCACCTTTCTCTGTAATGATGCAAAGGCGTGGCACCCTGCTATAGACCCTCGGTGATGCTTCAAACAGCAAGGTGTCGACATATTCGAAGAAAAGGCCAGATCTTAGAAGTTCATATGAGGCATCAGGCAGGTTAATAATGACGCATTAGCACAAAGATTCACCGCGATTTTACCCATCGCCACTGCGGACGTGCCACATGATGGGGAAGGTCGTCAAACCCTCTTATTTCGACGCTTCTGTGTCGGAGGTCAGAACTGCGACACCCGGCCTTGAAATCACGCAGTTTTCGTATGGGTGCCGAGGAGAACATTTCAGACACATCGCCGCTCACAATCGACATGAGAAGGCCTCAGTGAGTGGCATAAATGGCTTCGATGAAACCGTCCCTTTCCTTGGGACGTCGATTCCTACACATTTCGCAGTCGAAAAAGACAGTTCACAAATTGATGAATAACACGACGACGTCCTTGACAATCTTCGACGCTGCTGACACCCTGCAGACGATTCAAACCCTCTCTTGGGATATCGTGGGCCAGCAATCCCACTGAATGTCATCGAGTTCCTCTGGAGCACAGTGTGATTGCAGTTTTTGCTCTGCTGCACAGGATGGACTGACTAGGCTGCATTCTAAACCGTTCGACGAAATTTTAACGCGATCTGAAGATCAAAGCGTGCTTATGCGTCTTCAGCCCTCCTGTTTCACACCCTCCTACAGCGTGATGATGAAAATGCGCGACATCGACACATGCATGAATAAAATGGCAAAGGGTCATTCTAAGACCCCACAGTTCGGCAACACCCTAAGCACCACCTGTCTGCCTTTGTTGAGCACTTCAAAACCTGTACAGAGGCAAACTGTTGAGAATTCTAAGTACTTGCAGAGAGGCAATCCCTTGACACTGACACAAGTGCAGCAGGGTAGCCTGCATGCAGGCGCTTAGGACTCTCGTCATAGTTTGTCCCTGACGAGATCGGACAGCTGGCACCGAGGGCTTTGCCGAACTGCTGCGTTTATAGAGGGATCCTTTGCCGTTTTATTCACGCATGTGTCAGTGCCGCACCCCTCTGTGATCACACCACAGGAGGGCGCAGAAGGGGAGAACTGAAAAAGCTGTAAGCTCCTTTTGCTGATTCAGATAGGGTTCAGATTTCTTCGAATGGTTTTGAATGCTCCCTATTGGTCCCACCCAGTACACCAGATCAAAAACTGCATTCAAGCTGCACTCCAAAGGCGTCTGACAATGTTCAGTGGCGTTGCTGGCCCACGTTGTATTAGACAACGTTGCAATCTTCCGAGAGGTTGTCAAGCACCTTGTCCTTTTGTTCATCATACTGCGAATTCTCGTTTTTGACGACGAAATTCTCGGGAATCAGCGCTTCATCAGAAGCGGTAGTTTCATTGACGCCCTTTGTGCCACTCCCTAAAGCCTCATCGTGTCGATTCTGAGCGTCGATGTGTTTGATTGTTTTCCTCGGCCATCCTTAAGGATACCGCACGATTTCAATGCTGCGCGTCACGATGTTGACCTCAATTGCGGAGGGATCAACTGAAGGGGTGAAATGTGGGCAAGTGAGGTGTGACGACCTTACCATCGTACGGCACGTCCACGGTGGCGTTTGGAAAAATTTTGGTGAAATTAGGTGCCAGTGTGAAATCTTTTCCTACCTTACACCTCACTTGAACTTCTGAGCTCTGGCCTTTCGTATGTGTCGACACTTTGCAGTTTGATGCCGAGCCCGAGGGTGGCGTCACAGGACAGCACTGTTTTGCCCAATTACAGAGGAGGTTGGCCAAATTTAAAACTTCAGCATCGCAATAGGGGACAATTAGGCCGTTTCGAAAAAAGTGATCCTTTAATTGAGCGGTTTTACTTTCCGTTCATTAGAAAACAATGAACCGCGGAGAACAAATGTAATGATACGTTTTTCAAAGAACGTTACAGGCACTGTGCCTCGTAGAACTGAAGTTCCCAACAATCTTTGGATCAGTGACAGTAATAATAGCAGCAGCCTTAGTCGGGCTCAATCATAAATGCGTGAGTCCAATATGGACATAAAACTGACACTCACGTAATAATTTTTCTCGTTTCGGTACGGCAACATCGAGTAGCAGTCTTAGAGCTATTAGGTGACTACTACGGCTTCACCTCATACTCATCCTTCACGTGAGAACTCCAACCTGGTGTGGCGGCTAGGAAGCTCTTTCACGACAATACGAAACAGATTCTTACCACAAATATTAATCAAAGGTTTCTTTTCCCCCTAATGACGCTCTTCTCCCAATACTCAGGAGCAAATTGCAATTAATACTTTTCGTCACTTGTATCTCAGATTAAAATTTAACTGGGAATAAAAATACGTTTGTAACGGGACCGTTAAAAGTTGAATGATATAGAATTCCGTTTTTAAATGAATAAATCTTGGACTTTTTACATACTTAAAATTGTTATTTTGCGTGTGGTGTCGACCTCATGAAAGACGCATTTCCACTTTACTTACGGAAATTCGGAACATCATCACGTCGAAATTTTCTGTTTCCGGGCTTCTAGACACTGTTGTGTTCATTGCGATGTGAACAAGATATAACTGAAAATAAATAAAAAAGTCATAGCTACACACACACACACACACACACACACACACAGATGAAAAGAGAGAGAGCGAGTGGAAGAAAAACAAAAATCAGCACACAAAAGATTGACATTTCTTCCACACAAAATTAAGACAGCAGGCGCTAAGTGCGCGAACGGTTCTTCCGTCAAAACTGTCACAGTAATTCTATTGACCATCTTAACTGATGACCAGATTGCCATTGAAATGTTCACGTGACAGAGTACTCACAGAAGGGAGTCTGAAAAAGCAGGAAAAATGGAAATTTCGATGTGAATATCAGCTGAATTTTCGTAAGTGAAGTGAAAGTGCGTCTTTCAATCTGTGACTATGGGCGTCCCAGCCCAGTGGTACGGTTCAACGTCTGTAAAGGTTATGACAAAAGTTGTTTTACCGTTTCATAACGACGCTGCTTAACGCTCAGAGTGATCTTATTCAACCTGACGCTGGTCTACGTACTTATTGACTTGCCTTCATGTTCTCGTGGTCAGTGACAATATGGGCAGTCGGCGCGCACAGCCGGAAGTGCAGTCGAACAGTGTGGGAGATTAGCCGTAATGAATGGGATGGAACGCGTTTAGAGGAGGAGATTAAGAGGCTGGAGACGGTGTTTCTCTTACACCGACAGCTCCCTGCAGACACGGCGCTAACGCGCTGTCAGAAAGCACAATAAGGCAGCGGCGTCGACCGGCTGTACAAATAGTGCGGGAGCGTTCGCGGTGCTAGGTTGTTTTCAGAAGGCGATGGGAACGAGCGGAGCTGACGGCACGGGCAGGCGGTGGATTACTGCCCGCACGCCGGGATGAACAGCCATCCGGGCGAGAAGCGAACGGCTCTCTCTGTATGTGTGTGTGTGTGTGTGTGTGTGTGTGTGTGTGTGTGTGTGTGTGATGGGAAAAGGGATAGGGGTGATTTGCTGGTCCGAGGCGGAAGGCAGGCATCTACCGCGAACGAAGGAGATTCCGGCCGTGTATTTCACAGGGTTAGAACTCGTCGAGAGCGAGAGGTGGAACAGAACGAGCCAGGATAAGGCAGTAGTCCTTTCTCTCTGCGTTGAATAAGCGCAGGATAGGAAAGTGGCAATCAGCAAGACCTACATACAGTATCTGTGCACTGTCGGTGCCAGAAAAGAACAAGATCCTGTTCCTTTAATATCGGAGAAACTTTTCGCTTATATACTGTAATGTAATCAAGCCAATGATATGTTAGGAATCGTACGAGACAGCGATTATCAATTACTTTGTTCAACTGAAGAATAGTAGATATAAAAAAAATTGTGTCCATAAAAATCAATTGAGAAACTGAGAACTGTAAGGTCCTACAGCACATCGCCATCGATTTTGAGATGCTCCTGACATCTGTTAATCATGTAGTGAACCAGCATAATCTACATCTGTAGCCGCACTCAATATATATGAAAATTCACGGAAACCTGTGTCGCCGTTTTCTCGGACACCCATTTCCATATGGGCCCAAAATAACATTCGTAATTTTGTTGCTCTGCGCTGCCCAATTGTTATATAGGGTTGACAGGATAACTTAGTGTCTACACATAACGCACGAGCAGTAATAATTCAGAATCTGAGGTGTATCAGCACTTTTATCTGAACCTGAAGCCACAGAAACTGCTGAATGAAAAATGGCGATAACGAGGACCGTGAAGTGCTGGATTAGGTCATAACTGTGTGTGTGGTGCATTCCTTTCTTTATGTTCTGATTCTGTTTTCACATTAATTACAAACTTTACAGCTGTAAAAATGCACTAATGTTGCTAGCCTACATACAGGAGTTTTGTGAATTAGCATTAATAATAAATGTAATATTAAATGCTAATTAATGTTTCATAGCACAAAGTGCTTGCATTAGTTTTTCGTAGGAAGTATAGAATGTTAGGACTTCGCCAAAAAACAAGTCAGACGTATGGGTTCAAATGGTCTGAGCACTATGCGACTTAACTTCTGAGGTCATCAGTCGCCTAGAACTTAGAACTAATTAAACCTAACTAACCTAAGGACATCACACACATCCATGCCCGAGGCAGGATTCGAACCTGCGACCGTAGCGGTCACGCGGTTCCAGACTGCAGCGCCTAGAACCGCACGGCCACACCGGCCGACAGACGTATGGGACTTCTGTTTTATCGGTAAATTGGGTTTTAACAAACATTTATTTTCCTTAAAAACTTGTTGCTATGCTTTGGACCCTTGTGGTTCTCAGTGTCTCAGTTATTTCACACATAAATATTTATGTTCCTTATAGATAAAAACATGTCGAAATCTTAACATAAGATTTTGTAAATTCAGTTCTATTATTTTTGCTAAATATGCACCAGTGATTTGTGTGGTATCTGTGTAACTCCATTGTGTGGAGACTTGGCAGGAAGTGGTGGTGAATGGAATCAGAATAGTTTTGTGTGATTGCAAAACACATGTATTATTTGATTTGCCTGTTCAAATTGTTAAATTTGTCTAAATAAACACTTTCTGTTATTTGGGATCCATTTTAGAAATCGAGGGAAAATCAGAGTCAGAAATCAATAAAAGAATTAGTAGAGGACAGAAGGTCATTGGAATGCTTAACTCAGTCTTATGGAGCAGGAATGCAATGAGCAGAACTAAAAAATTAATTTACAAATCCACATTAGAGAATGTGGTTCTGTATGGAACGGAGACCTGGACAATTGACCTGAAGCACATTAAAAAATTACAAGCTCTAGAGATGGACTTCTGGAGAAGATCGGCAAGAATCTCCAGGAAAGAGAAGATAAGGAACACCAAAATAATAAGGAGAATGGAAATAAGAAAAGAATATATGACGTAATGGATAGGAAGAAATTACAGTGGTACGGGCATGTACGACGAATGGTGGAAGCCAGAATACCAAAATTGATACTGGAGTGGGAACCGGAGGGGAGAAGAAGAAGAGGACGACCTATGATCACCTGGCTCCAAAATGTACAGCACACAATGAGGAGAACGGGCGCAGAGGAAGAGGACACACAAGATCGAAACACCTGGAGGAGTATTTTGAAAATATAGTTTAAGAACGTTTACTCTTTGTATAGCAATTTCCGAGTAAATTATTATGTTGGAGTTAAGCCTCTGTAATGAGGAAAAGCTCAAAATAATAATTAAAAAAATTGCGCCTTCACAAAGTGTGAAGTATTACAGAGAACAAACGTTTATAAGTTCAGATACTTTTCTTCCTTTAGTACTTAGACAGTTATCTTATTTTTCACAATCCTTTCATCAGTTAATTTTCTCCATGCTATAAGAAAACCTGCTGACGTTATTGTGCCTCCAAAGAAGAAAACGAAGCCAGTAGCAAGTTAATCATCTAAGTAAAACTTTATATTAATACTAGCTGAGTACCAGGCGTTGCCCTGGTATGTAATTACTTCGGTTTTGTTAATCCATTTGCTCTAGCACTTCTCTTTGTCCATCTCCTTCTCCCCTTCTCTCTGTCCACCTCTTCCACCCCCACTCTCTCTCCATCTCCTTCTTTCCCTTCTTTCTGTCCATCTCCTTCATTCCACTCTCTCTCCATCTCCTTCTCTCCCTTCTCTTTGTCCACCTCTTCCACCCCCCCACCCCCTATATTTCCATCTCCACCTGTCCCTCCTCTCCCTCTGCCCATCTCCTCCTCTTCTCTCTCCCTGTCCACCTCTTCCACCACTACTCTCTCTCCATCTCCTTCTTTCCCTTATTTCTGTCCATCTCCTTCATCCCACTCTCTCTCCATCTCCTTCTCTCTCCATCTCCTTCTCTCTCCATCTCCTTCTTTCCTTTCTCTTTGTCCACCTCTTCCACCTCCCCCCACCCCATATGTCCATCTCCACCTGTCCCTCCGCCCATCTCCTCCTCTTCTCTCTCCCTGTCCATCTTCTCCTCCTTCCTCTCTGTGTCCATCTCCTCTTGAAAAACTTTTCTCCTTTCACTGTTTTGTAGGGGTTGTTAGCGAGAAAAAGTTTCGTTAATATTTGAAATTATGTGTACACTTTGTTGCAAGTCTCTGTGTGCTCTAATTATTATTATGTTGGAGTTAAGCCTCTGTAATGAGGAAAAGCTCAAAATAATAATTAAAAAAATAAAATCTGGAAATTCGCACGTCGACAGCTACACTTATTTTTCTCTGCCTCCCCTATAGGGACTCTTTCCGGACGGTAAGTGATACGAGTACCAAGTTTGGTTGAATTGCATATAAAATAAGAATTGTGATGTTGTTTTGTTATTTAGACGTTACGTAACTCCTGAAACCGTAAGAATATCCCTTTAAAGAGATCCATAACACACAAGCGTGGATAAGAGATCTCGTGGATGCACTTGATTTAACAATTTGTCTACAAAAATACCGCTTATGCGCAAAGAGTGATATGTTCTTTTTATTTCCTGTCTAAAAAGAGATATATTTGGGATTGAGCCACGATTATTCGACTTGATTCGTGCAGTGTGTGTGTGTGTGTGTGTGTGTGTGTGTGTGTGTGTGTGTTTAAGGGAGAGAGAGAGAGAGAGAGAGAGACAGTGGGTGTAGTGAAGGTGCGTGAAGACATAACGATGTATTACGACTATCAATGAAGCGTGACACGTAATACCACACGCCGGAGGGTAACTGCAGATAATTTCCAATTACATCACACGCGACTCGTCATGAAACCTAGCCCTTGGCCTTGTACGCAGTCGTTCGAATTCTCTACAGCTGTGCACCGGCCGCTTGCCTTGGGCCGCCTTTCGGCTGATGGTACCGCTGCAAACGCGTTAACGTGCCGTGTAGCGGGTGTGCTCAAGCGAAGCGGTCGCTGGGACCGCAGCGCGACCAAACAGAATCGCAAATTGCCTCGCATTCGAGACTCTGTAGCGCGTGGGACGCAGGTGCCCCTCCTTAAATGATGGCTCGTTTTGCCCCGTTAACTACAGCCACGCTAGGCAAAGACCTTACGTAGTTTTCCAAGTCGGTGCTTCGCACTTGTAATTTGTGTAATGAAAGCTTTGTGTAGTTATATCATCAGCTGCACGTCTTAATAAAGTTTATACAACAGCAGATGGTATAGCTGTTTAAATATGTCTTTCATGGAAGTTACGTATGTTGTACCGAATCCATAACGATTTCACCTGGTACCCACACACCACGAGAGATATACACCTTTTTTTATGAATAAAAGTATGTTGATTGCCTTTTTTTAAACATCTAATACTTGTTTTGCTGCGAAAGATCCATCGTCAGGATTTCCAAGGTCACTCACATGCTATGCAAAACCTACTGGTCCTACAGAAAAAATAAACGGGACCATTCTGTAGAAAAATTTAATATAGGTACATTTTGCGCAGGAACACGTTTTTGCTAATATTTTCCAATTTAGTTTTCGAATTATTGAAGGAAAAATTTTAAAAGTGACCTTCAAACTCGTTCTTTTAATAATTCGAAAACTATGGTCCTTAGCAAAAACGCTTCCCAATACAAAATTTAATGACATTAAATTTCCTACAAAAAGGTACTCTTAATTTCTTCTCTAGGAATAATAGTTTGCGCTTAATGAGTGAGAGGATATGAAAATCTCATGTGTGGTTTCTGAACGCACTGCAGGTTGCATAAAACCTATCGGTAGATGCACCTGTCACCCGATATTGGCATAGATGGAATAAAATATGTTCGTGGCACTGTCATTGCCATTTTCAATACTGTGGCCCACGATGAAACTGGAAATAGCAGAGAATAAATGGAACTACACTAGAACGTGACTTGTGGTAACATTGTCCATTCAAAACGTGGAAACTCTTGAATTTAAATTCAAGTAAATGACGTGTAAAAATTAAGTGCTTATTTCATATAACGTGGAACATTTTTCCTGTTTATAACTTGTTTCCTATCTGAACAGATCTAGTGCAACACGGAATTAATTATGATATTTCGTTAATAAGGCGTATTCCAGAATGGTGTATTCCTTGGCAGACGTATTATCGTCCCAAGCATGTAAGAATAAGTCGAACACTTTGAGACATTTGGAACAGGCCAGTAGGTGGTAACTTAAGGCACGGCCTTCTTCAGATAAAAAATAAATAAATAAATAGATACTTTAACTGGAAGAATTATCGCTGTCAATGAACTTGAGTATACGAAAGGCCGAACTGTGATTTCCACTATGTGCATGTAAGAGCTAAGAATCATAGTCGTATTTGATAGTAAATTTCTGAAGGATCGTGAAATTGTCGTTATTCAGTATTTTCCCAGTCAGTAATAGTACATATTCGTAATAATGACTTTAAACATGGTCATATTGGTTAGAGCATGCGCCCTTATTAGAAGCGAATATGACGAGCAGTGAATGTGAGCTCTACTACTAATTAAAGAGGTGGAAAATTAATTAAATTGCGAGGAGGATTCACTTGTAGAGACCAAAGATACTGAGCACCATAACATATCCTATTGTGAAGTCAGATTCCTTCTGCATTAGACAGGTACATTACTACCCTTCCCACCTTCTAGATCCAAGAACATAACCAAACACTTAATCACTGGTATGCTTTCGTAAGTTACCTAAATTAGGCCCTCTGCAGTGAGAGTCTGCAGATTCACCTCAGAGTCGACATGCTCTCGAAATGCGCCGGAAGTGAAACTGTGGGGTCGGCGTGTCGTTAGGCACAACTCAAACACGGTTGCAGTTGCCCGAAGGAAATTAAGAGGCGACAGGCGAAGAGGCCCTTGAACCTCTTAGTGAACTTCAGTAATTTAGGTAATATCGAGATAATTACCACTCCGTGCCTGTAATCTTCCCTCACCTCGCAGCGAAGTCGCGAGCCGTTACGCTGTAAATTTCTTAATGGAGCCCAGTATTTCATCACAAGCACCTTTCGGTTTCTGTTCAGTAACGAGGTGTCGTAATTGTTCCGCTTTGCACTCTTTGTGCTGCCGCTAGATCCTGAGTCGGACTGCTGGCTCTCCAGGCTTCTCGAGCTGTTGGCCGTGGAGCGAGACTTTTCGCAGAAACACTCTAAAGAGCTGATGGCTCTTTCATCTGCCGTGGTAACGCAGACACTTTTAGCGAGTCCGTCTTCAAAACAGTCTCGCAGCCTGTGCGTCAGGCATGGCTGTTCCGAGTGTCCGTCTCCCTGGCGCCGCTTTGTGTTTGCTTCTCGCCTCCGTCACAGACACGGCGGTTCGCTTACCTCTTTTCACCTTAAATATCTTTTATGGCCGTTTAGACCAAATCTCCTCAGCGGATAGTACTCAACTGGCCATTATACCATATCTGGAGACTGAAAATCTATTCCGTAGAAATCTTACAAAATTGTTTCGCATTTGCGAACCTGGATTGACTTCTGCTGTTTGTGACAGGCTAAAATTTGAGCCGGACAGAGATTCGCACGCGGATTTCTTGCTTATCGCGATCGGTTCCCTTAAGAACTTCGGCTATGATAGCACGCCTCTAGGACCGACGCAAACTTTCACATGCCATTGAGTTCACAACCCTTACGCTCGCACGTTTGTTCACTCCTGCAAGGGGAGAGACATTTATTTTATCGTCATTTTAGCCCGCCAAGGCACGGAAACATCATTAATGGATACAACGTCCGTGTTAATACAGTGTCTGTAATCTTCACATTCTAATGTGTCCCGGCGGAGGTTCGAGTCCTCCCTCGGGCATGGGTGTGTGTGTTTGTCCTTAGGATAATTTAGGTTAAGTAGTGTGTAAGCTTAGGGACTGATGACCTTAGCAGTTAAGTCCCATAAGATTTCACACATTCTAATGTCATTACCGGGTGAGATGGCGCAGTGGTTAGCACACTGAACTCGCATGCGGGAGGACGACAGTTCAAACCCGCGTCCGGCCATCCTGATTGAGTTTTCCGTGATTTTCCTAAATCGCTTCAGATGAATGCCGGGATTGTTCCTTTGAAAGGGCATAGCAGACTTCCTTCCCTATCCTTCCTCAATCTAAAGGGACCGATGACCTCGCTGTTTGGTCCCGTCCCCCGAATCAACAAACCAATCATCTAATGTCATTCAAACACGCATGCAGACATTGTAAGCATCAACTATATGTAGGAATCAAAACGGGTTCCGAAAACAACGATAGTGTGAAACACAGTTCGCATTGAACACAAGCGATACACCTTCTACAGCCCAATAAAGTTACAGTGGCTGGAAATTGTATTTCCACTGGTCATTCCATGGATTACGGGAAAGCTAAGATATTGGCCACAGCCTCATTCTACTAGGATTGAGTGGTCAAGGAAGCTGCAGAAATACGATCAGCAAACAACGTGTTCAACCAAGACGAGGGTTCCCAGTTCGACATATTGTGGCAGTCCCTTATTTCACGTCTGCGCTCTCAGAGGAAATATCGTTCTAAGTCTTCCCTGCCTGCCATTCGATCATATACCATCCACAATAATCAATCAGATACTTCGTAAATACTGTGGATTCGCAGATTCTGCGCTCGCCTTGTTTTACTCTTAAACGCACAAATTTTTATCTATAACCGACGCTGCCGTGGAATTATAATAAGGGGAGTTGTCATGGCGTCAGAAAATTGAAGTCGACGGTCACCATGTTAGCAGCCCCATACATTAGCCTTTGGTGAAAGTTTTTAGAGAAAAAATGTCAGTTTGCATCATTATGATTATAGTGTAAAGTGTAAAGGAATCAAATTTCATTCCTAAGTGGACTGATTCAAGCGATATTTGCTTTTATACACATACACCTTAGCTGCACTGCGTACTTTTACAGTAGTGGTATTATTTCTGTAATTTGACTCTAGATATCCTATAAACGGAACTCGAAGAGTGGTTGAATGCTGTAAGAAGGAAATATTGCAAACTGTCCAGACATAGCAAAATATGTTCTCAGCAATTTCAGTACGAGGACATAGACGAAACATCAGTTCCGTCATTCCATAATAAGGAAAATTCTGGATTACGAAAGCAGCCCTTTCATATTACACACGTCGCTTCTTGACGATTCGAAATGTGTAACAAAAAGAAGGTCACATTAAAGAGACCAAATACGTCGTATTAATGGATGAAGTATCCCTTTAAGACCATAGAAACGTCTGGAAATGCCTTCTTAACATTGTATTATTCTCGAAAGCACTGTAATATTTACTATTTAAAACAACTATTACGTGGACATAACAGAAATTAAGAACAAAAAGCAATAGTAAACAATAGTCTGCTAGTGTTTAAGAGGAATTAATACGGCGGCGCCGGCTTTAAAGCAATGCACAGAGTAAAGTCTGTAGCGCCATCTCCCCTTATTATAGCTTTACGGACACTCGTGTTGCCAGCATTGTTACCTCTGATGCGAGCGCCTTTACTCCGGAGTGTAAAGGGATTTAAAAGTCTTGCAAGAAACTCACCCTGAGAATGGCTCAAAGGATGTCAGCCGAAGTATCGAAACATGAATTAAATATACACTGATCAGATAGAACATTATGACCACCGACTTACTACCGACATAAACCCGTCCAGGCTATACCAGCGTCACGTGCCGAAAAAATGACTGCTAGTTAGACACAGGCACGGTGAGCGTGTTGTCCGTATGTAGAATGAGGATGGCACAGGATCTGTCTGAGTTTGACCGAGAGTGGATTGTGATGGCCTTGAGGCTCGCACGAGCATTTTGCAAACCGAGCGATTTGTCGGGTGTTCGATGAGTGTTGTAGTGAGGATATTCAACTCGTGGAGATACCAAGATGAGACCACATCCAGAGGTCGTGGGGTTAGGTGGCCACCCCTCATTACAGATGTCGGACGTCGTAGGCTGAGCAGATTGGTAAAACAGGACAGGCGACGAATTGTGGTGGAACTAACATCAGACTATAGTGCTGGGCAGAGTACAAGTGTGCCTGAAAACACAGTGCACCGAACACTCCTAATGATGGGCCTCCGCAGCCGACGTCCGCAGCTCGTGGTCTAGTGGCTAGCGTTGCTACCTCTGGTGCGCGGGGTCCCGGGTTCGGTTCCCTGTCGGGTTGGGAATTTTCTCTGTCCGGAGACTGGGTGTTTGTGCTGTCCTCATCATTTCATCATCATTCGTGACAGTGGCTAGATTGGACTGTGAAAAACTTGGACTGTGAAAAAATTGGGACTTTGTATGGGCGCTTATGACCGCGCATTACCAAACATCATCATCATTAGCAGCAGCAGCAGCAGCCGACAACCAATACATGAGCCAATGTTACATCACGACATCGGCAACTACGACTGAAATGGGCACTTGACCATCGGCACTGGACGTTGTCGCAGTGACAGAGCGTTGCATGGTCTGATGAATCCCGGTACCTTCTTCATCATGCCGACGGGAGAGCGCAAATCCGTCGCCCTCCAGGGGAACAGTTCCTTGACACCTGCACTGCGGGACTGAAACAAGCTGGTGGTGGCTCTAGTATGCTCAGGGGAACATTCACGTGGGCATGTACGGGTACAGTGAAGCTCGTGCAAGACACCATGACGGCCAAGGAGTATCGTGCATTGGTTTCAGATCACGTACATCCTTTCATGACGATCATGTTTCCCGACTGCAGTGGCATTTTTCAGCAAGATAATGTGCCTTGTCACAAGGCCAGGAATGTGATGGAGTGGTTCAAGGAACACAGTGTTGAGTTCCAATTGATGTGTTGATGCCCTGACTCGCCAGATTTATATACCCGATCGAACACATCTGGAATTTGATTGATTGTGGAGTCAGAGCTCATCGCACCCCTCTCCGGAATTTACGAGAATTAAGCGACGTGTGCGCAGATGTGGTGCGAGCTCCCTCCAGCGACCTACCAACGTCTCTTTGCTTCCATGCCACGACACGTCGCCGCTGTTATCGGTGCCAAAGGTGGACATACCGGCTATTAGGCAGATGGTCATAATGTTCTGGCTGATCAGTGTATCCCGGACGCACGTCCGAAAAATAACGGAGTATTATGAATCGCTCTGTTCGTCCACGAGACCCAGAAAGCAGTAGATGCCAAGCGCTCAGGTTGATACCATGTTCCAAGCCTTCCGGAAGACGCGAGTAAGCAGATACCCGATTGAAATTAATTGGAAGAATCCCTAGGAAATGTAGTTTAGCTACAAAGGAAATAGTTTACAAAACCCTCATTCGATCAGTACTTTAATATTTCTCCACAGTCTGAAATCCGTAATAGATATGATTAATATAAAAGATTGAGAAGATCCAAAGAAGAGCAGCGCGTTTCGTACAGATTCATTTAGTAAGGGCCAAAGCATCACGGAAATGCTCATCCAACTACAGTGGCAGACGCTGCAAGAGAGGCGTTCTGCATCAAGGCCTGGTTTGCTGTTAAAATTGCGAGTCTCTGTGTTCCTAGAAAAGAGAGTGAATATACTGCTTCTACCCTCATATCTCGCGAAGACACCACAAAATTAAAATCAGGTATCAATCTGAGTGCTTACCAAGTGTATAAAAGCACATCTTGTAGGACAGGTATGGACAACTGGTTCTGGACCAATCTTGTAATTCTCTCCTCTGCTGTGATGTGGCATGATCTTGAAGTCGTGCGATGAAATTCTTTACCTGTCGCAAGAAGTAAACGTCACACGGTTGACAAAGAGACACTTTCACAGTGCAGGTCGGCTGAGCATCATCATCTACGGAAGTCCTGTCGTAGCGTGTCATGTATCACGATGAAAATAGCTTTCATTACATTATATACCTGTATACTTATTTGATTATTAATCACATCTCCAGATATTTCACTTTATAAAAAAAAGGAAAGAAAGCTATTCCCCTTATCAGAACATTATCAGATACAGCGAAAAAAATATCGATTGGAAAAGAAGCCACAACTATGAATTCAACACAGACCACCGGTAATGCCTTGTCCGCTAGACCACCGTCCCCGAATGTAGAATGACGAGCGCCCAGGCTGCAGTATGACAACCGCAAAACGTTAATAACTCAAATATTCAGAACTTTAAACTCCAGATTATATTAATAAAAAATGTTTGCTTTTAGACGCTCTTTCGATGTGTACCACTGAAAATACGTTGTTCATCGTCCACCGTTATCTCGGTTTTCTCAGAACTAGCAAAAAACGTGAAAGACTTGTCTCTTGATTTTCAGTATAGAACGTCCTTGTAAAATGTGATCAAACTCGATCACCCACATGTCAGACCCTCCCCCTGTTAGTCACGACTTGCCTTACAGTCCTGGTAGTTTCAGGTTACAGAGAATGAGTCGACGAGTATGAAGCGACTACAGCGCCATACTTCTCAGACTCTTCATACTAGCGGAACTACAGCGGGTAGTTCAAATGGCTCTGAGCACTATGGGACTTAACATCTTAGGTCATCAGTCCCCTAGAACTTAGAACTACTTAAACCTAACTAACCTAAGGACATCACACACATCCATGCCCGAGGCAGGATTCGAACCTGCAACCGCAGCAGTCCCGCGGTTCCGGACTGCAGCGCCTAGAACCGCAGGGTCACCACGGCCGGCTACAGCGGGTAGGAAAGAAGGCAGGCGGGTAAGACTGAAGTAACAGTGGCGCCTTCATTACTGAAGTATGTTAGCCGCAAAATTAGGTTCGTAGTCGCTCCGTTTCTCGTCTCTAAGTATTACCAGAGGTTCTGCCGCGGAGTGTGTGGAAATAGAATAGCACCACTGGGACAAAAGAGATGGTATACGACTGTAGTTCATCCCGACGCGAGAGAGCTACATGACCTGAATTCCTACTGATCTACGACGGGCGTTCAATAAGTAATGCAATACTTTTCTTCATTGGCCAATTTCGATTGAAAAAATGTGTGATTTGTTGTGGAATATCGTGGTGCGTTTTAAGCACAGAGCTGTCACTGGGTCACTCACAGGAACTTCCAGAATATTTACGGAGAATTGACAATGAACAAAAGCACGATGAGTCGTTGGGCGAGGTATCTGTCATCATTGCAACAAGGTCTCGCAAACCTGTCCGATTTCCCGCGTGCTGGGCGGCCGCTGGAGGCTGTGACTCCTGCAATGTTGGAACGTGCGGACACCCTCACTGGAAGTGATCGACGGATCACAATCAGATACCTCGCTACTAAACTGGACGTCTCTATTGGTACTGCTGTCACACCCGTCCACCAGTTGAGATAATCAAAGGTGCAGGCCCGCTGGGACCCTCGCCATCTAACCCTAAAGAGCATCTGTTTGGACCAATAAAGGATGCAGTCCGCAGGAAGCTGTAGTTGGATGATTGGGAGGTTATTCATGCAGCTATACGCTGTCTGCCCGTGGGTGAGTAGAGTGGTACCAAATAAATAAATAAATAAATAAAATGGTTCAATTGGCTCTGACCGCTATGGGACTAAACAGCTGAGGTCATCAGTCCCCTAGAACTTAGAACTACTTAAACCTAATCAACCTAAGGACATCACACACATCCGTGCCCGAGGAAGGACTCGAACCTGCGACCGTAGCGGTCGCACGGTTCTAGACTGAAGCGCCTAGAACCGCTCAGCCACACTGGCCGGCACCATGTTTCCAGAATGAGATTTCACTCTGCAGCGGAGAGTGCGCTGATATGAAACTTCCTGGCAGATTAAAACTTCTTGCCGGACCAAGACCCGAACTCGGGACCTTTGCATTTTCTGGACAAGTGGCGAAAACCCGACCCCGGATCACAAAAGTGGCTCTAAGCACTATGGAACTAAACATCTGAGATCATCAGTCCCCTAGACTTAGAACTACTTAAACCTAACTAACCTAAAGACATCACACACATCCATGCCCGAGGCAGGATTCGAATCTGCGACCATAGCAGTCGCACGGCTCCAGACTGAAGTGCCTACAGTGGTACCAAACATGCTGCGTTTTTTTTTTTTTTTTTTAGCTGAAAGAGTTGGGATGTGGTGTGTGTACTGTAAGACCTTCGGTACAGACACCATCAGATTATCTGACTTGTCGCTCTAACGAAGTAGGCGAGTGTCAGCAATATGTCTTGTGGTCTTATCGTGGCCTGTTTATCTTCTGCCATTAGGTCAGACGATACAAGTGCCACTTGCATGCTTAGAGCAGCAGATTGACAGTAACCAACTTTAAACATCACTTGATTAATTTTCACACACATTTATTAAAATAGTAACAAGCATAAACCTTACATAACTTGATTCTGGATGCTATTTACAATTGACAATCTAAAGTTCCTTTGGTCTTGGTACGTTAATCTTATTCTCACATATCTCTGATTCTTGACAAAAGTGTCTATACATTTATTTTCATGGCTATGTACAGGAATATGATAATCTTCTTAGGTGCAGACTGAAACTTGACTATAGACTGGTACAGACTAATGCAGACTTGTACAGAATGGTGCAGACAAATGCAGACTGACTAATCAGAGGTCTGTACGCTCGTTATAATACCTCGCGCGTGCAGGTATCACTGCGTGAGGGTGATCCGCGAGGAGAGAAGGTTCTATGTTAGCAGAAATCTCATTGGCTGCGTTACATATTAATACCCGGATCGGAAGCAGAATTTGGTCCGTCTCTAAGGCAGCGCCATCTGGTAGTGCGGAGGCGGACGAGCGCTTCGCCTGCGCTGTTGTGCTTGTAGGGGCGCGCTCTAGTGGGAAAGTTGTGTACGCACTGACTACGTGGAACTATGTACACAACAGGGGAGTAATATGGTCTATACGAATCCTGAATAAATTCAACCTGGTTTAGGAAAAAAATGTTAAAAATGTTGTGTTACTTACTGAACACGACTTCATCAAGTCTGTGTGTGCGTGTGTGTGTCTGTGTGTGCGTGCGTGCGTGCGCGCGCGTGTGTGTGTGTGTGTGTGTGTGTGTGTGTGTGTGTGTGTGTGTGTGTGTGTGTGTGTGCGTCAGTGGTGCGAGTACGATGGGAGTTGGGGTCGGTGACAGGAGGGGGATTGCGGCCCTCAAGAACACGATAATATTAACGCTGTGGACCGTGCAGTGATCCGGTGTACCTGAAACACGAGGTTAGCCAGCCACGCGGCGTGTTTAGCGCGTGTTTCCGGGCGAGCAGCCCCCGGTGAATACAATCAGCTCGCTGGCGCTTCCGATGCGGCGAGGGGCGCCGGCCGGCACGCATATTCGGCACGTCATTGCTCACTTCCACGCGGCCGGCCCGCGTTCGCAAGCCTCGGCCCGCTGCGCGTTGTTTGGTCAATAAAACGAAACAGGATAACGTTAGGGAACAATAAAATTTACGGCGCACACGCGGGGGCCGGCGAGTGTTCTCCACGCGCTTTCGCGACTGTGCCCGAGTGCTAGCGCAGTCGGGGCTCCCTTGTATCGCTTTTATTGCGGCCTTCCGTGCCGTAAAACGAGTAGCCGGCAGATCTCCGCGGCCGAATACCTGCATCAGGTCCCTCGTGCTCTCCGTAATGGGCCGTACGTGCGGCCAGTCGCCGCTCGCTGTTCCCATGGCGGTTTAGAGCCGCTCCCGTTAACAGCGATCGTGTGAACACCAGCTGCGTCTTTCAGTAAAGCCCCAACTGCTGCGCTCTTGTTGGTATCGCCTCTGTTGACTTTCGGCTCTAAACAACAGTGTATCTGGCGATCTATACGACTGGTCCGGAGATTCGGGACAGTAAGAGCCCAATATATTTCCTCTCGGCAGAGCAACCAAACCGGAACCGAATGTTGTGTTAGGCTTGTCCTTGGGTGGAGCGTGGTCATCGCTGCTATTGACGATATACAAGGCGAAGCAGAACTCCACCGACAAACTTTCGGAGATGGCACTACGCACCAAAACAAGATAAAATAGACAGTAAACAAGGGCTGTAAAATGCGTACCTTAATGCTGTGAACACTTGTACATTTTCGCTACTGTGAAACACATCTCTTCTACTGAAGAAGTGTTCATAGATTTTAATGTATGCATTTCAGAGCCCACGTTTATTGGGCATTTTATTGTTGTTTCCATCCTAAGATATGGAAAGCAAAGAGCATACAGTAGAAGAGACTTGTTTCACGGTATAGAAGACGAGAAATTGCTCATAGCTTTCAAGAGAAATGCTTTATGAAGCTCATATTTTTTCGAATTTTTTTTACCGTTTTGGTCCGTTCTGTCACCTCTGCAAGGTTGTTCAGTTCGGTTTCACCCTGTACAGAATGGGCAACATTCAAGGGTCGTTCAATAAATAATCCAACTTACTTTTCTTTTCTCCACCAATTTCGGTTGGAAATGCGCAATGTGTTCTAGGACTTCGTGGAATATTCCCGCTTCAGCCCCTATAGTTTCATTAAGTTCCAATTGGTAGCGGAGATACACGAAGCCTTCAAAATGGCGTCTGTAACGAAGGAGCGTTCCAAGCAGTGAGACGTCATTGAGTTTCTTTTAAAGGAAAACAAGAGCAACGCACGTATACATAGGCACTTGCAGAATGTGTACAGAGACCTGACAGTGAACAAAAGCACGGTGAGTCGTTGGGCGAGACGTATGTCATCATCACCCAAGGTCGCTTAAAACTGTCCGATCTCCTGCGTACTGGCCGGCCACCCACACATGGGAATCCTGGAGTATTGGAAAGTGCGAACACTCTCATTCGAGGTGGTCCACGGATCACGATCAGACATCTCGCTCCTCAACTGGACGTTTCTGTTGGTAGTGCTGACACACTCGTCCACCTGTTGGGGTAATCAAATGTGTGTTCCCGCTGACTTCTTCACCACCTAACAGAAGACAATGGAGATCAACGATCTGTACGGAATTGTTTGCGTGTTACGAGACTAATGGTTACAATTTTTGGTCTAACATCGTCACAGACGATGGAACATGACTCCATCTCTTCGAACCGGAAACGAAACGGCAATGCATGAATTAGCGCCACACCACCTCCATTCCGAAGAAAAAGTTCGAAGCCACACCCTCACAGCCACGGTCATCTGGGACTCTGAAGGGGTTATTCTGTTTGATGTCCTCCCTCGTGGTGCAACGATCAACTCTGAGGCGTATTGTGCTAGCGTCAGGAAACTGAAGAAACGACTTCGGCGTATTTGTCGCCACAAAAATGCAAACGAGCTTCCACCTCTACATGACAACGCAAGGCCTTATGGAAGTCTGAGCACCGTAGAGGAGCTCAGAAAACTCCATTGAACTGTTCTTCCTCGTCCACCCTACAGCCCGGATTTTGCACCTTCCGACACCCATGAAGGGTGCACTCCGCGGGAAGGAGTATCTCGATGATGGGAAGGTTATTGATACAGCAAGACTGTGGCTCCGAGGCCGCCCAGGCGAGTGGTACCATGCAGGTATACAGGACCTCCCAGTGATGGGCGTAAGGCCGTCGCATTGAAAGGAGATTATGTTGAAGAATAGGGTTTTGTAGTCGGAAGAGTGGGGAATAATATGGTGTATTGGAATCCTGAATAAAACCAGCCTGCTTTCAAGAAAAAAGTGTCGCATTATTTATTGAACGCTCTTCGTACATTTACGTCAGGCTATTCTGAATGTAGCCACTACAGTTATGGGCAGCTGTCGTCCCACACAGGGCATCAATACAAACACCGAAATGTTGAGGTATGCTGGCTGTGTACTGGCTGAGATGCTATGCTATGAGCTATAGGATTTAATGCTGTAAATAGCGGGTCTTGTGTTATTTCGTATGCTAGCAGGAACAAACTGCAACTCAGCGCATTTGTCCCTGATGATGAGAAAGTATGGTAAAGAATGATCTTCTCCCGAGCTCAGTCTAATATTCTGTTCAGTTAATATTACTATCGTTACATATATGCATACATATCACCCCTTTATTTCGAAATTCATGACACATAACATAAAAATTGGATCCATGCCACGGACATTCATTTGCAATGTGCCCAGATCATCCAATCAAGAAGATAAAATATTTTCATGCTGAAAAATTCGTCTGCTTCCCATGGAAGTGGCAGAGGAGGGGGATGGGCGCGTCGGGGAGGGGGGGGGGGGGGGAAAAGGTGTTACACAGCACTCCTGAGCAACGTCAAGAAGTTGTGAACGTGATGGAACGTCCCCTTGCTCGGATACAATATTGAATCCATCATGGCATACCATCGATGAGATAATCAATCCATCCCTCATACAAATTGTTCCACTCTTCAATGGCGACAGAAGAGTATAAGAGATCGTCGCAGACGTCGAAAACAGCTCGTTTTAATCCATATCACACATTTTCGATTCGCTTCATCTCGGGGGAACAGACAGGCCACTTCATTCTGGCGGTCCTAGCATGCTGAAGGAACGTGCTCACGAGAGCAGCACGATGAGCAAGCGAATTTTCATCCATTAAGAAGAAATTGTCACAAATATTTTGGCTATACGGTCACAGGTCTCACTGTTCGTTGCAGAATCTCGTCGCTGTGCCGTATAGCTGCGAGTTTGCCCTCAACAACTACGGTAAGTGTGAGGTGGCCCCATGAAATGTCACCCTGGAACATCACTCCACCATCACCTCGTTGCACATGTGGGACACAGTGATGCGGGCCCGATGTTAATCCTCGGGTGTCCATTCTGCATGATTTCTTGCCCATGGTGTGGTGGCGTGATGTGGAGGTGTACGGTGTGGTGCCTGCATTGATTGCTGGGAATGCAGACTCGCATCATGAAATCATCTTGTAACAGTTTGATGCAGTACATGGCGTCCTGTAGCCTCTTCGAACGCTGCACTCATCACTCCTAAGTCGCAGTTGTTAGTCATCCTGTGCGCCTGTCGAATGTGGAAAGCATATGCTTCAGAGGTCCTCAACCGTACCTGTCAATTGGAACCGGTTCCATGTCCACAGCACATCACTTGGGATGGAAGGAGAATCTAAAGGATTCTATAGCAACACCAACCGATGTACGACGACGGTTTTTTTCTCAGAAAACACTATTCAAGCAGGCGAAGAGGTCCTACAAGCAGTATCAACAGCACGAACAGGAAGGTGGTCCAAGCTGGTAATGAATCTCGACATAAAGCAAAACAGCGGGCGAGCGAGGAAGTTAGTGAAAAGCCTGTGCAATGATCCTAAAGCTCCAACACCTGATCTAAGTGGAGTAACTCCCTACAGGATAGCTCACCGCCTTCTGTTAAATTAGAAAATACCATCTAAAGTAAAAAGAGCGAAAATCCAATGTGATACGAGCAATGACGTGGACTCCTTCGCCACGTCATTTAGTATTGAAGAATTAAGAAGTACGATCCACCAAATGAAGGAATGCAAAGCTGCTTGCTTGGATGAAATCCGCACTGAACAAATGAAGCACGTACCTTCAAAAATTTATGTAATAAAATGTATTCATTTTGAGTTGGGCCTCACGCCAAGTTTTCATGTGAGATTCAGCTCAAAATGAATACATCATATAACGTAAATTTTCGAAGGTATTTAAATGTACAGTTCCATTTCCGTTTCTTGTAATGCGTAACTAAAACATTTATTTCAAATATTATGTCATAGCTCAAGATATGAGATATATTCCATGTGTTTGTGCTATGTCATAGAACTGAATATTATAGCAAAGCCTGCCGAAACCGATTGTTCGTAAATAAAGAAATATTTGTGTTCTTAGCTTTAGAAATTTTTTACCAAGTAAAAAAGAGCACTGCTTCTAAATTCTAAACATGAGAAAGTTCAGTGAAATCATTGGAAGTGTCCAGGCCGAAGGAAGGAGCACTATAGTCTGGGGTGTTTTGTGGGATTCTATGGGTGATGATGTCATCCTGGAAGTCACAATGGATCAACGCAAGCATGGGTGTTGGTTGGTTGGTTGGTTTGGGGAAGGGGACCAAACAGCGAGGTCATCGGTCTCACCGGATTAGGATAGGATGTGGATGAAGTCCGCCGTGCCCTTTCAAAGGAACCATCCCGGCATTTGTCAGAAGCGATTTAGGGAAATCACGGAAAACCTTAATCAGGATGGCCGGATGCGGGTTTGAACCGTCGTCCTCCCGAATGCGAGTCTAGTGTGATAACCACTGTGACACCTCTCCCGGTAACTCAAGTATGCATCTATCCTTGGGGACCATGTCCACGTTTACATGCAGTTTGTTTTCTCGGCACTATTGCACCTACCAGCAGGAAAATGCAATGTCTCATAGCCCACAGTGTACGTGCGTGGTTGGAGAAGCACCAAGATGAATATACCGTACGCCCCTTGCCACCAAACTCCCGGCTTTGAAGCCGGGACTACCCTAGTCGGGCTGATCACGCAACGGGCCCTCAGCCGAGAAACCTGGCTCAGATAGGAATGGCGTTGGAACTGACATGAATCCACATCCCTGTCGGTACCTAGGAGAACCTCATACACTATGTGACCAAAAGTGTCCGGACACCTGGCTGAAAATGACTTAAAGTTCGTGGCGCACTCCATAGGTAATACCGGAATTCAATATGGTGTTGGCCCACCATTAGCGTTGAAGACAGCTTCCACTCTCGCAGGCATACGTTCAGTCAGGTGCTGGAAGGTTTCTTGGGGAATGGCAGCCCATTCTTCACGGAGTGCTGCTCTGAGGAGAGGTATCGACGTCGGTCGGTGAGGCTTGGCCCGAAGTCGGCGTTCCAAAACATCCCAAAGTGTTCTACAGGATTCAGGTCAGGACTCTGTGCAGGCTAGTCCATTACAGGGATGTTATTGTCGTGTAACCACTCCGCCACAGGCCGTGCATTATGAACAGGTGCTCGATCGTGTTGAAAGATGCAATCGCCATCCCCAAATTGCTCCTCAACAGTAGGAAGCAAGAAGGTGCTTAAAACATCAATATAGACCTGTGCTGTGATAGTGCCACGCAAAACAACAAGGGGTGCAAGCAACCTCCATGAAAAACTCGACCACACCATAACACCACCACCTCGGAATTTTACTGTTGGCACTACACACGATGGCAGATGACCTTCACGAGGCATTCGCCATACCCACACCCTGTCACCGGATCGCCACATTGTGTACCGTGATTCATCACTCCACACGACGTTCAGTCGTCCAATGTTTACGCACCTTACCCCAAGCGAGGCGTCGTTTGCATTTACCGGCGTGACATATGCCTTATGAGCAGCCGCTCGACAATGAAATCCAATTTTTTTCACCTCCCGCCAAACTCCGTGAGTTCCGCGGGGCTCCCCATTCTGTTCACTCACAATGTCTAAAGACTAATGAGGTCGCTTATGTGGATTACCTGGCAGTAGGTGGCAGTACAGTACACCTAATATGAAAAATGTATGTTTTTAGGAGTGTCCGGATACTTTTGATCACATAGTGTACCTCTTTTCCTGCGCGTCTCGTAGCAGTCCGCGCTGCAAAAGGTGGTTACTCAGGCTTTTGACAGGTGGTCACATTAATATGACTGGACAGTGTAATTCATCTACATCTACATCTACGTCATACTCCGCAAGCCACCTAATGGTGTGTGGCGGAGGGTACTTTCGGTACCACTATCTGGTCCCTCCAACCCTGTTCCGCTCGCGTATAGTGCGTGGGAAGAATGATTCGGTAAGCCTCTGTAGTGGCTCTAGTTTCTCGAATTTTCTCCTCGTGGCCAAAACACGAGATGTATGTGGGGGGCAGTAATATGTTGTCCGACTCCTGAAAAGTGCTATCCCAAAATTTCAATAGTAAATCTCTCCGTAATGCACGTCTCTCTTGTAATTCATCTTCTTTTAGTGTTCAACCCTGAAGTTGGTTTGCAGCAGAGCGCCATTCCTCTCTTCTGTCTGCCTTCCTCTTGATTTCCACCTACGTGTTACATCCAACGTCATTCATGATCTGTTGCATGTATGATATCCTTGGTCGCCCCAGCCGATTCCTTCCCTCAATAGCTCCTTGTGCTATTGTTCCAATCATGTTGTTGTGTCGTAGGATGTGCCCTACAACTTTGTCTCTTCTTGTTTGGATGTGCCTCCACAGAGATCTGGTTTCCTGTACACTTCTAAGCACCTCTTCACTGTCTCTCCAGCTGATCTTCATCATCCTTCTATAGCACCACATCTCCAGGGTCTCTAGCCGTCTTATCTCTTCTCTTTCAATCGTCCAAGTTTCACATCCGCAGAGGGCGACACTCCAAACGAAACCTTTCATGATACGTTTCGTTATTTTCAGACTGATGTTGTTGCTGGTGAGTAAGTTCATTCTCCGATGGCTCACGTGTCAAGGGATATGTGCAATATAGCTCTCGAATAATACTAGTCAAACTTGAAACTAAACCAAAGGACACTGTGATAATACAAATATACATGACAACATCCAAAGGAGAAGATGCAGTCATTGGCGAAATATATGAAGAAATAAGTAATGCGATGAGAAATGTTAAGGGATACGAAAACCTGATTGCCACGGGGGACTGGAACGCGACTGTGGGCGAAGAACTGGAGAAAGGAATTGTTGGCAAATATGGACTTGGAAGAAGAAATGAAAGAGGAGATCGGCTTATCGAGTTCTGCTCGAGGAACCAATTAGTTGTTGCAAACACACTTTTCCAACATCACAAACAAATAAGATACACATGGAAGGCCCCTGGAGACCTTGTAATTCATACGCGGTAAAAATGATTCCAGAATTCCGAGCGAGCGCTCGTCCTTCTATCTTCAGAGTAGCTACGAATACCGATGTAGTGGTTAGAGAGAATCACTCACTCCCACCTTCGTATGATCGGATCATAGTCCCTGGCCTTAACAGGGAAATATATCAAAGTCTGGCCACTACACGGAGCACCAACGGAGGTTAAACCTTCTGCGTATTCAGGTGGGTACAAGTATAACGCCTCCGGGATACGTCACCCCCGTACCGCCGACACAGCTACAGCAGGCGGAGGGCCGGTGGCGCAGTACGCGCGTTGTATTAACGCGGCGGCAGTTCTGCGGTCCTCCAAACGGATTAGCCCCCATTTGCGGGCGTCCGTAATTCGCATCCGATCAGCGGAATCCGCTCAGCGAGGCCGTGGCCGCCGCTATCGCAGCCGTCCCACACGCGGCCGCTCCAGTCTGAATCAAAATAACGAACCGGCCGACAACAATTGGCCGCTTTGTGCTGCGCTGAATGCGGCTGTCCGGCCGGAAGGGGGGCTTCATTGGCGCCAGTGCATTCCCAAATCCGCCGGCCACAGTGTCGAGTGGAAAGCGCGGCCGCGCGTGCAGGTGACTGACAAATGTGTCGTCATAATGGACAAGTGTGTCGTTTAGCGCTCTGGATGCCGTTATACACTGCCACAACGGCGGCGCAGTTTTGTCTGCGGCCGAAAACTGTTATTTAGCGGATTCGCTGGGCTTTACACAGACTCGTTTACATTCTGATAACTGCTTTGGTATGTTGCTGTTGGCAACTCGTAACGGAAGCAACAGAGGTAGTAGATTGCACACAAAATATCCTGGACAATACTTGCGCAGACTGTAGGCTGGGGAGGGGGCAACGGTAGTGGTGGGGGTTCCGTTGTCTTTTTTTTATAATTTTTTTCGTGTTTCATACAGGTGTGCTACCGCTACGTGGCTGGGCTTTCTGGTTTTTGGGTGAACTGATTATTTTTTATTTGCTCGTAAGAAGGGCTGCAGGCTTCCTCGGTCATTAAACCATTCTGGAGTTACGCCACAAACAGCCATGTTGTATGACGTTAAACATCGTATTAGGTGTTTGTTTTTTTTCTCGTAGAGTACGCGGTATGAATATAAGCTGTTTCAAAGCGTCAGGAAATGGAGGATCCCTCGAAAACGCGTCGTTTTAACTATGTTGTGTTATAATATAATGGTAGGAAGCTATACATCGGCAGGTAAAAGCTTCCAGTAGTTGATGCTTTTATTGTTAAACCTCTGCTATGAAATTATACCGTTTCAGTGCTGCGGCAAAATCATTTATCAAAAGTGCGTCGTTTTTGGTACAATTTTCGTATTATATATATATATATATATATATATATATATATATATAAGGGCATTTATAGTTACCCTCTGCTGGCCGCGGTGGCCGAGCGGTTCTAAGGCGCTTCCGTCTGGAACCAGGCGACTGCTGCGCTCACAGGTTCGAATCCTGCCTCGGGCGTGGATGTGTGTGATGTCCTTAGGGTTAGTTAGTTTAAGTAGTTCTAAGTCTATGGGACAGATGACCTCAGATGTTAAGTCCCATAGTGCTCAGAGCCATTTGAACCATTTGAGTTACGCTCTTGACACACATGTGGTAGTCTGCTCGGTATGCTGAAGCTGGGGCACACTTGGTAAGGTCGTGTGCTCTGTGCGTAGACAAAGATAGTGGGTTCCAAAATTTTGTTTCGCCTTTTGTTTTATAAAAGATTTTTTATCTTTCTTATTCACTGAATAGATGCATTATCTCAAAATTCGATGTTATTTAGTATAATTAACGTATTTGGTGCAATTCTTGTTGCAAATGCGAACGGCTGGAATGTTTTCCCAGTGGCTAGAAATCTGAACTTGACTGCCAGTATATGTCTAAATGTAAACATAAGTTACAAACTGGAAGTTCTTGCTGTTATGAAACTTTCTGAAAAATGTATCTACCTATTTCGAGTTTATAGACTCGCTCGTGTTTGTATCTCACCGGGGAATATCTTTTCCAGTGATGGTGAGCTACTTCGAAAAACTCGTCTCTTCCATTCGAATTAATTACGAAACTAATCTCAATCTCAATATCTATGTGATGAAGTACTGTAATTGACTGTATCGGTAGTCAATGCAATATCGACAATATGGGTGTTATGCGCAAACTGTCATTAGACGCTATACCTTACCTATATAAAATTTAAAGCAGAAAGTTGGATGAAAATTCAACTGAGTTAACGATTAACTTCTACTGGTATATGTCTCAGATCGTTGTACAGCATTATGTAATGCTCCTCTACCATCAGTTCACTATTCGACTCATGAACGAGTCCAAAATCGGCTTCGCGAGTTTCTCCGCTCTTCTTCGACAACAGAGTTTACACAGCTATTTTACGCGCGTCCATTTTCGCAAAGAAACTGTGTGGTTTGCGAGCAAAATAAACCCGACAACGGCCACAGGAGAGCCCTGAGAGCGCAAATCACACTAACCAGCTCGTTCCGATGATGATAATGACGATGATGATATTTGGTTGTGGGTCGCTCAACTGCGCGGTTATCAACGCCCAAACAAATTCCCAATCTTTTCACTGCAGATTTCCACTACTTTCCCGAGTGATGATCAAATGATCAGGACAATACATACACCAAGTCCCCGGGTGGAGAAAATGCATGATCAAGTCAGGAATCGAACACGGGGCCCCGTTATCCAGAGGCAGCAACGCTAGCCACTAGGCCACGAGCTGCGGACAGGTCGGTACGTGTGTCGACGGCTTAACAGTTGCTGTGGTCTTGAGGCCCAGACCATGTTATTCCAGAATTCTGAAGAGAGACTTATGGTTCGTTGAGTCATAAGCTTCTTTTAAAACGTACAAAGCTATAAATTGCCTTCTTTTTATATATTTTTTATCTCTCAGAGTTAGTTTCATAGTGAAAATTATTCTTAACAAGATCTATTTGGTCTGAAACATGCATCACAGTAGCCAGTTTTGCATTTGTGTTGTTGTTATGCGCAGTACATGGTACATTGAGATAGACTTTTCTACGGCAAGACACAGAACGTGTATGATAAGAAATGCATATTAATTCAAACAGTGATCAGACAATGCAACACTGTCATCAAATCTGAAATACAGTAAGCAAGAGATACACTAACAAAAAATGGGTCAAATGGCTCTAAGCACTATGGGACTTAACATCTGAGGTCCCCTAGACTTAGAACTACTTAAGCCTAACTAACCTAAGGGCATCACACACATCCATGCCCGAGGCAGGATTCGAACCTGCGACAGTAGCAGCCGCTTGGTTCTGGATTGAAGCGCCCAGAACCGCTCGGCCACCGAGGCCGGCAGACACTAACACTTCGTACGAAAAATGACGTTGAAAGCATACTGGAAGAAGAAAGCAAAATCACGAGAAAAAAAAATGGTTCAAATGGCTCTGAGCACTATGGGACTCAACTGCTGAGGTCATTAGTCCCCTAGAACTTAGAACTAGTTAAACCTAACTAACCTAAGGACATCTCAAACATCCATGCCCGAGGCAGGATTCGACCCTGCGACCGTAGCGGTCTTGCGGTTCCAGACTGCAGCGCCTTTAACCGCACGGCCACTTCGGCCGGCTAATCACGAGAAAAGTTCTCTGCACAAAACTAATAAAGGTTAAACATTACACTCTAGGAAAACCACAGAGAAACTGTCAAACCGAGTAGAAGATGTCAGAAAAAGAAAGTTGAACTTTTACGGGCATATCAGCAGGCTACCACCAATAATACTCACCAACAGAATTCTGACACTCATACATGGGGTCACGGCAACAACAACAACAACAACAACAACAACATGGCTCACACAAGTCAAACTTCAGATAGAAAGAGCACAAATCGATTCAATGGAAATTGAAAACGGAAACATATAGAGAGAAGACACACATATGGAATGTGAGATCAGAGAACTAAGTCCAAAAGAAACCATGGACGAAGTGAGCTGAAGATAGAAGGAGACATCACGGGAAAAAATGGGAGAACCGTGAAAAATCGACACGCATTCGACGGCGTGCGGTAAAAGTACGTTCTAAAACACCGCGGATAAAAAAGGGATGTTTACGGGGATAATAATACCTTGGTTCTACTGGCGATACAAAAGTAGGGATAAGCGTGATGGATAATGCTTGGGCTAGGCACCATTTGTAAACCCAGCAGAAGGATCGTCTTACTGCAACCATCCTACAATACAGAATCAAAGTTTGAATATTACACACTTCCTCCAGCTTAGCCAAATGGAGCAAATCGATTGTTCTTCTAGGATTATATGTAGGCTACAGTCCGCCTTAAGACGCTTTTAGAGGCGTGATATAGTTCACTGGAAGTTCCTGAGAAAATTCGAAAAATGCGATTTTTCACCATTTTTTTCATCGTCAACAGCGGATATCTAAATAACTAACAGCAGCAAATTGCTAAAATTTTAAAGCTCTTCTCCATACCAATTTATCTAGAAGTGCCGTATTTCCGTTTTCAAAAATCTCTGTCTATGGCCGGCCGAAGTGGCCGAGCTGTTCTAGGCGCTACAGTCTGGAACCGCGCGAACGCTACGGTCGCAGGTTCGAATCTTGCCTCGGGCATGGACGTGTGTGATGTTCTTAGGTTAGTTAGGTTTAAGTAGTTCTAGGTTTTAGGGGTCTGATGACCTAAGATGTTAAGTCCCATAGTGCTCAGAGCCATTTGAACCATTTTTTTCTGTCTATGACCGAGAAGCACCCCAAAAGCTTTTTCTTTCTTTCTTTTTTTTCTTTTTGTACCAAGACAGAGCCGCGGATTCCAAGATGGCTTGTAACCTCCCCCTCACTTATCGACCTTAATGACAGTGAAAAATGAAACCGCGTGTACCTAATGGGAATTTTGGAAAAGCAATCGTCACCGAAGTTAACCTGTCGGCAAAGAGGGAGGAAAGGGTTACATCTAAATGAAAGGAAAAATGCAAGTGAAACTGGTGGAAGTTAATTTTGAAATAGGGATAAAGTTAATAAAGAAAGTAAATGTGCGGCCGTTACGTTAACAATCAACTAGCGGTAATTAGATATTTGAGATTTGGGGGAAATTACGGTCGCCAGTCCTATGGACAATTACTATAATAACTGAAAAAGAAAGGTTATTACACATATAATTAGCACTAGAAGCGTGGCAACTGAAGGTTGACACGTGTAGTGTGAAAACTGAAAGTTTGTCAGAAGTAATAAATTTCGCTACACTTAATTTAGCGAAAGAATTAATGAAACCGGAAAATCGAAAGTTAATTTAGTGACTGAAGTTAATAGTGAGCTTTCTTTCTGAAGCACATCGAAATACAGTTAGTCTTGGACTACTTCAACAATCATTTCTAAAGCTACTTGAATCTATGCAATTTAGAAAGAAGAGATTTAACTTTGAACTTGAATTAAACGATTCTGAACAATTAACAATAGTAAAATTTAGTACGTACCAAGCTGAGCTGCAGTCACAGGTAAGCTAAAATACGGTAACAAAACTCGCACTCTTAATTTGTGCTTGTGTAATCTAACTATTGTTACTTAAATTGAACTTTGAAATTAAAGCAGTGAAATGGAATTATGCTGGCGTTTGAATTTCAACGACACTCGGGTTCATTTCGGAAAAGGAAGGGACCCTGCTTGGCAATGCAATTGGGACAATGAGCAACAAAGGTTCATGCTAAGTTGCTGTAATTTTGCGAGGCAAATGGAACAATTTGAAAAGCTAAGGTCTGCCATACAGTTCTGAAACTTTACGTGCTTTTAGTCTTCCTTGTTGGTTGATTGAAGGTTTGAAGCCGTCGATCGAGGAGGTGGCGACAGTCACTCATTGTCGGCCGTCGCTGTTGCAGAAGCTGGATGTTGGCGCGTCTTCTTCTCGACACGGTCACCAGGCGAAACGGGCTCTTGATGTGCGCCAGCTAATGCTTCCCGTCCGCGACACCATGTCAGAAACTATCATCGCGAGTCGAGCGCAATTACATGTTGCCAAACCCCGAAAGCGCGGCAACTCGCGGGAGCGTCACACAACACACCTGCTCCACTCGCTACTCCAGCCAGACTCTCACAGCTCTGCCCGCGCTCCACGCGGCAGAGTTAACACTACCAAAGATCCTACACACTTTGAGTCTTCACACGCCCTATCGATGTAATCGTTCGATAGCAGTTTTCCCTAGGCAAGACCCAGCGTAAAAATACAAATAATATTTACGAAACAAACCAATTATACATCGACATAAATGCATAAATATATATATATATAAATAGTAAAACAATTACAATATGTAAAGACACAGAAATGTCATATATTCAGGTAACAAAAATAAGGAAAACAAATTATAGTACAATAGATGGAAATAGGAGGATATGCATTTCCGGCGTTACAGGCTGTGCGCAGCAGATGGCTGAATTTTTTAAAATATATTCCTAAGATCCCCATCTCGAATACCCTTCAAAATTTTCTTGATATCTATATCCGTTTCCGAAATACAGAGGTTCAAAGTTACCCCACTTATGCACATAAAATACGCACGTAAAATCAGGTGTGAGGCGAAAACGTAAGTTTATAAACTGACACAGTACGGGAAAATATGCCGTATAGTGTCTCCCATATTATCAGAAGGTGCTAGGAAGCCCATGTTGTAGTACCGTACTGAAGCATTTGCAAAATTTTTGTGCGCGTAAAATCCGGTCTGTGGCGTAAAATTAGTATTGCATTATTTCAATTTCATATAAGTAAATAATCAAAATTTTATTGACCCACAAAGTGCTTTTCATATGAATGACACTCTGTGGTGTAGCAGAGAAAAAGGGAACAAGCGGAAAAATACTCCTATCAGAGCACAAAAAAGGGTGATACGCTTCTGTTTTGAAAGACTCTGACTGAGAAGTTAGGTGTCAGCTGTTTAATTCTACATTTCACAGCACCTTTAAAAATTTCCTCAAAAATATTGCCATGTGAACGTATTCGTACCTTTTTATGCTGCGAGAGAAGGAGACAGTGGCAGTGGGAAAGAGATGGAAAAGTAATGAATACTGCAAGATAGCAGACAGCAGTTCTGGTTTAGAAAGAGCGGAAGAGACAAAAGCAGTGTGAGTGATAAGAGAGGGACACAGTGGCTGTGGAACATAGTTGGCTGATAGAACACTGCTAGGAAAAGAGTGAAGGAGACAATACTGGTGGGAGAGGAATAAGAAAAAGGAGAAAGTGAAGAATAAAGAGAAGGAGAAAATGGAAGTGGGTGAGAGCCAGTGATAATGAGAGATAGAATCTATGACAATGTCAACGAAGAAGAGTCTATGACAATGACAGCGAAGAAGAGAGAGATGGCGGCAGTCAGAAGAGGCAGCAGCAGTGGGAAGGAATAAACGAGATAGTAGCAGTGAGAGAGAACAAAGGGAGTCAATGAGGGTGAGAGGAAACGTAGTACGACAGAATGATGCAGACTATGGCTGTGAGACAGGAGACAGTGACAGAGGAACACGAAGAGGTAATGACAAGTTTGACTGAATGAATGAGTGAGAACGGGAAAGTGGGAGTGGATGGGTGTCAGCGTCTTACAGCAATGGACCAATGGGTGTGAGCGAGTTACAGTTAAGGGAGCTTTTGGGAGTGAAATGTGAGATGTATGTTACAAAGACCGCGAATATGTTCGCATGCCAAAGTATTTGGTAAAATTTGTAAAGGTACCGTACTTGCTCCTATATGAGCATTTTTTCGCTGGTCAGAAAGAATGCTCAAATGAGGCAGTATGCTTTGTTGCATGTTCCTACTGTGTGACAACGCAAATAATAACATATAACTCATTCGTACAATTCAAGAAATTGGTTGAGCACAGTACTGTTTCGAAGAGGTGGTCGATATAAAAAAGGTAATGCTGATATAGTGACACGAGTACTTCTGCTTCACCAGCGGGCTACTCAGTCCGACGCCACCGGGTTCCGTTAGCTGGAAGGCGTAGCCACTTAGTCGGGAATGTGAACAGAAGCAGGAGGAGGCGGCACCACTGTGGAGCCAAACGGCGAACAGGTGTTAAAGCGCTGGGCGCGGTCGCTGGCTGGCCAGAATGGAGCTCCGGCTATCTACTCCTCTCCCAGAATGCAGCGCGGCGCAGGGACGCCGTGGCCGACCTTGAACCTGCCTGGACGCCGCCGAGCTGCTGCCCCCTCCCCCAGCACGGGCGACCTTCCGAGCGACCAACTCCCTCCCCCACCGCCACCCCCGCCGCGCCTACCTGGACCCGCTGCACCGGCCGCGATGCTGCAGCGCGCGCCAAAGCCTGCCAACGTACACGCACCAAAGTCATTGCTGTCGCTCTGTTAAATACTCCCCGGTAATCTTCTCTTTTCGATTGTACTTACAACTGCTGCAGCGGAAATGTATGTACATGTACGTACATATACTGCTCGAAAGAATTAGGCAAAAATGACTATCAGCGTCCGGTATAGCCTGAGATCTTCGCTTTCAGTGTATGACACAACTGAAGTCATTCGCCATCTGTCGTTAGTGTTACGCATTACAGTATCAGGTGAGCTATCAGAGGGAACTGAGCACCGCTGTCCCACTGTCCTCTAGAGAGGCATACAGACGGCAGTTGCTACAATGTGACCCAAGAAGGGTGTACTCTCCCTCATTTTGCTGCAGATGCCAATGTCTCTGTCCGTCATCCGAAGGTTGTAGGCACGCTACAGGGAGACAGGTGAGTACAGAAGGTGAGTTGGACAAGCCCTCCGACCCATTACAGCCCCACTTGAAGATCGATATCCGGCCATCTCTGCCGTGCAACGTCGTACAGCTACCGCCAGAGCACTGCAAGACGATCTCAGGCTGTGTCCGATGTGATTGTAAGGAACAGTTTCGAGAAAGGACTTAGAACCCAGATATCCTGTTCGGGAACAGTACTTGCCACGACAACAAGTCGCAGCCCGCCTTCAGCTCCGCCATTGCCATTACAACTGGCAGCTTCGTCACTGGCGATATTTCTTGTCCACAGACGAGTTCAGATTTCCTCTGACGCAAGGTGGTGGCTGTGATCGTGTGTGGAGACGCCGTTGCGAGCGCTACCTGCCAAATCTTTTCCAGGAAATCGACAGAGTCGGCGACGGGTGTGTGGGGGGGGGGGAGGGAGGATGCTAAGTTCACCCAACCTGGATATGATGTGACGTCATTATGACGTATGTATGCTTTAGTCGATTAACACACCTATCGACTTTTACGAACGTTCGAGATACTAAACTGTCGTCAACTAGTGGTTTGTTTTGACACGTGCGATTCTGAAAACAGCTCAGTGTGCCAGCTATATGTATTTCGCCAAAATAAAAGTAAAAGAGCTGGATATTAGTAGAAATATTCCTGACCGTGGCCTTGAAAACACCACGGACAACACGTTTCGTAAAAAAGTGAAGTCTTCGTATGTCCCGACCAGATTAGATTGTGTGATTGTTGTATTGAATGCTTACGCCGAAAATAATGTTTATTTACTATCAACATTTTAGTATGGTTTCATACAATTGGTCTTGTCAGTACATATTAGATTGTAGCAGCATACTCTTGCTGACTGTTTTTCTTAATTTATATAGCTGAAAGAGAACTCGTGCACGTTTGTTAGCTAAGTAATTTATATGTCCATCCCAAGATAGTCTTTTATGAACCATAATTCCAAGTAATTTTACACTCGGACCGCAGAGACAGGTACCTTAGTGTCCAGTAATGACTGGTGTATAGAATGATTGAATTTCGAACTTAAAAAGAAAAATATGAGGCATTGTTGACGAAAAATCGTCGACCGGAGATGAAATACGAGGGGAAGTGGATTTCTCAATGTAATCTTAACCAAAGGTTAGTGTCTAGTACTGATTGACGTATGAAATGATTGAATGCAGTGTCAAAGCATTCCACGGTGGTATGATAAACCAGACGTACTGTTTATTATGTCCTGTATACAACCACAATAGTTTTAGCATGTACCTGGCCATGTCAATGTGGTTTATGTCAGCAGTATAATTTGCTAAGACAAGATTATGCAAAATACGAATTGCATCACAACATGAGCGGATACCTTAAACTATGCAGAAGTCTCGTTACTTTTGCTGGATGCAGCTTGCAGAAGATGGCACCAGTAAAGGTCTCTTACTCGGAGAACCAATGTGTTAGGTCATCATATACTCAGTTCAGCTTTGGAGTCTACTGTTCACAAACGAATGGCGCAGAGCACAGCGCTACCCTGTCACAACCTCTCGAAAGTTCACAAAAGTCGAATAGTTGATATACGGTTTCTATCGTTTTCGATGTAGCGTGTATACGTCATAATGACGTCACATCGTATCCAAGTCCGGTGAACTTAGCATTCTCCGGTGGGGGAGCCTTCGGTGTTGACAACCGTATAGATCTGGTCGCTGTCCACGGTCGCCTCACCACCAGGTTGTACATCGAACATGTACCGTTGGGTCATGTGGTGGTTGCTGCATATGGTGATGGCTCTGAATTCCTTCTGATGCTCGATAATGCCAGGGTTCACGTGCTGGGCATCACCAGAAATGTTTTTTTTTTTTTTCAAAACCTGGACATAGAAGTAATGCAATAGCCAGCGGTGAGTCCTGACCGAAGAACTATTGAGCGTGTGTGAAACGTGCTTAACAGCCGTACTCGTGGTCGTCCTGTTCCACCACTAACTCTCCAAGAATCATCAAACGCTCTCATTGAAGAATGGACACGGATACCAAAGGGCAACCTCCGTAGAATTACGCGGAGCATGCCACGCAGGTGTCAGGCTGTGATAAACGCTCACGGAGAGCGTACGGGTTATTGAAGCTCTCAAAGCCCAATGAAACCACCCAGGATGATGAGCTGAACTATTGTTCCTACTTTCTTTTCGATACCGGTCAGACATTTCAGTTCTTGTTATGTAAGTGAAAGAGGATATACTGATTTTTTGTTGTGTACTTAATTTGTGAAAGATAAAAGTAAGTCTGTCGACTATCTTTATTTCGTTTCAGTTTTGTCATTGTGGTCTTCAGTCCGAAGATTGATTTGTTGCAGCTCTCCATGATAGTCCAACATGTCCAAGCATCCTCATCTCCGCGTGACTACTGCAAGTTACGTCCATTTGAACTTGCTTCCTCTATTCAAGCCTTGGTGTATTTCTACAATCTTTACCCTCTACGCTTCCTTACATTACCAAACTGACAATTCCTTGAAGTCTCAGGATGTATCCTATCAATCGATCCCTTCTTTTACTCGTCTTTTAGTCAGTTTCTTTTTTCCACAATTCGATCAGTACCCCCCCCCCCCCCCCAATTGTTATTTGATCTGCTCATCATATCTTCAGCATCCTTCTGTTGCACCACATTTGAAAACTTCTTTCTCTTCTTGTCTGAACTACCTATACCAACATTTCACTCCATAGAACGCTACACTCTAGACAAATACCTTCAGAAAAAACTTCCTAACACTTACATACGTATTAAACGTTAACGAATTCCCATTTTTCAGAAATGCTTTGCTTGCTGTTGCCAGTCCTCATTTTATATTTTCCCTACTTCGCTGCCCAAATACCAAAACTCATCTACTACCTTTAGTCTCTCGTTTCTTATTGTAATTCCCTCAGCATCACCTGATTTAATTCTACCATATTCCATTGCCCTTGTTTTACTTTCAACTGCTCTTCTAAGTCCTTAGCCGTCTCTTACAGAATTACGATGTCATAGGCAAACCTCAAAGCTTTCATTACTTTCCCGGAGCAATTCCTTTCCCAGATTTTTCTTTGGCTTGCGCCATAGCTTGATCAATGTACAGACTGAATAACAGTGCAGATAGGTGATAGCCCTGTCTCACTACCTTCTCAACTATGGTTTCCGTTTCATGTCGTTCGACTCCTGCAGTCCAGTTTCTGGACAAGTTGTAGGTAAATTTTCAATCCCCGTATTTTATCCCTCATACTTTGAAAACTTCAAAGAATGTAGTCCAGTCACTATTATCAATAGGTTTTTCTAAATTTACAACTGCCACAAACTTAGGTTTGTCTTTCTTCAACCCGTCCTCCAATATAGATCGTAGGGACTGCATTGCCCCACATGTTTCTATATTTGTCCGGTATCCAAACTGATCTTCCTGAAGAGCGGCCTCACTGGTTTTTCCATACTTCTGTAAATAATTCGCTTCAATATTTTGCGCCCATAAATTATTAAACTTATGGTTCATAGTGTTCGTACCTGTCTTCTTTGGAAATGTAATTATTACATTCTTCCTGAAGGCTGTAGGTACTACACCTAATTCGTACATTTTTCACACTAGATGAAATAATTTTGTCATGGCCAACTATCCCGAGGATCTCAATAATTTTTTGGAGATGTGAATTACTGTATGACTCTTATTTCCATTTGGGTCTTTCAGTTCTCTATCAAGTTCTCGCATTGTCGTATCTCCCATCTCATCTTCATCTTCCTCCTCTTCTCTTTCCATGATCTATTCCCCAAGTTTTCCCTCTTATACAGGCCCTGTAATATTTTCCTTCCACCTTTCAGTTTTCTCTTCTTTGCTTCTTCAGTTTAATACAAGTTTTTAAATTCTGTGTACATATGCTCAATTGGTCAGTGGTAAAGCCCCAGGTAGTGTATTCAAAGATATCGGCTTCGATCCCTAGTGAATCCTAGAATTTTTATCTGTTACTTCTCACTTCTTTCACATACGGTAATGATAGCGAATGTGAAAAACGTTGAGTTGCACCAGGGTTCGGAATCCACGCTGAACTGGAAGTCCCTCTATAAGGGGCTGGGCATGTCATTTCAGACGTCAGGAGAAGGCAACGGCATACCACCTGTATCACCACATCTAGCAGACCACTGCTGTGTTCAGGTCAATCTTCGCGTTGGTGACAGCTTTACCTTTTTGCCTACAAATTCTGGGTTCCAAGCTTCACTCGAGGCTCTTCATTATGACCTGACAAGGCAGTCACTCCTCAATACTGAGAGCATCTGCCTTATTCGTGGGCCATGGTGGAGTTCCTCTAAGTTCTTTGGTTCTCGTTATATTAATATCATAAATAGTCTGAAGCAAAGAAAAATTCAAAATAATAGTCTATATGGCAAAACTTGTAAATGGTGATACACCGGAAATGAACGTTTTTATTTTCAATGTGTCCGTTGGTGCTTAGATGAGCACCGACGTTAAGGTTGAGATCATGTGACACGATACTATGTATTAAGTTCTTTTCTCTTCTGTTCTGATGAAAAATGGGAATAAAAGAAACTTTTAGAAGTGGACTGTTACTATTAGCGGCTAAAGCGCAGAGAAAAAGACACATACATGTATCCATATAATGGTCGCATACCTCAAACTCACGAAAAGTGGTTCGAAGCGAACGGCGATAACGTGGACAAGTGAGTTTTTTTTTATAACCGAACAAGCCGCGTAATTGTGTTATATGACGATTTACAACAATAAACTTATAGCTACGTTTTCGTCACAGTCGCGCACAATAAGGAATCAATACTGCTCTCACCGTTTCTGAGAAAATTGAATGTCTCGTTGTTGCTGTGCTCATTACAGATAGAGCACTAGGATGGGAAAGGAAATTGGAAGTGAGAGAAACGATCCACGTATTCAGACCGTGTGCCGGATTAAGATTCGAAACAGGTGCTTACCAGGCCCTCGCTATCCATAGACAATTCACAGCCACTTTTGCAGTTGTGGTCGAATAGTGTGGCGGCGAAAGGAAAGAATTCGAAATTGATATCTTGTCCGGGACATATTTGTCACCTGTTAGAAAGTTTTATAACACCTTTCAGTTACTGCAAAGCGAAGAAATTCTTTCTAACTTTTGTATCAAAGCATCATCAGTTGTCCTAATTACGGTCGAGATTTTACTTACAGCTTGGTTAAATTAGAGTGAAAATTTTTGTTACGTTTAGTTACGTCTATGCAAAGCTCTAAATCACCGTCTTCTTACATCGAAAAAATGTATTCTTCCTGATGGGTGGGTACCGAAAAGGTGGATTGATCAACAACTTTCATAAAGGGGTACCAAAAAAGCAAGATGGCATTCACTAGTGCCCCCCCCCCCCCCCTCCCAGTGTTTACCTCTTCTTTCTTTTTTTTCTGTCACTAAATCCGTATTCAGTTGGTTTCATCATGCTTTCTTCATTTCGTGTGTAGAATTTGCAGGGTGCGACAGTGGGGTCTGCATACAACCACAACAAAGGTAAAGTGTGATAAACGCAGCTGTTCAAGCCGGCTAGACACAGTTGACGGGGCATTCGTAGTTTGGCAGTGGAGGAAAAGAGTAATGAAAACTAATCATGTTTTCTGAGTTTTTTTTAATCAGGCGCAACGCGTTGACATGGTATACTCCGATGCTTAATACATAAAATTTAAAGATATTTTTCTGGCTTGCCTCTGGCTCGACGACATAACGTACTTTATACTGTACGACAGAAAGATTGCCTGAACAAAACGTCACATTATTTTGAAGGAAAAGAAACATAAGATATATCACTGAGACAACTTATTCGTACCTGTGGAGGCGACGGAACTTCCTCTTTTTGACATCAGAAATATCTGCAGACACGCCTCAATTATTTTACAGCTGCTATCGTCGACTTTGCACAGTACGAATACTGAGTTACCAATCACTAGTACAATTACTATGGTTGTACCCTAAATTAGGATTGTATTACGACAGGTCAGCAGTGTATGGTGTTATTTTTCCATTACATTTCGGCTGAACAATAAAAGTTATTATCAGCCCGATTAACTTCCATTTATTTTATTCTCCATATACTTACTACAGTGGGTCAAAAAGTAATGCTTCCTGTGCCATACAAATTTAATAAGGGGCATTTAATAGCGGGATTAGTACAGATCGTATCTAGAACTACACAACAGTACCGTTTAACGTAGTCACCGTGCGTTTGTACACATAAGCGCCACTGCTGAATCCAGGCATCAAAACCATTCTGGAAAAATTTTGGGATTTTATTGTTGATCTACTATTTTAAATTTTATGAAAGGAATATCCACCGTTTGACTATAAATTGTTTATTTATTTCAAACAAACACGATATCGGCTTTACAGCCATTGTCAAGTATATGTTGAAATATTACAATACATCTGACCTGACCTGACGATGTCATGTCACAGAGAAACCACATATAATAATGAATAAAGGATGGGTCCGCCTTTCCGTACGTACACAAATTATTATTTTGTTTTAACACCCAAACTTCTTTCACCAAAGCTGTGGTATCCTCGACAGGTTGTTTTGTTCTTTTTTTTACTTCTCTGAAATAAATACATACATATTACGTTTAGGTCAGGAAATGGGATACATCAGGTTTTTTTGTTATTTAAATTATATATTTATTTTTTTTATTTTGCCCTCTGTGTGTCCTTTGGCTGCCAACCGAAATCAGCTACAGGTCTACATTAGTACACCACGTCAGTTGGGAACACGAGGATGTTAGAAAATCGTGTGCATTGAATTTTTGTTCATAATGCTATCTTTAAAATGTATGTTCAGGTAAAACTTGTAATGTTTGGCTAGTCCTGAGCTGCGACAAGTTTGTTTACTTGTGCGAAACGTGCTTATGTGTAGCTGAGCTGAACCTGTGGACATCGATAAAAGTTTTTGAAGCTTAGGTGCGGCGAACTATTTCGTGTAGTTTGTTATTCATGGATTATGTTTCGTATTCTGACAGTATTTACTCACATTCATCTTCCTCCTTTGTCGTCATTGCGTCTTGCTGTCCTGCTGTAGCATGAACACGAGTTTCTCTGCGCAAATTTACGTTCCTGACGCACTTCCGACTGTTGTTTGTTTAATGTGTTGTTTTAGTTCGTAGTTCGGGGTCTGCGAACTTTGAATGTGTTCCGTTGGTTTCGTTCTCTCTCTCTCTCTCTCTCTCTCTCTCTCTGCGCTTGTGTGTGTGTGTGTGTGTGTGTGTGTGTGTGTTTCGTTTAGTATTGTTCCTTTAGGGTGCAGAGTAGTGTTTTGTTACGTTGTACTGTTTGGTCATTGATAATTTTTACCTTGTGTTATAGCGTTTTGATTGTAGTAATTTTCTTCTGTTGTTAAGAACTGCTATAGATGGTTACTGTCTTTTAGGATTTGGAGGTCTGTTTCGGTGCCACTTGGGTGGTGGCTGTTTTTCGTAAAGTAGTCTGCTAACATGGAATGTGTACTGTCACTTTTCAGTGTTCTTAAATGTTCTAATTAAAAAAAAATAATTAAAAATTGAATAAATTGAAGATTAGATTAAAAACAAAAATTCAATACAGACGATTTTCTAGCATCCCTCACGTTTGCAGACCACATGATGTGCTAATTTAGATCTGTGGCTGATTTCGGTAGGCAACCACAGAACAGACAGAATGTAAGGGAGGAGGAGGAGATTAGTGTTTAACGTCTCGTCGACAATGAGGTCATTAGAGACGGAGCGCAAGCTCGGGTTAGGTAAGGATGGGGAAGGAAATCGGCCGTGCCCTTTCAAAGGATCCATCCCGGCATTTGCCTGAAGCGATTTAGGGAAATCACGGAAAACCTAAATCAGGATGGCCGGAGACGGGATTGAACCGTCGTCCTCCCGAATGCGAGTCCAGTGTGCTAACCACTGCGCCACCTCGCTCGGTCAGACAGAATGTAAAATAAAAGGTACAGTGTATATGTAATTTAAATAACAACAAAATCTGATGTACACTTCCCTAATCGAAATATAATCTACTACTATGTGTTTCAGAAAAAGAAAAGGAAAAAAAAGAAAACACTAACGATGTCACAACTGAGGTGAAACATGTTTTGGCGTTAAAACGAAACATTGAGTTTTGTACTTACAAAAAGACGGACACATCCTTAATTCGTTATTATTTTATGCAAGCACGGCAACTGAGCTGAAAACTGCAATACTATAGGTCAGTATTTATTGCAATATTTTAACATGCACTCGAGAGTGGCTATAAATCATGATTGTGTAAAAACAGAAAACAATTTACAATTTACAGACAAACGGCGAAGATTCCTTTCAAAAAAATTCTTCGTGACTGTGGTCCCCGTCAAATGGAAAATCATTAACATGATTTTTTCATTGGTTGACAACATCTGTCAAAATGTTTCAAATGGCTCTAAGCACTATGGGACTTAACATCTGAGGTCATCAGTCACCTAGAACTTAGAACTACTTAAACCTAACTAACCTAAGGACATCAGACACATCCATGCCCGAGGCAGGATTCGAACCTGCGACGGTAGCGGTCGTGCGGTTCGAGACTGAAGCGCCTAGAACTGCTCGGCCACACCGGCCGGCCAATATCTGCCACACATGTCAATCGATGACGTGCCGTTGAAGCGATTGGAGGGAACAGACGCGTTAGAAATCACAATCAATGCTGAGCAAATCCGGTCAAGAAGTAAAATCCTGAATTATTCCAAACTGGTTTTGATGCCTGGGTTCAACGAAGGCACAAATGTGTACAGATACGTGGTGACTATGTCGAATGGTAGTGTTGCGTAGAGGACAGCACAGATTATGATCTGTCCTAGCCAGCCGCGGTGGCCGAGTGGATCCAGGCGCTTCAGTCCGGAACCGCGCTGCTGCTACGGTCGCAGGTTTGAATTCTGCGTCGAGCATGGATGTTCAGGTAAAACTCGTAGTATTTGGATAGTCCTGAGCTGCGACAAGTTTGTTTACGTGTGCGAGACGTGTTTTTGTGTAGCTGAGCTGAACCTGTGGACAACAAGTCCACTAAAGAGACAGCTTACACTACACTCGTTCGTCCTCTGTTAGAATATTGCTGCGCGGTGTGGGATCCTTACCAGGTGGGATTGACGGAGGACATCGAAAGGGTGCAAAAAAGTGCAGTTCGTTTTGTATTATCAAGTAATAGGGGAGAGACTGTGGCAGATATGATACGCGAGTTGGGATGGAAGTCATTGAAGCAAAGACGTCTTTCGTCGCGGCGAGATCTATTTACTAAATTTCAGTCACCAACTTTCTCTTCCGAATGCGAAAATATTTTGTTGAGCCCAATCTACATAGGTAGGAATAATCATCAATATAAAATAAGAGAAATCAGAGCTCGAACAGAAAGGTTTAGGTGTTCGTTTTTCCCGCGCGCTGTTCAGGAGTGGAATGGTAGAGAGATGATATGATTGTGGTTCGATGAACCCTCTGCCAAGCACTTAAATGTGAATTGCAGAGTAATCATGTAGATGTAGATGTGTGATGTTCTTAGGTTAGTTGGGTTTAAGTAGTTCTAAGTCTAGGGGACTGATGACCTCAGATGTTAAGTCCCATAGTGCTCAGAGCCATTTGAACCATTTGATCTGTCCTATTTCCGCTGTTCTATGTTAATTATTATATCTTTATGGCACAGGATTAAATATAGACAGATACGGTTAGAAATGGCGGAAACGACCACAAAGCGGTGTTCATATGTTTTCATAATCATCTTGTATTAAATATTGAACAAATGTTTGTAACAACGAAAGCAAACCTCGGTCTGCGATACAAACCTATCTTTACATGGGATTCACGAATTTGATCCGTATTCTTTTAACGTCCGTTTTCATATTACTTGCAGACAAGTTTTTTATCGCGTAGAAAAACAAAGGTTCAGTGGTATACTGGCGGGAAATGGAACTCTGGCAAATTACAGAAGCAACCCGCATATCGTGCAACGCTTGAGAACGGAAAAAGTTTTCTTGTTAATTCAAGGACTAAAAAAAAAGATAGCTGTGTTCTGTTTACCTGTTCTTCCATCAACAGCCTTAGGCGAGGCTACTAAGAATGTTGTTTGTAGCGCGCGTTTTTTGATAGTGTGGAATGTGGATGAATGTTAGAATATCCCACTTCGTGTGTCAGTATTCGGTTTTATTGGACCCAGACACGTGGGTGAATTCGTACGCCGAAGTCGGCCGTTCATTAGAGCCAAAATTTCCGCCTTCATACTTTGCCCGATACACTTTTACTGAGATTCCGCCTCTGTAAATAACGGCCCCACCCGGCGCACCACACAAACACGGACCCCTCCTCCTCGCCATTAAAGAGCAGTTAGCTGCTGATGAATAATACATACCTCCGGCAGTTGGCCGCTAATTGCAAGCTCCGTCTGCCGCCACTTTCTCCGGCGCCCGCTGCGAGGCGCCACGGTCGCCCATTTGACCCCCGGCGACCCGCGCCGTTCTCGCCAATTGGGAAGCCCTGCAGGACACCGCCCCGGGACACAGCGGGGCCACGAGCCGGTCGGTGCCTAGATCCTGCGATTCAGAGGGACCACGAGCAGGCGGGCGGTGCCTAGATCCTGCGGCACAGCGCGCATTCTGCCGCGTCTCTGAGCGCAGGAAATATCGACGGCCTAGCCGCAAGATGCGAGCTTTCCCCGCGTGCACTTTCTGTTGGATACGAGAATACTGTCCCAGGCGTACACCACCAGCGTAGGGGCCCATTTACCCCGTTCTATTTCGCTAAATTCCGATTCTCGCAGATCGAGTCATTGGCGGTTAGGGACGGCGGCTAATCTGAAACAATCGGTTTTCGATTGTATCGTTTTGTTCACGCCCGTTTAACCTGTCTGTTGAAACTGCTCAAATGAGCCGGTTGCTTAAATAACCGATTTTCGTTTTTCCCCTACTGTTTCCTGTAATAAACGTAGAAGTATAACAAAGGCTGAAAATTTTGACTCTCATTTTCAAGATACATAGAATCAAAATATCATAATGTTAACATGTGAACACGAAAACTGAGCCGCGCGGGACTAGCCATGGGGTCTAGGGCGCTGCAGTCATGGACTGTGCGGCTGGTACCGGCGGAGGTTCGAGTCCTACCTCGGACATGGGTGTGTGTGTTTGTCCTTAGGATAATTTAGGTTAAGTAGTGTGTAAGCTTAGGTACTGATGACCTTAGCAGTTAAGTCCCATAAGATTCCACACACATTTGAACATTTTTGAACGAAAACTGAAGTACCGATTTGTACTATTAAGTATAGAAACTTATATAAACTTATATAATTGGAAAGGTACTTTGCCATAGACGTGCACAAACAAAAACTCACGTGTGTACGTTGCTGTTAAGAAGGAAGTAGATGCTTTCATATGTATAACTCTGTTGATACCTTTTCTGTAATGCATTAAAAACTCAGTACGTCAATATCGAAAATTAAAATACTGCAAACTTCTGTCCTACGACCGAACAGGTGTTATGCTAGAAATGACATACAAAATTAATAACGTTGCATGAAACTGCATTCTGCAGGCGTCCATGTTTACATGTTTCATTTGCAGTAACACATGCATATCAGGCAGTTACAATGCGACAACTGCTAGATCGATAATGTTGTCAGCGGTGGAAATCAAAATATCTATGATTTCCTTGTTGAACAGAAACTGTATTTGTTTTAGGAAAGCGCTGGAAAGAGAACACTAATGGATCGGAGTGAAAGGCGCAGAGCGAGACAGAAACAATTTGTACGAAGAGAAAGTAATCGGAATGTGGACTTTCATAATAATAATGCAACTGTTTTATTTAACGATACATTTAAATGTGCACTGGAGGTAATTCTATATAATTTTGACAAAATTGCGGTCGATGAATTTACAGTACAGGTTTTGTAATGCAATACGTTTCGCATCAGATGTTACTGTACGAGACACAACGGCATTCATATTACGTTGTCATAAGGGAAAAGATATAATATGCCAGCGTTAACACAAAATTTGTTTCTCAGCGCACTTTACCAAGGGTGTGCTTCAAACGATCTACGAATTCAAGAGATATCAAAAAATTATTTCAGTAATATGGAAATATTCCGATAATATAGAAATATTGCAGTAATAAAAATGACACACAAAAGTAACAACATTTCATGATGTCGCATTCTAGGGACGTTCGCTTTTAAATTTCGCAGATCGTTCGTTTGCAGTAACACATACATATTGGACAGCTACAATGCCACAACTGCTAGGTCACTGCTGTTGTCAGCAGTTGAAAACAAAACATCATAGTAACGAAGCTACTGAGGGCAACACAGACAAAACTAAGTGAAAAAACGACGCCTACAAACAACGTTATGTACAGTCTAAGAGTAAACGGAACTAACTTTCTACTCATTTGCCGCTCCATAACAATTATAGTAAGCTCCTGACTTTCAGTTATTCATTTTGAATACTTACAACTTCCCTTATTATCTTCGGGCTGAAAGACGCAGATCCAGAGAATACAACTTTTGCCTTGACAAAGTAATAGGAATAATGCCGACGTTGATAATGATCGTTCTGAAAGATGGTGTTCAGACAAGAACCACGAATCTGCATAGGAATAAATTCCAGTTAATTATATATATTACTTTATAAACACAATTAGTGGAATTTCGACTAGAGACGGTACTAGTTAAATTAAATAGGCAAGTGAAAGAAAACTTTGACCGTCCACCGTTCGCCGCTTTTCTTCGGTAAGTGATGGGTAGTTGAATACTAAAAAAAAAAGTTGTGATCAGGGTCATACCACTGTTTGGGTATTACCAATAGTCAGTGATTAAAGGGTGAAAACTGACGTTGAAGAACTCTACTTTTAGTGTTAATTTGTCCGTTTTCAAGGGCTACAATCAGATAAAAGCATACAATGTAGACACAGGCAGCAGATCATCTACTTTCTATTTTTACTGTATACTAAGAATGAATTGTTGAGTTTTAGATTTATTACAGTTACCAATTTTGCATCGTCTTTCATTATTTCATAAAAATTTAATTTTTAAAAGCAAATGAAGCATTGTACTTCATTGCGACGTCATTACGTAAAAATATTTTCAGACTACGATTGGTGTCATCCTGCAATACAACAGAAGGCCGCCGACGAAAGCGAGAAACTTTTTTATAGGCCAGGTGGGGCCAAGTCTGCACGTACACACCTACTTTTAGCCTCTGACACACGGCGGCAGTGACATCATTGGCTCAGCCATGCTGCACCAATTCTTTTTTCCATGTGTTTGTTGCTCGTTTTTGTCGGCATTGTTATTAAAATAGCACTGATCACTTTTTCCATTTCGTGTAGTAACGAAGTGTTTCACACCAACGCAAATTTTACGAATAAAATTTACTTCTTTTTTTACCTATTGGCTTATACAGCCGTCTCACAGCGGGTCGCAGGTTTCAAGTCCGTTATTACATTGCCGGCTGTGAGACGGACCGAGCAGCTATAGCTTCTTCTACGTGTTTTTTCTTCTCTGTTAAAAGATGGCGCGACATGTTATACACTATTGTAAAGGTGAGAAATCGATCTATTTAGTGGTTTAATAACACACTCGATAAATTGTGGGGAGTGTGCAATGCAAGGAAGAAGAAAAGTGATATACGGTATGAATGTGTGCAATGTCTAGTGGTGTTGCGTACAGAGGGTTAAAAAAACGTATCCACTGTTTAAAAGTCCATAACTGACAAACTAATTGACGAATTTGTCTCATCTTTGGTAGTGTAATAGTTTGTAGTTGCGGCAGTCGCCATACAAGCGTTGTACATCCCACGATTGCTACACGCAGTGAACGAGGACGACCCAGAATAGAGTACTAACATGGTACGCAACGATGAAGAGTTTGCAAACTCAATGGTACAATTAATCGACACAGCTGCATCTACTGGGTTGCCGAAAATCCGAACGTCCATGTAGACAAAGCCGTGAATTTGCCAGGAGTAAATGTGTGGTGGGCCCCAGCCCACTACCAAAATCGTGTTAGGGCGTATCTCGACGAAAATCTGCCAGGAAGATCGATAGGCCGTAGAGGTGCTGTGGAGTATCCACCACGTTCCCGAGACCTAGCTCCTCTGGACTTTTACCTGTGTGAGGAACACTAAAAGACGTCGTTTATCGACAAAAGCCACACACATTGGATGAACTTCGAGAATCCATCGTCCATTCATGTGCAAATATCCAACTGAACACGTTGCAGTCAGTAGTTCGTGCTGCAGTTCAGCGGCATCGTTTGTGTGTGGATGTTAATGGTGACCATTTCGAACACCTACAGTGATATCTTTAAGTTGGACTTTAAGCTACAGCCGGCCGTTGTGGCCGAGCGGTTCTAGGCGCTTCAGTCCGGAACCGCGCTGCTGCTACGGTCGCAGGTTCGAATCCTGCCTCGGGCATGGATGTGTGAGATGTCTTTAGGTTAGTTAGGTTTAGGTAGTTCTAAGTCTAGGGGATTGATGACCTCAGATGTTAAGTCCCATACTGCTCAGAGCCATTAAAATACCAAAAAATACCGGTTACTCGGAACTAAAATACCGATATCGGTTTTAACCGGTCTGTTCGTACGGGACTTTCGCTGCAACCGATTCCAAACTGTGTGATTTGCGAACAAGATACAGCCGACAACTGCTGCCGGAGCGCTCTGCGATCGCTCATACCACGTGGAGACACGCTTTCCATACGCACAAGCCGCGACGCTTCTGAGCGTCCAGCAACACCGTGAACTCGGCACGTTCACGTTGACGTCCGGATGGACAGTACGTGTGTCAGCAGCTTAAAGTCATCGGCAGATAGGGGGAAGAGAACGAGTTCGGTGTGGCCGAGAGGCCAACGTGGCTGCTCGCCAGTTGTCTGTCACCAGTTCGGCTACGAGTACGAGGGTTCAGTCAGCCGCGTCCCCACCAGCACCCCAGCCTCTCGTAGGGTGCCCGGGGCTGCGACACGAGCCGCCTCTCCCACGCTCGGCGCCCGCTGTGTTGTCGACCACACACACGCGTACACACACACACACACACACACACACACACACACACACACACACACAGACACGCGCACGCAGCGTCATCGCCCCTGCTTTGTCACCGCCTCTGCCACACGCTGCACTCCTGCCTGCACTTGAGTTCATCACCATCTCCGGCGCATCAGAAGCCCCTTTACACCGACGCGAACACAAGCGAACGTGCAGTAACGAACGAGAATTCTCTCTGGTGTAAACGAGCTGGGCGCGCGTGTGTAAACGGCGTTCGGTCGTGTTGCGTTCGCATTCGCTTGTCTTCTCTCTTGTTCCGCTGGTTGTCGGTCTTCTAGCGAACCCTCAAAGCAAGTTCGCGACCTCTCCGTTTCGGAAATGGCAGTGCACTAATCTGGCCTCGGTCAGTTTGTATAGTGTTGTTGACACTAGTTACGTGAACGATGGAATCGTACGAAGACAATATAAAGTGACTGATAGAAGGATTCCAGAAGGAAAAGAAATTGCCGAAGCACTCAAAAGTCCTACTGCGGATGTGAGACAGACGATAAATTCATTAAATGCTTACTTCAGACGGGAACGGGGAGAATAAGGACAAATTCTGTAATTCTTTTCATTAAAAAGGAACAGCACAGTAATTTTCCTTGATAGTAAACAGGTACGAATGTGCGTCTATTATGCTGATTACAATTAAAATTGTACGAAAGACCAGACCAGTCTTACTATTTTCGTTCGCGGTCTCTGTAATTATGTAGCCGATGTGTCAGTGTTATTTTGGAGATTTTTAATGATGAATGAAAATGTTTTACCCGGGATCACGCGATCTGTCCTCTAAGAAACTGTATAACAGATTTTATTAAGTAGCCTATGTGATAGATCGTATGTACTACAGTTCACATTTCAGTAGTTATATTTTATTGGCGTTAGCTTCTTTGTATGTTCTTTAAATAAAAGCTGGCCGGGTTGGCTGAGCGGTTCTAGGCACTACAGACTGGAACCACGCGACCGCTACAGTCGCAGGTTCGAACCCTGCCTCGGGCATGGATGTGTCTGATGTCCTTAGGTTAGTTAGGTTTAAGTAGTTCTAAGTTCTAGGGGACTGATGACCTCAGATGTTAAGTCTCATAGTTCTCAGAGCCATTTTTAAATAAAATCTGTCGTGCTTCGAATATGTCACTGCAGACACCAAAAACTATCTGATATACAGCACTACTGAAATGCGAAATGATAGCTAACGTAAATGTTTCTAGTTGGTAATAACTAGATGGTAAATCCTAATCTTTCATCAGATTATGTCGATAATTAGTGGTTTTCTTTTAAATTTCCTCTTCAGTTGTAATTCGAAGCCATCGATGAGCGTCATCCGACGTACGTCAAAGTTTCGGAATAGTAATAAGGAGCGCTAGAGCTGCAATTCTGCGTTAAGTGCACTACCGTCACGAATTTCACGCTTACATATGAATACAGACACCTAAATGTTACTTTTCTTGCCGTCTCTAATCACCTCGATGATGACGAGATCTATTCTTAAGCCATTTCGTATAATTCTTTCAAAACTGTGCGCTTGCCATGCAAAGTAATCCTCAGCATTACAGTTTCTCTTAGGGCTTTAACTTTATAGTGTCGCACCCTGTAAGCTCATTATTATCACCGAAAACCAATAACGCAGCGTTCATAGGCCCTCTTCGTAATCTCGTGTCATCTTCCGTTCCCTCTAGTGTAAACGCTTGATCACAGGTACAAGCGAATGGTAGTGAACGCTGGTGGATAGTTTGCGAATGCGCATTCGCCCGTGTTCTCTTTCATTAACTTTGGTGTAAAGGAAGGGAGCTCGGCATTTGTGGCCTCAGATGGACCACCGAGACTGACCAACGTGTCATCCCCAGCCAATGGATTCATTAGAATACGGTATGGAGGGCTGTTTGGTCAGAATACCTGTCTCCCGGTCGTTGTCGGCTTTGCAGATCTCGGAATCGCTACGTCCTCCAACCATAGAAATATCTTTGGCGGTACGGGGCATCGAACCCGGATCCTCTGCAGTGTCAGTGTGCCATGCTGGCTACTCAGCGACGGAGGCGCACTTCGTTACTCCGTTTTCTTTAATACTAGAGTTGCGGTATACTCCCACCTTTTCCAGTACGCGAGGAAATCAATGAGTCTCTGCAGGTAGGTTCCTTGTCGACGCCTTATACAGTCGAATACTGGAGAGGATATCAGTTTAAAATCGCGACTCTGTGTTAACAATTAGCACGCCCTCAAACTGGGGTGAGCTCCTGTAATTTTCGCCGCGCGGGAGTGCAAGAGCTGTGGAAGACAGCTGGGTGGGGTAGGCACAAGTGACTGGTTACGTCACGTGTGTTTATTTATTTATAGATGATACATAAACTTTTCAGGCAACTGTCAATAGCATTGATATACTTGGAGAAATGCATAATATACACTGTACTCTCTTACAATACATTTATTCACTACCGGTTTCGATCACGAACAATTTTAAAAAAAAATGGCTCTGAGCACTATGGGACTTAACATCTTAGGTCATCAGTCCCTTAGAACTTAGAACTACTTAAACCTAACTAACCTAAGGACATCACACACATCCATGCCCGAGGCAGAATTCGAACCTGCGACCGTAGCAGTCCCGCGGTTCCGGACTGCAGCGCCTAGAACCGCACGGCCACCGCGGCTAGCGAACAATTTTCACTGTGGAAAAATATCTATTGTGACAACTTCACATGGCATATGCGTTACTTAACCAGGAAAATAGACGCCATTGCTAACTTGAAAAACGTAAGAAAATGATACTTATCGCCATAATACAGGCATAGCCAAGAAGAAGAAAACGTTCACAACATGGAAATACGTTAGAGCAGTAAGAGCAGAGCACCATTGCTCTGGCATAACGACACCCAGCAGGCTAACACAGCAACTGTTGTATGTGCACTTACTGCTCTTTCATGTTTTCGTGTTTTCAACGTTGTCTTCTGCTTGGTCAAGCCTGTGTTCCGGCGTTAAGTATCATTTTCTTACGTTTTTAATATCAGCAATGGCATATATTTTCCTAGTTAAATGGCATGTATGCCATATGAGCCGGCTGGTGTGGCCGAGCGGTTCTAGGCGCTTCGTTCGCAGTTCGTGGTCGTGTGGTAGCGTTCTCGCTTCCCGCGCCCGGGTTCCCGGGTTCGATTCCCGGCGGGGTCAGGGATTTTCTTTGCCTCGTGATGACTGGGTGTTGTGTGATGTCCTTAGGTTAGTAGGGTTTAAGTAGTTCTAAGTTCTAGGGGACTGATGACCATAGATGTTAAGTCCCATAGTGCTCAGAGCCATTTGAACCATTTATGCCATGTGAAGTTGTCACAATACATATTTTTCCACAGTGGATATGGTCTATGATCGAAACCAGTACTGAATAAATGTATTGTGAGACAGCACAGTCTGTATCACGAATTTGTCAAAGTGACACATACAGTTACAGAAAGAGCCTGTAAAAGAAGTTTGTATGTAAAATTAACTCTGAGCTGAATACGCCTTTGTGGTGGCCTTGAGAGTGACGAGATTTTCCAACGAAGCGATTCCTGTCATTAAACGAGAGTCAAGGCGTCCGTCTCGAAACAGTTGAGATTAGCAAGCCTTTTGTGGTAAACGGACTGTACTTTGTGGGTGGGAGCTAAGGCAGCGTTCATATTGCGCACGTATTGCTCGGCACGTCCTCCGCTGTCATAAAGGTATTATTGCCTCCATTGTCGTTTGTGAAAATAGTTTCAGCCACTGAGCTCAGCTTGCGGTCGCGAGGAAAGTGCTTTGCTGCGTTTCCTCTCGCGGACCTCACGGCTTTGTGTCGGCACCTCCCCCCCTCCCCCCCCCCCCCCCCTCAACTCCATCGCTCTCTCTCTCTCTGTCACGTACGAGCGCGAGCCGCCAAAGTGTAATTATTACGGTCCCGAGGCGGAATGCAGAGTGGTGTTATTCCCTTCATTTCGCTCTTTCGGTTTCATGTGAGTTGACGGGACAGCGAAAGTGAAATGCAAATGACGCTCACGAAGTACTAGCCTGCCGACCACGAACTCTTGTTTTCGACGCTCACCGTCTTTGCTGTGGAATACAGCGAGACCCTTGACCATATCTTCAAGCAACAGCTAATTGACATTTGGCGTGCGCAACAAAATTATACACCCAGTTAGTCCAAAATTTTCAAGACTGGGTTATTAAAAACTAGAGAAATGTAAATATGGTGGTTTTAATGCCTGAGGTGTTCTACATTGTCTCCACCTCCCAGCCCCCAACCCAACCCTCATCCTTAACCCCTCATCTGAGTACAACGCGCAGCACTTTCTTACAATTATGTGAAAATATTACGAAAATCTTTCTGTAGGGTGATGGTCAACTCGCGTGTCACCCTGGCTTGAGTCGATCAGTGGCGGCTGTAGTGTAAGAGCACAAGAGTATGTGAACACCATAACTTTTGACATCTTGCGGATTTATTGGTTATTTTTCTTTGAACGCTGTTGAATGTAACGTAGATACACTAATCTAAAATACATGGCACTAAATCTATCGCGCTGTGCTACATAGCTACTGCTGTAGACTCTATAAATCTTGGCAAAAGGGTCGCGAGCACACCTTCAGTTGTGCTCATTTTAAGGAGCTTCTGCGCATGCGCAACTGGCGCCACTTAATTCCCTTACAGGCCAAATACATACGGATTTGATAAACAACGTGCGCGCTTCATGCCGTGCACAACTAGCCCTTACCACTCAACAAGTTTACATCAGTGCCACTAGGTGGTAACACACTGCACCAGACTTTTATCCCCGTTCGCATGACATAAATCCCGCTAGACGATAACACGCTTCTTCTATGCGCCTATTCGCTCTCTATACAGTAAAATTAGATCGGGAAGTGGTATATGATGTACGAGGGTTGCCCAGAAAGTAATGCACTGCACTTTGTTTTCTTCGACAATTCTTTACTGAACATAATGAGAATTACGTACACCATACACATCCTATTTTTCCACGTGATCTCCATCTCATTCTTTGGCCTTCCTCCTGTGCGAAACAAGGGTATGTATGCCCTGTCGGTACCAATCCTTGTCCTGGTGGTGGAGCCAGTGCTTCACTGTGTAAATCACCTCCTCCTCGTCCTCAAAATGTCTTCCAAGAAAGGCGTTCTTTAATGGCCTAAACAAGTGGAAGATCACGGCAACATGTCACCTGTGGCAGCCATGGATGGTCTCCCCGACCGCTGCAAATCGTGGAGCTCCACCGAACCGCCTTCTGTTGATCTCACCCGCCCTGCCCAGCGACTAACTGTACTTCTGTCGACAGCACATGCTCCATAGACTTGGCACAAGCGTTGGCGAATATTCCCCACAGTTTCTTTCTCTGAAGTGAGAAATTCAATGACGGCACGTCGCTTGTAACGTACATCTCTTACAAACGCCATTTTGAAACTGCCCTGTCGGCTAACTATCTGTAGAAAGCGACAGAATCTTCGCGCGCTCTCAGGAGATTTCAAATAATACACTCCTGGAAATTGAAATAAGAACACAGTGAATTCATTGTCCCAGGAAGGGGAAACTTTATTGACACATTCCTGGGGTCAGATACCTCACATGATCACACTGACAGAACCACAGGCACATAGACACAGGCAACAGAGCATGCACAATGTCGGCACTAGTACAGTGTATATCCACCTTTCGCAGCAATGCAGGCTGCTATTCTCCCATGGAGACGATCGTAGAGATGCTGGATGTAGTCCTGTGGAACGGCTTGCCATGCCATTTCCACCTGGCGCCTCAGTTGGACCAGCGTTCGTGCTGGACGTGCAGACCGCGTGAGACGACGCTTCATACAGTCCCAAACATGCTCAATGGGGGACAGATCCGGAGATCTTGCTGGCCAGGGTAGTTGACGTACACCTTCTAGAGCACGTTGGGTGGCACGGGATACATGCGGACGTGCATTGTCCTGTTGGAACAGCAAGTACCCTTGCCGGTCTAGGAATGGTAGAACGATGGGTTCGATGACGGTTTGGATGTACCGTGCACTATTCAGTGTCCCCTCGACGATCACCAGTGGTGCACGGCCAGTGTAGGAGATCGCTCCCCACACCATGATGCCGGGTGTTGGCCCTGTGTGCCTCGGTCGTATGCAGTCCTGATTGTGGCGCTCACCTGCACGGCGCCAAACACGCATACGACCATCATTGGCACCAAGGCAGAAGCGACTCTCATCGCCGAAGACGACACGTCTCCATTCGTCCCTCCATTCACGCCTGTCGCGACACCACTGGAGGCGGGCTGCACGATGTTGGGGCGTGAGCGGAAGACGGCCTAACGGTGTGCGGGACCGTAGCCCAGCTTCATGGAGACGGTTGCGAATGGTCCTCGCCGATACCCCAGGAGCAACAGTGTCCCTAATTTGCTGGGAAGTGGCGGTGCGGTCCCCTACGGCACTGCGTAGGATCCTACGGTCTTGGCGTGCATCCGTGCGTCGCTGCGGTCCGGTCCCAGGTCGACGGGCACGTGCACCTTCCGCCGACCACTGGCGACAACATCGATGTACTGTGGAGACCTCACGCCCCACGTGTTGAGCAATTTGGCGGTACGTCCACCCGGCCTCCCGCATGCCCACTATACGCCCTCGCTCAAAGTCCGTCAACCGCACATACGGTTCACGTCCACGCTGTCGCGGCATGCTACCAGTGTTAAAGACTGCGATGGAGCTCCGTATGCCACGGCAAACTGGCTGACACTGACGGCGGCGGTGCACAAATGCTGCGCAGCTAGCGCCATTCGACGGCCAACACCGCGGTTCCTGGTGTGTCCGCTGTGCCGTGCGTGTGATCATTGCTTGTACAGCCCTCTCGCAGTGTCCGGAGCAAGTATGGTGGGTCTGACACACCGGTGTCAATGTGTTCTTTTTTCCATTTCCAGGAGTGTACATACGTAACGTTTCCCATTCGTAGCATTGTTTTCGGCCGAGGAAAAAAAAATGCGGTGAATTACTTTCTGGGCAACCCTCGTAGTTATACTAACACAAAAACCTATTTTGTGGGATTTTGAATGCGATATAGTATTTAAGTTATGGATTTCATCATACGATACTCAGTTTGAGGCGCTGAGAACCATAAAGCACATCATCGTGGATTGTGAGACTGTACTATTTATTCGTGCTTGTGACGTGTGTTGATCTTATGGTGGGTCAGGTTTGCCTATATTGTAGGCCCACGTTTTATATATGAACATTCACGAAAAGCTGTCTCACTGGTTATTCTGATATTCTCTTAAATGTGGGATCGACGACTGCGTGCTTTTGGTCCTTATGGTTCTGAGCGCCCCATTTTATTCGAGTCCAGCGACCATGTTAGTAGGCAGAGTTGGTTTTTTGCTGCTCAGGAACCGGCTTTCGTGAGCAGTGTCAACATGATCTCTGTTAATGATGATATTTTGTTTGCGGGGCGCTCAACTGCGCAATCACCGGCTCCCGCACGAAGTCTCAATTTTTACACAGTCCAATTTTTACTCAGTCCAATCTAGCCACTGTCACTAATGATGATGGTGATGATGGTGAAATGATGAGGACAACACAAACACCTAGTCCCCGTGCAGAGAAAATCCCCAACGCGGTCGGGAATCGAACCTGGGACCCCGTGATCCAGAGGCAGCAACGCTAGCGACTAGGCTACCAGCTGCGGGCATGAACTCTCTTGAATCTGTTTTAAGAGCTAACAGAAAAGAAAATTACCACGAAAAGTTAGCCGCAAAGGAACTAGAACATTCCAGACCAGATCTGTTGACTGAGAAAGTGACGAAATCAAATAAGCGTAACTACAACCGAACATTTCACAAAGAAGTGTATCATAAGCGTAAGTTGTTGCGTGGGTGCAACGTAAGAATGTCTGATTTTTCAGCCTGGAAGTTAATTCGTTAACTATTACATATGTTAGGGATCTTGTACATTTGTCTGAAAAAGTAAAAAAAAGTTCGAAAACTTCCACTTACACAAAAATGCGAAACGGAGAGTATCGAAGGCATAATTATTGTTTCGTTCTTTCTCTAAACTGCACTCACTTATGTAAAAAACAACAAAATTCCACAAAAACAATTCTGTGTTTTGTCAGACAAGTTACGCTTATTATTATTATTATTATTATTATTATTATTATTACTGTTATTTTTATTATTGATAGAGGCTGTAGTTACATGGATATGTTGATAAGCATAACTGTTACACAGCAGTTACTACTAATTTCACACCACTATCACATGTATCAGAAGCTAGAAATTAGTGAACACCCAAAATGTATACTCATGAGGCATCGCTGGAGTCGGTTGTGTCGTCAGCTCGGTGATTCTTCATGTGAATTGCTGCGCTTTGTCGTTCTGTGGTTGATTTATATTGATAACACCAAGAGATGTCAGCCGTCATGAAAATAACTGTCCTCGTTCTGCATTTCAGTCAAGTTGCGGCAGACATCGACGCATCGATATTCTCCAAAACATACTGGAGAGTGTCTTAATACTGTTAAGCAAGCCGCCAGTCTCGTGGGATCGACACTGGTCTCTTGGTTTCGGCGACTTCTGTGCACTGGGCCTGACAGCGAATGTTTCGTTAGGACGAAGTCAGTCGGCGCGCACCGACATTTTGCTTCTCATTTGGACACGATCAGTGCGTGGGAAAGGCAGTAACAACGCTAAAAAACAAATGTTGTGATTTCAATGAAGTTTATTAAAATATTCATTGTAAACACGGGGCTTCGATTTGCACGTATTACAAAAGGTAGCCACTTGTTTACTTAATTTTCTAGTTGTCTTGCATCCGAATGTTTTTGTGTTTATCTTGTAACATTCTGAACAACATCTAAGCACTTTATGCACCTTTCCTTCCGTTTGGTCCAACTGGTGTTTGCTTCTTCATATGTCGATACTGACTGGACTTTCTTCGCGTGAGCTGCCGTGTGAGCGCAGTTGTTTCCGAAATAACGTGATTGCCACTTTCCGTCCTGTCTTCGAATGCATACAACATATTCACTACAGCGGTATTGAAAAAGAGATCGAACGCTAACTTGGCGATACTGCTTTACCGTCCTTCGCAATGGCCTGCTGTACCCTCTGGTCTGATCATAAAGGTGAACAGGAATGTTTCCAGTGTGCTATTCAGTAACATTTTTTGGTTTTCGATAAGTCTCTCTTCTGGTTGTGTGTTTTCCATTTACTCGCATACACACGTTAGCACGAGGGAATGCTGTCACAACGAAAAGGCCCGAAAATCGTCTCGCACTCAACATGTTAAACACCTGATTTAGAGACTTACGATCTGTGACGCAACGACGTTGAGACATTTCGCCTGCATATACAGGGTGTTACAAAAAGGTACGGCCAAACTTTCAGGAATCATTCCTCACACACAAATAAAGAAAAGATGTTATGTGGACATGTGTCCGGAAAGGCTTAATTTTCATGTTAGAGCTCATTTTAGTTTCGTCAGTATGGAGAGTGCTATGGGAGAACCAGTTGTTTACGTACCATGTACAGCGTGTGCAGGCACTATCAGCAGCTGATTGGCCTCCACGGGTACACTTCTGCGAATGGTTAATCCAATTATGTGTCAATTCTCATTTCAGTGCAAATGTTCTCGTTACGGATGAGGCTTCATTCCAAAGTGATCAAATTGTAAATTTTCACGATCAACATGTGTGGGCTGACGAGAATTCGCACGCAATTGTGCAATCACGTCATCAAGACAGATTTTCTGTGAACGTTTGGGCAGGCATTGTTGGTGATGTCTTGATTGGGCCCCCTGTTCTTCCACCTACGCTCAATGGAGCACATTATCATGATTTCATACGGGATACTCTACCTGTGCTGCTAGAACATGTGCCTTTACAAGTACGACACAACATGTGGTTCATGCACGATGGAGCTCCTGCACATTTCAGTCGAAGTGTTCGTACGCTTCTCAACAACAGATTCGGTGACCGATGGGTTGGTAGAGGCGGACCAATTCCGTGGCCTCCACGCTCTCCTGACCTCAACCCTCTTGACTTTAATTTATGGGGGCATTTGAAAGCTCTTGTCTACGCAACCCCGGTACCAAATGTGCTTGTATTGTGGACGGCTGTGATACAATACGCCATTCTCCAGGACTGCATCAGCGCATCAGGGATTCCATGCGACGGAGGGTGGATGCATGTATCCTCGCTAACGGAGGACATTTTGAACATTAACTGTAACAAAGTGTTTGAAGTCACACTGGTACGTTCTGTTGCTGTGTGTTTCCATTTCATGATTAATGTGATTTGAAGAGAAGTAATAAAATGAGCTCTAACACGGAAAATAAGCGTTTCCGGACACATGTCCACATAACATATTTTCTTTCTTTGTGTATGAGGAATGTTTCCTGAAAGTTTGGCCGTACCTTTTTGTAACACCCTGTATATACAGTGATTCACACTGCGTGCTCGCAGCTGATTGGTCAAATGTACACCAGTTGTTTGCAGTTGTTAGTTCAAGGTGCCATTGTTGTTATTGCACTGACCTTGCTTATACGTCATGAATAAAATCGGACTCGGAACTCTTCGGACGGGCGGTGTAACTCATCACCACGCCTAGTTGAAAAAAGACCGTCCGAACAGACCTTGTAGGACCAACAGCACAGACGGTCGCCGTATTATCTTCAGTCCTCAGGCGTCAAATGGCTCTGAGCACTATGTGACTTAACATCTAAGGTCATCAGTCCACTAAGACGTAGAACTACTTAAACCTAACTAACCTAAGGACATCACACATCACACACATCCCATGAAGGCAGGATTTGAACCTGCGACCGTAGCGGTCGCGCGATTCCAGACTGAAGCGCCTAGAACCGCTCGGCCACACCGGCCGGCGTCCCTAGGCGTCACTAGATGCGGATACGGAGGGGCATGTGGTCAGCACACCGCTCTTCCGACCGTTGTTAATTTTCGTTACCGTTACCGCTACTTCTCAGTCAAGTAGCTCCTTAATTGGCACTCGGCAGACCCGGACGGTGACCTGTCAAAGTACTAACCAAGCTCGACAGAGCTTAACTTTGGTAATCTGACGGGAACCGGTGTTACCACTACGGCAAGACCGTTAGCACCATGCCTAATATGGTGTAGGAAATGTGTTGGTATTCAAAACTGCTTCCAGTCGTCTCGGAAGTGGTAAATACGGGTACTGTATGGTTTTTAATATCATATATCTTTCTCCTGCAAAATAGAGGCGAGTTCACGTAACTATGATGGAGGTGGATAGCGATCACGCAGCCTCTGTTTAAAGTATAACACAAAGGGTCTATAACATTGAGATCTGGTGAGTGTGGTGGCCAGGTCAGATGCGCCAGTTCATCCTCTTGCTAACAAAACTAATGCTGGGAGGTAGGAGCTTTGTGGACAGTCTTATTGGAACCCTGCATCACCATTGGGGAAAAACGTTGGATCTTGCGATGGACGTCATCTTCAGATATGGTCACAAAATCCTTGGCACTATGCGACCGTGAAGAGGAGCCAATGGGGCCCATGGAATACCACGATATAGGTACCCAAATCATCACCGAACCCCCACGATATTTCACTCTTTGGACCTAAACTCAACCGTAAGTTGGAAGCAGTGTGAAACAAGACTCATCCGAACAAATGACTGTCTTCCATTGCTTCATAGTTTAGGTTTTATTGCCTCAGCACCACATTTTCCTATTATGAGTATTTGCATCAGTGGTGAGCGGATTTGGAATTCCAGGTCGGTCTGAAATTCCCTGATTTTGGAGCTCTGCTCATGTTGATGGCGTTCGCGAGTGCTACATTCAATAGCACAGTGACTTTAGCATCCGACATCCCTTTATTTTTTATTATAGCCGTCTTCAAAGACCGTGTTTTGCGACCACTCAACACACAGATTCTTTCGCGTTGTGACTCAGCGCATGATGTTATTCCCTTTCGCTGTACGCGGTGTAAATCTTCGGTACGGTGCCTCTTGAAACACCTAACTCGGTGTAAATCTTCGGTACGGTGTCTCTTGAAACACCTAACTGTTCGGCGACCTAGCTTACGGAAGCACCCACGGTCGAATTCACTGATCTCCGGCATGATGCACTCTACACACAACGCTGTTCTGACCAGGACAGACACTTGCAACGTATTGAAGACATCGCACAGGTGCCGTCTGTGGTCAAATACAACAAAAATGGTTTAAATGGCTCAGAGCGCTATGGGACTTAACTGCTCAGGTCATCAGTCCCCTAGAACTTAGAACTACTTAAACTTAACTAACCTAAGGACATCACACACATCCATGCCCGAGGCAGGATTCGAACCTGTGACCGTAGCGGTCTCGCGGTTCCAGACTGTAGCGCCTAGAACCGCTCGGCCACTGCAACCGGCCAAATACAAAAACGCGACCTGCAGACTTGGTTAGCATCTGCGCTTATGATTTAGAATGCCTTTCTCGCGATATTTCCAAATCCGAACTGGGCAGAAGAAATCATTCAGACGCAATTAGACTAAAAGAAGTAATAGGTTGGCAGAACCCATATTGACCCACCAAGAACTAATGAATTTGAAAGTAAATGTAAGTGTGCGTGTAATAAATTTATGGAGGAAGAAGAAGGCGTGACTGTGTGACTACTGCAAGAAGTCTAAGTGAATGTAGTTTGCAGTAGTTATGTAGGGATTTGGAGAACTGCACACGATCGAAACACTCTTCGGCCTGAACACCACAACTCCATTCGTGACTGGTCCGTCGGGGCCTGTATCAAGCACTCCTCAAGAGCGACAAGCGGACACCAGCTGTCGGCAGCAAGTACGAGGTTAGTCTGTCTGGAGAAGGGCCCAGCTTGGTGGGTAAGAAACATGAATACGGACGCCGCGCGAAGGGGACAACTTTCCGAGAAGCGTTCTGTGTTCGCCCGTCCAGCACATGCACCCATCAGAGTAGAGGCGACTGTTTTTTGTGGCTGCGGCAGAGCATTACCATTTAAATGTACCGTTTAAACTTTAAAAGGCTGCGCCAGCGCGTCTCCACGGCCAACGGTACAACTCTCGTGCGTTCTCCCTCCTAACTGATTCATGAAGAACGGCCGCCTCTGCCACAAGGCGACATTTTTGTAACCCTGACGGACCCTGTGCGCCGTAATTTTTAATTTTCCTGACGGTTCTTTGAACGCGTCTTATTCATAGGTATTCTGTTGCGTCTTTATCCCACTCTTTCTTTCATACAGCGGTTTCTCTATTTCTTTCAGTACAAAACGAACTTTCCTCCGTTGACCCTTCCGACAGGCAGAATGCGCCGTTGTACGTTTAAGCGTTACTCCAGTTCAGGTTCGTTTCTCACATTCTCTTTATTTCCTTTCTCCTCTCCTCTCTTTTTGCAACAATGACTCCTTGCCACCGGAGGTCCGAGTCCTCTCTCGGGCATGGGTGTGTGTTGTTCTTAACATAGGTTAGTTTAAGTAATGTGTAAGTCTAGGGACCGATGATCTAAGCAGTTCGGTCCCTTAGGAATTCATACACATTTGAACATTTACAGCAATGACTGTTGATACTTCACTCTATAACTAGATGGTATCAAAAATGGTTCAAATGGCTCTGAGCACTATGGGTCTTAACTTCTGAGGTCATCAGTCCCCTAGAACTTAGAACTACTTAAACCTAACTAACCTAAGGACATCACACACATCCATGCCCGAGGCAGGATTCGAACCTGCAACCGTAGCGGTCGCGCGGTTCCAGACTGTAGCGCGTAGAAACGCTCGGCCACTCCGGCCGGCTAGATGATATCGCTTAAGAGGCTTACCACTCTGCAAAACTTTATTCATGATGCTTAGGTTGTTAGGTTACTTATACAGGGTGGTCACAAACAGTCTGAAAAGCTTGTAAGGATGTTCTGTCAGAACTGCTGAGGTATTTGGGAGAGCCAGCCACGACAAAACAACTCGTATTTCACCTAGTGTGCAAGATGTATGAGACAGGCGAAATACTCTCAGACTTCAAGGCGAGTGTAACAGTTCCAATTCCAAAGAAGGCAGCTGTTAACAGGTGTGAATATTGCCGGACCGCCAGTTTAATAAGTCATGATTGCAAAACACTGACACGAATCGTTTACAAAAGAATGGAAAAACTGGTAGAAGCCAATCTCAGGGAAGATCAGTTTGGATTCCGGAGAAATGTAGGAACAAACGAGACAACACTGACGCTGCGACTTCCCATAGAAGATGGATTAAGGAAACGCAAATCTACGTTTGTAGCATTTTAGACGTAGAGAAATCTTTTCGTTGTGGTGACTGGGATACACTCTCGGAAATTCCGAAGGTAGCAGGGATAAAATAAAAGAAGAAAAATGTAATGTAAAACTTCTGCGGAAACCGGGCGACAGTTATAAGAATCAAACATGCAAGGGGAGCAGTGGTTGATAAGGGAGTCGGACAGGATTGTCGTCTATCCCCGCTGTTTTTCAGTCTTTACACTGAGCAAATTGTAAAAGAAATCAAAGAAGGATTTGGAGAAGAAATTAAAATTCAGGGGGAAGAAATAAAAACTCTGAGGATTGTAGATTACGTTGTAATTCTGTCGGAGTCAGTAAAGGATTTGAAAGAGCAGTTAAACGGCATCGACAATGTCTTGAAAGCAGGATAAAAGATGAATAACAACAAAAGCAAAACAAGAGTAATGGAATGTAGTTGAATTAAAGCAGGTGATCTTGAGGGAAATACATTAGGAAATGAGACACTAAAACTACAGTGCTGTCCTAAATTAAAGCAATAAACGGAATTTTGCAAGGTTCGTTTATTTTGTCACAAAACATTATAAACAAGAGTTAGTAAAGTAGGAACAATGTAAAGAAAAAAGAACGTAAACAATTGTAACATGCATAACGCAACCAAAAATGTTCTTCGTTCTTCTCAATTTTACGAATTTGAAAACACATTGGCTGGTCCCGGCGGTGGTTCGACTCCTCCCTCGGGCATGGGTGTGTGTGTTTGTCCTTGGGATAATTTAGGTTAAGTAGTGTGTTAGCTTAGGGACATAACCTTAGCAGTTAAGTCCCGTAGCCGACAACTGGTAATGTGTTCACTATGGAGTGTGTCCACTCTTGGCAGTAATACAGGCCTGACAACGACGGGGCATGCTATGAATGATGTCATCAGTCTCATGCTGAGGCAATAACGCCCGTGCCTCCTGCAGAGCTGTTCGCAAGTCTTGGAGAGTGGTCGGTGGATGCTGACGCGATGCAGCCCGTCTCCCTACTGCATCCCAGACGTGGTCTAGGGGGTTCAAATCGGGAGAGCGAGCAGGCCACGCCATGCGTGCAGTAACTTCCGTTCCCAAGAAAACATCAACCACATGAGCTCTATGAGGTCGAGCATTATCGTCCATCACTACGAAGTCTTCTCCCACGGATACTCAGGACAACCGCACATGAGGTCCCAAGATCTCGTCACGATACCTAACAGCAGTTAAACCTTGCAGATACATCCGTACAAAATCATGAAGAGATATTCGAGTGGTCAACATACCCCTGCCAACATCATTAGGTATCCTCCTCGATATCTGTCTCTTTCCAAAAGGTATAGGTCCCGAAACCGTGTTCCAGTTTCCCTGCAGGTGCGTATCTGCCGTGAATCAGTCTCCAGACCAGACCGGAACTCATCTGTGAAAAGAACATCGGCCCACTGTTCGACTTTCCAGGTGGCATGATGACGACTCCACTCTAGACGTTCCCTTCTGTGAAGACGTGCCAGAGGTACTGTAAGTAGCCTGTTTATATGTTTGTATGTTGGCAGCGCGTTAGACTACATTAATATCACTGACATAGCTGTGTGTAAGAGACTGTGTGGCTGGTCGGACTCGCAGTTGGGAGTGGATAGTCTGCAGTCATATTAATGCAGTCTGAACTGCTGCCAACATACAAACATATAAACAAGCTGAAACTTCCTGGCAGATTAAAACTGTGTGCCGGACCGAGACTCGAACTCGGGACCTTTGCCTTTCGCGGGCAAGTGCTCTACCAACTGAACTACCCAAGCACGACTCACGCCCCGCCCTCACAGCTTTACTTCTGCCAGTACCTCGTCTCCTACCTTAGAACTTAACAGAAACTCTCCTGCGAACCTTGCAGAACTAGCACTCCTGAAAGAAAGGTTATTGCGGAGACATGGCTTAGCCACAGCCTGGGGGATGTTTCCAGAATGAGATTTTCACTCTGCAGCGGAGTGTGCGCTGATATGAAACTTCCTGACAGATTAAAACCGTGTGCCGGACCGAGACTCGAACTCGGGACCTTTGCCTTTCACAGTTTTAATCTGCAAGGAAGTTTCAAATCAGCGCACACTCCGCTGCAGAGTGAAAATCTCATTCTGGAAACATCCCCCAGGCTGTGGCTAAGCCATGTCTTCGCAATATCCATTCTTTCAGGAGTGCTAGCTCTGCAAGGAGAGCTTCTGTAAAGTTTGGAAGGTAGGAGACGAGATACTGGAAGAAGAAGAGCTGTGAGGGCGGGGCGTGAGTCGTGCTTGGGTAGCTCAGTTGGTAGAGCACTTGCCCGCGAAAAGCAAAGGTCCCGAGTTCGAGTCTCGGTCCGGCACACAGTTTTAACCTGCCAGGAAGTTTCATATCAGCACACACTCCGCTGCTGAGTGAAAATCTCATTCTGGATATAAACAGGCTGCTTACAGTACACATTTAGAAGATTCCGGCAATAAAGTACACACTACCGAAGCCTTCTGTACAGCGTTAGCCTCGTTGCAACACGTCCAATGGATACTGCGATGTCAGATTCAGTTGCCGTGCAGTACTAAGGTGGCACCTCGAGCCCTTAAGGTCAAATAACGATCCTCTCTTTATGATGCAACACATGGTCGCCCCTGCCTTGATCTTCGGGATACAATTTCGGTCTGTATAAACTGTCACCCCATCCGAGAAGCAACAGGGCGAGTCACATTAAGCCATCGGGCCACATCGGTTTGCGACTGGCTGCTTCCATTCTTCCCATGGTCCTCCGTCGCAGAGAGTCTGGTAAGCGTCTTCACTATGCCGTACTGCACCGTCTGTCAGTGTGTACACAGCTACTGTGGATCTGGCACTACCCGGCAAACACTAACGCGTTTGTAGGTGCTCTGACGTTATTGTTGGCGCGGTTGTCCGTTGACCGGAATTCCATCGTGCGTGTAGAATACGGACTTCTGTTGACAGTTTGTGTGATAATATCGTGAATTAGATATAGGATGGGAAAATAGCGGTTTGTTGTTTTAATTTCGGACACCAGTGTAATAGATGAGTTTTGCTACTTGGGCAGTAAAATAACTGATGGTGGTCGAAGTAGAGATGACATATATGATAAACTGGCATTGGCAAGAAAAGCCTTTCTGAAAAGAGAAATTTATTAACATCGAATGTAGATTAAATGTTAGGAAGCCTTTCTGAAGTTATTTGTTTGAAGTGTAGCTTTGTATGGAAGCGAAACGCGGGAGATGAACAGTTAATTCAAGAAAATAATAGCTTTTGAAATGCGGTCCTACGGAAGAATGGTGAAGATTAGATGGATAGATCATGTAACTAATGAAGAGGTGCTGAATTGGCGAGAAAAAAAAAGTGGCACAGCTAGACTAAAGGAAGGGATCGGTTGATAGAGCACATTCTAAGAGTTCAAGGGATTATGAAGTTAGTATTAGAGGGAAGTGGGGGGAGGGGGGGGGGGGCGGGGAACTGCAGAGGGAGACCAAGAGGTGAACACAGCAAACAGGCTCAAATGGATGTGGGTGGAAGGAGTTATTCTGAGACGAAGAGGCTTGCACAGAATAGATCAGCGTGGACAGCTGTATCGAACTAGTCTTCGGGATGAAGACCGCTCAATGGTCTTGAGTCTCTATTTCCTGACATACCAATAGTTCAGTTTTCACAAGCTTTCTTTGGTCCGACAAATCTAACTTTCTCTCGGAATGTTTATATTTTCTTTCTTACGAGTCAGCTGTGTGATTTGTGTAACAGTCGCCGGCCGGTGTGGCCGAGTGGCTCTAGGCGCTTCAGTCTGGAACCGCGCTGCTATTACGGTCGCAGGTTCGAATCCTGCCTCGGGCATGCATGTGTGTGATGTCCTTAGATTAGTTAGGTTTAGGTAGTTCTAAGTCTAGGTGACTGATGACCTCAGATGTTAAGTCCCATAGTGCTTAGAGCCATTTGAACCATTTTAGCTTAACAGTCATGAAATCTTGAATGAGACTCTGTGCCGGAGCAGACTCGAATATTACACTTTACATCCTGTGATCTTCTAGGTTTTTAGAGATGTTGGAAGAATAGCATGCTGTGATTAGGAACCGGTGAGAGGACATTTTTGGCCATCAACCTCTGCTCATGTACTGAAGATTTGTAGATTCTGTATAGGTACGTACTGCAGTTGTTATGCGTAGAAATAAATGACTAAACGCCTAATGGCCGAGGGAAGATAAGTGCTTTTGTGTGTTTGCTTTATTGAGCACTGAGTGTTTTCCTAGAGGCAGGCCTCGTGTATGTGCCCATTTCCGTGTTACCAGATAAGAAACGCCACTTGTTTGTTGCGTGACCATAATAAAATAGTGAAACTTATAAGATTACATTTTGTGCTTGTTCAGAAGTGGGAAACTGACTTACTCATTCATCATAAAGCCGTTTCCGTGACAGAACGTAAGGAATCGTGATAATATCTTATATTACGGTAATCCATCACTTGGTGGTAGAAGTAAAATTACAAATTTGTTACGCTGTTCTGCTAAAAGAAGCAGTTTGGATGTAAGTGATACTTCTTGATTAATAAAACCGTAAGAAACTCGTGTCTGTTTTCAAACACGTTGATCTTCGAAAAATACTAGACGGATTTCTCCGGAGTTTTCACTAGTAACTCCAGCAGGCTTTGGACAACGGATAAACTTTATTTAATCAAAATCCGATCACGAAAAGAAAGATATCGTAACTTAAAATTTTACTGCAATTTTCTTTGCTGTCTGTCTGCCTGTTTGAACACGCTGATCTACAGAACTACTAGACGAATTTTCGTGAGTTCTTCGCAGGTAACTTGAGTATATCTTTGGACACCGTACAGGCCATATTTCGTTAAAATCACATCACGAAAAACAGATATCCACACGTATTATAAAAATGTATGTATGTTCTACATATTCTGCGAAACCACTGGACCGATTACAGCCAAACGTGGTACAGGTATCACTTATCGACAGGAGTCTCCTGGGCCACATTTGTATCTGACACCCGAATATGATTTTATAAACGATGTATGATTCTGATAGGCTTTGTATTGCCGACTGTGTAAGACCGCAGACCCAGAGATAATGCTAGTGTTGGAGTAAGAGAGCACTTCTCGCTGTGTTGTAGGTGGCTAAAAAAATGGTTCAAATGGCTCTGAGCACTATGGGACTTAACTTCTCAGGTCATCAGTCCCCTAGAACTTAGAACTACTTAAACCTAACTAACCTAAGGACATCACATACGTCCGTGCCCGAGGCAGAATTCGAACCTGCGACCGTAGTGGTCGCGCGGTTCCAGACTCTAGCGCCTAGAACCGCCCGGCCACTCCGGCCGGCTGTAGGTAGCTGTTGGTGAGCGAAAGACGATGGAGTAGGTAGCTTTTGTGGTGTGCTGTGTGAAGTCAGCAAGTGTTAGATTAACGTAGATATTGTTGAACCTGGAAGCAGAAGTCTTCATGCAAGCAAGGTAAAGATGTTCAATAATTATGATTTCTGTTTTTGCCAGCGCGTTAGTGTAGATGAGTTGGCTGATAATTTGTAATTGTTGAGTAACCCCAGAATGTACGTAACCCGTTTTGATAAAAGGGCTAGTTAGAAATTTCACTTTGTAATGTTTCTAAGATTTGTTAACAGAGCTATATGTAACTTGATGATTTGCAGTTATGTTGGATTAATGAATTTAGATAATACATGCTGTTTAAATCTCATTGCTTGTGAATCAGTTGTGAGTAATGTAACTTCAATTGTCAGATTTTTTTTTAAAAGACAAACTTAACTTGCAATATGATTTCGCTACAAAAAAAAATTGAGTGTTAGTAATTCACCATAATCAGTACCGCCTCCAAGTCCAGGTCATATATTTCTTAAAGAAGTTGGATTTCCATAAATGTTCTCGTTTATCAGCCAAAAGAATTTCACGCGCCTTTCAAAGTACATATTATGGCCAGCATTGCTCACTGCTGACCCTGTAGCTAGCATATTTATATTTTTGTGAGAGACCAGCTTATATCGCGTTCCACCGCTGCTGCTCTAGAGGTAAGACAGTTTAATTCATTTGTTACGTGCACAGGGACCAAAGTTATCAGTTTTGAGTAGGGGCTGAATGTATTTTTCAGTGACTGTACTTCTTAATTGGTATTGGGAGTTGCATTTCCCAACCAATTCGTGTAAAGTTTTGCTAACAATAACATAGAGTAAGTAACGGTTCAGACATTCAACGTGATCTTAAACTTTTCATTTTAAAAGAACTTTACATTATTGTCTGGGAAGAATCGATGTGGGGGTAAGAACCACATACCTATCAAACAGGTGGTATTGAAAACCGAATAAAGGTCACAATGGGAGAATACCCGGATTTAATTCATCCAGCATTTGAGAAGGAGAGCACTTAGGAACTTGCAGCAAAATTTACACATAATTTCAAATATTTACGAAACTTTTTCTCACTGGCACTCCCTGTTCGCTACAAAATGACGAAAGGAAGAAAGTTTGTTACGTACTTCATTTTCGCTGCTCAGTTCGGCATGAGGCATGACGTCATGGCATTTAAATTAATTACATCTTTAGTACTATCTATATTCGCAAGACAATTAGCAGGCAGTATCGATATATACCACTGAATGTGCGTACAAAATTACATCAAATGGCTCTGAGCACTATGGGACTTAACATCTATGGTCATCAGTCCCCTAAAACTTAGAACTACTTAAACCTAACTAACCTAAGGACAGCACGCAACACCCAGTCATCACGAGGCAGAGAAAATCCCTGGCCCCGCCGGGAATCGAACCCTGGAACCCGGGCGTGGGAAGCGAGAACGCTACCGCACGACCACGAGCTGCGGACAAAATTACATCATTTTACGACACAGAGAGAGGGAGAAGAAAAGATGGACAGATAACGGGAAGAGGAGGAAACTTCCTGGCAGATTAAAACTGTGTGCCCGACCGAGACTCGAACTCGGGACCTTTGCCTTTCGCGGGCAAGTGCTCTACCATCTGAGCTACCGAAGCTGGCAGAAGCAAAGCTGTAAGGCCGGGCGTGAGTCGTGCTTCGGTAGCTCAGATGGTAGAGCACTTGCCCGCGAAAGGCAAAGGTCCCGAGTTCGAGTCTCGGTCGGGCATACAATTTTAATCTGCCAGGAAGTTTCATATCAGCGCACACTCCGCTGCAGAGTGAAAATCTCATTCTGGGAAGAGGAGGTGATGGACAGGAAGAGGGAGAAAGAGGAGATGGGCATAGAAAGGAAAGAGGAGATGGATAGAAGGAGGGTGTGGAGGAGATAGACAGAGAGAGGGTCGGGATGAGATGGGCGGAGAATGAAGGTGGAAGAGATGAGCAGAGGGAAGGGGGAAGAGGAGATGGACAGAGAGGGACAGAGGAGATAGGCAGACAGAGGGGTAAGGAGGAGATGGACTACTAGAATTGAAATAAATAAATACCTGGGCAAGGTCGGATAATCAGCTACTATTATCATAATGATTAAAAAGTAATACGATTTCGTGATGAAATGTAAGAGTGTATGGAAACAAACGTCCCACTTACAACATCTACATCGATACTCTGGAAACGACTGTGAACTGCTTGGCAGGGCGTACTTCCAATTGTTTCTGATATTGGACTCATTTCAGTCCTATTCAAGTATGGAGTGCGGGAAGAGCGACTGCTTAAAGGCGTCTATTCGCTCTGTAATTAATCTAATCTTCGTCTTTGTGATTCCTATTGGAGTGATATATTGGGGGTATGTATGGTATGTATCCAAAAATGTAAACATGTATTTAAAAAGATCATTACAGCCATAGATACTAACTTACACATCTAAAATTTTGCGTATGCAAAGAAAAAGAACTGTATATTAATGAATTAATCTTTTGCCACAAATATTATTTTTATATTTTTTGTCTTTTTATATAAAACGATAACTCAAAATCTAATCATGCCATGAATTTGAATACTTTATTGCGGGGACTAAGATTATGAGACCACTGAAGTACAATCACTAATTTATCGCAAACATTTTATTATTTAAAGAATTTTGAGTTTTGCACATTCAAATAAATTTTTTTTCTACATATAATCCTATAAATCAGTAAGTAATCGAAGAATATTGTATTTTTTCATTCGAATGAGGCAGCAGCATGTTTCAAACAGCTCCTGAAAATGTCGTAGCATTAGCGCGCATACTTTAAAGAAAAGGCTTCTTATAATGCAAAAAATTCAAAATCAGTGTCCCAAATATTTTCTTTTCATACTGCTACAGGTAAAAAGCATAATTCAATTTTAAAATCCTACGTACTGATATTCATCCTCCTCCCAGGTTTCTCTTCCCTCCTCTATCAATCTGTGTGGCCTGTATTTGCAGGTAAGACACAACTCTGTCAATTTCCCTGACGCTGCTCTCATCGCCGGCTGCAGTGACCGAGCGGTTCTAGGCGCTTCAGTCTGGAACCGCGCGACCCCTACGGTTCGAATCCTGCCTCGGGCATGGATTTGTGTGATGTATTTAGGTTAGTTTGGTTTAAGTAGTTCTACGTTCTAGGTCACTAATGACCTCAGATGTTAAGTCCCATAGTGCTCAGAGACATTTGAACCTGCTCTCATCGATCGTGTAAAATGCCTTTGTCGTAAACACACCCGGGTCCATGCCAGCTCTCTTCATCACTTCAATGCTGCCGTTATTTCCCTTATTAAAACATATCACTGCATCATAAACACGTTTTTTAGTACATCAACTCTTTATAATGCCTTTTTTAAGTTTCTAACCCAAAATAAATTACAGAGGATTTCATTTGCATTGTGTGTTTTCCCACGAAGATCCTTCCTTAGTATATCGAGGTTTGTAAGAAACCTGAACGTGGGCTTAAATGCATTCATAACAGGTTCTGGAAATGAGTGTTTATGTGAATAGCTCTAATTTCTTCTCTTGTAATTACACCACTCGTCCATCGGGCGTAGATAATACAGTTGTGTTTGGTCAGTGGATAGTTTGTGAAAAAATACTACCCGCACAGCACACTTGAAGCCTCTAAACCATTAAGTTTTTCCAAGTAGGTCTCCCATAAAATACCTGAAGAGAGTCCGTTTCTTTCAGAGTAAGCCTGCCTTTCCATGCTAGCGGTTTTCCATCCTCAGACACTTCACCGTTCTTCTCTCTCAGCAAGCGACGAAACCGACCACGAAGCCTCTTTTGGATGTGGCCAACACATTCCAACTTTTCTGTGGGATTATTGTACGTTTTTTAAAATCTGTTACAGCTCTGAAAGAAGAAGAGTCCCCATAACCAAGGTGTGGCTGCCAGGGTTTAATATTTTCAAGACATTGTTGATGCTGCTAACATGATAAAATTCGCACACAACATAGATTACGCTCAGTAGATTAATAAAATAGTTTTGAAAAATCGATTTTTTGACTCAGATCTGTTACGTCCCCTCGTATAGTTGGTTCCTGAAACTTAATACATAGACTTTCATGGAATAGTTTGCGTTTGTCTTCCAGCATTTTGCAGTTCACTTATTTCAGCACCCTCATGACGCTGTTCCATTGGTGAAACAAACCTCCGCCTCTTTGTGCGTTCAGTATCTCCTGTTAGTTCTATATGGTATGGATCCCACGCTCTAGGGTGGGTCGCACGAGTGTTTTGTAAGCAATCTCCTTTGTGGCAATTCCCTAGTGTTGTACCAATGAACCGAAGTCTACCACTTGCTTCACCCACGACTGAAACTATGTAATCATTATATTTCATATCTCTGAAATTGTTCCTGCCAGATATTTGTATTAGTTGACCGATTCCACTGATTCGTTGATACTGTAGTCATAGGACACTACGATTTTTCGATTTCTTAAGTACAAAAAATTACGTTTCTGAACATCTAAACCACGTTGTCATTTTTTGCACGACTTTGAAATCTTATCAGGATCTGATAATTGTGTTTCATAGAGCTATGAAAACGTGCAAAAAAACCTTTGATTCAGGATGAGAATTATTACGGAGCGAAAAAAAGGAGACATTGCTGCGGTTGGAAATGTTTCTATTCTGTTGTTTATACAGGCTTATTGCAGTGAAAAACAAGTAAGAGGAAGGACTATATCTGGACTTCTATTCGGGAGGACGACGGTTCAAACCTCCGTTCGGCCATCCTAATTTAGGTTTTCCATGATTTCCCTAAATCGCTTCAGGCAAATGCCATGAGAGTTCCTTTGAAAGGACACCGCGGATTTCCTTCCCCATCCGTCCCTAATCCGATGGGACGGATGACCTTGCTGTTTGGTCCTCTCCCTCAAATAAGCCAACCAATCAACCAACCAACAACTAGAATACATACAGAAAAATTCCTTGTTAATTTTCTGCGGCCCTTGGTATCTCTAATCCTCTCCACGATCTGAACCCTCTCTTCATTCTTTCCGACCCTACTTGCCTCTTCAGTGTGTGTGTGTGTGTGTGTGTGTGTGTGTGTGTGTGTGTGTGTGAAAAAAGTGGAGGACAGGAGAGACGTCGGGTGGGTGGGACAATGTGAAGGGACTTAAACACGTGAGATGATAAGCAAATATGGTGGCCGAAGACCGGCGTTCCATAAACGTATGGGGAGCCGCCTAACCAAACAGAGGGTCGCCGAAGCCCGCAGAAGCGAGGGCGTGTGTCGCCCAAGTGTAAATACAGTCACTCAGGGGGAGGACCCCACGTAACTTGGTAGTCACTGCGCCGTCTGAGCCGGATAAAAGGACTGCCGAAATTTTTAATGAGTTTCTTTTGAAGTATAAATAACGTAAGAAACCGAAAAAGTAAAAGTCATAGAGGCCAATTATTCTGATACACAATATTGCATCTTCGCTCATTAGAGTTCCGCCGTAAGATTCTCGTTATAATGAGCTTAGCTGCAGTATTTCCGAAAGGACAAAGGATAGGGTGTCGTAATTATAAGACGGCCAGGGGCGCCGCAGTTTGTAGAGGAGCGTGTCCTGGGTCTTTCCTTTAATCTTTCTGGAGGAATCTGGCGTAGGAGCTCCTAACGAGCACTTACCTCTACGGAGAAATTTATGTAGTTTGCAGAAAAGAAACACGAGGAATAGTGGACATACTCGTATATTTAAGGTTGAATAAAAAAAATGGCTCTGAGCACTATGGGACTTAACACCTATGGTCATCAGTCCCCTAGAACTTAGAACTACTTAAACCTAACTAACCTAAAGACATCACAAGGTTGAATAACAAGTACACTTTTTTGTTGTACAGATTTTTGTTGATTTCAAAACAGTTTTCGGCATATTGGGCCCTCTTCAGGAAACAACTAACTAGTATCCGAAAGGGGTACTAGTTCTTAGGTAACCAAACATTATAAGCAAAGTTACAATCCACTTGCATAGCGTGTTGTGCATTAGACTTGTTTCTTAGCGTTGAAATTACACTTTACATAATGGAAAATGCTCAGTTTAACAATTTCTCAGTCAATGTCATCAATGTCACTTCCTCAAAAAACTAACCATTTAACCTGTAATATTGTGTAGTTTAATTATTGTGTTCATAATTTTCCAAGTTTGATACACAGATTTCTATGCAAGTGGATTGTCCCTTTGCTTATAATGTTTGGGTATTTAAGAGCTACTGTCCCTCCCAGAAGCAAGTCAGACTCACAATTTACGCGCAATCCACGCGCATACGCCATCACGGAAGTCATCTCTGGGATTGAGACGATGTGAAAAGCTGAGAGAATTCATGTCGCCCACAACTCACTCGTTTACTTCACCGAAAACATTTTTACGCGGTAACGAATTAAAAAATATGCCAGAAAGGGAGTTTGCAACATGCTTAACGCGGAAAAGACCATAACTGCCTCGGCGTGTATAGAGAGCCAGAAATCTGCAACAATACGACTGTGTAAACAACGTTCCAAGACTTCTAGCCCTCCGCGTACGTGTAGAGACTAATGGCTCTCGATATACGAAAGCAGCCTACGTAGAGCTCTCCGTGCGATAAACGTGGGGTGGCCGGATGAATACCAGCCAGTTTTAACGTTTGTCTTTGAATCTTATTTATAGTGACTGAGAAGGCCCTTACAAAGGAAACTTTGTAAACACATGATTCAAGCTCTCATAATCCAATGGAAAGCACTCAGAACGACGGGATGAATGATTTTCTCCTCTTTGTTTTCGACACCTGTCGGAATCACAGTTCTTTTTATGTAAGCGATTGAGGGTACAATGATGTTTTGTTTTGTACGTAATTTGTGAGATAAAGGCATAATTGATAACATACCTAGACCTCAATTATTGCTCTGTGGAGTATGGTAGACACCCCGTAATCCTTCCAACGATATATGGGTGAGTCACTAACTATTGCCACCTGCAACAACTCCGAAAGTATTATAGTAGCTGAAAAGTTTTTGGGACAAATGTTACATGGGACAACGAGGCCCATAATATGACGTTGGTTTTTTGTTGCTAGGTGAGGTCGCTTCAGAGATATGAAGGTCAACTTTTTTTTAATGGGATGCTATATTTTGGTACTTATTTTCTGATAGCGGCTATCGAGACGAATCCAATTATATGGAACATAAGCTCTTTGAAGGTCAACGAAGGTCAAAAAGGTGATATGAACGTCCATTTATAGAAGGCATTCGAAGTGATGACCACTGGTATCAATGCGGTGCTGCAATCCTCTTATCATGAACTGAGTGGCATTCTTTATCACTTCGGTACTTATCCGGAAATTCCCACTGCAAACTTCTAGGACATGTAGGGGGGAGTGAGTACATAACATTTTGAATAGGAACTCATGTCCGGAAACGAACAGTTTCCGTTCCACGACGGTTTCAGTTCAGATGTGAAACGCGTACACGTCTGCTGAGGGAAAGAGACAAGTCTCAGAGTTGCTTGTCCTGGTATGAAGTAGGATAGACTTGATGACGTGTATAATATTTGTAACAAAGTCGATGTTTTAATCATCAGTACTGTTCTGTACGTACAGTGCGTAATGTATTAAGTATTAATACAAACAAATGTGCTTGAGTGATAAATGGATGTTTCGTTATGTTTCCTTTCAAATTGTTACCTAATAACTGCATTGCGTCACGCCTAATTCAATTTCTCAAGCGGAAGTGGATGAGTTAAACATCTGAATTGAAACCGTCGTTCAACGGAAAAGATACATTTCCGGATATGATATCCTGTTCAAAATATTATTTACTCACTCCCCTCTACAAGTCCTAGAACCTTTCAGGGGGAATTTCCGAACACCATATAAATGTTCCCATAAACTAGTTTTGGAAATTTTTCAGACTCTTCAGATGGGGCGCATGGAAGTTAAATCTTTATTCCTGCTGGATGTCTCTGGAGACTGGCTACGTGGAATATGGGCTGAATTTTAGTTATTGTTCACCTAGCTGGTTACATTTTAATTACTCACTGTCCGCAGGTTAATCACTTTCATTATTAACGAAGAAACAACACCATATATTCTCCAGCATCCACCAGCTGCAGAACCCAGCTGGATTCGCGGCTGTTAGGCTGCTGCTTCAGGTGCGCCCTACTCACGACCAATTGTAGTTAGTTTCGACTCACCTCCGCCAGGCAACTGCTTGTACGAAACCAGCTCCGGTTGCTATCAGCTGGTACCCATTAATAAAATTCCTAAGATTTTATTAAGCGGTGTAATCAGCTTTGCAGGTCACGCCACACACAGCGAAACACCTAGCCTTTGCTCCTCCGCGACGACTCTCGCCGGATGCCAGGCTCCCCGGCCACATGCCGCCGGTCCTCGGTGGACGGCGCGCTTTGAGGGCAGCTGGTCGCGACTTTGGCTAACGAGCGCGGCTAACGACTGCCGCACAAATAGTCCTCGCCGCTGCTGAGGGGACGCTGCCGGCACTGACGTCACGGGAGCGCCTTTTCGCTTGCCGTCCCTTCTGAAGCAGCAGACTCGCCGCCGTGGTCGTCTGATTTTGCCTGTTGAAATGTTGCAACAATAGCTCACGCAGCCCTCAGACATCTCGTCTGATCTTTGCTAGATCCATGTTTCGCAAATCATACCTTGTGGTTATAATTAAACTGAGGCTGTGCGAGTGTTGTTGTGCGGTCTGTATACATCGCAGGACGCCGAAACATCGTAGGTATGTTCGTTAATCGGTGCGCTCACGGATTACGCTGAAAAACAATAGTTCCACTTTCTGGCACCAGGTGAAAATATGGCGCTGTATGCAGTCAGAATTTGATGCGTGTTTAGGAAAATGGGAGAAAGGATCAGACACATGATAACGGTGACTCAGGCACGTTTATGAATCTATGGTCACAAGTTACAACATGTGATCAGTATAGTATCCTGACTCAGCAACATGCTGCATCTGTAACACGGCATGGTCTACAGTTACTCACAGCATATACAGTGTGATCAGAGCGACATGTCATATGCCAATCTTCAGGCCAGGAATAGTTCGGATACATCCCTGATAGAAACGATCCTCCAGACATCTTCACAACCAGGAGTCACGTGGATTTAGGTCGGGGAAACAGGAAGGGCACACATGTTGAAATTGCCTAGAGAAGAAGCGGTCTTTACCGAAGGTTTCTCTCAGCAAATATTTCACGTGGCAAGTGACATGTGGTGTCGCCCCATCTTGCATGAAAATATTGTTGTCGTCACAGTTGCGTTCTAGGCGCTTCAGTCCGGAACCGCGGGACTGCTACGGTCGCAGGTTCGAATCCTGCCTCGGGCATGGATGTGTGTGATGTCCTTAGGTTAGTTAGGTTTAAGTAGTTCTAAGTTCTAGGGGACTGATGACCTCACATGTTAAGTCCCATAGTGCTCAGAGCCATTTGAACAGTTGCGTTCTTGCACAGCTGGAATCACGTGAGGTACAAAGAGGTCAGTATAATGTGCAGATAAGGAGTCATTTCTTCGGAGAAAACTGGTCGAGAATGAAGTAGGTAGTGAAGGCACACCACACTGTCTGATACGCGTTCACGGCACCGTGCACAGTAAAATGTGCCTCGTCCGTCCAAAAATATTCCCCGGCCACATGTCATCCATTTTCATGTGTGGCAAAAAACGAAGGGCAAACGCACGGCATTGTAACCTATGCTGGGACTTCATTTGGTGTACATTTTGAATCTTGTAGGGATAGTAGTATAAAATGCGTCGAAAAATCTTTTGAACTGCTGACCAGGTGAGAGGGTGTTGCTGGGAGGCAGCTCGACCACTGGCTACAAAATTTGAGAGATGGTGTGCACGGTCGGCTGTAACTACAGCAACTTTACCATCTGCAATTGGAACGGGCCACGTCCCCGTCCCAGCTGTACTACATAATTCACCTGTTTCTCCAAATTTCTTGATCATATTCTTTACCCTATCTGATATGGGTCCTCTTTGCAGCTGCTTTGTCGGCGCTATTCGCGCAATGCAGTGCTGCTATTACTGCCATTCTGGTAAAATAGTTTTACCAGCAGTACATGGTCTTTCCTCTGAATAGACATTATGTTTCGTGCTGAAAACTTCAACCTTCTTAACCCTTTACACACCAACAGTCACAAAAAAAAAGGACAGCACACGTCGCCAAGTGACAGGGAGCACTTCACATTCTGACTCCTTACAACGCCATATTATCACCTGGTGGCAGAAAGTGGAACAACAACTTTTGTAAGGAAACTCAGCGAGCGCACCGATTAATAAACATACCTACGCTGTTTCAGTGTCCTCTGATCTATGCAGCCCACTTTTCGGCACTCCGAACATGGCCACCCAGTATGCACACTAGTGATCGAGAACATTATGGCTACTTGCTTAATAGCGTGTTGGTCCACCTCTGAAACGGAGTACAGCAGTTATTCGGCGTATTATGCAATCAAGTAGTTCTTGGAGATATGACGCGCCAGATGTCTACCCACAGGCCACAAAATTCTCGTAAATTACGTGGTGTTGGTTTGAGGGTGCCTGACAATGTCCTAAATGAGTTTCATAGGTTTAATATCTGACGAATTTTGTGGCCGTAATTTGAACGTGAGCTCACCATTATGCTCCTCAAACTACTGTTTTACAGTTCTGGCTTTGTACCATGGACAATTGTCCTGCTGCAGGACGCCCCCTCCGTCGGCGAAAACATCAAGCACGAAGGGATTCAGGTGGACAGTAATAATATTCACGCAGTTCACAGCAGAATTTAAGAAAGGAAAGAGGTGTAATTTCCTCCAGGTTTTTGGAGAATCGGAGGTTTCATTACAGGTGCTGAAAAGCGCTGAAACCCACTCTCTCTCTCTTGATCACCGAAATGTTTGATCTGCTTCTATCTGATGTCACATACCGCTGATGCCTTGGCCGCCTTACACATATGAATGGCTGTGTTCTGCTCTTGCATGCAAAAATACTGCAAAAGTTTATCAGTCTCCAGATCGTGTGCCCGTACAGTTTCGTAACCTGCAGTTCAATACAACTGTCATATTCCGTAAGCGACATTTGTACTACTGCATTTCATTCTGGCAATAGCTAGGCTGTCACGTAACCGGCAGTCTGTGGTTCGGCACGCGTTGGGCGCACGTCGACTCCCCTCTTGACGATTAGTGAACTTGCTGCGCGCCGAATCATTAGGGGCTTCAGAAAGCCTCTCCTGTCGTACCCCCACAGACGAAGCCTCAGAACTGAGAGTGGGGGGGAGAGGGGGGGGGGGGGAAGCAGGGAAGCGGGAGACGCCGTCGGCAAACACTGCACGCTGCTCTGCTTCACCCCCAACACGACGACTCGAATCCACCGCTGACCCTTGCTTCACTTGTACATCGCTTTCTGCAGGAGCCGGGCGAATGTGCTCGAAGAATCCTTCGCGCTAATAGGTGAACCCACAAACCTCATCTCCAGTATCTGCACTGCTGGTCATTAAAATTCCAACAGCATGATGCCTGCATGCATCAGACGTCAAATTGGCAGGATGTGTGCTACATGCTTGACTCTGCAAATGATTATCATTTGAGCGCAACCGCACAGTCTGGCAAGAGTAACGCCAGAGTTACGATATTGCAGTAGCTGTGTTATTCTGATTACGATGCAAATTTCCTTTGAACATGCATTCATTTCCAAAGGACCTTGCATGGTAGTCAGAATAACACAGGCACTGCAACATCGTATTTATCTGCCGACACCGGGCAAGAGACTTTCAAATACAATGTCTGTCCTGTACGGGAATAAACATAATAGATGTAAGAGTAAAGGTTGTAGATGCATGGTTGGCATATGAAAGTTTAGGTCTGGGCGTGAGTCGAGCACGGATAGCCAAATTATGAGGCGACCGCTCGCGATGAGAGAAAAATTCGGTTTCGACTCCCGACCCGGCTCAAATTTTCATTGTCGTCTTTCAATTCTACAGCTGATGGTTGTCCTTATTTGCAATTGCAAATTCATTTGATGTAAATCTATCTGCACTACTGGCCATCAAAATTGCTACACCATGAAGATGACGTGCTACAGATGCGAAATTTAACCGACAGGAAGAAGATGCTGTGATATGCAAATGATTAGCTTTTCAGAGCATTCACACAAGGTTGGCGCCGGTGGCGACACCTACAACGTGCTGTAATGAGGGAAGTTTCCAACCGATTTCTCATACACAAACAGCAGTTGACCGGTGTTGCCTGGTGAAACGTTGTTGTGATGCCTCGTGTAAGGAGGAAAAATGCGTACCATCACGTTTCCGACTTTGATAAAGGTCGGATTGTAGCCTATCGCGATTGCGTTTTATCGTATTGCGACATTGCTGCTCGCGTTGCTCGAGATCCAATGACTGTTAGCAGAATATGGAATCGGTGGGTTCAGGAGGGTAATAGGAACGCCATGCTGGATCCCAACGGCCTCGTATCGCTAGCAGTCGAGATACAGGCATCTTATCCGCATGGCTGTAACGGATCGTGCAGCTACGTCTCGATCCCTGAGTCAACAGATGGGGACGTTTGCATGACAACAACCATCTGCACGAACAGTTGGACGACGTTTGCAGCAGCATGGACTATCAGCTCGGAGACCATGGCTGCGGTTACCCTTGACGCTGCATCACAGTCAGAAGCGCCTCCGATGGTGTACTCAACGACGAACCTGGGTGCACGAATGGCAAAACGTCATCCTTTTCGGATGAATCCAGGTTCTGTTAACAGCATCATGAGGATCACATCCGTGTTTGGCGACATCGCGGTGAACGCACATTGAAGCGTGCATTCGTCATCGCCATACTCTCGTATCACCAGGCGTGATGGTACGGGGTGCCATTGGTTACACGCCTCGGTCACTTCTTGTTCGCATTGACGGCACTTTGAACAGTGGACGTTACATTTCAGATGTGTTACGACCCGTGGCTCTACCCTTTATTCGATCCCTGCGAAACCCTACATTTCAGGAGGATAATGCACGACCGCATTTTGCAGGTCCTGTACGGGCCTTTCTGGATACAGAAAATGTGCGATTGCTGTCCTGGTCAGCACATTCTCCAGATCTCTCACCAATTGAAAACGTCTGGTCAATGGTGGCCGAGCAACTGGCTCGTCACAATACGCCAGTCACTACTCTTCATGAGCTGTGGCATAGTGTTGAAGCTGCATGGGCAGCTGTACCTGTACACGCCATCGAAGCTCTGCTTGACTCAAAGCCCAGGCGTATCAAGGCCGTTATTACGGCCAGAGGTGGTTGTTCTGGGTACTGATTTCTGAGGATATATATACCCAAATTGCGTGAAAATGTAATCACATGTCAGTTCTAGTATAATATATTTGTCCAATGAATACCCGTATATCATCTGCATTTCTTGTTGGTGTAGCAATTTTAATGGCCAATAGTGTACAAGTGATCGACAAAAATATGGAAACACCAAAAATACAACATATTATGGTGGCTAATACGGTGTAGGAAACCCATGGACAACCAAAAGAGCTTCCATTCGTCTCGGAATGAATAAATATGGGTCGTGTATACTATGCTTGCTGCAAGGTAGTTGCAGGTTAAGGTAACGATGATGGAGGTGGACAGCGATCACGCACTTTTCTCTCCAACGTAGACTACAAAGGCTGAATAACATTGAGATTTGGAACTGTGATGGTCAGGGCAGGTGCAACAATTTAGCCTCGTACTAAAAAAAAACCAGGCGTGGACGATGCGAGATGTGTATACAGACGACCCGCTTCTTGGAACACAGCGTCACCACTGGGGAACAAGCACTGTACTATGGGATGAACATGATCAGCCAAAATGGTTGCATAATCCTTGGCAGTAATGCGATCTTGCAGAGTAACCATGGGATTCTTGGGATATCATTATATGGCTACCTAAATCATCATCGAACTCCCACCATGTATCACTCCTGGAACGTGAACTCGGCGCGAAGATGGAAGTAGAGTGAAACAAGACTCATTTGGCCAAATGAGTTTCTTCCACTACTCCATAGTCTAGATTTTATGGCTTCGGTACCATGTTTCCCTGTTACTGGGATTTGCATCACTTACCTCTGGTTTTGGATGTCCAGCTCGCCCTGCCATCCTCTGCCTATGGAGCTCCCTTCCTGTTGTTTTGCTGCCGGCAGTATTCGCCAGTTGTGACGTTTAGTTTTGCAGTGACTTTCAAAACTGTCCTCCTCTTATTGTTCATGATAGTCCTTTTCGATAGTCTTCTGTCGATTATGGAAGCGCTCACCATACAAGCACCAACAATGTGCCCACACTCGAAGTCATTGAGCTCCGGCGTAATGAACTCGCAACTACATAGACTACTGTTCTGATCACGACTGACACTTGCAACGTATTGAGTATAATGTGCAGGTAGTGTTCGTGGTTAAATACAACAACGCAATCTGTACGCTTGGCTAGACTTTGCATTTGCGTTCAAGCTTTCGTTTCTCGCGCTATTTCCATATTTTTGCCCAACTCGAGTACATTCTGTAGAGAAGTAGGGATTACACAGCGGTTTCCTCATCCTGAAATCACATTTTACTGCTTGTTGTTTGTGAGAAAATATTGTTATGCCTCGTGACAGAAGGGGAGTCGTCTACGTCGTCGGAATTCCACAGCAGCAGGTTGGTGGCCTATGGGGACTACCGTTTATCGTTATGCGATATTGCTGCTCGTGCGACTGCCAGTGAAACATGAAATCGATGGGCCAGGATGACACACACTGTGCCGTGCAAAATTGCTAATGTCTCGCTTGACTAGCGCCCGAGAGGAAGACATATACAATGTGACCAAAAAGACATTGAGTGTACACACTGCTGTACAATGTTTTCATAATCCTTCTGCATTTAGCGTTTTCTTAAGCGCGATAATCGGATCACATCCTAATCACGAGAAACATCTCTATACCTTAACTCTACCTCCTCCGTACCTCAATGTTGGCTCTAGATATGGTGACAGGTAATGTTCTTCAGGCTTTCGCCATACCCACGCCGTTGCATCGGATTGTCACAGGGTATAGCGTGGTTCATAGCTACAAATCACTCGTTTCCAGTCATCCACTGTCCACTGGCGTCGCTCTTTACATCAGATCGAGCGTTGCTTAGCATTTAATACAGAAATGTGTATCAGAAGCCGCTCCACCTGTGTACCCCATCCATTCTACCTGCTGACGTACAGTGGCTGGGTCAGCTGGACTGCTGGTAGTGCTTCCGAACTTACGAGTGATTCACTTAGCTCATGTCATACAACCAACCTCCGTTATGCTCGACGGTCCTCATCCGTCAGTATACGAGGCCGGTCTGCTGTTGGTATTGCTGTGGTTGCCCTTCCACTTCACAGTCACGTGACCAACAGTCAGCTTGGTCAGATGTAGAACGGTTGAAGTGTCCCTGATGGATTTGTTACTCAGGTGACAACCAATGGCTATCCCATATCCTGAACGACCAGGTCTGCTGTTACTGCTTAACTACTGACATCACGGTAGTCCCCGCCTGCCTTTATGCTGGCGGGTCCGGCTCTTGTGGTATCTAATGGTCAGTTCTGCGCTAGATAAGGCTTTCCGGATGTTTTTAATCAAACAGTGTACTGTTCTACCGTGATGCATCGCTCAGTGACATCACGTCAGCGACCATTGGTAGGCTCGTCTGACACTATTCACATAAGTAGATTGTTCGGCGACTCTTCTGAAAAGGATATTTCGTTATAGCTCCCGCTGCAGCTATTACAGCTTGCTGAAAAGCAATGCTTCAGATTTTTTTTTATGTGAAAAGTCTTAAAGGTTTTTAAATAAGACAAACGTTATTAACATTCTGCATCTTTATTCTTGTTGATCTCTTCACTGTAAAATGTCTGATTCGTTGACGGAGCCACAACCTCACCTCTGCTTGCACCGCTTCGTGACTATCAAAGTGACGTCTTTGAAGCTGTTCTTTAGGTTTCGGAAACAGATGACAATCGAGTGGGACCAGTTGGGGACTGTATAGAGGACTATCGATGACAGTGAACCGAAAGCGGTCGGATTGTTTCAGATGTCGCAGCGCTCGAGTGTGGTCTGGCATCGTCAAGTTGAAGGAAAGAGTGCTGCATGTGTGGGCGAACTCTTCGGATTTGAAAATCGATTACAGCATGCTTTGTCTCACGTAAAGACGTAGTTACATTACACACTGCCATTTTACCGCTAAAATTCGGAGCACTCATGCGGCAAAGGGATGGAAGTTTGTGGTAAGATCCTATGGGACCAAACTGCTGACGTCATCGGTCCATAGCCTTACACATTACTTAAACTAACTTACGCTAAGAACAACACACACACCCATGCCCGAGAGAGGACTCGAACCTCCAACTGGAAGAGCCGTGCGAACTATGCGAGGCGCCTTGACCGCGCGGCTACCATGCGTGGCAAGCAGAGGAATGCTAATATGTAGACATGAAGGATAAAGGTGTAAAATGTAAATAACTCTTGTGTTGTTTAAACAAGTTTGAGAGTTTTCACCTAAAAGATTCGGAGGTATTACATATTGTGAAGTTGTTATTGCGGTAAAAAAACTTATACTGTCTGCCTTATAGTTTTGGAAGAGTTAGATTGGAGTACTAATAAATCGTAAAGTGAGAACTGTAGATAAGTTGTATAAATAAAGGAAGGTTTCATGGTATAGTTAGTTGGGCACCCTCATAAAAAAGTGCTCAGCAGGATAACTGACATTTTTACTGTTGTGTGCGAGCATCTATACCTCACTATCGTAAAGAACTAGTGTTACATATGTGAAAAACGCGTGTTCTGGCAATGAGTTGTTTTGTTCTTTTTATGCTGGGAGAGAGCTACCATATAGCTTGACCGATTTCAACAGCACCGAAGGCTCTAGCGACCTTAACTAATCCATCCATGTTTGGATTATCGTCATCGTGTGCTGACCAACTGATAATTAAAGTAAAAGATCGTAATAAATAAAAGAAATAGGTAGGCCTTATTTTCTTTCACAAGTGTTATCACAAAAAATCTTGTTTGGACGAGGAGAGTAACGTAAGACGAGTTTGGGTTATGCGTAAAGAGGTGGAACTCGATCCTGTATTTGTTCTGGAAAGACGGCTACTTACGGAACACCAAAAACCGAAAGGTTGATTGCAGTAACCTGTAATTCAACGACAGCGATGGAAAGCATAGAGATTCGTCGTGAATAAAATAACATCTTGGTGATGTTTGGCAGTACACGGAACGTTCAGTTTCTCCTTGTCTCTGAGGCCTGAACCCACTGGCAGCATCTGCCTAGGAACACTGCACAGTAGCGAACCTCGCGCCTGGATGAGGCAAACGCACGCGCCCGTTGAGGGGCATCCATTTTGCGAGGCTTCTGTTTTAGAACGATGTCGCTGGCGGCAGCTGCGTCTCTGCGTGCTGTGCATTCCCTGCTCCCTCGTTTCCTGCGGTCTACTGCAGCTGATGCACACCCACGGCAGACGAGCGTTTGCTGCACTTATGTAATAAAAAGGCTTCTCACAATAAAACGTTCCAGGTTGCGCTCGCATCATCCAAGTACCTCATGATAACAGATTAATATGTGGCGCGGCGCTTAGGTACAGGAACCAAGAGAACTGGAAGACCACGAACGAAATGATCAGATTAAAGAGGGTGTAAGACGGGAGAACATGGACTTGAGTAGTAGCTGTACCCAGCAGCAGATACAGACCCAGATCACAATTTACACTGACGTCACAAAAGTCAAGGGATACCTCCTAATGTTGCGCCGGACATTGTCCCGCTCGGTGTAGTGCAGCAACTCGATGTGGAATGGATTCAACAAGTCGTTGCAAGTCCCCTGCAGAAATATTGAGCATGCTGCCACTATAGCTATCCGAATTGCGAAAATGTTACCGTTGCAGAATTTTGTGCACGAACCGGTCTCTCAATTATCTCCCATAAATATTCGGTAGGAATCATGTTGGGCGATCTGGAAGGGGGGAGTCAAACCTCTCGCTCGAATTGTCCAGAATGTTCTTCAAACTAGTCGCAAACAATTGTGGCCCAGTGACATGTTCAGTCCGGAACCGCGCGACTACTACGGTCGCAGGTTCGAATCCTGCCTCGGGCATGGATGTATGTGATGTCCTTAGCTTAGTTAGGTATAAGTAGTTCTAAGTTCTAGGGGACTAATGACCAAAGATGTTAAGTCCTGTAGTGCTCAGAGCCATTTGAACCAGTGACATGTTTGGGAACATGATGTCCATGAATGCCTACAAATGGTCTCCAAGTAGCCGAACGTAACCATTGCCAGTCAATGGACAGTTCAGTTGGAACAGAACACCCAGTCCATTCCGTGTAAATACAGCCCACACTATTATGGAGTCACCACAAGCTGGCACAGTGCCTTGTTGACAACTTGGGTCCATGTCTTCTAGGGGTCTGCGCCACAGTCGCATCCTACCATTGGGCTCAATTGACCAGGCCACGGTGTTACGATTGTCTAGGGTTCAAATGTGGTCACAAGTCCAGGACAGGCGCTGCAGGCGATGTCGTGCTATTAGCAAAGATTCTCGCTTCGGCCGTCTCCATATCCCATTAACGACAAATTTCGCCGCACTGTCCTAACGAATACGTTCGTCGTACGTCCCACATTGATTTCTGACGTTATTTCACTCAGTGTTACCTGTCTGTTAGCACTCACGTCCATATACAAACGCCGTTGCTTTCGTTCGGTAAGTGAAGGACATCGGCCACTGCTTTGTCCTGCCTGAGAAATAATTCCTGAAAATTTGTATTCTCAGCACACTCTTGACACTGTGAATCACAGAATACTGAATTCCCTAACGATATCCGAAACGGTATGATCCATTCTTCTAGCTTCCACTACCATTCGGCATTCAGAGTTATTAATTCCCGTCGTGCGGTCATACGTCGAAAACTGCTCCACATGAACCACCTGAATACAAATGACAGCTCCGCCGATGCACTGTACTTCTATATTTCGAGTACGCGATACTGACGTCTACTGTATATGTGCATATTGCTATCCCACGATTTTTTGTCACCGCAGTATATGTGCCCTGGTGGTTACGTACAAGAACCAAGAAGGATTAATAAGACTGGAAGAAAAACAACGAAGTTCTTGGATTTTTTAAGAGTGTAAGATGGGAGAGTATGGGCTTGGTAGTAGGTGTAACCAAGAGCAGATATAGGATCAGATCGCAATTTAGTAATGATGAAGAATAGGCTAAAGTTAATAGACTAAGCAAGAATAGTCAAGCACAAAGAAGTGGGACACTAATGCGCCAAGGAATGAAGAGATACACTTGAATTTCTCTTGGGCTACGGATACTGCGGTGACGAATACAGTTCAGTGGAAGAGGAATGAAATTTCTAAAAAGGGCAACCAGAGAAATTGGAAAGAAAAACATATGTATAAAGCAGGTAACTGTAAAGAAACCATACTTCAGTTGATCGACGAAAGAAGGATGTATCAAAATATTCAGGGACTTCAGGAAAACAGAAATAAAAGTCACCGAGGAATTAAATAAATAACAAGCTTAGGGATGCTGAGGCAAAATGGCTACATGAAAAACGTGAAGAAATCGAAAAATGATTGTTGGAAGGGCTTACACAGCATATAGAAAAGTCAAAACAACACTTCGAAAAATTAAAGGAAATGGTGGTAACATTAAAGAGTGCAATGGGAATTCCACCGTCAAATGCAGAGTTATGTGGAGAGGAGGGAGCGGAGGGAGCGGATAGGTGGAAAGAGGACACTGAAGGCCTCTCTGCTCGGGTGGGGAGGGGGGTGACTTTTCCGATCACGTGATAAAAGATCGAACATTAGTCGGCAGGGAAGATATATCTAGGCAGCTAAACAACCCATTAGGAACGGAGCAAGGAGGACATAAAAGACTGAGTAGCACTGTCAAAAAAGGACGTTCTTGGCCAAAAGAAGTCTACGAGTATCAAACATAGGCCTTAATTTGAGGAAGAAGTTTCTGAGAATGCACGTTTGCTGCTCAGCATTGTATCGTAGTGGAATATGGAATGTGGGGAAACCTGAACAGAAGAGAATTGAAGCATTTGAGATGTGGTACTACAGTAGAATGTGGATTTATTTATTTATCGTATGGCATACAATGCTATTCTTACACACTTGATACACAATTAAATTACAAGTTGACATTCAGACACTGAATATAATCGATAGCCTTCTCTGTTGCAGCTAGGAAGTCGGTGGAGGATCCCCATGTAAGCTCGAACTGGGCATTCTTCTACTATGTGTTGTATCGTTTGGTTTTCAACACCGCAGTCGCAATTTGGAGTTGGTGTCTATCCTCAACTGAGGCCGTCAGAAATTTAAAGTTGTCCCCACATTGCGTGACTGATTAAAGTCGGGTGGCTTCTCATATATCATGTATCTTTGGAATTTTGGTGGGCACTCTTCTCGCTAATGTTGTTCCGAGAGATTGTAGATGTGAAAGTTGAAAGTCGTCATCTCTTTATCAGTGAGTAGCAATGGTCGTTTCAGTTGAATGTAGAAAATTAGGTGTACTGATAAGGTAACGAATGAGGAGAGTCTCCGCAGAATCGGCAAGGAAAGCTATACTTGCGAAACACTAACAAGAAGAAGGGACAGGATCATAGGACATGTGTTAAGACATGAGGGAATTACTTCCATGATACTGTAGGGAGCCGTAGTGGGTAAAAAATGTGGGAGGGGACAGACATTGGAATACATCAGCAAATAATTGAATTTGCAAATGCTACTCTTAGATGAGAACTTTCACACAGAAGAGGTATTCGTGGCGAAATAGACACTTGGTCAAAGTCTTTCTGCAATTCCTTTCGATCATCTAACGACGATATTTTGCTGCACACCACAGTAGTCACCAGCAAACAATCTAGTGTATGAAGCTTCTGTTACTGAATGTTTGCCGTTCATACTGGGTGCACACAAGAACCGGATATTTTTACGGTTACAGCAGCGTTAGATTTTTGACGTGGGTACGTTTTGGGTTCATTTTGCGTTCTTCATTGTTTTGACTGAGTTGGACTGCCAGAAGTTAATCGTGAGAATTAAATATCAGCAATAAGTCAGCTCAATTGTGTCTTCTTTCCACGACGATGAATCTCACTAAAACTATGGATGAAGTCAGTGCAACAGTGCAAGGCCCAAACAGCGCACTGGAAATTACTCCAGAAGTAGCCGCGGGTACTTTGGAACGCGCCGCATGAGGGGGGACTGGGTGTTTCTGTGAGTCTGAACTCACGGAAAACGGAGATCTCTTTCAGCTGCCCGTGTGTGGCTTGTGCGAATACGCGAGACCGACGTTCCCCGTCTTTTGAGCGCGGGTCGTAGCCTTTCAGAGACGGCTTAGCTTCGGTCTCGCGGGCAGAGCTGAGTGACTCGTGTATTTTGGTAGCGTCCGCAAAAGAGCGCCCCGGCCCGCGCCGCGCTATGCACGTGCAGACACCGCAGACGCTGGCAGCTGCTTCCCTCTCAACCACAACAGCGAGGCAGCTAGCTAGGCCCTGCCGTTTATTTTCGCTGCAGAGTGACTGAGGCTGCAACAGCAGAAGGACGCGCACCACCTGTTTTCGCAAAAGCGGCCGTCCTCAGTTTATTGCCTCCGTCAAGGCGAACTGGTTTTTCTGTTGTTCGAGACGCTTTTATAGTCGACGAGAAGTGAACACGGTTTACTGTTTCGTTCGCTAAACACGTGTTTTACCAGCTACATCTACATGGTGCGTTTCGGCAACATACTCATATATGTGTGGAAGCTTTTTGCTAGTGACTCGTGTACAATACGTCATTGGTGGCACTGTCGTGGTGAGGAAAACATATTTCGTAAAACACATTACCATGATCAGCGAGCGTTTATCATTTTCCTTAGGCGCTAACATGATTATTAGTATCTTCTTCGTATACCGTGCGTATCACCAAGGTAAACTTACACCCCTTTGAAACTTCCTGGAAGATTAAATATGTGTGCCAGACCGAGACTCGAACTCGGCACCTTTGCCTTTCGCGGGCAAGTGCTCTACCAACTGAGCTACCGAAGCACGACTCACGCCCGGTACTCACAGCTTTACTTGTGCCAGTACCTCGTCTCCTACCTTCCAAACTTTACAGAAGCTCTCCTGCGAACCTTGCAGAACTAGCACTCCTGAAAGAAAGGATATTGCGGAGACATGGCTTAGCCACAGCCTGGGGGATGTTTCCAGAATGAGATTTTCACTCTGCAGCGGAGTGTGCGCTGATATGAAACTTCCTGGCAGATTAAAACTGTGTGCCCGACCGAGACTCGAACTTGGGACCTTTGCCTTTCGCGGGCAAGTGCTCTACCAACTGAGCTACCGAAGCACGACTCACGCCCGGTACTCACAGCTTTACTTCTGCCAGTACCTCGTCTCCTACCTTCCAAACTTTACAGAAGCTCTCCTGCGTACCTTGCAGAACTAGCACTCCTGGAAGAAAGGATATTGCGGAGACATGGCTCATCCATGCAGTGAGGACGGGTCGTGAGTCGTGCTAGGGTAGTTCAGCTGGTAGAGCACTTGCCCACGAAAGGCAAAGGTTCCGATTTCGAGTCTCGGTCCGGCACACAGTTTTAATCTACCAGGAAGTTTCATATAGCGCACACTCCGCTGCAGAGTGAAAATTTCACTCTGGAAACATCCCCCAGGCTGTGGCTAAGCCATGTCTTCGCAATATCTTTTCTTTCAGGAGTGCTAGTTCTGCAAGGTTCGCAGGAGAGCTTCTGTGAAGTTTGGAAGGTAGCATACAAGGTCCTGGCGCAAATACAGCTATGAGGATGGGTCGTGAGTCGTGCTTGGGTAGTTCAGATGGTAGCGCACTTCCCCGTGGAAGGCAAATGTCACGAGTTCGAGTCTCGATCCGGCACACAATTTCAATCTGCTGGGAAGTTTATCAGCGCACACTCCGCTGCAGAGCGAAAATTTCATTCTGGTTACACCCATTTATTTTGAGAACGGTTCAAGATATCGAAACGAGGTTTTTCGCAAAAAATGAGAGGAGAAAAAAGAACATGAATTTAATTCTGTGCATAATACTCCCAACTATTGTATCAGTCAAGATATACAATAGTATAGTCACCGCACCACGACTAGTCATTTTCCTTCCTGTCCCGCTCGCAGACAGAACGAGGGAAAAACGAATTTTTATATGCCTCCGTATGAAACTTAATTTCTCGTACCTTATCTTCGTGGCCCCTACGCGAAATGTATGCTGACGGCAGTAGGATCGTTCTGCAGTCAGCTTCAAATGCCGGTTCTCTGAACTTTCTCATTAGTGTTCTTCGACATGAATGTCTTCTTCCCTTCAGGATTCATACCTGAGTTCCCGAAGTATATCCGTAACACTTGCATGCTGATCGCAACAACCGCTAACAACTCTAGCAGTTCGCCTATGAATGCCTCCATGTCTTCCTTCAATCCGAACTGGTGCGGATACTAAACACTCGAGCCGTACTCAAGAACAGCCCACATCAGTGTCCTGCATGCGTTTTCCTTTAGAGATGAACGCACACTGTCAAATTCTCCCAGTAAACCGAAGTCGACCATTCACCTTCCCTACCACAATCCACACATGCACGTTCCATTTAATATCGCTTCGCAACGTTGCGCCCAGATATTTCAACCACGCGACTGTGTCAAGCGAGACACTAATAATGCTGTACTCCATTATGGGTTTGTTTTTACTGCTCATCCGCATTAACTTGCATTTCTCTACATTAAGAGCAGCTGCCATTCACAGCAACTAGAAATTTTGTATAGGCCATCTTGTATCAACCTACAGTCTATCTTCCTCATCTTCGTTTACTCAGCAGCATCATCAGCGAACAACTGGAGACTGCTGCCAACCCTGTGTGCCAGGACATTTATGTGTATAGAAAATAGTAACGGTCCTATCACACTTCCGTGGCCATCCCTGATGTTACCCTGGTCTCCGATGAACACTCGCCATCGAGGGCAACATACTGGGTCCATCACTTCGAGCCAGTCAGATATCTCAGAGCCTTTTCGTACGCACCTACCTTCGTCAACAGTTTCCATTGAGGTAGCGTGTCGAACGCTTTTCGGAAATCTAGAAAAATGGAATCTGCCAGTTGCAAGAGCAACTACTCTGAGCGAGTACACTGTTTGACAAAAGAGTGAAGCGCCCAGAAGACATGGTAACTTCGTACACGAGCAACGATCGGCCGGTTTTTAGATGACTATAATTTCAGTTTCCTGTCACAGGTAGAACGGCCACGAGACTGCGTTAGTGTCGTTCGTGTTTAGTGTTTTCACCAGGCCTGGAACGGCATGCAGGGTGAGGCAGCTAAGAAAGGCCGCACAAAATATATCCAGAATAAGTAAGTATATCAAGGAGTGGTATTCGCGAATTTATAATGGACAGTATGGCGAATTGTCTGACGGTCGCAAGTAATTTTTACCCTGTATAGTCGATGAATCAGGACACAGACTTTATTTTTTTCTAGTGGAACTATGTATTTTTTTGTCTGACATTTGAAAGAAACTTTTGAGAGAACGTCAAGTACGTAACATCTGTGGCACTTGATCAAATAATATCAAAATAACAGTGCCGCAAACAACTGTCCCACCGTCTGGAGAAGACGTTCCACAAACATCTGCTCTTTTATACCAAGCGTAAAAAAACATGTAACTCAGGTGTAATTCTTGTGTTACCCGTGCACCTGAGGTCCACCAATCTGTGTTCTGCTGTTGTACCAACCAAATAATTCGCTCGTAAAGGTATTCAGATATTCACAATGTATACATTTGAAAAAGTGAATATCGTTTATGGTGAATGCCGTCAAACTATTAGAGCATCTGTGTGGTTTTGTACTGAAAAATATCCAGATAGTCCCATGCACTCACGACGTCTCTTTGCAAACATTATAAAACGAAGTTCTAGAAACTGGAAGTGTGGAGAATAAAATACGCCAAGGGAAAAGAAGGTTAAGTGATGGATCAGCTGATACTAACACTTCAGCAGCAGTAATCCACAATGTAAATGTCACTAAGAGGCATCTCGGAAATACGAGAGGTTCCAACCACACGAGCGTTCTGAGAACACATCATTCCATTGCATTTCACCCTATTCAAATTTTGCTGCATCTACAGCTTGATGAGAATAACTTCCAAAACTCTTTACAGCTCTCCGAATGTTATCTACGAACAGAGCGAAGTGATCGCAAATCAATGCACACCACAAGAGAGGAATGCCGTATTGTGCATCGAGCACAGCGCAACTCCTTGACATCTGCGCAGCCATCCGAGAGCAAGTCACTGGCTCTCTGAAACATTCTGTGTCATCCCGTACCGTTTTTTAGGAGACTAGCAACATCCAGTCTAGGGTATTACCATTTCGTGAGTAGGCTGCCGGTAACACAATAACAGTAATGACTGCATTTGGAGTGGTGCCACGACCGGGAAACATAGACTTCTGATCAATGGCGTTGCGTTGTGTTATGTGATCAATCGCTGTTTTGCGCTACACCGGATGATCGTCGTCGTCAAGTATTGTAGCAACCTGGGAAGAGGTCCTATTCCTCTAATATTTTGTAGAGGCACGGCGGTGTTACCTCGGGGGCCGGCCGAGGTGGCCGAGTGGTTCTAGGCGCTACAATCTAGAACCGCGCGACCGCTACGGTCGCAGGTTCGAATCCTGCCTCGGGAATGGGTGTGTGTGATGTCCTTAGGGTAGTTAGGTTTAAGTAGTTCTAAGATCTAGGGGAATGATGACCTCAGAAGTTAAGTCCCATAGTGCTCAGAGCCATTTGAACCATTTTTGTTACCTCGGGTATTTTTCAGGTCACGGCTGGTAGTGATTGAGGGAATTGTATTACGTAATTGAAGGTGGAGGGGAGGAAAGGGAAAGAAACTAAAGATATCAGCTGCATCGGGACTTTATGCGGGTAAGGGAGTGAAAATGTGTGATGCGCCGGGCCTCGAACCAGGATCTCCTGCTTACTAGGCAGTTGTGTTAACCACCTGGACACAATGTTTCTTGCAAATATGCCGGCTATCTCGGTACATTCCCCAGATGATCGACACACCCACCTGGCGCCACTTATCCACAGCCCATATCCACGTTCCTCTTTACTCGCTAAGCTTAGATTCCCACTGGAAGTCGCACTGAAAGTTGTGTATTAATTGCCCAATGACGCGAATCAGTTACATGAATGCGTGGTGTTTGTTCTTTCTGAGATATCTGAAAGAACAGATACCACGCATTCACATAATTTATAAAATGTTGTTCTGCAAAAATTACCCGAATCTGGATCTTCGTTCGTGGCAGCAAGCACTTCGTCAACTGGCAATCCGCTACGAAAAGAAAATCTTCAAATAGCGTTTCTAACGAAGTCATCAACACTTCCTGAAAGTTTCTGGCGCGAGTTTCCTTTATTGGGAGACTTAAAAACACTTTGTGGCCTTGTACTCACTTATCACACGATTGCTGAAGAACGACCAACACCTGTAGATGCAGCTGTTTTCAAAACAGTATAGGTCGTTTAATGCTCCGGATACAGCCGCTGCGTTTGGTACGCGTTAAGAACCATGTAGTTATTTGCAGAACTTAATGATTTCTTCTTCGATCACTTTTGGGTGGACTCAGAACTGACATGTGGACCTCGCTCGCTGCATTTGAAGAGGATGACATACCCGGGATTAGCCGAGCGGTCTAGGGCGCTGCAGTTATGGACTGTGCGGCTGGTCCCGGCGGAGGTTCGACTCCTCCCTCGGGCATGGGTGTGTGTGTGTTTGTCCTTAGGATAATTTAGATTAAGTAGTGTGTAAGCTTAGGGACTGATGACCTTAGCAGTTAAGTCCCATAAGATTTCACGCACATTTGAAAACATTTTTGAAGACGTAGTGCCGGCCAGTATGGCCTTTGCGGTTCTAGGCGCTTCAGTCTGGGACCGCGCGACCGCTACGGTCGCAGGTTCGAATTCTGCCTCGGGCATCGATGTGTGTAATGTCCTTAGGTTAGTTAGGTTTAAGTAGTTCTAAGGTCTAGGGGACTGATGACCACAGATGTTAAGTCCCATAGTGCTCAGAGCCATTTTTGATGACGTACTGCCTTTACTGTCACGTGATACTAAGGGAAAGGAAAGAAAGGGTGTTGGGTTGGACAGAAACAATGTGTACTAAATGTGATTACAAATTCTGATACTTACGCTAATAAATCAGAAACTGTTCTTTGAAACGAGATGAACTTTACAATCAGAATCTAAGATCACACACTAACGACCTACACTCGCAACGGACACGGTCACACTGAGCGAGCGCTCCCTGTATTGTTCACCTCTCTACAGTAGCGCTGCGGTCTCGCGCCTTGATGTGTTGACGCCCCGCCTTTCATTTCCATGAATCGAGTATAGACGTATCGATAAGTGCTTGTTTCCTCATAGCAGTTAATGCATAGTAGCATCTTGCTGCCCCGATTTAATTTCCTCACTGGAGCCTTCCGTACTAAGGTTGTCGATTAACTGAATCCGCCCCCAGAGTCGCAGACAGTGACTTCATATGAATTCTGCGTCCTCTGGTGACGTGTATGCGTGTCCCTCACTCTCTCCCCTACCCTCCCATTGGAGACAGTATAAAGATGCCGTCTCCCACGTAGCTGTGAGTGGAGCGCGGTGCGCCATTTGCAGTCGACAAAGATGTTGTCGATACCACGCTGTCATATGCCGTAAACCTCGTTTCCTTATCTTTAGATGGTTCACCCAGTATAGTGAAAGAATCTCGTTTATGAGGCGGTCACTTCTTAGTTTCGAAAAAACCGTTCCACAACTGATGATTTGATTACTATACGACAGATCTTTGAGAAATACTGGGAGTTTAACAAAGACATCCACTGTCTCTTCATTGACTTACAGTGAGCCTACGGCAGCATCCACACAAGTAGTCTCTACAACACATTACGAGAATTTAGTATACCCAGTAAAATCATTAGGATGGTACAACTGTGCATGGATGGCTCCCAGGCAGCAGTGAAGTTCAGAGGATCAATATCCCCCACCTTTCCGATTAAAACAGGCTTACGACAGGGAGACGCTCTTTCATGTGTCGTCTTCAACCTTGCATTAGAGAAAGTGGTTCGGGAGAGTTATTTACATCTATACAGCGGTCTCCGAATCGAACACAGTGATATAAAACTCCTGGCTTATGTAGATGATATAGTGTTGCTGAGTGAAAGAGAAGAAGAACTGAAAGACATGTACAGATCTCTCAGGCACGGTGCCAGCAAAATGGAGCTTTTGATTAACCAAGAGAAAACCGAATATATGGAAATAGGTCGAGTCATAAACCCAAATCCTTACTTTGAAATTGACCAGCATTATAACTTCAAAAAATTTCTCCAGTTTGAATACCTTGGATCAGTTTTCAACAGTAAAAATATCATAACAATTGATATAAATGAGCCTACGGAGTGGCCGAGCGGTTCTAGGCGCTACAGCCGGGAACCGCGCGACCGCTACGGTCGCAGGTTCGAATCCTGCCTCGGAAATGGGTGTGTGTGATGTCCTTAGGTTAGTTCTAGGGGACTGATGACCTCAGAGTTAAGTCCCTTAGTGCTCAGAGCCATTTGAACCATTTTTGATATTAATGAAAGAATAGCCTCAGGGTCAAGATGTCTGACCACCGCCTTCTATCTCTCGCAGCCTCTCTCCACCCTGTACAAACTCCTAATGTAGCGATATCCTTCTCTATGTCATCTTTCCACCTTGTACGGGGTCGGCCCAATGGTCTTTTTGCCTGGAGAGTTCCTTCAAGATGTCTGTACTCACCAAGCAATCCACTAAAAAGTAAAGCTTTGTCAATCACCACAAAGATGAAGATATACAGCACTATCATCTACCCCGTAGTACTGTACGGTTCAGAAAGCTGGACACTTACAAAGAATGAAAGAGAAAAACTGAATGTTTTCGAAAGAAAAGTAATGAGAAAAATCTGGGGACCAGTGTTGGAGAATGGTGTATGGAGAATTCGAAAGAACAATGAAATTATCAGTTAATGAAGCAACCCATTATCATCCAGAAATTAAAAAGTAGGAGACTGCAATGGGATGGACATGTGGCTAGAATGGAAAACAACAGAATCAAATGGTTCAAATGGCTCTGAGCACTATGGGACTTAAGGTCTGAGATCATCAGTCCCCTAGAACTTAGAACTATTTAAACCTAACGAACCTAACACCATCACACACATCCATGCTCGAGGCAGGATTCGAACCTGCGACCGTAGCGGTCGCGCGGTTCCAGACTGTAGCGCCAAGAACCGCTCGGCCACTCCGGCCGGCCCCAACAGAATCACCAAGAAAGCATTTGCAGGAACTCTCCAGGCAACAAGACCATTGGGCTGACCCCGTACAAGGTGGAAAGATAACATAGAGAAGGACATTGCAGCATTAGGAATTTGCACAGGGTGGAGAGTGGCTGTGTGAGAGAGAAGGCGGTGGAAGCAGATCGTTGATGCAGCGCGTGGTCTACAGGGCCTGTGATCAAATGGCTCTGAGCACTATGGGACTTAACATCTGTGGTCATCAGTCCCCTAGAAATTAGAACTATTTAAACCTAATTAACCTAAGGACATCACACACATTCATACCCGAGGCAAGATTCGAACCTGCGACCGTAGCGGTCACGCGGTTCCAGACTGAAGCGCCTAGAACCGCACGGCCACACCGGCCGGCGCCTGTGATCGCCGAGATACTTATACACTGCTTAGTGCGCGTAGTGTGTGTTAAGTTATACAGCTGCATTGGCACTCGCGACGCCTATAGTGAAGGATGATTTTCCCATGGTCCTTTTTCTTCTTTTTTGACTTTTTTTCTGAGCTCGGCTGTGAATCATTTTCCGGCGTGGCACATCAGAGGCCGTCCGACGGCCGGCGCGTCTCTCCCTCCCTCTTCCGGCTTAATTTCTGCCCCGGGCCCGCCCTGCCACGAAGAGCACTAGCGGAGCAGTGTTTCCCATGGTGTTCCGTGCCGTGCTGGCTGGCAATTAACTTCCCCAATTCGTTCCGGTAGCGTCTGCGCGAGTTACGACGTGCCGGCCCGTGCCGTGAGTTATGATTCCATTTTTCATCTCCGAAGCCTCTCTCTCTCTTTCTCTCCTAAAAAGAGGAAGAAAGAAAAAAAAAGAACCGGTGGAAGAATTTTGCCGTGCCGCCCCGCGGAAGTTGCGTGCTGTGCTCCACCGAAAGGCAGTCGTCGGCCGGCGGGTATGAAACTGACGTTAGCGCGCGTTTAAAATGCGCGAGGCGCTCCGCGGGGCATAACGTACGGCCCACCAGGCGCGACGCCGACTCGTCTTAAATTCTTCGTTGCGAGTAACGTCGTCGAGGCGCTGGGTGCAATTTACCGGCATCATTACTTACGCGAATGGACGGGGAGAATAATAAATACCAAGGTTATCCGGAAACCAACCTGCATCGGCCTATAGCTAAAACACTGAAATAGTTAAACGAAACTCATTAGAAAAATCTTACAACTACATCGTGTTACTTCTATACATCATCGGCGTTAAAATCTAAGAATCTGTGTTACTAAGTGGCTAAAACGGTCTCACAGTCGCCTGGTCCCATTGCAGGTCGCTTATCTGCCAGCTTCATGCCAAATCATGTGCAGCATTTGTCCTATTGTGTCTAGATAAAAGAATAAAAGGCAATGACCAACAAATAAAATAAATAAGTACTGCTGATATCTAACAGTTTGTTTCAAAACTGATTGTCCTTCCATAAACAAGTTGTCTTTTCCATTCCAAAAAACTGGTGCCATTAACTTTTTGGATGGCGTATTTACTATCCTGCTCAGTGTAAGTTGCAAGAGTTCAGCATCACTTGGAACAAAATGCAGCACCAAGTGGACTAATTTCACGTAGCGAGCGCTTGGCTAGATACAAAGTCGAAAATGTAGTAAGGTCGCCGCAAGCGCACAAGACCAGTCCAGAGTGTTGTGACTTGGCAAGACAGCCAAGCCACTATGAGATAGCCGAAAGGCACGCGTTTAAACTCACGCAGGCTGGCGTGAGGTCTGGAACAGTTATAGGAGTTGAGTCTAGTAAAAAAAGTACGTAGCTTCTGGAATACTTAACTTTAATCCATAAGTGGTGAACATAGCTCTTGACGGTACATGCATCACAAGATAAATAGCAAATGATAATGACGCCTTGCTAGGTCGTAGCAAATGACGTAGCTGAAGGCTATGCTAACTATCGTCTCGGCAAATGAGAGCGTAATTTGTCAGTGAACCATCGCTAGCAAAGTCGGCTGTACAACTGGGGCGAGTGCTAGGACATCTCTCTAGACCTGCCGTGTGGCGGCGCTCGGTCTGCAATCACTGACAGTGGCGACACGCGGGTCCGACGTATACTAAAGGACCGCGGCCGATTTAAAGGCTACCACCTAGCAAGTGTGGTGTCTGGCGGTGACACCACACAGAGTGCTTGCCAAACAAGAGAAACCGTACAAGGCTCTGCTAGGAAAGTACGGTCTTGTAATTTCAACAGCAAACCTTACCGTGATGCACAACGTCTCTCTTGTAGCGTCTACCACTGGGCTTGGCTGACCATGTCCGTGATGCTTCCCCGATTATTAAATGAACCTGTAAAGAAATGTGCAGCTCTTCTTTGTATCTTCTGTGTTTCCTGTGTCAGTCCTATCTGGTATGGATCCCAAACTGATGAGGAATGTTCAAGTATTAAGGGGAGGTTTACTATCTTTAACCCGAAAAAAGCATGTTCTTTGAGAATATTTTTCTCGGGATGTGTTATAGATATCAATGTCAAATTTGGTCAAAATGTTTATTGATATTTCCTCTGAAAACTGGAATTTTTTCGACTGGGAACGTCGAAGAGCAAAGGCGGAAGTGCCGTCGGAACGAAACAAAATTTCGATGTAGACCTCCACGCGTGGTATGTCATAGGTTAGCCGGCTCGTCTGAAATCAAAATTGAGTTGACGTTATCGAAGTATATAAGATTCTGTAGGAGTTGTACCGCGCTTAAGTTATTTGGAACAAAATGGCGGCCATTGAAAAAAATAGGGTTTTTTCATCACTTTTTCGACTTCGTCGGCCAAGTAAAAATATTTATAGTTGATGGATCGGAATAAAAGTGGTACAACTCCTAGACAATTTAGTTAGCTTCGTCGGAAACAAAAAATCATGCCAATCAGTTAAGTAGATTTGAAGTTACCATACCGCGAAATAAAAAAAAAGTGATATCGAGAAAAAGGCGTTTGAAGTTTTGACTACATATAAATGCAATATTATGCAACGTACGTTCAATCTGCTGTCCGGGTCCATAAACTAGTCCTTGCTCTTCCTCATAGAGGGCGTTCTGCTCGATCTGGGCTATCCTGCGCTGCTCCAGAGCCGCTCGTACAGCCGGTGACAAGCGGTTTTCGGCCGCTTGAATCCGGTGGTTGTCCAAATGCCTGGCAAACTGCGTCGAATAGAGTCCCAGGGTGACGTCCAACATTGTCATGGTCTTCAGAATTGCTGAATACCCTTCGTTGAAGCTGTTCACTGCCAGGAAAGTCGCAATGTCGACAGTCTTCGCACCAGAATGCAAATGCTTGGGGGCTAACTTCCAAACACACGCATTCAAACTTTCATTTGAATTTGGTGTGTTTCCTCACAAGCACTGGTACAATAACTCGTCCTCCGAAAGAAAAAAAAAGAACTGGTACGTGAAAAAGGCCGATTTCAGGCAAGTGCATTTTTTTGTTCAACCGCGAATAACAAACATTCTCGTTCCGTTTTCGGAAAAACCGTTTCAGGAGTGGATTCTAAACGATTTTATGGATCCAAAAACGCAATTTAAAAAAATCGATTTTTTGAACCAAAAGATAGTAAACCTCCCCTTATTCACACAATGGTTTGTGAGATGCAGCCTCTGTGGGTGGACTCCACTTCTCGAGGATTCTTTCAGTGAAGCCCAGTCTGGCATCCGGTTCACCTGTGATTAGTTTTATGTGGTCATTACACGCATATTCCCGAGTACGCATATTCCTGAGTGCGTTAGACGCATATTCCCGAGTACGCATATTCCCGAGTACTTTATGCATGTGACTGCTTCCAGCGGTTATTCTGAAATCGTGTAATCATGGATCTTTCTACCTGTTTGTGCGCCACATGCCAACTGGTTTGTGCTGAGCGTCAATGGCCAATAATGCATCAAGCATCGATCCTCTGCAGGACTTCGTGCATTTAGTTAAAGTTTTGCAGCGTTGTAACTTCCCTATATGCAGAAGCAACAACCACAAACAATGTTATGGTACTTCCAACCTTATGTCATTTATATGTCGAAGGTAATGGTCATATAACACTTCTACCAAGCACTGGGCACAGAGTTCAGTAAGTAACGCAACACTTTTATTTTCTCGGCAAATTTCGGTTAAAAAATGCATAACTTTTCGCGAGACATCGTGGAATATTCTCACTTCAACCCCTATAATTTCATGAAGTTCTGATAGGTAGCGGCGCTATACGTAGCCTTCAAAGTGGCGCCTGTAGCGGAGATGCATTCTAAGCAGAAAACTCTCATTGAGTTTGTTTTGGCGGGAAAGTAGAACGTCACAGAGATTAATAGGCGCTTGCAGAATGTCTACGGAGAAATGGCGGTGAACAATAGCAGGTTGAGTTGTTCGGCGAAGCGTGTGTCATCATCGCAACAAGGTCGCGCAAACCTGTCCGATCTCCCGCGTGCGGTCCGGCCGCACACAGCTATGACTCCTACAGTGTTGGAACGTGCGGACACTCTCATTCGAGGTGATCGACGGATCAGAAACAAACACCTCTCTGAGCAACCGGGCTTCTCTTTTGGTAGTGCTGATACACTTATCCACCAGTTGACGTATTGAAAGGCGTGTGCTCACTGGGTTCTTCGCTGACTAGCGGAAGACTTCCGAAAGTTGGGCCCAGTAAAGGATGCACTCCGCGGGAAGTAGTATGCGGATGATGGGGAGATTATTGACGCGGTAAGACGTTTGCTCCGACGTCGACCAGTAGAGTGGTTTCATGCGGGCATACAGGCTTTCTCAGTAAGCTGGCGTAAGGCCGGCATATTGAAGGGAGATTATGTTGAAAAACAGGTGTTTGTAGCCAAAAGAAGTGGGGAGTAATTGGAATCCTGAATAAAACCAACCTTCCTGCAGACAAAAAATGTTGCGTTGCTTATTGATGTTAATATGTAGGGATGAAGGGGTTAACAGAGGACTGAAAGAGCTGGAGAACCCCTCAACCAGTCGAAAGTCAGATGAATGGTAATGTATGCGGCATACTGAAATGCGCGCATGCAGTATTTCCTCCGGCGTAGCTCACGTAAATGAATTAAAAAGTAGCAGATGCATTCCAGCTTGTGGACTTAATGGCAGCTGAGTAGCGTCCGTTCCGTTTCTCACTGCAACCTTTCCTCTCTTATTCAAAACTTTTCTTCTACTCTGGCCCGTCATTACCCCATGGGCGCATAGGTCACTCGCTTCCGAATCGTGAGTCATGACTCCACTGCTGTTCACGCGTTTCCTTGACAACATTTGTGAGCTCTTGAAGTGGGCGGGTGCACGACGGGCGCCGGCAGAGAGGAGAAGTTACGTAATTACCGCGTGTGTTTCTTTTTCTGCTGCATTCAGTGGCGGCAGGAGCAGCGCCGGCGCAGGGCAGCCACCCTAACACTAATTAAGAAGCGCGCCTGGAAATAGACGCGGTGGGGTGGGGTAGGGTATGAGGATAGCTAGAGGGCGCTGCAGCCGGCGGCTATTGTACTGCCCTCTTGCGGCCTCTTGACTCGCGATGCTTCGTCAGGGCGGTGACCGGGCCTGCTCAGATGGCCCCAGAGCCGGATACACCCCACAGTCTCGCTGAGCTTTACCACCTCTACCGTTGGGCTTAGTGAACTACTGATAAAGTGCGGGCCTGGAGATCGTAAGGTCGCGGGATCGAATCACGATCAGATGCATGAATTTTTCATCATGCCTTTACGCTAGGTGTCACCTCTCACGAGAACACGTCAAATGCCATAACCTGATTTCTCAGTAACTTCGTTCCGTGGAAGAGGGGTCTAAACAGGGTGTTACAAAAAGGTACGGCCAAACTTTCAGGAAACATTCCTCACACACAAATAAAGAAAAGATGTTATGTGGACATGTGTCCGGAAACGCTTAATTTCCATTTTAGAGCTCATTTTAGTTTCGTCAGTATGTACTGTACTTTCTCGATTCACCGCCAGTTGGCCCAATTGCAGCAAGGTAATGTTGACTTCGGTGCTTGTGTTGACATGCGACTCATTGCTCTACAGTACTAGCATCAAGCACATCAGTATGTAGCATCAACAGGTTAGTGTTCATCACGAACGTGGTTTTGCAGTCAGTGCAATGCTTACAAATGCGGAGTTGGCAGATGCCCATTTGATGTATGGATTAGCACGGGGCAATAGCCATGGCGCGGTACGTTTGTATCGAGACAGATTTCCAGAACGAAGGTGTCCCGATAGGAAGACGTTCGAAGCAATTGATCTGCGTCTTAGGAAGCACGGAACATTCCAGCCCATGACTAGCGACTGGGGAAGACCTAGAACGACGAGGACACCTGCAATGGACGAGGCAATTCTTCGTGCAGTTGACGATAACCCTAATGTCAGCGTCAGAGAAGTTGCTGCTGTACAAGGTAACGTTGACCACGTCACTGCATGGAAAGTGCTACGGGAGAACCCGTTGTTTCCGTACCATGTACAGCGTGTGCAGGCGCTATCAGCAACTGATTGGCCTCCACGGGTACACTTCTGCGAATGGTTCATCCAACAATGTGTCAATCCTCATTACAGTGCAAATGTTCACTTTACGGATGAGGCTTCATTCCAACGTGATCAAATTGTAAATTTTCACAATCAACGTATGTGGGCTGACGAGAATCCGCACGCAATTGTGCAATCACGTCATCAACACAGATTTTCTGTGAACGTTTGGGCAGGCATTGTTGGTGATGTCTTGATTGGGCCCCATGTTCTTCCACCTACGCTCAATGGAGCACGTTATCATGATTTCATACGGGATACTCTACCTGTGCTGCTAGAACATGTGCCTTTACAAGTACGACACAACATGTGGTTCATGCACGATGGAGCTCCTGCACATTTCAGTCGAAGTGTTCGTACGCTTCTCAACAACAGATTCGGTGACCGATGGATTGGTAGAGGCGGAACAATTCCATGGCCTCCACGCTCTCCTGACCACCACCCTCTTGACTTTCGTTTATGGGGACATTTGAAAGCTCTTGTCTACGCAACCCCGGTACCAAATGTAGAGACTCTTCGTGCTCGTATTGTGGACGGCTGTGATACAATACGCCATTCTCCAGGGCTGCATCAGCGCATCAGGGATTCCATGCGACGGAGGGTGGATGCATGTATCCTCGCTAACGGAGGACATTTTGAACATTTCCTGTGACAAAGTGTTTGAAGTCACGCTGGTACATTCTGTTGCTGTGTGTTTCCATTCCATGATTAATATGGTTTGAAGAGAAGTAATAAAATGAGCTCTAACATGGAAAGTAAGCGTTTCCGGACACATGTCCACATAACATATTTTCTTTCTTTGTGTGTGAGGAATGTTTCCTGAAAGTTTGGCCGTACCTTTTTGTAACACCCTGAATAAGCGGCCACTTGTCTTAACTTATCTGTAGAAACTCTGCCGTTTCTGAGAAAACGACGATCAAAGTTCTCGAGGTATTTCACGTACGTTTTGAGCGAGTAACTAGTTCAACCGAAGCGATGGCAGAGCGGTTAGCGTCCCGTCTTCGAAATCAGATTATTATATTTATCTTTGTTTTACATTATCCTGCTCATATCCATAGAAGATTACAACACAAATGATTTCCAATGTATATTTAAATAATGTTGTGTTTGTTAATTGTATGTCTGGTGAATGAATCTAAAAAAGAGAAAAACAATAAATGAATTAGAAAATTATTTGAAATTATTTTCGGTGGAATAACTGTAGTGTGTCTTCGTTCATTATCAGTTCTAGGCGCCATTTTTCGGTAAAGTGATCCATTATGCGTGCTTTACCGCAAAATTATTGCCAAATCGAGAACTCTTCAGCAGTGTTAACGACGTTTCTTTAGCCTGTGACATGCATAGGAAGAAATGTCACTGTCGCAAATTTCGCCTTCGCGCGATGATCATGGTGTTCGAAATTTCTGTGTTTCGAATGTTTCTCACAGTCGATGCCGTCCAAGGTAATGCACCCATCAAAAGTTTCTAGACAATAAAGATAACACTACACTATATGAATAAATATAATAATTTATATAAGGTTATCAGAATTTAAGAGTATGATAACAACTGATATCATTTAACATCTATGTCAGTAACATTCATGCTTTGTGATCGATTATTATGGACGCTATTGATGAAATCCAAATCAGCATCGATGATTTGCCAGAAAAATACATCTCTAGTTGAGAAGCAGTAAACGGCCAGTCAGCTGGCGTGCGGTGCCAGTGTTCGCGCGTCTCGGGGCTTCCCCTGTCAGGCAGCTGCGCTATAAAATAAAACCGAGTACCCCCCCCCCCCTTCCGCCATTCCACCCCTCTTTCCAGACCACACGGCTAATGGCGTCGTCCCCGTGTCTGCACGTTGCGTCGCGTGCCCTGGAGCCGTAAAGTTGCTATTTCCGTCTTTCACTCCCAGCTGAGACATAAAGAGCCAAATCGGTAGCCCGCGAAAAGCGAGCCCCTGTAAAGAGCCATATCTGGGTCGTCCAGTTGCAGGCAGGCTGCGACGCGTTTCTCAGTTTTTGTGACGAGTTAAAAACAAATTCTTTACGGTTCTTGTCCCACAGAACAGCGCTCTAAAGGACATGTCAACGTCACATCGCCTGGAAGGGTCAAACATTAATACAAATTTGTAAAATAGTGTCAAAAGTGTTAATATGCTCGTACATTCTTTTATCGCTCCGTGTCAGAGCAAGGTAATAATGAAAGTAACTACAAATGTAAACAAAAACTGCGAATGTCTTAATGATTTGAGTGTCTGAAGTGGAATGTGAGTAAAAAACACTGACTCCGAACTGATAAAGTTGATACTGGCAGTATTCATAATACTGCAGCTGCTGCCGCTACAAGTGATAGTAATAATAATAATAATAATAATAACGATAATGACAATAATAACAATAATGACAGTGGCAGATATAAAAAGAATTTGTAGAGGTCAAAAAAAGATGTAATCTTGTGTAACGAGTTCTGGGGAAGGAAATTTAAGGACATTGGGAAATAAGCAACACTCTGATGTGAAAATAAAAAAAAAGTGTATAAGGGTAACCAGTCCGTACAAGGACATGATAATTCGTATTATTATCTTAGCAGGTATGTCACTAACTACCTTGTTAAGTTGGAGATGTTATTCAGTACTCCAACATAAAGTGGGAGGTTACTCCAGAGTAGGTTTCCTGCTACTAAGAAGGACTTAGAGAAAATGACTGAACAATGGACTGGGACAGGAAGGATTTTGATGTGATGGGAACGGGATTTATGCCAGGTTGTTCAGACAAGAGCGTTAAAGTCGAGGAGAGCTGTGGGGGACAGTGTTTGCTGGAAAGACGGTGGAGAAGTCATAGGATATGGAAATATATGTGCTTGCATCACAGATATAACGAACACAGGCATTCATAACTAGTTGTAGGCGCCGTGACCTTTCCCGAGAAAGGCCTTGCAGGTTACCATCGCTATAATCAGTAATTGGAGGCATAAGTGTTTCTACAAGTATATTTTTCAGTTCAAGACGGAAGAGCTTTTTATAATTTTGTAGGGCACAGAGATATGCCGATGCCTTCTTGCACATTGTAGTTACCAGCTCCACGAATTAAGATTTTCATCTATTGTTGTTGTTGTTGTTGTTGTGGTCTTCAGTCCTGAGACTGGTTTGATGCAGCTCTCCATGCTACTCTATCCTGTGCAAGCTTCTTCATCTCCCAGTACCCACTGCAACCTACATCCTTCTGAATCTGCTTAGTGTATTCATCTCTTGGTCTCCCTCTACGATTTTTACCCTCCACGCTGCCCTCCAATGCTAAATTTGTGATCCCTTGATGCCTCAGAACATGTCCTACCAACCGATCCCTTCTTCTAGTCAAGTTGTGCACAAACTTCTCTTCACCCCAATCCTATTCAATACCTCCTCATTAGTTACGTGATCTACCCACCTTATCTTCAGCATTCTTCTGTAGCACCACATTTCGATAGCTTCTATTCTCTTCTTGTCCAAACTGGTTATCGTCCATGTTTCACTTCCATACATGGCTACACTCCATACAAATACTTTCAGAAACGACTTCCTGACACTTAAATCTATACTCGATGTTAACAAATTTCTCTTCTTCAGAAACGATTTCCTTGCCATTGCCAGTCTACATTTTATATCCTCTCTACTTCGACCATCATCAGTTATTTTGCTCCCTAAATAGCAAAACTCCTTTACTACTTTAAGTGTCTCATTTCCTAATCTAATCCCCTCAGCATCACCCGATTTAATTTGACTACATTCCACTATCCTCGTTTTGCTTTTGTTGATGTTCATCTTATATCCTCCTTTCAAGACACTGTCCATTCCGTTCAACTGCTCTTCCAAGTCCTTTGCTGTCTCTGACAGAATTACAATGTCATCAGCGAACCTCAAAGTTTTTGCTTCTTCTCCATGAATTTTAATACCTACTCCGAATTTTTCTTTTGTTTCCTTTACTGCTTGCTCAATATACCGATTGAATAACATCGGGGAGAGGCTACAACCCTGTCTCACTCCTTTCCCAACCACTGCTTCCCTTTCATGCCCCTCGACTCTTATAACTGCCATCTGGTTTCTGTACAAATTGTAAATAGCCTTTCGCTCCCTGTATTTTACTCCTGCCGTCTTCAGAATTTGAAAGAGAGTATTCCAGTTAACGTTGTCAAAAGGTTACTCTAAGTCTACAAATGCTAGAAACGTAGGTTCGCCTTTTCTTAATCTTTCTTCTAAGATAAGTCGTAAGGTTAGTATTGCCTCACGTGTTCCAACATTTCTACGGAATCCCAACTGATCTTCCCCGAGGTCCGCTTCTACCAATTTTTCCATTCGTCTGTAAAGAATTCGCGTTAGTATTTTGCAGCTGTGACTTATTAAACTGATAGTTCGGTAATTTTCACATCTGTCAACAAGTAGTTCTAATGGAATGTTGTCTACTCCCGGGGCCTTTTTTCGACTCAGGTCTTTTAGTGCTCTGTCAAACTCTTCACGCAGTATCTTATCTCCCATTTCATCTTCATCTACATCCTCTTCCATTTCCATAATATTGTCCTCAAGTACTTCGCCCTTGTATAAACCCTCTATATACTCCTTTCACCTTTCTGCCTTCCCTTCTTTACTTAGAACTGGGTTGCCATGTGAGCTCTTGATATTCATACAAGTGGTTCTCTTCTCTCCAAAGGTCTCTTTAATTTTCCTGTAGGCAGTATCTATCTTATCCCTAGTGAGACAAGCCTCTACATCCTTACATTTGTCCTCTAGCCATCCCTGCTTAGCCATTTTGCTCTTCCTGTCGATCTCATTTTTGAGACGTTTGTATTCCTTTTTGCCTGCTTCATTTACTGCATTTTTATATTTTCTCCTTTCATCAATTAAATTCAATATTTCTTCTGTTACCCAAGGATTTCTATTAGCCCTCGTGTTTTTACCGACTTGATCCTCTGCTGCCTTCACTATTTCATCCCTCAAAGCTATCCATTCTTCTTCTACTGTATTTCTTTCCCCCATTCCTGTCAATTGTTCCCTTATGCTCTCCCTGAAACTCTCTACAACCTCTGGTTCTTTCAGTTTATCCAGGTCCCATCTCCTTAAATTCCCACCTTTTTGCAGTTTCTTCAGTTTCAATCTGCAGTTCATAACTCATAGATTGTGGTCAGAATCCACATCTGCCCCTGGAAATGTCTTACAATTTAAAACCTGGTTCCTAAATATCTGTCTTACCATTGTATAATCTATCTGATACTTTTTAGTATCTCCAGGATTCTTCCAGGTATACAACCTTCTTTTATGATTCTTGAACCAAGTGTTAGCTATGATTAAGTTATGCTCTGTGCAAAATTCTACAAGGCGGCTTCCTCTTTCATTTTTTCCCCCCAATCCATATTCACCTACTATGTTTCCTTCTCTTCCTTTTCCTACTGACGAATTCCAGTCACTCATGACTATTAAATTTTCGTCTCCCTTCACTACCTGAATAATTTGTTTTATCTCGTCATACATTTCATCAATTTCTTCATCATCTGCAGAGCTAGTTGGCATATAAACTTGTACTACTGTAGTAGGCATGGGCTTTGTGTCTATCTTGGCCACAATAATTCGTTCACTATGCTGTTTGTAGTAGCTTACCCGCACTCCTATTTTTTTTATTCATTATTAAACCTACTCCTGCATTACCCCTATTACTACTCTCAAACTCTTTGCTTTGATACATGTCCCATTTAGGGTTGAAGATGATGGGGATTCTCGATATGTCTGGCTAACGAGCCTAGAATGACCAACCAGTACCGCTTAGGTTTTGGATGGTTGAGCTTTAACCGTATATCCTGCACACATTTTGAAGTGTACACAGGTCGTGATTGCGATTTTCCATAGCTGTCTTCACGTGGGACAGGACAGTCACAAATCGTCTCGCGATACTTAGTTCATTACTTAGCTGAATTTCGTTAACTTTGTTAGACGGAAATACATAATTAATGGTTTCATACAGAATTTCTCTTCCAGGTGGCAGGCAAGTGGATGTGTTGCGAAAAGCTTGATGGTCTTGGAGCTTTGAATAAGGGACGGTTTACAACCCCGCGGTGAGGTGCTGGTGCAGAGCACTGCTCAGCCGAGAACTGGCCAGGTTCCACAGTCTGCGAATCGGTACGGGTCCTTTGTATTAGAGCATAGTGATTTCAGGAACCTGAGTATTGCTGGAGTGACCAGACTGCACATCCAGTAGGCCCGTAGTTCCCAACCTGATTATTATTATTATCATCACTGTTTCGTAAAACTGATAATACTGATTATTTACGTAAGTTATGAATAATTTTATTTCAAATACTAGCATTAACAAGTGAAACAGTGTGTTGGAGGTTGCAGTTGGTGAAATGAATGTAGGAACAATATCTTCGTTGTTCCTCACATAGTCCACCCACTGCTCATATGCTCCGTATCATCCATGTGTGACAGTAAAATTGATTTATATATGCTTATCTATTTCTTGAAAATACCTTCTCCGAGTTATATGTAGTTCCCACAGTGGACTAGAAACTGCTTCATTATTCACTTCGCTACAATAAACGATCTAACTGAGATCACAACACAGCTGTAATTATGTAATGGCTGCTACATTGTTGTGCGGCAGTGGTCAGACGCAAAGCATTTTCAGCCTGAAGTCTTCCAGTTTCTGCCATTTCAGGAGTAAGGAGTCAAGGAATCTATTGGTACTCAAGCATTGATTCTAAAAAGGGTTTGCAAGATGCGAGTGAAGTAAATGTCTCTAGGGAGAAGAGTGGTGCAGAAAAAGCACGTTTTGTAATGAGTATGTACCATTAATGTGGATAATTAGCTTTCTTTTCTGAGGAGGAGTTGTAGGTAGCACTCGCGATGCACTGAGAATTACTCAGTCTTTCTATAAATATAAATAAAATGTTGTTAGAATTATGCGGTACCAGTTGTCTCAATGACTCATTATTTCGCGGTTTAATAGGGCTTCTGCGAAAACTCTATCATTTATCTTCCATCATTTAAAAACAAAAGCGTTCAAAGAAAATTCTTTTTCATTCTAAAGTTTAGTTAGGCGCTGATGTTGTTGATGGTGATAGTGGGAGAAGGGCTTTGTGTACTAGACGAAATGTGATTGCACTCAGGTGTAATAGTCTCAGAAACTTTGGGAAACACTGCTGTAGGATGATGCAAACACGTGACACGCCATTTTGCCGCCTCCAGTGTGGGACAATTTCAGAGTCTTTCATTCCAAATGTTTTCGGCCAATTAGATGGCTCATCAGTATCGGCGCTGTGACGCTAGTGTCTGAACCAATGAATAGCGACGTAGCAAAGACAGTGTATCAACTCCTGGGGATCACGGAGTCCCTGGTTCGATTCCCGGATTTTCTCCGCCCGGAGACTGGGTGTTTGTGTTGTGCTTATCATCTCATCATCATTCGGGCAGTTCCGAGACTGTAAATGGAAAGATCTGAATCTTGCTGATGTTCAGCGCCCCACGATGTTCAGCACCCCACAAACCAACATTATCATCATCAACTCCTGGTCAGTTAACTGACATACAGGTTTTGCGTATTGAAGGAAATTCTTGCTCATCAGTGTGGCGAAAAACGTTAATACTCCCCTCCGTGTTGTCGGCTTATGGGGGTGGAGAGGAACGTGGAGAAACGGGAGATGGTGCGGTGACGCGTGGCCGTGAGGTCACATCGAGAGAGGGGCACCCGGCTCAGCCTGCTTAAAGCATTAGCGCTGCCCTTGCTGTGAGCAGCTCACAATTTGCGAAGGTCTAACCTGCAACTTAAGTTGCTTCGTCAGTGGCTTCAGTTATTTGCACCTTCGATCCATTTTTAACTTGCGTCTGCGAATTGCACAGATTCGGAAAGCCGATCGTGGTTCCGTAGCATACTTCCATATCGTTTGACGTATTAACTAGTACATTCCGTACTTACATGACCTTCACTCAACCAATCATTTATAGTACTTTCATTCTGAGCTTACACATTTTTCTTTGCTCTTCAAAAAACTGATTGCCAGTCACCTAATTGTGATACAAAATTTTAGAAAATAAACTAATAAATTAAAAGCCTAGGGTTTTATTCTCTTTTGTCCTACATCAAATTTTGTCAGGCGAATCTAATTAAAATATAATTATGAGCGATTTCTTTGCGTAACTGAGTTGCGCTCTCACTGTGGGAACATTCCATTATAAAGCAGGCAGCCTCGTTTGGAACCTTTTATATATGCGGTAGGAAATTTACTTCATTTGCATTAAAAATGGTAAATGAGAATTTCTCTCATTTGTGTTTACCACAGTTTCGAGATCACAGAGAATTTCGGTCAGTGTAACTAGCAGTTTGTTTAATGTTATACAAGGCTTACACTGGCTTATATAATATTTCATTGTTGAGTGCGTAAGTGTGGTAGGAAGTTTGCACACTCGACGGCCGAGTCCCTGCGTGTCAAACTTACTAACAGAGAGAAGCTTGGTAAACTTCAAAGACTCTGAAAAGATTAAATAAAACAGACAGTATACAATGCGGTTGAATACTATTACGAAAGAAGGGTGGATTAAATACTGCAAAAACCTACGTTGTGATGCTAATATAGAAACGAAGAAAGGAAAATGCCCAGAAATAGAAATAAAAGGTCTAGGTGAGTATTAATAAAAGAATTCACAACAGCCTTGAAAAAATCGAAAAGCAACAGATTTAGATGGGACTAATGCAGGAAGATTTTTCCTACACCTTAAATTGTTACATCTCTTTAACATGTGCTGGAAGCAAAAAGATCTACCGTGAAATTGGAAAAAAGCAAAAGTAATTTCGATGTAAAGGAAATGAGAAGAAAAGATATGTGGAAACTACAGAGTAACAAGTCTATTTGATGCAGCATATAAATTTTATGCAAGAATTGTAAACACAAGGCTAATAACAATAGGAGAATGTTTGATAGCGGAGAAACAGGTCGGATTTAGTAGAAAGGGACGGTCAGCGATTGATGTACTTTTTATTTTACGACAGGTTATTGAAAGACGGAGACAGTTCAACAAAGAGGTACATATGGATTTTACAGATTTTGAGAAAGCTTTTGATAATGTGGTTAGAGAAAAGTAATGAAGAATAATGGAGCACAGAGGCTACACTTTAGAGCTTACATCAGCTATCAAATATCTAAATCAAGAAAGATCCATAATCTTAGGTATAGGAGGCATTATATAGACCCGATACAAATAGATAAAGCAGTAGAACACGGTTGCAGTACATCCCGTGCGGTGTTCAGTATTTGCATTGACAGTGCATTTGGCAGAGGGAAATCTAGAATAAACACAAGGTTCATCTAAACAATTCGGTGAAGCTAAAATGACTCCTGTATGCCGATCGCCTAAGATAGATTTTTTTCGAGAGAAGATGATTTACAAAAAGTAATTTGTGAACATAATAAAATATGTACAGAATATAATATGAAAATATTATCCGTCAAAGACATTTTGTGGAAAGTATTCATTGAGAACTAACATAGTTGTAATGAAAAAGGAATAGAATAGGTAAATTATTTCAACTATGTTGGTTGTAAAATGTCGTATGAATGTAAATAAGCTACGATGGTTAAATAGAAATGATCTAGAAGTAACTGTGGAACGGTTAGTAGAACTTTAAAGCATAAAACACAGAAAGATACAAAACTGAAATTTTGTAAAAGATACGCATTGCTAACCCTTCAATATGGAAGTGAATCTTAGGTACAGATAAAAGGCAAGAAAGACAAAAACAATGGAGTGTAAATGAGATTTACTAGACCAGTGAACACATGTAAAAGGACACACGAAATATAAAATGAAGATATTCAAAACGAATTAAAAATTTTGTGTGTGGAAGAAGATATGGATGAAAACAAGAGAAATGGAATAAACATCTACAAAGAATGAACACAGAGAGACTACCGCATCAAATGAAGATTTTTAAAGCAAAAGGGATCCTGGCAAACCGAGAAAAACATCGGAACCGTAAGAGGCCGCAATTGACCTAACCTGGAAAGTGGAGAACAAGAAGAAGAAGAAGAAGAAGAAGAATATGAAGGAGAACTTCAAGATATTTGTAGAATTATCGGGTGTCCGACCGTGTAACGCTGTAAGTTGTGCACAATGTTTTGGCAAACAGATTTGTTGCCATCCTCTGCTGCTTCCTGAACACTGCTGCTTTGCTCGGGAAAGTGCCTCATATACGTTGGCCGTTACCTCCTCCATAACTTCGCCCTTATGGCTTTCGGGACAGCCGCAGTTGCCGCTATGGGTGACGTCCAGTGGTGTGGGTAGCGACGTCCGGCTGTGAACTGCGGTGCTCATTCTAAGTGCTATCGCCTTCTGATGTGGACTTCACGGTACGAGAACGCTTTGCTCAGTGCAGTGTTCCACTCCCGACTGAGTTGTAGGCCACTATCTTTGATAATTAATACGTCTACGGCCGTAATTTCAATAGCCTCTTTAATAACGAAGATTTTAGGCATCTTCCTCCTTCTGGAATTGCATGATTAATGTGCCATTGAAATTAGGGTCCAAAATGGTCTAATTAACAAAGATAGCGGCCTACAACTAAGTCTGGTGCGAAACTCTGCACTCAGCCAAGAAAAAGCAAAGCTTTTCCGTACAATGAAGTCCCCGGAGTATGATAAAGTGAAGATCGAGAGCCACAGTTCGCAGCCGCGCATTGCCACCACCACCACCTCACACTGCAGCGGTTGCAGAAATAACGACACAAGCAGAGTGGGGGAGTGGATAACGACCAAAGTATGCAGGTTGAGTTAGCAGGAAAGGTGTATGCTTTGAGAGGCGATAATATTAGATATTCTGAACAGGAAACGTCATCTGAACGTATATCCTATTCTTAACAGTTTCCGAGGAAACTAACGAAAAAAGTTGGGGATCGGATAAACGCAGGAGATTGAACATAAAACATTGTGATTTAATGGTTCGTTTAAAGGTGTACATTTCCTCATAAAATATGTTCAAATAGTTCACCGTTAACTGCAATGTATTTTGCGGCTTTCGTACACAACTGCTGTGATGCTGATCTGACCTCATTCGTACGGTCCTTTACTTGAGCACTCGCATGTAAAATACGAGCGAGATATTCCTCCCGTGTGTCAACTCTGCGCTTGAATACTTCGCTTTTAAGTCAACCCCACGAACAGGAAGCTAATGGAGTAAAATCGGGTGACCTCGGTGGCCAATAAACGACTCCACGGCGACCGATCCCACGCATAGGATACGTTTCAGTGACCCACTGTGTCACTGGCCATACGGAATATGCAGGAGCATTGTCGTGATGAATGTACATACGGCGTCGTATTGCCAAAGGAATATCGTCCAAGTTTTCTGGTAACATATTTTGGAAGGAAATCGAGAAAACGTAATCCGGTTATCTAAAACAACTGGACTGATGAGTTGGTCATTAATAGTACTGCAGCACACGTTCACTCAGAAAAGTCATTGAATTTTTTTTTCACAAAAGCTTGCAGATTTTCATTTGCAAACAGGCGAGAGTTGCGACTTTTATTGATGCCGTTTCTGGTAAATGTTGACTCATCAACCTACAAAACACTTGGAATACAGCGTTCATTGGCAATGACTCACTGACAAAATTCCTGTCCTTTAGCATGCAGATGATGCACATTTTGCTGGTGATACGGATTCAGACCCTGCTCGTGTACTGTACGAATCACTCGTGTTTGTGGAATACCAAGCCTACAGCAAATCTTCTAGAGCTGGTAGCTGGGCTGCATTCTACCATTTCAAGAATGTTCTCAACTTCACTAATTTCTTGCTGGACATTAATGTGTGAAGACCTGCGGCGTTTTCACTACACGGACCTGTACAATTTTGCTGTACTCGCAACAACACTATTCTACATTGTAGTACTGAGACGTGAGTTAAACAAGGTGTGCAAAGCAGGACTCGTCACCTCACCATGCGCAGATGACGTTGCAATGGTCAATTAAGACAACACTACGTAGCCTAATGTCACTTTGGTTCTATTCGTATGCGACTGCTGGTGAAGATGTACAAGTGATTGAAGCCTGTGATTTTCAAACAGCTGTACATCGGATACGGTTAAGGAAAGGGCATATGTCCATTTAAAGGTTTTTGTTCAGATTCACCAATACTGTCGTGCCTCAAAGGATGTTCCTTTCCTCCTGAATCACCCTGTATAGGACGCCGAACCAAGAAGAGCAGCAGTTCTTTGTAACCATCTGAAAATGTCAGCAAATCTGTTTGCCGAAAGACTAGGCTGCAGCGCGAAACGTACCCTAATAATCATTCACGATTGCACTCGACAGACTATCAACACGTTTACAGGAATCGAACTCCAGCGAGGTGACAACAAACTCGGAGGAATACACAGTGCAGGGTCTACGTTCGTGTGAAACTTGATGAACAGAATATGAAATAATAGCTGTATAAAAATTGGGGCATACAGTTAGGACGCTGTTTTTTTTTGTTAAAGTACGCGAGTCATAGCGACTGTGGTGCCATACACCGCATCTGGCAAAACTGCCTCTACGCCACGTGTACTTTCTATATCAATAAGCCATCTGACAGCTGTACTGTCACATCCAGCTTTGCCAGTGGACACATCGCCTGCAAGAGCAGCGGCGGCTGACTGCATAGCTCTGGTGTGTTGCGGGATTGTCTACCACACCGCCCTATCGGATGCGACAGCAGGTAAACGCTCCACACAGCGGAAGTTGTTTTCTATTGAAGACGTACAACAGTTTTTGTCTGTTCCTGGAGAGGCCCGCCATTGATGAACTCGCCTTTTCTGATTGCCCAGTTTCAAACAGTCACCTTAGAATTATCACAAAAAATATCTTTGTACGTAGGAGGAAGAAGAGGGCAACTGTGCCAATATTCTGACAGATTTAAAGTCTCTCTAATGGCACGTACCTCTCCCACAGTCATAAAATAAGCTGCCGCATTAAACGTATAAAGCGCAAATAATTATTGCTTTGTGTACTTTCTTCTTCTGCTTGTTCAGTCCTTGTTTGTGCTACATTTCAACTGGTATATTGTGTTTCGAACTGAAGAATTCTTTCTCATATGCTCCTTTATTAAGAAAACATCTTTTTATTTTACAAATCGTATAACGTCGACAACTCGTTCAAGTTATATCCTATGCATTAAATTTGTTAAAGATCATTCGAAATTTCTGTGACGGTGATTTAATTACTAGTGCCGTTTGGTGTCAGAGACTTACGTACTTATTAAGAATTGGAAAGAAAGATTCCAGAATCCGCCCAGAAATATAGTTAACCACAGCATTTCACAAAAATTGCAGGTGAGTTACAATTTGTGAGATTCTAAATCGATTAAATAATGTCTTATCCCGCTGTCCCCCTCAAATTCAGTTGGATAATTATATGTGCGATGGGTCGTGGGTGTGATACAAACGAAGTTGTGAGCCAGTAACAAGAAAGTATCAGATACTTCATGGGTCTCCTTATGTGGTCCAGAATGCTCATCATAACTAGCGACGGACGCAAATTTACCCTAAGAAGGAGAGAGCAGCTACGCAAACAGAACGTTCACATTATCAACTCCCTATTGATTTTGTGGCCACATCTCCATGTTGCAGTTTGAATATCGCCAGGAATAGTGCACTATTTTTATTTTTTCACAAAACGTGGTCTAATTCGGCAGAGTATGTTGTGCCAAGTCTAAGGTGTTCAGCCTGACCGGGTTGCCTCCAAACACGTCTCCAAGGATTGTCTTGTTGAAGGCATATGCGACACTCGTCGGTGAAGAGAACGTGATGCCAATCTCGACAGGTCCATTCGGCATGTTATTAAGCCCATCTGTATCGCGCTGCATGGTGTCGTGGTTGCAAAGAAGGACCTCGCCATGGACGTCGGGAGTGCAGTTGCGAATTATGCAGCCTATTGCGTCGTACCCCGACGTCCTGTGATTGCACGAAAAGCGTTATTCAACATGGTGGCGTTGCTGTCAAGGAGCCTCCGAGCCATAATCCGTAGGTAGCAGTCATCCAATATAGTAATAGCCCTTGGGCGGCCTGAGCGATGCATGTCATTGACCGTTCCTGTCTCTCTATAACTCCTCCACGTCCGAACAACGTCGCTTTGGTTCACTTGAGACGCCTGGACACTTCCCTTGTTGAGAGTCCTTCCTGGTACAAAGTAACAATGCGGATATGATCGAACCGCGATATTGACTGTCTAGGCACCGTTGAACTTCATACAACAGGAGCCGTGTACCTCCTTCCTGGTGTAATTACTGGAACTGATCGGCTGTCGAACCCCCTCGATCTAATAGACGCTGCTCATGAATGGTTGTTTACATCTTTGGGCGGGTTTAGTGACATCTCTGAACAGTCTAAAGGGACTGTCTCTGTGATACAATATCCACAGTCAACATCTATCTCCAGGTTCTGGGAGCTGGGGTGCTGCAAAACATTTTTTGACGTGTGTAGTAGAAGCCTCGAATATATATTCACTGTTACCGGATCCTGAGGAAGCCATCAACCAACAAACGTTACCCTATCAGTTTCAGTTTTGTGCAATGCAGTTAAGTGTTTATTTGGTATGTTAAACTAATTCCGACGTGTGTGCTTTCGTACTTTGTTTCTTATTTTCTGGGACTGTTGAATAATGGGAGCTAATGTATCCAATAAATAAAAATTGTTTGAGCATGTGAGAGATATAAATATTGTAGTCACAATGTAGTAGTAAGGAAATATGTTTCGAATGGTCAGTAACATGGAACACTGGCAGCTGCTTGGCTGTTAGGAGCGTGTGGAAGGACTCTTTTTTATCTCCCTCTTCCCTCCTTCCCTTCAGACTTCACCGTTCGCAGCCAGTCTTCCCAGCTGTCTACTGTAGAAGCTTGGCTCTTCACCTTCCAGTCTGTACGTAACTTTTATTTTCTTTTGTTTCAGGTAAGCCGCCACAGGTGGTGAACGCGACACCTCACTACACCAGCGCGCAATGATTCAGCTCTCTTACGAATTCGGGTATAGCTGTGCAACACCCATCGCAGTAAGTAGTTGTTAGTTTATAAGTCCAATTATTGTGTTTCGACGTCTTCTGAGGACTAGGCAAAGTAACGGAAGCATCTAGGGACAAGCACATTCAGGTAGACTATCAGCCGGTACGGCACATGGAAGCAAATGAGTAAGTCACCAATGACGTCACACATAATGGGATGTGTATCAGCACGAGGCAGAGTACACATGTTGCCAGAGGATTGCGAGAGGATGTGTGTTGATGGTAGGTGAGAAGTGCGGAAAGAATTATGCTCGCTGAGTTCCGGGGCAATGCTCTCTATGGAAAGTCAAAAAAGAAGTGGCGCTGCGTTAATTGAAAATAGAATTTTTTTGTAGATGCTCCTGTTGTGGATACACTTGTAAATAAATCAGTAAAACAAACCTTTTACTTTTTGATATCACAGATCTTCGCTATTAGCTCCATTGAATCCGCACCATGAGGTTTCATGAGCGAACATTGCGTATCATGTGGCCTTGATAAAGGTCCATTGCTACTGGAAATCTCTGCATTCTTCTGTTCACTAAATGTTTCAAACAGGCTTGAAATTACCACCTTTTTTTGACGACAGAGTGCGATCCTTGTGTGAAAGTTCGTGAAAATTTGCTTGCAACTTTGCAAGCGTTATTGCAGAACATATCCGTCATGCGTTCTTTCATATCCGCCCATGCTGTAGTGGATTCACGAAAATATATATTTTTATGTAGCCCCAGAAGAAACTGATAGTAATTATATTCATTACATATAAGGGGAGGTCAAAAAGTTTCCGTTTGAGGGCGTTGCTGCAGCGTGTATGCAATCCAGCGCGATGTGGATATGCAAGCACCGATATGTAAGCAAGGGGTTAGTGTGGCCCTAGAAAGGAAACATTTTGAGCGACCGGCTTATAGGTAAGAATAAATATTATCCATCTTTTTCATCTAATTGTTTATTTTATATTCAGCCATTCGTAGCAGCCATCATCAGTTTTGTTTCCTATTCTTTCCGTATGCACATTAGGTGAAACATGTTCGATTGAAAACGTAATAAACGTTGAATTGGAAAAGAAGGATAATATGTATTCTTATCTAAGTGATAAACATCAGAGAAACAGCTGATCCGAAAGAACGCCTGCAAATATTAACGATATAAGGGATAGCAAGTTTCCTTTGTCCAGGTAAAATAAAACGTAAATACCTTTTTGCTTCCAATTATTAATGTCTGCATATTTCGTGTGTCTTCTGGGAGAACAGTAGTTGGAATAATATCGTGCCGTAATGTAAGCTTTGCAGTGTGTCACGAAAATAAAGCAAACAACAAGAATAAACGTTAAGAAGACATAGAAGCACAAAATCCATTACTATCAGAGGAGTGAGATCGGCGCGAATATGTTGATATCAGCTGTTAACGGACGACGCGGCGGTGCTTTGTTTCTGCACAAGCGCTGTTTTAGCATATTTGGGATTTTAGAAGGCCACTGCAAGCACAGCCAACTGATCACTGATTCCACTGTCCAGCTCGCAACGTGACTGTCTGCTCATTAACTCGCAAGCGCGTTATGCGTGCTCACAACTAGTAGTCGAGTATGACTAAAAAGTCTCTGATGTAAAACGGGCTTAGGACCAGTTCTAACTGCTAGCGGCAATGGAAAGAAGATATCTTCAGCATTAACAACAGTAAGCCCCTTTTACACTATCGACTTTCTTGTCTTAATCGACTACTGGAGACAAGTGAGTCTACTGCAGCGCCCGTGGAAATTTGTTCCCGTAATGCGTCTCTTTGTTCAGAAATGGTTCAAATGACTCTAAGCACTATGGGACTTAACATCTGAGGTCAGCAGTCCCCTAGAACTTAGAACTACTTAAACCTAACTAACCTAAGGACATCACACACACCCATGCCCGAGGTAGGATTCGAACCTGCGACCGTAGCGGTCACGCGGTTCCAGACTGATGCGCCTAGAACTGCTCGGCCACATCGACCGGCTCGTATTTTTGTGGCGTTTTATTCCCCTAATGGTCTTTCTGTTTACACATATTGCGTATGGTGCAAGAACTGTCTGGTTTGCAGTTTGGCACATGAACTGTGAAAATGAGGTTATCAGGGACTATTCTTTTTACGAAAAAATCGAAATATAGGACAAAATATAGGAACAAACAAAAATAATAGTGTGTATTGGGAACCAAAGGGGAATTCATAGTAGACATTCTTATCAAAGGGCGGGTGGTAAATGCTTTACACTCCTGAGAACGGAAAGAATACGAAAGGTGTCAACCAAACGTTTCAGAACACATACATTTATTTGTTCGAAGATACATATACACGCAAACACATTAAGCAATATCTAGAACGCAGAAATAGTGTCCTATTGCTTCACTCTTTGTATTTTTTTTCTTTTTTTCTTTTTTTGCTAAGTGCTAGAAACATCTAAAATTACTTTTCTCGTCGAATAATTCTGACCTTTTGCTGTTGAAATACACTCCTGGAAATTGAAATAAGAACACCGTGAATTCATTGTCCCAGGAAGGGGAAACTTTATAGACACATTCCTGGGGTCAGATACATCACATGATCACACTGACAGAACCACAGGCACATAGACACAGGCAACAGAGCATGCACAATGTCGGCACTAGTACAGTGTATATCCACCTTTCGCAGCAATGCAGGCTGCTATTCTCCCATGGAGACGATCGTAGAGATGCTGGATGTAGTCCTGTGGAACGGCTTGCCATGCCATTTCCACTTGGCGCCTCAGTTGGACCAGCGTTCGTGCTGGACGTGCAGACCGCGTGAGACGACGCTTCATCCAGTCCCAAACATGCTCAATGGGGGACAGATCCGGAGATCTTGCTGGCCAGGGTAGTTGACTTACACCTTCTAGAGCACGTTGGGTGGCACGGGATACATGCGGACGTGCATTGTCCTATTGGAACAGCAAGTTCCCTTGCCGGTCTAGGAATGGTAGAACGATGGGTTCGATGACGGTTTGGATGTACCGTGCACTATTCAGTGTCCCCTCGACGATCACCAGTGGTGTACGGCCAGTGTAGGAGATCGCTCCCCACACCATGATGCCGGGTGTTGGCCCTGTGTGCCTCGGTCGTATGCAGTCCTGATTGTGGCGCTCACCTGCACGGCGCCAAACACGCATACGACCATCATTGGCACCAAGGCAGAAGCGACTCTCATCGCTGAAGACGACACGTCTCCATTCGCCCCTCCATTCCCGCCTGTCGCGACACCACTGGAGGCGGGCTGCATGATGTTGGGGCGTGAGCGGAAGACGGCCTAACGGTGTGCGGGACCGTAGCCCAGCTTCATGGAGACGGTTGCGAATGGTCCTCGCCGATACCCCAGGAGCAACAGTGTCCCTAATTTGCTGGGAAGTGGCGGTGCGGTCCCCTACGGCACTGCGTAGGATCCTACTGTCTTGGCGTGCATCCGTGCGTCGCTGCGGTCCGGTCCCATGTCGACGGGCACGTGCACCTTCCGCCGACCACTGGCGACAACATCGATGTACTGTGGAGACCTCACGCCCCATGTCTTGAGCAATTCGGCGGTACGTCCACCCGGCCTCCCGCATGCCCACTATACGCCCTCGCTCAAAGTCCGTCAACTGCACATACGGTTCACGTCCACGCTGTCGCGGCATGCTACCAGTGTTAAAGACTGCGATGGAGCTCCGTATGCCACGGCAAACTGGCTGACACTGACGGCGGCGGTGCACAAATGCTGCGCAGCTAGCGCCAGTCGACGGCCAACACCGCGGTTCCTGGTGTGTCCGCTGTGCCGTGCGTGTGATCATTGCTTGTACAGCCCTCTCGCAGTGTCCGGAGCAAGTATGGTGGGTCTGACACACCGGTGTCAATGTGTTCTTTTTTCCATTTCCAGGAGTGTAATTTTCATTAAAACACGTTTATCTATTTACGTTCTTATTCATGCATAGTGTAGGCCTTTTCTCTCTAAAACGTAAAAATGCCTTTATGCCTTCAGGTATTTCGTCTTTCTTTCTAGAAAACCCGAATAGGAAAAATATCAGAACCTTGTTTAACATTCCACTGTGTCACGATGTTAAAGCAAATAATACTATAAATATTAAGGAGAAACGAAAGTATACATCTATTTCTATAATACGAGTGAGCTCGGCAAGAATAGGTTAACTTTCGATGTTAGCAGACGCCTCCAAACTACCTTCTTTCTGCGCATGCCCAGTATGCAGCATACCCGGAACTCCGCGCTCGGCACAGTGTATAGACCATTAACGTAATACACACACTCGTGTCGTGGTTGGTTGCTGAATTACTTGCAAGCACAAAATCTGCACGCACTATGAGTAGTAGATTTTAACCAGAAAGTCGCTTGTGTATAACGGGCTACAAAGCAGCCAGCCACGTCCAGTTTGCGATGTAGCGCCTTGTGGGTTGTTACGCCCGTGCAGCGGCGACCAGCTGCAGGTAGGGCCACAGTACTTTGAATGGTTCCCCGCGGGATCCTGACCCACCCCAACGGCGGCCGGGGTGCGGCGCCCCGCGGCGACGGCGACAGCTCGTATTTCACGGCGCCCCTCGTGACGTCATCAAGGACACCTCACCACAGCGCCGACGTCACCGCTGCGGCCATTGTTCGCGCCCCGCAGTCTCAATATTTGATGCCGCCGGCGCCCGGCGCCCCTGTCGCACACGCGGCCCCAGTGTTCGCGTAGCGAATTGACGGAGACAAATGGGAGGACTCGTTCATTACTCCGGCCATTGCTCCACCGTGTCTGTGCAACAACAAAAGTCATCGACTCACTGCTTCCATCACCTTTGTTTTAAACTGCTTTATGCGTTTCAGTGGTTATGACGAAATGGATTCGCAAACTGCGAATACGTATTGACGTCAGCTGTACATTATATTAAAGATACATGAAAATTTGCGCCGGACCGGGAATCGAACACGGATTTCCCGCTTATCGTTAGCGGTCGCTGCAACTACTTCGGCGAGCCGCGCATTTCTTTTGTGCCGACCCAAACACTCATGTCGTGGTGTCTGTATCCCCTACTATCGCATTTTGTGATTCCCGCACAGAGAGAAACAAATTTTTATCATCGTCATTTTAGCCATTCGAGGTATGTATGCCAATGATTTACACAATGTCTGCGTTTATACAGCGTTTATATATCACATAATAATGTCTTTCCGGTGTGAATGCGCATCATTATTTTGCATGCTGCCATACTGTGCCACGGATATTAGTTCACATTTCAATAAAACTTATTGACGTCTGTATCCAAATCTCCATATATACTCCGGGAGAGACTATAAATTGCGTGGCGGGAGGTACTCCGAACCAATGTTCGCTTTGAGCAGGCTCATAAAAGCAATAAAAGCCAACTATATATAATTATAAAAAATGATTAACACACAAAATGTCACTTAGTTAGCCTTACACAAATTAAAAAGAGCCATCACATTTATTAAAGGCGAACTACTCGCTGTAACAATAACTTATTGTGCTTTAACTTCTCTTGCAGGTATAAGAAACACAGTTATATGAGAACTACACTTTAAGGAAGCGAACTTTATAGAATTGTAATGACTGTAAAGTGCAAGATTAAATGCAGATATTTACATATCTTCACTAATTTATTGGGTCTTTGCTCTCCTAAATTACTGCTTAATTTTTACCAAGCAAAACCTTAGATGGAGAAGATTCTCTCAATGGATGCAGCACTAGCAGGGCAAGAAAAGAGGCACTAATAAAGTAGTTGTATGAATGGGTTAGCGTTTTGAATAAACTAATAACAGACATTTAAACTGAGCTACTTAATAGTCAATACGAAAAAATGAAACCCATAAAATTCAAATTTACCCACTTAAAAAAAAAAAACCTGGACTGTCTATATTCTCTTCATCCCGAGTACATATTAAAAGTGCATATGAGATACATTTGTGTTAATTACTTTGGGTTGATGCTAGTTAACAATAATTACCCTGGAAAATGTTTTGAAATCAAAGTGAATTTTTTGTAGGTATGACAACACTTCATGACTTAAGCAGGACAATTATACACACGACTATACATACAGCTTCATATTGCTTTATTAACAAAACAAGCAGTCACAAACGTTACACATACACTCCTGGAAATTGAAATAAGAACACCGTGAATTCATTGTCCCAGGAAGGGGAAACTTTATTGACACATTCCTGGGGTCAGATACATCACATGATCACGCTGACAGAACCACAGGCACATAGACACAGGCAACAGAGCATGCACAATGTCGGCACTAGTACAGTGTATATCCACCTTTCGCAGCAATGCAGACTGCTATTCTCCCATGGAGACGATCGTAGAGATGCTGGATGTAGTTCTGTGGAACGGCTTGCCATGCCATTTCCACCTGGCGCCTCAGTTGGACCAGCGTTCGTGCTGGACGTGCAGACCGCGTGAGACGACGCTTCATCCAGTCCCAAACATGCTCAATGGGGGACAGATCCGGAGATCTTGCTGGCCAGGGTAGTTGACTTACACCTTCTAGAGCACGTTGGGTGGCACGGGATACATGCGGACGTGCATTGTCCTGTTGGAACAGCAAGTTCCCTTGCCGGTCTAGGAATGGTAGAACGATGGGTTCGATGACGGTTTGGATGTACCGTGCACTATTCAGTGTCCCCTCGACGATCACCAGTGGCGTACGGCCAGTGTAGGAGATCGCTCCCCACACCATGATGCCGGGTGTTGGCCCTGTGTGCCTCGGTCGTATGCAGTCCTGATTGTGGCGCTCACCTGCACGGCGCCAAACACGCATACGACCATCATTGGCACCAAGGCAGAAGCGACTCTCATCGCTGAAGACGACACGTCTCCATTCGTCCCTCCATTCACGCCTGTCGCGACACCACTGGAGGCGGGCTGCACGATGTTGGGGCGTGAGCGGAAGACGGCCTAACGGTGTGCGGGACCGTAGCCCAGCTTCATGGAGACGGTTGCGAATGGTCCTCGCCGATACCCCAGGAGCAACAGTGTCCGTAATTTGCTGGGAAGTGGCGGTGCGGTCCCCTACGGCACTGCGTAGGATCCTACGGTCTTGGCGTGCATCCGTGCGTCGCTGCGGTCCGGTCCCAGGTCGACGGGCACGTGCACCTTCCGCCGACCACTGGCCACAACATCGATGTACTGCGGAGACCTCACGCCCCACGTGTTGAGCAATTCGGCGGTACGTCCACCCGGCCTCCCGCATGCCCACTATACGCCCTCGCTCAAAGTCCGTCAACTGCACATACGGTTCACGTCCACGCTGTCGCGGCATGCTACCAGTGTTAAAGACTGCGATGGAGCTCCGTATGCCACGGCAAACTGGCTGACACTGACGGCGGCGGTGCACAAATGCTGCGCAGCTAGCGCCATTCGACGGCCAACACCGCGGTTCCTGGTGTGTCCGCTGTGCCGTGCGTGTGATCATTGCTTGTACAGCCCTCTCGCAGTGTCCGGAGCAAGTATGGTGGGTCTGAAAACTAAAGAAGGCAATTACGTTTTCTAAATAAATCGTCTAGTGGATGACGGTAATTATTTTAATAAAGCACTTATTCTTTCTCATTTGTATGCCTCCAGAACTCATATACTTCTCGCTTTTGAGCAAGAGCACAATTTCCTCTTGTGATGCAATTTCTTTATTTTGATCTCTTTGCATAAATTCGTCGTTTTCATCATGAGATTCATCAAACTCTGTTAGACTCATCTGGAACTGGAGTAATTTGTTGACCTACTCAAGGATCTCTTCATCACTCAAACCTGATAACCAAATAAATATATATATAGTCATACTTAAAGTGACGTAAACAAAGCCGGTAGTGAGTACCTATGTGTCATATGAGATATCCAAAAGTTTAAACTTTATGAATCCGTTATAAAATTAATTTATATTCGCTGTTAACTGAGGAGTGCCTGCACAGTTTTAATACAAAACTGAATCATGTAAAAAAACGTTTAACTTGAAAAAGGTATGTCTTTACCTTCATTTCGTCGAGACATGCTGTGCAACTGCAAAATTCGAAGTTTCCAATCAGTGCTGATACCTCGTGGTGCTCAGCAAAAGAATGAACAAGTGAGCTGCCGCAAGAGCGATGTTTATCACACATGATAACATAGATCAGAAAAAATTCAGCTGCGTACGCACCCGAGAAAATAATTAAAACTGGAGGTATCATATATACACATCAAAAAAGCTATGCATCACCTTGGTTCCGAAAGTTCCAAAACCTGTACAGAAAATTGGAATAGAGATCAACATAAACAACATTTCCGCCCTTTTTATTGCTCATGAAAACCACACACTGCATGCTGTACCGCCATACAGTGAACCCTTCGGAGGTGCTGGTGCGGATTGCTGTACACACCGGTACACCCAGTAGCACGTCCTCTTACACTGATGCCTGCCTGTATTCGTCGTGGCATACTATCCACGAGTTCATCAAGGTACTGTTGATCAATTGTCTCACTCCTCAACGGCGATTCGGCGTAGGTCCCTCAGAGTGGCTGGTGGGTCATGTCGTCCATAAACAGCCCTTTTAAATCTATTCCAGGCGTTGTCGATAGGGTTCATGTCTGGAGAACATGCTGGCAACTCTAGTCGAGCGATGTCGTTATCCTGAAGGAAGTCATTCACAAAATGTGCATGATGGGGGCGGGAATTGTCGTCCATGAAGACGAATGCCTTGCCAATATGCTGCCGATATGGTTGTACTATCGATCGGATGATGGCATTCACGTATCGTACAGCCGTTACGGCGCCTTCCATGACCACCAGCGGTGTACATCGGACACACATAATGCCACCCCAAAACATCAGGGAACCTCCACCTTGCTGCCCTCCCTGGACAGTATGTGTGTCTAAGACGTTCAGCCTGACCGGGTTGCCTCCAAATACGTCTCCGACGATTGTCTGGTTGAAGGCATATGCCACATTCATCGGTGAAGAGAACGTGATGTCAATCCTGAGCGTTCCATTCGGCATGTTATTGGCCCTCTTGCAAACTATTGCGCACAGTTTGAGTCGTAACGACGTCCTGTGGCTGCACGAAAAGTGTTATTCAACATGGTGGCGTTACTGTCAGTGTTCCTCGGAGCCGTAGTCGCTTTGGTTCACTTCGAGACGCATAGACACTTCTTTTGTTGGGAGCTCTTCTTGGCACAAAGTTACAATGCGGACGCTTTCGATTCGCGGTATTGACCGTCTAGACATGGTCGAACTGCAGAAAACACGAGCCGTGTACCTCCTTCCTGGTGGAATGACTGGAACTCATCGTCTGTCGGACATCCTCCGTCTATTAGGCACTGCTCATGCATAATTGTTTACATCTTTGGGTGGGTATAGTGACATCTTTGAACAGTCAAAGGGATTGTGTCTATGACACAATATCCAAAGTCAACGTCTATCTCCAGGAGTTCTGGGAACCGGGCTGATGCATGTGTGTGTGATACCTCGGGACTGGAGAGGGTGCGGCACTGTGCGCGGTCTAATTTCTCTTACCTTATTCTCATAATCCATAGGCGATGTATATGACGGTGCAGCAGAATTGTTGCACAGTCTTCTTCCAATACAAATGCTATAAATTGTAAAAGATTCACATTTTAGTTCCTCAAGCACTTCTGTTGTATGAGATCTAGCGACATGTTGCCATCCTACCAATGCGTCTCTGAATTTTTGATGCCTTTCGTTGTGGTTGCTTGATAAGGACTGCAAACACTGGAAAAGTACTCTAGGATTGCACGCACTAGCCTCATTAAGAGATGCATTGCGCTTTCACAGAACTCTTCCAACAAATGCAAGTGTCCCCTTTTGCTTTCCCTAATATTGCTTTTACGCATTTTATTGTATATCACTTTTTAGTATTACTTTCATATTTGAGCGCTATTCGTTTAGTAGGGTCTGATCGGTCGGGAAGTGGAAACCACCGTCAAAATCCTAGGGAGTGTTTCACAGATGTGCTGGGCCTTTTCTCTCGTGTGCCCATTGATCACGTCACGTCGTTCTTTTCTTTTCCAGGCACAGTGAGCACTTAAAAATGTCTAGAAAATAATCTCCTCCCAAGTGTGAAGTGCTGGCTGAGGGGTTGAGCCTGATTTCAGACAGGCCACATAACGTAACTGTCATGCATTTCCTTTTTCAATATAATACTCGGTCGCACACTGCAAGGGCGATGACTACGTTCCTCCAGCGTTTTCTATGGAAGTGTTTGCTTACACATCATACAGCCCGGACTTGGCTCCCTCTGATTTTCACCTTTGCTCATGAATCGCTGACTATGAGGACAAAATTTTGGCACAGACAACGAATTACAGTCCAGCGTAGAGAATAGGCAGAAAGCACAAGCGGTTGTCTTCTATGACGAGAGTATTGGGAAGTTGGTACAGCGCTATGATAGATTTCTTAAGTAGGAGCGGCGACTATGTAGACAAGTAATTGGAAGGTGCAGCTAACTGTTGCAAACAAAATATTATTGAAGTTCACCGTGTTTTCCATTTCGCGAGCAATCGGACCTTTATAAACGAAAAGCCTTCGTATTTATGCAGTGTGACGCATCATTATTCTTGTAATCAGATACTACAAGGATCTTTCTCTTAATTATCATGTATTTAACCACATTTATAGAGAGCAACGATCCGTACCCAATGGAGATTTGCAAGTCTTTCTGGATTTCCTTGCGATTGTCCAACGACGATAACCTCCTGCATACGACAATGTCATTAGCGAACAATTTTATAATGCTGCTAATCCCAAGAATTGCAAAAGAGAAACGATAACTGTGAGCACTTGTTTATTTCTGGAAAATTGTGGGCGGTCTGTGCAAATTCGTATAGTGATGTTTGCTGTATGGGGAGTTAGCGTAAAACCGCAGTTCTGTCCTGTTTAGTGTATGTGGACTCTTTATCAGCAGTTCACATTTTCAGAAGCGAGTACTTTAATATAGCGGAAGTATGCACGAATTTTCAATAGCAGCTCTATGTGCTGATAGCTATATGTAGTTGTAACTTGCGAAGCCAAAGCTGTAATGTTTTATTCTAATTATTTCCTCTTTGTTGATTTTTGTTGTATGGCCATTAGGCCGTGGTCTAAGGCAAGTTTTGTGCCCCAAGGCATCCTCACACAAGACGTGTTTCTCATAGTGAAGCTCGCCACCTGCGATTTCCATCGTGCCCGGTGCATGTTTAGAAACGAAGTGTTACATCACACGGATCGCAATGTGCTCCTCTTCATGACTAGAGACCACAGCACCCTCCAGCATCAGTTGTCGGCTGTATCTGGCCGGCAAACTACACAGTTAGTTTAGGAAAATGGACACACGCAAAATTGCTATGTTACCTCTATTGAAACACACATTATATTACTTCTCCATATGCTAGCCACTTCATTCCGTCTGCAGTATACTTAAAAACTGCAATATCTGTCTGCATGATCCAATGCAAATTTTATATATGTGGGGCAAGGCAGGACTCTGAACACTTTGTTGAACTCTGTGACGTATAAGACTTGTTAACAGCGAATAAACGTGCCATTCTGGTTGCTGAATATTTGACCCATAAAGCGCTAAAGTCTCTGTAATTAATATTAGATTCTACTTTTTATTATGATGTATTTTAGTGTTCTTTGAATGCGAATAAATAAATAAATGCGGAAAGGAAAATTCTATGTCCACTGAGTAAGGGCAACAACTTTTAAAACTTCGATTACAAATAGAATGATATAAATATAGAATAATCTTCCACATAAGATAATAATTACTTTATTATTCACACTAGTTCGTAAAATCCTAAAGATATTCCTATTAGATAACTGTTTCTATTGCATATCAGTGATTTAGAATATCTGATATACAAGAGATTTAAAATAAGAAAGTGGAATATCTCCGTCTGCCTACAGGACTTGAAGATAGACCGGAAAAGTCATTTATTTAGTGCAATATATCGGTAACATTTTTTGTTCTTTATGTAAGGGTAAGTGTTTGTTTGTGTGTGTGTGTGTGTGTGTGTGTGTGTGTGTGTGTGTGTGTGTGTGTGTGTGTGCGCGTTTGTGTGTGTGCACTCATCTATGTTTTTGCGCGCATCCATACACACTATTTATGAACGAATTATGTATCTCGCATTCTGGGAAGATTTTTGGATGGATGAATAACTAAACATTTAATGCGATGAAATGAGGCACGGATTGATCCATGTTCTACGAACAAACTCAAATCTGAGAGAGTGCGCTCTTACACGTATGTAACATATGATATTATAGAACATATCTACACTAATTTAATTAGAAGGGCCCAGAAACATTTCGAAAACGTGAAGGTGAATATAAAATAATAATTTCAGGAAGTCAGTAACATTTTTAGAAGTTTCGCTAATCATGTAGCTGTGGGCTTATTGAAGTTAATATTAATAACGAGTGGGACACGAAATATATCTTTTTGCTTTAGCATGTTTTTACGTTTAGGGGTTATTAAAATATTGTTATATCTATAATTTAGAGTAGTATATACATCTAAAAGCGATAAATAAAAAATTATATATATACGGAGTGTTCAAAAAGTCTCTCTGCAGTGCCGTATGATTGTTAACCATGCGTGCCGTATGGTTGTTCGCCTGCCTGGGTTACTTCCCTTCAAGTGGACTCTTCCAACATTCCATTATGTGAAAATCTGTAAGTAAAAATGAGTATTCAATAAATTAATAACTTGTATTTCACTGAGTTTCATTTCGGTGTATTCACTGCGGAATATGGCACGTGCGGTTAACAATCATACGACACTGCGGAGAGGCTTTTTGAATACCTTTTATATATATATATATATATATATATATATATATATATATATATATATATATAAGGCAGATCCCGGGTTCGAGTCCCGGTCGGGGCACACAGTTTCAACTGACTTACATCAACGCCTAACGCCTGTATACAGCTGGGGGTATTCATTTCCTTATAAAAAATAATCTTCTTACATGTTCTTTTGTACAATAGGATGACACTGTGCACTTGTATACAGTAGCTGCACTGTAACAGACGTTTAGAAAAAGAAGTATCACGATTTTAGTGCACGCTGATGCTTCACGCATCGTTTTCTCTGTTGCAGTCGCGAATACGTTGTTAAGCAGCCATCTGCTTTTTTCGGAGATGGGGCGAATGATTGACGTTAGCTGCAAAAGAATGTCTCGCACTACAACACAAATTTGACAGAAGAAGAGCAACTGCAGAGCGTCATGGGGAGGGGTGGACGCATCGAAACTCTGTGAGATATTTCTTCGGAAAGCAGATGTCAAGATGGAGTCGCATCATTTCCTCCCATTCGTCTCCCAGTGAAACGGCAGAAGGCTGCCAGGCATCGGGATGCCTTTAAGGAACGGAATAGGAAAATAGTTGGTCTTTGTTCAGTTCGTTTGTTTTATGCACGAGAACACTGATGTCAGGGGCTGCAGTTGATGAAAATAAATTGTGAACAAATCGTATAAATTTAGAAAAAAATTAAAAGTCGTTTTTCGTGAATAAAACTGTGGTAACTCTGTGAAACTAATTGCACCGTTCCCGAATGGAGAGCAGTGTCTTATTTGCTTTGCGAATCTCAACGTCTACGTATGCGTTGCCTAGTACTAAAAGTTTAATGAAGGCAGCGAATATGGTCTGGGTAATTTTCACACTGAGTTAAGCTAACTCAAAAAATATATACACAGTTTCTAACTTCAATTCGGGTCTTTTTGTTTTAAACTGTTGATTTAAGATTATACCCGTTAATGAGTAGATAATGACAGCGTGTTAAATTTTTAAATTGGTGAATAATGATATGAAATATTGAACATAAATTTTTATTGCACCGGAAGCCGTTAGATAGGCTCCAAACATATGGAAATTGTATGGTGAGAGCTGGCGACGGTGTGGAGGATGTGTAAAGACTTCCTAGTGACACTTCTGCAGCGTATTCGAAACAAAGTTCCGGGAAAGTCAAGATGACCTTTTTCTTTGACGGCAAGAGCCCACTGGTCATTGACATTCCGGCGCCACAGTTATGATGGACCGGTACGTGGACACTTAGCAAAAACTGAAGGGTGACGTCGAGTTCAGACACCCAAGAATATTGACGGGTGGCATAATTCTGTTGCAGAAAAATGCCAGCCCACGTGTTGCCAAGATTGTTTCGACTACGCTGCAGAAGTTTTGCTGGGAAGCCCTTACACGACCTCCGTACAGTCCCGGTCTCTCCCCATGCGATTCCCATATTTTTGGAGCCCTGAACAAAGAAAATTTTGACCGTCAATTTGCTTCAGACGAAGACGTGCACTTCTGCTGAGTACTATCATTATTCTGCAGGAAACCGCAACCATTTTCCGATGAAGGCATTGACCGGCTTGTCTCACAGTGGGATAAATGTATCAACAATTATGGCAATCACTTTCGAAATAATGAACAGCTTACTTCTTTTTCCCATATGTCTGTTTTCATTTGACTCCTCCTAATAGATGGTGCACACCTTGCACCAAGAGGTCATGTGACTCTCCATCGCTGACGTAAATTGTGGCAGTGTGGGGCCAACGAGATACATGGGTCCTCTGGCGTACGTCACAGCACGTGACACAACAAGTGTTACGAGTTGCGGCGACCGTTTCCAGTCGGGAGCTAGTTACTATTTGAGACCAATTTAATACTTCCTAGTTACACATTTAAATACACGAAAGTACTCGATAACATACGACAAAGCCTGCCGGTGTGGCCGAGCGGTTCTAGGCGCTTCAGTCTCGAACCGCGCGATCGCTACAGTCGCAGTTTCGAATCCTGCCTCGGGCATGGATGAGTGTGATGTCCTTAGGTTAGTTAGGTTTAAGTAGTTGTAAGTTCTAGGGGACTGATGACCTCAGATGTTAAGTCCCATAGTGCTCAGAGCCATTTGAACCATGTGCACATACGACAAAGTTAAGCACATACTTCCTTTTCGAAAGTGCTTGTTCACAGGCAAAAGTTGTTTCAAACACTGGTGTTATATGTGATCTCATCGCTCAGTCTTGTTCGATGTGCTGAATTCACATACTTCCTTTTCGAAAGTGTTTGTTCACAGGCAAAAGTTGTTTCACACACTGATGTTATATCGATTTCTTCAGTTTCGGAAACTCACCGTCAGCTAAGCAGCAGTAAACTTCAGCAAGTTTTCCTTCACTGTGCTTCTCTTTCAACAATCATTTGCTTGCAAATCAATGAAATTCAACTTCAGTTCAACGAGCACATTACAAAGGTTCTGGAACAGGAGGAGGTCTGTCTCAACTCTGTGTGTTCATTCTGTGTTAATACTGGACAAGGGCAAGCGTATGGTGTTTGTAACGGTGATTTGACTGAGTCTGTACGCAACATAACATGAGAACACACCCGTAGATCCTTGCGTCCAAAGATATCCAGATCCATTCCTCAGGATGCCGGCGACGGGTGAAATTTAGAGATGGAACTCAAATGGCTTTGAGCACTATTGGACTGAACTTCTGAGGTCACCAGTCCCCTAGAAGTTAGAACTACTTAAACCTAATTAACCTAAGGACCATCACACACATCTGTGGCCGAGGCAGGATTCGACCCTGTGACCGTAGCGGTGACGCGGTACCAGACTGTACCGCCTAGAACAACTTTATCGGATTTTCACTGTGGTTTCCATTTCGCGCCCCATCGGACCTTACTTTCGTCGTATAACAAATTAAAATTTTTGTGTTATTTTTCATTTAGTTGTACTGTGAAGCCTTTCTTCTTGTCAAATGTTATGATTCTAGGCCAACGGGAAGTGCCCTATGAGTTTTGATGAGTGACTTTGCGAGCATCATAATATCTACATCTACATGTACGTGATTATTCCGCAAGTCACAATGAACCCCGGCCGGCACAGATGGAACTAATGACGAGTTACAGTAAGCGATGTCGTTGCTCGAAAAATAATATGAAAAGTGTCTGAGTGGTTCACAAAACCACCAGCAGTGGGGCAGATTCGTCTCGTGTTCTATACGTTTAATTAAGCAAATTTTAGAGCCTTCTGTGGGCCCGATGAAAGGACGTAGTGGGACGGATCCTGCCCGCAGGCTATAGTGTGGTAACCCTGCCTTAGGTTCAATGAACATTGTGCCGACAAAAAATTTTCAAATGTGTGTGAAATCGTGTGGGACTTAACTGCTAAGGTCATCAGTCCCTAAGCTTACACATTATTTGACCTAAATTATCCTAAGGACAAACACACACACCCATGCCCGAGGGAGGACTCGAACCTCCACCGGAACCAGCCGCACAGTCCATGACTGCAGCGCCTAAGACCGCTCGGCTAATCCCGCGCGGCCATTGTGCCGACAGATTAAAGTAAATTTGTGAATGCGCATTGATATAATTTGATACCCCTAGCTGGGCAATGGATCTACATTCTTCAGTACGGATGCATAAATACGTCCGATCTCCTGTGGGAATCTTAGAGCAGCGAACATGGAGTCATGGACAGGGACTGCGAATAGGTGCCGCTCGTTGGGAATGTGCATAGGTGGTGGGGCGTGCCGGGACAGTCCGCGCAGTTGCTACATATCTGTGTCCGGGATGGCGCAGTGGTTAACGTACCTTCCTCGTAAGCAGGAGATCCCGGGTTCTAATCCCTGCCCGGTACACATTTTCACTCGCTGTTGCTGATTCCGCGTAATGTCCCGCTGCGACTTCTAACAACCCTACCACAACAAAGGTCAAAATTTAATAATGATTGTGGTGTTGCTCACGCTGCTAAATACTGCATTTTCGGGCAACAACAAAGTTATTATGTGGCAGGTGTCATTAGAGCACAGTTAATAAAGTCGTTTCATGTAACAATAAATAAACTAGGCACTCATCTTTTCGTATATCCCACGCTGGTCTCGTTGTAAAGTCATGGCTCAGTCGTCGAAAATCTAGGTGGTGATGATTCCAAGCTCGGATGCAAAGAGGCCTAGGTTTTATTCTGCTATATCCCAAGGTTTGTAGATGCGCTTCTCAAACCATTCTTCAAGATTAAACCTTTGAAAGTTGGCACAATGGTGATGTAAAAAAATAAGCAGCACTCCGAATTTAAGTTACACTTCCTTTTTATTGCTTTTGTTGCAATATCGCGTAACACACAAAACATCACTTCACAATACAAAACATACTTGAAAAGATCTTCCTCACTGTTAAAGTTCACATTTTATAAGCTGACTACAATATGCGTCTTTACAACATGAAGTCCAAGACTTGACTTTTTCAAGGTCCGACTCTCTAACAGCTAATAATCGCTTACGCGCCCAAAAATCAGAGTTACAAGTACGTCAAAGATCATAGTGACAAAAGAAATAATACACATAATAATAATATCATTGCAACATAAACATATCGATGTATCAAAGTATCTCTACATTAATGAAATCAAATCTGAATGTTGTCTCAGAAACATGTTAACTACTTTACAGAAACACAGTAGAGTATTGCTGGTATCGAGAGGTTCAGGGGAGCTGCCGTAATGGTTACGTAATTCAAGTACCATTACAGACCGACAACAGTGATCCCCTTCAATTTACATATGAAGGAAAAGTGCCAATTATTGCAAAATGGGTGACCCCGTACAGCTGGATAAACGCTAGGATTCGTGAAATGACTTGTGGAACTTCTCCCAGCAAAGGATTTCTGGCATCAGCCCTCTGTTGATAATACGAGAGCTTGACTGAAGCGACGTTACCGTGGTTTGTTCGGTGCTCCGTAGACGACTGCGTTCTCCCATTGCACACGGCTGCCGCCAGGATCACGTGACGCGGGCCGTGTTGTGTTGCGTTGCGTGGCGGAACCACGTGGGGCGCACCTGGCCGACGCGCACACGCACCGGCAGACGCACACGCACTCATCCGTCACTCGGCGCCGCCAGCTGGCCCCGCCCATTGCTTGTACGCGCCGCGATACGCACAAAGGGAAACCCGCGCCGGAGTTACGACATCGCGATACGCACTGCGTCGACGAGGCTTTGTGGCGACTACATGAGCGATCAGTTCGTAGCTGCCAGCCAGCGGCGTCCGCCGGATTATTTACAACGCCGCCCTGCATCCGACGCTGTAAAATACCGCTTTTTATTACTTACGTGTTCACCGCAGCGAGTAAGAGGCAGTATTTGTAACCGCACCGGACGTGAAATTAGTCACCCACCAGCAACATCACGCTATTACTTTGTAGCACCGACGACGAAGAAAATCCACTGGTTTTTAGGGTTCCGTACCTCGGCTGGTAAAAATGGAACCGTTATAGTATCAGTCTCTTATCTGCCTACCTGTCTGTCTGTCTGTCTGTTCGAACGCTAAATACCTGTTTGTCAGGAACTGGTAGACACATCAAGGTGAATTTGTATAACATACAAAGGCAAGTGGACCTTTGGCACTACAAAAAACGTACGTTTCTCATTTAATGCAGTCAAAAGATACCGTCATTTATGTCACGTAACTCAACTAATACTTAGGGATTACAATTAGCCGGCTGGAGTGGCCGAGCGGTTCTAGGCGCTACAGTCTGGAACCGCGCGACCGCTACGGTCGCAGGTTCGAGTCCTGCCTCGGGCATGGATGTATGTGATGTCCTTAGGTTAGTTAGGTTTAAGTAGTTCTAAGTTCTAGGGGACTGATGGCCTCAGAAATTAAGTCCCATAGTGCTCAGAGCCATTTGAACCATTTTTTATTACAATTACGAATAACTTAAATGGGAAATGTCACATAGATAATCTTCTGGGGAAAGCAAACCAAAGACTACGATTTATTGGCAGAACACTTAGAAAAAGTAACAGGTCTGCTAAAGAGACTGCTTACACTAAGTTTCTGGAGTATAACTGTGCGGTGTGGGATCTGCATCGGATAGGACTGACTGAGAACATCGAAAATGTCCGAAGAAGAGCAACTCGTTTTGTACTATTGCGAAATAGGGGAGAGAGTGCCACGGTTATGATACACGAATTGGGGTGGCAGTCAATAAAACAAAAGCGTTTTTCGTTGCAGCAGGACCGTCTTATGAAAATTCAACTATCAGCTTTCTCCTCAGTGTGAATATATATATATATATATCCGCATAAGGAGAAATGATCATGATAATAAAATAAGGGGAATCAGAGCTCGCGCGGAAAAATTTAAGTGTTCGTTCTTCCCGCGTGCTCTTTGATAGTGGAACGGTAGCGAAGTAGCCTAAAGGTGGTTCAATGTACCCTTCGCCAGGCTCTTAATTGTGACTTGCGGAGTAATCACGTACGTGTATATGTAGATATTTTGATGCTCGTAAACTCACTCATCAAAACCTATAGGGCACTTCACGTTGGCCTAGAGTCATAACATTTGACAGGAAGAAAGGCTTCACAGTACAACTAAAATAAAAATAACACAAAATTTTTAATCTGTTATACGGTGAAGCAAGGTCTGATGAGGCGTGAAACGGAAACCACAGTGAAAATCTGATAAAGATTTACACGAATCTGTTGGGCAGTGCCTCTAGTACGCCCATCGATTGCGTCACGTCATTCTTTTCAATTCTGAGCGCACAGTGCGCACGTAAAGGTGCCTAGAAGAACAATGTCTCCCGCCGAGTACGAGGGCTATTCGGAAAGTAAGGAACGATAGGTAGTGAAATGGAAACCACAGTGAAAATCAAAACTCTTTTATTTGAAACAGTTAGCTACAACTTCCAGCTGCTTATCTCCATAGTCGCCGATCCGACTTAGATGTTTGTCGTAGCGTTGTACCAACTTTCCAATACCCTCGTTATAGAAGGCAGCCGCCAGTGCTCTCTGATAATTCTCTACGCTGGCCTACAGATCGTTGTCTGTGCCAAAATGTTGTCTTCATAGCCAGCGGTTCATGTGAGCAGAGATGAAACTCAGAGCGAGACAATTACAGGCTATATTGTGGGTAATCAAACATTTCCAATTGAAAACGATGCAGGAACATCTTCATTGCCCTGCAGAATGCGGCTGAGAATTCTCTTGAAGAAGAAAACGCACGATAATTATGTAATGTTGGATGCATAGCTTCAGGCGAAACTTCTCACCAGGCCCTCGTGCTTGGTGGGAGACACTATTGTTCTAGGTATCTTTATGTGCTCCCTGTGTGCTCAGAACTAAAAAGAACGACGTAACGCGATCTACGGGCATACTAGAAACACTGCCCAACATACCTGTGCAAAACTTCATCGGATTTTTACTGTGGTTTCCGTTTCGTGATCGATGGTTCCTTACTTTCCGTATAACACTCGTATAAGAAGGGTCTGATGAGAGATTTCGCCTAACGTCATGTATCCCACGTAACATAAATGTCATATGCTTCCTTCTTCATGACAGTTCTCGGCCACACACTGCAGATCTACCTTATGTAGATTGGGAACAGCAGACGGCCTATAACACTTCCTTGGGGAACACTTATATCACTTGTGTTTTACTCGATGATTTTCCGTCGATTAGTAATTGGAAATAATGAATGCAATCGCACAGCTTTAGCGATGCTCCATTGGCACGGATGTTGATTACAAGTTTCTTATGAGGAACAGTGTCAAAAGTCTTCTGGAAGTCTAGAAATATGGAATCTATTTGAGGTCCCCTGTCGATACTGTCGATAACACTCATTGTTTCGCTCGAATAAAGAGATAGTTGTGTTTCACAAGAGCCGGCCGCGGTGGCCGAGTGGTTCTAGGCGCTTCAGTCCGGAACCGCGCTACTGCTACAGTCACAGGTTCGAATCCTGCCTCGCGCATGGATGTGTGTGATATCTTTAGTTTAGTTAGGTTTAAGTAGCTCTTAGTTCTAGGGGACTGAGGACCTCAAAAGTTAAGTCCTTTGTGCTCAGAGCCATTTGAACCATTTTTTTGTTTTTCACAAGAACGATATTTTCTGGATTCATGCTGGCTGTGTGTCAACAGACCGTTACCTTCGAGATAACTCATAATGTTCGAACACAGTATATGTTCCAGAATCCTACTGCAAACCAACGTACTGATGTGGCTCTGTAATTCATTGAGTTACTTCTCTTTTCTTTCTTGAGTATTGGTGTGACCTGCACAACTTTCCCGTCCTTTGTTACTTATCTTTCGTCAATCGAGCGGTTGTACAAGGCTGCCAAGTATGGGGCTATTGTATCAGCATATTCTGGAAGGACCTTATTGGTGTGCTGTCTGGATCGGAAGACTTGCCTTTATTAAATGCTTTAAGCTACTTCGCAACAGCTAGGATATCTGCTTCTAAGTTACTCATGTTGGCACTTGTTCTCGATTCGAAGTCTGGAATATTTACTTCATCTTCTTTGGCGAAGAAATTTCAGAAGGCTGTTTTATTAATTACACTTTAGTGGTTTAGTCGTCGGTAACATTACCATTGGTATCGCGGAGTGAAGGTACTGATTCTGTCTTGCAGGAGGTGTACTTTACACACGACCTGAATCTCTTTGGATTGTCTGTCAGATTTTGAAACAAGCTTCGTTGTGGAAGGTAGTCAGCGTTTATCTCGTCCATCAGACGTGGCAGTCACTGAGAAAATATGCGTTTCACAGAACAACAGGGCGAGTTAGAAACGCACATGAGCATCAAAGGGCGTGACGGTGCAGGGAGACGAATTCGACTATAAATAGACAGCGACACCAAGTCCTGGAACTGTGAGATTGTTAGCAACAAAGTCTGGAAGGAGAACCTGCTCAGAAAAATCCAGGAGTCCACAGTATATCAGAGAGTTACAACTGTCCATTCGCAAGCTTTTTTCACAACAGACGTTTCGCAGTCCACATAGAAGGACTCCTATCAGACGCTAAAATTCTACCGCCGGTCTACCACAAGAATCAGTGCTGTCTCCTCTCCTGTTCACAATTTATATCAAGGACAGTCCCAGAGCGCCGCAGGTGGAAATCACTTAATTCGTCTTCTCGGCAGACAGAATCCACGAGAATGTGCTGGCTCTAACAACAACTGGATGTGACTAGCAAATGGTGTCGGAAACACAAAGGGGAGTTGAACGCAGAGAAGACGATTGCCGTCTACTGCAGTAAAAGGCGACGAACATTACGAGACACGTTACGATTACATCATAACGAAATACCACGGAGTCCGCCTGTCCGGTACCTGGAGGTGAGTTTAGTACACTTGATCTTCCTTGAACATGAGGACGACCTTAGAAGGAAATTGCAGGCTGTGGAAAAGAGGCTCATAGCCCTCTTCCCGAGTAACGAATTAAGAGTGACAACCAGAATTCGTCTTTATAAGAGTATGGTGTTATCGAAAATACTGTACGGCAGTTCGGTCTTAACGTGTAAAATTAGAGTTCATAAAATACAGAACAGATGATTGCGAGGGCGTTTGAAAGGAAACCGACATTTGAGAATAGCAGACTTCGGGTCTCGCATGAGCTTGCTGGACATAGAAATACAGAAATGGCCGACAGATCCACACAGCAGGATGGACCAGATCCGGGAGCAGTCAGACAACTGTAACAGATAGAAAGAACTATTCCACGCCCCTGGCATAGATAAACAGGTTTTCACTACTTTACTGTTTTATTTAGTAAGAAATGCTGCATGTTTTATCGGATTGTACAAGTGCATTCTTGTATTTAAAATGTTTATTAATAGCAGTTTTTCACTGATTTACTGTTTTATTTAATAAGAAGTGCTGTATGTTGTCTCGAGTCCTTGTTTCCTGAGACTAGTATGACCTGCCTCCCCTCAGTTCATATACTGGGTACGCCCTTGGTTGTTGGTATCATCGGTTTTTGAAACAGTGTTCATAAGCAGGCAACTAAAATTAGGTTGGCACAACAACTTGATTAATAGAGACAAGGGCTTTCCTCGTATGAGGAGAACACGGAAAGTGCTGTAACCCCATTTCCCAGAAACTTCCCTCAATGGAAGAGGTGTCAAAATAAGCGAAAACGTGTCTTTGCTTATAAATAGATACTCGACCGATTCTGAGAAAACGACGGTCAAAGCTTTCTAGGTGTCTTCTGTGACTTTTAGAGCGTCATTAGTTCAACGAAGTGATGGCACAAGTCTAGCGTTATGGTTTCACACTTTTGAGCCCCATGTTCGAGACCCGCTTATTACTTTTATTCTTGTTTTTCATTTATCTGCTCATGTCCGTAGAATATTGCTACACGAATGTTTTTCAGTGGATAATAATATAAAGTTCTCCTCATTCGTCTACTAATTGCATGTCCGCTAAATGAATTTTTTTAAAAAGAAAAGAAAACAGTAAATGAATTAGAAAATTATTTGAAATTGTTTTCGATGTAATTGCTGTAGTTTATCTTGATTCACAATCAATTGGAAGCATCAGTTTTCTGAAAAGTGATCCGCTATACGCGGTTTTCTGCGGAATTATTGCCAGGGCGTGGAATCTTCAGCAACGGTAAAGACGTTCACTCTCCGAATGAGATTCAGACGAAGAATTGCCAGAATTGCCGCAGTAACAAACCTGCCTTCATGTTTCGAATAATTCGACCCTCGATATTATCCAAGGCAAAGAATATTCCTGAAGAATAAATGTACGAAAGGAATTTAAAAATCACTGTAAGAATAGACATAAGAATGAAATATAAGAACACGAGAATTTAAAAAGGTTGTAGCCCCTGTAAATGAAAAAAAAAAAATACTCTACTGCCCATTAAAATTTCTACACCACGAAGATGACGTGCTACAGATGCGAAATTTAACCGACAGGAAGAAGATGCTGTGATATGCGATTAGCTTTTCAGAGCATTCACACAAGGATGGCGCCGGTGGCGACACCTACAACGTGCTGACATGAGGAAAGTTTCCAACCGATTTCTCAAAAAAATGGTTCAAATGGCTCTGAGCACTATGGGACTTAACATCTGTGGTCATCAGTCCCCTAGAACTTAGAACTACTTAAACCTAACTAACCTAAGGACAGCACACAATACCCAGCCATCACGAGGCAGAGAAAGTCCCTGACCCCGCCGGGAATCGAACCCAGGAACCCGGGCGTGGGAAGCAAGAACGCTACCGCACGACCACGAGATGCGGGCCCGATTTCTCATACACAAACTGCAGTTGACCGGCGTTGCCTGGTGAAACGTTGTTGTGATGCCTCGTGTAAGGAGGAGAAATGCGTACCATCACGTTTCCGACTTTGATAAAGGTCGCATTGCAGCCTATCGCGATTGCGTTTTACCGTATCGCGACATTGCTGCTCGCCTTGGTCGAGATCCAATGACTGTTAGCAGAATATGGAATCGGTGGGTTCAGGAGTGTCATACGGTATGCCATGCTGGATCCCAACGGCCTCGTATCACTAGCAGTCGGGATGACATTCATCTTATCCGCATGGCTGTAACGGATCGTGCAGCCACGTCTCGATCCCTGAGTCAACAGATGGGGACGTTTGCAAAACAACAACCATCTACACGAACAGTTCGACAACGTTTGCAGGAGCATGGACTATCAGCTCGAGACCACGACTGCGGTTACCCTTGACGCTGCATCACAGACAGGAGCGCCTGCGATGGTGTACTCAACGACGAACGTGGGTGCACGAATGGCAAAACTTCATTTTTTCGGATGAATCCAGGTTCTGTTTACAGCATCATGATGGTCGCATCCGTGTTTGGCGACATCGCGGTGAAGGCACATTGGAAGCGTGTATTCGTCATCGCCATACTGGTGTATCACCCGGCGTGATGGTATGGGGTGCCATTGGTTACACGTCTCGGTCACCTCTTGTTCGCATTGACGGCATTTTGGACAGTGGACGTTACATTTCAGAAGTGTTACGACCCGTGGCTCTACCCTTCATTCGATCCCTGCGAAACCCTACATTTCAGCAGGATCATGCACGACCGCATGTTGCAGGTCCCCTACGGGCCTTTCTGGATACAGAAAATGTTCGACTGCTGCCCCGGGCAGGACATTCTCCAGATCCCTCACCAATTGTAAACATCTGGTCAATGGTGGCCGAGCAACTGGCTCATCAAAATACGCCAGTCACTACTCTTGATGAACTGTGGTATCGTGTTGAAGCTGCATGGACAGGTGTACCTGTACACGCCATCCAAGCTCTGTTTGACTCAATGCCCAGGCGTATCAAGGCCGTTATTGCGGCCAGAGGTGGTTGTTCTGGGTACTGATTCCTCAGGATCTATGCACCCAAATTGCGTGAAAATGTAATCACATGTCAGTTGTAGTATAATATATTTTTCCAATGAATACTCGTTTGTCATTTGCATTTCTTCTTGGTGTAGCAATTTTAATGGCCAGTAATGTATATTACACTGTATAATAAACGTATGACACTTATAGTGAAACCAAGTTAAAATTTTACAATTAATGTAGTGTCCTTGTATCCGTTAACTTGACAAGAAACATTTGTGTGGGTTAACCTTCTACGGACGTGGGTAGATAATTGAGAAATAAATAAGTTATAATTGGGTTTCGAACAGCAAACGCTCTCGACGCTAGCCACTGTGCCACTATTTCAGCTGAAATTATTGCGCGCTAAAATGCATCTAAATTACGTCGAAGTATTCGATCGTTGTTTCTTAAAAAACGTTGTAGTATCTACGGATAAGTTCGCTTGTTTTCACGCCTCTTCCCCTGAGCGATTTTTCTGGGAAATCGGCTAACTTAACTTGGCATGATTTCCTCGTGAGTAGGATGTGGAATCCTGCTCTATATCGCATCAAAAGACAACGTTCTTTGGTGCTGCTGAAAAGAAATTTTCAGGATGGTATTTGAGTACGGTATTTAGTTGGCGTTGGTGTCCTACTGCTGACGGCACAACTGTAGTCTTAGGGGAAAAACGTGTTATGTGGTGGGTGGAGCATGCGCCATGAACGGTATGTGAATCTTTATAGAAATACAGTTTCCAGCCTTGGTATCAGTTTTCAGCGGGATTCAGCATCAGCAGAAGCGTCTCTCCTTGAGACAGTGGACAGGTGGATCAGCGAAATATCGAGTCACGTTGACCTTATGACCCGGCTAACAACAAACAGAAATACCCTTGAATTATATGATACAGGCCTTCCGGAACGTTCACCTTTGCTCCTCACTTTACGGTTTGACAAGGACAGCCGTACTAAATGATGAGGCGACCTTTCCGAGATATTACTAGGTTTACGACTGAATGTTTTATTGCCCTCCCCTAATTTAATAGGGGCAGGCTCGGTGCGGTCGCGAGTTCTTAGCAGATTGCGGGCTGAAAGTTTTATTGCCGCCACGCCACGGCGGTCGGGGGACTTTGCACTTGTTCGCCGCCCTCCGAGTTCCCCTGACGCGTCATCCGACGACAAACCCGGCCCGTACCTCATCCCCTAACCAAACTTAGTTTGCGAGTTTGTCTTGTTCCCGTCTGCGGGCTGGCCGCGCACTGTGCTACCGCTGGGGCAGGCCTCTGCTAAAAGCGCCGGCCGGGGGTGGGAGGGAGGGGCCGGGTTTGACAGAGCAGCCAAACCTCACGTAGGCGAGTCTGTCCTGTAGCCCTCAAGCGGGCCTGTTCTAATCCGGGCGTCCTAGGGCTGCAATTAATTCACCGACGAGAGAGGCTCGTGCAAGGTCACGGCTTGGAATATTTATTTATAGTTGCTGATGAGTCTTCCGGGCTGATGAGTCTTCCGGGCTGTGCGGTCGTAGTCGAAGAGATTTATCAGTTCCTGACGTTTCGTTGAGACCTATTCTGGAATCTTCAGGGTGCTCCTGGCGATGCTGAGTCTTACCGACTGACGAATCGAACGTCAGAGAACGACATAAAAACTGTGTAAAGTGAGCGTGGTCGATTTTACACGTGATCAGCAGAGATAATCTTTGTCAGAGATAGAACTTAACTATCTATTGACGCCAGTCAAGGATAAAAACTTATCTATCGATTCTGTAGAGCCACTGTCCATATATCGGGATTCATGGCTTCTTCTTTTCTGTTAAAATTATCACTATGCTTATATACGATGAGTCACTAACTAATGGCACCAAGAATGACTCCGAAAGTATGACAGGAGCTGAAAAGTTTGTGAGACAAAAGTTGCATGAGTCAATGGGGCCCATAATATGACGCTGGTTTTTTGTTCCTAGGTGGTGTCGCTTCAGAGATATGAAGGTCAACTTTATTTTTTTAAATGAAATGCTGTAGTTTGGTATTTATTTTCTGATAGGGGCTATCGAGTCGAATCCAATGATGTGTAACAGTAAGGTCTTTGAAGCTAAACGAAGGTTACAAAGGTGGCGTGAACGTCGATTCACAGATGGTGTTCGTAGTGATGACCATTAGTATCAATACAGTGCTGCAATCTTCTTATCATGGTTCAAATCGCTCTGAGCACTATGGGACTAAACTGCTGAGGTCATCAGTCCCTTAGAACGCAGAACTACTTAAACCTAACTAACCTAAGTACGTCACACACATCCATGCCTGAGGCAGGATTCGTAACTGCGACCGTAGCGGTCGCGCGGTTCCAGACTGTAGCGCCTAGAACCGCTCGGCCACCCCGGCCGGCTTCTTATCATGGATTGAGTGGTATTCCTTATCACTTCGGCACTTATCGAGGCACATTCTCTGACAATTATCTCACATACTTCGTGCGAATAGTACGTATTCGCCGTATACGGCGTATCCATCTAACGTGCCATTGACGTGTAAACGCCATTGGACGGTTTCGCAATACGACACTAACAGGAACGGTAAGACAAGTATCGTCGAATCACGTGAATGTTAATGATGTATTCCTTCGAAGAACAAGTCAATATGCTTCTCATTTGCACCTGCCGTTCGAAAGGAGTCTGTAATTAATAACCGTCTGATTGGTAATCACACGTGACCAGGATTTGTCGTAAAAGATCAGGATTTATTATAAAAGAGAACACGATGTATATAAACTTAGGTCATTGGTCGCCAGTAGTGAATGTTCCTAAATATATTTCCACACCAACACTTACGCAATACACACTGATAAATCGTCACTTCGGAGAAGTCACACTATAATGTATCTTAAGTGTTTAATCAATACCAGTTTCTATTTCTGAAGTGTCGGCAGAAGTGAGGAAGCCGACACTTCATATTGGCGACGAGGATGGGATCGCCACTTGTTATATTGCTAGAGAAGGCCGAAATGCACGCTATAAACTCACGCAGGATGGCGTGAGGTCTGAAACAGAATACGGAATGAATGCTATAAAGAAAAGTACGTAGCTGCTGGAATACTTAACTTTAATCCATCATTTGTATACATCGTTCTTGATGAGACATGCTTCATACGATAACTATCAACTACTATGGCGCCTTGCTAGGTCGTAGCCATGGACTTAGCTGAAGGCTATTCTAACTATCTCTCGGCAAATGAGAGAAAGGCTTCGTCACTGTAGTCGCTAGCAAAGTCGTCCGTACAACTGGGGCGAGTGCTAGTAAGTCTCTCGAGACCTGCCGTGTGGTGGCGCTCGGTCTGCGATCACTGACAGTGGCGACATGCGGGTCCGTCGTATACTAATGGACCGCGGCCGATTTAAAGCTACCACCTAGCAAGTGTGGTGTCTGGCGGTGACACCACAATTTCTACTCCCCCTTCCATAGGTCATAAATTAGAGCGAGTTCTAGCTAGTAAGTTCAGCGCTATTCACACTGGAAGAGCTAACACTTTCTCCTTCCACTTCACTTTGATGTATGTAACTATTAACAAATAACTAATCGTGTTCTGAATACAAATCTTCCTCTCAACACCGTCTTTAACCTTTACGGTCTGACCAGCCATTCTAGCTCCGGCACGGGTCTGCTCATTTGTTGTCTCGTAACGGACTGAAACAATTTCGATGCGGCTCCGGCCGCACGTGGGCCAACCCGCTTCAAAATTTGGAGAGAACAGAAATAGAAAAAGGTGCGTTTTCCGGCTTTAGCCCCGCGAAATCTTGTGTGGATTTCACTGGTGCCTGCCTGTCGAGTCCGCAGCTCGTGGTCGTGCGGTAGCGTTCTCGCTTCCCACGCCCGGGTTCCCGGGTTCGATTCCCGGCGGGGTCAGGGATTTTCTCTGCCTCGTGATGACTGGGTGTTGTGTGCTGTCCTTAGGTTAGTTAGGTTTAAGTAGTTCTAAGTTCTAGGGGACTGATGACCATAGATGTTAAGTCCCATAGTGCTCAGAGCCATTTCTGAACCTGCCTGTCGTGCGTGACAGCTGCCGACAAACAGTGAACCGCACGACGACACATTCTTCAGACATCGCATGTGTGGTCTGTTTAATATATGGAGCGACCTCACCCAGTTGTCAGGATAAAATAAGATGGGTAACAATCCAGAAGGTATGTTTTTGAGGTTTTTAACAGTTGTAATGACGTTTATCGACGGAAAATTAGACTATTGCGGATATTATCGGAAATCGTTGGCTACAAAGATTCCTCTACATGCCTCCACTGTTGTAAATGGCTGTCCTACCACCTTAATAGTATAGCAAACGAGTTAAAACATATCTGCGTGCTCATATTTTTACGTTTTTAGTGGACCGTCATCGTTTTACCGTGCAGCATTGCCATACGGTACACAATGATTGTGCATTAGTGCACAGTATTCTGCAATAAACATAGTTTTGATGCACGGACATGAGGTAATTGACGCTGCTCAGTTGTAGATTCGTCAGCTATCTGAAGAGGCGCAGGAAGATCGGAATAAGGATATCTGGCGTTGCCGGGAAGATTTTACGCACGTATATTCCCGTGCGAAATCGTCACTTGACGTATTCCATCGGCTTTGGCATCTTCGTATCCACTCATCTCGACATTCCGTAAAATGACGGTTTAAGAAGATAGACAGTTGCCACCTGGGGTAAAATATCTTTTCGAAACATGTCCTTCTGATAGCGAGAATAACGCAAGTGACTGCGATTTAGATTGAAAAGTGTAAAAATCGAATAAAACGTTTCAGTACGGCTATTTTGACATCTAATTCGTCATCAGCGAACTCAAAATAATTTACGCCCGAAGTTTTGCTCGAGTCTGCTAAATTTATTAGTTTTGACACGTCGAATTCGTAATCGCGACCCCAAAATCCAAAATGAAAACAGTTGTGTAGAATTTTAAATCCATTTTTCTATTATCTCCAGATTCTGAAGCGACCTGGCCCGGCTTGAGCCGCCGAAGGTTAGGTTGTTTGGGGGAAGAGACCAAACAGCGAGGCTGTCGGTCTCATCAGATTAGGGAGGAAGTCGGTCGTGCCCTTTCAAAGGAACCATCCCGGCATTTGCCTGGAGCGATTTAGGGAAATCAGGGAAAACTTAAATCAGGATGGTCGGACGCGGGATTGAACCGTCGTCCTCCAGCGTGCTAACCACTGCGTCACCTCGCTCGGTCGTTTATATATGTTAAGCCAATGGTTCCCAACAGGTGGTCCGCGGACCCCCAGGGGTCCGCGAACTATGCCAGAGGGGTCCGCAAGATGCTATTAGAATAAAATATATATATATATTAAATGTATTTCGTATGATAAGATTTTTTGTTTTGGCCGCTTCCTGCATGAGCAGAGCTGTAGCGAACGCTATCTTCTGCGTCTAGCGCCTTCCTAGAGCTCGGTTAGCCGCCGAAGAAAAGACGCCTAGTGTACGGAAGATTCCCGAATGTCACACTCTCCAGCTAGCTCATACTAACCAAAGAGCTCGACCGTAACACACAGTACTCTTAGGTTGCACAAGCGGTAACTGGGCTCGACAGAGTTCTTTCCCAAGCAATTTTCGTTGCAGGCGTTTCAGACTATTTGAAAAAAGTAATACAAAATAAAGTAATGGCGAGCTAGATGCTGCGTGCACAAAACTGTCCTCCATTCCGAGATCCACCAGAGAGACTATAACGGTCCCAGAGGTGGAGCAGAGCGAGACACGTTAGCTTTCAGATTGGCCGCGGCGCTGCAGCGCAGAAGGCGGCCGCACGTGCGATGTACACTCGGCACCGCGCAGTGTGGAGGCGTGAGGAGAGAGAAAGACAGACAGAGGGGAGGGACGCTGTGGGGGAAGGAGAGAGCGAGCAGCTGGCGGTGGTGTGGAGGTAGCGTTGGGCGAAACGGCGGAAGCGCCCCGCTGCAGCCGCCCTTATTAAACTGGGAGCGCCTGGGCGTGCGGTCGTAGGAGCGGCGCTACAATGGCGCGGGCAGATGGCGTGCGCCTCCGGCCGTGCCTACCCGGTAATGCATTCGCGCTGCCACCGCCCCTGCGTCGGCAGAGCGTAGTCTGTACCGTCCCCTGGGCTTACACGCCACTACCTGCTGCCGGCGCATCGTCAGCGAGCAGGGGCGAGACAGCCTGCGCGTTCCAGACATCCGTGACCACCTCGCCGTCTTCTGCTACATACATTCCTCCTCCTCCTCCTCCTCTTTTCGTTACGCCACTATAGGACAGCGGGTAGACTCTTCGAGGGTTCCATTTTCTTCATCTCCTTGTTATTTCCGATATTGCAGCGCCTGTGTTATCTGAATTACGATGCAATTTCCTATGGACATATATGCATGACTAAAAGAACAGGCACTGCAGCGACTACAGCCATTTATGAAATATATTAGAGCTGGAGACTCGAACCCAGGATTCCGGCTTATCGCAAGCGGTCGCCTTACAATAAGACTACCCGTGCACAACTCACGGCCAGACCTAAACTTTCAAATGTCGTCAGCGATGTGTCTACAAACTGTACTCGTACATCCATTATGTATATTCCCGTACAGGTTAGACATTTTGCTTGAATGTCGCTTTCCCGGTGTCGGCAGATAAATGCATATACATAATGGATGTCTGAGTAGAGGTTGTAGACGCGTGGTTGACGACATATGTTAGTTAGTTGGTTGCGTATGAGACAGGCGAAATACCCTCAGGCTTCAAGAAGAATATAATAATTCCAATCCCAAAGAAGCAGGTGTTGACAGATGTGAAAATTACCGAACTATCAGTTCAATAAGTCACAGCTGCAAAATACTAACGCGAATTCTTTACAGACGAATGGAAATACTGGTAGAGGCCGACCTCGGGGAAGATCAGTTTGCACTCCGTAGAAATATTGGAACACGTGAGGCAATACTGACCGTGCAACTTATCTTAGAAGCTAGATTAAGAAACGGGAAACCTACGTTTCTAGCTTATGTAGACTTAGAGAAAGCTTTTGACAATGTTGACTGGAATAAATGGTTCAAATGGCTCTGAACACTATGGGACTTAACATCTGAGGTCATCAGTCCCCTAGAACTTAGAACTACTTAAACCTAACTAACCTAAGGACATCACACACACCCATGCCCGAGGCATGATTCGAACCTGCGACCGTAGCGGTCGCGCGGTTCCAGACTGTACGGCCTAGAACCGCTCGGCCACTCCAGCCGACGTTGACTGGAATACTCTCTTTCAAATTCTGAAGGTGGCAGGGGTGAAATACAGGGAGCGAAAGGCTGTTTACAATTTGTAGATAAACCAGATGACAGTTATAAGAGTCGAGGGACATGAAAGGGAAGCAGTGGTTGGGAAGGGAGTGAGACAGGGTTGTAGCCTCTACCCGATGTTATTCAATCTGTATATTGAGCAAGCAATAAAGGAAACAAAAGATCGGAGTAGGTATCAAAATCTATGGAGAAGAAATAAGAACTTTTAGGTTCGCCGATGAGATTGTAATTCTGTCAGAGGTAGCAAGGGACTTGAGCAGTTGAACGGAATAGACAGTGTCTTCAAAGGAGTATATAAGATGAACATCAACAAAAGCAAAACGAGGATAATGGAATGTAGTCGACTTAACTCGGGTGATGCTGAGGGAATTGGATTAGGGGATGACACACTTAAAGTAGTAAAGGAGTTTTGCTATTTAGGGAGCAAAATAACTGATGATGGTCGAAGTAGAGAGGATATAAAATGTAGACCGGCACTGGCAAGAAAAGCGTTTCTGAAGAAGAGAAATTTGTTAACATCGAGTATAGATTTAAGTGTCAGGAAGTCGTTTCCGCGAGTAATCGTATGGAGTGTAGCCATGTATGGAAGTGAAACGTGGACGATAAATAGATCGAACAAGAAGAGAATAGAAGCATTCGAAATGTGGTGCTACAGAAGAATGATGAAGATTAGATGGGTAGATCACATAACTAATGAGGAAGTATTGAATAGAATTGGGGAGAAGAGGAGTTTGTGGCACAACTTGACTAGAAGAAGGGATCGGTTGGTAGGACATGTTCTGAGGCATCAAGGGATCACCAATTTAGTATTGGAGGGCAGCTTGGAGGGTAAAAATCGTAGAGGGAGACCAAGAGATGAATACACTTAGCAGATTCAGAAGGATGCAGGCTGCAGTAGGTACTGGGAGATGAAGAAGCTTGCACAGGATAGAGTAGCATGGAGAGCTGCATCAAACCAGTCTCAGGACTGAAGACCACAACAACAACAATAGTTGTTTGCGTGTTCCATTGATCAAGGACACGGTACGGTAGCCGTTATGATGTGCAACGTGTCAAGTACACAAGAAATGCACATATGAAACTAGATTTTTTATTATATATAATACAGAGTTAAGGATTAATATTTCTATTATTTACCCCATTCCCTTAAATGGCACAGAATGCATATATTATATTTACAGATTTATTTATTCCTATTCAAGAATCCATCAATGGTATAGAAGGGGTTGTCAAGGAGATATGATTTCAGTTTCTTTTTGAAGCTATTACTACTGTCTGTCAGACATTTTATTTCATCCGGTAATTTGTCGAAAATTTTTATAGCAGCATATTTTACTCCTTTCTGTGCCAAAGATAGGTTGGGTAAAGGATAATGTAAGTCTTTTTTTGTGGTATTATAATCATGAATGTCACTGTTGGTTTTAAACTGGTCCATGTTTTTGAGAACAAATTTCATTAGTGAGTAAATGTACTGTGAGGCTGTTGTAAGAATTTCCAGTATTTTAAAAAAGGGCCGGCCGTGGTGGCCGAGCGGTTCTAGGCGCTACAGTCTGGAACCGCGCGACCGCTACGGTCGCAGGTTCGAATCCTGCCTCGGGCATGGATGTGTGTGATGTCCTTAGGTTAGGTAGGTATAAGTAGTTCTAAGTTCTAGGGGACTGATGACCTCAGAAGTTAAGTCCCATAGTGCTCAGAGCCATTTGAACCATTTTTTTTTTTTTTTTAAAGATACCTACAAGATGTGCGACTATGAACCCCACACATTATTCTAACCACTTTCTTTTGAGCAGTGAATACTTTTTGTCTAAATGTGTGGTTACCCCAAAATATTATTCCGTATGACATTAGAGAATGAAAGTATGCAAAGTATGATAGCTTACTAATTTCTATAGCCTCAAAATTGGCTGTTATTCTGATTGCAAAAGTTGCTGAACCTAGTCGCTTTAGAAGATCCAAGATATGAATTTTCCAATTAAGATTCTCCTGGAAGTTTACATCGGGCCGTGAGTCGTGCGCGGATAGCCTAATGATAAGGCAACCGCTCGCGATAACGAAATTCGGGTTCGAGTCCTAGTCCGGCACAAATTTTCATGTTGTTATTCCGTTTTACAGCTGCTGGTTGTTCATATTTACAACTGCCAGTACTTGTAATGGATCCTTCTTATTTCCTCACTCTTCTGGGGCTGGCAAACTATTAGGTTGCTGAAGTTCGTAGCGTTTTTGTTTCGCATGTTGCAATTCCGCTTGCTAAGGGTTTATTTATCGATTGTAGCTTTTAGTTTGTAGCTCACTGTTACTATTTGAGTTTAGATATTGTGATTTTGTCGTTTGGAGATAATGACTGGAGCGATGGGCGCAATAAAATGGATGGAAAGTAGCGAAATCGGAATTTTCCGACATATCTTCTATTTGAGTTCAGTAGAGGGAGGACAGCAACGGAGGTAGCCAGAAACATTTGCACCCCGTATTGGGATAACGAAAGAAAATGGCTTTCTCGTTTAAAGGAGGATCGTTTTGACATTAGTTACTCTCCGCACTCAGCAAGATCTTCGGGATTTGATGAAGCTCGTTTCAAGGCATTAAAAATGGTTCAAATGGCTCTGAGTACTATGGGACTCAACTGCTGTGGTCATAAGTTCCCTAGAACTTAGAACTACTTAAACCTAACTAACCTAAGGACAGCACACAACACCCAGCCATCACGAGGCAGAGAAAATCCCTGACCCCGCCGGGAATCGAACCCGGGAACCCGGGCGTGGGAAGCGAGAACGCTACCGCACGACCACGAGATGCGGGCTTAAAGGCATTAATCTACAATGATCCACATCAGTGTGCTGGAGAAATAGCAAATGTGTTGAGCTCTGGTCATTCCACCATAGTCTGACTTTTGCATGGAGTGGGGAAGGTTCAAAAAAACGGTGTGTGGGTACCGCCTGCTCAAGCCAAGATCAGAAAAATCAATGGATGGCCATATGTGGATCTCTCCTTTCTCATCATCAATTTGCCCGTGACCAACACCGACCATTCATATCCTGTGTCGTAATTGGCGACGTGAAGTGCTGTCATTATGCTAACATAAGGAAAAGAAGGGAATGGTTGAACCCAGACAAAGCAGCAACTCCCCGTACAAAGAGCTGCGCGCATCCACAGCAGATAATGTTATGCATCTGGTGGAACAGCGACGGTGTGGTTTACTACGAATTTCTTTTCCGATGTGTAACCATTACTGCTGACGTTTATTGTCAACAACTGACATGGCTCGAAGACGTAATCCAACAACCACGGCCAGGAAGACTGCGTCAAGCGATGCTACTCCATTATAAAGCCCATCCGCATTCTACTAGACGGACAAAGAGCACTGTATATTAGTTGGTTTGGGATGTCATTCCGCACACACCTTATTCACCTGATCTTTCACCCCCAGATTTTCATCTTTTCCGCTATGCATTGAACAACCTTCAAGGAACTTCCTTTCCGGATCAAAATGCCCTCCGCAAATGGCTCGATTAGTTCTTCGCCTCAGTTTCTACACTCGCGGAACCGAAAAGTTATACCGGCTTTGGCAGACTGTTGTAATAGTGAAGAAGAATATATTACTGATGACTAAAGTACCTGTTATGTGTGTCTGTTGTGTTTATTGAACTTAAGGGAAAAGCACCAGCCCAATATCAACCGCGGTCAAAAAGCAAGATGACAGAGGTCCCGTGATCGCGGTTGGAAATAAAGCGCGTTTAAAATGTCTCCGCGTTACACCAGTGTAAATCGCCGGTCAGCAAACCGTCGTCAACCAGCCGTACATTTGACTGTGGTTAACTCCGCGCATTGAAATGGCAGGAGACCTGGAGATGCAAAGATGTAAACAGAAATTTGAATTTGCACACGGCAGTCTATATACGTACGTTTTCTGGACAATCGCTGGTTAATGACGTCATTGTCACAAGCTCTCACTTTCCTCAACAAGAAGAAGTGTGAATACCTCGCTGCTAGTCCGTTCGTGCATGTTTAACGAAGTGGAAAACAGAAGAAGATCACCAATTTTTTTGAAATACTAGACGCATACACTTCTCGAATTGTTAGGTGCAAATGCATCACTTTTTCAAAGTAAAAGAACTGAGGGTGCAGAATAAAAATAGAAATTTACAGTGTCTAGTTTCGACCATTATTTGATTCGTTTTCATACTTTCACTTCCAGTATCTGTGTCAGTTATGCATAAAAGTCATAAAATATATGCTAATTAACACATCTAATTGTCATTTCTATGAGAAATGCACGTCATTTCTAACTGTATACTGCATACAAAAATCCAGTTTTCGTTGCAAACAAAAAATCTTAATTACCGATCTTTTATAAAAGACTGTTAATCAAGAATATATAATTTAAAAAGAATAAAAAGAATTTTTTCTTGCTTTTTGTATTTTACGCTTCATCTAAATGCTCACAGAACGTGCATCTTTCTTTAAAAATTTGAATCCACCTGAAATCGGACACATGTCTCCCACGCAGTGTGCAAGCACTGTATCACAGAGCTGCACAATTAATCGTAAAAAATCTGTCTCATTTTAGCATATTAAATATGAATAGAAAACTCCGAAGTCGATTTTCTTGAGAATTTTTGAGGGTTGCATCGAACTCCTTTGGGAGATACATATTTGAGTTTTAACGTCACGTAACATGAATATTGAAAAATTATAAACATCCAATTGTTTTGTGGCCCCTTTGATGGAGAAAAACAGGCAGTGTGGTCACATGAGGAAGCACAACTTAATTCTATTCCTGGTAAGGTTCAACTTAAGTATAGAGTACGGTGTAGAATGCCTTGAATCTGTCTTGGTGCATCGAAACGCGCCGCCATCTTAATACTGTATGCTTATAAAATCCTACTCATCTAGAGAAAACCGGGCATGAGCCACGGTGAAATTTATCTGCTGTCAACTCTCTCGTTTCAGTTTGATCGAGGTCGGTGCAACAGAATTTACCTGGTGTAACACACGATGAATTGCTTTAAATAATATTTGTTTCCCCAGTCTTGTATGTATCATCTTCTCCTTCTGTGTGATGCATGTTGCCTATATTTCAGGATCCTCCATCAGCCAGGGTCCCTGAATATTATTCGCATTATTTACGCCCGCATTTTGGACACTGATTACACTGATACCACTTAGATTTGTCTCCACGATATAGCTTACACATATATTAATGACATTAATGTACTGTAAATGATTTTTACTGTTACTTATGTTTTATTACTGTACTTTCCTTCACCACACCCGGAAGGCACATTCCAGCTCCTATCTACCTAGTTAGAATTTCCAGATCCTACGTTCTCTAAATGCAAATGTTTAACGAAGTTCCCCAAAGCTTGTCAATTTTTCACGCTTTCAGTGATTCTCCCTATGTAGCTTTACAAACTTTTGATGTTGTAGATTTATCATTGTCGGTTGAAAGGCCAGAGTCTGGGGGGTCAAGGAATTGTTAATTTGAACCGTTTTTAATTTTTAAGTAATTTTATGTAGGATTCCCCTTATCTAACATGATCGTATATCCAACCAGCTCTTATCAAAATACGCCGTCAGCGAGGAAGTACAGCAAAATTAAAAGCCAATCGCAATATACTGGTGGACGTGTGCAGAAAGCACGCGCTGGGAGAATAGTGCGAGGAGACGTTTAATTTCTGCGCGTGCTGTGTTACTGTAGTCCCTTGGCGGCTTGCGTACTTCCCCCTCGCACAATTGGCAGGCGGCGTCGATTGTTCCCCTTGAATGGCGGCAGCTGGCCGGATTATCGCGGCGGCGGGGGGGGGGGGGGGGGGGGGCGGCTAAGGATAGGGGGAACCATAGAGGGGGGGGGGGGGGAGGGGCAGCCGAGGGAGGCCGCCAGGTATACAGGCTTTATACTTTATACTGTACGTGACTAACAAGCTTTACTGCCGCCCTGTCAGGCATCGTACTGCCTGTAGTCTGTGCATTTGCGTAGTCGGCGAGATGTACCACGTGCTGTTAGCAGTAGCTGCGCTTTGGTGTGGTGGGGAAGAAACTTGCTCAGATCCGCGATGGCTGCCTCTACGTAAACACTGCTGGGCTGACTCTGTTCCGATAACATCGAGTGAATTGTGTACTTACGTTCGTGAGGTACGAGGCTGTGATAATCACCTTATTCATTCGACAATCGTTGTATCACATGTTGCTGCAGTTACGGGTGTATATTCGCATACCTTGAAACGCAGTGGAAGAGTGGAGTAAGAACGGCATTCGCAAACACAGTGCTTATACATTTCCAAGTTGACAAGGAAGTTGGATCGTTTAAAAATAAGAAACGTTCCAGGAAGATGCTGTAACGGAAATCGACGATTCCGACATATGCTTCGTTCGTTGGAAAATATGATAAATCCACATCAGAGTGGTGAACACCCAGTGTTCAGAACAACACTTCTACTTAACTAATACCACGGCAGCCCGCAAGTGCAACTGCAGCTTCTCTTTGCAATACTGTGTGTTTCAGACACGTTTATCCAGTTACACGATACCTTCACAGCTGGAAATGTCAGTCAGTCTGTCGCGAGCCATCTTGAAGATGTCCTCCGCAGATAGGGACGAAACGTTGGGTTTCGATAAGAAATTCGTTCGATCATAGTGTAATAGCCCAGAATATTTTAATGTGACAGTTGTGTTATCCCAGCGTGACACATCTGCAAGACAATGGATTTAATGACGACTATTTTTTTAAACGTGCCAGAAACATACACTGCAACTTACAGGATATCACAAACATTAACAAAACACTCCAGACAGACAGGTACTAAAGAGTTATCATTTCTCCTAACAGTTATGGCATCGAATGATTATAGGCTACAAAAAAACTTATTAAATTTGGCGGGTCCAGTATGCAGCTAATTCACGTGCTTCCTTGGTGGCATCTGTGGAGAGCATGTGATTGTACCCAACTTGCAGACAAGGAGATGTTCCAAAATGAACAAATGTGTGTGAAATATTATGGGACTTAACTGCTAAGGTCATCAGTCCCTAAGCTTACACACTACTTAATCTAAATTATCATAAAGACAAACACAAACCCATGTCCGAGGGAGGACTCGAAACTCCGCCGGGACCAGCCGCACAGTCCATGACTACAGCTACTTAGACCGCTCGGCTAATACCGCGCGGCACACGGAGATGGTTCATTGTCCTTTCTTCATCACAGTCACATAACGTGTAGTCATAGCCAGTTTCCACTTTCTCATCTTGATCTTCGTTCTTCCAGAGAACAGCCTGTAGAGCGTCTTACATATGGACCAACTTTCCTCATCACAGGAGGGAAGGTTTCCTGAAGGCATCGTCCATCCTGCAAGGTAACTGGATGTCGAACGCCATGATTTTTTCAGAAGTGTGAATATGGCTCAACGAGGCTTTCTGTCGCATGAAGGAAGCTTTTTTTGGCATGAGCTTTTGGGTTACTGGTTGATAACCAAACAAGTCCTCAAAATCAGTGCCTTAGATTTCTCCAGTCTGAATGCGCACTCACTGCGGGTCTCTGGAGCTGGAATACCAGCTAGACTAACGTTTTAGTCTGGTATAGATCTCAAACAAAATGAGTGTTTAAGTCTCCTTTAAGGCGACTTCTAATTGATTCGCATGTCCAGATCTGCACCGGACGGGGCAGGTTAAAAGTTCTTAAGGCGCAAGGAAGCGTCCCCCACGTCATTATATATAATTAACAGTGTGTTCTATAGGTGCGTGCTTGGTTAAGAGTTACTCCTAGATATTTGGGAGTGAAGCAGTGTTCTAGATGCCTACTTTCCGAGATCTCCTATAACTGTCTCCCAGAATATTAGTTTTTGAGGTGGAAGGCAGAGATGGTGTCTTAGATCGATTCGGTTTGACTTTGTTCTCTTGTTAATAACTGCTTAGAGTTTGTAGAGCATGCGAGAGCCTCTCCCCAGTATCGTCAAAAGTTTTCTCTCTGGCTTCTAGGGTGACATGATGTGCATGAACAAAGCTCTTTGTTCACTGTGGGTAGGACTGATATTAGTGTATACGTTAATGAGTATAGGAGCTAGCACACTTCCTTGTGGAAGACCGTTTTTTAGATCCTTCCTTCGGCTCCGCTGGTTTTGAAATTCGACAAAAAACTATTCGTTCTGCAGAAAGTTCTCAGTCACTCGTGTGAGGTAAATAGTCCTTGGTTATTCTGTACGCTTTACTAGGCAGTATATGGTGATTAACTGTGTCATACGCTTCTGTCAAGCCAATTACAGCTACCCTAGAAATATACATCTGCCATTTCTTAGCAACTGCACGACACTCGTAAGATTCTCTTGAGTCTCTTAACATATCTCACTGTAGCATTAGAATACGGAGGCTTTTCAGTGATGGTGTCCACTACACACTTTAACGCTAATAGCCTCTTGTTCTTCCAGGTTATAAGCGTATGAAAAATGCAGAGGTGTGTGCGGTTGCACTGAAATGACGATCATGTGCATATGCAAGCATGTAGTCCGCTTCATGACAATTTGACGTTTGTTGCAGTTCGTCTTCATGGTGTTGCAATTTTAATGCTCGTCAGTGTAGTATATATCGAAATAATAGAATCGACTAAAATAAAAATGTGCTGAAGTTAAGCACACACCAAGAAGTGGTAGAACAGCTACGTAAACGAGCGAACAGGGAAGTTACAGAATCTGAGAACGAATCCCATCTGAGCGAGGGGATCACGTGATCATTCACAGGCCGTTACAAGACCACCAGAAGCAAATTTAAATACATTTTCATCGATAATTTCGCCTCTTTGTTCATTATCGAGCTGTTGTTGTTGTTGTTGTTGTTGTGGTCTTCAGTCCGAAGACTGGTTTGATGCAGCTCTCCAATACAACTCTATCCTGTGCAAGTCTCTTCACTCCAAATAACTACTGCAACCTACACCCTTCTGAGTCTGCTTACTGTATTCATCTCTTGGTCTCCCTGTACGATTTTTACCATCCACACTTCCCTCGAATACTAAATATGTGATCTCTTGATGTCTCATAATGTGTCCTCTCAATCGAGCCCTTCTGCTAGTCAGGTTGTCTCACAATTTATTTTCCTGAATTCCATTCAGTACCTCCTCATTAGTTACATGATCTATCCAGCTAAATTTCAACATTCTTCTGTAGCACCACACTTCAAATGCTTCTGTTCTCTTCATGTCTAAACAGTTTATCTTCCACTTTTCTCATCCATACATGGCAACACTCCAGAAAAATACCTCCAGAAAAGACTTTATATTTGATGTTAGCAAATTTCTGTTCTTTAGAAACGCTTTTCTTGCCGTTGCCAGTCTGTATTTTATATCCTATCTACCTCGGCCGTCACCATTTATTTTGCCACCCAAATAGCAAAATTCATCTACTACTTTAAGTGTCTCATTTTCTAATCTAATTCCCTCAACAATATCTCACTTAATTCGTCTACATTCCATTATCCTTGTTTCGCTTTTGTTGCTATTTATCTCATATCCTCCTTACAAGGCACTATCCATTCCGTTCAAATGCTCTTCCAAGCCATTTGCTGTCTCTGACAGAAATACAATGTCATCGGCAATTTTTAATTCTTTTTTGCTGAACTTTAATTTCTACTCCAAATTTTTCTTTTGTTTCCTTTACTGCTTGATCAGTGTACAGATTGAATAACATCGGTACATCTTACCCCCTGCTCTACGTCACTGCTTTGGACAACGGCTGTAGAGCATCACGAGATTTATCCGCTGACACCGCGCCAGCGACTTTCAATTGAAACTTCTTACCTGTGCGTGAATATGCGTAATGGACGTAGACACATTGTTAATGACATACGGAAATTTGGGTCAGACCGTAGGTCGTGATCGAACAGCTTGATGTAAGGCGACCGCTCGCGATAAGCGGGAAATTCTGGTTCGAGGTTCGATCTGACAAAAATTTTCATTAGAATTATATATTAATAACTTCAGTTGCTGACGGGCGTTGATATATGTCAACGGGGACAGGTGAAAATGTGTGCCCCGATCGGGGCTCGAACCCGGGATCTCCTGCTTACATGGCAGACACTCGATCCATTTTTTTTTCTTTTTTTCATTTTGGTCGTTGTTGAGCGTTGTGTTTATTCGTCGACCAGCTCTCAGACCGAACACGCTGAGCTACAGTGCCGGCGTCTGAGCCACCGAGGACACAGAGGATAGTGCGACTGCAGGGACTATCTCGCGAACGCCTCCCGCGAGACCCACATTCTCACCTTGTATGTCCACACACAACATTCGTAGTGTCCGTACCCAACACGCTCATTACTCGTGGAAAACATTCTTACCAAGTCGGGTAATATGTGTGCATCCGCAAAGAAGAGGAAGGTCATGGCCAGTATTGCCAGAACTATATACTTACATGGATATGGTGTCTGTTCTTTCGGACATGTCCGAAAGGACAGACACTATATCCATATAAGTATAAAAATGTTCATTGTGTTAGTTCCATTATTCACCTCATGATTGTCCATATTCGCAACTGCGAATACGTTTCATGTAGATATACAATTTGTTGATTAATTGCAATGACTTTGCCCATTCTGAAATTGTAACTGTCCAGCGTATTTGATTACAACAATGTCGGACCAGTGATCAGTTCGCAATCGTTTTCCATAATGCACATGATCTGGCGGGGGTAATAAAACAGTCCTGGATCGATAAGATTGTTAAAATTCTGTTCTTGAACAACCTCCTCCCTTATTAAAAGGATTACGAAGGTGATGATAATGTCACTTCACAGAGTTGAGTAAATCGAAACACCAGATTTACATAATCCATCCAGTTAGAGAAGTTGAAACGTCTCTGTGAAGTCGTTTCATAAGACGCTTGTCGAATTCGGTACAGCTTATTCACATTACTACCTGATTTTAGCTCAATTCATGAACTTTTCCAGAAAGACTGAGTACTGAAATAAGCCCTATTGAATATTATGTGTGTGTTTTAATGTGGGGTTTCAGTTTTGTTTTGTAGGAAACGCTGAGTTGGTCACCGTCTGCTGGGAACAGACGACGTTGCTTCTCGTTTGAAGGAGAGCACAGGACGACCAACTTAGGTTTCCAGTACTTGAACAGAGAGGTTTACCCATCTTCATCGAAGGCTGTTTTTGTGTGTGAGGTTGGTGACTGAGGGCTACCTACCCCTCTGGTAGCTTCCGCTGCACGGGGAGCTAGGTAATCTCGAAAGAGAAGGCGGCACTCTTCGGTGAACACTTGGTGAGTACGGATCGTAGCTCTTAAGGGGGGTTTCAGGTGATAGGAAGCAGGTTGAGTTAGGACTTCGTTATGCTAAACTGTTGAAATACTTAAGAACTTCAGCTTAACTGAAGGGTGTGAACGAGTTATTTTTCCGAATGTGCCATAATTATATTGCTTTAAATAGGCGATTTTTGGGTGTTTGAGTTAAAAGTCTGGAAGTTACTTTGTTCATTTTGAACAACGATTAAGTAGAATTTCAAACGGTAAATCTGATTAGGAAAAGCTGGTTAGGATCACTTCAACCGTACGTGAGTGTAATACTGTGTCGAAGAGAGTATTGTTTTTAATGATTTTCAATCTTATATTTTGTGGAAGTTGCTTTGGTCATCGTTTGGTAAACAGTGACCCTTCTGGTCCACCACAGCACCGCAATAGGCTTTATTTTAACAGTTTGCTTGTTTAATGAGCTACAATTTCTGCAAGAATATCTGTTCTTTCTTGCGCTTTCTACTAAGCAGCGCAACAGTTTGATTCGAAATACACCTCGTGCTCTAATTCGGCCGTTTGAAAGCAGCAGACGGAGTTAGTATGTTAAATAATTATCGCACAGCCTTGTGTATTGGTTAAACCTCTGTCCAGAATAGAGCATGCGTAGAATCGTAATGCAAATATTACTTAGATATTTTTATGGTATTAATGCAAAGGAGATGATAGTATAATTGGTTCAAATGGCTCTGAGCACTATGGGACTTAACATCTGTGGTCATCAGTCCCCTAGAACTTAGAACTACTTAAACCTAACTAACCTAAGGACACCACACACATCCATGCCCGAGGCAGGACTCGAACCTGCGACCGTAGCAGTCACGCGGTTCCGGACTGAGCGCCTAGAACCGCTAGACCACCGCGGCCGGCTAGTATAATTGTCTCCCACCCCCGTCTTCTGTGTTTCTTCTTGCTGTAGTTAAATTGTGCTCTGTTTCATTCTCACGTAATTCTTACTTAAATATTTCGAGTCAGGCACCAGTTATGTGTAGTTAGGATGCGCAACCAAACATTTAGTTACAATAAATAATTTACGTGAAAGATAAATTCTTTGGTGTCGATCTTACCCCCTTACTTTGATTTCCATTCCTGAATTAATCAAGTTGCTTCATGCACAACATGGAGTGGTATTTTTCTGGCTGCTTAAAGAAATTTGCGTACTTGAAATTAAATTATTAAAGTAATTGCCCGCATCTCGTGGTCGTGCGGTAGCGTTCTCGCTTCCCACGCCCGGGTTCCCGGGTTCGATTCCCGGCGGCGTCAGGGATTTTCTCTGCCTCGTGATGGCTGGGTGTTGTGTGCTGTCCTTAGGTTAGTTAGGTTTAAGTAGTTCTAAGTTCTAGGGGACTGATGACCATAGATGTTAAGTCCCATAGTGCTCAGAGCCATTTTTTAAAGTAATTAATCTAATAATTTTCCAGCTCCGTTTTTTCTAAATGGTTAGGATGGGCTTGGGCTGGTGGCGACCCTGAATTTCTGAATTTTTATCATTATTTGTGAGAGAGAAGCAGTTGGAAATACGAGGTAACGTATATGGCTCGATGACAAAATAGATAGTAATATGATGCAAAGTGATATTCTGAAACAGATCTTTGATCAGATTACCAAAATATGTTCGGGCCTAATATGTAAACTCTACAATGAAATTGTATCCGGATTTCGACATTAGACTTCCGTCTTCGGCAAATTGTATGGCATGTAAACGTGGTGATAGGTGGAAGGCGTTTTTCGGTGCTCTATTTGTAAGGATACTGGAGTGTACGCCAGCACTACTTTTCCCTCTCAGTTTCTCGGGCGTAAACACGACGGTGCCGCCACCGTGGGGCGATTAGAACTCCGCTTTGGTGACTAATAAGTGTCAGTTAAATAAAAGTAGTCTATTCTACAAAACAAAAGGAAACATTGAATGTTGCTGGAGCGGGATTTCTGTTCTCACGGCGAAGATACTGAATGCGTCGGGCCGGTGAGTAAGGGCCGCCCGGGCGGAGGAGAGGAGCTCTATCGCAGTACGGCCGTGTGCAAAGGGGGAGTGGCGGGCGCGATGTCACCGGCAGACAACAAAAGCCGACCCCCGTCCCTCTCGCGTCGTGTCGGCGGCTGCGCGCGATCGCGGCGGAAACGCTTTAAGTCCGCGGCAGGCGGTGGCGGTGTGTGTGTGCGTGCGCGTGAGAGTGTGCGTGGGCGTGTGCGAGCAGCGTGGCGACCAGAACAGGGGACGCCTGGCGTCGCTGGCGTCTGCCTGCCTTAAAGGGGATGTGCCCGCCGCGCCGCGTAAATATCGCAAGAGGTGACGACCGCGCTCTCTTTCCTCCCACACACTCCACACTCAAATGGAACGGGAAGGAACACTACTGTGAGTGCCCTCCGAGATGCATTTCACAGTCGTTCGCAGAGTGCAGTTGAAACGTCCCCTTAGAAAAATTTATGAATGATTGTACTGATAAACCTCTTACATTATTTGCTTTTCAAACAACTGAGCAAAACTGAACGTACTCAGACATTACTCTCTTTACTTATTCTGATCAACACTTAACTCACACACAATATTTTTAGCGCAACGCAGTCTGACTTTTAATAATCCCTGCAAAACAATGGCCCTGACTAACAATAACCTATATCTTTCACGAATCACTTATCTCACAAAAATCTTCATTACGCGAACTACTGCAATACAGCGAGTGCCAATACTGCCAGCTAAATAAAAGATTCAAACTACTGAAGTCACTAACTACTGATAGGCATAGTTAGCAAATGAAAAATTTTGATAAAGAACAGGCAATGTATTTACCTTTATAGTTTTCAAAAGTCATAATATATATTTCAGTTCATAACATCCAGTCTTACAACTTTACTGTCTCTGATGGACACACGTCCAGATCATCCGCTCTCAAAACTCCGTCGTCTCACTCCCCACATCCACCACTGCTGGCGGCTCACCTCCAACTGCGCAACGCTACGCGCTGTTAACAGCCAACTGCCGAACACTACAATAGCGCATATTACAATAATGCTAACCAGCCACAGACTGCACACAGCACAGTCAGTATTTTCGTATAGAGCGCTACATGGCGTTACCAACATAAAAACCTAAACAGCCTACTTACACAGTGTATGACGAGCCTACACCTGTGTAAGTCTAGTGTAAAGTGGATGGCTCTACGTCTGTTACTAATGTACAACACGATATACCTCTTGTTCTTACAAAATTTTGTAACACTGGCAACGCATATTTTCACAGAGTGAGTTTATTGTTCTATTTCGATGTTTTGGCGATCAATATTTCTAATGTCACGTTTATTTATCTTCCTTTATTTCTGAAAGCTAATCTCTGTATTCTCGAATTTCCCGGGTGAATCCCTGATAATCATATGTAACTAATTATGTTCCCACTTAGCACTTACCAGCAGATAATTTTGATGTTATCGACACATGAAACTGTTAAAAAACCCATTACAATTTATTGTTTCTGATACTAATTGATTATTCAGACCCAACAAAAATACAGTTATTATTCGAAATGAACTATTCTACACATGTGCAATCTGTGAACGAATATCGATACGAGGAACAGCAGTCAGCATAGGTGCAAGAACCGGGCACTTGCTGTGGAGGTCCAGACGCAGCAACGTTCGTTGAACGGTCGTTAACAGACACTGTTGCTAGCCCCTTGGTTCATATGGGCGATCAGCAGCTAATCAGTTGCACTTCCATTAGTCTCTGAGTCGCCGTTCACTTGCGTCATCTATGGACCGTGGTGCACCACTGTTGCCTCGATGCCGGTCTTGGACAGCGCTATTTTGCCACGCACAATACACTTTAATCACGGCGTCACGTGAACAGTTTACAAACAGCCGCCGTGCGGAATTAACCGAGCGGTCTAAGGCGCTGTAGTCATGGACTGCGCGGCTGGTCCCGGCGGAGGTTCGAGTCCTCCCTCGGGCATGGGTGTGTGTGTTTGTCCTTAGGATAATTTAGGTTAAGTAGTGTGTAAGCTTAGGGACTGATGACCTTAGCAGTTAAGTCCCATAAGATTTGACACACATTTGAATATTTTTTACAAACAGCCATTTCGGAAATGCTCCCACCCTTGGCCCGAAAGCAAATGGTCATGCACTTTTGAATTTCAGATAAATCGCTCTGTTTCCTCATTATGACAATGACTGCACGATTTTTCCCCGACCCCACCCCCTCCTCCGACATGCTTCATATACCCTAAAAAAAAAAAAAAGAATGGTTCAAATGGCTCTGAGCACTATGGGACTCAACTGCTGTGGTCATAAGTCCCCTAGAACTTAGAACTACTTAAACCTAACTAACCTAAGGACATCACACATATCCATGCCCGAGGCAGGATTCGAACCTGCGACCGTAGCGGTCGTGCGGTTCCAGACTGTAGCGCCTTTAACCGCTCGGTCACTCCGGCCGCCCATATACCCTCCATTGCTGGTGCTACCCCCTGCCGTCTGCGGGTGGTTACCGCACGTTGACGTCGAATAGAGGTGGCGACCACATTAATGTTGATGAACCGTGCATTAATATGGAAATGAGTGCCAGTGTTTTAGCTCAACAAGCTTAAATGGCATCCTCCTTAAGATAAAATCTATAGCGTTCAACGAAATATTCGCAAAAAAATCTTTTTCTCTTGCTCCAGTAATGCTAGATTTTTACCAAAAATTAAAAATCTCAAGTGACTAGGATTGAGAAAATCCTGTTGGATAGGAAGAAAAATAATCAGAAAAAAACGCCAAATTGTTACCCCCCAAAAAAAAAAGAAAAGAAAAAAAGAAAGAAAAAAGGTTTACAACCAGAATTAAACTCGAAAAAAGGTCACTATTTTGTCTCGACAAAGTGTAGAAACAGAATTAAACTTTAAACATCATAGCAGCTCCGATAGCGCTCGGTAGCGCTAAATTTGCAATTTAATAGAATCGTAGGTAAGAATCGCTGTAATTACCGAAAGTTTTTATGAAGTGTAAGATCTGTAGCCTCAGATTAGCGAGGGAGGGGTAAACGTCCCCTCTCTTGCTCCGCCTAGCGTTTAATATCACCTTTTCCGTGAGTTTGAGAAACTGTTATTCAACTCTTTATATCTGCGTACTGCGAAGTGTCAAACAATCGGCCGCAGACTATGATTATTCGACGTTAATTGTATTAGGTGATCTGTACGCATCACATGTCTTGCTGTGCTCATTTGCAACATAATGGCAAAGATTTCGGTATTATTTCACTCTTTTTTTTTGAAACTTACATTTGAATTCCTAGGACGTGGAAAACGTATATAAATAAACGGCGCCACTGTTACTGTTGTGAAATATTATGAATATAATCGAATAATAAATCCAAGACTAATCTGGAAATTCAGGGTGAGGCTGAATTCTCTCATTTCTCGTTTCACCTAGGGACTTCAGTCTGGAAACACGCGGGTACTACGATCGCAGGTTCGAATCCTGCCTCGGGCATGGATCTGTGTGATGTCCTTTAGGTTAGTTAGGTTTAAGTAGTTCTAAGTCTAGGTGACTGATGACCTCAGATGTTAAGTCCCATAGTGCTTAGAGCCATTTGAACCATTTGAACTCATTTCACCTAAACCTATAGCTGTTCGAGGAATACACGGCATGAAAATGGAAGGAAACTCAATCGACCGTGTCGCGGATGCACACGGCCGAAAGCGTTATTTCATCCATTGCAATAGATTACTTTGTCTCAGTACCGCCGTACCCGTGCTGACTGCGTAGCCGTTCCAGCCCATATATTACTTGATCTTAATAAAATTAGGTCATACTTTCTTCATACTGATGGAACATATAGTTATAAAATTTGCGAAGGACATTAACATTTAAACACGACGGACGGTCAGTAAGCTGATGCAACACATTTTTTCTCGGCCAAGTTCAGTTGAAAAGATTCTGAATTTGTTGTGGGACACCGTGGAATACTCCCGCTTCAGCCCCTATAGTTTCATCAAGTCACGAGAGCTGGTGTCGCTATACGTAGCCTTCAAAATGACGTGTGGAACGAAGGTGTGTTCCCAGCAGAGAGCTGTCACTGAGTTTCTTTTGGAGGAAAACCGGAGCATCGAAGATATTATAGGAGTTTGCAGAATGTCTACGGAGACTTAGCATTGAACAAAAGCATCGTGACTCATCGGCCGAGGCGTCTGTCATCATCATCGCAACAGTGTCGCGCAAACCTTCCCGAGCTCCCGCGTGCCGGCCGACCGCACGCAGCTGTCTCTCCAGCAATGTAGAAACGTGCGGACAGTCTCGTTCGAGGTGATCGATGGCTCACCTCGCTGCTGAACTGCTGGGTTCAATTGGTAGTGCTGACATACTCGTACACCAGTTAGTGTACTGAAAGGGGTGTACCCGCTTGGTTTCTCGCCGCCTAACACAGGACAATAAAGAGGAACGTAAGAACATTTGTGCGGAATTGTTTGCGCTTTACGAGGCTGATCGAGAAAATTTTTTGTCGAACATCGCTCTGAGGGATGACATATGGTTTGATCACTTCGAACCGGAAACAAAACGGCAGGTCACGGAGCGGCGCCACACCGCCTCTCCTGCGAAGAAAAAGTACAAAGCAACACCCTCAGCTGGTAAAGTCATGGCACGACCATCTGGGGCTCTGAAGCGGCCATTATGTTTGATGCCTGCTTCATGGAGCAACAATGGACTCTGAAAAGTGTACTGTGCTACCCTCAGGAAACTGAAAAAAAGAACGACTTCAGCGTGCTCGTCGCCACAAATATGCAAATGAACTGTAAGTAGGCTGTTTAGGTTTTTTTTATTGGTAACGCCACCTCTGTATGAAAATCACTGGCTGTGCTGTGTGCAGTCTGTGGCTAGTTTGCATTGTTGTCTGCCATTGTAGTGTTGGGCAGCGGCAGCTGGATGTGAACAGCGCGTAGCGTTGCGCAGTTGGAGGTGAGCCGCCAGCAGTGGTGGATGTGGGGAGAGAGATGGCGGAGTTTTGAAATTTGTCATGAACTGCTATATTTATATATGATGATATCAAGGTAAATACATTGTTTGTTCTCTATTAATATCTTTCATTTGCTAACTATCCCTATCAGTAGTTAGTGCCTTCCATAGTTTGAATCTTTTATTTAGCTGGCAGTAGTGGTGCTCGCTGTATTGCAGTAGCTTGAGCAGCGAAGATTTTTGTGAGGTAAGTGATTTGTGAAAGGTATAGTTTAATGTTAGTCAGGGCCATTCTTTTGTAGGGAATTTTGAAAATCAGATTGCGTTGCGCTAACAAAATATTGTGTGTCAGTTTAAGCACAGTCTTGTAAAAATTGTTCAAAGGGGACGTTTCATATGTCGACCCTTAGCCGCTGGAATCTTCTGATTTTTTCTTGTAGTTTGTGTATTTAGTGTAGCTTTTGTTTATTGCTAGCGCGTAATTATAGAGAGAATTTCCTTTGTAGTTGTAGTTTTTCATTGTTGTATAGTAAAACAGTTGTGGCATGCATGTAGATTTGCACCAAGTATTTCGCAGCTGCAGTTAACTAGATATTATTTTCAGTGCTATTTTAATGTGTTCTCTTATTTTTGATCTTCAAATTGTGTTTCTCTGTGTTGTCGTGTGAAATACTGTGACAATAATGGCGTGTAAAAATGTAATACTAGGCTCCAAAGTAAACTGAGAAATGACAGTGAAAATGAAAGCAGTGTGTTAGCGCCACCGAGTAATGAATTAACTGATGTTCAAAGTAGTAATTTGGTAATTGTGCATAGGGAAATGGAGCGGGCGGCAAACAATGGCGTGGACAGTGAAACAATTAGTGAAGAGGGAAGCATTATCGATCGATCGGTCGGCAATAGCTCGCCTCAGGAAGCCGAAATGACACGACACGATTTCGCAAATACTGTAGATTCAGGTTTTGGATCCTCACCGTTTTCTCAAATAAGTCAAGACACATTTTCTGCTTGTCAAAATGTGAATGTTTCCGGTGCAAATTCACTGCCGAAAAGCACTGAGGAACATGTTTCAGACACCAATGCATTGTTATTACAATTAATACAACAAATGGGACAAACACAGCAAAAGCTTGAAAAGTTAGACACAATTGAACAAAATCAGAGACAAACACAGCAAAAGCTTCAAAAGTTAGACTCAATGGAACAAAATCTTAAAAAGTTAGACGCAATGGAACAAAATCTTCAAAAGTTAGACTCATTGGAACAAACTCTTGAACAAACACGTGAGGATTTAACTACTGAGTTACATCACATTGAATCGAAATGTCAAAAAGTCTGTAATGACGTAAAAACACAAATTTGTGAGCATTTCCAACCTATTTTTTCGCGTCATGAAAATGCATTACAGAATCATGAAGCAGCCATAAAAGAACTGCAAACTATTGTTCACGAAAATCACAACACCTTGCAAGCTAAAATTGACTCAGTTGCATCTACCGATTCGGTTACGCAACTTGCAAAAACTCAGGAAAACTTAAAGGACACAGTAGATACTCTGAAACTTGGTTCAGAAAAACATACAGAGGAAATAATTTCACTATCGGATAAAGTAGCAGAACTTTCAGATCAGTTCACTAACTTATCTACAAAGGTAGATGATGATCTGAATAACACAACACCTGTAGCCTTCACTGACACTGAAGAGTATGTAGAAATTAGAAAATTCAAACAAAATCAAAATCAAATCAATACACAGTACAAAAGAGAAATCCGGGAAGTGCAAGATCAGTTGGCACAAGTAGTACAAGAATTACGTATTTCAAAGGACACTCGCGCCCCAATACGGGAAGAGGGACATAGAAATACGGAACAGCCACAAAATAATAACACAGCGCATTTCGGAAATTATGAAAGAAATTGGCAATGTGCACCGAATTTTGAGATTGAACAGCCGACACGACGTAACAATGACCGACATGCGACTCGCCGACATGATGATTTTGACTATAAGCTGTTCATAACTACACGTAAATTCAAAACATTTAAGAATTCAGGCAACGACATTCATCCACAAACATGGCTCCATCAATTCTCTCATTGTTTTCCTCCCAACTGGTCGTTAGAACACAGATTAGAATTTATGTGTGGCTACTTAGAGAATGAACCAGCTGTAAGAATGCGATCGGTCATTCACGATTGCCACAGTGAGGGAGAATTTTACCATGCCTTCCTCTCAGCATATTGGTCTCAAGCCACACAAGACCGTGTAAAACATAGCATCATGATGATGAAACACTTTGAACAATCTGAATTTTCCAGTCTTGCCAAATATTTTGAAGACATGTTGCATAAGAATCAGTATCTTTCAAACCCATACAGCCCCTCAGAACTCATCCGCATTTGCTTACTCAAATTGCCTGAACATTTACGGCATATTATTTTAGCAGGACGTTGCAAAGACGACATTGAAGCCTTTCAGGGACTGTTACAAGAATTAGAAATTGACACAGACAGTCGCAGGATGCGAAAACAGGAAAACAATCACTACAGGTCACATCCGTCACAATTCCGTGACGACAGAAACAATAACTGGACACGACAAGTCTATTCTTACAACGCAAATCGTGACCAAAACAGACACCACCCATATGACAACCATTGGCAGAGTAATAGTTACAGAGAAAGATCGCATTTCCGTAGTAATGAATATGACAGAGATAACTATAGAAACAGACAATATGGTAATCAGAACTATTATTATCAAGGGAGACAGAATAATTTCAGACGCAACAGTTCAGCGCGCAGTTACGATTCAGGGAGAAATTCTCCACCACATGACCGACACGAAAGAAACTGTGTAAACTACCGACAAAACGACAGACCTGAATTCCATCAGAACTGGCGAGCTTTAAACAGAGCTGGGCCCTCTCGGCAAGGCGAATTTGTGGAAGTTAGGCCTCCTAATCCCAGTAAAGACGCGCGGCAACAAAGAGACAGACAATGACTCGCACCGCAGGCATACACGTGCGCCGGCTGGCTCCGAGAAAAATAACATTATATCTGGTACTGCTAATGAGATTTTAATGCAACATTTTGGTTTACTTGAAAATACATTCTGGGTTTAAAGTACTTTCTGTGAGATACCAGACGACACAGTGGTTAGTTTATGTAACAACTACACAGTTTTATCACGACGCTACTAATGAGTGACAATTTACAATGTTGCTTTTGTAGTGTTTCTGTTTTATTTCTGCACAGTTTTTCTGTTTTATTCTGCAAAGTAAAACATGTTTTAGTAGTAACTTTTGTGGTATAGCTACAATGAGACTGCCTTTTCCGTAGCACAACAATACGTTACAGCACAGTAATTTCCTCATCACGGCAATAAGCGTAATAACTAAGACATTTATACGCAAAGCATTTCACTTTTGTGTATTATGAGGTAAGTACATTGACTTCTGCAGAACTTAGCTTTCGGAGGACGATAACTACGACACTTCCACACAGATTATGTTGCAACAAGACGCACATTTAGCGCTACAGTACACGTATTTGAGTGATTAATTTTGTACTTAAAACATTTATTTTTAAAGATTTTTGAATTACAAAGAAAGTTTTCCGTGATACATTTCATTCCATTGCTGTAATCTGTAACACCTGAGGGTATAATTACATTAATCCTCAGGGGGTACACGCCTACTTTGTGTACCATGTGTGTGGCAACCACAAGGAACCCTAGCTAATATGGTATTTGCTTATACAACTTTACACATCGGTACCATATTTCTCTAACACACAAATTACACAGCTATCTGATCATTTAACTGAGAGATAAACATTTTTTTACTACATCAGTGACACATGTTTACGCAATACACAGTCGGGTAACTTCACACTTATGAAATTGTATTTTGTCTGTACTTTGTAAACTGTGCATATTTTTTCGGAATCATTGTGATACTATGAGAGCTTTGAATGATGTATTTGGTATGAGATCATGATTTTAAAGTACGTTTGAGGCAGATGACACTTTTGACATGAGCAGAGAATTTTTTTTAGGTTTTGAAATTATTGCAGAAAGCTACGACATTTTTGAGATTTGACTGAGGTGTTATGATGTTATTATTACGACGACGATGTGTACTATGCTGTTGAGATATGTTTATGATCATTAAGATGATGCTACCGTATATGAGGAATAAGAAGTATGTTGGAAACCAAGAATCGTACTTTAAGAGTTATGAAATGTGTGTATATGCATGAATGTATCACAATGCTGGCGAAAATTTTTTGGACACTTATATTTATAGGGTTTTGTTTCTACAGATTTGTAACGCAAATTCTTGACCTGTGAAATATTTTTATGTGAGACTGTCACTGTAGCGGAAACTGCTGTCGTAAATATTTCCGTAAGAAAGTTAAGTGACCACCTGCACGTAATGCGTCGCGGGCACCCACCTGGGCGACAGCCGCCCGAAAAAAAAGCCATTAGCCTTTCAGCGGCACAGGTAGAAAAAAAAAAGGGGAGGCCTTTATAATGACAAGTGTCTTTCTACGAGAGTTGAGAGCTACTGACTTATGAAATGTCACATGACTATTGAATGATATTTTAATGCTTTGCTTTTCGTAGTTGCTTATTTCACTTGATATCTGGTTTCCAGCTGTGTTACAGCATTGGTTTCATAAAATAAAATTAAATGCATTTGCTAATGTGAACACTTTCTGTCAACAGATCTATTAAATAATAATTTTGTGATCCACATTCTTCAAAAAAGGAGCACTTGGAAAGGAAAGAACAATAAGAAGGGACTAGTAACAGTGACTGCATACATAATATTCTTTTCAGATACATGGTAATATTTTTTTTACAATAAGTTGTTGTGGTGCACCACTTTAATTGCTTAGACATTAAGATGTGATTATACATTTGCCTTATCTGCATTGTTATCTTTAGTGTACTATTTTTTCTGCTTGAGCTATGTCATGTTTCGATATAAGCTGCTGTTTGCCAGGCATAGTGCTACTGAACTTTAATTTGTGTTACTCTGCTAAGCCAGATTTTTTTTTTTTTTTTTTTACTGCGCATTGCCTCATATTAGTTGTAATGTTGAATTGCTTGGTAATTTAGATTTACTGTAGCTTGCTTTGCAATTTTCCATTTTTTTGGTCATTGCTCTTTGTGTTACTTATTTTGTGCTGCTGCATTGCCTCGTCCCTTAGTTTAGCATCTGAGCTCAGTAGATTTAAGTTAGCTTAAGAGGGGGTAGCCTCTAAGAGAATGCGTTGCGATGAATTGGAAGAAATGCATAGAGAAGTTATACGAAAAAAAGTATAGAAAACAGGTTTAGGTAGGATTTTCTTAGAAATAAATGTTGAGGTAAGAAATGTGTGAACATATAAATACAGAAAGCATGCTTAGATAGAATTTTTTTGGTGGAAACAAAGGATGAAATAAGAGGAAAGATATATGAAGTTTTGGGTTGGACTGCAGTACCAAATGTTACACTGAAAACGAACCCTGTCCTTTCCTATTGGTGTTATCCCACTATGTGTTTGTGTACCCTTGAGTATTTGTTTTCTTCCTGTCTCTGTGTAGTTTCATAGAATTTTTTTTTTCTTTTAATATTAAGCTACATTCACTATGATGAGGAATACTGTTATCCTCGAATATAATTGGCATTAATAATATGTTATTTACTTTGTAAAGATGTTAGACATTATTAATTCCGTTCTGTTTAATGCTCATGTGTGAAGTTGATGTTTCGAAAGTTATTCTGATCTTTTATGTATGTACTCATGTCATAATTCCTGTAACACTGACGTATATGTCTATTTCTATTCTTTTGTAACGCCTGTTTTACTACAAATGTTATCTGTATTGTTATGTTTTTAATGATGTATTTTGTACCTTTGTAATTGTATTCTTATGTTATAAAATTGTAATTGTCACCAGTTCATGATATTATTAACTTGTTAGTTACATTTCACTGCACACGTTTCTGTTGGTCATAGTATATGGACAATATGTGAGACGTAGGGACTGATAGTGTTTGCACGTGTGTTGATAATTCAGCAAGGGACTGGATAACAGCATTGTTCGTTCTAAGGACAATTCCAAAAACTTTGTGAGTGCACAAGTGGTGGTTATGGACTTGCTATATTGTCTGCAAGACTCTTCGATGGTGATTGTGCACCTGCACAGTCGCAACAGATGGCTGCTGGCCATTTCTACAAGGACTACAGTGGGTCTACACCTTTGCTGACTCACCAGTACCATTATTTCTACAAGGCCTGCAGTGGGTCTGCACCTCTGGTGGCCCACCAATACCGTAATCTCTACCAGGACTACAGTGGGTCTGTTCTGTGATGACCTACCAACCAATATTCTTCAAAACGTCGAATGACTCTGCTGTGGGTTTGCTATGTTGTGGCCCATTACCTGTATGCATGTCAAGAGTCAGCACTGTCTTTCCGTTGGAAGGACAACGCTACTTCTTCAAGACTGCATGGAAATCCACTACTTCTGTGTGCAATTTCTTTTACTAATGAGACTTTGTGAAAAAAAACTGTAATTACTATTATGATGAATGATTAGGACTATCTTTATGGACTGTGAGAAAATTTTAGCTTTTGACCAACATTGTATCAATAAGTGTGTGCATTTGATTTCTTTGTTATTGTAATTATGAAAAATTTTATCAAATCATTATTGGCCACTGCCCAAAAAAATTTGTAAAATTTTTTGTGGGGAGCATGGGGGCTATGTAAGTAGGCTGTTTAGGTTTTTTTTATTGGTAACGCCACCTCTGTATGAAAATCACTGGCTGTGCTGTGTGCAGTCTGTGGCTAGTTTGCATTGTTGTCTGCCATTGTAGTGTTGGGCAGCGGCAGCTGGATGTGAACAGCGCGTAGCGTTGCGCAGTTGGAGGTGAGCCGCCAGCAGTGGTGGATGTGGGGAGAGAGATGGCGGAGTTTTGAAATTTGTCATGAACTGCTATATTTATATATGATGATATCAAGGTAAATACATTGTTTGTTCTCTATTAATATCTTTCATTTGCTAACTATCCCTATCAGTAGTTAGTGCCTTCCATAGTTTGAATCTTTTATTTAGCTGGCAGTAGTGGTGCTCGCTGTATTGCAGTAGCTTGAGCAGCGAAGATTTTTGTGAGGTAAGTGATTTGTGAAAGGTATAGTTTAATGTTAGTCAGGGCCATTCTTTTGTAGGGAATTTTGAAAATCAGATTGCGTTGCGCTAACAAAATATTGTGTGTCAGTTTAAGCACAGTCTTGTAAAAATTGTTCAAAGGGGACGTTTCAGAACTTCTCCATGACAACTCAAGGCCTCACGCAAGTCCACGCTGGCGAGAGGAGCTCACAAAACGTCGTTAGACTGTTCTTTCTCATACACCCTACAACACGGATCTCGCACCTTCCGACTTTCATGTGTGTGGTACAATGAAGGATGCACTCAGCAGAAAGCATTACGTGGATGATGGGGAGGTTATTGATGCAGCAAGATGTCGGTTCTGACGTCTTCCGGTAGAGTGGAATTGTGTGGGCATACAGGGCCTGCCAGTAACGTGGCGTGAGGCCGTCGCTCTGAACGGAGGTTATGTTAAATATTATGGCTTTGTAGTCAAGAGAGTGGGGAATAATACCCTACTGGCCATTAAAATTGCTTCACCACGAAGATGACGTGCTACAGACGCAAAATTTAACCGACAGGAAGAAGATGCTATGATATGCAAATGATGAGCTTTTCAGTGCAATCACACAAGGCTGGCGCCGGTGGCGACACCTACAACGTGCTGACATAAGGAAAGTTTCCAACCGATTTCTCGTGCACAAACAGTAGTTGACCAGCGTTGCCTGGTGAAACGTTGTTGTGATGCCTCGTGTAAGGAGGAGAAATGCGTACCATCACGTTTCCGACTTTGATAAAGGTCGGATTGTAGCCTATCGCGATTGCGTTTTACCGTATCGCGACATTGCTGCTCGCCTTGGTCGAGATCCAATGACTGTTAGCAGAATATGGAATCGGTGGGTTCAGGAGGGTCATACGGTATGCCATGCTGGATCCCAACGGCCTCGTATCACTAGCAGTCGGGATGACATGCATCTTATCCGCATGGCTGTAACGGATCGTGCAGCCACGTCTTGATCCCTGAGTCAACAGATGGGGACGTTTGCAAGACAACAACCATCTGCACGAACAATTCGACGACGTTTGCAGCAGCATGGACTATCAGCTAGGAGACCATGACTGCGGTTACCCTTGACGCTGCATCACAGACAGGAGCTCCTCCGATGGTGTACTCAACGACGAACCTGTGTGCACGAATGGCAAAACGTCATTTTTTCGGATGAATCCAGGTTCTGTTTACAGCATCATGATGGTCGCATCCGTGTTTGGCGACATCGCGGTGAAGGCACATTGGAAGCGTGTATTCGTCATCGCCATACTGGCGTATCACCCTGCGTGCTGGTATGGGGTGCCATTGGTTACACGTCTCGGACACCTCTTTTTCGTATTGACGGTACTTTGAACGTTGGACGTTACATTTCAGATGTGTTACGACCCGTGGCTCTACCCTTCATTCGGTCCCTGCGAAACCATACATTGCAGCAGGATAATGCACGACCGCATGTTGCAGGTCCTGTACGGGCCTTTCTGGATAGAGAAAATGTTCGACTGCTGCCCTGGCCAGCACATTCTCCAGATCTCTCACCAACTGAAAACATCTGGTAATTGGTGGCCGAGCAACTGGCTCGTCACAATACGCCAGTCACTTATCTTGATGAACTGTGTTATCGTGTTGAATTTTCATGGGCAGCTGTACCTGTACATGCCATCCAAGCTCTGTTTGACTCAATGCCCAAGCGTATCAAGGCCGTTATTACGGCCAGAGGTCGTTGTTCTGGGTACTGATTTCTCAGGATCTATGCACCCAAATTGCGTGCAAATGTAATCACATGTCAGTTCTAGTATAATATATTTGTCCAATTAATATCCGTTTATCATCTGCATTTCTTCTTGGTGTAGGAATTTTAGTGGCCAGTAGTGTATGATGTATTAGAATGCTGAATGAAACCAACCTGGTTTCAGAAAAAAAGTGTAGCATTGCTTATTGAACGCCCCTCCTACAGTACATGAACTCAATTAAAACTTAATTTTTGTAGGAAAGGGATAGCATAGCGTAAGCGGACGCCTTTGCAGACACTTGTTACAGTCACATAGGATCAAGAGATGCACTCTGGACGCAGCTTCCTCACTTGGTGAAGGATAAGAGAGAAGCCAGCTGCGGCGCGCCACTTAATTTATACACCTATACGAGTACTTTGCTTACTCCCGCTGTAGGCAGAAAAACCGCTGAAAGGAAAGGGAACTCTCATTAGTTGCCGGAGCTAGTCACAGTATGTGTAGACCCGCAACCGAAAAAGCAGAAGTGTGAAAAAGCAGTCGCTGAGAGATATGACAGTCGCAGAGAGACAAGAATAGAACTGCGCGCTGCGCGGACGGGCGAAACTGCGCTTTCCCGCTAAAAGTCCCCGCCTTTTGTATACAGGTCGACGCTGGCAGCTCTCTATCTCGCATAAAGTAAATAACCGCTCGGATTCCTGGGCCGGGCGACAAATCATACGCCCGCTCGGCCCGACAGTCGAATGCGGAGCTCTCCGAGGGAAGAGAGAGATATTCAGATCCTTTTCTCCCGCGCTCTGCCGGCGGGGTAACAGAGCCGGCACAAAAATAGCTGAAAAAAGTGTACGTAGGAGCGCGAGCGGGCGCCGCTGGGCTGAAAATCTCGGGCAATTGTCGCCGGGCGGGCCCTTATTTTTCCCTCAGTGGCCTCGCAGGGCGCGACAAAAGGAGGAAGACGTCCCGTTCCTCTTCTCTGTTCCTCCGCCTCCTCAGAGCGGCGCCTCCCTCACTCGTTCTCCTCCCCCGCCGCCCGCGGACGTTTTTCGGATCTGTTGTGTCGCGCTCGCCTCTCGCTCTCCAATACCGTCCCGGAGGCTCGGTCTCGGCCGCCAGCCTGCTGCCGCCGCCGTTGCCGCCGCTGCTGCTGGCGTGCTGCATCCCGTAATGTAATTCCGGGAATGGTCCCTGATGTAATTTGTCCCCCATCCCTCCTGAACTGCCGCCGCCTGTGGGGTGGATTTCAGCGCGCAGATCCCGGAACGGTTTGCCTTCCGAATGAAGCGGGAATTCCCCCCTCTACGCGGGAGCTGCTGCTGCTAAAGGCATCGGGCTTTCTCGGCGAGACGCTATTGTTGATTGGGCCGAGGAAGACGAACGAAAAGTTGCCTCTCGGGACTGTTAACCGTTGAGCAGTCAGGGTAACACTCATTTCTTGCAGGCGCTTTGCAGCTGTCCTTAAACGCTTCTGTGGTTCTTCGTTTATACGCCGCCGGTCGTTAACCGTTTCAGACTCCCTGGCTACAATCTACATCTACATGATTACTCTGCAATTCACATTCAAGTGCTTGGCAGAGGGTTCATCGAACCACAATCATACTATCTCTCTACCATTCCACTCCCGAACAGCGCGTGGGAAAAACGAACACATAAACCCTTCTGTTCGAGCTCTGATTTCTCTTATTTTATTTTGATGATCATTCCTACCTATGTAGGTTGGGCTCAACAAAATATTTTCGCATACGGAAGAGAAAGATGGTGACTGAAATTTCGTTAATAGACCTCGCCGCGACGAAAAACGTCTTTGCTTTAATGACTTCCATCCCAACTCGCGCATCATATCTGTCACACTCTCTCCCCTATTACGTGATAATACAAAATGAGCTGCCCTTTTTTGCACCCTTTCGATGTCCTCCGTCAATCCCACCTGGTAAGGATCCCACACCGCGCAGTAATATTCTAACAGAGGACGAACGAGTGTAGTGTAAGCTGTCTCTTTAGTGGACTCGTTACATCTTCTAAGTGTCCTGCCAATGAAACGCAACCTTTGGCTCGCCTTCTCCACAATATTATCTATGTGGTCTTTCCAACTGAAGTTGTTCGTAATTTTTACACCCAGGTACTTAGTTGAATTGACAGCTTTGAGAATTGTACTATTTATCGAGTAATCGAATTCCAACGGATTCCTTTGCAACTCATGTCGATCACCTCACACTTTTCGTTATTTAGCGTCAACTGCCACCTGCCACACCATACAGCAATCTTTTTTAAATCGCTTTGCAACTGATACTGGTCTTCGGATGACCATACTAGACGGTAAATTACAGCATCATCTGCGAACAACCTAAGAGAACTGCTCAGTTGTCCCCCAGGTCATTTATATAGATCAGGAACAGCAGAGGTCCCAGGACGCTTCCCTGGGGAACACTTGATATCAGTTCAGTTTTACTCGATGATTTGCCGTCTATTACTACGAACTGCGACCTTCCTGACAGGAAATCACGAATCCAGTCGCACAAATGAGACGATACCCCACAGGCCCGCAGCTTGATTAGAAGTCGCTTGTGAGGAACGGTATCAAAAGCTTTCCGGAAATCTAGAAATACGGAATCAACTTGAGATCCCCTGTCGATAGCGGCTTTTACTTCGTGGGAATAAAGAGCTAGCTGCGTTGCTCAAGAACGATGTTTTCTGAAACCATGCTGATTACGTATCAATAGATCGTTCCCTTCGAGGTGATTCATAACGTTTGAATACAGTATATGCTCGAAAACTCTGCTGCAAACTGACGTCAAATTGTGTACATTAACTTTTACTGTGTCTTAGCTGCAACAGAAGTATTTTTGCCAATGGAAATCTGAAGTGAATGTTCAACATATTCATCGTGCACAGTAGTGCCAACGATTAAACATCACTATGAAAATATCAGCAGGTCAACGTAGCAGTGCGCAGCAGCCCGTGACCGCCAGAAAACTCGGATGTGCTTGCTTCACTATATTCCACTGCATCATTGAATATTGTTGTTGTTATTTTCCATGGTAATTATTATATGATCATTTTACTATTTATTACAATGGAAATACTCCGAAATTAGTTATTTTAGTCCATAAAATGAAGCCAAGTCCATAAAATATGTTTTGAAAACGGATACACATGTTTGTACAAATGTAGCACCTAAAATCATTAAAACAGTCACTCAAGAACATTACCACATAAACAGAAATTGTCCTTCCTCCAGAAACGATTTCAGATATGAAAGAGTTAAAACTACAACACCTTGCTGCCGGCACACAAGAAACGCCAAACTGTCGTGGAGGGTGAAATGTCTCTGGTACAGGGGTGGTGGGGTAAATTTTCATTACTGTAATAGTCGATACCGATGTGTAGAAGATTACAGCGTCAACTAGTTGTTCTTTTCCGAAGTTACAGTGATTTCCTTTGTCAGTAGCCGGCCGGTGTGGCCGAGCGGTTCTAGGCGCTACGGTCTGGAACCGCGCGACCGCTACGGTCGCAGGTTCGAATCCTGCCTCGGGCATGGATGTGTGTGATGTCCTTCGGTTAGTTAGGTTTAAGTAGTTCTAAGTTCTAGGAGACTGATGACCTCAGCAGTTAAGTACCATAGTGCTCAGAGCCATTTGAACCATTTGTACCTTTGTCAGTAGTCACTGCAATGTGACGTGAATCTACACTATTACTGATTCTTTCTTGCTAGCGGTCTCTGACACCGCTGTTGTGTATTCAGTAGCCAAGTCTTCGTCTGCTATTCATGTTATGCACCCTGACTTTTAGGATACAGTTTTAAAATTGATGAGGACAGTTTAGGAAGTGATGTTGGATTAGAGAGCGACAAAGAAATTGAAATTGAACATATTTCAGAATATGTACATCTACATATATACATATATCAGATAGATTATATAATGGTAAGACAGAGATTTAGGTACCAGGTTTTAAATTGTAGGACATTTCCAGGGGCAGATGTGGACTCTGACCACAATCTACTGGTTGTGAACTGTAGATTAAAATTGAAGAAATTGCAAAAAGGTGGGAATTTAAGGAGATGGGACCTGAATAAACTGACTAAACCAGAGGTTGTACAGAGTTTTAGAGACAGCATAAGGGAACAATTGACTGGAATGGGGGAAAGAAATACAGTAGAAGAAGAATGGGTAGCTCTGAGGGATGAAGTAGTGAAGGCACCACAGGATCAAGTAGGTAAAAAGACGAGGGCTGGTAGAAATCCTTGGGTAACAGAAGAAATATTGAATTTAATTGATGAAAGGAGAAAATATAAAATTGCAGTAAATGAAGCAGGCAAAAAGGAATACAAACGTCTCAAAAATGAGATCGACAGGAAGTGCAAAATGGCTAAGCAGGGATGGCTAGAGGACAAATGTAAGGATGTAGAGGCTTATCTCACTAGGGGTAGGATAGATACTGCCTATATTAAAATTAAAGAGACCTTTGGAGAAAAGAGAGCCACTTGCATGAAAATCAAGAGCTCAGATGGAAACCCAGTTCTAAGCAAAGAGGGGAAAGCAGAAAGGTGGAAGGAGTATATAGAGGGTCTATACAAGGGCGATGTAGTTGAGGACAATATTATGGAAATGGGAGAGGATGTAGATGAAGATGAAATGGGAGATACGATACTGCGTGAAGAGTTTGACCGAGCACTGAAAGACCTGAGTCGAAACAAGGCCCCGGGAGTAGACAACATTCCATCAGAACTACTGACGGCGTTGGGAGAGCCAGTCCTGACAAAACTCTACCATCTGGTGAGCAAGATGTACGAGACAGGCGAACTAATGAGGAGGTATTAAACAGGATTGGGGAGAAGAGAAGTTTGTGGTACAACTTGACTAGAAGAAGGGATCGGTTGGTAGGACGTATCCTGAGGCATCAAGGGATCACAAATTTAGTATTGGAGGGCAGCGTGGAGGGTAACAATCGTAGAGGGAGACGAAGAGATGAATACACTAAGCAGATTAAGAAGGATGTAGGTTGCAGTAGGTACTGGGTGATGAAGGAGCTTGCACAGGATAGATTAGCATGGAGAGCTGCATCAAACCAATCTCAGGACTGAGGACCACAACAACAACAACAACAACATATATACATCTACATATGTACTCCGCTAGCCAGCAAGCGGTGTGTGGCGGAGGAGAATAGGCACAGTGTGAATCTGAAGACGAATTTTTTTTGCCACCTGTGAAATCCTTGAATGAAAGAAGTGATCGGAGTGATGAAGACAGAGTCGTAGAGATTGAACCTTTAGCTAAACATTCTGCTAGACACATATTTAGCTGAAACAAATATCGCTGGTCATCGAAACCTCTTCCAACAACGGCCAATGGCATTATTTTTTCGCATGTTGGACATACGTGGGGTGAACACATTTGTACCTCACAATTCCTGCAAAGACAATGCTCGGGTGAGTCGGTTTAAGTTTTTGAAGAAGCTTACAAGCTCGTGGGTGACAGCACAGATAAAAAGCGAGTCGATAACTGTAACGAATCCCGTGAACTTCATGTTTCCGCTCACCTTGATTTGGATGCAGTAGAATTCGTTGTCGAACGATTGGAAAAACGCAAAGCATGCTCCAGCTCTGGCCTAAAAAAAGAAGAGAAAGATATATATTTGTAATTTTTGCAAGAAGCCAGTCTAGGTTGATTTCTCCACAGAAATTTCCAGCGAGTGCAAAGAAAACCTCTGAGAAGAAAACTAGTGTGACTTTTAATTTTTTATAGTTCTCTGTCAGTTTTTTATGTTTTTATTGTTACGTGTAAAATAAACAATAAAACATAGCAAAAAGTAAAATTCAGAGTGCAGAGTATTTGAGTTTTCGTAGCATTAACATTATCAGGTTATATAATGTTCATTTTGTGTAATTTCTTGTTTAAATGCGGTTGTTTTGTAAAAATAAACTTCAAAATTTATTTGAATATATTTTTTGTGTCTGGTTCATGTAACCCTTTACATACGAGGGTGTGTCAAATGAAAACCTTAAATACTTTTTTAAATATTATTTATTGTGCAGAAATGGTAGAAAGCTGTGTCAGTTTTCAACATAATCTCCCCCACGCTCAATGCAAGTCATCCAGCGCTTACAAAGTGCATAAATTCCTTTAGAAAAAAATTCTTTTGGTAGTCCGCACAACCACTCATGCACCGCGTGGCGTACCTCTTCATCAGAACGGAACTTCTTTCCTCCCATTGCGTCTTTGAGTGTTCCAAACATATGGAAATCACTTGGGGGCAAGGTCTGATGAGTATGGTTGATGAAGAAGACACTCAAAATGCAGGTCTGTGATTGTTGCAACTGTTGTACGGGCAGTGTGGGGCCTTGCATTGTCATGTTGCAAAAGGACACCTGCTGACAGCAATCCACGTAGCTTTGATTTGATTGCAGGTCGCAGACGATTTTTTAGATCTGTGTATGATGCACTGGTGACAGTGGTCCCTCTAGGCATGTAATGCTCCAAAATAAAGTATTTTTCATCCCAAAGGAGAGTCAGATAACCTTCCATGCTGATGGTTCTGTTCGAAACTTCTTTGGTTTTGGTGATGAAGAGTGGCGCCATTCATTGCTCGCTCTCTTCGTTTCCGGTTGGTGGACGTGAACCCAGGTTTCGTCCCCAGTAACGATTCTTGCAAGGAAGCCATCACCTTCTCATTCAAAGTGCCGAAGTAGCTATTTACAAGCATCAACACGTCGTTCTCTCATTTCAGGAGTCAGCTGCGTGGCACTCATCTTGCAGATACTTTGTGAAACTGGAGCATATCATGCAGAATATGGTGTGCTGACCCATGACTAATCTGTAAACATGCTGCAATGTCATTCAGTGTCCCTTGGCGGTTTTCCTTCACTACGGCTTCAACTGCTGCACTGTTCTGTGGAGTCACAACTCGTTGTGCCTTACCTGGACGAGGAGTATCTTCCACTGAAGTCACACCATTGGCAAACTTCTACTCCATTCGTAGACTTGCTGCTATGATAAACATGCATCACCGTACTGAACCTTGATTCCTCGAAGAATTACAATAGGTTTCACACCTTCACTACGCAAAAACCGAATAAAAGAACGCTGTTCTTTCCTGGTGCAAGTCGCAAGTGGGGCGGCCATCTTTATACTGATACTGCAACGGAATGTGTGCATCTGCACTATACTGCCACCTACAGGCCATTCTGCACGCTGTTTGTAGCACGCTTACGAACTCACTGGATAAAGGCGCGAAATTTTGATTTTTTATTACAAATTTAAGGTTTTCATTTGACTCACCCTTGTAAAAAACTGAACTGTCTCACTGAAACTGCTGAATGAGATTCTTATGGCTATTTAAACGTAGCGATCTGTCAGACCGCATCTTGGACAGAGTGTGACAAAAAATGAGCTGGGAAGCTAACGGTTAAGTATGTCGAATCTTACTCAATCTGAAGTAGTTAGAGATCGACGGTAACCTTTCAGACTGTTTTATACACACCGAACTGTGCGAAACAGGAGCCAACACGATCTTCATTTTACAGCCAGCTACGCTGCAGCGTCCCGTTACGCGTTTACCACGGAACACGTAATAAACCTGCCGTGACGTACCGCAGAGGCGCGTGTGGGGTGTCGGCGATAATATCCCGTTACGCGGTATTGCGCGGTCGCCCCGCGACCATTAAGGCCGGAACTCTTTGCGGTGCCCGCCGACGCACGCCGTTCCGATGTGCGGTTTGCGGCGGTAATAATCCGCCGATATCACGGGCCGTAATTCGGGCGCCCTTGCGCCACTGGCGTAGGCAAAGCCGGTGTCTAATAGCCGGCCGTCACAACTTTGATTACACTTGTTTAATTAATTAGGAGGGCTCCGCGCAGTGGGGGCGCGCTGCATTGTTAGAAAGCGGAAGAGTGGCTCGCCGCGCCGGCAACTCGAGACGGGGAGTTTGGAGACGCTTTGAAACCGCCATACAGGGGGAATCCGCTGCAAATTGCTATACGTTATTTTAAGCGCCGCTGCCAAAAGCGAACAGAGTGAGATGCGATCTGTGACGTCTTTAATTTGTAATCCGATGTGGAACGCTTCTGTGGTCAGGTAGTTAGCAATTTTACCTCTACAGGTCTCCTCGAATCCTTGGATCTAAGAAAGATCGGGCATCGAACAATAGAATCCTTAGATTATACAGACTTTGGTACGGAAGTCTGGTGTGCCATTAGGAAACTGCAAAGGGTGTTCGATAAGTGATGCACTACAATTTTTTCTCGGACAATTTGGGTTGAAAAAATGCGAAATTTGCTATGGGATGTCGTGGAATACTCCCGCTTCAGCCCCTATAGTTTCATGAAGTTGCACGCTTTACGCATTACACGCACGCTACACGCTTTACGAACCCTTACAAAAAATGGTTCAAATGGCTCTGAGCACTATGGGACTTAAATTCTGAGGTCATCAGTCCCCTAGTACTTAGAACTACTTAAACCTAACTAACCTAAGGACATCACACACATCCATGACCGAGGCAGGATTCGAACCTGCGACAGTAGCGGTCGCCCTGCTCCAGACTGTGGCGCCTAGAACCGCTCGGCCACTCCGGCCGGCGAACCCTTACAAATGGCGTCTGTAGCGCAGGTGCGTTTCAAGCAGAGTTTCTTTTGGCCAGAAAATTGGAGCTTCACCGATATTCATAGGCACTTGCGGAACCTCTGCGGAGTCTTGTCGGTGAACAAAAGAACGGTGAGTCGTTGGGCGAGACGTCTGTCTTCATCGCAACGAGGTCGCACAAACCTGGCCTATGTCCGACGTGCCGGCCGGCCGTTCACAGCTCTGACTCTTACCATACTGGAACGTGCGGACGCACTCATTCGAGGTGACCAACAGATTACAATCGAACACCTCTCTGCTCAACTGGATCTCTCAGTTGGTAGAGCTGACGCACGTCCACCAGCTGGGGTACTCAAAGGTGCGCGTCCGCTGGGTTGCTCCCCATCTACCAGAAGACCGTGAAGAGGTTCCATATGTTTGGCCCAATGAAGGATGGTCTCGGCAGGAAGCAGTACGCGGATGATGGGGAAATTATTGATGCAGCAAGACTTATGTTCCAACGTCACCAGTACAGTGGTACCCTACGAGCATACATTGTGCACATTTGTCAAGAAATGTTGTATATGCGTATCTTCCATCACACGACTAAATCACTGGTCTCTGAAAACGTTATGGCTACCTACCTGCTATCGATCTAAACCCGCTCAGGCGGTAGCACCTTCACCTAGCGAGGAATGATTGCTAGTGTCACACACACACACACACACACACACACACACACACACACACACGTGCACAAGCGCGCGCGAGTTGCATGTAACATCAGCGAGCGTTCTGTCCGTGTGTAAAATTGGGAGTTTCACCGAGAGCGGATTGGGATGGCCCGGAGACTTGGCACAGCATTTCAGAAACTGCACGACTTGTCAGATGCCTGAGGAATACTGTGGGGATTGTTGTCTTCAACATGTGCCGAACCAATCTGAAACCACGTCCAGACACCATGGGGTTGGGCGACCAGCCCTCATTACAGATGTTGGACGTCATAGACTGGGTAGACTGGTAAAACATGACAGGTGGTGAACTGGGCGGAACTAACGTCAGACTTTAATACTGGACAGAGTACAAGTGTGTCTGAACACACAGTCAGCTGGACTCTTCTAACGATTGGCCTTCGGAGCCGAAGACCCATGCATGTGCCGATGTTAACACCACGACATCGGCAGCTACGACTGAAATGAACACGTGACCATCGGCACTGGACATTGGCCTAATGGCACAGCGCAGCATGGTCTAATGAATCCCGATACATTCTTCATCATGCCGATGGGAGAGCTTGAATCCGTCATCTTCCAGGGGTACAGCTCCTTGACACCTGTACTGCGGGCCGGAGATCAACTGTCGGCGGCTCCATGGCTCCAGTGGAGCTCGTGCAAGGTTCAAATGGTTCAAATGGCTCTGAGCACTATGGGACTCAACTTCTGAGGTCAATAGTCCCCTAGAACTTAGAACTAGTTAAACCGAACTAGCCTAAGGACATCATACACATCCATGCCCGAGGCAGGATTCGAACCTGCGACCGTAGCGGTCTCGCGGTTCCAGACTGCAGCACCTAGAACCGCACGGCCACTACGGCCGGCGCTCGTGCAAGGCACCATGACATCCAAGGAGTATCGTACACTGATTCCAGACCATGTACATCCCTTGATGGCGATCATGTTTCCCTACGCCAGTGGTTCAAATGGTTCAAATGGCTCTGAGCACTATGGGATTTAACATCTTAGGTCATCAGTCCCCTAGAACTTAGAACTACTTAAACCTAACTAACCTAAGGACTGCCCGAGGCAGGATTCGAACCTGCGACCGTAGCAGCCCGTAGTTCCTGACTGTAGCACCTAGAACCGCACGGCCACCGCGGCCGGCCTACGCCAGTGGCATTTTTCAGCAAGACAATCCGCCATGTCACAAGGCCAGGAGTGTGATAGATTGCTTCGAGAAACGCAGTGGCGAGTTCCAGTTGATGCGCTGGTCCTCCAACTCGTCAGATATGAACCCGATCGAACACCTCTGGGATGTGACTGTACGTGGCGTTTACGGGAATTAGGTGGCTTGTTTGTGCAGAGGGGGTGCCAACTCCCTTCAGCGACCTACCAAGGCCTCATTGCTTCCATTCCAGGACGCGTAGCCTCTGTTATCGGCCCCAAAGATGGGAGGAGGAGAGGAGGAGATTAGTGTTTAACGTCCCATCGACAACGAGGTCATTAGAGACGGAGCACAAGCTCGGGTTAGGGAAGGATGGGGAAGGAAATCGGCCTTGCCCTTTCAAAGGAACCATCCCGGCATTTGCCTGAAGTGATATAGGGAAATCACGGAAAACCTAATTCAGGATGGCTGGACGTGGGATTGAACCGTCGTCCTTCCGAATGCGAGTCCAGTGTGCTAACCACTGCGCCACCTCGCTCGGTCCCAAAGATGGGCATACCGCTGTTAGGTAGGTGCGCAGACCTGTTCAAGGCGGACACTTTAAAGTTCTGTAGGTTAGGAATGTCCCTCGCTCGGTCAACTGTATGAAATTGCTGTGCTCAGTGAAATTTGCGCCCATTGAAAAGTCTGTGAATTTTGCGCCCAGTATTCCTGGAACAAAAGAAATTTAGGTGCGTACGTACGCTAAATACCTAGCAATTACAATTACGAACAACTTAAATTGGAACGATCACGTAGCTATGTTGTGGGAAAGGCAAAACAAAAACTGCGTTTTATTGTCAGGATCCTTAGAAGCCGCAACGGCTCTACTAAAAAGACTGCCTACACTAAGCTTGTTCGTCCTCTGCTAGAGTACTGCTGTGTGGTATGCTACAGGTAGGATTGACGGAAGGCATCGAAAAAATCCAAAAAAGGCTCAGCTAATTTTGTATTGCCCCGAAATAGGAGGGAAAGTATCACAAATATGAAAATCGAGTCGGGTTGGCAACGAAATTTCAACAGTCACCTTTCTTCTCTAAATGTGAAAATATTTTGTTGCCGTCAGCCGACATCAGGCGAAATGATCATTGTAATAAAACAAGAGAAATCAGAGCTCGTACAGCCGGCCGATGTGACCGAGCGGTTCTAGGCGCTTCAGTCCGGAACCGCGCAGCTGCTACGGTCGCAGGTTCGAATCCTGCCTTGGGCATGGATGTGTGTGGTGTCCTTATGTTAGTTAGGTTTAAGTGGTTCTAAGTGTAGGGGACTGATGACCTCAGATGTTGTCCCATAGTGCTTAAAGCCATTTGAACCATTTGAAGAGCTCGTACAGAATCATTTGACTGTTCATTTTCCCCATGCGCTGTTAGAGAGTGGAACGGTAGAGAAATAGTCTGAAAGTTGTTTGAATAAACATCTTTCAGGCTGTTAAATGTCAATTGCAGAGTAGCGATGTAGATGTAGATATAGATAGTGGCTTTTCCCCTCGCTCAACGTGTGAATAGATTAGGACAGAAAATGGACAATATTTGTATGAAGTACACTCTGCCATGCACTGTAAAGTGGTTTGTGACGTATGTATACGAGGTGATTCCATGATGCTGTTACAAACTTTAAGGGATGATGGAGAAGGGTAAATATATCAATTTGAGGAAAGGGATTGTGGTCCGGAAACGACTGAGTCGAAAGTTATAAGCGAAAATCGTTCCGGTACATGTGGCAGTGGACCACTTGTACTGCAAGCTCTTTGCTTTCCATATCTTGTTAAGCGGTATTGTGTACCTAAACAAGGAAAAAAGTCCAGTAAATCTGAGATATAGACTATGAGCATTTTCTCATCAGTGCTTTTGTGTAACACACCTCTTCCACTGAGCAAGTGCTCATAGCTCTTAAGCCATGCGATTTAGAGCCTATGTTTACTAGAGAATGTTTCCTTGTTTTGGTCCATACTGCTTCCTCCAAAATATGGAAAGCAAAGAGCTTGCAGTAGAAGACTTCGGCAGTCAGAGGCATCAGACGATGTTCGGTTATAACTTTCGATTCGGTACTTTCTGGACCAGGGTCCCTTACCTGAGATTGATACATTTTCACTTGTCCATCGTCCCTGAAAGTTGCTGACATTATCACAAAATCACTATTTATAGATGTAGGATTGATAAGCGAAACTACAACAGCACTGTGTACTCTGCACCGCGCATTCTGTTCAGGCGTGCCGATGAGCGATGTAAGTTTTAAACGTAAGTGTAGTTATGGGACTTACCAGAGCAAGTAGAAGCTTTCCGTGGAAACTTCCATTGGTGGCTCTCTGATATTCTTGCAATAAGTTCTCTTTCTTTTCAGTTCCCGTGTCGCCGAGAATCCATCTGGCCGGCTACACTGCGCCGCGCTGTAAAGCAATTTTAAGAGCAGTAACGCAACCGGAGCACTGAAAGGCTCGTCTGGTGCTGGCAAACAGCAGTTTACGCTCGCAGCGGTCATCCCAAAAGAGGCGCATTAAGCAGCGTCGAGGACTCGTTTCCGCGAGATTATACGGCCGCCTCTGTCACCCAAAGCTGTGTCAGGACCAGACTCCATTGCTTTATGCCCAACGAGTTTCATGGAGAGTGTATAGCTCAGGCCCCCAGCTGCGGCCTGGCAGTAAACTTTCCGGACAGCTGTTGGACAATGGAACGGCTTTTGCTTCTTCTATTGCACCACCTATTCTAGCAAGGCAAAGTGGTCAACGATCTTACACGTCTGGGTTTGTTTGTTTTTATTTATCTTTTCGACTTCATAAAAGAGTATAAAACAGAGTAAAACTCGCGAAAATAAAAAGTGAGTTGATTGCTGGGCGACTTTCTTCTGTTGTTGACCGTTGCCTGTCGATCTACGCACTTCCGGCGCTTTCGCTGCTATTTATTCACCACTTTGCGTCTTAGTCTTTGCCCACCGTAGCTGCAGGGAGAGTTCTTCGTAATCAGGCGCGTTCCGTTCGATGGCAAAAATTCTTTTTGTCGGAAACGACAAACAGCAAAAATCTTACTAAAAACTAAGCTTGAGAGTAGAGCTGTGGTCTAGCAAAACTCTGATTTGGCAGTTTTGGTATAGTACATAAATGACGTAGTCAATAGTAGCATTATCGGTGCTATTGGTAGCATTGGTAAGGAAAGAGACGTCAATGAATGTATAAGAGAGGAACTGGTAGCCGACGACATCACTTTGTTTTCTGTTTTTCACGTAATTAGAACCTCACGTCATTCGGGATTAATTCATCGTGTATTTTATATCTTTAGAGAACATAAATTGAATTTTGTAAGTAATAAAAACTACTTGATCGCGTAACTCTTGCAGTTTTATATGACCAGAGCAATTACTTATGATGCAAGTACAGTTTACATACACAACATAAAAAATCCTATATACTTATTGTTGTTGTTTTGTACTCAATAAAAATTTCATCATGACCAAAGACAGGAGTTTCTCTTTATTATTGATAAATACGAAAGCTATTTATGAATAATAGAAACATGCTTTATACGAGGGTAATCCCAAAAGTAAGGTCTTGTATTTTTTTATAAGTGCATAGACCTGTTTATTTCTACAATGGTTTACATCATTTTACAGCTTGAACATTTAGTTATTTTTTGACATAATCACCATTTCAGTCGATGCATTTTTGTAGACGCTGTGGAAATTTTTGTATGCTCATGTCATACCAGCTCGCCGCCATGCTGTTCAGAAAGTTATGAACCTCTTCTTTCACCTCGTCTTCGGAGCCGAATCGCTTTCCGGCCAAATGTTCTTTTAACTTAGGGAACAGGTGGGCGCCAAGTCAGGACTATAGGGTGGGTGGGTGATTATGTTCCATTGGAACTGTTGCAAGAGAGCAACGGTTTTCCGAGCGATGTGTGTGCGAGCGTTGTCATGGAGAATGTGTACGACCTTGCTCAACGTGGCTCTTCTCCGGTTCTGAATTGCCCGTTTGAACTTTTTCAGAGTCTCACAGTACCTGACAGCGTTAATTGTGGTCCCAGTGGGCATAAAGTCGACCTACAATACCCCTTTCTGATCCAGAAAAAACGGTTGTCATGACTTTACCGTTAGACTGTGTTTGTTTGAATTTCCGCAGCTCTGGCCAACAAGGATGACGCCACTGTCGGGATTGTTGCTTGGTCTCAAGTGTAAAGTGGTATGCTCAGGTTTCGACACCCGTGAAAATTGTGTCCAAAAAGTTGTTCTGTTCGGCTGCAAGGCGGTGAAGAAATGAGAGGAAAGCATCAACCCGTTGCCGCATGTGGTTCTCAGTCAGCACGCGTGGCATCCATCTTGCGCACACCTTCCTGTAGTTCAATGTTTCCGTTGAAATTATATGAGTGGAGCTTCGGGAAAACTCAGGAACCAACGTGCGGAGATCATCCAGGATGATACGCTGATCTTCGCTCAACCTTCAACACTGACTCCTCAGAAATTGACGGTCTCCCTCTCCTTTGTTCGTCGTGAATTTCGGTCCGACCAGCTGCAAACTCCCTACACCACTTACGAACATTTTTGACATCCATGCACGACTCACCTTAGACTTACGTCAATTGGCGATGGATTTCAATCGGTGCAGTGCCCTTTGCGTTCGAAAACCGAATAACTGCCCGCAGTTCGGACTTGGCGGTAGCATTCAACGGGAGCTCCATTCTCAACGACTGCCAAGCTAAGACTGAGCGCTTCAGCGCGGCGTGCGCATGTTTACACAGAGCGCGTGAAGCACTCTTCATAACAGTGTGACCAACTGCCAGACAAATAGAGTTCTGTACTTATAAAAAAATGGGAGCCCTTACTTTTGGCGCGCCCGGGTTCGATTCCCGGCGGGGTCAGGGATTTTCTCTGCCTCGTGATGACTGGGTGTTGTGTGATATCCTTAGTTTCGTTAGGTTTAAGTAGTTCTAAGTTCTAGGGGAATGATGACCACAGCAGTTAAGTCCCATAGTGCTCAGAGCCATTTGAACCGTACTTTTGGGATTATCCTCGTATATTCTCGACGAGGTATTGAAGCCATGTTTAATATATTTTAGTTTTGAGTTTATTTTGTTTTAATTTTATCTTAGCACTGTATGAGAAATCTATGGGTTTATTTCTTTTAATTTTTGTTACAACATACCTTTGTTTCACATTACAAATCAACAATTTTCGAATGAAACCTGAATTATACGTTGACAATTTCAATTTTGCTATAAATACCGTTTGTTTTTAAGTTACATACAGGAGGATAACTACGTAGAACAAAATTGTTTCGTAGGCTACTCCGCTCTTCAAATCTGATCGCACGTGTAAACAAAGCGGTCGATATGAGGTAACTCCCAATAGATATGGAACACACCTAACGTACAGGTAACGCAGGTACGATCTCAACTGACCAAGTCTGTTAGGAAAACTATCATAGTTTGCACTTACTTATGACTGTCTATGGCCACTTACGGTAGTTCTAGGACTCTGCTCGAGAGTGTTGCAGGAACCGCTACCTGTTCCAGTCGCTCGATCACATGAACGGAGGAGGGGGAGGGGATACGGCTACAAGCAATTCCCAAGCCTCCACTACTTCGGAAAAAATGCAGAATAAACAGAGGGAAAATATTTTTAGGTAATATTGTTGAATACGTTGTGAGGGGTCTGATACGTATTTTCTGTGAGACATATTATTTTTTTAAATTTTATTTTACACGAACTTAACGCCCACTGGTTTGCTCGCGTTTGCGCAGTAATTACGATAATGATACTTTTATAAACATATATTAGGTCCACTGAGAAACTGATGTATTAATGACCATTTCTTTCTTTTTCTATGCAATTTTGACAAAGCCGAATTGTCACAGTGACTATTAAATAGCGTTTCTTTGATTTAGTCCACAAATTGCAACACATTCTAAACTTTTCACAATCATTAACGCCTAGAAGCATAGTCTTTTTCGAATGTACTTGTGACCAAAAAGCGATTATGGAAGATTTTGAAGCCGAAGGTTTTTTTAAATCCCGCCTTTAGAGTCCTTGTGGTGATATTTCCATACAAACTTCCGTCCCCTATCACATATTTCTTTACCTCTAACGGAAAAACCAAATAAAAATTTTCATAGATTTTTAAAAATGCTTTAATAAAAAGTTTCATCCCCTGTTTCACCCCCTTAGGGGATGTAAATCCGAAAATGCTGAAACACGGGTCTTTTTATTTCTGACCGAGAAAACAAGTACTAATTTTCGTAGTTGTACCTTCAAAATTGCCTTCATAGCGTCATACTATTAAAAAAAAACTTTCATCCAATATTTCACCCCTCAGGGATGAAATTTTCGAAAAATCCCTTGTTTAACAATGCCTATAGTATAAGATCTACAGCCTTTCGAAATTTCATGTTTCTGTCCTTAGCGATTCCGGCTGGGCGATGATGAGTCATTGAGTCAGTCAGGACATTTCCTTTTATGTACAGTATGATCAGAGAGAGAGAGAGAGAGAGAGAGAGAGAGAGAGAGAGAGAGAGAGAGAGAGAGGGGGGGGGGGGGTGTCACTGTTTAACTTCTCGTCAACAAGGAGGTCGTTGGAAATGGAGCACGAGCTAGGGTTGGGGAAGCTTAGGGGAGGAAATCGGCAGTGCCCCTTCAAGGGAACCATCCCGGAATTAGCTTTAATTTGGATGCGAGTGCAGCGCGCTAACCACTGCGGCACCTCGGTCGGTAGGATGGTCAGAGACATTCTGAAAAGCTGGTAAGGATTTTTCAGGGTAGGTTCTTCCGAGAAATAATTGTTCAGAAAAAAATTCGATACGTTGTAGCGTTTCCGAGTTAATTAGCATTGAAGTTCGGCAGTCAGGCCATTGCGCTCGCAAATTCAAGCGGCACTCCATATAACATTAGTGTCAACTGTTTTCATAGCGTAGAGATAGCACACGAAACTTCTCAGTCTTTGGCTAGGGTTCGATCATCACTACCGTCGCATGTCCGGTTTCTGTATCGCTCTCTTGTTCGGTTTTAGAAAACCAAACAAAGAACAGATCTGGCGACACTGTCTCTAGTGGGCCGCTTGAGACTGGCACGCATCCGCCTAACTGGCTAACTTCAATGCTAATTAAATCAGAAACTGCGCAATGTATGGAATTTTTGTCTTAATCCTACGCTACAACACCCTTGCAAGCTTTTCAGGCTCTTTGTGGCTACCCTCTATTGAGATTGTCATTATCACAATATGCGACTAATCCGCGACGCTATATCTTTATCCATTTTTTTGTTTTACTGAATTTTTCTGTTAGTGCGTGGTCAATCATGTTTTCTTGCCGTTGATTCTTTGTTTATGCACCTGTTCCAGTTTTTGTACCCCGGTGAGAAACTATTGACTTTGAACGTGTATATATGTCAAATTTATGGCCATACTGACATAACCTGTTAATACGATCGTTTCCGGACTCACCAGCTGTAGCTTACAAACTACGCAAGATAAACGTTTGTGTACGGGCTGTGAGACTCCCCCAGTTTTCCGAAAAGATGTCAAAAGTGTAAACTGGGTACGGCGTAAAAGGAATGGTGGCTACACTAGACACGGTATTGTGCACGACGGCGATATACCTGGTTGGTAATGTAAGTGATATTATTCAGTTCTTTAATATGACTGAAAAAGGTGCTATTTTTGTAATGTCTTTCTGTTTTCAGTAGGTTCGCCTTTCGTCGTGTCAACATATCGAGAGTTGAGCGTTCGACACATATCGCTTGTAGTGAGGGTGTGATTTTTATATGCGCAGATTCTTACAAATGATCTTGTTGCATTTTCAAATGCGTTTCTGTTATGGTCTGTAACGTCTTGTCTTATGGCTCATTCCCAGACGATGTGAGCCAGGGTGCCGATTGCTCCACATTCACAAGTGTTCGTGGCGCTCTAAATGCTGTGGTGGTAACACAGGCTCCCGTCAGATCACCGAAGTTAAGCGCTGTCGGGCTCTGCTAGCTCTTGGATGGGTGACCACCTGGTCTGCCGAGCGCTGCTGGCAAGCGGGATGTACTCAGCCCTTGTGAGGCAAACTGAGGAGTTACTTGATTGAGAAGCAGCGGCTCCGGTCTCATAAACTGACATATGAGCGGGAGAACGGTGCGCTGACCACATACCGGTCCATATCTGCATCCAGTGACGCCTATGGAATGAGGATGACATGGAGGTTGCTCGATATCGTTGGGTCTTCATGGCCTGTGTGGTGTCACCGCCAGACACCACACTTGCTAGGTGGTAGCCTTTAAATCGGCCGCGGTCCGTTAGTATACGTCGGACCCGCGTGTCGCCACTATCAGTGATTGCAGACCGAGCGCCGCCACACGGCAGGTCTAGAGAGACTTCCTAGCACTCGCCCCAGTTGTACAGCCGACTTTGTTAGCGATGGTTCACTGACAAATTACGCTCTCATTTGCCGAGACGATAGTTAGCATAGCCTTCAGTTATGTCATTTGCTACGACCTAGCAAGGCGCCATTATCATTTGCTATTTATTTTGTGATGCGTGTACCGTCAGACCGATGTTCACCAATTATGGATTAAAGTTAAGTATTCAAGAAGCTACGTAATATTTTTGCTACTATAAAGACCTTGTCATTTTCCAGACCTCACGCCAGCCTGCGTGAGCTTTAACGCGTGCTTTTCGGCTTCACCTCGTAGTGGCTTGGCTGTCTTGCCAAGTCAAAACAGCCTGTTCGGGTGGAGCTTAGTTTTTTAGCTGGGCTACAGACCATGTCTCGACAGGCAGCGTATAGCTCTCTTGATCGGAAGGAAGTACATCATTTTTGTTGTTTCTTATCATTGCATGTCACCATGTGTACTTTCTTTTTGTCCCATTCATTTTGAATCTTTTGAAGAGCCAAAGAAACTGGTACACCTACCTGATATCGTATACTCCTCCCCCCGCCCCCCACCCCAAGCTCTAGCAAGTGCCGCAACACGACGTGGTATGGACTCCACTAATATCTGAAGTAGTGCTGTAGGGAACTGAAACCATGAATCCTGCAGGGCTGTCCGTATATCCATAAGAGTACGACGGGGTGGCGATCTCTTCTTAACAACACGTTGCAAGGCATCCCAGATATGCTCAATAATGTTCATGTCTGGGGAGTATGGTGGCCATCACAAGTGTTTAAACTCAGAAGACTGTTCCTGGAGCCACTCTGTAGCAATTCTGGGCGTGTGGGGTGTCGCATCGTCCTGCTTGAATTGCCCAAGTCCGTCGGAATGCACATGGACATGAATGGATGCAGGCGTTCAGACAGGATGCTTACGTAAATATCTCCTGTAAGAGTCGTATCTAGGCATGTCACTGAGCCGATATCACTCGAAGTACATACGCCCCACATCATTACAGAGCCTGCACCGGCTGCAACAGTCCCCTGCTGGCATGCAGGGTCCAGGGATTCGTGAGGATGTCTCCATACACGTACACGTGCATCCGCTCGATACAATTTGAAACGACACTCGTCTGACCGGGCAACATGTTTCCAGTTATCAACAGTCCAGTGTCGGTGTTGAGGGGCCCAGGCGAGGCGTAAAGCTTTGTGTGGTGCAGTCTTCAAGGGTACGAGAGTGGACGTTGGGCTCCGAAAGCCCATATCAATGGTGTATCGTCGAATGGTTTGCACGCTGACACTTGTTGACGGCCCAGCACTGAAATCTGCATCAGTTTGAAGAAGGGTCGCACTTCTGTCACACGGAAAGATTCGTCGTTGGTCCCGTTCTTGCAGGATGTTTATCCGGCCGCAGCGATGTCGGGAATTAGATGTTTTACAGTATTGCTGATATTCACGCTGCACTCGTGAAATGTTCCTACCGAAAAACTCATACTTCAACGCTACCTCGGAGATGCTGTGTCCCAACGCTCGTGCGCTGACTATAACATCACGTTCAGACTCACTTAAATCTTGATAAACTGCCATTGTAGCGGCAGTAATCGATCTAACAACTGCGCCAGACACTTGTTGTCTTATATAGGCGTTGCCGACAGCTGGGCCGTATTCTGCCTCTTTACATATCTCTGCATTTGAATACGCATGCCTATACCAGTTTCTCTGTCGCTTCAGTGTAGATATGGAACACTGAAAGTCAAATTCTTGTTGTTCCTTCAAACCATCACAGAGGCAACCTCCAAGTGGCGTTGGGTGACCGGGTGAGCGTCTCATAGTAACAGTAATGTAGATGTAGTGGCTGGCAGATGCAGTGCGTGTGACGTAGTGGCCTGGTGCAGCCGCTGGGTATGGGTCGGCCATTGTGGCGGGGTTAAAAATGCGGTCGGCTCTGTCGCGCCCGTTTCACGCGCAGACAATGAGCGGCAGCGGAGGCACGCAGAGTGGCCGGTGCATCCATTAGAGACGCCGACAATGCTGGCACGGAGCGGCTGTCCACAGGACTGTAGAGCGGCGCTGGCGCGTGCCGCTGTAATCCGATGCGTGCCTGTCCGACGGGCTTCCGATTGGCGCGCGTCCGTCCGCCACCGGATGACGTAATTGGAGCACAACGCCTCACGCAGCTGTCGCGCTGCACTGTCCGCTGGTGGGCGCTCGCAGCCGACGCGCTAATGCCTTTGTAATGACAGCCCTTTCCGGGATGAACGCCGCGCGCTGATTCCAGCTTGTATCTGCCCGTCACGTCACCCTCTGTGTCTGCATCCTAAGAGCTGGGATACTCGTGAGAATTACTTATGAAGAAACAGTCACGATCGCAAAGTATCATTTATTTAAAATGACCGGTTTCGGCACATATAGTACGCCATCTTCAGACTTATATCACTGTAAACATTAAAAAAAATGTGGTTCAAATGGCTCTGAGCACTATGGGACTTAACTTCTGAGGTCATCAGTCCCCTAGAACTTAAAACTACTTAAACCTACCTAACCTAAGGACATCACACACATCCATGCCCGAGGCAGGGTTCGAACCTGCGACCGAAGCAGTCTCGCAGTTCCAGACTGTAGCGCGTAGAACCGCCCGGCCAACCCGGAAAGTACACGGTTCTTAGAGTAGTTAGTCTTGCACAAAACGTACAATGATTAAAGTAACAAGACGTGATGTTTTATCTATTTGTGGGAGCTGGCGACTTGCTGAGTAGCTGCATGTTGCTAAGACGGTAACTGCTGCTAGTGGCTGTACTGCTATGCTATAAATAGCGCTTGATGGCGCGTCAATTTGCTGCATTGCGTTAACTACAGCCAATGGGGTCTTACTTTACATAAAAATATTTATGACGTGCGAATGAAGTATAAAACTAACAGTACAGTTATACATACGTCATTATACAAGTTCTACTGTTTAAATAAATAGTACAAGTCATTAATAACATTTGCTTAACTTCAAGTAAACTTTAAATACAAGTTCACCAATACAAAAGGTTCTGCGAACGTCGAACGCCAGCTGATGGTGCCTGTTGGGGCTTCAAGGCGACGCCGTTGCCATGAAATGACTATGTGTTGGCCGTTGCCTGTCAAAGGCCATGCTCTAGCACGCTGTCGTCTAGGCGACGTTGTATAGAGCCTATTGTCGTCCGAAGATGTTTGTAGATTACGCTATTCCCCTTGAGACGTTGTCCAGGTGGCCTTTACTTTGACTATATTGGCGATTTGCTCGAAATTCTCAGCAGTGTACTTAGAAAATACCGTGATTCATAAAAGACTGGGAGAATTAGATGACATTTGCAATAAATATAGTCTGTTAGTAGATCAGTGTAGCGTGAAGACAAAAAATACTTTCAGATAATTTATTAAAATTAATAATAAGAGCTATGAGGGTATTACAGTCATAAAATAAATACAACTGCGGTTATGAAAGGTCTTTTTTGCTGTAACATTCAGCACCAGTATTCGTAAAAGATTTAGAAAATAAAATATAAAAACAGTGACGGAATCAATAGGTTACATTATTTCTTTAAAAAGATCGAAAACGGCCGTTTCCTGAAAATCTAGTAGTTCATTTAAAAGGAATGAAGAATTATTTTTTCGATGAATAAAAATTTGAAGCTCCTCAAGTGCGTTCAAGAGTAACCCCTGTAAGACGTTGTGGTCTCCTGATCTTCATTGGTTACATATTCCGCCCTCACAATCACATTCTGCACATCAAGACACTTCGTTTGAACCCAAAATCGATAAGATAAAGTCAATGTTGTATGAATTCATGTAAACAATATGCAAATAACAAGTAAGCGCACCGTGGTTGAAATACTCGAGGCTGGCGTACACTCACAAATTCCAGACACGACGGTCACAGGAGCTTTTAGTTTGGGAGAGCAACCGCATGCCAGGAGGCCGGTCCAAACCTATCTACGTCGGCCGGTGACCGCCCTTAGAGCAGACAGCGTTTGCCCGAGTGAAAGAACGACCCCGTGTTCGGCTTAAAAGCAAATTCCGCTACATTGTGTGGGAGCGCCCAACCTACGCATTCTTTACATATATAGCACGCAGTTTCAGAGATTTGCACAGGGAGACAGCAAACGCCAAACGCCGATGCTACAGATTTCCGGATTGGTCGCCTTAAACGAAACGTCATTCTCCCGTTTTAGAAGAGCCATGCTGATTGGCAGACGATATTTCTGACGCCTTGAGCTGAAGGAGTAATGGAAGACACCAAAAGATATACCCCTTCATGTCTGGCGTGGAGAGGGGCCGTTCCGTTGTCGCTCTTGGAGCGAGAACGCATAACAGGAGCGTGCATGCTCGTACATGTCCTCAAAGAGTGAGGAACAAGTCTCTCCTCAGTACTTCACTGGGAGAACACCTCTGTCGAGAGCAAATTGAAATGCGACTCTATATTGAGTCCTTGCAATTAAGAGTTGTTCACTGTGTTGGCCGCCACACTTATTGTGCGGTGTGAACGGACAGAGTTATAGTTAAACGCCTGCGAGCGAATTTTTGAGTGGCATCGCTATGGACTGGTTATCTGACCGGTGTACCATGCCAATAGCTAGACTAGGGGCGAATAGGAGTCCTTGACTTCATCAACGCATAGGGAGAGTTTGATTGGCGAAGGTCAATCCAGATAGAACAAGAGTTATCTTATTTGTCAGCAGCGAGCGGCGATCTTATTTGTCTGCAGCGAGCGGCGCAGACAGCAATCATCGCAGCTTACGGTATTGTGCGCTACAGCTGTTGCGAGCCCCATACTTCGTCCACAACAGTGTCCTTCACTGCATTTCACACGTGACAGCCTCGACCCTACCTAGCAACATTCTAACGGATAATTATTCAAGTTGAGTAGACGTGTCTCTCAGCCATTCTGCCAAGTCAATAACAATCTTAAACTTCGTATAGAAATTTCATTAGCGAGTCCTATCCTTGAGAGGTAACTTCACATTCCGAAAAGAACCAGGATATAACTTGTTCAATTCATAACTAAAAGTACCATTGTGATTTCTCAGAATTTTTGCAAAATAAATAATAATTTTCGTTAGTTTCATGTTTCTCTTAAACTAACTAGCACTACTCCAGTACCCAAGTATCCCACTAGTTACGTAAGAAATTTTGTAAATTTTTGTGTCATTTCCTTACAACGGACGACTCCAGAAGATATTTGTTGCTGAAAGTTTTTCAGGCATTTCTCTTTAGAACGTTAGGAGCGTCTGTCTGACTTCTGTAGTAGTGTGGAGGTGGAAATTGCATCTTGCAGAAGCCACAGGGTAAAGGGTACATCTCAGATCAATCCCACGCTCACAACGTTTTCTAGAGTAGTCAGTCTTGCGCAACATGTACAAAGATTAAGCTAACAAGACGTGATGTTTTATCCATTTGCACGAGCTGGCGATTTGCTGAGCAGCTGCATGTTGTTAAGACGGTAACTGCTGCTAGTGGCTATACTGCTATGCTTTAAATAGCGCTCGATGGCGCGTCAATTTGCTGCATTGCGTTAGCTACAGCCAATGGGGTCTTACTCTACATAAAAATATTTATGACGTGCGAATGAAGTATAAAACTAACAGTACAGTTATACATGCGTTATTATACAAGTTCTACTGTTTAAATAAATAGTGAAGGTCATTAATAACATTTACTTAACTTAAGTAAACTTTAAATACAAGTTCTCCGATATAGAATGTTGTCGAACGTCAGCTGATGGTGCCTGTTGGGGCTTGATAGCGACGCCGTTGCCATGAAATGACTATGTGTTGGCCGTTGCCTGTCAAAGACCATGGTCTAGCACGCTGTCGTCTAGGCGACGTTGTATAGTGTCTATTGCCGACCGAAGACGTATGTAGATTACGTTATTCCCCTGCAGACGTTGACCAGGTGGCCTTTACTTTGACTGAATTGGCGATTTGCTCGAAATTTTCTGCAGTGTACTTAGAGAATACCGTGATTTATAAAAGACTGGGAGAATTAGACGACATTTGCAATAAATATAATCCGTGAGGAAATCAGTGTAGCGTGAAGACAAAAAATACTTTTAGATAATTTATTAAAATTATAATAAGAGTTATGAGGGTATTACAGTCATAAAATATATACAACGGTGTTTATAAAAGGTTTTTTTTTGCTGTAACATTCAGCACCAATATTCGTAAAACGATTTAGAAAATAAAATATAAAAACAGTGACGCAATCAATTGGTTACATTATTTCTTTAAAAAGATCGAAAAAGGCCGTTTCCTGAAATCTAGTTGTTCATTTAAAAGAAATGAAGAATTATTTAATATTGGTAGGCAGTTGGTGTTGTCACCTTCTGTATGTACTTCATTTACAATGTGTTATCCAGACATAAATTTATTTCGTGAGACTCCTGAGATATGTTCCATAAAACGTGTTTTAAGATTACGTCCATTTCGTCCAATGTATACAGTCTACATATACCAGAGCGATAAGTAATTATCACAAGTAAGATCGCTGACTCTCCCAACCATACTGGTTAAAATATGTCTGAGTCTTTTGCTGTCAGACAGTTTGTTTCTCTCAGATAGTACTGGTAGAATTGTTTGCGCTAGGGGCGAATTCTAGCTGATAGTTATTGCCTGATAGTTGTTTGCTAATACTTTCTGTACGTATCTGGAGATACTTTTTGGTGCAGTCCCTGACTTTGCGTAGAGAGTGTCTGTGAGAGCTGAGAGATCACTCACCACGAAATTTGTCTGTCGTAGTTGTGTGCGTGGAGGAAGAGAAAAAACGTAAACGATCGCGTCCTTGTTGGATAAGAGAGTGGATTAGGTGGCGAGATGATTTTGGAGCAAGCAAGTATTTCACTGTAGAGTTTGTGATGGCAAATCCATAACAACATTGAAATTTCACGAAAATGACAGCAGAGGAGAGGTAAGAAACACTGTTTATAAAAATGGATCCAAAATTGCCAATCTAGACATCGTTATACGTAAATCCATTACTGTTAAAGATAGACTGCTTGTGATACCAATATTTCTAGCATCAGTTACGTTTATTCTCTTTAATATTTAGTAAAGTAAGAATTAAAATGAAATAACACTAAATCAGTTTCATCTCGATACCCACAGACGTCCGAAAGCCAAATAGAGGGGATAGATGGTAGATGAAGATTTCCGGACGTACATTTCTTTGAATGTTTTTACCTGTATTAACTTAACTACCCATTCGTAAATCCCTGAAGGTCTCTTCTTCATCACCCAATATAATAATATAAATAAATACAACGTCAGAACAAATTATACATACAGCTGTATTACCAGAAGTTAAATGTCAGTTGTCCGAGTTCCAAAATGATTACTTTCAAACATATCCTCACTTTTTTCTCTATGTTAATTAATCTTTGTTATAAAACTGCTTTGCTTGATTCCTTGACTTGAGAATATTGTGCTAAATTTCATCTGTGGACGTATTAAAAACTATAGTTATTTCAGCCAACCCAGTTTGCTTCTCATCTCTGTTCCTGTAATCCAGTACCTGTACATTCCATAACTCTGCACCTTCCCCATACAAACTAATTAAAGGCACAACTTTGTTCTGAGTCCATTTCAAGGCAGCTTACTTCATTACTTTTACTGTCGACACATGGCTGACGTTCACTTACAGTGCGTATCCATTGCGACAGTATTCTCATCTGATCCGACAATGTCGATAAACGATTTTAGAGCGGCTCGTTGCAGTTTTGATGTGGCACAGAGGGTAGTGCGTGGACTTCTATATTTAAATGAGTGTGGCTGTACTTAAATTGCTGAGTGACTGAGACCCACAATATCCTAGCGCAACGTAATCTGACTGCTCAAAAAAAAAAAAAAAAAAAAAAAAAAAAAAAAAAAAAAAAAAAAAAATTGCAACCTGACTTCAAATAATTAATACAAAAGAAATGGCCCTGCCAGAGCGGCCTATATGCCTATATAGAATGTACAAGTGATTTCGTATATTCCTCTCTTTTCGAAAACAGATGTGGTGTCTTTACCAATGGGCAAAAGATGTCCAGTATTGTTGTAGATGTAAAAAGTTTTTTTAAAGATCGTAGATTTTACCTTTCTGGCCACATTCTGGAATTTTCCTAAATATGCAACTGCAGTCGATTTACTGAGATCCTGGGAGGAGGGAGAGGATCGATAACAGAGTATAGAAGATTGGAAACCTTTTGCAGTTGGCACTTCCTCTTCCTGTCATCCCTGGTCTAGTGGCTAGCGTTGCTGCCTCTGTATCACGGGGTGCCAGATTCGATTCTCGGCCGGGTTGAGGATTTTTTCTGCCCGAGAACTAGGTGTTTGTGCTGTCCTCATCATTTTATCATCATCATCATCATCATCATCATCATTATCATTCTCGACAGTCGCTAGATTCAATTGTATAAAAACTGGACTGTGTGAAAATTGGGGCTATCTATGGGCGCTGATAACCACACAGCCGCACGCCCCACAAACCAAACATCATCTACGCCATCCAGATCACTTACCCTAACATTTACACCGTGATAAATTTCTCCAAACTCACGACGGCTTTTGTCGGTTGCAACATTTACGTCTCTCTTCTGAAAATAAAGACATGTGTTTACTTTGCTGGAATTCTGGCCTGTTCTCATTTATCTTTCGGAAGGCCACACGTCTTCTATCCACTACGTCCAACCTGAACAATTTTTTTTATGCAATATTAAGTTCACCAAGGCAGTAGTGTGACCATTGTGGTCTCAGCAAAGTTTATATTGCTCAGTTTATATATCTTCTCTGAAGAATTATTGTAATTTGTAATGTAGTCCACTATCTAAATGTGTGATACATTTTATCTAAGTTAAATATTTTTTACTTCATGTTTTTAGTGAAATAATTCTCCTCTCTTTAGTCTTATATCAAACGTTATTACTTGTCATCTTTGACAGCCAACTGAGGGACTCGTTCAATACACCTGGTTCAACATCTTTGGTCTCACAAGACTGACAGCACACATGATTATCTTCACACCTGATGATAGTGTAACAGTAGGAAACCGATTAGTCAAGAAATAATGAATATTGTAGAATGTTATGCAAGTGTAGCGTGTTTTTCATTCACAATGTATAAAATACTCTACAGTGAACTAACCGAACAACCAGTTAAAGCAAAGATGTCTCCATAATATCTTCAGTTTCCCCACATAAGGTGAATGCATCAGCATGTAACTTTGAATCGTGTTATTGTTTGCGCCGTCCTTTGGAAAAAAAATGTTTCCAAAACATATAGCGGTGATACGTTTTCCGGAGCAATTAAACCAGTCTTCTGTGAACACTGAAATCCCTCTCAACTTTTTATTTTCTAACACAACTTTCGTTTTGTTGTTAATGTTTAATTTGCTGGAATTTAATTCTTCCGTATGTGCAGAACGCTCGAGCAATCGAAGCGGGAGGTTTGTCAACTGGAAATAAACTTTGCTGCATGTGAAATCAGAAAATACGTTTTCCCTGCCGTTTCGCGTTTTCATTAAAGAATTAAATTCGTCCCGTCAGCCGCCAGGGACAATTTCCGGCGTGGCCGGATAGAACCCTTAGCGGAGTGCGTGATTAAAATGTTTAAATGAATAATTGGATTTCGATTAATTTTCGGACATGAAACGTGTATTAAATACTAACTGTTTGTGGTCACGCCAGTACTCCTAACAGACGTAGCTGATACGTCGCTAATACGGGGACTGATGTAATTCGCCAAACACAGCGCGTCTCGGTTTTGTGAAGTGAAAGCTTTGAATTATTTTTCTTGTTCATGATCACATTTACAATGCTATCCGCTAATTCGACAGATAATTTATTATTACGCCGAAAACACTCCGTTAGCATAGGCGTTTGTATGTTTGTCGCTGTCTCCATTCACAACTACTTTCAATTTCTTGTATATGAACTTGATTATGGTAAAATTACATGTATTCATTTGCAAGTCGTCCTTTTGACGCACACCTTTTTCCCTGCGCTTATCGTTTTCCACTCCTAAGAGTGAAGCGGGCTGTTCGAGTTCCGGCACGTTAAAGAGTCGCAGATCTATTCTGCCAAGCAGGTATTGTAACAAATGGGATATCGCTGTTGAGAATAAATGGGAGGGATTTCCAGCTGCAGCATACTCTTTACAATCTAGGGAAACCTCAATAAAAGTTAGTCAGAATCGGAGGATTGGAACCATACTAATAAATTTCTCTCATTACATCCTTCGTTGAGAACGTTGTTGTGTATGTGTTAAGTGTTTATATATTTTGAAGCGATGTGTTGTGACATCAAAGCACATGTTGTTTTCATCATCTGAAATGAATGTTACGACTGCGGGAAATGCAAGTTGTGCACTACAAAGAGACAATAATTAATTTCGCAAATGGCTTCTTCTTCTTTTTCTCCTGGTCTTCCAGAATAGGGTAGGACAACTCTGCTTCAGTAACTCATTATTGATGCTTGTAATTTACAACCGTGCGTCTTTCTCGGTTGGTCACAACTGCTTCTTCTGTTGGTCGTTTTTATTTGAATAAGTGGTGGCTCTATTGTAATTTTTTATCTAATTTTGACACCGCTTTTGTCTTTATGGGGAGTATACCAAAGGAAGCTTCTCAGACAGTATGTCTGCTGTTTGAATGTGGAACTTGTTCTCTCTGTCTATCCTACTATAGTTCTGATCGTCAATAATTAGAACAGCAGCTGCTATAATAAAAGAAAAATTTACGCTCTTTCTTGTGGATCTTATTGAACATCGCGTCCCTGTATCAAATTAACTACAGTTACCATTAGTTGAAATGAGGTAGTCACTGAAATATTTCTTTATTTTCGAATCTAATTTCGAATCACTTCCGTGGGAAGCGTGCCAAATAATCGTTCTTGCTGGGCACGGCACTTAAAGAATAGTTTTGTAAGCCTTCTGTACTCTTAACTTGAATAGGAGGATAATATGACCCGAAGTTAATTTTGTAAATAAACTAACACTTCACTACGTGATTGCTTGCCGCTAACTGTAGCTATAATTAATGAAAGAAAAAGAAATTGTGCCTCAGATTGAAATATAGTGGATAATAGCAAAGATTTTTTGCGCTTTTAGTTACAGTATGATGAAAGCAGGGTATAAGATGAACATCAACAAAAGCAAAACGAGGATAATGGTATGTAGTCGAATTAAATCGGGTGATGCTGCGGGTAGATGAGGAAATGAGACGCTTAAAGTAGTAAATGAGTTTTGCTATTTCGGGAGCCTAATAACTGATGATGGTCGAAGTAGAGAGGATATAAAATGTAGACTGGCAATGGCAAGGAAAGCGTTTCTAAAGAAGAAAAATTTGTTAACATCGAGTATAGATTTAAATGTCAGGAAGTCGTTTCTGAAAGTATTTGTATGGAGTGTAGCCATATATGGAAGTGAAACGTGGACGATAAATAGTTTATTCAACTAGGGATTAGAAGCTTTCGAAATGTGGTGCTACAGAAGAATGCTGAAGATTATATGGCTAGATCACATAACTAATGAGGAGGTATCGAATAGAGTTGGGGAGAACAGGAGCTTGTGGCACAACGTGACTAGAAGAAGGGATCAGTTGGTAGGACATATTCTGAGACATCGAGGGATCACCAATTTAGTATTGGAGGGCAGCGTGGAGGGTAAAAATCGTAGAGGCAGACCAAGTGATGAATACACTAAGCAGATTCAGAAGGATGTGGGCTGCAGTAGGTACTGGGAGATGAAGAAAGTTGCACAGGATAGAGTAGCATGGAAAGCTGCATCAAATCAGTCTCAGGACTGAAGACCGCAACAACATGTATAACATCGGAAAGAACCGAAGGCTTGTGTACCATTTGTACCTGATGAAGAAATCGAATGCAGGAAGAGAGAAAGAGAGAGAGAGAGAGAGAGAGAGAGAGAGAGAAATAACGAAATAATGAAATATATGAATGATAAACTACGGTTCAGTAATTTACGTTTATGAAATCTGTAATATTTGCGACTTGGTAGACATCGTAACAAATATAAAGTAAAGCTGCCCCCAGTCTTTGAGCTAATTTATCACACAGTATTTGAGGGGATCTGAGTTTGACGTAGATTGAGAATACGACCAAAAGTCACTTGCCTTTTTCAGATACACATATCTTTCCCAGAAGTGAAGAAAGCGCCAAAGAACCGAAATAATTCGTGGACCAACAGGAAGATTGAAACCGGTTGTGTTGTGTTGATTTTTGGGGAAGGAGACCGGACAGCGAGCTCATCGGTCTCATCGGATTAGGGAAGGACGGGGAAGGAAGTCGGCCGTGCCCTTTGAAAGGAACCATCCCGGCATTTGCTTGGAGCGATTTAGGGAAATCACGGAAAACCTAAATCAGGATGGCCGGACGCGGGATTGAACCGTGGTCCTCCCGAATGCGAGTCCAGTGTGCTAACCACTGCGCCACCTCGCTCGGTAGGAAGATTGAACCCTACAACTTAGAAGTTGCACTTTGTTCCTACCGGAAAACATGGACTTACAATTTAAGATGGAATTCTAACCGCACATTTTTCCAGCGAATTTTCATATCGTTGATAACATGAAGGCTAGGTTATAATGAGACTGAGAATTCCGCGGTCCGGGATTCGATCTAGTGACATTTCTGTTTCCAGACATCCGCTTTACCGCTTGAGCACCGGAACCGACATAATAGCATTAAGAAAAGAACGACAGAGTATTCCATGCAGACCGGTACACTGTAGAACGGCCGTCGCTATTGGATTGGAGTGTAATGTTGGCGCCGCGAGGCAGCAATAGAGGTATAATTTGCAGCTGTGGATTAGATCGCAGTAAGTGGATCGAAGTCATGGCGCCTGTTCTTATGGCAACCTGCGCTACACTCGCTCCTTGGGGCGTAGTGGCTGGCGGCTAGTGGCGTGACGAGGGCTGCTCCATATCGTCGAAGTGTGAGAATGTGATGTTAATGCTGCTCATAAGGAGACTGATGCGTTTGCTCTCTGTAGCAACGGTGTCACTGAAGACATACTAATTCCCAAAAACTTCCAGTAGTCGGCTTGCGTTACGAAAAATGTGCAAGGTCAGGCGCTTGTCGGTAGATCAGTGAATACACTTTCAAAAGAGAACGGGAATTTTGTAATTTCGCGTGTTGTTTCAGTAAAATTCACGATGATTCATCGTTGTTGTGTTGGTAAACATGTCTGGAAAGTACATGTACAGTATTAGCCGCACCTGATGAATAGTATGTTGTCAATAGTGTCAGCTATTATTTATTTATTTTTTAAAAAGTAGATAAGAAATGTTCTATCAAACTTTATTACTGACATGAACACCGAATAAAGTGAAGTAACATTTTGGAAATGTAAAATATTGGTTTTCGTTAGTTTTCTTTCAGGAATAGAAGCAATTACGAATGGTACAAGCGTTTCAAAAAATGCCGTAATAACGTTGAGGATGACGAGCGCTCTGGTTACCACAGCAATCATGAACCGATGAAATCGTGGAAAAATTGGAAAAATGATCGTGAACGATTGCCGAATCATAATCAGAGATGTATCTGATGATGCTGGCAGTCCTGAAGAGCCGCCGAGATGTCAGGCGCTATGAACATTTTTCACCCCACATCTCATCGCTAACGACCTAACCGAAAAGAAAACTAGCTCATGTTGTATTGTCGTCCAGTTCTGAAACATGTTTAAAATTTCAAGTCTCTGGCTCAGTGATCACACAGGATGCTTATGAACGTGTCAGCTGTCAGCGTCGTATCCATAACACTCCAACTGCACACGCCCCACACCACTACAGAGCCTCCACCAGCTTGAACAACCCCCTGCTGACATCCAGGATCCATGGATTGATGGAGTTGTCTCCATCTGATCAATACAATTTGAAACGAGACTCCTCCGACAAGGCAACACGTTTCCTTTCATCAACAGTCCATTGTCGGTGTTGACAGGCCCAGGCGAGGCGTAAAGCTTTGTGTCGTGCAGTCATCAAGGGCACGGGAATGGAACTTGGGCTCCGAAAGCCCCTATTGATGGTGTTTCGTTGAAGGGTTTTCTGTCACTTTGGATGATTCTCTTCAGTCGTCGTGGGTCCCGTTCTTGTAGCATCTTTTTTCGGCCGCAGCGATATCGGACATTTGATTGTTTTACCGGATTCCTGATATTCACGGTGCACTCGTGAAATGGTCGTACGGGAAAATCCCCACTTCATCACTACCTCGGAGATACTGACTCCTATCGCTCGTGCTGCGACTATAACACCACGTTCAAACCCACTCAAATCTTGATAACCTGCCATTTTAGCAGCAGTAACCGATCTAACAACTGCACCAGACACTTATTGTCTTATATATGCGTTGCGGACCGCAGCGCCGCATTCTGCCTGTTTACATGTTGTTGGTGTAGTTGTTGCCGGCCGAAGTGGCCGTGCGGTTAAGGGCGCTGCAGCCTGGAACCGCAAGACCGCTACGGTCGCAGGTTCGAATCCTGCCTCGGGCATGGATGTTTGTGATGTCCTTAGGTTAGTTAGGTTTAACTAGTTCTAAGTTCTAGGGGACTAATGACCTCAGTAGTTGAGTCCCATAGTGCTCAGAGCCATTTGAACCATTTTTGGTGTAGTTGTTGTTGTTGTGGTCTTCAGTTCTGAGACTGGTTTGATGCAGCTCTCCATGCTACTCTATTCTGTGTAAGCTTCTTCGTCTCCCAGTACTTACTGCAACCTACATCCTTCTGAATCTGCTTAGTGTATTCATCTCTTGGTCTCCCTCTACGATTTTTACCCTCCACGCTGCCATCCAATGCTAAATTTGTGATCCCTTAATGTCTCAGAACATGCCCTACCAACCGGTCCCTTCTTCTTGTCAAGTTGTGTCACAAACTCCTCTTCTCCCCAATTCTGTTCAATACCTCCTCATTAGTTACGTGATATACCCATCTAATCTTCGGCATTCTCTTGTAGCATCGCATTTCGAAAGCTTCTATTCTCTTCTTGTCCAGACTATGTATCGTCCATGTTTCACTCCCATACATGGCTACACTCCATACAAATACTTTCAGAAACGACTTCCTGACACTTAAATCTATAATCGATGTTAACAAATTTCTCTTCTTCAGAAACGCTTTCCTTGCCATTGCCAGTTTAAATTTTATGTCTTCTCTACTTCGACCATCATCAGTTATTTTGCTGCCCAAAAAGCAAAACTCCTTTACTACTTTAAGTGTCTCATTTCCTAATCTAATTCCCTCAGCGTCACCCGACTTAAATCGACTACATTCCACGATCCTCGTTTTGCTTTTGTTGATGTTCATTTTATATACTCCTTTCAAGACACCGTCCATTCCGTTGAACTGCTCTTCCAGTCCTTTGCTGTCTCTGACAGAATTACAATGTCATCGACGAACCTCAAAGTTTTTATTTCTTCTCCATGGATTTTAATACATATTTGAATATGCTTGTCTATACCAGTTCCTTTGGTGCTTCAATGTACAAGAAAATCGAAGTGGACCTCTTCCCAAGGTAGCCCTTTGTGACAAGAAAATCAGGCGTGTACAACGGGCGTTGCATACGAAGAAGCTGCTGAAACACAGTGCGGGACACAGTGGCAGCGAACATTCCGGCGACAGCCTGGTTTCGCCTCCCCCGGTTGCACCGCCCTCCGACACGGAATCAACCCCTACGGAGTCCTCAGAGCGGGACTAATGTCGGGACAGCAGTAAACCGCGCTGCGGAAACCGCGCGACATGGTCGCCGCGTCCGCAGGGGTGCCAACCCCACCGCATTCCTCCACCCGACAGGCTGCCCAGTGACTGACAGGAGGATGGCGGCGCGCAACGTTAAACAGACGCGCTCCGCGAATTCGCCTGCGCGCTGCTCCCCAGTGGGAGCGAGTGCGCGTGTGCGCCGACTAATAACAATAAAGGGGGAGGCAGGGGGGAGGGCGGGCAGAGGGAGAGTTTTAAGTGGGTTATTAGCCGGCCTGACAGCGCGCCAAATGAGAACGCGCACCCTCTGCGATGCGTCCCATTCCAACAGCGCCGCGCGCGGATCGTTCCGCCCGCGCACGCATGGACTGGACTGGGATAACGACTCGCGGGTACGGTAGTTTATTAATGCTTCCAGCCTTTGTCTTCCTTCTTCATTCGTTCTGTGTCATTAGATACATATTAGTTGAGGGTTCTTCATGAAATGGTGCAATACATACGAAATTTTTAGAAAGACTGGTGTGTGCAGATAGGAAGACGGGTAATATACAGTGTGTATAAGAACCAATAAGGAACCGTAAGAATGGAAGACCAGAAAGCAGGCGTATATTAGAGAGGAAGACAGGTAATACACAGTATGTATAGGAACCAATATGGAACACTAAGAATGAAAGCCAGGAACGAAGTGCTCAGATTGAAAAGGGTACTGGGCAAGAAGTGCTTTTCCCCATATTGTTCAATCTCTACGTCGAAGAATGAATGACGGAAATAAATGACAGGTGCAGGTGTGCAATTAAAATTCAGTGTGAAAGAGTATCAACGGTAAGATTCGCTGATGATATGTTATACTGTCTCGTCCGAAATGTGAGAGCAGCTTGGGACTGGTCGACCGGGTTCAGAGAAAGGGTGATAGTCGGTTTAAGTGAGGGGGAGCCTTGACTGGCTGTGTTGTTAGAACTCTGTTATTACAAAAGTAAGGATTTGAGTTAGTACTGAATGACGAATACTACGAGTATTTTACAACTTCTCACTTTATTCGGAGAATATCCTCAACCCAGTACGCATTTGATGTAAATGAGTTATATCCGTGAAGAACCAAGTCTTTACACGGAGATGATGAGTAACTAGCACTGTTACGTTCATTAAGAGAACCTGCCTGTGCCAACTGCCTCTGCGCCCGCGACACGCGGGAGTCGTCAGCTGCCATGCTAGAACTCCAGCTACTGTTCCAAACTACTGCAGATGACTCTGCTCAGCCCTGTTCTGCTAATAGCTTCGGCTGTTTCTGCCAGTACTGCTTTTTCTCCACTTCCACTAGGACCTGCCTAACTTCTGTGTGGTCTGCTCTTGTCTACTCTAACTGCCGTGACTTCTCCTCGGGGAATCTGCTTCCGAGTCTTAACCAATTTCCCCTTTGACCCCACCAGTCTCTGGCGTGGCGTAGTGTTGAAGGACCCTCGCCTTCTCATTGGCTCTAATTATTCTCTGTTTTCCTGAGGATGAATGGAGGGAGGAAGGCGTCTGTGTAAAGTCTCGTTTTAGGCCTGTTCCAGGCTCTTCATAACGTCTATGTGCCCTTTCCAGAGACTCTTCCCCTTATCTCCATCTTGCTCTAGCTCTGGAATGATATTTAAGGTTTACGGTGTAATTTATTAAGCGCAACTGGCGTCTCTGTGGCGTCATCCGATGAAAGTATTTCCTTCTACGTGACTTAAAGCGTCTGATATTTTATGTAAGCTTGTTCTCATGCTCTGTGCTCAATACTGCGTGCCTGTGCCGTAACTTTTCCCTTCTTATGCTCATGAAGCTTTCTCCTGCTATTAACTCTTAAGACTGGGCTGTCATTTTGGTGAATACAAGACAGTCGTAAGTGAAAGCGAGAAATAATTGCTGAACGTTGTGAACGAAATGAACACTCTATTGAATGAAGAATATGGTCTGAGAATAAACGAAAGAGAGTCGAAAGCGGTGATGAGAAACGCAAATAAGATTACTGATAAAGTTAAACTTAAAAATTTGTAAGAAGATGTGAAGGAATTCTGTTACCTAGGAAGCAAGAGTACAGATGACAGTCGAAACGAGGAGAACATAGAAAGCATACCACCACGGGCAGGGAGGACATTTCTGACCTGTGGACGTCTGCTGATATAACACATTGGCCTTAAATCGAGGAACAGATCTCTGGGAATGCACGTCTGGATCGCAGCATTGTATGGAAGTAAATAATGGACTGTGGGGAAAACTGAAAAGAAGAGAATCGAAGGGAGTCGTGGTGCTATACAAGGCTGTTGTAAGCACAAATGAGATTACTGATAAAGTTAACCTTAAAAATTTGGGTTCACGAAGACTGATAAGAAATGACGAGGTTCTCCACAGAATCGGTGAGGGTAGAAATACACGGAAACCATTTACAAGAAAAATGGACGGTATGATAGCACATCTGTTAATACACTCCTGGAAATTGAAATAAGAACACCGTGAATTCATTGTCCCAGGAAGGGGAAACTTTATTGACACATTCCTGGGGTCAGATACATCACATGATCACACTGACAGAACCACAGGCACATAGACACAAGCAACAGAGCATGCACAATGTCGGCACTAGTACAGTGTATATCCACCTTTCGCAGCAATGCAGGCTGCTATTCTCCCATGGAGACGATCGTAGAGATGCTGGATGTAGTCCTGTGGAACGGCTTGCCATGCCATTTCCACCTGGCGCCTCAGTTGGACCAGCGTTCGTGCTGGACGTGCAGACCGCGTGAGACGACGCTTCATCCAGTCCCAAACATGCTCAATGGGGGACAGATCCGGAGATCTTGCTGGCCAGGGTAGTTGACTTACACCTTCTAGAGCACGTTGGGTGGCACGGGATACATGCGGACGTGCATTGTCCTGTTGGAACAGCAAGTTCCCTTGCCGGTCTAGGAATGGTAGAACGATGGGTTCGATGACGGTTTGGATGTACCGTGCACTATTCAGTGTCCCCTCGACGATCACCAGTGGTGTACGGCCAGTGTAGGAGATCGCTCCCCACACCATGATGCCGGGTGTTGGCCCTGTGTGCCTCGGTCGTATGCAGTCCTGATTGTGGCGCTCACCTGCACGGCGCATACGACCATCATTGGCACCAAGGCAGAAGCGACTCTCATCGCTGAAGACGACACGTCTCCATTCGTCCCTCCATTCACGCCTGTCGCGACACCACTGGAGGCGGGCTGCACGATGTTGGGGCGTGAGCGGAAGACGGCCTAACGGTGTGCGGGACCGTAGCCCAGCTTCATGGAGACGGTTGCGAATGGTCCTCGCCGATACCCCAGGAGCAACAGTGTCCCTAATTTGCTGGGAAGTGGCGGTGCGGTCCCCTACGGCACTGCGTAGGATCCTACGGTCTTGGCGTGCATCCGTGCGTCGCTGCGGTCCGGTCCCAGGTCGACGGGCACGTGCACCTTCCGCCGACCACTGGCGACAACATCGATGTACTGTGGAGACCTCACGCCCCACGTGTTGAGCAATTCGGCGGTACGTCCACCCGGCCTCCCGCATGCCCACTATACGCCCTCGCTCAAAAAGTCCGTCAACTGCACATACGGTTCACGTCCACGCTGTCGCGGCATGCTACCAGTGTTAAAGACTGCGATGGAGCTCCGTATGCCACGGCAAACTGGCTGACACTGACGGCGGCGGTGCACAAATGCTGCGCAGCTAGCGCCATTCGACGGCCAACACCGCGGCTCCTGGTGTGTCCGCTGTGCCGTGCGTGTGATCATTGCTTGTACAGCCCTCTCGCAGTGTCCGGAGCAAGTATGGTGGGTCTGACACACCGGTGTCAATGTGTTCTTTTTTCCATTTCCAGGAGTGTACTTCAGGGAATAACTTACACGGTTGTATTGCTTGAGGCTTTCCCGACGGACATGTTGTATATATGGTTCTCGGGCGAGACGTTGGATGTCATAGTGAAAACTCCACAATATTTCATCAGCGCAACTGGCCGACATCTTCAGGTGCGACGAACATATAGCGCCCGGCACAAATTTTCGTGTGTCGACATATCTATTGCAGCTAATGCCTGAAAGATTCTGCAATTGCACATAAATTTAGTACAGCTACAAGACCATCACCAGTGTCTGTTTCTTCAGTCATTGTTAAGAAAAAGAAAAACAGTTATCTATTTCAGTAATTGTACAAAATCAGGAAGTATACGTGGGACTTCTCGAACACCCTGTACACATTCACTCTTCGATGTGGCTCATTTTTTGCGAACTGTGGCTGAACCGGTGGAGACCTTGTATTAGATCTGAATTTTGGACCCTCAGGGAAAAGTGCTACCTCGAAAATTACTTTGTAGTACTTCTGCAAATGGCGCCCACGCAATAGTTTCTCCACCAGAGGAAACGGGAAGAAGTCACTACGTGCCAGGGTCAGGAGAATACGTGGGGTGTGGCAAAATCTGAGATCCCAAAGAAGCTCTCCGTGAAGCGTGTCCTGGGCGTTGTCATGGACTGGAAAACGCCCCTTGGAGAACTTCCCGCCGTGCTTTATGTTGGCAGCCGTTCGTAAATTCGTCAATTGGTTGAATCTGTATGGAGTAGTTTGTCTCAGGCTCATAGTGATGCACCCAGCACTCATCTACGACTATTAGGCACTGGTCACGAAGGCATTTTCCGCTTTCGCTCTCTGTTGGGAGTAACGACCTTGAATTGGAAAGTGGCTGTACCTAGTCACGTGACAAGTTAGCTTCCGCTACGGCTCAGACTACTGGGCGAGTGCACCAACCTCGGTCGAAAAGCAAGGTAACCAAAGTCTCCCGATCACGGTTAAAAGTAAGACGCAATTAAAATGTCTCTGCGATGCACCAAAGTTAGTCGCCAGTCAGCAAACAGTCACGAGCCATCCGTGCATCTGACCAGGGTTAACTCAACGTATTGCAATGGAAGGCGCCCTGGAGGTGCATGGATGTTAACCGAGATATGAATTTGCACATGACCGTCTATGTGCATAAATTCTCTAGATAATCGCTGGTGAACGACGTCATTGTCAGATGCTCTCACGTTCGTCAACATGCAAAAAAATGAAATGAGCGTATGGCATTGTGGGCCGGGAGTCCCCCATTCGGGGAAGTTCGGCCGCCGCGAGCAAGTACTTATTGCATTCGACGCCACATTGGGCGACTTGCGCGCCGGATGTGGGGATGAAATGATGATGAGGACAACACAACACCTAGTCCCTGAGCGGAGAAAAATCTCCTGCCCCAGCCGGGAATAGAACCCGGGCCCCTTGGCGTGGTAGGCGGTAACGTTACCGTTACGCTACGGACGCGGACGTCAACATGCAGAAATGTATTTATACCTCGCCACTAGTCTGCTGCTTTATGTTTGGCAAAACAGAAAACAATAGAACAACACCAATTTTTTCGATTATGAGGTGGATATGCTTCTGCAATTTGCTCAGTGCGAATGTATTAATTCTTGAGAGTAAAAGGACGGACGGCTGCAACACAGGATAAGAAATGTACAGTGCCTCGTTTCAGTCATAATTTTTTTCGTTGTTTCAGTTCAATTTGAACACCTACATCATTTAAATATAAAATTCATCAAATGTATGATAATTAAAGTCTGTAATTGTCATTTTTATGAAAAATCAAAGTCCTATTACTTATACACAGCTCACAAAATTCCATTTTTTGTCACAAACAAAAATTCTTAGTTACCAGTCTTTCATAAAATACTGTTAATCACGATTCTTTGATTAAAAATGCAAATTAATTTTTTATCTTTCTGTAATTTACACCTCACATCAACGTCATCGAACATACACCTTTGTTTAAAAATTTTGAACCCATCTGGAATCGAACACAGGGCTCTCATACAGCCACACTAATTATCGAAAAAAATCTTATTGTAGCTTATTACACATGGTCAGAAACCTAAGAAGTCTATTTTCTCGTGAATTTTTGAGAGTAATATCGAATTGCTTTGGGAAAGGTATATATGAATTTTGAAATGCGCTTACCAAAAATATATAAAAAAATTACATGTTTCCGAGTGTCATGTGGTCCTGCGGTTCCCTTGTTACAAAAATATAAACAATGTGGTCACATGTGGAGGCAAAATACAAAAAAAAAGTCAATGTGGTCACATGTGGAGGCGATGTTTAATTCTACTCCTGGTAAGTTTGATTTATAAACTAATAAACATTCTGGTTTCGTAATAAGTGTAGAATACAGTACATGATGCCTTGGGTCTGTGTCAGTACATCTAAACACGCTGCCGTCTTAATACCATGGAGTCATAATAGCCAGGTCATCTCTAGAAAACTGGGCCTGAACCTAGGTCAAGATTAGCCACTGTGAGCTTCCTCATTTAACTTTGATTGAGGTCGGTTCAGTTTTGAATCTGTCGCAGTACATCGAAACGCGTTGTCGTCTTAATACCTTTCACAATATAAAACTCTGGTCGTCTCTAGAAAACTGGGCGTGAACCAAGGTCAAGTTTAACCGTGGTCAACTCCCTTGTTTAACGTTTATCAAGGTCAGTGCACCAGAATTTTGCGTTAAGTAGGGTTAAAAGACAACATTATAGCTGTTAACTTTTCATTGAGGTTGGTGCAATGAGCTGTACAGTATGTATTGCCGAGCTATTCAGTTGATGGTGGTTATTGTGACATGAAATGGTCTTAGTCAGTGCCACTTACCGCCTGTTGTTACCTCCTGCGCTACAGCGGCAGCGCGAAGTGGGTCTCCGCGTCAGCGTGCTCGCAGGTAGCCAGTTGGGCCCGGCAGCAAGGCGCGCTGTCTTATCACGGGACAATTCAATTACTGCAGCAGCTAGCGGGGGCTGCCGGCCGTAGTTACGAGGGCCGCCGCCGGGACGTGCTAAGGGGTGATTATTAATTACGGCACGGCACGGACCACGCCGCTGGCTGCGACGTTGCCAAGCTGCCGTCTATTCCACGTACCCGCACTCCACTCCCCTCTGCTGTCGACAGCCGAAATTCGCCCACGTTCGTGCATCCGTACAGGAGCAAACGGTACCTCAGTCACTTCGCAGATATTGCAGCACACCATGCATCAACAACTAAGGAGCAAACATGAAACAGTCTCTTAAAAAAGGAAAGGCTTCCGGTCCATATTGTATACCAATCAGGCTCCTATCGGAGTATGCTGATGCAATAGCTTCATACCCACCGAACATAAACGAAAGTAATGCACCGAATTTTTTCTTTGACAATTCTTTATTGAACATAATGAAAATTACACACACGAAAGAATGGTATTTTATCTACACATCCTGTTTTTCCACTTAATCTCCATCCCGTTTCATGGCCTTCCTCCAGCGCGAAACAAGGGCATGTATGCCCTGTCTGTACCTATCCTTGTCCTAATGGTGGAGCGCGCGGGATTATCCGAGCGTTTGTGAATATTCCCCACAATTTTTTTTTCTCTACAGTGAGCAATTCAATGACGGCACGTTGCTTGTAACGTACATCACCTACAGACTCCATTTCGAAACTGTCCTGCAGCTACGCTATCTGTCGGAAGTGACGGAAACTTGGCGCGCTCACTCAGCAGACCTCAGATAATACATACGTAACGTTTCGCATTCGTAGCACTGTTTTCGCCTGAGAAAAAAAAGAAAAAGAAAAATGCAGTGCATTACTTTCTGGGCAACCCTCGTACAACTGTTTGCTCGTTGAAAGAGCCGTACCTAAAGACTGGAAAGTTGCACAAGTCACACCAATATCCAGAAGAGGAAACAGGAGTAATCTGCTGAATTTCAGACCCACTAGGATTTTGAAACATATACTGTTTTCGAACATTATGAGTTATCTCGAAGAAAACGATTTATTGACTGACAGCCAACACGGATTGAGAGAATATCGTTAGTATGAGACGTAGCTCTTTATTCTCATGAGACAATGAGTGATATTGGCAGTCAAATTGATCCCATGTTTCTAAATTTTCAGAAGGCTTTTGACACCATTCCTCCCAAGCGATTCTAATCAAATTGCGTACGTACGGACGGTCGTCTCAGTTATGCGACTGGATCCGTGATTTTCTGTCAGAAAGGTAACGGTTCGTGCTAACTGACGGAGATTCATTGAGTAGAACGGATGTAATGTATGATGTTCCCCAAGAAAGTGTTATAGGTCCTCTGCTGTTCCTGATCTGTATAAACGATTTAGGAGACACTCTGAGCAGCCCTCTTAGATTCTTAGCTCTTGATGGTGTCATCTACCGTGTGTTACAGTCATCAGAATATCTAAACCAACTGCAAAATGACTTAGACTACACTCCTGGAAATTGAAATAAGAACACCGTGAATTCATTGTCCCAGGAAGGGGAAACTTTATTGACACATTCCTGGGGTCAGATACATCACATGATCACACTGACAGAACCACAGGCACATAGACACAGGCAACAGAGCTTGCACAATGTCGGCACTAGTACAGTGTATATCCACCTTTCGCAGCAATGCAGGCCGGAGACGATCGTAGAAATGCTGGATGTAGTCCTGTGGAACGGCTTGCCATGCCATTTCCACCTGGCGCCTCAGTTGGACCAGCGTTCGTGCTGGACGTGCAGACCGCGTGAGACGACGCTTCATCCAGTCCCAAACATGCTCAATGGGGGACAGATCTGGAGATCTTGCTGGCCAGGGTAGTTGACTTACACCTTCTAGAGCACGTTGGGTGGCACGGGATACATGCGGACGTGCATTGTCCTGTTGGAACAGCAAGTTCCCTTGCCAGTCTAGGAATGGTAGAACGATGGGTTCGATGACGGTTTGGATGTACCGTGCACTATTCAGTGTCCCCTCGACGATCACCAGTGGTGTACGGCCAGTGTAGGAGATCGCTCCCCACACCATGATGCCGGGTGTTGGCCCTGTGTGCCTCGGTCGTATGCAGTCCTGATTGTGGCGCTCACCTGCACGGCGCCAAACACGCATACGACCATCATTGGCACCAAGGCAGAAGCGACTCTCATCGCTGAAGACGACACGTCTCCATTCGTCCCTCCATTCACGCCTGTCGCGACACCACTGGAGGCGGGCTGCACGATGTTGGGGCGTGAGCGGAAGACGGCCTAACGGTGTGCGGGACCGTAGCCCAGCTTCATGGAGACGGTTGCGAATGGTCCTCGCCGATACCCCAGGAGCAACAGTGTCCCTAATTTGCTGGGAAGTGGCGGTGCGGTCCCCTACGGCACTGCGTAGGATCCTACGGTCTTGGCGTGCATCCGTGCGTCGCTGCGGTCCGGTCCCAGGTCGACGGGCACGTGCACCTTCCGCCGACCACTGGCGACAACATCGATGTACTGTGGAGACCTCACGCCCCACGTGTTGAGCAATTCGGCGGTACGTCCACCCGGCCTCCCGCATGCCCACTATACGCCCTCGCTCAAAGTCCGTCAACTGCACATACGGTTCACGTCCACGCTGTCGCGGCATGCTACCAGTGTTAAAGACTGCGATGGAGCTCCGTATGCCACGGCAAACTGGCTGACACTGACGGCGGCGGTGCACAAATGCTGCGCAGCTAGCGCCATTCGACGGCCAACACCGCGGTTCCTGGTGTGTCCGCTGTGCCGTGCGTGTGATCATTGCTTGTACAGCCCTCTCGCAGTGTCCGGAGCAAGTATGGTGGGTCTGACACACCGGTGTCAGTGTGTTCTTTTTTCCATTTCCAGGAGTGTAGATATCGCTAAGATGTGAAAAGTGATAATTATCTCAAAATAAGGAAAAGTCTGAGATAAAAAAAATGGTTCAAATGGCTCTGAGCACTATGCGACTTAACTTCTGAGGTCATCAGTCGCCCAGAACTTAGAACTAATTAAACTTAACTAACCTAAGGACATCACACACATCCATGCTCGAGGCAGGATTCGAACCTGCGACCGGAGCGGTCGCTCTGCTCTAGACTATAGGGCCTAGAACCGCATGGTCACTCCGGCCGGCAGTCTGAGATCATTCACATGAATGCTACAAGAAATCCTCTAAATTTCGGTTGCAGGATAAAACAAACAAATATGAAGACTGTAAATTCAACTAAATAGTTAGGGATTACAGTTACGAATAACTTAAATTGGAACGACCACATAGATAATGCTGTGGGTAAAGCAAACCAAAGACTGCGGTTTATCGGCAGAACACCTGGAAAATGCAAAAGGTCTACTACAGAGACTGCTTGCGCTATGCTTGTCCGCCCTCTTCCGGAGTAGTGCTATACGGTGTGCATTGCGCATCAGATAGGATTGACAAAGGACATCGAAAAAGTTCAAAGAAAGGCAGCTCGTTTTGTATTATCACGAAATGGGGGAGAGAGTGTCACAGATATGATACGCGGGTTGGGGTGGAAATCTATAAAACAATTTTCGTTTCGTTTCACCATCTTTGTCCTTGGAGTGTGAAAATATTTTCTTGGCACCCACTTACATAGGGAGGAAGGATCATCACAATAAAATGAGAGAAATCAGAGCTCGCAAGGAAAGAATTAAGTGTTCTTTTTTCCCGTGCGGTGTTCGAGAGTGGAGCGGTGGAAACAGCGTGAAGGAGATTCAATTAAGCATTTCTTACTGTCACTGAAGATAGCAATGTCATCGGCGGATTTTACCGTTGATAGTTTCTCACCCTGAATTTTAATCCCACTCTTCAACATTACAAAAAGGCAAAGACTTCATCATATTAGCAGTATTTTCGTCGTCCTTCTAAAGTCAGGGCTGTCGTTATGTCCAGGCCAAGAGTCCAACAAAAGCAATGAATTATTATCTGCAAATTGTAAGAAACCGTTTCAGATGTTTGTTTTTCAAATTTCTGGTGGTAGTTGGCGTTGATGTTCCTGAATACAGAGATAAAGTAGTGGAAACAGTAATACACTGATACTTATCACTGGCATTGTCGTATACGAATGCCTCAAAGCATTCATCGACTGCACAAGTGATTCTGTCTTTTTTTTCACTCTAAATGATAAAGTGCGATTTGACCGAGGACTGACTGACTGGCCTAACACGTAGCTTTTAGGTGATAACAAGAAGCTTCGTCTTCACGTCAGCTACGAATTTCTCTATAATATTACCTGTTAATGACATCTCTATACATTTACTTGAGGTAAACTACGGAATTTTGCAACTTCCTTTTCCGTATAATTTCCTGACTCTATCTAACCAGTTCGAAGAAACCTGAAAATCAGTAATGTTCATCTCACTTGCAGTTCAGGGATACGAATTCGTCTATACACGGTGCACCTTGTCCTTCAGCATGCCAATGCGAGACACGAGCGCTGCGACATCTGCAGCAATCTGACGCCACGGGTTCACTGCCATCGATCATCTTCCATAGAGTCCCGACTTAGCCCCATCTGGTTTTTATGTATCTCCATATCTTTAAATAACACCTTCGAGGACTTACCTTTGACAGTGATGACGCGGTGCAAGTAGAGGTGAGGTAGTGGCTCGGTCAACAAAGTCAAACATTCTACAGTGACGGTACCAAGACATCTACATCTACATTTATACTCCGCAAACCACCCTATGGTGTGCGGCGGAGGGCACTTTACGTGCCACTGTCATTACCTCCCTTTCCTGTTCCAGTCACGTATGGTTCGCGGGAAGAACGACTGCCAGAAAGCCTCCGTGAGCGCTCGAATCTCTCTAATTTTACATTTGTGATTTCCTCGGGAGGTATAAGTAGGGGGAAGCAATATATTCGATACCTCATCCAGAAACGCACCCTCTCGAAACCTGGACACCGCGATGCAGAGCGCCTGTCTTGCAGAGTCTGCCACTTGAGTTTGCTAAACATCTCCGTAACGTTATCACGCTTACCAAATAACCCTGTGACGAAACGCGCCGCTCTTCTTTGGATCTTCTCTAACTCCTCTGTCAACCCGACCTGGTAAGGATCCCATACTGATGAGCAATACTCAAGTATAGGTCGAACGAGTTTTTTATAAGCCACCTCCTTCAAATCGTTCCGCACGCCCGCTATAATCACGCAATAACAGATCCTTCTTTCTATGTATTCTCAACACATTAAATTTATCTATGTTAAGGGTCAGTTGCCACTCCCTGCACCAAGTAGTGTCTATCCGCTGCAGATCTTCCTGCATTTCGCTGCAATTTGCTAATGCTGCAACTTCTCTGTATACTACAGCATCATCCGCGAAAAGCCGCATGGAACTTCCGACACTATCTACTAGGTCATTTATATATATTGTGAAAAGCAATGGTCCCATAACACTCCCCTGTGGCACGCCAGAGGTTACTTTAACGTCTGTAGACGTCTCTCCATTGAGAACAACATGCTGTGTTCTGTTTGCTAAAAACTCTTCAATCCAGCCACACAGCTGGTCTGATATTCCGTAGGCTCTTACTTTTTTTAACAGGCGACAATGCGGAACTGTATCGAACGTCTCTCGGAAGTCAAGGAAAATGGCATCTACCTGGGAGCCTGTATCTAATATTTTCTGGGTCTCATGAACAAATAAAGCGAGTTGGGTCTCACACGATCGCTGTTTCCGGAATCCATGTTGATTCCTACATAGTAGATTTTGGGTTTCCAGAAATGATATGATACGCGAGCAAAAAACATGTTCTAAAATTCTACAACAGATCGATGTCAGAGATATAGACCTATAGTTTTGCGCATCTGCTCGACGACCCGTCATGAAAACTGGGACTACCTGTGCTCTTTTCCAATAATTTGGAACCTTCCGTTTCTCTAGAGACTTGCGGTACACGGCTGTTAGAAGGGGGACAAGTTCTTACGCGTACTCTGTGTAGAATCGAATTGGTATTCCGTCAGATCCAGTGGACTTTCCTCTGTTGAGTGATTTCAGTTGCTTTTCTATTCCTTGGACACTTATTTCGATGCCAGCCATTTTTTCGCTTGTGCGAGAATTTAGAGAAGGAACTGTAGTGCGGTCTTCCCCTGTGAAACAGCTTTGGAAAAAGGTGTTTAGTATTTCAGCTTTACGCTCCGTTTCAATGCCATCATCATCCCAGAGTGTCTGGATATGCTGTTTCGATCCTCTTAATGATTTAACGTAAGACCAGAACTTCCTAGGATTTTCTGTCAAGTCGGTACATAGAATTTTACTTTCGAATTCACTGAACTCTTCACGCATAGCCCTCCTTGCGCTAACTTTGACATCGTTTAGCGTTTGTTTGTCTGAGAGGTTTTGGCTGCGTTTAAACTTGCAGCGAAGCTCTCTTTGCTTTCGAAGTAGTTTCCTAACTTTGTTATTGAACCATGGTGGGTTTTTCTTGGGAAAATTTGTTTGTTACCAGGGTGGCTATCTTCAGAAATAAATGTGTAGACATGAAGAATGAAGATATAGAATGTTAGTAACGTTTGGTTTACTTGAAATGCTTTAGGAATTTTCACATTAAAAATTCGAAGATATTACGTTTCAGAATGCCCTCCAAAAGTTACCTGGAAAATAGTTGATGCAGCTTAAGATAGGCGGCCCGCCTTACATTACCCGCATTTAGGCTAGGTTATGTAAGTTGGGAGCGTGAAATATTTTACGTGTCAATTTTATTTTGTTCACTGTGCGCAAGCTTCGTTGCCGGACGCACCTGTTTGGCGGAATACGCGCTGCTCTACATGAACGACAGGTTGCGGAATTAGAGTAGGAGGTCGCCGCAGTCTTCCTCGACCTTTCTGTGTTCCGGAGTTCATGTCTGCCCTCCGTCACACCGCAGCTCGTGGAGAGCCCGGTAGTTCTTTCCGATCAGAGCCCGCCGGCGCGTGCGGAAGGAGTTCGCACCGTGAGGCGACGGGCCGCAGATAATGGCTACACTCTGTGAATCCGGCCATTAATCATTTCGCGGGCGCCAGCGATGGCTGCAGTTCGGCGGAAAAGATGCGCCTAATCCAGCGAGGGTCGGCGCGGAGTCTTTTGCGAGCATTATGCGCCGTAGATAAGGGCGAGGGGTGGGGGGGGGGGTGGGGGGGGGGCGCTCCTTTCAAGGCCGCCCCTACCCTCCCGTCTCAGCGCCAATCTAGATGGATGCCCGCCCCTGCTGGTCCGGGATTACACCCTGTCTAATCAATTACGGTAACCGGCCCTCAGATGGCCTATTCTGCACCCCCTCTCCCTCTCTGTGTCGTCATACCAGGGCCAAAGCGCTCCTTCCTCACACCCGTCAATACTCGTGGACGGCGACGGCTGCCCTTCGGGACAGACCGGCGTCGGGTCTGCTGATTGCCTAAGATTGAAGACGTCGTAAGAAAGGCAGCTTGGTCGTTAGGTGCGAACCAGATACCTCTAAGATCTCTGCGGTTTCCTCACGGAACTTTGTACTTTATATTGAAAACTGATTTCGCAGCGAGATCTCGAAAGAGTGTCGCAAGTTTCCAGGGACGTGCGTTGCGTTTTAAATCGATCGACGAAACTTCTCGTTGCCATTAGAACATCCTTCGTCGTGGTGCATTTGATTTGATATGTCACGTTTTCTTCCGGTGCATTAGAAACAGAACGACTGTTACCTGCTAATATAGTGCAACACTCTAGTTAAACCAGACCCACAAAGAATACGTACGGTGGATCAATGACTATGGATGGTGCTCCAGCTAGACTCAGTATGTTTTTCAGGCGGTTTCCCACGCTCTTTTAGCCAAATTCTGGGGTGGTTTCCAATTTTCGCCTGGTGTAATACGATACACAAATCGTTAAAATGCCATCACACGCAGAACGAAGTTCACACGCTTCACGGATAGGTGGCGCACATGTCGCCCGTCCCTTAGGTAGCTGTCGGCTGTGGTGGCAGGAAGGGCATCCAATTTAAAAAAAAAAAAAAAAAAAAAAAACACTGTATATTATTTGCCAAAGCCAGAGTTCATCTACATCTACCTGATTACTCTGAAATTCACAGTTAAGGCCTGGCAGAGGGAACATCGAACCACCTTCAAGCTATTTCTCCAGCTTTCCACTCTCGAACAGCGATCGGGAAAAACCAACACTGTAATCTTTCTCTCTTATTTTATTATGTCACCGTCGCATCCACCGCCATCTGCACCATCACCTCCTTCCTCTTACCTAGTGTAGCTTCCGTCCCTCTTTCTCTGCTGATGATCAACTCTGAACGTGACCCACCTCTTATCCCAACAGCTCAACAACCGTAAATCCGCCATCTTTGTCTCCCTTGGCCTGGAGAAAGCCCACGACCGCTTATGGCATTCCGGACTCCTTTTCAAGCTCCAGACGTATGCATTTCCCATCAACTGTGTCTGCCTTATTGCATCCTTCCTCTCAAATCGCCCGTCCTATGTCCTTGTTAACAACACCAATTCCCATACCTTCCACCACAACTGCTGGAGTACCCCAAGGTTCCGTTCTCACCCCCCTCCTTTACCTCATATAAGCTGCTGATATTTCAAACCACCCCCTCCCATTCACCTCCTTCAGTATACTGATGACACCGCTTTCCTCGTCCTCCATCCTACGCTCCAGAAATCCCAACGATCGCTCCAAATCCCCGTCAATTATTTTACCTTCTGGTGTCACCAATGGCTGCTTAAGATCAACCCCTCCAAAACCTAGGCAATAATTACACGACGCACTATCCGTACTTTCCGTCTCCATTACTTCTGCTTCGTCGTTTATGACCATCCCATCCAGCTAACTAACACACTAAAATGCCTAGGACTAACCTTCGACCGGCAACTAACATGGAAACCCCACTTACTAACATCCAACAGAAAGCCAACAGTAGATTACAAAAACTAAAAATACTAACTGCCCGAACATGGGGACAACACCCCTCTACTGTTCTTCACATGTACAAATCCTTAATCCACACAACCCTTTGTTAGGCAAATGTTGCATAGATATTCGCCCCTCCCAAGTTCTGTAAGTCCCTCTAGATCCACGATTACCATGCACTCCACCTCGCTTTCTACATCCGTTTACCTTCCCCCACAAGGATCCATTACCAACTCATCCCATTCCCGCCGCTTCTCACTCGCACGGAACAGCTCCAAACAATCTACACCATCCGCAAACTCGACTCCAATAATTCTATCGTTTCCTCTCTGTTTTTCCAATCCTCTTAGCTGCCATGCCTTTACCAACACAGTCCACCAACCCTCCACCTACACACCTTCCACATGCTCTCCCAAAGAAACTTCAAACATATCCCCCTCCCACAACGTGAACTCTGCCCCTACATTTATCCGTCCTACCAGCTATGGGTCCACCTCATTGAATCCACCTTAGCTTAGCAGGACTTCCTCTCTAATCCCTCCCCACACATCCTTACCTCCTTTTTTCCCTTCTGACTTTCTTTCCAAACAAATATTAGTATCAACAATTCCTCTCTCTACTCCACCCCTTCTTCTGTCCCAACAGCCACTCGTACCCCATAGCTACAATGCGCCAATCCTCTATCCTTTCACCACCACATTCCTACCCTCTTCATCAGCCAACCTATCCCTCTTCAGCAACTGACTCCCTATTCCGCGGCAGATCCTTCCAATTTCTAGTGACAGAAAAGTGCTTCTTTTACATATCCATGTTTCTGCAACGCGTTATAAACTTTTTAAATTTGCGCATTTATTCTTTCATTTTACCTTTTATTATTGCTGATTCCAACTGCCAGTGCAAAAAGTCATCCATCCTATATCTAAAAACTTCCATTTTATTTTTCACCCTTAAAAAGTTTAAAGTTTAGTGTATATACGAGGGCTGTCTTGAAAGTAAGTTCCGATTGATCACGAGATGGAACCCGCAGTGAAAATCAGAAATGTTTTATTTGTTACAGTTAGCTACACCTTCCAGCTACTTCTCTACGTAGAGGCCGTTCTGACTTAGACATTTGTCGTAGCTTTGTACCAACTTTCTAATACCCTCATCATAGAAGGCTGCCGCCAGTGCTTTCCGCCAATTCTCTACGCTGGCCTACAGCTCGTTGTCTGTGCAAAAAAGTTGTCTTCATAGCCAGCTGTTCATCTGAGCAGAGATGAAACTCAGAGGGAGACAATTACGGGCTGTATTGTGGGCAATCAAACATTTCCAATTGAAAACGATGCAGGAGCATCTTCATTGCCCCTGCAGGATGCAGCTGAGAATTTCCTTGAAGAAGAAACCGCACGACAGTTATGTAATGATGGCTGCATAGCTTCAGGCGAAATTTCTCACCAGACCCTCGTACTTGGTGGGAGACACTATTTTGTAGACATCTTTAAACGCTCACTGTGAGCTCAGAAATGAGAAGAGCGACGTGATACTATCTAGGGTCATATTAGAGACACTACCCAACACATCTGTGCAAAGTTTTATCGGATTTTCATAGTCGTTTCCATTTCGCGACCAATTGGAACTTACTTTCTGGACACCCCTCGTATGTCCGCTGACTGTTTCTTGTTTTTTCATATACTTTATTATTTTGCTGCCCATTGGCTGAAGAGTGGATTGCATGTACCACTGACAGCCCCCGCCCACTTCCCCCTCCCCCCACCAACATGAGGCGAAAGGGATGAATTAACAACAAAGAAAACAATTATTATGATGATCATTCCTCTCTGTGTAGGTGAGTGTGAACGAAATATTTTCACACTCTGAGGAGAAAGTAGGTGATTGAAATTTCATGAGAAGATCCTGTCGCAACGAAAAACGCCTTTGTTTTAATGATTGCCACTCCAAGTATCATATCCGCGGTGCTCTATCATCTATTTCGCGATAGTACAAAAAGAGGTGCCCTTCTTTGAACTTTTTCGATGTCCTCCGTCGGTCCTGTCTGATACGGATCCCACAACGCACAGCAATACTTCAGAAGAGGGAAGACTAGTGCGGTGTGAGCAGTCTCTTTAGTAGACCTGTTGCATTTTGTAAGAGTTCCACCAATAAATCGTAGTCTTTGATTTTCTTTACCCACAACATTATCGTCGCGAGCGTTCCAGTTTAGGTTGTTCTTAATTGTAATCACTAAGTATTTAGTTGAATTTCAATATTTAGATTCGTGTGATTTTTAGTGTTACCGAATTCTGCGAATTCCTTTCGGTACTCATGTGGATGACTTCACACTTTTCATTGTTTAGAGTCAACTGGCACTTCTCGCGCCACACAGATGTCTTGTCTAAAGTTTTGCAATGATAATCTGATGACTTTATAAGTCGGCAAATGGCAGCATCATCTGTAAATAATCTGAAGAGTGCTACTCAGATTCTCTTCTAAATCGCTTATTTAGATCAGAAGTAGCAGAGGGCCTTTAACACTTCCTTGGAGAACGCCAGATATGTCTTCCGTTTTACTCGATGACTTCTCGTCAATTTCTACGAATTGTGACCTTTTTGACAGTAAATCACGGATCCAGTCGCACAAAAGAGGCGTTAGTCCGCAGGCACGCAATTTTATTAAAAGTCGCTTGTGAGATACGGTGCAAAAAGCCGTCTGAAAATTTAAAACATGGAATATATTTGACATTCTCTGTCAATAGCACTTATTGTTTCATGAGAATAAAGAGATAGTTATGTTTGACAAGAATGATATTTTCTTCGAGATAACTCATAATGTTCGAGTAAACTAATGTTCCAAAATCCTACTGCAAATCGACGTTAGCGATATGGGTCTGTAATTTAGCGGGTTACTCCTATTTCGCCGCGCTGGGTAGTGGCACGGTTTGAGATGTCTTGCCACGGTTCGCGCGGCTGCCCCCGTTGGAGGTTGAAACGTCCCCTTAGAAAAATTACCACATGACTGTGTTTAAACTGACACACAATATTTTTAGCGCAACGCAATCTGACTTTTAATAATCCCAACAAAAGAATGGCCCTGACTAACATTAACCTATACCTTTCACAAATCACTTACCTCACAAAAATCTTCGTTACTCGAACTACTGCAATACAGCGAGCGCCACTACTGCCAGCTAAATAAAAGATTCAAACTACGGAAGGCACTAACTACTGATAGGCATAATTAGTAAATGAAAGGTTTTGATAGAGAACAAACAATGTATTTACCTTAATAGTGTTGAAAAATCATAATATACATAGCAGTTCATGACATCCAGTCTTACAAATTTCAAAACTCCGCCATTTCTCTCCCCACATCCACCACTGCTGGCGGCTCACCTCCAACTGCGCCAAGCTACGCGCTGTTCGCATCCAGCTGCCCAACTCTACAATGGCAGACAACAATGCAAACTAGCCACAGACTGCACACAGCACAGCCAGTGATTTTCATACAGAGCGCTGCATAGCGTTGCCAATAAGAAAACATAAACAGCCTACCTACTTACAAGGTTCGAGTCATCCCAGGGGCATGGTTATGTGTGTTGTCCTTAGCGTAGGTTAGTTAAAGTTAGATTAAGTAGTGTATAAGCCTAGGGAGCGATGACCTCAGCAGTTTGGTCACATAGGAACTTACGACAAATTTTCACTTATTCCTATTTCCTTTCTTGAGTAGTATTATGACTTGTGAAACTCTCCAATTTTCAGCTACAGGTTGTATACGATTGCTTAGTATGGATCTATTATATCAGCATATTCTGAGAGGAAACTGAGTGGTATACAATCAGGAGCGGAGATCTTACCTTTATTAAGTGATTTAAGCTGCTTTGCTACGCCGAGAATATCAACGTGTAACAGATAGCTACTCACGTTGGGAGTTACTTAGCCTACTTAGCCAACTTATTTGGTGAAGGAATTTCGCAAAACCGTATTTAGTGGTTCTGTTTTACTGGTACTGTCATCAGTAAAATCACCATTGTCACGCAGTGAAGGTATTGGTTGAGTCTTTCCGCTGTTGTTCTTTACACACTTCCAGAATCTTGAGACAGATATTCGTTGTGAAAAGGATTAAAAGCATCTCGAGCTGAAGATCGCACTACATTTAGGCTTCCCTAAAATTTCGCCAATCATGAGCATTTTGCTTTCTTTTAAATTTAACGTTCTTTTTTCGTTGCTTCTGCCAACAGTGTTCCAACCGGTGTAGTGTATAGCGGAGGACGACACATTTATGTTGCCGGTAAATAGAACGAGAAAAGTTGAAACAGACGTTCTCTATCTTCGTCTTCTTCTTGTATTTAACGTTACGGATAGCGCCCAGCGTGAAGGTTGAGACTGATGAATAAAGAGAAAAACGGAGAATTGCTTATTTTCTTTATGCTAGTCCATTTTGGGAAAGATCGATAGGCACCTACGGAAATATGGGATCCCGCGAATTTCGATTCAGTCAACAAAGACAGAAAGTCTTCTTTGTAATGTTGAATGGTTATAGCACTCCGAGGGCCGGGCGTGCACCGCAATTCCCGCCAATATGGTATGTCTTACATGAGGTAGACTATCAGCAGAGTTGACGAGATATGCAAGGAACACTATCGGCACGTCCTGCTAAAACAACCAAGGAAATCAGCTGTCACCAGGCGCTGCATCGAGTATATCCACGAAGACGAGTATGAATGAGACTAATTTCGTGGAACCAACCCCAAGTTTCTGGAACAGCCTAATTAAAGGGTTTAGCATAGTTTCCTTGGTAACCGCTGCAAAACACGGAGGCATGATGTTCCAGTAGGTGGAGACGTTTCTTGCCACGGTTATGTGGTGCGTAGCAACTGTGCTGGAGGCAATGTCTGCACGCGGCCAAAACTGCTAACGACCCTCTAATTACAAGGCTACCTCTTCACTATCAGATGGGCCGAGCTGTTTCCCCACCTACTGGCACGCCTTCCCTCTTTACACGGTATCCTCCCTCTCTCGGAACCGCTCCTGGCTTATCTGTATTGCAGCAACTGCCTTTTGTTCTGGCCTTTTTTCCTGGATCACACTCCTTCCAGCAGTCCTGCCTACACTTTCTCACGCTTCATGTAGCACAGAAGGTAAGAATTTGTGGGGAAAATGCCTCGAAGTCATTTTTCAGTGAGCAGTTCCTCTTTAACCGTTACTGAATTTGCCTGCAGGGGAATAAAAATTCCACGCGAATAAAATGCTTTTTACTCCTTTTTTCGGTGGGCTGGCTCGCGTTTTGTAACGTGCAGAGCGCCAACTCTCGGTACAGCGAAGTGAGCAAAATCAGGACTGGATCCGCACGTGAGATCAACAAGTTTTGTAAAATTAAATTTCCTGGCAGGGTAAGTGGCTAGAAGCCCTGGAGATCTGATGCTAGAAAATGATGTTGAAGATTAGCTGGAGAGATAGAGTTAGTAGTGAGGAAGTACTGGGAAGAACACGGGAAACCACATCTGTGTGGATGCACATCCAAACAAGAAGAGACAAACTCGTAGGACGAATTTTAAGACACAGTACATTATTGGAGTAATAGCAGAAGGAGCTGTCGAGGGAAGAAATTTCCTGGGACTAACAATGAAGTGACACACGATACAGATTAAGAGGGATGTAGGGTGCGCTACGTATGCGGAAATGAAGAGTAAGGCAGACAGAAGAATGTAATGGCATACCGCAGCAAACCAACAATTTTATTATCCGCAATTTAGCTGTAAAATTTGGATTTTGATCATCACCTTTTATGTTTTCCGTCGTTCCTTAAATTCTTCTGAATTCTTAGAGTGTTATTTGTCTGTCCAACTACATGGAGGGGTATTTGTGGTGTGCCATACGCCTTTCGCTTCTTTTTATTTATGAAGCGTTTTCGGTGTGTGTTTTATATATACAACGTGTTAGGAGTAGAAATGCAGATATTTTTTATTGGTGACTGAGGACGATGTACTGGACAACATCACATCTGTACTTAATTCATTTGCAGTCTACGAGTTATAGCTATTAAGAGTAGTATGTCTTTAGATTGGATAGTACCTCCAAGTATATGTGGCAAGAGCAGGCCATTAATGCTTATTTTTCTCCTGGTCAGCGGGTAAGTTGTTGAAGTGCGGACACATGGGCACAAAACGCTTAGTCTATACAGACAGGTGTAATACACTTACTAGCGCAGTGACAATCGTATTGAAAACATTTGGTAGTAAATTATGTGACGTATTTGCGAGAAAACTGTTAGACGCAGAGATAGGACAACTTACACACTGAACGGGTACTTATTAAGCTACTAACGATCACAGTATCCGCACGTCTACACTAACATCCAATATATTAATTGCTTTGTATAGTGATTCCCAATAAGTTTCTATAATTCTGTGTAGAAGTGATTTTTTCTTTCTCTTCGATAAGAAACTACTTTTTGGAGAGGAAGTTTCGTAAAGTTCTACTTACTGTTTTGTGACCTTACTATGCTAGATCTGTCGTGCTGGAGTAGTAGTTACTTGCCCTGCGTACACCAGAATGCCAAATTTTCGCCGTTTTCGATCACATTTCTCCGGTAGAGCACTTCCCTTTCACGCTTTCACAGTGTGTTAGTCGTATGTGTTTACTGAATATTATGTTTCGAGCCGTCGCTGTGTGTTCGTCTTTTATTTGAGTTGTGGTGTCTGTGTAAAGTTACATATGGGTTTGTTTCTTAAGTGTTGTGGGAACTGCTCTGGGGAAAAAGGAGAAATTTGAGTGGACGGAATCTTTGTTTTTGTTTCAGTGGCTAACACGATTAGTGAGTTGTTGCTTACAAGGGGGAAGGGGGGGGGGACAAAATAGGGAAACACCACGAACACAACACATTGCTAAGACTAATACGGTGTAGAAAAACCGTTGGCATTCAAAATAGCTACCATACGTCTCGGACAAATACAGTTTTTGCGTGGTTTTCAAAAGAGTCTTATACTATACTTTCCGCATAGAAGTGGCAAGTGCATAATCGAGGTGAAAGCGGTCACGTATCTTTCTCTCTAAAGTAAACCGCAGACTTATATCATTGTATCACTGTACAGCATGTAGATCAAGAAATCGACGTCATAAACGTTGAGCTGCATGAAATTGAAACTTCAGGATTAATTTCGCTTGAGATACAGGTGAAATACGTATACAAATACGTGAGAGATATGTCAAATATATGTGCATTATGTTAGACATGTGCGTACGCGGGCAAAGCCACGGGAAGGAAGCTGATTTTGAACCCCTGGAATGATTTCAGCCAAATTTGATTCACATGTTAGTAACGATCTGGAAAGAAATAGTTCGGTGGTAGGAACCACCGTCTCCTCTTGGGGTGAGCGTGTTACTGTGGAGAGAGAAGACGGCAGGAAATGTTGACCAGGGGAAGAGGAGGAGATGCACATAGGAGGAGAAGGAGGTGGACTAAGGGTGAGGAGCAGATGGACAGAGAGAGCGGGGAGGGAGAGATAGGCAGAGAGAGGGGCAGGACGGATGGGAAAAACCGACCGGGTAAAACCGACACCGTTATTTTAGTTCTGAATAACCGGTGCTTTTCGGTATTTGTTTAGTCTCGGTTATAACAGGTTTCTTTTGTTAGTAACCGAGTAAAAGAAATGAAACATCAATTATCCATAGCAGCAGTGATAACATTTTTCGTTTTTCGATAACCTATACGGTAATTTCCTGTAGTCACCGTACATCCGTTGTATCACAGAATAGCTCCAGTCCTACCTAGTCTGGAGGCCGTCCGAGGTGGCCGAGCGGTTCTAGGCACTACAGTCTGGAACCACGCGACCGCTACGGTCGCAGGTTCGAATCCTGCCTCGGGTATGGATGTGTGTGATGTCCTTAGGTTATTTAGGTTTAAGTAGTTCTAAGTTCTAGGCGACTGATGACCTTAGAAGTTAAGTCCCATAGTGCTCAGAGCCATTTGAACCAACCTAGTCTGGAAATATTTTTAAGAAGTGGCATACCAAAGAAGTTCAATGCTTGATTTGCTTTAAAGGATTAAGGATTTGTCTACCAGTTCCATGGAATAACAAAAGTGGAAGGAAGTTGTGGTAAGAGTCATAAATCAAAAATTTGACAGTTCATTCATAGTATAAAATAGAAAGTAGCAGATCTGCTGCCACTGTCCAAATATATCTGTCTTTATCTGCTAGCTATCCTTAAAAAAAGGACAGATTACCAAATTAACACGAAAACCAGAGTTCTTTGACCTCAGTTTTCACCCTTTAGCAGATTCGTAATGCCCAAATAGTGGTATGATCCTCGATTACTACATGATTTTTGAGGAGTGTTTCAAAAATTAGAATCAATAGGAGCTTACTAGCGCTTCTTCGTAATATTCAGCCATTTATCACTTATCGAGAAAAGCAGCGAACAGTGGTTCAAATGGCTTTGAGTACTATGGGACTTAACATCTGAGGTCATCAGTCTCGTAGAACTTAGAACTACTTAAACCTAACTATCCTAAGGACATCACACACATCCATGCCCGGGGCAAGATTCGAACCTGCGACCGTAGCGGTCGCTCGGTTCCAGACTGAAGCGCCTAGAACCGCTCGGTCACACCGGCCGGACTAAGTTATGTTTTATTTGCCTACTTAATGTAATATTTTCATTGCGTGTCTTATGAACCTGAGAGAGCCAAAATTTTTTAACCTTTGTCGGATTTCTACGTTAATAACGGGAAATAATAGGAATAAAGAACCGAAAATAGGTTATTTTAGAAACCGAACACATTGAGCGATTTTAATAATTGGGTCAAACTGGCGTGAAAAAAAAAGACGATATAACAGAAAACCGGATGTTTCAGCAATAACCGCCATCCCTAATGGGGAGACAATGGGAGGGGGGGGGGGGTCGAGGTTGTGGATAAAGGGAGGGAGTGTAGGAGATGTACCAGGTGATCAAAAAGTCAGTATAAATATAAAAACTGAATAAATCACGGAATAATATAGATAGAGAGGTACAAATTGACACTCATGCTTGGAATGACATGGGGTTTCATTAGAACCAAAAAAATACAAAAGTTGAAACATGTCCGACAGATTGCGCTTCATCTGATCAGAATAGCAATAATAAAGGAACGATGATGTTCTTTACAGGAAATGCTCAATATGTCCACCATCATTCCTCAACAATAGCTGTAGTCGAGGAGTAATATTGTGAACAGCACTGTAAAGCATGTCCGGAGTTACGGTGAGGCATTGGCGTCGCGGATGTTCTCTTTCAGCATCCCTAGAGATGTCGGTCGATCACGATACACTTGCGACTTCAGGTAACCCGAAAGCCAATAATCGCACGGACTGAGGTCTGGGGACCTTGGAGGCCATGCATGACGAAAGTGGCGGCTGAGCACACGATCATTACCAAACGAAGCGCGCAAGAGATCTTTCACGCGTCTTGCAATATGGGGTGGAGCCCCATCCTGCATAAACATCGTACGTTCCAGCAGGTGTTTATCAGCCAGGCTGGGAATGATGCGATTCTGTAACATATCGGAGTACCTCTCACCCGTCACGGTAGCAGTTACTGACGTTTTGCTGTCCAGCGCTATCTGTCGGACATTTTGTGAAATTTTTTTTTTTGTTCTAATAAAACCTCATGTCATTCCAAGCATGTGTGTCAATTCTTCTCCATCTACATTATTCCGTGGTTTATTAAGTTCAAATTTATACAGACTTTTTAATCACCCTGTATATAGAGGGTTTTCGGAGGAGATAGAGAGTGGAAGGAGGAGGTGGACTAATAGAAGATTAGAATAAATATATAACCGGGCAACGCCGGGTACTTAGCTGGTGTTAAAATGTAAACGTCTGTACTAAAATGTTTTGCAGTGGAGCCCCTCTTGGACGAGCGCCTGGCTGGAGCCACTGCGGGTGGTATACCGCGGGAAGAGAACGTAAGAAGAAGGAAAAGAAGAAGAGGAAGATGCGGCACCAGCAGACAGCAGAGGTGTCCCTAATGCGAGCGAAGACGCTTTCAGGGAGGCGTCAGCAGGTCGCCGAGGTATTAGCAACAGCCGGAGAGCGCCAGCCAGCTAGCCAGCGGGGCGTTTTTGTTTGCGGGCCGGCAGTAGAGAGAGAGATGAATGGTGCGGCGGCACGCGAATTCGCGCTTAGAGCGGGATTTGGCCGCGCGGTCCGCCCTGGGGACGCAAAGCCCGCTTAGCGGCACTCCATGGGATCAGCGGGGGGCCTTAACGAGAGGCGACGTCGCAGAAAACAAGCCGGGCTGGGGCGGTGGCCTTCTTAAGGAGCTCCCGCGGGAACCGCCACGCAAATGTCGCGGCTCCGGCTCCGCTACTTGCCGGCGCTCTCCCGCTCTGCTCTCGGGTTTCTTAACGCCCGGATCTGATAAGTTGCTCGTTATTCCGGCGTCGCGTGTTTACTGCCCGGCAGTGCGTGCGCGTCTGTATTAGGCGCGTCAGATGCGTGTGCGTCGTTCTCGTGTTGCACTCTCTGCAGGCGGGAGGGAGATAAAGAATTTAGCGCTTCGTCGACGCCGTAGGTGGTCTACTGTTACGTTTATAAATTTACTTATTTACCAAATATTAATTCGGGTTTTAGAGCGACCGTGTTGCCTAAACCAAATAACAATCATCTTGAATGACATTGTCACTCTACAGCGGAGTGTGCGCTGATATGAAACTTCCTGGCAGATTAAAACTGTGTGCCGGACCGAGACTCGAACTCGGGACCTTTGCCTTTCGCGGGCAAGTGCTCTACCAAGTGGTAGAAAGGCAAAGGTCCCGAGTTCGAGTCTCGGTCCGGCACACAGTTTTAATCTACCAAGTGATAGAGCATTTGCCCGCGAAAGGCAAAGGTCCCGAGTTCGGGTCTCGGTCCGGCACACAGTTTTAATCTGCCAGGAAGTTTAAAAATCATCTTGTCGACAAATGGGTTCAGTTATTTAATTGTATATGGGTGTACTCTCGTTTCTTTTTCACTGGTTGAGGAATTAATTATAAAAATAACATTTACGCAGCTTTTCTTTTTTACCAACATGACAGAGTAAAAAGACGGTACGAGAATTATTGTGATGACGACGACGATTAACGTTTTTATATGAACCAACAACAACTAAATGAAACATTTTCCACAGACTGACAAAGAGATCAGAAAGTTCCAGAAAGTCACCATAAATACAATTTTTCCCTCACGCAATACATACCTACATCTGCATTATTAATCTACTGTTTACAATTAAGTGCCTAGCAGTGGGTTCATCGAATCACCTTCAAACCATTTCTCTACTATTCCACTCTCGAACAGCACACGGAAAAACGAAGACTTAAATCTGATTTCTCTTATTCTATTGTGATGTTAATTTCTTCCTGTGTAGGAGGGCGCCAACGAAATATTTTCGTCGGCCGAAGTGGCCGAGCGGTTCTAGGCGCTACAGTCTGGAACCGCGCGACCGCTACGGTCGCAGGTTCGAATCCTGCCTCGAGCATGGATGTGTGTGATGTCCTTAGGTTAGTTAGGTTTAAGTAGTTCTAAGTTCTAGGGGACTTATGACCACAGCAGTTGAGTCCCATAGTGCTCAGAGCCATTTGAACCATTTTTTGACTTCATGCTTTTCATTATTTACAGTTAACTGCAACATTTCGCACAATACAGATATCTTGTCTAAATCATTTTGCTATTGGTTTTGATCATCAGATGACTTTACAAGACGATAGATGGCAGAATCATCTGCAAGCAATTTAAGATAGCTGCTCAGATTGTCCCCTAAATCGTTTATATAGATCATGAACAGCAGATATCCTATAAGACCTTCTTGGGCAACGCCACATATTACTTCTGTTTTACTCGATGCATTTCCGTCAGTTAATACGAACTGCTACCTTTGTAACAGCAAATGACGATTCCACTCGCTAAACTGAGGCGATGTTTCGTGGGCACTCAATTTGATTAGATGTCACTTGTGAGGACTGGTGTCAAAATCTATCTTGAAATCTAGAATTAATTAGCTACTTGTGTTTTACAACAACGATTGCTTGTGAACCCAAGCTGAGTATGTGTCAATACATTGTTTTCTTCATAATATTCGAACTCATTATATGTTCCAGAATCGTACTCCAAATCGACGTTAGTGATATATGTTAACTGAATCTTCCGTCGGTTCTTGGTAGAACAACTTTATAATAAATGAAAAGCACTAGTTTGGTTTTGTTCTATAATATTACTTTTATTGTGTTAACCGGTTTTCGGCTTACAAGGCCATCATCAGACTTTTACTCAGTATTGTCACCAAAGAAGTTACAATGTTTATAAACAACATTGAAATGGAAGTCACACCTCCACACTGAAGCAGGAACACTCAGTAAGTAACATTTTTGATAGTGTGGTGGTAATGCAATGTAAAAAGTAAAAAATTTTAAACAGTAAATAAATAAAAATAAAAATGGAGTAGACAGGAAGAAACTTTAAGAGAAAGAAAGAACAGGATGCCTACATAACAGTTTCTATTAATAAACAAGACTAATAAAATAAAATAAAATTAGTACTTGATAAGCCTACTTCAAGAGGTAGAAAACATGGAGAGTGGTACATAAACCAATTAATAGAAGAAAGATCAATGTAACTACAGAATATATAAGGAACTTACGCAATGTCACCAACATAAACAGAAATGAATAAATGCAGGAATATTGAGGAGTGTGAGGGACCGTAATGTAAATGCAATCTTTGAGAGTGTAGTGGTACTGCATTTCCTGGACAAACAGTTTTTCCAGGAAAAACTGTTTGCTCCTTTTGTATTTGCGTTTTGCTCAGCCTTTTTACCTTTTAAAATGCAGTACCACCACACTCTCAAAGATTGCATTTACAGTATGTTCCCTCTCACTCCCAATGTATGTAAATGATTTTCCTATTATAAATTTGTGTGTTAGAAAATGTTTTAGAAATTACTTCTAGCTTAATATGGAAGTGAAACGGGAGCGATAAACAGTATTTATTACACCACCACTTCGTCATTCAAATTTCCCAACGTTTATTGCTTTTTTTGCCTGTATTTTGTGTAAACTTCGTTACTATTTAAAGTGATTTATTGTACGAAAAAGAATCATATACAAGGAAGAACATGCGTGATAAATTGCAGTCCAGTTATTTGTTTTTATAATTTAAAGTCTTTTCGTCTTGCTGCTTACAACTTCTCAAGTGTCCTTACAATTGAAGGGATGGGCGGAAGTAAGTGCTACGGTAACCCTCAATTTAGTAAGGATTAATTAGTCTTATCTTAGAATTTATTATGTTTCGTGGATTATCATTTTCACCGACACTTTCAGTTGTTAATATAGTTAACCTTTCCCCATCAATTGTACTTGCGGAGAAGTAAATCCGTTTTTTATCTTCAGTTTCCTGGCTGGTTATTTCTAAAAATTTATAAATTATTCATGTGAACGATTAGTTACCGAAATGATGTAACGCAAGGGACACTATACAGTACGTTGTCGTTCAGTGACGAACTGTCAGCAGCCTTAAGAATAAACGGAATAAATTAAAGAAATAATTTTTTTTTGGATTCATCATACATTGTGTAGAGAATATAAATCCACGTTAGCTCGTGTGTCATCACTCCAGAATGTTGTACTCACATCATGATACTGTTAAACGGCCATCACAAAAGGACTGGAGGCCTGCTGCGGGAGGGTAAAGTCAAGAAATTATTTAAGATGTGTCTCTCTGTGTGTGTGTGTGTGTGTGTGTGTGTGTGTGTGTGTGTCTTGATGAGTTTTTAGTTGATGCATGTTTGGGGAGATGTAAGTACCATTTCAGTTGCGGCGACGAATGCATCGTCAGCACCGTGTTAACATTTTTGTCTTTCTGTCTTGCAGACGGAGCTGTCGCAGAACCTGCAGCAGCTGTCTGAGAAAGCCCGCTCTACCACGGAGTTCATACAGCGGCTCAAGGGCATGAGCGATAAAGTGAACGTGAGTACTCACACTAACATGCCTCTCATATGATGTACATACCACTAGTTGAATGGAGGCTGAGATACACTGAGGCGCCAAAACATTATAGCCATTTACTCAATAGCGTGTTTGTCCGTTCTTGGAGCGCAGTGCAGTAGCTATTCTGCGTAGTATGCGGCATCACATTTGTAAGCACAGGCCAGGCAGTTTCAGTAAACTATGGGTTAATGATTTGTGGGAACGGTGCTGGAACACTATAGTGACCCAGACGTAGTCAAGCGTGTTCAGATCAGGCGAATCTGGTGGCAAACACAATCAAGTGAGTTCACTATCACGCTCCTCAAACCACTGTAGCACGATTCTGGACTTGTGACCGGGCAGTTATCCTGCAGGAAAATGTCAACGCTTTTGGGGAAGGCATCAAGCATTATCGGATACAGGTGGTCCCCAATAATGTTCAAGTTGTCCAAAGATATCCTGGTGTCCTAGATTAATACCACAGGTACCATGGAAGCCCAGATGAATATCCCCCTTCGCATAATACTTCGCTACAGATCTACTTTTGTGACGTGGCTCATGTTTCAAGTAGCTGTTCGAGTGGACGACAGTCCACCACAGCTTAACTGGACCCAGCCATCTATCTGGTGTAACAACAAAAGTGATTCATTCGACCAGGTGACACGTTTCCATTGATCCGTGGTCCAATTTCGAGGGTTCCATGTCCATTGCAATCATCTTTGCTATATCACTGGGTCAGCATGAGAAAAGGGGGGTCGTCTACTGCAGACCCCACGTTCAAAATCGGCGCCGATCGCTGTGTTTCGGAACAACCGTGCCTGCACCAGTACTAAACTCTGTTGTCATACCTGCCACTGATCACTGCCTATCCTGCTATACCTAGGAGGCAACCCCTACGTTCTATGATGAGTGGACCGCCAATACCTTGTCACCTGTCCATGGTTTCACTATCCTTCAACCAGGTTTCACATATGCTCACGACAGTAGCACGCGAGGAGCCAACCAGCTTCGTCGTTTCGGAGATGGCCAGTTCCAAGAGTCGAGCCATTACAATCTGTCCTGTGTTAAAGTCGTTTATATCAGTGGATTCAATAATGTTATCTTGGAACTCTTCCATTTTGTCCGTGTTTGCATAGAAAAATAGTAATATCAGAAATTTAGTCCGCCTTGATGCAAAACACCTTGTTGTTCGTTTATTTTTTTTATTAGCCCAAAATAGTTTCGGCGACAAATATCACCATCATCAGCGGGTTTTTTAAATCTAAAACATACAGAAAATGGCATGGTTGTACAAACACAGTAAAACATTATTACAATTTTACAATTCGTCTTTTGAAGTATAATTTTCTATTGACGCTTTCATACTACCTTATCTATTGTACGTTACAGCATGTTTTAAGCAATTATTGGCGCTGTTTGCGACATATTTTCTGTGCTCTTTTTTTCTGTTGCAGTCTTTTTACTTAGCGAACATCACGTCATATGCAACCATGTGAGCGGCTGTTGGTAAACAAATACTAAAAGGTGAACTTCGTATATACTGCTGACATACGAAGTTCACCTTTTAGTATTTGCTTACCAACAGCCGCTCACATGGTTGCAGATGACGTGATGTTCGCTAAGTAAAAAGACTGCAACAGAAAAAAAGAGCACAGAAAATATGTCGCAAACAGCGCCAATATTTGCTTAAAACATGCTGTAACGTACAATAAATAAGGTAGTATGAAAGTATCAATAGAAAATTATACTTCAAAAGACGAATTGTAAAATTGTAATAACGTTTTACTGTGTTTGTACAACCATGCCATTTTCTGTATGTTTCAGATTAAAAAAAACCGCTGATGATGGTGATATTTGTCGCCGAAACTATTTTGGGATAATAAAAAAATAAACGAACAACAGGGTGTTTTGCATCAAGGCGGACTCAATTTCTGATATTACTATCAGTGGATTCTCCCACCAGAGGCCCGTACCGTCGCTAGAATGATTTTATATCCGTCCACGTTCGAGTTTGTGACAGTTGTGCGAGTGACACTTGTGTGGAGATACAGTGTGTTGGCGTTTCTGCAGAGTCCAAGATACTACAGGTGGTTTTTCGCTTTCATATTCGCTGGCCTTACCAGCTCACAACCAAACTGTCACATTTTTAACTAACCTAGACCTCGGTGTAAGCTACACATCAGTATGTTACGACAACGAGGATTATTCCTTGCACGTTCGTTGGCCACACCAACTAAAAGCCGAACTGTCACATTCTGACCAAACCTAGACCTCTCAGTACACTACAATGAGTCTCTCACCACAACCAGATTTTTTTCTTTCACATTCAGTGGCTTCGTCAACTCATAGACTACCTACAATAAGCTGCTTATCCCAGAAAGAGCACGAGACACTGCAGAAATGTCTGTCCATAGAATTGCCACCCCATTGAGGTAAATGTTCCAAACCCTCTGTTCCGCTTATATTTTTTCATTACCTTTCCCTACTGTGTCATGTGCCCGAAACACCACTAGGTGGCGTCAAATCTTGCTATGAGAAGTAGTAATTCTGTTTTCGTTCAGTCTTTTACATAATAATAATAAGATATTATAAATGAAAAAAAACCTGTGTATTTGCTTTCTAGTTTGCCTTCGCTGGATTGTGTGTGATAGTCCATACCGAGAAAAGGCGTTGACTGCTTGTGCCTTCGCTTGTGCCTACCAGGAGAACTGTGCGGAGTTCGAGGCGACGGTGTCGGCGCAGTGCGATGCGCTCATCGAGGCGATCGAGGCGCGGCGCGCTCAGCTGCTGGAGTTCGTGAGGCAGCAGCGGGAGCTGAAGCTGCGGGCGCTGCGCGACCAGGTGTCGGCCTGCACGTGCCGCCTCCAGGGCACCACCGGCCTCCTCCAGTTCTGCATAGAGGCCCTCAAGGAGACCGACTCGGCGGCGTTCCTGCAGGTCAGCATACTGCAAAACTTAGTACATCTATAAGTAATGCCTTTATGTTTACGTCAAGGGCTCATCAACTTTTTTAATTTGCTAATACAGGATGGGCCTTATTGGTAATGGACTACTGGTAATTGATTTTTCCATCCTGCAGAAGGTATTTTGCAGAACTGTCTGTTGCTCATCTGTCTGTAGCCTAACCATCAGTTGCTCAATTGTCTGTTTCTCAACTGCCTGTTGCTCAATGACCTGTTACTCAACCATTTGTTACTCAACAGTCTGTCACTCAACTGTCTGTCACTCAACTGTCTGTTGCTCAACTGTCTGTTGCTAAAATGTCTGTTGCTCAACTGTCTGTTGCTCAATGATCTGTTGATCAACCATCTGTTGATCAACCATTTGTTGATCAACCATCTGTTATCAACTGTCTATTAGTCAGTTAACTGTTATGCAATTGGCCATTGCGCAGACACACATCTCTCATGCAACTATGAGTTTGTTGTGAAACTGTCAGTAGCAGTACTAACTGCCTATTGTTGCGATTTGCTTTTGTTGTGTGACAGCCTACCTGTTGGGAAACTGCATTCCTAGTGCACAACGATGTCTTCGGGAACCATCTGCCTTGATGTGCAACTATTTTGGGATATTTTTGTCATTCTCGTAGGTGTTTCAGCACATGTCAAGGTAGTCATACACTGGTGCGTATCATACTATAAAATAGTCAAGGTGTATAGTAGTAATAAAATAACAAATAATGTCAGCTATGATAGAGGAGGTTAAATAGTTTGAAAATACTTGAAGAGCTATAAAACTAATGATTTTAAAAGTATGAGTGCTATGGCCACATTTTCTTCTTAGCTACTGCCTGCATCTGTCAGGCAACTGCCCACATCTGTTGCATGAGTGCCCACATATATTATAAGTGTTTCCCTATTGTACCATTGTCAAATATGTGGACTACCTTCTCCATAGTGAACTGGACACGTCACTGCAGAAAATAGGTTAATGATGTTTGTCTACCACAACTGCTACACATGATGGGTCCTATCAGATTAATAGGTAACCAAGTGTAGTGTGGTAGATGCGACACCAGACTCACATATGGGGGTACTGACTTTCAAGTCTTTGTCTAATCACTTATATTTATGGTTTCCATAGTTTCTGTAAATACCACATAACCAATTTCCAAGATCGGCTCTTTGAAAGGGCCACATCTGATTTCCAAGCCTTACCCTTTAACATTCCGAGCTCCTGCACCGGATTCACTAGTGAACTCATCGGATTATTGTTACCAGGCATCGTAGGGCTGTGTCTGTAATGGAGGTGAGTTGGTAGGACTACGTTTTTACCTGGATGCCTGCAAGGAATCAGAGCTTGCTGCACCAGTTGCAACTTGCTGTCCGTTTCCCGTGAGAGTTACTTAAGGCGTTTTATCACCTCCAAAATATATAACTGCGGCCATGATACAATAAACATTCACCCTTCAAGGAGACACGTTTTTCCTGATGATGGCTGACTTTGCGGTGACCTTGATTGTAGAAGTCTGCATATTCATCGTTCAAAAAACGGGTCGTTCAAGAAATTACTGCCAAGCAATGGTTTTCTCGTCCGAGGTGCTCTGTGCAGAATGAGCTGGCGCATTGTCGATGGCGTCGTAAATTGTGGGTGATCCTTCTTCGGCGGTAGTGGATCCATATCTTTCCACTGCTTGCCTTGTTGTTTTGTATTGGGATCGTAGCGATACACCTAGCACTTGTCAATGATGATTTTGTGTCTAAAGAAGTTATCTCTATTGGTTTGACACAAGTGCAAAATTTCCGATGTTACCTCTATTCAGCGGACTTCTTCAGTGGGTGTTGGCTGTCACAGAACACAGTGAGCTTCGACATTCATCATGTTCAAAAAGTCGCACAAGATATCGAAAACTGATCCATGCATGAGTTTCACTTTTGTCTCGTTTGTGAGTCGCTGATCTTCTACCACAAGACCTCCATTTCTTTTGTGATTCTTGTTCCTTCACAGAGAGATGGTAGGCCACTTCATTCTTCTTTATTCGGACTTTTCTGACCACACTGGAATCGTCTGCGCCACATGACCACTGTATCATATTATGCTGCATTGTTGCTCTCCACTTTCACCCACTCAGTATGAATTTTTCGTGATGAATAAATCCGCTCCAGTTATACTGGACAAATCGTTTATTTAGATAAAGTAACCCGAGTTTCAGGATGTAAATCCCATCTTCATGCGTTAAAAACAGATGAGAAACTAAGAGAGATACTATTATTAAAATTAATTTAAAAGGATTCATACAATGTGAATATCTTGTCATGCCTTGATTGCGCACTAGAAAATCGTACCAGCCATGTAAAAAATCCACAAAATTTATCGAGTAGCATACGAGATCCAGTGCAGATGGGGCATGAAAACGTTTTTTGAGACAAGCAGTACCACACTGGGTGAATGAGACCTAACTGAAAAAAATCATGAATATATCAATAAATAAACACGCGTTGCCAGCCTAATGTACCCTAAAAATAAACTTTGAACGACCAGGCATGTGGCATAGGCTTAATAAAGTAAAATAAAGGCATAAATGCCATAGAATGCCAATCTGTACACGTCAAAAGTAGCTTACCAAGTATGTACCCAGCCCGTCGCATGTTGTAGACATGAACTGCAATGAGTCGCCTCAGTATACTTACATGATACGTTACCTACGAGGTTCACAAATTGGCATTCTGCAGCATTCACGCTTTCTTTTTCTTTCTTAAGCCTATGCCTAATGTCTGGTCGTTCAAAGTTGGTTTGTAGGTTACATTAAGCTGGTGATGAGTATTTGCCTGTTGATACATTGGTGGTTTTTCTGGTTAGGCCCAGTTTACTCTTTGTGGTACCGGTTAGCTCAAAGAACCTTTTCATGCCTCACCCACACAGGATCTCGCATCCTGCTTCATAAATTTAAAATTATATTCACATCTAAATGAACCCTTTTCATGTTGATAAATTATATGTCGTATCTGTCACAGTTTCTTTCTTTTTTTCCCCAGCGCCTCAAGATGGTGTTTAAATCCTGTGTGTACGATTTTATCTTAATACATAATTTGTCAAGTGCAACTACAGCAGATTTATTCATCATGAAAATTTTTAGCAACAGTTGTGGATGCCCTGCAAAGAGTATATTATGTCAGCATGAACTGTTGCAGCGTTTTTCCCCTCCAAATGCAGAAAACGAATCACCACACGATGCTCAACTGTATCATCGGGCACTGGGCTGTACAGTTTTGTTTTCATTCCTCTAGCGGCGTGGACTGCAGGAATGAAACTGAAGAAAGGAAAAAGACAGACAGAAAGATAGATAGATAGAGAGAGAGAGAGAGAGAGAGAGAGAGAGAGAGAGAGTGGAATGCGCAAGTTTACTTTTTCGAAGAGATTGTTAAAATTTTATGTCTAGGCTTCGTATTCCGACTACACCAATGAAATGTTACCAATATAGCATCGTCAGGCCTGGTGGTCTAGTACTCGTATTAAAGCTCGTGTCTGGAAACCGTGAGGTCGCAGGATTTAATATCGGTGGGATCACGAATTTTTCTGTCTTCGTTTTAACCTAGCGTTCACCTCTTAATGATATGATGGATCGCGAGGAACGGTACGTGGTTCAGATTCAACGATAAACTGTAGGCCTCGTTTCTATCGTTGGATAACTGGGGTAGCTTAGAGACACGAGAGTCACGGATGTGGTGTCCAACTGAAAGACATGCACCAGGCCATCGAGCCACACGAAAATATCATTGTTTCAGGGATACATTTACTTAGGTGTGTCTTTCCACAGGTGGGCTCGATGCTGATCAACCGCGTGGCGAACGTGGACATCACGTGGCACAAGGACGTGGTCGCGTCGCCCCGCCTCAGCCACGAGTTCGACCTCACGCTGGACGACAAGTCTGTGCTGCGAGCCATCGAGCAGCTCAACTTCATCCAGATGAAGCGTAAGTTTCCGCTGCCCACTTCCACCCAGACAGTGCGACGAGTGGCTGGCCAGTGGAACGGAGCGTCCAGTATCAAAGCATACTTAGCGAAACTTCCTGGCAGGTTTGAAACTGTACGCTGAACTTGAACTGGAATCTCGACTCTTCTGTCTTTAGGGAAATAACTCTAACTACCGCTGTGTCCAGGCCCCACTACTTTCCAAACTGCACACTTGCTCTTTGGGACTAAACTCTAACCTGTCAGGAAATTTCACAAAAGCATACATTCTTCTCCAGAGGTAACAATTCGTTAAGAGTATTTGAAAACCCTGAAAGACCTTAGAAAGACATCCTACGAAATTAACTTGTCACTTGGTGACTTAACGATGGGGTAAGGTGTAGTTGATAAATACCAGCAGTCCCCTATTATAGAATGGATCTCTCAGGTACAAAAAAAATCATAAAATGTTGGATGACTTTAAAAATCAAAATATTTAACGTTATGCATGTAAACCGTCTATGAAGACACAAAACCTTAACTATATTGATTTTATTAACTCCGTGTTATTCACTGAGAATTACACATGCATAAAGGACAAGTTTAGGAAAGTTTCGAAACTATGATCCAAGAAGGTTAAAGGTCGTTAAGTACTCTCATTATCAAACACTGGATGAGTGTACTCTCGTAAAGAGCGGTTCGTTTTAAGGAAAATTCGTTTCACGTATCTCAGTGTTTATGACGTCATATCTCCTGAAAAAGGTGTTGTACATTGATATAATTTGGCAAGTACACTGCGGTAACAAGAGTCATAAGATACCCTTAATATCGTTTTGTACCTTCTTTTGCCCCGCGTAGTGCAGCAACATGACGTGGCATGGACTCAACAAATCGTTGGAAGTCCTTTGCAGAAATACCGAGCCGTGGTGCCTCTGTAGCCGCCCATAATTGCGAGAGTGTTGCCGGTGCTGGATTTTGTGCATGTAGTGACCTTTCGATTATTTTCCATAAATACTAGACAGGAGTCATGTCGGCCGATCTGAGTGCCCAGATCCAGGAAGTTGTCCAGAAAGTTCTTCAAAACAAATCCGAATCGTTGTGGTCTGTTGACTTGGCGCAATGTCATCCACTGAAATTCCATCGTTGTTTGGGGACGTGAAGCCCATGAATGGCTGCAAATTGTCTCCAGGTAGCCGAGAATAACCATTTCGAGTCAATGATCGGTTCAGTTGGACCGGAGGACACCATCCATTCCATTTAAATGTGGCCCACACCGCTATGGAGCCACCACCAGCTTGCACAGATGACTCGAACCCTACCATCAGCTCTTAGCAGCTGAAATCTGCACTCATCTGACCAGGCCACGGATTTCCAGTTGTCTCGGATCCAACTGATATGGTGACGAACACAGGAGAGATGCTGCAGGCAGTATCGTGTCTGTCATCTGCTGCCGTAGCCCATTAAAAAGCCATATTTCGCTGCACTTTCCTAACGGACACGTTCGTCGTAGTCCCCATTGATTCCTACTGTTATATCACGCAGTTTTGCTTGTCTGTTAGCACCGACGACTCTATGCAGCCGGCCTTGTGACCGAGCGGTTCTAGGCGCTTCACTCCGGAACAGCGCTGCTGCTACGGTCGTAGGTTCGAATCCTGCCTGGATGTGTGTGATGTCCTTAGGTTAGTTAGGTTTAAGTAGTTCTAAGTCTAGGGGACTGATGACCTCAGATGTTAAGTCCCATAGTGCTTAGAGCCATCTGAATTTTTTTTATTTTTTACTCTACGCTAACACCGCTGCTCTCGGTCGTTAAGTGTTGTCCGTAGTGATAGATAATATCAGAAATGTGGTATTCTCAGCACAGTCTTGACACCGTGCATCTCGGAATATTAAATTGCCTAACGATTTCCGAAATGTAATGTCTCATGCGTCTAGCGCCGACTACCATTCCGCATTAAGAGTTTGTTACTTCCCTCGTGCGGCCATAATCGTATCGGACTTCTTTTCACATGAATAACCTGAGTACAAATAACAGCTCCGCCAATGCATTATTAATTGGACACTATATGTCGTGGCAGTCGGCCGCGGGCGTAAACAAACGAGGACTGCGGCCGTAGAGGGGAGAAGAGAGGCGCGCCTGCCCCTCCCAGGGCGTGCAGTCTACACCCGTGTGTCGCGCTTCAGTGAAAGCAGATGTGAAGCATGGTGATAGTGAATGCCGAAACCAGTGAAGAGATCTATCGTTACAAAGTGCGTAACAGGTATCAGAAATGATATAAATTGCAGACAAACACAGTTTATTATAGAAAACCGATGTAATTCAATTTATACAATCTTTACATACTGCATGATACAGTCTGAAGAATTATTTTAGGCTCTTTCACGGTCACTCTCGGCCGTGTCGGTACGTGAAGACTCATTATCTGCTGTGTCCGTGCGGGATCAGCCCTCCTGTCTGTATTAGATGAGTCCTCTCTGGAGTCATTAGTACGTATAATAATGTCGCCAACTGCAATCACTACTACGCCATCGCGCCTCCTGTAATCATGATCCACCTTTTGCACTTTTCTGCAGTACCAATCCCAAACGTTTTCAGTGACAGAACTGAATGCATAGCCGGCCGAAGTGGCCGCGCGGTTCTGGCGCTGCAGTCTGGAACCGCGAGACCGCTACGGTCGCAGGTTCGAATCCTGCCTCGGGCATGGATGTGTGTGATGTCCTTAGGTTAGTTAGGTTTAACTAGTTCTAAGTTCTAGGGGACTAATGACCTCAGCAGTTGAGTCCCATAGTGCTCAGAGCCATTTGAACCATTTTGAACTGAATGCATTGTCCGTCAGTTTTTTGAGATTGGCTGCAAACATGTCGTCAGAGATGTTGTGCTCCCTCACGTACTGATTAATTTTCGACCATGTAAGTTCAACTGCGTTCATGTCGCAGTTGTACCGCGGTAGGCGAACCACGATCTTTTCACTCGGTTTATTCGCCTGCACAAGAGCATACATCTCAGCCTTTGTCATTCTGTCATTGCATTTAACTTTCCTTTTTCGCAATCATTCTACCATCGCCACCCTAGGATAGTATACTGAATTTGTTGTTTTGTCCACCTGCTTACAATGATACGACTCATTGTCCTTAATAGTGACAGAATTTTGCGGAAGATTTTGGAGTAACATCTCCGAAAACAACTTCTCGCAATTCTCTGAGTTCATTTGGCCATGATAATCTCCTTGCGTCGATTTCGTCCAGAACTTTAGCTCCTCTTCCTTCACTAACCCGTCTTTCAGCCAACACTTGCCACTATCATCCTTCTGGAGGTACTTTCCACATCATAACAACCAATTCGTCTTCTGGGCTCTGGCAGTATTTGCTGCATGTCAGATTGCTATCAATCCACGACTCATCAAGATAAAAAAAAAAAATATTTGTTGAGCTTTCCTGATGCTCTTCATGTGTGCAAGGACGGCCATAGAACAATGTCACCACTTTCTAACAAGAGATTTCGATTGTTCATTAATGATTTCCACAAGAGTCACATCGACTTTAGTAAAGTTTTTAATGAGGTACTGCCCCATCTACAATTTATCTTCTCACGCAGCACTGGAAGAAATTTTGCCACGCTAGGTACTGCTTTCTATTGCCCGCATCTCGTGGTCGTGCGGTAGCGTTCTCGCTTCCCACGCCCGGGTTCCCGGGTTCGATTCCCGGCGGGGTCAGGGATTTTCTCTGCCTCGTGATGGCTGGGTGTTGTGTGCTGTCCTTAGGTTAGTTAGGTTTAAGTAGTTCTAAGTTCTAGGGGACTTATGACCACAGCAGTGCCATTTGAACCATTTGAACTACTTTCTATTGTGTGTAGAACTCCGCTATGGTATTCCTTTTAACTAATTTACTGAATTCGGCGACTTCTTCTTGAGTATCACTGCGTCTCTTCCTAAGTAAAACAAAATAAAAATAAAGTAATTTCAACCTAGCAGCTGCCTAGTTGTAAGCATCGTCGAAAATAAACAGCTTTACACTTGTACAGTACAAATTACAACTAAAAGTGACCTTTTCTTTCCTGGGCTATCAGGCGATTCGCCTGTATGACAGCTTGCGAACTTCGTAATCCTATCTAATGTTCGTACACTTTTGCGGGTGTAAGTGGTAGCTATCTTACGGGCTTCAGTGGTAGGTTGTATAGCAGCTTTCTGCTTTCAATTCCACCTCGCAGCCCTCCGTCACATTAAGCATAATTTTACGAGCACCAATTCGCACTGAGAATCTCCCTTTCCTTTTAGGGGTCGCGAGAGTCGTACTCCAACCTTGTGATGGATCTGGAGCAGCGTCTTCACGGATTTCAAAATAGGAAACGAGCAACAAGGAACGCACAACACAAAGCAAAACAAAACGGAGAACACCCGAGGCATTCGGTAATGGTTGACAGAGCTGTAAAAGAGGTGGGACAGGCCCGACCTCTACCGGTAACTTCAGCAACCATAAATCAAACGACCCCACCTAAAACTGCCACGACATGGAATCCGAGCAATACCCTGTTATATCTTGTGTACGCTATAGTACCCCCATCTGCGTCGGGGTACGTGCATACCGCTGTCCCATGGCTGTTGTCATCTCAGTGTACATTTAGTGCTATACGTGGATACGGTTTGCAAATTTTTTTCGAGCGGAGTTAGTAGCAAAGAAGTCATAAATTATATCATCGTACTAGGAACTGAAATTGTACTGCATGACATCGAAAATGTAGTAAGCGATAAACATTTCTCATTTTAGTTTCATTATTTTATGGTGTAGGGCGGTGTTCCCGAGAAAAAGTTTCAGAAAGGTCTGAAATCTTGTTTGTTTAAAGTCGGTAAGTGCTCTAATTCTCAAATACTGGATGTATTCATGGTGTTTCAGAAGCCATGGTCAATAATTCACACATGAAAAGTACAGGCAAAAAGTAACTAAAAAGCTCCAATAAACATGGGAGCCGGCCGGTGTGGCCGAGCGGTTCTAGGTGCGTCAGTCTGGAACCGCGCGACCGCTACGGTCGCAGGTTCGAATCCTGCCTCGGGCATGAATGTTTGTGATGTCCTTAGGTTAGTTAGGTTTAAGTAGTTCTAAGTTCGAGGGGACTGATGACCTCAGATGTTAAGCCCCGTAGTGCTCAGAGCCATTTGAACCATTTTTTTAAAACATGGGAATACAAATCAACCGTTGTCGAAATACAACATATTTTCGACATGTTTTCTACGCGTCTGAATGTCTGAATGGAACGCTGAAATCATCTCTGGAATGAGTTACGAATCCTGTCAGGCAGTCCCGGGGAATTCTGTAAATGATTCACGGCTGCTTCAATGCGCAAGTGTAATTCCTCATAAGAGTTGACCTCGGTAGCGTAGACCAGGCTTTTGACATGACTCCACACAGAAGTCCACGGGATTAAAATCCGGAGACCTTAGAGGCCATAGCACACCTATCCAATGACGACCATACGTCCGAGGTAGCAGCCGGCACACTCGTAAATGAAACTTTACTGGAGCTCCGTCATGCATGAACCACATTTTCAGGTATTGGTTCAGTAAGACATCATCATGTGCATCTGGAAGTACAGTCCGCAGAAACCGCATGTACTGCTGTCCGGTTAGTGTCTGTGGTAAGAAGTGGGGTCCAATTATGCGGTCTCCGAGCAGTCCTGCCCAGACGTTCAACGTATAACGTTACTGATACGTGTGTTGCATTAGGATTGACATCGGCGCAAATGTGACAGTTATGGTAGTTAAAAATACCGCCACGGGTAAATCCAGAGATGCGTGAACAGAATACTGCTTACAAACAGGCGATTCAGGGTATACTGTTGTTGCACCGAATGTCAGAAATTGTCTCCAGAAGGGAAGTCTGCATTGTTAAGGGCTTGCACTCTCTGGAGGTGATATGGATAGAGTACTTGCCGGTGTAAAATCTGCCACACACTGCTGTGACTCAGGACACGCTCTTGTGTACTAATCCTCCTTGTTGAAGTATTCGGACGTTCGTGTACAATGCATAACGCCCTTTCTTCATGGATCTGGGTCGACCTTCTCGTACATGGAGTGAGAAAGTCCCGGCATCTCTAAGGCGCTGATGTAACTGGCTAAATGTACGCCTCTCGGGCTGCCTGCAGAGAGGAAAAGCTTCTCCATACAATCGGCCAGCCTCAAGGGCACTACCATTAGCTTTGCCATACATTAAGTGCATGTCAGTGTACTCTTCGTTGGTCCATGGTGCCTTCACGTTAGGAACTGATTGTGAGGCTGGTGCGGCACAGTGCACGGAGAGAGAAAGGGAAGTAGTTGCGCATGCGTAAACAAACAGATAGTCGATCTCAAACTATGAGATACGAACGTAAATATTGCGGTATCCAGAGGCGATTACAGTTGGCTCCCAACTCGAATTAATGCGATACCTTGGCAACGGTTGATTTGCGGACCAACGTTTATTGGAGATTTCCAATAATTTTTTGGCCTGTATTTTCCATATGTGGATTAGTGACCATCACTTCTGAAACATCCCGTATGGTCTGGGTTATTTGCGTACTCTCAGTTATGATACCTCAAGGAATATACACAGTTTGTAACTTTAATTTCTAACTTTAATACTTAATGTGTTGAATATTTAACGTCAGATTGTAGCTCTTAATAATCAGATTATGACAGGATTTTAAATTTTGAAACTCGGTCAATAATTATGTGAAATACTGAAAATCAAATGTTTGCAATATTCTACAGGCTATAGTTTGATAATAGGGTACGAAGCGTTTACTTTTTTGTGCCTGTAACGTACAGTGACGGAAGCAGCTTGCGGATCGTGTGTGATACTATACTTACTATATTTCATTTAAGTTCACATATTTTGTTAAGCTGTAGTTGTTTAACTGTTGGCCAACACTCGTTTCTTTTCACCTGTTCGTTCAAAACTTTATTCCACGCCGCACCGACCTCTGTACGTCTGCGTGCAAAAAATTACGTGAAACGGAAATGGTATAATGAGCTGCTTCTGGTGATCCGAAATTTACCTGTACGATCCACATGATTTATACAAGAGAATGATGGGGCTTCACAAGTTCGTGTCATTTTTTCTCCTCGCTCCAGCTGTGTCAGTAGTATCTCCTCAAGATTCTCTCTCTAGTTATAATCACAGTTAGCAGCGTATGCACAGAGAGTTTCACGGCGCACACGTACACAGTAATCACATTCCCGCCAGACACAGTGGGGCGTATCCACTGTGGCGACGTGCTCCGCATTTTATTCGGTCACAGTGTCTCCGAAGGCAGCTGAGTGCCAGTGCTACGAATACGCTGTCTGCACTGAACGTCTACGCCAAGCATTCGAATGCTTCGTACTGGAGGCGTACAGAAATCGAAAAACGTGGATTTCTTACTCGCAGCATGTTCATTCAAAGCTGTTGTTGCCTGTCGTCAGTTTTTCTTAGAACGAACTTTCACATTTGCAAAACTATATAATTCAGCAGTCAAGAGCTGCTGATCAATAATAGTTAATTCACAACCTTTTTCGGCCTTCAAATCATTGTCGCATTATACATAAGATATTATATGAAAATATTGAAACTGTCAAATAACGTAAAAGTCATCCAGAATTAACTGTAAATTTCGTTACTTATTACAATCAGGATCCACTTTTTCTGGACTCGCATTCGGGAGGACGACGGTTCAATCCCGCGTCCGGCCATCCTGATTTAGGTTTTCCGTGATTTCCCTAAATCACTCCAGGCAAATGCCGGGATGGTTCCTCTGAAAGGGCACGGCCGCCTTCCTTCCACATCCTTCCCTATTCTGATGAGACCGATGACCACGCTGTCTGGTCTCCTTCCCCAAACAACCAACCAACCAACCAATCAATCCACTTTTTCTGTGGCTCTTTTTCACAAGAACTAATGAGTGCTATCGATAGGTAACATACATACTCAGAAGGCTTATGACACCATACCTCGCGGGCGGCTTCTAATCAAACTTCGTATGGGGTACCACCGCAGCCGTGAGTCTGGATTCGCTATTTCCCGCCAGAAAGGTCAGTAGTTCGTAGAAATTACTGGAAATCGTCTAGTGAAAGAGAAGCAGTACCTGGGATTCCCCGGGGAAGTGTTGTAATCTTTCTGCTTAACACAGGGGTTCCCAACAAAATTTTCTCGAGGACCCCCTCATCGATCATGATTGGTACCTTGTTATATCACAGTATCAATTACCTAAAAAGCCAAATTAAGAGTCTTTTTATACGTTTTATATTTTTGGTACTTAAAAAGAAACATTGACATATTCATTACTGAAAAAGAAATATTGAGCTTAAAACTTTTTCAATTTAGCCATCATTGTTATTGTTAAATTTTTTTATTATTGCTCAAAATCTTTGTCTTCAAATCTGGGTGTTTAGTATAACAAACTCCTTAAAAAAATAATGGCCGATTGTCGTCTGAAATGCGAGTTTCTGTGTAAAGTGACTGTCAGTTGTCAGCTGCAAAGAGGCAGCGCGCGCAGTCTAAGGCATATAGCAGAACTATTTGAGCTACTTTCAGTTGGCTCTAGGAAGACGCTAGACGCAGAAGATAGCGTTTGCTAAAGCTCTGCTCATGCAGGAAGCGGCCAAAACAAAAAATCTTATCATACGAAATACATTTAATATATTTTTTGTTCTAAAGCGTATTGCGGACCCCTCTGGCATAGCTCGCGGACCCCTGGGGGTCCGCGGACCACCTGTTGGGAACCACTGGCTTAAACATATATAAACGACCGAGCGAGGTGGCGCAGTGGTTAGCGCACTGGACTCGCATTCGGGAGGACTACGGTTCCATCCCGCGTCTGGCCATCCTGATTTAGGTTTTCCGTGATTTCCCTAACTCGCTTCAGGCAAATGCTGGGGATAGTTCCTTTGAAAGGGCACAGCCGACTTCCTTCCCCAACCTTCCCTAATCCGATGGGACCGATGACCTCAACGTTTGGTCGCTACCCCCGAATCAACCAACCAGCCATATATAAACTACTAAGGAGACAGCCCTCTTAGATTGTCTGTATGTGATGCTGCCATTTACCGTCTAGTAATGTCATCAGAAGATCCACTGATCGACCCATTCTGCAGTTACTTATTCATTCTGATTCCTCGCCCTTTTTTATACCAGCTGTCCACATACTTTTTATCAGATAGAGAATACTACCAATTACACATGAAGTGTGTGTTAAGATTTTTGTAGAAAATTTAATGTAACGTGGAGCACTGTTTAAGCCATACGGTTATCGTATTAAGAGAAGTGATGTTCAGTCAGTGTTTCGATAATGTTTATGTTCGCATCCTTTCCCGTTAAACGAGTTTCGTTACCTTATCTATAACCTTTATTTAAATTCGAAAGACATGAACGACGTGCGGTAAGGAGACGATCAAAATTCTACGTTCCATTGTTTTCCTCCTCTGTTATTTTCGCCTTAAAAAACTGAAGCCTGTTAGTACGAGGATGAAGAGAAACGAGGTGAATTTACTATCGTTCTGATATCTGTGTTGCCAGAGTTTGGTGTTTCGTGCAGACGGATCGCCATCAGCAGTCTTTTGTTCTAGCCGGAGACTCCCACTCGGCATGTAAGGGTGCGCGGTAATCTACGATCCGTATTGTACTCGTGTCTTCACAGACAGCTGAGTCCGTATCTCGGCATCTACATGCACCCACGGCCACCAAAATGCGCATCAGCAAAGTAATATGTGTCGCTGATGGTATCTGGGTCTCACGTCCTTTCTGTTGCCAGCCCGAACAGAGATGGGTGAAACCACAATCGTGAACATATCAACGACCTGTATTGTGTGGCGGAGCAGGTGAGAGAGCCTATGGAAGAGTCAATGGAGAGGCTTACGACTACTTTAACTCGTAAGAATAAATTCACAAATTGCGATTGTGGTTCCGCATCAGCTGTAGAATATTTCAGAACAAATGAAAATTTGAGCTGGACCGGAACAGGAATCAGGATTTCCCGCTTGTTGCGAGTGGTCACCTTCGGCAATCCTAGCAAATCTCCATTTATCCTGGTGTCTAGTCTTACTCGTACTAACACTACACTACCGTGCGTCCCCCAAGGAAAAGATACTGTTTTCTGTCGTCATTACCTTGCTGTGGCATGAGACACTGCAGTACACTATCTGATATACTGCGTCGACAGTTAACAGCCGCTTTTAATTATGAAAAAAACTCACAAACTGCGGTTGTGGTTCCGTATCAGCTGCAGAATATTTCAGAACAAATGAAATATGTTCCCGACTAGGACTGCAACCAGTATTTCCCGCTTGTCGCGAGCGGTCGCCTTAACTACTTCGGCTATCCGAACACACTTGTAGTAGCGGCCCTGATCTGCATTTACCCTGGTGTCTACGCTCCCTTGTGCTTGCTTGCTCTACATTACCAGGTTTCCCACAATGACGAGACACTGTTTTCTCTCGTCATTGCCTTGCTACGGCATGAAATACTACAGTGCAGTGCCTGAGAAACTGCGTTGACGATCAACAGCCGCATTCAATTATGAATGATGCGGCACCATAACTGCAACTGCCGAGCTCATTCTTAATTGAAAGAGGCTGTTGATCATGGACGCAGTGTCTCGGACAGTGCGCTGCTGTATTTCACGCCATAGCAAGGCAATAACGCGAGAAAACTGTCTCACCCTGTACGGGAATCAAGGTAATATGGTGCAAGCGCAAGGGAAAGTAGACACCAGGACAAATGGAGATTTTGGCCGCTCCTGGAAGCGTACTCGGATAGCGGAAGAGGTATTGAACGGATAAATTGTGACGTTCACCCAGACTAAACGCATATAACAATACCGAACAAAATGAAAAAAATAGTTCTTAAGGCTGCCGCTGGCGATAAGTGGGAAATCCGGATTCGAGTCCCACTGCGGCATAAATTTTCATTTGTTCTGAAATATCTACAGGAGTTGCGGAAAGGTAATCGCATTTTGTGAATTCGTTGTTGATCGTCAACGCAATGTGTCAAGACGCTGGCTGCAGAAAAATGGTTCAAATGGCTCTGAGCACTATGGGACTTAACAGCTGTGGTCATCACTCCCCTAGAACTTAGAACTACTTAAACCGAACTAACCTAAGGACAGCACACACATCCATGCCCGAGGCAGGATTCGAACCTGCGACCGTAGCAGTCGCGCGGTTCCGGACTGCGCGCCTAGAACCACGAGACCACCGCGGCCGGCGCTGGCTGCAGAATTTAACTCGTTATTGACACCTACGAGATCATCTTGACCTGGTGCAACGTGAAAGGAGTTTCCCGATAGAGTGTCCACATTTGGGGTTTCTTTGGTTTCCCTTGGTTTTGGAATATATTCCGTGTTCCAACATTATGAAGTAACATGAAGAAAACGGTCTATTGACATATAACCAACATGGGTTCAGAAAATATCGTTCTTCTGAAATACAACTGGCACTTAATTCACACAAAGTAATGAGTGCCATCGACAGGAGACCTCAAGTGTGTTCCAGATTTCTAGATTTCCAGAATGCTTCTGACACCTTGCCTCACAAGCGATGTGTAATCAAATTGCGAGTCTACGGAATATTGTTTCATCTGTGCGACTGGACTCGTAATTTCCTGTCGGAAAGGTCAAAGTCCACAGTAGTTAACGGGAAGTCGTCTAGTGAAACAGAAGTGGTGTTCAAGAGTCCCTGTGGAAGCGTTACAAGCCCCCTGTTGTTCTTAACATACGCATAAGTAAATGAACTAGGAGATAATCCGAGCGACGCCCTTAAATGTTTGCAGATGATGATTTTGTTTACCACGTAACAACGTCGTCAGCAGACCAAAACAAACTGCAAATGATTTAAGAAAAGACATTAGCATAGTGCAAAAAATGGTGAGTGACACCAAACAATGAAGAGTATAAGGTCCTCCACAAGAGTGCTAAAAGAATTCACGTAAATTTGGTTACACGATAAATAAAACATTTGAAGGTGGAAGATTCAGCTATATACCTAGGGAATACAGTTACGAACAACCTAAACTTGAACTACCACATGAAAAATGTTGTGGACATGGGGAACAAAATATTGCATTTTACTGACAGTATATGTGGGAGATTCAACAAATATAGTTAATAGGGTGCCTACATTAGCCTTGGTCCGTCCTCTTCTGGAGTATTCTGTGTGGTATGGGATCAAACAGGGATGACGGAGGACATTGAAAAAGCTCAGAGAAGAACAGCGCGCTCTGTATTATCATGAAATAATAGTTATGTTAAGAGAAATGTGGTAGCTATCAATAAAACAACGGCGTTTTTCATTGCTGTGAGATTTTTTCATGAAATTTTAGTCGGCAACTTTCTCCTTCGCATGCGAAAATATCTTGCTGGCTAGCGCCAACTTGGGGAGAAATATGTTTCTTTTTTTTCAGTTTATGAGCACAATTGTTTTTATCATAGGTTTCGGTCATCGCTAACCATCTTCAGATCTGTTTGAAACATGTGTAATATAACGAGAGTCAAAAAAATAAAAAAAAGAAATCGGCTAAGCGCTGTCGAAGATAATTAAAAATATGGTGCGTAATAGGTTGCAGTGACGGCATAGTCAATTATGTGAACGGCGGTAGTGTTTATAACAACATCATTTACTATATTAAATTTTGCTATAGGAACGGAATAAAGCGCAGAAGAGTGTTAGATATTGCTTTTGGTGTGTCTTCCTGGGTTTTATGAGAGTTTTGTAGAATCCCATGAAGACGTTGAAGGTGATGTGAGCCCTGATCGCCCCAGCACATTATTAACCATTGAAATCGTCGAAAAAGTGAAAGAAATGGTCATGACCGGTCACCATATCACAATAAGAGTTAATGCTGCCACATAATTGGGCTCATGCTAAGAAACTATTTTGTGACATGTTTTGGATATGAAACGTCTGACAGCAAAACTTATTCTAAAGTCATTGAATACCTAACAAAACGTGCCGGAATCAGAGTTGCTCAGAAGTCGCTAGATGAAACAAACAACGATGCAGAACTACTGAAATGTGTATAGCAGGCGATAAAACATGGCTTTACGAATATGGCGTTGAAACTAAAGGTGAATCGTCCTGACGGAAGAATTCTGGATTGCCAAGACGGAAAACCGCTCGACAAGAGCGTTCAAATGTGAAGGTTATACTCACTAAGTTCTCGATTTTAACGACGTAGTACACTTTGAGTTCTTGCCAAAAAATCAGTCAGTTAGGAATACTACCTAACATTCAAGTACCTAGAAATTGTGTCGAAGGAATTCATGACTCTTGTACCATGATAATGCACCTGTCCACATTTCTTTGCCTGATCGCGGAATTTTGGTCGAAAACAATACTGTTGCCGCAGACTCCATATTCACCAGACATGGCCCTGTGTGACATTCTCCTGTTCTTAAAAATGAAGGAAACCTTAAAGAACCGCCGTTTCACAAGTGAGGATGAGATTAAAAACACATAACTGAGAGCTAAAAACAATCTACTCAAAGATCGAAGTCCAAAAGATTTTCAGGGATTGGGAAAAAGTGCAGACAGAAGTATGTAATACATCGATGGTAGGCAATGAAAACCTTCTACCTCTATTTTGCTGAATTTTACAGGAGAAGCCAAAACCTTTCTTAAAAATTATACAAAGTGAAATAGATAAAGTTGCTACATTTGCAGCTATATAGTAGAAGCCTAGTGATTTACTCGTTATAGAAATCTTTGAACTTTAAAATCTCCCTTTGATAATGGAGTTACTGGTTACTGGAAATACGAGATTTTGCCAGACAGATGAAGTTACGAGGTCTTCATTGCCTACCATCGATCCATCGATATCGTGTGTTAGGGGTGTAAGTGTAGATATAGTGATCATTGGTACCTTAACTACTAACAGTCTTCCCGCAGACACATTACATAATTTACTATCCGATCTTTTCTACACGATCGTAACTGCAGCACTAAGTGGATTATGCCTGTCAGTATAGACTAACCGTTGCTTCCACGCATCTACACTTCAACACCTGATCTGCTGCTCAGGGAAAAATAAGCGTTAATGCCTTGCTCTTACCACATGTACTTGAAGGTAGTAACCAACCTAAAAAATACTACATCTAATAGCTATAATTATTAGTCTAAGAGTGAAGTAAGAACTGACGCATAGTTCAGTACGCTGTCCTCAATCACTACTAAAAATATCTGTACTTATAACCCAAACACCATGTCTAATGGGGACTATTCTGAGAGGGACAGCGTTGATGTAGACGAATAAATAAAACTATTTGAAAAAACCAAAATTTCCAATATTTTTTGAATACTGCTCGTACAGCATACCCAACTTACTTGTGGAACTGAATACCACTTTCTGTCGTCCATCGATTACGGCATCGGGAAGCAACTCTACTTCTAACAATTTTTGTCCAAAGATGCACACATTCAATACAAAGTCGTGAGGAGGAAAAGTATAATCGATTCTGATGACTCCTCGCTAACCTGGCGGCTCCAGCAAAGGCCGTCACGGTTTTCTAGGCAAAAAATCTTTTGAATAGTCAGTCCATTGTAGTACTGAGCTCACTGACAGACCACTGTTAGCGACCCACACACAGTGAGCAAATACATATCGCAGGCCAGAGATGGCAGAAACAGATTCATTGACATCAGAACAGTACAACAATGTCTTAGTTTCTCTCCACACCGCTTCCCGCTTCTCATCACTCCTACACAGACTGTCTCTCTCCGCCCAAAACGCGCGTGCTCACACACACACACACACACACACACACACACACACACATCACTCACATCCATTCTCCATTCTGGTTACCAATGCGCTGCTGCAGCGTCTCGGCCGTCCACAAAAAAGAAAGCGAAGCAGCCCTTTGTGTAGTCCTGACGAGACGCCTTATTGTGAAGGCAGCTGGTCTCAGCTTGAATTGTGTTGTATCTCTATCACATTGACATCTAATTTACATTGCGCTCCGTGCCCGCGCTCTTCGTTCTGCTTTGTGTGTTGTCCACTGCGGTGCTTTGGGACGGGGACCAGGGAAGCACATGTCTTCCTGCGCACCAATGGAGCTTTTTATGCCAGTTTCGTAACGTCTTTATACACATAGGTAGAGGGCCCAAATGCTTTTCATCAGCTCAAGGGTGTTGGCCGAATACTAATCATATTGATACGTTCAGCAGTATACCACTTTGCTGTGTTACACTTTATATCAGCTGTTACGTGCTAGGTGGTTCCTGAAAAAGGGGTAGTGATCAGCTATTCATTACCGTTTGAGATATATATGGCAGCCACATGAGTAATACATCGACTTTATGAAACAGTGATAAACGCCCAAAAAACCATACGAATAAGATTACTACCTTCGAAGAAAACCACATTTGGTGTGTACGCCGCTGTTAAATATGCTGTGATACTGTAAGCAGCAACGATCGAAAAATACGCTACTGGCCATTAAAATTGCTACACCAAGAAGAAATGGAGATGATAAACGGGTATTCGATGAACAAATATATTATGCTAGAACTGACATGTGATTACATTTTCACGCAATTTGGGTGCATAGATCCTGAGAAATCAGTACCCGGAACAACCACCTCTGGCTGTAATAACGGCCATGATACGCCTGGGTATTGAGTCAAACAGAGCTTGGATGGCGTGTACAGGTACAGCTGCCCATGCAGCTTCAACATGATACCACAGTTCATCAAGAGTAGTGACGGGCGTATTGTGACGATCCAGTTGCTCGGCCACCATTGACCAGACATTTTCAATTGGTGAGAGATCTGGAGAGTGTGCTGGCCAGGGTAGCAGTCGAACATTTTCTGTATCCAGAAAGGCCCGTACAGGTCCTGCAACATGCGGTTGTGCATTCTCCTGCTGAAATGTAGGGTTTCGCAGGGATCGAATGAAGGGTAGAGCCACGGGTCGTAACACATCTGAAATGTGACGTCCACTGTTCAACGTGCCGTCAGTGTGAACAAGAGGTGACCGAGACGTGTAATCAATGGCACCCCATACCATCACGCCGGGTGATACGCCAGTATGGCGATGACAAGTACACGCTTCCAATGTGCTTTCACCACGATGTCGCCAAACACGGCTGCGACCATCATGATGCTGTAAATAGAACCAGGATTCACCCGAAAAAAAATGACGTTTTGCCATTCGTGCACCTAGGTTCGTCGTTGAGTACACCATCGAAGGTGCTCCTGTCTGTGATGCAGCGTCAAGGGTAACCGCAGCCTTGGTCTCCGAGCTAATAGTCCATGCTGCAGCAAACGTCGTCGAACTGTTTGTGCAGATGGTTGTTGTCTTGCAAACGTCCCCATCTGTTGGCTCAGGGATCGAGACGTGGCTGCACGATCCGTTACAGCCATGCGGATAAGATGCCTGTGATCTCGACTGCAAGTGATGCGAGGCCGTTGGGATGCAGCACGGCGTTCCCTATTACCCTCTTGAACCCACCGATTCCACATTCTGGTAACAGTAATTGGATCTCGACCAACGCGAGCAGCAGTGTCGCGATACGATAAGTGGCAATCGCGGTAGGCTACAATCCGACCTTTATCAAAGTCGGAAACGTGATGGTACGCATTTCTCCTCCTTACACGAGGTATCACAACAACGTTTCACCAGGCAATGCTGGTCAACTGCTGTCTGTGTATGAGAAATCGGTAGGAAACTTTCCTCATGTCAGCACGTTGTAAGTGTCGCCACCGGAGCCAACCGTGTGTGAATGTTCTGAAAGCTAATTATTTTGATATCACAGCATCTTTTTTCTGTCGGTTAAATTTCGCGTCTGTAGCACATCATCTTCGTGGTGTAGCAATTTTAATGGCCAGTAGGATATTACGGCTGTCGGTCGCTAGAGAATCAGTTTTTTTAACAGAGCAGCAGAAATATAAACTTAGTGCCCGCGTTGTCAGTCAACAGGGGACAGCAGAACAAGCTGTGATGTGGAACTCTAAATGTATAAGAGGCAATCGAATGACAACCTAACACCCGCCACAAGGAGATCATGGGATGTTTCCATTGAAAAATTATCACCACACGCCTTAAGACATTTATCCCACTGGCAAACCGGACGGTCCTGTTTCGTACAATGCGATCGGCAGCTGACAGATCCACAACAGGACCCACTTTTGCAGTTACTGGTCGGAATGAAACTGACGTCCACGCACTTATTTTTGCAGGCCATCAAAGATGTGAACATCATAATGCGAAAGATCAAGGTTGTATGGAGGATGTAGCAGTGTTTCCCAATCATATCGCCGAAGCGTAGCCCTCGTTCGATTGGCAGTGTGGGGATGGGCCTTATCGTCCATCAGCATAATTCCTCTGATAGTCGAGTTCCTTCGGAGAGGAACCACTACCAATGTGCAGCGCTATGAAGACACTTTGCAGAAGATGTGGCACGCCACGAAACAAAAACGCCCAGGAATACACCCTGACAGAATCATCCTGTTGCACGATAACGCCTCTCCTCCCACTGCCAATAGGACAGAGGCTGCGCTTCAGCATTATGCTTGGGAAACACTGCTACATGTTCCATACAGCCCAGATCTTTCCCGATGTGATTTTCGCATCTATGGCGACCTGAAGAAAGACGTACATGAACGTCAGTTTCAGTTGGACGAAAAAGTGCAAAGGTGGATCTGTCAGCGGCCGACAGCGTTCTACGAAAAAGGAATTGATCGTCTCGACTTCCAGTGGGATGAATGTCTTAATGAAACCATTCCATGGTCCCGTTATAGCGGGCGTTCGGTTTTCATTTGACTACCACTTGTAAAATTTGCCAACGCCACATTGTTCTCTCTCTCTCTCTCTCTCTCTCTCTCTCTCTCTCTCGCTGTCTAGAGCGACGGTACGTAGCAGTGTTCACCTCATTGTTCCAAATCAAGTCAGTGACTGTACCTACCATCGATAGCTGACCAGACTCCTTTGACAGAATGAAATATTAAAATGTTAATGCAGATAATACCACATAGAAATACGAGGCCTGTTCGTCCATTAAGGTCCGATTAGTCGCGAAATGCAAACCACAATCAAAATGTAATTAAGGTTTGCACAGATGTGTTGGACAGTGACTCTAGTACGCCCAGTATGCTTGTGAGGTCATTGACCCCAGTGGTATTAGGAGTGTTAAACGATTGAAACCATCTTTGAGCTGTGCTACAGGAAATAACAGACTCGCCATAGGCCTCCTGTAACATTGCATAGACGTCAGCTGATGGTCTGTTGAGACAAAAAGTATTTCAAAGCCGCATGTTGTTCATCTCCGTCAGTCCCAATGTTGCGGTAGGTGATAGTGAATATGTCTCAGCTTGCTCCCTTCTCACAGGCGCGAACCAGCAGTACCAACAATGAAACTACCATGTCGTGTTTGCTGCACATTAAGTTAACAGAATATAATAAGATTAAGTTCCAGCGCGAGACATTATGACCGTAAAAATCGTAATCATTCTTGCCTGAAAAGCACTAATATTCGTATGGTGTCTGGAATCCGTGTCAAACAGGCATGGCAACGGTCATCGAACGAATTGAGAGAGGCGCTAATAGGGTGGCAACAGATTGGCTTAACCCACAAGAAAGGATAACAGAAATTTTCTGGGAACTTAATGGAAATTCTTGGAAGAAAGGCAATAGTGTTTTCTCCATACCCTTTAGAGAACCTATATTCAAAGAAACCGTGCGACCACTTCGCTGTCACCATCGTAAACGACACTAAGATAAAAGAAGTAAGGGTACGTATAGAGGTAGCGTATACAGGGATTAGACAAAAATGTGGAAACATGGCCAGATATGCAAGCTTGGTCATAAATGCAGATGCTGGACCGGCCTGCAAGTTGTACTCATGTATCTGACCACGAACGGAACTTATAAATTTGTCCTCAATAGGTTGCAAGCGTCAGTCGTGGTTAGAAGAATGTCCTGTGCAGTTGTGAGTGAATTATGTCGGAGCAAAGTCGGTTTGGAACGAGGGCAAATTGTTGCTGCTCGTATGGTGAGTGTTTCCGCAACCAAGGTACCGGATATATTTAGAGTTTCAAGAGGCACCGTATCGAACATTTATACCTCATAAAGGGAAAGCCGAAAAACATCATCCGCCAAATCACAACGCATACGAAAGTGCGACAGACGGTCACTGAAGAGGATTGCGACGAAAAATAAGAGGACGATGACTGCAAAAGTCACTGCAGAAATGAATGTGGCACCCTCGATCTCTGTTAGCACCAAAACAACTCTCAGGGAGCTCCATAAGCAGAAAATTGCAAGGCGAGCTGGAATTCCAGAACTACACATCAGTGATGTAAATGCTCGTAACAGAAAAACGTAGCACCGAAGCCGTAAAACCCATTTGGTCGAATAGGTCGTGTTTCACACACTGTTTTCAAATCATGGTCATGTTCAGCCCCAAGACGGCGGAGGTCTGGTGATCATTTGATCAGCAATATTGTGGTATTTCGTGGACCCCATAGTTACTCTACAAGATGGAATTACTGCCAAGTATTGACTATACTGGCTGATCAGGTCCATCCCATGGTACAGTGTTTGCTCCCCAATGATGATGATGATGATGATGTGTTCCAAGTCGACAGGGTCCCTGCTTACATAGCTCGTATCGTCCAGGCCTTGTGTGAGCACGAGGATCAACTATCGCATCTCCCTGTCGATAACAGTCACCAGACTCAAGACTTTGTGGTTTACTTTGGAGAGAAAGGTGCGTCAGCGCTGTCCACCTCCATCATCGTTACCTAATCTGGCCACTGTTTTGCAGGATTTAGGGCATAAGATTCTCTTGAATCCCACACAAGATCTGTATTTATCCATTCAGAGACGACTGGGTGCTGTTTTGAATGCCAACGGGTTTCCTGCACCGTATTAGGGAGAATAATGCGTTGTGTTTGTGGTGGTTCCATATTTTCGTCCAACCTCTGTAGGCAGTTATTTTCCCTCGCTCAGTACGCGTATAGAATGGAAAAGAAAATCGATAATACTGGTACGCTGTACCCTTCGCCATGCAATGCGCAGTTGGTTGCGGAGCGTAAATTTAGATGGAATCCAGGATTCAGCGTGAAGCCCACGTTCCTTGTTAAAAACGTGCCCTATGTGCCTCGCAGTACCCGCCTAATTTCACCATGTTCCTCCACGGTCACGTTGTTCAATGAAGTAAGAGGAACAGCAATAATAAAAGCGGCCTCTTTTGCGCCTCGGGAGCAATTGGCCGACACCCCAGAGTGCGCCGTTGTTCACGCGAAATGTACACCATTAGGAGGCACTCCTTACTGCGGGACAAATGCCCCGCGGGCTGGCATTTGCATAGTGCCCGGTTGGGTGCAGTTTTACGCCTCACTTGAGACAAAATCGATTACGCCCTTATTGCCCATATAAATTACCTTCATTACCTGGGCAAACTCCCTCCTCCCCGCCCCACCCCCGCAGGCAGCCGGGCGTGGCGAATATTGCTCCAGTGTCATGAATATTGCATCCCGAATGTCTTCCCGTGCCGATTTGTCAGGCCACCAACGGAAAATGGATTTCCTTAACGGGGCCGGCGCTCGGTCGTGCAAGGAATTAAAATTTAATAGTTGCGAGAGAACCGTTACACGGTTTCATTGTGTCTGACGTAAGGTGAACGTTCTGCCGCTAGGCAGCGTGAAAGAGGATGCGTCATTATCACTACACGCCCACCCCCAAGTAAAAGTGTGCCGTAGCAGGCCAGCCAGGTCGTTTACTGAACTTGATACTTTTTTTTCAACTACGTCACAAACAGCAGTCGACACATATCCAGACTCGTATTTAAATTACAGCAAGTTCCGACGACTATGCAGCTTGCAGATTATCCGGCGATTTTGAGAATAAAATAAGAAAAACCAAACCTGATATAACTTTTTGAAAGGAACATCAGAAATTGCCTGTTAACAGGGAACAAAATTTGAAGCGTGTGATGTGGAATGAAAGAAATGCAAGAGTGACTGAGAGGAAACTGGCAACGTCACATTGTTTCGGCTTAGTCTCTCTCTCTCTGTCTCTCTCTTTCTCTCGATGGTACAGTGGTTAAAAGTTCCTCGTTTAGCTTTTCCATGGTTTCCTGAAATCGCTTAAGTAAATTCCAACACGGTTTCCTTGAAAACGGAAAGCCTTCTTTCCAACTGCATCCTTGCCTCTGTCCTAAATACCACATCGTCGACGGGACGTGTAACTCTACTGATGAAAGACGTGACATATTGCCTTACAGATAAAGTAACTGATTTGCGTTCTTTTATTTTTATATTTGTTTTTCGAAACAATCACATAGAGATTTCACTGTGCAGTTAGCAGTTTCCACCACCCAGTTCAGCGTTTCTTCCTATTACAGTAACATACGGAGCAAAGGAAGAATGAGTGCTTTAATGCCTCTTTGCGGGCTGAAATTAATCTGGTGTTGTCTTTGTGGTAACTACGGGAGAAATAAATGGCAAAATGCAGAGTATTTCTAGATATTCCACTGAACTCTGGTTCTCGGAACTTTGTAAGCAGTGTTTCGTGGGATGATTGGCGTATATCTTCAAGGGCCTGCCAATATAGTTTTTCCAGCATATCCGTGACCCTATTTCGCTAGTCACACAATTCGTGTCGTCCTTCTTTGTACATGTTCAACGTCCTCAGTTTGTCCTGTTCGGTGTTGGTCCCACACACTTGAGAAATGTTCTAAGATGGGACGCACGAGTAATTTGTAAGCAGTGTCCTTCGAAGGTCTACCACTTGCCTCACCTACAGCCAGTTCTTCCCGCTCCAAGCTAAACCTCAGAATTAGTTACCACAAAGAAGACGATGTTAAGAATTCTGATACTTTGGAAACAAACTATCACATGGCGGACGAGGGAAGGAAGACGCAAAAAGGAGATTAGACGGGCAAAAAGGGCATTCATGGCTGGGAGAAGTCTACTAGTGTCAAATATGGGCTGTAACTTGAGGAAGAAATGTCTGAGAATGTATGTTTGGAGCACAGGATTTACGGTATGTAGGGAAACCGGGAAAGAAGAGAATCGCAGCTCTGAGACGCCATGCTACTTAAAGATCCTGCAAATTAGGTGGACTGATTAGATAAGAAATGAGGAGATTCTCCGCAGAATAGGCGACGAAAGCAACATTTGGTGAAGGATGGGATGATTGAACATGTCTTATGACATCAGGCAATAACATCAAATGTACAAGAGAGAGCTGTAGAAGGTAAAGGCTATAGGGGAAGACAAAAATTGAAACATGTCCAACAAATAATTGGGGATTTAGTTTGCATGTGCTAGCCTGAGGTGAAGTGGTTGGCACAGGAGAGGAATTCGAGGTGGGTCACCTCAGTCTGTCCAGAAGAATTATGACTAAACAGAAAAGAAAAGGTACAAATTGTTAGGCTCGGTTCTCACAGTGGTGATAGGATATGCGATACAACATGTTGCAATAAGTGTCGCGAAACGCGACGGTTATTCGTGGGACACTCAGGAGTGATATGACAAGTAACAACACACAGCAGGCAGCAATAGCTTCGTGTGTGGCGTGTTGCTGCCAGACTCGACACGGACAATTTGCAAATATGTACCTTATTTACTCGAGACTGGAAAGACATATGACTCTCCTCCCAGCGTTAAAACCAGTTTCGATATTTTAGATAGATACTTTTGATGCACAGCACTCTATGACCTTAAACGTACCAAACGTAAACTGACCAGCGACTTAAAAAAAAAATAAAAAGAAAAGAAAAAGTCGCTGTGTTGTACTACAATTCGAATTAACTATGGGAAACATCAAAAAGAAAACAAGTTCATTACCGCACCGTGATATCACACTGTAAGAAGCAAAGAAGGATTTTTTTTTGGGTAGATAAATTTCCTCAAAATCGAATGAGAAAAACTGATTGGTTTGTGGAGAACATGCATGAATGCTAAAAGAGTGATTTTTAATTTTTTCCTCTACAATTTTTGCCCTCTACAGTTCTCTCTAGTATCATGGAAGTCATTCCTTCATGTCTTAACAGATGTCCTATCATCCTGCCCTTCTCGTTATCAGTATTTTCCACATATTCCTTTCCTCTCCGATTCTGTGCAGAACATCCTCATTCCTTACCTTATCAGTCCAGCCAATTTTCAACATTAGTCTGTAGCACCACATTTCAAATGCTTCGATTCTCTTCTGTTCCGGTTTTCCCATACTCCATGTTTCACTACCATACAGTGTCGTACTCCAGACTTACGACGAGCGTTCTCAGAAGTTTCTTCTTCAAATTAAGGCCTAGGTTTGATACTAGTAAACTTCTCCTGGCCAGGAATGCCCTTTTTGCCGCTGCTGTCTGCTTTTGATGTCCCCCTTGCTCCGTCCGTCATTGGTTATTTTACTGCCTTGGTAGCTGAATTCGTTAACTTCATCTACTTCGTGACCATCAATCCTGATTCTAGGTTTCTCGCCGTTCTCGTTTCTGCTACTTCTCGTTACTTTCGTTTTTCTTCGATTTACTCTCAGTCCATATTTTCTACTCATTAGGTTGTTCACTGATATCCTTTCACCTTGAATTTTAATTCCACTCCTGAACCTTTCTTTTATTTTTGTCATTGCTTTTTCGATGTACAGATTGAACAATAGGGGGAAGACTACATCCCTGTCTTACACCGTTTTTAATCCGAGTACTTCGTTCTTGGTCGTCCACTCTTATTATTCCCTGTTGGCTATTGTACATATTGTATATTACCCGTCTCTCCGTATTGTTTGCCCCTATTTTTCTCATAATTTCGAATATCTTGCACTTTTTACATTGTCGAAGGCTTTTTCCAGGTCGACAAATCCTATGAACGAGTCTTTATTTTTCTTTCGTCATGTTTCCGTTATCAACCGCAACGTCGTTGTCTCTGTCGTGTTTTTACTTTTCCTAAAGCCAAACTGCTCGTCATCTAATACATCCTCAATTTTCTTTTCCATTCTTCTGTACATTATTCTTGTCAGCATGAGCTGTTAAGCTGACTGTGCGATAATTCTCGCACTTTTCAGCTCTTGCAGCCTTCGGAATTTTGTGGATGATATTTTTCCGAAAGTCAGATGCTACGTCGCCAGACTCATACATTCTACGCACCAACGTGAATAGTCGTTTTGTTGCCACTTCCCCCAATGATTTTAGAAACTCTGATGTACTGTTATCTATCCCTTCTGCCTTATTTGATCTGAAGTCCTCCAAGTGTCTTTTAAATTCTAATTATAATACTGGATCCCCTGTCTCTTCTAAATCGACTCCTCGTACCTCTTCTATAAGCACAGAGAATCTGCATTCGAGGAAGATTGTGGGACCGTTATGTCGCTACCTATGTATATCTCACGTGGAGATCATAAGAGATGTCTGTACACGTATAGAGCCATATAGATAGGAAATTTTCCCTTACCCAGTACATGAACGGCATAGGGGAAAAAATCGCTGATATTGGTACTACGTACCATTGTAGGTCCGTCATTGTAGGTGCAGTGGCTTGTGGAACATATAACTGTGTTTTCAAGAAGAATGTAAAAGATACAAAAAGTATACCTTAATTCGTTTTCAAATTAATTCTTGTTCGCTATAACACACTATCTGCAACGTTTATAATGCTGCTGTAACTGTCAGCGAAGACTTATTTAGAACAGATAGAAGAACTGACGTCGCACGTCGTTTTAAGCTTGTCGAAATGTGTGTGATATGGGCAGTTGGTAAACTTGCTGACACCAACCGCCTTCTTTGGCCATTGAGTTATCATTTTATAACATTTGTTAACTTTGCCGATTCAACCTGACGTGGACTTAGGTCTATGCTACAAATCAGCCTGCGACCACAACCTACATCAAAAAAATTAGTATGGAAATAAAATAAATATTGTCAACGTTGTGTCTCTATTTGCACACGCATTACGTCACATGCCACCACAGCGTTACGTCAACAGTAGTATTATTTTCTACGGTACAGTAAAATATTCATAAGATCAAGCAATGATGCGGGCAATGAAGGCTGTAAATCAGATTAGTCAATTACAGTTAAAAAAATTTCGTTATTATTATGTCATTTCTTAGACGATCACCAGTAATTTAAAAATTCACGACGTCTGAAACTTCCTGTATGTTACGCCTTTCGAGAAATTCTTTGACACTGAAACGTAAACTCAGCCACAAATCCTACAACGATTAGTAAATCCAATATCGAACTTCCCACCTCTAACAATTCTTAACGCGACAATGTGCCATGAAGGGCAGCCTCGAGAACATTTTTCCACCCAAGCGACATATTCGGCGCACCATGTCCCGTACATGCTTACACTCGTGTCAGCTCTTGCTGCTAATTATGGTACATTCTGTAGAGCAATTTTAAACTTGAGCGGGCCCTTGCGTCGCTTGCATCTCAAAGCAGCCTTTGGTGCCGTGGCACACGTATCGATGCGACCTCACTTCGTGAATGCTACCAACCAACTGTAATTGCCAAATGCAGCTCACTCAGATCTTACGCCCAGCGCACACACAGCGGCAACGCCAGTAAAACACCGCGAAACGTTGTCGACAGGTAAAGGTTATTTTGAACCAGTGGGCACAGCTTGATCAGGTGTAGCTGGATGACTACGATACACAAAAATTGATACAAACACAGAAAATAATGAGCTTCATAAGAAAATGGGAGAATAGGAGTTTGTGGCACAACTTGACTAGAAGAAGGGACCGGTTGGTAGGACATGTGCTGAGGCATCAAGGGATCACCAATTTAGTACTGGAGGGCAGCGCGGAGGGTAAAATCGCAGAGGGAGACCAAGAGATGAATACACTAAGCAGATTCAGAAGGATGTAGGCTGCAATAGGTACTGGGAGATGAAGAAGCTTGCACAGGATAGAGTAGCATGGAGAGCTGCATCAAACCAGTCTCAGGACTGAAGACCACCACCACAACAACAACAACAACAAGAAAGTACCAAAAATTATGGTTCAAATGGCTCTGAGCACTATGGGACTTAACATCTGAGGTCATCAGTCCCCTAGAACTTAGACCTAATTAAACCTAAGTAACCTAAGGACGCCACACACATCCATCCCCGAGGCAGGATTCGAACCTGCAACCGTAGCGGTCGCGCGGTTCCAGACTGAAGCGCCTAGAACCGCTCAGCCACACCGGCTGGCTACCAAAAATTATAATGATCTATGACGTCTGAGGTAGTAAGATTCTCATAACCACATTTTCGCTTAAAGGTAGTTTAGCGATGGGGAAGACTGAGGATTTTGAAGCATGTATCGCTGGAACAATTGTCCTATTCACTGCGTTTGGCGGTCTCTGACTTTCACCTATTTTTCCTATTTTTATGTTTAAAAAAATGGTAGCTGGAAACTGCTTCGTTCGAAAGAAGGTATTGTTCAAATAGTTGATGGATATTTTTACAGACGTTCCATACTTGCATATCAGGCGTGGAACTTAACGCATTGTCAAAAACTGGAGTCATCTGAGCCTACCGAAACCATACGTCCCTTGACGTAGTGCTGCTTTAGCACGCGAGGTTGTACGAGTTCATGCGGAGACAGAATTTGAAAAAGTGGTTGACGATATATTTTGCATTAGTACTATTTTTTGGATCATAGGCTTTGTTGAAAGACTGATCTGCACTGCAGTCCTAGGTTTAGCTTAGGCTGAAAGGTGACAGTTCGCTTGTGAGTTGGTGAAGCGGTATCGAAGGCTTCAGTTAATGTAAGAATCGGTAAAAGTGTCTCAGAGGTATTCTTGCTCGTTCCTGTAAGCAAATTCTAGTCAAGCTAGGGAGCAGTAATCCAGTTTATGAAAAAAGCAGCAAGGGTGTAAGGCTTAAGCAAATTTAGCGAGTTAAACGCATGGGCAGGACAGTTTATCCCGGTGCTCTGAGCAGGAACGCCGGGCGCGCACACGCAACCCGCACCTGCGGACGCGAGGCACGGCGACGCATTCCGTTCCGGCGCTTAACGGCTGCCTGGCACGCGCCGGGGCGCAAACATGGCGCCCTGAGTCGCGTCTGTCACCTGCTAGTCGTGCGGAGGCGGCGTGGCTGCCGAGACTGCTGGCCGCACGGGGGAAGCACTGTCTGACCATAAGTACCCGCACACCCGTATGTAATACGAGACTGACCACTATATGCCATGAGAGGTAGACTCGCCATTATAAAATGTGGTGGGGAGAACTGTGTTGCCAGTAGGGAAGCAGTAACAGTGGAAAAGGTCAGTCACGATAGCTCAGTGACTTCTAAGGTGGACTAGTCACGAGGTGACTTTTCAAACCTTCTAAAACTGCCCATGTCGACTGTTGTTGATGTGATTATGAAGCAGAAACGAGAAGGAACAACCACAGCTAAACAAAGACCTGGCAGACATCATCTACTGAAGGGTAGGGACCGTAGAGCATTGCGAATGGTGGATGTAAAAAAGAACCTCATGAAATCAGCAGAAGAATTCACTCTTGAGTCCCAAAGTACTACCAGCACTCCATCCAATACAATGACTACCCGTAGGGATTAAAAGAAATGGGGCGGAATGATCAGCTAGCACCTCATATGCCACACCTTTGTGTCATCATCATCATAATCATCAGCCAATTCAATCATTAAATGATGTGGCCTCTTCGAGTCGTGGATTCAGGTAGGCTTTCAGCAGTCTTATCCAAGTGGGACGGTCTTGGGCAGTTCTCTGCCAGGTGTTACCAGCGATGTTCTTGATGTCTTTGTCCCATCTGTCTGGTGGTCTTCCTCTAGGCCTCCGGTGCTCTCTCGGACTCCACTCGAGAACTAGCTTCGTCCATCTGTTGTCTTTTCTTCTTGCGACGCGGCCAGCCCACTGCCATTTCAAGGAACCTACTGTCTCTAAGATGTCATTAACCTTCGTCACAGACCGGATGTCATCTGGCCTTTTCCTATCCTTTCTTGTATAGCCCAGCATTGATGTCTCCATGGCTCTCCGTGCTGTCCTAAGTTTCCCTTTTGTAAGTGAGTTCAGCGTCCATGTCTCGCAGCCATACGTCATCACAGGAAGAATGCATTGATCAAATACTGCTTTCTTCGGATTTACTGGCATTTTTGATCTGAATACTGTTGAATTCTTCCCAAATGCTTGCCAGCTAAGCTTGATGCTTCGATAGATTTCTGGCCTTATGTCTCCCTTCATATTTATAATCTGGCCAAGGTAGACACATTCACTGACTTCTTCTAATAGACTGTCCTTGAGTTTCACATCTCCAGCTGGGACCCATTTGTTGGACTTACTTTCGTTTTAGAAAGGTTCGTGTTCAAGCCAACCAGCTGACATTCCGATGCAAGATCTGTAACTAAGTTTTGGAGCTCTGTGAAGTCTTTGGCCAGTAAGGCAATATCATCAGCAAATCTCAAATTGGTAAGCCTTCTTCCATTAATTCTAATTCCCTTACCTTCCCAGCTCACCTTTGTGTAGTCACTGCTAATCAACTCTTAAACATGTGTAGAGGGCTATGACGCTGAATAGCAGGTGAAGAGCGGTGACAATGAACAGTAGGCGTTTGGAATCGAATGATATAGCATGATGAACCACGCTATTTCCTGTGGCAATCCAATGGAAGGGTTAGGTTTGGCGAATGCCTGGAGAACGCTGCACCCCATCATGTAGTGCCGACAGTAACGTATGGAGGACATGATGGTATGTATGGAATCGTTTTTTGTGGTTGGGGGTGTGGTGTCCATATTGCGCTCAAGAAAACACGTGGAAGAATACGAACACATTTTTCACCATGGTGTACTTCATACAGTAGAGGAACAGTTCGGAGATGATGGCTGTAACAGCAAGACAAATACCCCTATCGCAGAGCAGCACTTACGAGGCATTTGTTTGTGGACAGCAACGTTCTTGAAATGGACTGGCTTGTCCAAATTCCCTACCTGAATCCAATATAATATCTTTGAGATGAGTCAGAGTGTCGACTTCGCTCCAGCTCCTAGTGTCCTTCATCACTGCTTCTCTGGTTTCGGCTCTTGAGGAAGAAGAGATTGCCATTCCTCGCAGACTTTGACACCTCATTTAAAGTGTCTCCATCTGAGTTCAAGCTGTCATAAAGACGAAGGGGTGAACACGACCCATATTCCGGAATGGAATTTGCACTCTGCAGCGGAGGGTGGGCTGATATGAAACTTCCTGCCAAATTGAAACAGTGTGCCGGGCCGAGACTCGAACTCTGGATCTTTGCGTTTTGCGCACAACTGCTCTACCTATCGGGCTACCCAAACACCACTCACGACCCGCCTTCAGAGCTTTACCTGGCCAGTACCTCATCTCCTACCTTCCCAACTTCACAGCAGCTCATCTCCGAAGGTAGGAGACGAGGTACTGACGGGAGTGACGCTGTGAGGACGAGTCGTGAGTCGTGCTTCGGTAACTCGATCGGTAGAGCACTTGACCGGGAAAGGCAAAGGTCCCGAGTTAGGGTCTCTTTCCGGAACACAGTTTTAAACTGTCAGGAAGTTTCACACCCTATATTAATTTCCACTACTAGGGGTCCGGATACGTTTTATTTTATTGTGTATCTACGAGTTCTATTTGTTCATTTCGGTACTATCAATGGAAATCACAGTGAAAATTCAAAATATTTTTTATATGGAACAGTTAGCTACATTTTGCAGCTAATACCTTACATAGTTACCAGTCCGTCTTAGACATTTGTCGTATCTTTGAATCAACAGCTGTGAACAAGTCAGTGTAAACTTGTTAACTGACACCGAGCAAGGACCTGTGTATTGCGGCTGACTGATTTAAAATTTCATGATTGTCGTCGGTTTTTTCCACTTTTACTTCCGTACTATCGAATACTGTACAGTTACTGTGGAATCGGAGATGCGGCTTAACAAGGGCAGCATAAGCGAGGTTCCACTACAGTTTTCATGGTAATGTGTGTTGTGGCAGTGATGCGTCGCCTTCCTTTAACGCGTTGTTGGTATCCCACCGCTGGATGGTGTGTCTCCAGACATGTCTTCGCTGTTCATTGGGGCTCAGCAGGAAGTGGGACTCATCACTGGAGAAAATTCTTTCAATGAGATTTCAGGCCGAGGACGCGAGACGCCCCCGGCAGCGGTGAGATACCAACCTGATTGTTGCCCACTATACGGCCCGCCAACCAGGAGTGATGTTTTGGGGCCATTTATTTTCACAGTAGGACCCCTTTCGTCATCATCCGCGGCACTCTTACAGCACAGCGGTAGATCGACGATATTCTACGCCTTCATTGCGAGCCGTCCCGGATTACATTTCAACAAAAAGATGACCGCCCACATACGGCGAGAGTTTCTGCCACTTGCCCTCCTGCTTGCCAAACCCTGTCTTGGCCAACAAGATCATCAGATCTCTTCCCTTCTGTGAACGTTTGGAGCATTATGGGCAGGGCCTTCCAACCATCTAGGAATCTTGACGATCTAATCCGCCATTTGGACAGAATTTGGCACGATATCCCTCAGGAGCATATCCAACAACTCTCTCAATCTATGCTAAGCCGAATAACTGCTTGCATAAGGGCGAGAAGTGGACTTGTTCACTTTGTGACTTGCTCAGTATGTGAAGCTCTTTGCCTTGAATAAATTATCAATTTTTCTGATATTTTAAGAATTTGTTTGTCTATACCTGTACATCACATCTCCCGATTTCCGATTAAATTCGAGTAAATTATTCACGGTGCGTCGTTTTTTTTTTTATCGTAGAGTGTATTTGTTTTTTCAGTTGGCGGTTTCGATCACTCTGATTATCATCAGGTTGATCTAAACAGATAAACTGGCAAGTGGTATAAAAATGTACATAATGGTAGGCTATCAACTGTAACAGCTTAGGAGACTTGGGTGCTAGACGTAATTGGCCGACTACAGTTTGCCAAGGCATAATAAACAGTTAGAAATATAATCTTAGACTACGTTTGCGTACATATAAAGTAAATTTATTAAAATGCATTTAAAAGGGACCAAGACTTATACCGTGGATCAAAAGAGAAATCTTAGTTTAAATTCTAAAGGGAAGCTGCAAATAAGTGTAAGCGCCATATGCATTACAATCAAGTTAACTGACTGCAGCTTGTCAAACGATAAAAAAAGTCACCGACAGAGTAGGCATACCAAAATCGGATCCGAGGAACTGATGGCGGCACGAAGCCAACGCATAATGAAAATGGACAGAGTGAGTAATGAAATTAATAAAAGCTTCACGGCTGAAAAAAGTATGACATTGAGCTACCGTTAAAATGTACCGTAAAAGGTAGCGCTCAAAAGCGGATTGTTGCATGTACAATACATAAATAAATGAACTGAAAGCAGCATAACAGACCAGGGTAAAAAGAATGCAGGCACAACAGATTCGCCGAAACGGAGACAAGAAAAATGTGTGCAGTAGAGGGAGGAGCATATCTGTACCAGGTTATAAAACCTGCAACAGCTTCTCATATAACGAAAAGTAGGCACTGGTCGTGAATTCAATCTGTTCATTAAGAAGTTTAGAGGGGTGGCGTTTATTAGTCCCTTAAATTTGTGTCTCCTCCTTTAGAAAAGTTTACTTAAGTTTATCACTATAGACGACGTTTTCGTTACGAGAGAGAGGAAAGTGCCTTTCGCAAACGATATCCTTTTCAGCTAACACCTCAGCGATTGTTTCAACAATTTAAAACCAGCACAACCTTCTTTCTTCCCTTGCAAGGTTTACAGAAGTTCTCCAACGAAGCCTGCATTACTGCCAGGACTGCCCGTATAGCTCACCTGCAAGAATAAAGCCTGGGTTCGAATCCCATTGTTGACAGCCAGTATTCGCCAGATGGGAAAAGTCCTGTCTACAGAAACAAGTGTTTAACTGTTAGCGGCTCCAGTTCTTTCAAATTGTCTTAGTAAACAATAGTCTACACCAGTAGTTCCCAACTTGAGGGTAACAGCCCCAGAGGAGGAAAATGTATTTTTCTGAACAGGAAAAAAAAAAAAAAATCAGTTCTGTTTCAGTAACGAAATTAAATTTTTAAAATGATCATTACTGTTATCACTATCTCGTGAAACTCAAATCCTGATTACATACGTTACCAATAATTCATTTTCTTTCAATGCGTAACACAACGTGGTTGAGGTTACAGTTCGTGAAACAAATGTACGAATGTCTTCCTTTCGTAGTCCAGCCACTACACACATACTTCGTACCATGCATGTATGACAGTAAAAACGAGATACACTGAAGAGCCAAAGAAACTGGCACACCTGCCTGATATCGTGTAGAGCCCCCGCAAGCACGTAGAAGTGCCACAACACGACGTGGCATGGACTCGACTAATGTCTGAAGTAGTGCTGAAAGGAACTGACACATAAATCCTGTAGGACTGTCCATAAATCCGTAAGAGTACGAACTCTTCTGAAAAGCACGTTACAAGGGATCCCAGATATACTCAATAATGTTCATGTCTGGGGAATCTGGTGACCAGCGGAAGTGTTTAAACTCAGAAGAACGTTCCTGGAACCACTCTGTAGCAATTCTGGTCGTGTGAGGTGTCTCATTCTCCTACTGGAACTGCCGTCCGTCGGAATGCACAATGGACATCAATGGATGCAGGTGCTCGGACAGCATGCTTACGTGCGTGTCACCTGTCAGAGCCGTATCTGGACGTATCAGTGGTCCCATATCACTCCAACTGCACACGCACCATACCGTTGCAGAGCGTCCACCTGCTTGAACGGTCCCCTGCTGACATGCAGGGTCCATGGATTCATGAGGTTGTCTCCATACCCGTACACGTCCGTCAGCTCGATATAACTTGAAACGAGACTCGTCTGACCAGGCAACATGTTTCCAGTCATGAACAGTCCAATGTGGGTGTTGACGGGCTCAGATGAGGCGTAAAGCAAGATTACACGAGTGGGCTTTCGGCTCAGAAATCCCATATCGATGATGCTTAGTTGAATGGTTCGCACGCAGATACTTGTTGATGATCCAGCGTTGAAATCTGCAGGAATTTTCCGAAGGGTTGCATTTCTGTCATTGGTCCCGTTCTTGCAGGATCTTTTTCCGATCGTAGCGATGTCAAAGATTTGATGTTTTACCAGATTCCTGATATCCTAGGTACACTCTCGAGATAATCGTAAGGGAAAAGCCCATCTCTAGCTCGGAGATGCTGTGTCCCATCGCTCGCGCGCCGACTATAACACCACGTTCAAACTCACGTAAATCTTGATAACCTGCCAATGTAGAAGTAGTAACTGATCTAACAACTGCACCAGACACTTGTTGTCTTATACAAACGTTGCCGACCGCAGCGCCGTATTCCGCCTGTTTACTTATCTCTGTATTTGAATACGCATGGCTATACCAGTTTCTTTGGCGCTTCAGTGTAAACACAGGCTGTTTCATAATTCATGTTACATACTTATAGAGGCTGTAGAGGGGACTCAGTAGATAAAGTTTTACGTAGGAACCCAAGACCGGAAACGTCATCCAACAATGCTGCAGAGCATCAAAGTTAAGGCGCCGGCGCCTGTTAATGTATTAATATATACAGGGTGAATCCGTGACGTTACAAACTTTCTAGGATGATGGAGAATGATAAAGGTATCAGTTTGAGGTAAGGTTCTCTGGTTTGGAAACGAGTGTGTCGAAAGTTACAATAGAAAATTATTCAGATATCTCTGACAGGTAAATACATGTACCGATACTATTGTTGCTAAGAATGTAAGGTATGCAACTTCCATAAGTGGTGGTATGGACCAAGACAGGCAAAATGTCTAGAAAACATGGGCTCTAAAGCATACCTGAGGAGCTATGAGTATTTGTTCATCTTCGATGCTGTGAAACAACCTTCTCAATTGAACACTTGCTCATAGCTCTTACGATATGCGTTGTAGAGCCTATGTTTTTGAGACATTTTATCTTTTCTTGGTCCTTACTACTACCTCTTTAAGTTGCCTATGTTGTTCACTTTGCAACAACAAACGAACTAATTGACAGCACAACACAACAGTAACTATGAAATGGATACTACACTGCTGTAGAGACTACACATTATTATTATTATTATTATTATTATTATTAATGGTAGTCGTAATTTCTTTCAGTTCAGTGGTAAAGAGTTGATCAGTGAAGCGATTACACACATTAGACCTAAGTATGGTGGACACATTTTAATTTGGTTGGTTTTAAAGGGAGAAGCAGGGTGTGGGCGAAGCACGTGCCACCATGGAGATGAGTGGTGCAGAAAATCATGTTTTGTTACAAATGTCTACCCCCAATATAAATTGTTAACATTCTTTGTTGAGGAGGAATTGAAGGTAGCACTGGCAATGCGCTGAAAATTGCTTTGAAATTCTATTAAAAAATGTTATCAGAACGGAGCAGTACCAATTGTCTCACTGGCTTATTAGTTCGTGGTGTAATAGAATACCAAAAACTAAATATCATTTATCTTTGGTTATTTTAAAGAAGAAAGTGTTCAAAGAAAATTCTTTTTCATTCTATAATGTTGTTAGGTACTAATAGTCAAGATTAGGGGGGTAATATCTAATATCTGATTGCACTCAGGAGTAATGGTTTCACAAAGGTTGGAACAACTGGTCTATACCAACACTAATGTCGTTAGTATCACATAAACTACAGCCAGTCACTCGTTGCACTTGAAGCGCAAAGCGATGATTTTATGATTGAAATTGATCTGCTACGCAGTTTCTTTCTAGTTCTTTGCTACGCATGATGACCTCTCTCGCACCTGTCGCTTTACTGCCCCTTTTCTATAATGTGTGTTTGTTTTCTTCTCTTCTGGGCCGCAGCTGCCGCGGAAGGAGAAGAGAGGCTTCCTGCAGGTAAACTAATGTTCTCTTGTCTGCTCTAACACGTAGCTGTAGTCTGTAGCGTACAAGTATGCAGTGTGACTGCGTATCATACTTCAACTGCTTTGAGGAAATGTGATATCACTTGATATTCACGCTCCTGATGAAAAATACTTTTATTCTACGAGTAATTGTGTATCATATTTGGCATTCAGTATGTCTTAAAAATTTTCATTGATATTATTTATTTATTTATTGAAATAAAATGTAGGATGCAGTTTTTCACTCACTGCTAGTGACGTTGTGCTGGAACATGCTTTCAGTAGAATTTGGAAAACGCAGTATATTAGCAACATAAAATGTTTAACGTAGCTGTAAATTCGCACTATTAAATTTCTAATTTTCTAGTTAGGAATGTCGTTGACTCAGTCCACTCTTGGATCTTATTCTAACGAACCGAGAGTCCCTCAATGGTCTGCCCTGTCCATTTGTGTGGAGACTGAGATGTGTCAATGTATAGGATGAAGACAGAATCATTATTGCTATGTGACACATTTTCCCGCACATTACTTGTGAGCAATTTGATTTGATAATCCTTTTAAATCTGTCACATCGATAGGTTTAAGGTGTCGTATTGTATGTACGCCAGCTACTCACAGGTTCATTCTTTTATGGTTCTCGACTTAAACTCTTCATCTGGCTGGTATCTTTGATTATGATAAATACCACATTTAAAAGTGGCACGGGTTCCAGATTACTTTGAAGATCTCGAGGCAAATGGTATTTTCAGAGTAGGTTTTCTAGTAGCCGGAAGCAACGTTGTAGTACTAAGTCCGACGTTACGATTGGTATTGGAGGGCGGGGTCGGGTGAGTTATTCCCTTGGCACAGTACTGCTGCAGGGTAGATAACTTTTTGTAGTCCTCTGTCTTATACTTACATTACAATGGCAACATCGTGAAGCAACAATAGTCAAAAGACCATTAAGTAGCTATTTTGTGTAGCACAATCTGTGGCCATATCATTTTTGTTTCCAAAAAGCGATGATATATCACCTCAGCTGTTACAGAAATTATTGATGAGGCATTAACAGCCTCTGACATTAAGTAAGAACTTGATATCGCATGTTTTGAATGATGCGAGCAAAGCATGTGATTCAATTTCATCGTACACCTTACTAGCAAAATTGGAAGTTCTGCGACGTACGTAATAACGCACTGGCAGTAATGGCATAATACACTGCCCAGTCACGTTAACTAAAGCACTTGTCAAAAGCCTGAATAGACACGTTTTATAGTGCGGACCACTGCGAGTCGTGCAGGAAGGGAGTCAGTGAGGCTGTGGAAGGTACTGACAGGGATGAGGAGCCATGCTGACGCCAGTGCAATGGTCAACTGAGCTACGTTTCTCGATTGCGGATCAATGGCGCGCACAGCCCGGTCCTGGTGGCCCCACATATTCTCGATTGGGCTTAAATCCTGGGAGTTTGGTGGCCAGGGAAGTACAGTGAACTCACGTACATTGCGAGGTGCGTGACGCGTTGCGTTGTCCTATCGGCGGATGGCGTCGTGCCGCGGAAAAACAAACTGCACGTGGCGGTGGATATTGTCTCCAAGGATACTTGCATATTTGTACTGATCCACTGCGCCTTCCAGTAGCACAAGAATACCCAGGGAATGCCCTCTGTCCTGGATACTTCCGACGGCTGTTGCAGGGCCGTACATCTGTCAAAACGTGATTCGTCTGAAAAGCCCACCTCTCGCCGTTCAGTGGACGTCCAGTAGCGGTAATTGTGAGCAACTTCCAGCCTTCGTCGCCAAGGAACAGCAGTCAGCATGGGTGCATGAACCAGGCGCCTACTGCAGAGGCCCATACGCAGCAACGTTCACTGAACGGTCGTTGAGGAGACACTATTGATGGCTCCTTGGTTCATCTGGGCGGTCAGTTGGTCAACAACTGCACGTCTTTTCGCCCGTACACATCTCCGCCGTTTCATAATTTTTTCCAACCTTGGCCCGAAAATTAATCATCACGCTCTTTTGGACGTCAGATAAATCGCTTCATTTACGCAATACGACAACGAGTGCACTGCTTTTCACGCTCCGGACACGCTTTATATACTCTGCACTACTAGTGCTGCAACCTATCACCTGTGAGTGGTTATTGCACGTTGACGTTGTACGTAAGCGGTTCTCACATTTATATGATTGGGCCGAGTATTTAGGTAGAAGAAGACAGTTTGTCTCATCAAAAATAGGCTTTCCCACAATTTGATCTTAGAACTCGACTACCACAGATTAATATTCTCGAACCCTGCATCTTTTATTACTGTAATTACAGATTCCTCCGATTATTTGGCTCAGTCGTTTTGGTCTCCTCTAACCGCATACCACGTGATAAAACAAAGCTTCTTTTGGCGTATTTATTGTTTGATGGCCGACTTACAAAAGATTTCAAGTACTTTTTTTAGTGTCGTAGCTTTCCATCGGCCTGGGTAACACCCCCAATAGGGGTGCAGATGAAACTGCTTTGGTGGTGTTACCAAAAGCTTGACGATATGACTTGTACGGGAGCGCAGAACATTCAGTTCGATGATGTATCGCCGCACTCGCTCTCTCGCACACATAAAAACACACAGAGATGAGGAGCACCTTCTGACTGGTGCTAATGACCTCCGCAAGACATCGACAAGAGGTCAACGACCGTGAAGGCGAGAGAGCTAGCGGTCGTATACAGAGCCGGCAGTCTTCCGGTGATTCCGTCCGGCGCCGCCAGGGTTGCAGCTGTGGCGTCGGCTCATCGCTTGTAAGGCGATATGTATCGGTCGGGGATTAGCACCGGAGATGCAGACGTAAGCAACATGACCCTCCTTCAAAGGCTTCACTGCTGAAGGCTATGTGATCACAAGAGACACACAGATGCACAAAGTGTGTGTGTGTGTGTGTGTGTGTGTGTGTGTGTGAGAGAGAGAGAGAGAGAGAGAGAGAGAGACAGAGAGAGAGAGAGACAGAGAGAGAGATACGACAGCATCGATAAGCTTTGTTCTGGGTAGGACGAAACACGAAGAATCGATGATATTCCACGTCATTCTGGTATTAGGGCATGGGACTAAGAAGAAACTACAGTGGTGAAAAAAGGCTCAGTCGTGTCTTTAGACAGCATAATGGAGAAAACGGACATCCATCATACTTGAAACTTCCAGTAGTGGATCTGTACCTTTCAGCAAATGGGAAGCATTCAGTTCACGGCTATTCTAATAGTAATTCCTAAATTGGACAGATGAGGTGGAGTTTGCGGTGAAAATTGTCAATACATCTGATCTGAGAAAAATATCTCGCAACACTAAGGATTTGGTTAATATTGATGTAGAAATAAGGAAATAAAAGAAATTAGAGCGCCTACTGAGGCGCGCAACAGCCACTTTGCTCACCCGATAGTGGAATCGACTGAAACAAGGAGTAGCTAACAGTGAAACAAGACACATTCCACTGTGTTCTGCGCAGAATATACAGGCTGTCCCATCGATCTTGATCACCCCAAATAACTTTTAGTCAAGAAGTAAAATAACGAATGTATCACGCAAATATTGTTTAGCTTCCAGAGGGAGAATAATCAGCATGATTCGTTAAGAGGATATGAACAATTGTACATCTTTTTTAAGCAGCACCCTATTTTTTTAGTTAGTTTTCCATTTTCTCCCTTCAGCACATGCTCAGCAACGTATTACATGTTCACAAAATTCTACATAATAAGAAACATAAACGACGATCTTTAATACCGCTTTGTAGTACTGCAAACCACTGCGGACACGAAATGATTGAAAGATGCTGAAAAGTGGTGATCATGGACAGTGATACACTGGTCCAAGCGATGGATGAAAGAATTCATCCCTGCTTTCAGTGTTGCTTGATGAAGTGAATTACGTAGAAACAATCACGATACTTCCCTCCATCGTCTCTGGAGCCTTTGGAATATCGCATCCCTAAGGAAAAAAGCCGAGAGGAGTGTCAAGCGGCTGCCTCGTGCATCAATGTGTGTGATGTCCTTAGGATAGTTAGGTTTAAGTAGTTCTAAGTTCTAGGGGACTGATGACCTCAGATGTTAAGTCCCATAGTGTTCAGAACCATTTGAACCATTTTGAACCGAGAGGTGTTGTGTCAGGAGTCTAATAAGTAACAAGGCCAATTACTGTTCATCTAAGACCAACCAGTCTGCCAGGTTACCTTCGGTTCAGAAAACGCCATACACGCAATTCATTATCTCCTGGACATCCACCGTTTTGGTACCAGATAAGCCATCTTGATCTTAGCGGCTTTTCATCCAGAAGACGAGAAAGAATTAACGTGAGAAAGTTAGCGTGTGCACCGTTCAGGTTAGCATAGGTGAAATAAGGGCTGATAATAGCAGTACTGTACTGATCATCTCATTCAAGACATTATCTCGCCATTGATTTTTCTTTCTGACGTGCATTGTCAGGCTGATAGAAACAGTTATCGTCCTCGAGCTTTTGGTTATAACCTTCCGCAATTATAGTTTTATTTGGAACCATACCCTAACCACGGAGATCAATCTCATGCCGTAACACCACCTTCTCGGTACTTCACTACACGTAGAGGCATTAGTCGAACCCCAACCCTTCCATTGGGGCGCGACAGAGTATAACGTGATGCATCACTCCAAATCGCTCGTTTCCAGTCATGCACTGTGCAGTGGTGTCGGTCTTTAGACCACCTCAAACATCACTTAATACAGAATACACAAATGTGTGGCTTATGAGGAGCTGCTTGACCATCGTAACTCATTCTACCCCCTACGCACAGTCACTGTTCTGCCTGGACTGCTGGTATCTCTCTGGAACTCATGAGTGATTCCTTCCTCTAATTTCATGCCATTTTTTTACACAAACCTTTCGCAATGCTCGACAGACCCTGTCCTTCATTACAGGAGGTCTGCCGTGGCTTGGTTTAGTTGTGGTTGTTCCTTCCCGTTTCGATTTCAGAGTCACATCAACAATCGATTTTGGGTATCCTTAGAAGGATTGAAATGACCCCGATGGATTTGTTACTCAGGCGACAGCCGGTAACTAGTTCACGTTCAGAGTCACTGAGGTCTCGTGACCGACCCATTCTGCTATTACTTCTCCTCTACTGAGAATAGAATACACAGTGCCTGGTTTTAGACAGGCAGATCCGACTCTCGTGACATCTAACGATAACGATCGAGGTGGTGCAGTGGTTAGCACAGTGGACTCGCATTTGGGAGGGTTCAAATCCGCGTCCGGCCATCCTGATTTAGGTTTGCCGTTATTTTCCTACATCGTTTCAGGGAAATGCCGGGATGGTTCCTTTGAAAGGGCACGGGTGACTTCCTTCCCCATCTTTTCGTAGCCCAGTGTGACTGATGACCTCGCGTTTGGTCCTCTCCCCTGAATCAACCAACCAACATCTATTGGTAGATTCTCCATAACGTAGCAATGTCCTGGTAGTTTTGATCAGGTAGTGAATGAAGAGGAACACAACGCGTCCTATCAACCTAGACGATTTCACCTTCTTTGGTTCTATGCATGCAGCGTGCTCGTAGCTTATTTAAACCTAAAGTATGAAGCACACTTCCCTTTTGGTCTCAGTCGCGTTTTCCGGCTTGATTGTTAACAAGAAAAACTATTACAATTGTGCAGCTGAAATGGGTAACAGTATATTACTTGTGTGTTTCCAGTGTACCGTGAATGTTGAAGTTGACTTCGTTTCTGCAGCTCCCGCGGCGCCCATCATCATCCCCGAGGAGTGCAGCGCCGAGAACAACAGCGTGACGGTGGCGTGGCAGCCGCCGCCCACCTCCTTCGTCGAGGGCTACGTCCTCGAGCTGGACGACGGCAGCGGCGGCGAGTTCAGGGTGAGTGCCGCCTTGCTCTGCCGTCACGCCCAGGAGGCCGCGCGGCCGCCGTGTCGTCCCCTGCCATATAGGGGCATTAGGGTGTGGTGTGGAAGGACTTGGGATCAACACATCTCAGCCGTTGTCAGCTTCAGAGCTTCTGCTTCCCATTCAAGTTGATCCCCCATTGGTTTCTAATCATCCCGCAAAAAAAAAAAAAAAAAAAAAAAAAAAAAAAAAAAAAAAAAAAATAAAATAAATAAAATAAAATAAAAAAAATAAAAAAAATAAAAAAAGGAAAAAAGAAGAAAAATACTGGCAGTACCGAGAATTTGACCTCTGTCTTCAGGAAAGAAATCAGATGCACTGACCGTTAAGCAGTCTGATCTTTGGTTTCTTGTATTTGCGAATTTTTGTAAATGTGCAAGATCCGCTCCTGAACTAAACCTCAATGTTTCTTTCTCAGTATAGCCACGAGTCCGTAGATGGTGAAGCAGGAGCACTTGAGCTAAACTCAGCTTGTTTTTTTCACGTGAGACAGCAAGGAAAGAATTACTCGCTCTCGTGTTATTTTCATTTTATTTTATTTGGTGCCATTACAAGTGACCTACCACCTTGTCACTAAGACAGGCCGTATTTTCACAATATGAAATGTGGATCTTATTCTTCTTATATAAAAGTGGATGTATGTGTGTTTGTTCCATATCTTCTCCTAAACCACTAGATCGATTTCAACCAAACCTGGTACACATCTCACTTATTGTCTGGGAAGAGCCACTGTGGTAGTAAGAACAATGTACCTCTCAAACATGTGGGGATGGCGGTGGAAAATAAGCTTAGATGACGACTCGTAAATAACCACGCTATATTCCCCCACTATTTTAGAATGAGAGCACTTAATAACTTTCAACAAATTTTACACATGATTTCAAACACATACGAGAATTTTTCTCGCTAATATCGACTACAAAATGATGAAACGAAAAAAGTTTATCGCTTATTACATTATCGCTGTTCATGTATCAGGCTCGACCTTCCAATTTGTTACTGCTTTAGTACTATATTTTTCTGACCATAATCGCATGTACCAGTTAATGTACCTGTAAAATTATATCACTATACGACACATAGTCCAAGAGGTAGGACGTCATAAACAGTGATCTGCCTGAAAATAAAACTGCAGGGCAAAATTCGCCAGTGATACAAATTTGTACAAATATTTGTGAAATTTGTTATATACTTATGAAATACATGTGACACGTGCATACCCGGGAAAACCACGAGTAAAATTCTCCTCCGAAACCCTTGGATCGATTCCCGTTAAACTTGGTACTCATATTACTTACTATTTGGAAATAGATAGTGTGGGAGTAAGAATTGGCAATCTGCTATTGGGGTGGGGACTATAACGTGGAGGTAAAAGGGAGATGCAGGGATGGGTGAACAGCGAGTGGAAAGGAGAAAATGACACAGGTAGAAGGGAGGAGGCCGTGGACAAATAGAAGGGAGGGGGAAATGGACACAGAAAGGGAAGATGAGGTGATGGACGAGAGAGGGTAGGAGGAGATGATGGAAGCAGAGGGGATGGTGCAGCTGGACAAAGAGGAAACAATGGAAGGGGAGGGGCGGATGGACAGGGAGAGTGGGATGGAGGAGATCAGCTAATAAAATTGGAATAAATACATACCTAGGCAACACCGGATTCTCAGTTAGTATTTTAATAATAGCAAAGAATCTTTAATAACTCCTAGACTACCCCTGCCACTTATTATGTTCAAAGTGGCTTCTTGTTGTTAATATTTGTGACAGAAAAAGTAGTTATTACACGCCTGTATGTCGGGTACCTCGGTGTCTATAACAGCTCTGCTATATACACTCCTATGCAATGGCCGGTTCGTCACACACAACCAACGCCATACAGAGATAAATGACGCGACCATCCTCCTTCGCCACTTACCGGCTGTGCAAATGGGCTCCCTATGCTTTGCAGTACCGCTCTGTATTACAGCTCATGATAGCAAATTTTCCACCTTACGTAGCGTCCAGATATAATGCGAAACATGGTAAATAAATGATGCCTGAAATAAGATGTAATGTCACTAATGGTTTTCAAGAGGATGTCTAATTAAACACCTTTCAGCCGTCGAATTTCCAACCTTATTTTATTTGGCAACCAGTTTCGGCGGTTTGCTACGCCATCTTCAGGCCCCTGACCGACGTGTAGGAAGAATCTACCTCGGTTGTGATCAAAACAGAGACCAGCAATATTGGTATTAGTCGATATTTGCTACAGTGATCACTTCAACCATCACTTGCCGACGGTGGTGTATTGGTAATTCATGTCTAAAAGCAATACAATAAAATGTGCAAGGTACTGCGAGACCCTTGGAAAACTGGAAGGACGTATTCGACAAGTTCGTCCTCATACAGAGTACCCACTTCTTCAGCATGACAATGCCACACCACACACAAGCGCTGCGAAATCTGCTACAATCCGACGCCTTGGGTTCACTGTCACCGATCATCTAACATACAGTCCCGACTTGGGCCCATCTGATTTTCATCTGTTTCCAAAACTTAAAGTACGACATCCAGGACTTCAGTTTGATAGTGAAGAGGTGCAAGCAGAGGTGAAGTTGTTGCTCTGTCAAACATTCCTCAGTGACTGTATCAACAAACTGGTCGCTCGTTGCAGGAAATACGTTCGTCGCCAGGGTGGCTATGTTGAACAATAAATACGTGGGCATGAAGAATAAAAATGTAGAATGTTAATAACATTTGTTTTGTTTAAAAAGCTTGAAGAGCTTTCACATAAAAAATTAGGAGGCGTTACTTTTCAGCAGGCTTCGTATATCAACACGCTTGTTTGCAACTTCATCAAATGAGAGCTGACATCAGTATTCGTTTACTTAAACAAAATCAGGAATTCTTTGGGTATTTCCATTATGATGTTACGTTTGTGCCTCAGCGATAGCGCTCAGGGACACGTGTTACATTTCTTATGCGGCAATTTTCCCAACGGGTACCTTATTCGACCTAGACGTATTCAGTCTTTCATGATAAAATATTCCGACACTTTAATGGGTGAAAGCTGACGGGACAATGAAGCCGGAGCGAGACGCCACCTCATTACGCACTCTACCGGCACGAGGTTCCGCTGCGCTATTCATATGCAGCAGGCGGGCGGATAGCTGGCCTTCAAGAACGAAGACGCAGCGGCGCGGAATTGATCGGAAGGTGCGTAGCCTTAGCGTGTAATCAAAGCCTTGATCAATGGAAATGACAGGGCTCCGATGACAGGAAACCAGCGTGAATACCGTTAAAGATTTCATCTGCTTTCTGCGTGAAGGGAGTGCCGCAGTGTAGAGCGGTACCGCGTAGAATAACCAAGGCTTCACGGGATGGTCCCCACTTATTGTTGGTCGATGTAAGCCGTTCTAGTGCGGCATGGAGGGGGCGTTGAAGCTATAAATGAGCGCCAGGTCTGACTTTAAGGAGGGTGCCGCAAAGAACCGACTAATAATGCAGCACAGGCGGCATTAGATTCCGATCTATTATCGCCATCCAAAGTGAGCGGTACAAAGTGAACATTCGGGGTGTCGAGATAGTATTCGAAACTTCTAATCACCACCAAAAGCACAATGATGTGGCATAAATTTCACTGAGACCAAGAAACTGGGCAAACGAATCAGATTGGTAGTAGGGAAGGCGAATACTCCACTGTGTTTTATTGGGAGAATTCTGGGAAAGTGTAGCTCATCCATAAAAGATACAGTGTATAGCACGCTAGTGCAACCCGTGCTGGAATACTGTTAGAGTGTTTGGGATCCCCACCAAGTCGCATTGACGGAAGATGTCTAAGCAATTCAGAGGTAGGCTGCTAGATTTGGTTAGATCACCACGAGGTACTATCTTCAAGAACTCAAATGGGAATCCCCGGAGGAAGGACGATGATCTTTCCGCAAGGCACTACTGCAGACATTCAGAGAACCAGCATTTGAGGCCGACTGCAGGACGATTCTTCTGTCACCAACGTAAATTTCACGTAAGGACCATGTAGATGAAATACGAGAATTCAGAGCTCATAGGAAGGCTTTCCTACGGCCGTTTTTCATTTCCTCCATTTGCGAGTAGAATATTAGAGGAAGTAACCAGTAGCGGTACAAGGTACCCACCGCCATCCGCTGTACGGTGTTTTACGGAGTATGTACGAAGATATAGAAGTGGATGACTTTGAGAATATTACATGGCTTCTAGTCCTCTACGTAGCCACAAGTGGAATTTCTGTCTTAGAGAAGTCCAGTAAATGGCTCAAATGGCTCTGAGCATTATGTGACTTAACTACTGTGGTCATCGGTCCCCTAGAACTTAGAACTACTTAAACCTAACTAAACTAAGGACATCACACACATCCATGCCCGAGGCAGGATTCGAACCTGCGACCGTACCGGTCTCGCGGTTCCAGACTGTAGCGCCTAGAACCACTCGGCCACTCCCGCCGGCGGAAGTCCAGTAAATCTCACGTATTTGGACCTTCATTTTTACTGTTGTCAGTCTGATGGCACTGTAATCGTTTCAGCAACTATTTCGTGGTAGCCCGTTAACATCGAAGGACTGACAAAGAAGAAAATCCTTTCTTCAGTATAAATTAATTTCTTCAATTAGGTTTCTATGTGTACTTAATCCTAATCCGATGACGAGTAAGTCGTATAATCCACCGATTTTCTGTTGTTTATGCCCGGATTTTTAGCCAGTTTACTGACAGGCCAGCCCAAATAGCCGAACACGTTGAAGCGCCCTCTTCCGGGACACAGCGAGGCGTGTTAACACTGGATCGAATCCGCCCAGCAGATTAACAATGAGGTTCGGTGTGGACGCCACGCTGGATTTAGTTTTTAGGCTGTTTTTCACATGCGACTTGGTGAATACCGAGCTCTTACACACGTCTCGCCTCAGATAGACAATATGGAAACACTTGGAGAAACGAAATCATACTTGAACAAGAGAGTTTCACTACACGCAGGCTGATGGGGTACACGCACAAATTCCGTCCCCATGGAGAGGAAAGGGAGAGTGGAGGAGGGTGTTGGTTATGGTGTCAGGAAGGGCATCCAACCACCAACTTAACATTGAAGGTGCTAAAACCATATACCAATAGCCGATCCCGTAGAACAACTGGAAAGGGCAAAGAAGAAGCCAATTTAATGCTACATATATACATTCAACTAAGAATATTAATTGTGAATGGGATTGCAGGGCAAGAAATCAATATTGGTCCAAAATAAACTAACCTTGGAAGAAAACTTTTAAAGTGTTGTGAGAAGAACATTTTGCGCAAGAAGTTCATGGATCCAAAAAATATATGTTACTGCCCCCGTGCACTAAGATGGGCCTAATGAAACAGTACATGAAAGCCTTGTATAAAGATGTAAAATGTTTCCTCACCTAACAAAGGCGCGTTAAATTACTTGACATTTTCAAAATGTTCGATTCTTACTGTGAGTCAAAAATGGCTGTGCACGAGACGGAAGCTTGAGTATCATTCAGCGAGGTGGATACGGAATTCTTAGACAGCAGGAAGCACCCACATTAAATTATAACGCTGCTGTTACAGCCAATATGCAGTTTGACGAGTTAGTCTGTTTGGTGACCCTCAAGATTTACGTTTTGAACGCTCACCTCGATTCTTTACTTCGAAAATTTAGGTGAGTTCATTAAAGTAGAAGAGGAGGCTAGACTTCATAGTGATGGATATGCGAGTGTCGATATCAAGGCCGCCGGAATACCAGTGCGATGGGGGGCTGCTGCTGTTTGAGAATGAATTTTCACTTTTCTGCGGAGGAGTGTGCATTCACCAAAACCTGCAGCAGGCAATTCAAGGGGGAAGAAGCTATATTATCTTCTATAAGGGAGAGGCGAAAACGAAATATAATTCAATGGTCAAACAATACACACCTATTAAACATGAATTTTTATGGTTATTTGGTAAAAAACTGAAGAATTGAAAATAGTATAATTTTACACTACAATTACGTTTCTTTTTGTAATTTTGTAGTTAATGACGAAGTCACATTGTCAGAGAATCCTCCTTGATACAAAAAACAACCGAGTTCAGATAGGGATTCACTGCTGAAAAAAACTGTACAAGTAAGCTATTACCTAACAAAAAGTATTTGTTCAAATGTGTGTGAAATCTTATGGGACTTAACTGCTAAGGTCATCAGTCCCTAAGCTAACACACCACTTAACCTAAATTATCCTAAGGACAAACACACACACCCATGCCCGAGGGAGGACTCGAACCTCCGCCGGGATCAGCCGAACAGTCCATGACTGCAGCGCCCTAGACCGCTCGGCTAATCCCGCGCGGCAAGTATATGTTGTCAGTGGCCAATGTAACTCACGACAATGACGCTGTGGACACTGTGTGATAAAGTGAACTGTGGTGCCCCTCCACAGCACGACATGTGTCTGTCACACAGAGGACTTCTTGAAGGATAACTGGGAGCCATTTGAAGCAGAAGTGGTGACTCCAGTTTCCAAAATTGAACTTTAACGGCTGATGAAGTGATGCGCTGACCGTACACACTTCCGTTGCTACGAATCAGTGATACCTAACGAACAGAATGGAACTGAAGTCATTCACCCGATACCAACAAAAGCAACTCCGAGGAGTTTGGTATTCTGACTTTCATCGCAGTCTATGAGACCGATGGTCACCCCAGATTTGGGAATATTCGGATACTTAATTCTACTTTACTACCGCTGTAAAAGGAAATACATATATACGCAATGAGTCACCGAATCACCAGGGCTAAAGGTTATCTGGCATATTTGGTCGATTTTGAAACAGATAGTACCCTGTTGCATTATTTCTACCCCAACATCGCTCACCGAAGTAAATTTTCCCTCTGTATTTATGTATAAAAGCCTTTCTACTTTTAGATAATTGTTTTCGAGGTGTATTCTGAAACGAAAGTTCCACCGTCAGGGTATTCGATATTCGCTTGCGGCTTTTCGTTATGACCTGGTAAAGCAGTCATGCTGAGGAAGATTCTCAAGTGAGTACTGGACATGCTGACTACGACACTTTCGTTCCGTAACACATATTGGAAATAAAAGTCTAAAACACCGAAATACTGACAGTCCACAGAATTTCATTCATAAATGTATATCTAGGTCGTTTCCGTTGATACCCCACAGGGTTTGTTTTCCTTTGAAGAGTGCCAGTGGTTGAGCATTCCCTGGTCTCGTTACAGGCTCGCACAGCCGGGGGGATTGCCACTTCACTACCTCTGAGTCTGCAGGATTTGCCTTCCGGGTTTTCTCCTCTAGGGCAGTTTGTCACCTCTACGTCTGTAGAGCCTAACCAGCCGCGATTTCCAAACTCCGAAAAGTTTCGGACATCAATATCGGATTACGAATGAAAAAAATCGAGAAGAACTGTATAACGAAGGGAGAAACAACGCAGTAGAGAAATACAGAAACAGGTGGAAAGAGCATGTGAGCAGAATTCCAGAAGAAAGATTGACGAAACGATTATGGAGATACAGTGTGAAAAACAAGAAACTCTGGTAGGACCAAAACGGGGAGGGCTCAACAGTAACCTTTGAAGAGGAAACTGGCAGACAGCCTAGTCCCTGTAAGTGGAGTTCATGATGGTGGTTCTGGTGCTGGTGTTGATGATGATGATTAGGAAATCTTAAATCTTTCACTCTCTCTGTATACCATAGATTCTCTAAATACTGTAGATTCTTAAAAAAGGAGAAAATACCACTTTGCTCTGCTTCAGAACTGATAGATACACTGTCCAGTCACATTAACGTGAGCATTTGCCAAAAGCCTGAATAACCACCTTTTACAGAGCGGACTGTTGCCATACGAGCAGGAAGAGAGTCGATGAGTTCCTGAACGGTACCAACAGGGATAGCCGGACAGAGTGGCCGAGCGGTTCTAGGCACTACAGTCTGGAACCGCGCGACCGCTACGGTCGCAGGTTCGAATCCTGCTTCGGGCATGGATGTGTGTGATGTCCTTAGGTTAGTTAGGTTCAAATAGTTCTAAGTTCTAGGGGACTGATGACCTCAGAAGTTAAGTCCCATAGTGCTCAGAGCCATTTTTAACCAACAGGGATATGGAGCCATGCCACCTCCAGTGCAGTGACAGCTGCGCTCGGTTTCTCCGTTGGGAATCCTTTCTGCGAAGAGCCCGATTGAGGTGATACCACAGACTTTCGACTCTCTTTAAGTCTGGTGAGTTTGTTGGATAGGGGAGAACGGTAAACTCATCCTGGTGCTCTTCTAACAACACATGTACACTGCGAGCTGTGTGATAAGTTGTATTGTCCTGCTGGTATATGATATCGTCCCAGGGAAAAACGAATTGCATATAAGGCGTGAACATAGTCCCCAAGTATAGATGCATTCTTCCAGAATGACGAGATAACCCAGGGAATGCCACGAAATCATTCCCGAGACCATAACGCTCCCTCCTCCAGTCTGGACCCTTCCGACGACTGCCGCTTCATCTGGAAAGATCACCTGTCGCCACTCAGTGAATGAATGTCCAGTTGCGGTATTGGCGTTTAAATTCCAGCTTTGGTCGCCGATGAACAGTAGACAGTATGGGTGCATTAAACACGCGCCTGATGCAGAGACCCATATGTAGCAATGTTCTCTGAACGGCCGTTGAGGAAACACTGTTCATGCGAGCGGTCTTACTGAACAACTGCACGTCTATTCGCCCGTATACATCTCAGCAGCTGTCGTTCACCGCTGTAATCTATGGTGCTTGGCGCACCACAGCTGCGTCGGCGTCGGTTCTGGATGACGCCATTTTGGCCATTCGCTGTATACTTGCACCAGACCGGCACACAAATATTTTACAGATTTAGCCGTTTCGGAAATGGTTCCACCCTTGGCCCGAAAGCCAACGACCATGCCCTTTTGGAAGTTAGATAAATCGCGCATTTTCCGCATTACGACTAGAACCGCACTGTTTTCCTTTTCCGCGTTCTCCCCTCCCCCGACACGCTTTATACAACTTCCACTTCTATTGCTGCCACCTGCCGTCTGTAAGTTGTTATTGCACGTCGACGTCAAATATAGGCGGCGGTCACATTAATGTTACTGGGCCGTGTAATTTCTCCGTGGGAAACCTACGATTGGCACGATTACATTAGGTGATGATTCGCTACAGGGTACTGGTAGTGCAGGTTCATGTTAATCATGATGTTCACGCTTTGTGATCAGTGTCTACAGATCTTTGACACGCTCCGTTAGCAACTTTCTGAATACATCGTAAGTAACAGTTCTGCTTTCACATTAGACTCGTTGGGACTGTTACATTCCCCGCCACAATAACGTCTCAATTGAGTCCCGAGCGTCGTGCTATGCCGCTAGGAATCCGCCCAGTCACGGCACCTACTCGAGGGGAACGTAGCCACACCGGAAGACGGGAAGGAAAGAAGCCCGCATGCCTTCACTGGCGACGCTATCTGATGTCGGCCCGCATGCTGCCCAGAAACGGGACTCTCACCTGGCATATTCTGATGAGTACGACGGGGTCAGTACCTATCAAACAGATCGGGAGAAGCCTGCTGGAATAAGGATAGTTCTTCATTGGACGATTTCCGACGGCATCTACTTTGTGGCAAACAGGTTTTATCTAGTTTATGCTGGAAAAAGAATGTCTGCTTCAGAAGGGCAGTATAACTAGGAAGAGCGTGAGTTTGGTAGAATATCGTTTCATATTTACTTGGGATGTAGAGTCAGTCACTTGCTAAGACTCCACGCTTTCGTTGAAGTAGGTGAATGTACAGAATAAGACGGCAAACGTGCGTGTGGAACCCATAACTGTGTCATCTCTGTAACAGATATACGAATTTTAGATGAACTTTGAGAGGAGGAATGTAGCTTGATAGCCACGGGTTTTTCTTCGATCCCATTGGGCCTCCATGTATTTGACTCAGTGCCCCAGACGCTTTGTTATCCAGCGTCTAGGCGGCTCACGGGTGTTTAGAGCCGGCCACTGTGACCGAGCGGTTCTAGGCGCTTCAACTCGAATCGCGCTGCTGCTGCGGTCGCAGGTTCGAATCCTGACTCGGGTGTGGATGTGTGTGATGTCCTTAGGTTAGTTTGGTTTAAGTAGTTCTAAGTGTAGGGGACTGATGACAGATGTTAAGCTCCATAGTGCTTAGAGCCATTTGGCGCGAATAAATAGATTCAAATTGGAATCAAACTGCTCTGTCGTGGCTCTCTCAGCGTCAGGAATGGTGTCAAAAAGTTTTCCTTTGAGCACAGTTTTAATTTTTGGGAAGAGCCAGAAGTCACATGGTGCTACATCGGGTGAGTACGTTGGATGTAGACAGACAGGAACAGCACTTGTTTCGGCCAAAACTTGCGAACTAAAAGCGAGGCGTGACGTGTCGGCTTGTTGTGATCAAGAAGGAAGCCGCTGTCCCAATTTTCTGCTCTCTTTCTTCGTACATCGTTTCGCAAACGTTGCAGTACACCCTCGTAAAATTCGTCTTTTTAGTTGTTGCCCTTGTAACGAACTTCAATCGGACCAAGCCCTCAATATCAGCAAAAATGAATGAGTATGACTTTGATATTCGATTTTGACTAATGTGCCTTTTTCTTTTTACGGTGAGGAGATACGCTGGTTTGCAGTTGGGAACTCTGAATTTTCGTGTCAAGGTCATCTCCAGTTACAACTTAGAGCATAAGTTTGGATATGAATGTAGACGATCTTCCAACTTCGCGCCAGCTGACATACGATTTCTTTCTGTTCAGCACTCAAACGTGTGAGAACAAATTGCAAATTATCGGTTAAAAGGCTTTCCACGGACCCCTAGAGAACGCTCAGTTCTTCGGTAAGCTCTTGAATAGTTATTTGCCTGTTTAAGCGAACAATTGTTGCCACTTTTTGCACGTTTTCTTCTGTTTTTGAGGATAATGGACGTCCTGAACGTTGTTCGCCTTCTACTGACTCGTTTCTGCTTTTAGATCGCTCTCATCACTTATAAACAGACTTCAGAGTTACAGCATTATCGTCATGTACTGATTTCAATATTTCGTGAGTTTACCTGGCAGTTTTTTCGCAATTTGAAACCTAACTTAACATTCACGCGTTCGAAATCCATGATGCGTGACAGACGCGGTAAATACAACCTCACCTAAGCGTATTCGATGAACTGTGGATGAAGCCCGACCAACAGGCATTACATGCATGGATCGAAAATGATAGTGTATTAGAATGGCTGGTTTCTAGCTGAAATCTGGATCTGCCAATAAAAAGAATTAAAAAGGACGACTGATAGCTGAAATCTGTTATTTACAAGTCAACATAACAGTCGCTGAGTGCAACAGCCTTCTGAATGGAAGGCAACCTGAAGTCAGGACGTGTTCGAACTTGACGCCGCCTGCCTCAACGGATCAGACTGTCGGAAAAATTACATCATATGGCTGTAACGTGAGCATTTGCTGGTAAAAAAATCGATTCACCGTATTTTTTTTATTACACCTCGCGTGAACTACAGAGAAAACCTAAAGATAAACATTTAGGAAACGCTAGAGCTTTACGCAGATACTCATATACTCCCGCAGCAGACGCTACAAGAGAAGTGTTTTGCTGGACGGAGTTGATTACTCTAAAATTCCAAGAGGAGACTTTCTAAGAAAACTCAGCCAGCATATCACTTCTTCTGAATTTACATTACGAAGTGTACACGACAGTAAAATAAGAAAGTTTAGAGTTCATACGGAGGCTAACCGACAGTCGTTCTTTCTTCACACCGTTCGTTAACGGAACAGGAGAGACTGATGACACTGACGTCGGAAGTGAGTCTCGCCACACAACGTAAAGCGGTTCACCGAATGTAGATGTTGATGTAGATTGAAAATATCATAATTGTCCCTTTGTTTATGTTTTTATGCGTTTGCACCTCCACACTGAAGAATAGCGCCGGCTGTTCGAGCAGCGTCCAGTTATGTTCAACAAACGCCAGGCAAGGTGGTAACAGGGCAGAGAGGTCGCATTTGGTAATATCGTAGAGTATTTCGAGTTCCGGCATTGCCCTTATGACCGAAGTAATTCTCCCTAAAAAGTTTGTCAGAACCGGAAGACTAGACACATTTTTAATTTAATTTTTGGAACATTAACTCCCAGAGACGAATATGAAGGCTTGTAGTTCGTACTGCCAAAGAAAACCGCGGACAGTGTTCATGGTCTTGGTGCAGTTTCTTCGCACGTCTACAACAGAGTCGAAAGGATATCTGTGAGAAGATTCACTGATGACATAGCCATTCTCAGGAAAAAAAGGAAGAGCTGCAGGGCCTGTTGAATTGAATGAACAGTTTAATGAGCACTCACTACGGTTTGACAGCAAACCAAAGAAAGACGAAAGTAGTGAGGAGTAACAGAAACGAGTTTAGCGATAAAATTGACAAAAGAACCTGAAGGGTCCAGGAAAAGAAACAGCTTGATCTTTTTTCGAGTTTTCACCGGAGTATGAAAGTATGAAACAGACCCAAAACTTCTTACTATAGTAAGTGCAAAAAAACAACTCCATTCATACTGTAAATGAGCTTTGGAAAGAAGCTGTACAGGGAAAGGAAGAACTCAGTCCAAATGAAACAATGATTAGTCCAAGAGGTGCTGGTCTGTAAAGTTGGGCACAAGCCATGATACAGATCGCAACTCCGACAAACATTTGTTCTCAAACATTGTTGTAATTCTGTGCGTTGTTTGGCACGTTAAGCATTTACGTAGAGGTCTTTATATAATGGACCAAAGTATCCGCATTTTTGTGAAAATGCTGATATGGAAGGTGATGCTTGTAGTGAAAGTGTCGCATATCTCAAGTAAACAAGAAGATTAATCACTGTTCGATGAGTTGGGACAAAACTTACATTGTACGTTACAAAGTTTTCGACAACGGGCCTGAAGATAACAGTCAACTTATTTTAAAAGAATTCAGCTTAATGGAATCTGTAGAGTTGCAGAATGCTTATTTGTATGATGTCGTTTATGTATTTAAGATACTCACACAAGGCCTAGGAAAGGTGAATGTGAAGTAAGATTTAACAATACACCTTACAAGCAGAGTTGGAGAACAAACAGGAAGTGACGTGAAAGAAGCTATAGTCTGCGTAACTTATGTATGATAAAGCAGAGAATATCAAAAAGGAAGCTTCACTATTTAGTTTCTAGTCTTCAAACTACTGGGAATGCCCCTAATATTAAAGGAAGGAAACACGGAAACAGGCCTTGGAAATTAAGTGATGAAGCAGTTAATACTATAAGCAACAGACTGCCTCCTTTTCGGACATAAATTGTCATTACGGGTAAAAACATAAAGCTAAAGTACATTATATAAAATATACATAATATATATTTGTATACTACATGGCACCCCAATAGATATATAAAATCATGCGCAGACTGAAATGCGAAGTTATGTCAAAATTCCAGAAAAATCGGAAATTTAATACATCGAACAAACAAGCGTGAGATTTTTTACTCACAACGTATCTCTATCGTCACCTTGCGTCTCCCAGCGGCACCTTGCGAGGAATGACCGCTAGTCAGACACATGCACGGCGCATGTAGTATCAGTGAGTGTGCTGTCTGTGTGTAGAATGGAGAAGGCGCGCGATCTGTCTGAGTTTGACCAAGGTTAGATTGTGATGGCCCGGGGGCTCGGCACGAAAATTTCGGAAACAGCACGACTTGTCGAGTGTTCAACACGTGGCGAAACCAAGGTAAGACCGCTAGCAGGGGTCGTGGGGTTGGGCGGCCACCGCTCATTACAGATGTCTTACGTCGTAGGCTGCGCAGACTGTTAGGTCAGGACAGGCAGCGAACTGTGGCGAAACTAACATTAGACTTTAGCGCTGGGCAGAGTACAAGTGTGTCTGAACACACAGTGCACCAAACACTCCTAACGATGTGTGTGCGCAGCCTACGACCCTTGCATGTGCCAGTGTTAACACCATGATTTCTGCAGCTACAATGCACATCGGCACTGGACGTTGGCCCAGTGGCAGAACGTTGTATAGCCTGATGATTCCTGATACCTTCTTCACCATGCCGATGGGTGGGCGCAAATCCGTCACCTTCCAGGGTAACAGCTCTTTGACACCTGTACTGTGGGACGGAGACAAGTTGGCGACAGCTCCATTATGCTCTGAGCAACATTCACGTGCGCATCCATGGGTCCAGTGGAGTTCATAAAATGCACCTGACGGCCAAGGATTATTGTACAGCCCTTCATGACGGTAATGTTTCCCGACGGAAGCGACATTTTTCAGGAAGATAATGCGCTATGTTACAAGGACATGAATGTGATGGAGTGGTTCGAGAAACACACTAACGGCTGACTGAACGTGGCTCCAGAGCTCATCGCCCCCTAATTTTTGGAAATTGGGTGACTTGTATGTGAAGGTGTGCTGGCAACTCCCTCCAGCGACCTACCAAGGCGTCATTGCTTCCACGCCACATCGCGTCGCCGTTGTTATCCGTGCCAAAGTCATACCGGCTGTTACGTAGGTGGTAATAATGTTCTGGATGATTAGTTTATATACACTTCTGGCCATTAAAATTGCTACACCACAAAGATGACGTGCTACAGACGCGAAATTTAACCGACAGGAAGAAGATGCAGTGATATGAAAATGATTAGCTTTTCAGAGCATTCACACGAGGTTGGCGCCGGTGGCGACACCTACAACGTGCTGACATGAGGAACGTTTCCAACCGATTTCTCATACACAAACAGCAGTTAACCGGCGTTGTCTGGTGAAACGTTGTTGTGATGCCTCGTGTAAGGAGGAGAAATGCGTACCATCACGTTTCCGACTTTGATAAATGTCGGATTGTAGCCTACCGCGATTGCGGTTTATCGTATAGCGACATTGCTGTTCGCGTTGGTCGAGATCCAAAGACTGTTAGCAGAATATGGGATTGGTGGGTAATACGGAACGCCGTGCTGGATTCCAACAGCCTCGTAACATTAGCGGTCGAGGTTAGAGGCATCTTATCCGCATGGCTGTAAAAGATTGTGCAGCCACATCTAGATCCCTGAGTCAACAGATGGGGACGTTAGCAAGACAACAACCATCTGCACGAACAGTTCGACGACGTTTGCAGCAGCATGGACTATCAGCTCAGAGACCATGGTTCCGGTTACCCTTGACGCTGCATCACAGACAGGAACGCCTGCGATATTGTACTCAACGACAAACCTGGGTGCACGAATGGCAAAACCTATTTTTCTGGAAGAATCCAGGTTCTGTTTACAGCATCATGATGGTCGCATCCGTGTTTGGCGACATCGCGGTGAACGCACATTGGAAGCGTGTATTCGTCATCGCCATACTGGCGTATCACCCGGCGTGATGGTATGGGGTGCCTCTGGTTACACGTCTCGGTCACCTCGTGTTCGCATTGACGGGACTTTGTACAGTGGACGTTAGATTTCAGATGTGTTACTACCCGTGGCTCTACCCTTCATTCCATTGCTGCGAAACCCTACATTTCAGCAGGATAATGCACGACCTCATGTTGCAGGTCCTGTACGGACCTTTCTGGATACAGAAAATGTTCGACTGCTGCCCTGGCCAGCACATTCTCCAGATCACCTCACCAATTGAAAACGTCTGGTCAATGGTGGCCGAGCAACTGGCTCGTCACAATACGCCAATCACTACTCTTGATGAACTGTGGTATCGTGTTGAAGCTGCATGGGCAGCTGTACCTATACACGCCATCCAAACTCTGTTTGACTTAATTCCTAGGCCGGCCGAGGTGGCCGAGCGATTCTAGGCGCTACAGTCTAGAACCGCGTGACCGCTGCGGTCGCAGGTTCGAATCCTGCCTCGGGGCATGGACGTGTGTGATGTCCTTAGGTTAGTTAGGTTTAATTAGTTCTAAGTTCTGGGGGATTGATGTCCTCAGAAGTTAAGTCCCATAGTGCTCAGAACCATTTGAACTTAATTCCTACGCTTATCAAGGCCGTTATTATGGCCAGAGGTGGTTGTTCTGGGTACTGATTTGTCAGGATGTATGCACCCTAATTGCGTGAAAATGTTATCACATGTCAGTTCTAGTATAATTTATTCGTCCAATGAACACCCGTTTATCATCTGTATTTCTTCTTGGTGTATTTATATACCATATAGCGGCCTAGTAGGCGTATAAAAACACGCATGTATTCGAATGCAGCGTTGTTCCAAAATTTCAAAGCAATCGGTGAAGAACTTTCAGAGATTTAGGGTTTTCGTACAAACGAACATCTATATTTTTATTTATATAGAAGATACATGTACAGTATACTTACCCGCCGTCGTCAGCAAGTAGCTGTATATAGCTAGCGTAAAATAGACTTGGTGGAGGAAGGTGTACAGCCTGTAGGCCTGCACGCAGCGCATTGTAATGAGAGACGGCCGGGGTCATGCGGGACCAACACCTGCCAGTTGTTACGAGCACGGAGGGTCGAGCTGAGCCGTACCGACGCTCACAATGTATTAGCCACGTCTATCGCCGCCGGCCGCTTTAAGTAACGGCCTCTCATTGTTTGTTATTCTACCCGTCCGGGCGGACAATAACCGCCGCCCGTTGTTGTACTCGAGGCGAGATAACACCGTTGTCTAAACGTAAATGGGGAGTAAAAGGTTAATTCGTCGCCTTTCTTTTGGGACGGAGCGGTCTCGCAGGCTCCGCGAGCGGGATCGTTAATGCCAGCCAGCCAGCCCAGATTAAGTTGCTCCGGCGAGAGGTTGGGCCGAGGCGACGGAGCGGCGAAGGAGCGGAGGGAAGGCAGCGAGAGGAGGCGGAGCCGTGTTGTACCGCGTCTAGTGGGCGCCGGAGAGCCAGAGCCTCGTCTCGCTGTGCGAGGGCGCAGGTGGTGTTTCCCTGCTGCGGAAATGCCTCGCTGGAGACCCGCCACAGCTATACCTTCTCGTGCACTCCCTTTCCGAGCTGTTTCGTTTAAACCCCCGGCAGACACTCTGCAGGTGTAGTGGCGGTACTGTCGCACCAGCGATTCCTTGTCGAGATTTGCCACTGCTGTCTTTGCCACTGCTGCTGCTGTTGCAACGACTTTAGCGTGAAGTATCACTGGCAACGCGCCATGTTTGCATGTAACAGCAAGCTCTTGCTTATCCGGCTTGTGGTTTATGTGTGCATGGATCTACGAATTTGAAGTATTCCGTAATGTCATTAATTGAATTTTCTGTCAGTATTCGTCAGAACAGGCCAACGGCCTTGCCGCAGTTGTAACACCGGTTTCCGTCAGATCACCGAAGTTAAGCGCTGTCGGTCTGGGCTAGCATGTGGATGGGTGACTATCCGGTCTGCCGGGCGCTGTTGGCAAGCGGTATGCAGGCAGCCCTTGTGAGGCAAACTAAGGAGTTACTTGACTGAGAATTAGGGGCTCCGGTCACGAAAACTGACAACGGCTGGGAGAGCGGTGTGCTGACCACATGCACCTCCGTATCCGCATTCAGGGACGCCCCTGGGCTGAGAGGATGGCACGACGGCCGGTCGGTACCGTTGGGCCTTCCAAGGCCTGTTCGGACGCAGAATTCGTCAGAATACGACAATAGTATTAAATACGATACTCTTACTAATGATCTGAAAAACTGTATGTACCGAGTTCCTCAAAAGATACGGTACCACTCTAGAATGTTAAAGCATACAAACTAATTAAGTTACTCATACCATGTTTAGCTTATGTAACGTAGTATATCTCAAAGTTTTTACGCCATTTATCAATTGCAGCATATACGCATTTCATGATACGCATAACATCCAGTGTTTATTCATTCTCTATCCACACTCGGCGCAGAATGTCCCTATCAAATGCGGTAATGGCAGCAACAGTTCCGTTCGTTAAATTACTAATGTTGTCGACGGGCATTTGGTACACTCCATCCTTGATGTACCCTCATAGAAAGAAGTTGGTTCAAATGGCTCTGTGCACTATGGGACTTAACATCTGAGGTCATCAGTCCCCTAGAATTTAGAACTATTTAAACCTAACTAACCTAAGGACATCACACACATCCATGCCCGAGGTAGGATTCGAACCTGCGACCGTAGCGGTCGCGCGGTTCCAGACTGAAGCGCCTAGAACCTCTCGGCCACGCCGGCCGGCTTGAAAGAAGTCCATCAGTGTAATGTCAAGCCGACCTAGGAGGCCAGGTAATTGGACAACCCCTACCAATCCACCGATCTGGAAACATCTGATCTAGAACATCTCGCACAATCTTAGCCCAATATGGCGGTGCACTATCTTGTTGGAAAGCGACTGTGTCTTGGCGGTCAGCCAGTTGTGGTAACGCAAAACAAGGTAATTGTTAGAATTAACTGTTTTGTTCGAGAAAAAATTATTCTACAATGCGATCAGCCGTCAAACATCACCACATATTCACTTCCGGGCTGTCACGTATATCTTCCGTCACAGTATGCGGTTGTGTTGTGCCCCAGAGGCGAACATTGTGTTCGTATACCTTACCACACAAGTGAAATGTTGCTTCACCAGAAAATGCCAAGTTGTTTAGAAAATTTCTATCCTCCGCTATACGGCGAATGACGTTCACGGCGAACTGTATAAGCTGTGGCTTATCGTCTGGTTTCAATGAGTGCAAATGTTGCCGTCGGTGTGAATACATCTGTAAACGCGTGCGAGGGAAACGGTGCACTGCCGCCTTAGGGATTCGTGGCTCTTGCGACGCCCGCCGAAGAGACTTCTGCGATGAACTTTGCAAGGCCAACCGTGAGGCTTCAATTGTTCCGCGTCGCCCAGTATAATGTTTTACACCAACGCTTCCTGTGTGCATAAAGATCCTGTACGACCGGCGTATCGAACGCCGCAACATTGGGTGCTTCCTATACCGTATCTGGAAGTTCCTTTGAACCTGCGGGTTATACGTTTGTGAGTATTACAGCGCCATCTATCACAAAGCGAAAAAAGTGGTCCAACTAAAACATTCATATTTCTTTACGTACTACAGGAATATGTAATAAAAATGGGGGTTCCTATTTTTAAAAAACGCAGTTGATATTCGTTTGACCTATGCCAGCGCCATCTAGCGGGCCAACCATAGCGCCATCTGGTTTTCCCATGTAAGCTAGACAAGTTTCGTACTTTGTAGTTTTTTCGTGTGACGCTTATTTCGTGAGATATTTTACCCGGTCACGATCAATGGACCACCTTGTATATAGATATTATTTGCTCACGAACTATTTAAAAGACGCCGATGTTCAGCTTGGACCTTTAAGTTGTGTGGAGCTTGTACTTCGTTGGAACAACACGAGTTGGAAAACTGGGACGTCTGTGTTTTTTCCTTTGCATTAAGAACTGATCTTTGTAAACGACGCCTTTGTTCATCTTCCAGTTTTAATTTGCTGCGGATGTCTTTTCATTACGGAGCGGCCCAGTTCGAAACCTGGATAGTAATTATATGTTTTTAATTTATATTAAAATCTTATCTTTGTACTTTACACTCTTATCATTGTTCTGTTATGAAAATTACGCTAATGTTAACTTGGCTCTTTTGTAACTGCTGCTGGATGTATAGTGTTAGTGTTTCAATTTTTCATTAAGAACTTATGTTTGTACTTCGAACTCTCTTTGCTATTCTATTGCAGAAGCTGTAGTTATTTAACATGGCACTTTCGTAACTACTGTTGGCTGTATGAAGTACAGAGGGGTCCAGTATAGTCAGTATAGTGGACAAAATGACATAACATTACAGTTCTTGCACGGAGGGAAGATTATTTCATATGTTCAGAGTGACCCCCATTAGCAGCCAAACAACGTCGATTGCGCTGAACTGTTGACCGAACTATGTCTGTGAGTGTTACCGGTGTGATAGCTGCACAGGACGCCTCCATGGTTTCTCCTAGCTCGAACAGTGTAGCTGGATTCTGTTGATAAACTTCATTTTTGAAGGTCCTCATAGACAGAAGTGAAGAGGTGTAAGGTCTGCAGACCGTGGTGGGTACTCAACAGCTAGTCTTCGACCTATCCATCATCCAGGTAGATTTTCATCCAAGAAGGCTCTGACATCTCTGGGGTAGTGAGGGAGAGCCACATCTTGTTGCAGGTAAAATTTTTCATTTCAAAACACCTCTCGGATAGTAGATAAAATCGATGCTTGCAGCGTATGAAGATACACCTCATCGGTTGCGGTACCTTCAAAGAAGAATGGGCCAATCAAACTGCAGGATGACACATCACACCACACATTAACACCCGGTAGATAACATGTTTGTCAATGTTTGTCCAGTGGGCTACTCTACTGCCCAAAAATTGCAACGATATGTTATTTTATTCCAAAGATGTTAAATATCAAATGGTGTCTATATTTTTCTGGACCACTCTGTATTTGATAACGTGAACATCCGCTACTGTGAAACATATTTGCACCGTAGAATAAAAATCCGCTTCAGTTGCTAGTGATTTTCTGAATTTATTCCATGAGCGGTTTCGAATCTTAAAGCTTCATCTTCAGGTGCCACCACGTAAAACACATGTTGCGGCCGGACCAGTCAGTCACTGGGAATCACACCCCCGTCAAACGCATGGGAGCATGTCGTGCTGTCCAGACGACTGCTGTCGTTATTGGTCCTCCACATTTAAAAAATATATGAACCCTAATCTGTTGATTGTAGCGATTTGTGTCTTGTGCCCGCAGGAAGTTTACTGCGGCAAGGAGACGATATGCACGGTGGACGGCCTGCACTTCAACTCCATGTACAACGCGCGCGTCAAGGCCTTCAACAGCACCGGCGAGGGAGACTACAGCGAGCTTATCGGCCTCCAGACAGCGGAAGGTGAGTCCCACCCTTCACTGTCACTTCAGTCGCTTCCACCACACCAAGTATGGATCCGTGGCCAGGTTATGGGTCTCCCAGCACAAACCACGAATAGACTTTGAGTCTGTTCGTAGTTTACGGGGATATTGGAAACGTATTTCCTGCGTCTCTGTGAGGGGAAAGTGGGATCAGGGTACGCTAAACCTCCTCCAGCGAGATTTTATTGTTGTTCAGTTTGTGAACTACATTGCCTGACAAAAAATGTGAAGTGCTCACAAGATACAGTCGATGACTGTGTAACGTTGAATACGCACACACTATCGGTGGGTAAGTCAGTGATTAGAGTTGCATTTCTCTGTGACTGATAGAACGACACCAGAGTGTGTTAACTTTGTACGTGTTTAGAGTTGTTGCATGACCTTGTAGTGTATATAAGGAGTTTGAACAGCGTCAGATGTTAACTGACTACTGGGAAGGAAACGAATGAAAGGTAGCTTTATTATCAATTAGACTGATCGCGTTTTTTATTTTTTTTTAAGTTGCAGTGGCTCCAGTTACAAACAAAAAAGGAACGAACAAGCTTTTCGGATATTCAGTCTCAAGTTTCTGTTGTTTATTCCGTTTTTTCTTCTCATTATTAATTCGAAGGCTTTTTTTTCTACGGTAGGAGTTCCTTCAAACTACATGTGTAATTTATTACGAATATCACTTACACGTGAGGCTTAGCGTTCTCAGTTCCCAAACTGAAAAAAATTTTCTTTCTACCGGGGCTACAGTTTTTTCAAGATCTGATCGGTCGCGAAATTAAAACCACAGTGAAAATCCGCTGAAGCTTTGGACAGATGTGTTGCACAGTGTCTCTAGCATGCCCATCCATCGAGTAACGTCGCTCTTCTCAGCTCTAAAAGCACATGAGCACATGAAGAGGCGCAGAACGATAGGTCTCGTGCCAAGTGGTATAACGACCGTGTGAGGGCGAGTATTGCCGTATATTCAATACTGAAATATTTACGATCAGTACTGATGCTGACAAAAATATTTTCAGGAACACCAAGACATAGAGAGCATGTTAATGAGAGTGACATCGGTTTTGCAATTCGCCATTTTGTTGTTTGTATTTTTCTAGGCTGTCTTCACATAATATAGCTGATATATACTATGTTCAAGTGAATCAGGCTTTTGAACTTTTTAAAATGAACGAATCTCTGGTGAATTAATTTTTTTAATGTTACAGTAACAAACCATGCCAACATAAACAGTCACGAAAGGATTTTTGTACTTATTTAAAAAAGCTTGCTAATGGTGTTTGTGGATATTAACACGTTCGAATGACCTTCCCGTTGCCAAAAAGCACAGAGATCCTGTTAATTGCTTGTCGCCTGGATTGCCTATCTGATCGCAGTATATTATTTTTCTATTCTTCCCTGTGTTAACATTACTAAATAATTCTTCTGCATTATGGATGCATAACAACTGTGCAGCTGTCGAAATTTAAGGCAATTTATAAAGAAGTAGGCGCAACCACTTCCATTCATTGACATTAATTTCTCCGTGATCATATTTCAGTATAGCTCAAATCCCATCTTTAGATGTTTACATTTATTTACGTTTTGTGAACATTATTTATTTAACGGGTTTGCAGAATTTTGCCACTGAAGTTTTTAAGACAGTTGTTGTAAATCGTCATAAACAACTAACAGCGTTCACGACGCTTAAATAAATGTAAATAGTTGAAGATCGGGTGAAAATAAAATGAATCTACTCTCAAAATCGTGAGTTTTGAGGCATAATTTGTCAGCGTGACGTGTCGAGAAACGGGTGACATTCATTTAGATGGTTTACGATTTGCATATACTATTTGATCAAAAGTATCCGGACACCTGGCTGAAAATGACTTACCAGTTCGTGGCACTCTCCATCGCTAATGCTGGAACCTTGATGACAGCTTCCACTCTCGCAGGCATACGTTCAATCAGGCGCTGGGAGGTTTCTTGGGGAATGGCAGCCCATTCTTCATGGCGTGCTGCACTGAGGAGAGGTATCGATATCGGTCGGTTAGGCCTGGCACGAAGTCGGAATTCGAAAACATCCCAAAGTTGTTCTATAGGATTCAGATGTTGACTCTTTGCAGGCCAATCCATTACAGGGATGTTATTGTCGTGTAACCACTTCGCCACAGGCCGTGCATTATGAACAGATGCTCGATCATGTTGAAAGATGCAATCGCCATCCCTGAATTCCTCTTCAACACCGCTAAGGAAGAAGGTGCTTGAAACATCAATTTAGGCATGTGCTGTGATAGGGCCACCCAAGTCAACAAGTGGTGCAAGCCCCCTCCATGAAAATCACGACCACACCACAACACCACCGTCTCCGATATTTACTGTTGGCACTATACGTGCTAGCAGACGACGTTCACCGAGAATTCGCCACAACCACACCCTGCCATCGGATCGCCCCATTGTGTACCGTGATTCGTCACTCCACACAACGTTTTTCCACTGTTAAACCAATTTTTACGCTCCTTACACCAAGCGAGGCGTCATTTGCCATTTACCGGTATGATGTGTGGCTTACGAGCAGCCACTTGACCGTGAAATCCAAGTTTTCTCTCCTCCCACCTAACTGTCATTGTACTTGTAGTGGATCGTGATGGAATTTGGAATTCCTTTGTGATGGTCTGGATAGATGTCTGCCTATCACACATTACGAACGAGATTTCGACACTCCTAAACACTCATAGATCCACTGTTTCCGATGTGATAGTGATATCACATCGGAAACAATGGATACTGGAATGTTTAGGAGTGTCGAAATCTCGCATACAGACGTATGACACAAATGACACCCAATCACCTGACCACGTTCGAAGTCTGTAAGTTCCGCGGAGTGGCACATTCTGCTCTCTCACCATGTCTAATGACTACTGAGGTCGCTGATATGGAGTATCTGGCAGTAGGTGGCAGCATAATGCATCTAATATGAAAAAGTATGTTTTTGGGGGTTTCCGGATACTTTTGATCACATAGTGCATTAATGTCATGGACGCCACAGTCTTGAATTCATGCGCTAGCGGCGCTGCTGTCGCGTCTCGTGGCGAGATGACTCGCGAGCTTAATCAAGTATATGAATCGGCACCGCCGTCATCAAAGTTTGGCTATGCTTGAGTTGATGGATTTACCTGTTAATTCGTGTGTTACAAAGGGTGTTCTGAAATTCCCGTTACAAAGTTTTCGGTCTTATAGGGCAGTCAGTAGATAATATTTCGAACAGGAACTCATATCCGAAAACGTTTCCGTGCTACAGCCTTTTGAAAACATGTTTGCTAGGTAGGTATGGAGCAGGGTAGTCATTGTGGGGGGTACGTACGTCGGATTGTCTGATGTCATCTGACGTTCACCCTACCTGTCTGACCTGGTTACAGCTTCATTGACGGTTCTGTGAGTCGTTTGACCAGTTGAGTACACGTTTGCAGAAGGCACCGGCATGATCCTTCTGAATGGCGAAGCTCACGGTAATGGAAGAGCTGCACGTTTCAGTTATCAGGATCGTTCTCCACAAGGTCCGACTCCACCACATACCCTTTTAGCCGCAATTACGGAACAGCTTCGAGAAAGGGTACCTTCAGCTTCAGCAGGCGTGACAGGAGAGGCCGCTCACCCGAACTGGAAGAGGCCGCACTGTATCTCGGTGAACAGAAGACGTCAACGAGTACACGAGCTATTTCTTTGGCTATTAACGAGTGGTATTGTAAAACAAGTGATATACCTGGTCACCCCTAAACAATTACTTGTTAAAGTGGTAGCGTTACGAACATGTTTTCAAATGGTTATAGCAGTTCAAAATATTACGCTACTGGCCATTAAAATTGCTACACCACGAAGATGACGTGCTGCAGACGCGAAATTTAACCGACAGGAAGAAGAAGCTGTGATATGCAAATGATTAGCTTTTCAGAGCATTCACACAAGGTTGGCGCCGGTGGCGACACCTACAACGTGCTGACATGAGGAAAGTTTCCAACCGATTTCTCATACACAAACAGCAGTTGACCGGCGTTGTCTGGTGAAACGTTGTTGTGATGCCTCATATCAGGAGGAGGAATGGGTACCATCACGTTTCCGGCTTTGATAAAGGTCGGAATGTAGCCTATCGCGATTGCGGTTTATCGTATCGCGACATTGCTGCTCGCGTTGGTCGAGAGCCAATGACTGTTAGCGGAATATGGAATCGGTGGGTTCAGGAGGGTAATACGGAACGCCGTGCTGGATCCCAACGGCCTCGTATCACTAGCAGTCGAGATGACAGGCATCTTATCCGCACGGCTGTAACGGATCGTGCAGCCACGTTTCAATCCCCCAGTCAACAGATGGGGACGTTTGCAAGACAACAACTATCTGCACGAACAGTTCGACGACGTTTGCAGCAGCATGGACTATCAGCTCGAGACCACGGCTGCGGTTACCCTTGACGCTGCATCACAGATAAGAGCGCCTGCGATGGTGTATTCAACGACGAGCCTGGGTGCACGAATAGCAAAACGTCATTTTTTCGGATGAAACGAGGTTCTGTTTACAGCATCATGATGGTCGCACCCGTGTTTGGCGACATCGTGGTGAACGCACATTGGAAGCGCGTATTCGTCATCGCCATATTGGCGTATCACCCGGCGTGATGGTATGGGGTGCCACTGGTTATAGGTCTCGGTCACCTCTCGTTCGCATTGACGGCACTTGAACAGTGGACGTTACATTTCAGATGTGTTACGACCCGTGGCTCTACACTTCATTCGATCCGTGCGAAACCCTACATTTCAGCAGGATAATGCACGACCGCATGTTGCAGGTCCTGTACGGGACTTTCTGGATACAGAAAATGTTTGACTGCTTCCCTGGCCAGCAGATTCTCGAGATATCTTACCAATTGAAAAGTCTGGTCAATGGTGGCCGAGCAACTGGTTCGTCACAATACGCCAGTCACTACTCTTGATGAACTGTGGTATTGCGTTGAAGCTGCATTGGCAATTGTACCTGTATACGCCATCCAAGCTATGTTTGACTCAATGCCCGGGCGTATCAAGGCCGTTATTGCGGCCAGAGGTGGCTGTTCTGGGTACTGATTCCTCAGGATCTATGCACCCAAATTGCGTGAAAATGTAATCACATGTCAGTTCTAGTATAATATATTTGTCCAATGAATACCCATTTATCATCTGCATTTCTTCTTGGTGTAGCAATTTTAATGTCCTGTAGTATATCTACTCACTCCCTTCCACAAGTTCTAGAAGTTTGTAAATGGAGATTTCCGAACATCCTGTATTTTTTTTTTAATCTGAAGTCTAGGTTTTGTTCTACACGTACGTCTGATCATTGAAGAAAAAAATCAACGTGATGAAACCGCTGCGTGATGCCAGTGGGCGATCTGCAGTTTCCACCCTCTGCGCCCGTCAACCTGTCGCGGCTGTGGACGTAGCGACACGGGCAGATTTGTCGGTCCCCCGCGGTGATTTCCAGCAGGGCAGTCACTGCGGCGAATTTACACGCGGCAGATAGGCGGCGTGACAAACTGCACGGCCGGACCGCTCGACTCCCCAGCGGCTGCCCGCCGGCAGATCGATGCACCTGGCGTGACGGCGCTGCCTCCCCTTCAGAACGGGCCCACGCACGTGCCATTGCTCTTACATTAGCGCCCGCCGCACTCCCGCATTAGCTCTAACGGGAAACGGCAGACCTTTTCATCTGCGCTCGCACGTGCGCGAGCGGAAAGTGATGATTCGTAAATGCATAACAGTCGTAGCCTTATTATGTCTCATAAAAAGTAATAAGGAAGTGTTTTAAACACATGAAATGGCAGCTGACGCTGTAGAGAGAAACACTCGAACTTGTAGTGCGAGGAAAACAGTTTGCAGTCGCGGCGAAACGGTAATGTCGGGGTTTGAGTCCCCGCCCATCCAGTGTAAAGTTGCAGTACAGTAAGTGTCCTAGAAATCTAAGTTAAAACTGAAAAATAAGAGATGTTTATTTGCTTTAAATGACTGACGTAATTCATACAAAATTAACAACCAGAGAGCAAAGTTCTCAGAAATCTTAGATGAAATTACAAAATGAAGCTAACACTGTGGGATGGTACCAAATTATGTGGAAGACTATATAGAGAAAACATAACAAGATCTCCTCATCTGGGCAGCCTGTGAATTCAAAGTTAACGTCACCAGAGGTTGGCACATGTTATAACCAATTAAGCAGCACAAGTTGCGTTGGAAAGCAAGTAGTAGTGCGCCGCTCAGAATATGGATAGCGCTGCCGCAATTGTGAGACATTTTTCCAAAATCAGCTAGTTGGTGCAATCAGCACCAGAGAGTGACCGGGACATAAATCGCCAGGGTCTTCGTTCTAAACCCTCAACTTCTAACCTAAGAAAAAGCGTGTCCATGGAGTTGGCCACTCAGCGGTTGGTTGGTTGATTCGGGGGAGGGGACCAAACAGCGAGGTGATCGGTCCCATCGCATTAGGGGAGGATGGGAAGGAAATCATCCGTGCCCTTTCAAAGGACCATCCCAGTATTTGTCTAAAGCGATTAGGGAAATCACGGAAAACCTAAATCTGGATGACCGGACGCGGGCTCCCACCGAATGCGAGTCCAGTGTGCTAACCACTGCGCCGAGGGCGACTCAGTGCTGTTGCCCATGTGATGAACGAGAATATTACTTATTTTACAAAAAAAAGGGAGGGTGAAATGCAGCAACAACGCCCACTCTTGGCATACAAAAAGGACATTTACAAACAGCAGTTGGGTCCTGCCCTGGAGCAGTGAGTACCCGGTAGGGTGGCCTCTTCACACTAAGAACTGTGGAAAAATGGTTCAAATGGCTCTGAGCACTATGGGACTTAACTTCTGAGGTCATCAGTCCCATAGAACTTAGAACTATTTAAACCTAACTAACCTAAGGACATCACACACATCCATGCCCGAGGCAGGATTCGAACCTGCGACCGTAGCGGTCGCGCGGTTCCAAACTGTAGCACCTAGAAGCTCTCGGCCACTCCAGCCGGCAAGAACTGTGGAGGGGGAGGGGTGGGGACGACTCATTTGATTATAACACACCAAAATTTTGGAGTGAAAGAAACTGACTTTCTTACTCAGATCGGGCAGTGCCACGGCGTCCCCTCCTTTGATGTTCGTGTAGAAAAGGCCAACAAAAGTACAGAGCAGGCCATGCGTGTACTTCCGCGAAAACTGCTCAACTTCCAGTGGACTTTCACCCCTCCTGACGAGATTCACTGACTACTGCCTTCTGCTGACAAACAGGAGCTTGAGGCCAAACCTTCTCAATGAGAACAAAACAAAATTTTACCCTCAGGTGCACAAGTCCAGTGCTCACAATAATATAACCACGAAATAAGCGGAGAAAAATGAAACAATAACAAGAAGCGATATGTGGCAGTCACGTCACAATGTCTGTAATCTTGGTAGGAACTGAAAACACTGTGCGACAGCGCTGTAGCGTGCCCCTAGAGGGGTTAAAAGAGTATTGTGGAACCTGTTGATAAAGTGAAGTAAGACTGAGGCTTTTTTGTCTCGGTTCCTCTTCATTCATACATACTTTCCAAGAGATTAGCAGCATTATTATTTTCTTACTTTGCTTTCTTTTCTGTAGGGCCAAGGCAGCTGTGGCTACGTTGCCACTCCTTGGTCTTTCACTTACAAAAAATAAGGATTATGAAAGATAAACGAGTGACGATACACTCTAAGATATACATAAATAAATAAATCAAATAAAAAAGAACGCCCCATGAAAAAATTATCCAAACTGGACGGAAATCAGCAGATCTTATGTAGTTGTACGGACAAAAAAGATAGCAATTTTTAAAAAAGTGGATGAACTATTCAAGAAAAGAGTTTCACGAATTAAGCAAGTTGGTAATATGTTGGTCCACCTCTGGCCTCTTGCTAGCAATTATTCTGCTTGGCATTGATTGATGGAGCTATTGGACGTCCTCTTGAGGGATATTGTGCCAAATTACGTACAGCTAGGGCGTTAGATCGTCACAACCCCGAGCTGCTTGCAGGGCCCTGTCCATAATGCTCCCAACGTTCTCAAATGGGAAGAGATCTGGCGACCTTGCAGGACAAGGTAGCGTTTGGAAAGCAGGATGATAAGCTGTAGAAACGCCTTCCGTGTGCGGGCGGGCGTTGTCTTGCTGAAATGTAAGCGCAGGAAGGGCAACAGAACGGGACGTTGAGTACCGTGGACGTACTTCTATGCTGTAAGGGTGCCGCGGATTACAACGGATGGGGTCCTGGAATGAAAATATACGTCACCCCGTACCATCACTCCTAGTTGTGAGGCCGTATGGCGGGCAACAGTCAGGTTGGTGTCCCACAGCTGTCTGTGGCGTCCCCATACGCGTCTTCACTGATCATCGGAGCTCTGTTCGAAGCGAGACTCATCACTGAAGACAATTATACTCCAGTTAAAGAGACTCCAGGCCGAAGACGGGTCTGGAGACGCTCTGGACAGCGCTGGGATCCAACATAACTGTCGCCCGCCATACGGCCTGACAACCATGAGTCATGGCCAGGGGTGACAATTCTTCGTATTGCAGGACCACTTTGATCGTCATCTGCGGCGTCCTTACAACACGTCGGTACGTCGACAATATTCTACGCCCCGTCTTCTTGCCCTTCATAGTAAGGAAACCTGTGGTTACCTTTCAGCAAGGCACTGCCCGCCCGAACACGGCAAGAGTTTCTGCTACTTGTCTTCAAGCTTCCGACACCCTACGTTGGCCAGCAAGGTCACCGGATCTTTCCCCATTTGAAAACTTTTGGAATATTATGGGCAGGGACCTCCAACCATCTCGACATGCTGACGATCCAACACGCTAGTGGACAGAATTAGACACGTTATCCCTCAGGAGGGCATTCAACAGATCTGTCAGTCAATGCCAAGCCGAATAACTGCTTGCGTAAGGGCCAGAGGTGGACCAATGCCCTATTGACTTGCTCAGTTTTTGAAACTCCTTCTCTTGGCTCAATCATCAAATTTTTCTGAAACTGTAATCATTTGTTTGCCTTTATATGTACATAACATGCACCGAGTTCTTTCCCATTCGGATGGATCTTCCGTGGTGCGTCATTTTTCTTGTTAAGCTCTCTCAGGATGAGAACCGAGTGTGTCTTCTGAGAAATTTGGTGTTATGAGGTGTTGGAGAGTAGGTTCTGTGAAGACAGGTGAGCATGGGGGAGGTAATTGATAGATGAGCTGCAGGTGTTTGGAGATGAATTGCATCTCAACAAGGTTCGAAAAACCGAACAGAGCATGTTTGATTTTAAAACAATTATCTGAGTCTTTATAGCCGCTGATGATGCCTGCAGAATTAAGAACCGAAACGTTAGTCACAGAAATATGCCTTTGATCACAGCGTAATCTCCAGTAAACAAAAGTCACGAAGGGCGTAAATGCAGGCAGTGAGGACCTTCGCTGTTTGGTCTGTACGAGTAGATCTCGGCACAGGCGACCTCGTCTGTACATTAAAACACTGGAGAAACTTTGTTGGCAGAATTCGCTTCCAACCTCCAGAGAATACATTGTAGCTCGACTTCGTTTGCAGAAGTGACGCAATTCTTCGGTGTTCGGCGGTAACGAATGCAGATGACAGCAACAAGCACCCCGCCTCTAGCCGGCGTCAGAGGCCACCGCCGCGGGCACTAGCTGGTCGGGGAGCAGACGGCAGACAGCCCAGATTTCCAATTTAAATTCAATCTGCCGCGTGACATAATTGACACCAGTTATCGCTCCGTCTGGCCCGGGCCGGGGGTGGCGACACCAAACACCGCTGACTCACCCCTCCCCCCACCCCCGAATCCCGCATCCGAAACTCTCGAGCAGTAACCGCCCTCCCTGTTACTGCGCCCTCTCATCTGCATGTCGAGTTCTTTGTCTGGGTAATTTTGTTGGCTGACTTAAAGTAGCGAGGCTGCGGCAAGGCGTGAATACTATTGTGTATTTCAAACACTCCTGACGCTCGTCGTTAGAAGAGTGGGACGCCAGGAAAGACCGACGTAAACTACTACCAAGAAAAGTGCATTAGCTTTAAATTCTGCTTTGCGTATAGATGAGACACACTCTTCTCACCGTCTTTGAGGTTGAGGAGAGAGTTTCGACTTTAATGCATATTCACTTGACGCTAAGTTAACCTGTGAACTCTGAAGTTTTAAAAGGATTCTACAGATATGCCTGTATTGTTGGGAAAACAGCGGGTAGTTGAAACGTCCCCTTAGAAAATTAATGAATGACTGTACCTGAACAGCCTACTTACATAGTTACCCAGCCCTCAACAGGGCGTTAGTGCTTTCCGTTAGACGAACTTCACGAACTTCGTAGCGTGAAGTGCAACGGTATTAACGTGTATCGACAAGCATGTCCATCTTCGAGCACAATTCTCTTTTGATTCACAGGAGAGTGTGTATTTCTATATAAACATTGTACTGAAATTCCCGTTAAAACTTCTAGAACTTATACAGGGCCGGCCGGAGTGGCCGAGCGATTCTAGGCACTACAGTCTGGAACCGCGCGACCGCTACGGTCGCAGGTTCAAATCCTGCCTGGAGCGTGGATGTGTGTGATGTCCTTAGGTTAGTTAGGTTTAAGTAGTTCTAAATTCTAGGGGACTGATGACCTCAGCAGTTAAGTCCCATAGTGCTCAGAGCCATTTGAACCATTTTGAACTTATCCAGCAGAATGAGTACATAATATTCTGAATGGGAACCCATATTCAGAAATGTACCGTTTCCGTTGTACAACAGTTTCAACTCAGATATGTAACCATCCAGGCCTGTTGATGGAAAGAGAAAAGTTTCAGAGTTGTTTGTCCTGGTATGCAATAGAGTAGACAGAATGACGTGTACTGCGTCAGACGGTCACCTACTGTCACTTAAAGTCTACCTTGCAGCGAGACTACTGCAGAGACAGTGGAAGATCTGCTAGTACGATTTCTGGCAGCTGCACTAGAAACTGAAGACACACCAGGCGGGATGGAGAGTGCGCACCAGAACATGCTTCATAGGTACAATGTGTGTAACAAGGTTGGGGGTCGCCACATCGAGCCGCTGTTGTAATGCATCAGTACTGTCCTGTACATAGGCCGGCCGGAGTGGCCGAGCTGTTCTAGGCGCTACAGTCTGGAACTGCGCGACCGCTACGGTCCCAGGTTCGACTCCTGCCTCGGGCATGGATGTGTGTGATGTCCTTAGGTTAGTTAGGTTTAAGTAGTTCTAAGTTCTAGGGGACTGATGACCTCAGAAGTTAAGTCCCACAGTGCTCAGAGCCATTTGAACCATTTTTTTTATTTTTTTTGTCGCCGGCCGGAGTGGCCGCGCGGTTAAAGGCGCTTCAGTCTGGAACCGCACGACCGCTACGATCGCAGGTTCGAATCCTGCCTCGGGCATGGATGTGTGTGATGTCCTTAGGTTAGTTAGGTTTAAGTAGTTCTAGGGGACTTATGACCATAGCAGTTGAGTCCCATAGTGCTCAGAGCCATTTGAGCCATTTTTTTTGTCCTGTACATACAGTGTGCTGGGTTCTCTTTTGTCTTGGATCAATGCAGGCACGTAATGTTTAAGTATTAATACAAAAAAATGTGCTTAAGTGATAAATGAATGTTTCGTTATGTTTCCTTTCAAATTGTTAGCTAGTAACTGTACTGTGTCACGCCAAATTCAATTCCTCACTCAGAAGTGGATGAGTTAAACATCTGAATTGAAACTGTCGTGGAACGGAATCGTTGAGTTTTCAGGCATTGGTCCCCATTCACCAATATTATGTACTCACTCCCCTCTACAAGTCCTAGAAGTTTGTAACGGCAATTTCCGAACATGGTGTACAAAAATTCAGGCCACTTCCTCGCGTCCGTGTGTATATCTAGGCTAATCTCAGAAACTGATCATCCGAGGTTGACTAACAGCTATACTGACTCACTAGGAAGGTTTTTGTATTTAATTTGTAAATATCTCGTAGAAATTATGTGAACTGTGAGGTGGATTAAAAGTTCAGATGTGGAAACGATGCTACTGCAACCTAGCGAACATTCACCATTACACGAGAGAGCATCAGTCTCTTGGGGGATCAGAAAGAGTGAACTAATTCGCATCTGGTGTGATGGTCTAGTGGCAGAGCGTTTGGCTAGAAACTGTATCAGTAATGAAAAGATGAGCATCTCATCATCAGGTCGTTTCATGAGACTTACAATTTGCAATAATCAAATATTTTAACCAACAGTTTCCCTGCAATAATTTGAGAACAGTTGCATGGTGAGAAACCATGCGAATCCAAAAAAAAAAAAAAAAAGTGGTGTTTTACTTTTGTGCTTCTAGGAAAACGTTTTCGGAAAAAGTATTTCAACGGCTTTGCTTTGTATGTATATAGTTCCTCAGCAACGCAGTAGATGACTCAGATTCCAGCTTTCTGTTTCCTTGAATTAAACCTAGATGTGGACACGATTCATTGCATGGCACGCCAAAGAAGTCTGCCATAAAAAGTCCACAACAAAGAATTGTGGACGTGATTCAACAATGCATCACTAAGGTTCACAAGAGAGGAGCACTGCAACAAGAGCTAATCATGTACATCACGTGAGTTTCTTCTTATTTTTCTTTCACTTGTGCCACCTCAGCCAGACTACGGTATACAATGAGTCACTCTCACACACACAAATAAATTCCTGACTGGCATAGATTCGCATACAATATTTACATAGGTTCTTTACGTATTACTTACATCACGATGTGCTTCCATGACTGGCATGAGATGTCACTCCAAATCCCAATTCCGTATGAAACACACCAACATTCACGCTTTCAGACATGCTGGTCAGATCGCATAGATTGTAAATGAAAGTGATGGTATTCACTTACTTAACGTTGCTTTCTTATTTTTGTTCTTGACCCCAAATAAAATACGCTAAGCCAGTCAAGTGATCTGGCCTTAGATACTGATTGCTACCCGTGCAAAGACACGCCTGGTCGCTAGCTTCTATAATATGTTTGAAACGATCAGTGAATCTATTAGTGAAATCCAGACCAAAATCCCTATTGCACTTCCTGAGATTGGCGACGTGAATTTACTTATATATCTGTCCCCATCTGTCTCTCTCGAACGTACTACTTCATGCTTCACTGCGTATAAAGGGGGAGGATACGGGGCGAACTTTACTGAAAGAAAAGATCGTTTGGTAGGAGACATCATGATCCATCAAGGTATCACCAGTTTAGAATTGGAGGGAAATGTCTAGGGTAAAAGTCATTGTAGAGGGAGACAAGAGAGGAATGCAGTATGCAGATTTAAGAGGAAGTAGCTTGCAGTAGTTATTCGGAGATGTTTGCGCAGGATAGAGTAGCGTGGAGAGCTGCATCAAGCCAGGCTTCAGACTGTAGACCACAACACTAAAAATAACACATGTACGTAGACTGATCGACGACGTGGTAGATATATATTGAGATACATCTATCACAACCACAGTTTGGTTATGTGATTAACTAGACTTCTCCGATGTGCGTAAACGGCAGAACACTTTAGTAACTGTGAACTGTTGCCATTATCTACGATGCTTGATACAAACCGTGATCCACCGTCTCCAGACTGAATAGTTGCATCACTGTATCGTGCAAAGTTTTGTTGCAGATTGTTGTCTCTTAGAACTATCCAAGTTCAGCCATTTCCCAGAATCGTATTCAACCGTTATTCACGTCTTTATTGTGCCCCAGTTTGTCGCTGCGTGCGTAAACGCGGAGTTTATGGCGGAATAATTCATATTGTCGGAAGGTTTGCGCCGCTGTAAAAACATTACGATCCCCCGCCAGCCGCGGGCGGGCGCCGTACACGCTGCAAAGCGACCACGCACGATCCCGTCGTAAAATGGCGAATCGCCTCCGTCCGTTCGCCGAGAAAATCTGGGACCGCTGGCGAGAAACGGCCGTTAAGCTGAAAGATCTTTATTGAAATCTACATTTTATGCGAGAGGAGAATGTATTAAAGAGGGACAATTGCGGAACTGACAAAACATAGCGTGCTTATGTCCGAACAAAAACGTGGTCCGCGAAACAAGGAGCGAGGTATCTCACAAGAGGCACCAGAACGAGACAAATTTGAATGGCATAGAAATACGTACAGGCGTTTCGACATCTACATATACATGATTATCCAGCAATTCACAATTAAGTGCGTGGCAGAGAGTTCATCGGACCACCCTCAAGCCATGTCTGTACCGTCACACTCCCGAGCTTCCTGCGGGAAAAACGGACACGTAAATCTTTTTGCGATTTATCATGTTTTATTACGTTCCTTATGTATGTGTCCGTCAACAAAATATTTTTGCATTCGGAGAAGGTAGTTAGAGACTGAAATTTCGCGAAAGGATCTCTCCGCAACGAAAAACATCTTTCATTTTATGATTACCCGCCCACTCCGCGTATCATACGTGCAACACTGTCTCCCCCATACTCATATCGGTGAGACCCTACCCCTATTTCGCAATTGTATAAAATGAGCTGCCCTCATCGGATTACTTTATAAGACGATAAATGACAACATCATCTATAGACAATGCAAGAGGGCTGCTCGTATTGTCTCCTAAATCATTTATCGGGAACAGAGAGCCTGCAACACTTCGTTGGGGAACCACTGATATTATTTCTGTTTTACTCCATGAATCTGCGTGTGCCGGCCGGAGTGGCCGAGCGGTTCTAGGCGCTACAGTCTGGAGCCGCGTGACCGTTGCGGTCGCAGGTTCGAATCCTGACTCGGGCATGGACGTGTGTGATGTCCTTAGGTTAGTTAGGTTTAAGTAGTTCTAGGGGACTGATGACCACAGAAGTTAAGTCCCTTACTGCTCAGAGCCATTTGAACCATTTTTTTGAATATGCGTGTGTTATTACTTTTCTAACAGGAAATCACGAATCCAGTCACACAACTGTTGCAATACTTTGTAGGCCCGCTATTTGAGTACAAGTCGCCCTTGACGAACAGTGTCAAAGGCCTTCTGGAAACCTAAAAATTTGGAATCAATTTGACTTCCCCTGTCGGTAGCAATGATTACTTTGTGAGAATATAGAGTTATTTGTGTTGGACAAGAACGATATTTTCTGAAATCGTCATAACTGTTTGTCGATAAATCGTTTTCTTCGAGATAATTCACAATGTTCGGACTCAGTATATGTTCCAAAATCTTAATGCAAATCGACGTTAATTATAGGGACCTGTAATTCAGTTGATTATTCCTATTTATTTTCTTCAGTATTGGTGTGACTTGTGCAATATTTCAGTCCTTAGGTGCGGATCTTTCGATTAACGAGCGGCTGTATAAGATTGCCAAGTGAGGATGTTTTATATCAGCGTACTCTGAAAGGAACCTATTTCGCATACAAACTGTTCCAGATACCTTGTTTTTGTTAAGTGATTAAGCTGCTTCGTTACACCGAGTTACCCACGTTGGCAGTTGTTCTCGATTCGAATCTGGAATATTAACTTCGTCTTCTTTGGTGAAGGAACTTCCTAAAATCGTATGTAGTAACTCTGCTTTAGTGGCACTGTCACCAGCAACATTGCCATTACCATCGTGCAGTGATGGTGTTGTTTGCGTCTTGCTGCTAGTGGTCTTTACATATAACCAGACTCTCTTTTGCCAGATTTAGAGACTAAATTTTGCTGTGTAAATTATTAAAAGTACCTCGCATTGAAGACTGTGCTAAATTCGAGCTTCTATATACCTTCGCCAGTCTTGGGGATTTTGTTTCATTTTAAATTTGACATTCTGGTTTCGTTGCTTCTGCAACAGCGTTCTGATCTGTTTTTTTTTTTTTTTTTTTTTTTTTTTGTATCACGGGAGACCAGTACCAATTCTTATTAATTTATTTGATATATGTCTCTCAACTGCTGTCGATACTATTTCTTTGAATGTAAGCCACATCTGGTCTACGCTTACAAAGGCAGCTTAGAAGTTTTATCAACAAAGAATTACCGCCGAGAATCGGGCCTATGTCTCTACTTTGTTTCTTTCCGACTACTTCTTGCACCCAACGTTGTCAATTATTTGCTGGGTATATTCCAACCTCTGTCTCACCCTATAGTCTTTTGCGGTCTAGAGCTATCTCGAGTACCATGGAAGTTATTGCTTTGGTGTCCTAACACATGTTATATCGTCCTGTCCCTTCTTCTTATCAATGTTTTCCGAATGTTCCTCTTCTTGCCGATTCTACGAAGTACGTCCTCATTTCTTATCTTACCAGTCCACCTAATCTTCAGTACCCTTGTATAACACGCTTCGATTCTCTTCCTTTCCTATTTTCTCACAGTCCATGTTTCACTACACTATACTTCAAACATACATTCTCAGAAATTCTTCCTCAAATTAAGGCCGATGTTTGATGCTAGGAGACTTCTTAAGACCAGGAATGTACGCTTTGCCGTGACAGTCTGATTCTTATGTCCTCCTTGCTCCTTGTTTCGTTCGTCATGTGATAATTTGCTTCCAGTATAGCATAATTGCTTCACTGCTTGGTGATTTTTTGCATCCAATGCCGCAGAATTTCCTTCACTACTTCTACTCCGTGGTTCCCAATGTTGATAAGTTTAGCGGTAGTGTAATTTCTGCTATTCCTCTTGCCCGCATCTCGTGGTCGTGCAGTAGCGTTCTCGCTTCCCACGCCCGGGTTCCCGGGTTCGATTCCCGGCGGGGTCGGGGATTTTCTCTACCTCGTGATGGCTGGGTGTTGTGTTATGTCCTTAGGTTAGTTAGGTTTAAGTAGTTCTAAGTTCTAGGGGACTGATGACCATAGATGTTAAGTCCCATAGTGCTCAGAGCCATTTTTTTGCTATTCCTCATTACTTTAATCTTTCTTAAGTTAACCCTCAATTCATACTGTGTGCTCATTAGACTTTTCATTCCATTTAAAACGTTCTGCAATTATTCCTCACTTTCACCGAGGATAGTAATATTATCAGAGACTCTTATAGTTGATATCCTTTCACCTTGAATTTAATGCGTATCCTGAACTTTTCTTTTATTTCCGTCATTTCCTTTTCGGTGTATAGATTGAACAGTTAGAGTGAAAGACTACATTGCTCTCTTATACCCTCCATAATTCGAGCTTTTCCTTCCCCGTCTTCAACTGTTATTTCTCTTTCTTGGTTCTTGTACACATTATACAGGGTTATTCCGTGATGGTGTTACAGACTTTGAGGAATGGTGGAGAAGGGTAAATGTGTCAATTTGAAGTAAGGATGCCTGATTCGGAAACGACGGAGTCGAAAGCTGTGAGCAAAAGTCGTTCTGGATGCTGTGTCACTTGACGACTACAATTTTCAAGGGCACCATAGTAGTGGAAGAACGTGTCCACCATTGTAGGTGGTGGAACCACTTCCTGTAATGCTAGAAGCTCGTTTTCAAGGAAGTGTAGATCCTAGGCCTTGTAAGACGATGCGCTAACACAAAAGACGCAGTCAACTGACTGTCTATCAGACTACAGCACACGCTTACAGTGAAGCGTTTCACAAAGCCGGCCGAAGTGGCCGTGCGGTTAAAGGCGCTGCAGTCTGTAACCGCAAGACCGCTACGGTCGCAGGTTCGAATGCTGCCTCGGGCATGGATGTTTGTGATGTCCTTAGGTTAGTTAGGTTTAACTAGTTCTAAGTTCTAGGGGACTAATGACCTCAGCAGTTGAGTCCCATAGTGCTCAGAGCTATTTGAACCGTTTCACAAAGGCGCGGGCTCCTCGGCAGCTGCGGGGTCAGCGCGGGGGTTTGTAAGCGAAGTGGCTCGGGGTTAATTCCCGGCCTGGTCGCAGATTTCGTCCGTTCGGGGACTGGCTGTAGCGTTATTCTTACATTCGTATCGTCATAATTGACATTCCATTGTTGAGATGGCTGTATGAGCATGGCTCGAAAATAAAAGTGCGAGTATTCATCGGACCACCGATATTAAGACTATTTTGTTGATACAGTAAGGAGTGAAAGTGTCTCCATCATTCACTAGAAGCAGCAGCAGCGTTTACATTACAAAACCTGTACAGAAACACCGTATCCGGAAACTCAGCAGTTTAAAATACACTCCTGGAAATTGAAATAAGAACACCGTGAATTCATTGTCCCAGGAAGGGGAAACTTTATTGACACATTCCTGGGGTCAGATACATCACATGATCACACTGACAGAACCACAGGCACATAGACACAGGCAACAGAGCATGCACAATGTCGGCACTAGTACAGTGTATATCCACCTTTCGCAGCAATGCAGGCTGCTATTCTCCCATGGAGACGATCGTAGAGATGCTGGATGTAGTCCTGTGGAACGGCTTGCCATGCCATTTCCACCTGGCGCCTCAGTTGGACCAGCGTTCGTGCTGGACGTGCAGACCGCGTGAGACGATGCTTCATCCAGTCCCAAACATGCTCAATGGGGGACAGATCCGGAGATCTTGCTGGCCAGGGTAGTTGACTTACACCTTCTAGAGCACGTTGGGTGGCACGGGATACATGCGGACGTGCATTGTCCTGTTGGAACAGCAAGTTCCCTTGCCGGTCTAGGAATGGTAGAACGATGGGTTCGATGACGGTTTGGATGTACCGTGTACTATTCAGTGTCCCCTCGACGATCACCAGTGGTGTACGGCCAGTGTAAGAGATCGCTCCCCACACCATGATGCCGGGTGTTGGACCTGTGTGCCTCGGTCGTATGCAGTCCTGATTGTGGCGCTCACCTGCACGGCGCCAAACACGCATACGACCATCATTGGCACCAAGGCAGAAGCGACTCTCATCGCTGAAGACGACACGTCTCCATTCGTCCCTCCATTCACGCCTGTCGCGACACCACTGGAGGCAGGCTGCACGATGTTGGGGCGTGAGCGGAAGACGGCCTAACGGTGTGCGGGACCGTAGCCCAGCTTCATGGAGACGGTTGCGAATTGTCCTCGCCGATACCCCAGGAGCAACAGTGTCCCTAATTTGCTGGGAAGTGGCGGTGCGGTCCCCTACGGCACTGCGTAGGATCCTACGGTCTTGGCGTGCATCCGTGCGTCGCTGCGGTCCGGTCCCAGGTCGACGGGCACGTGCACCTTCCGCCGACCACTGGCGACAACATCGATGTACTGTGGAGACCTCACGCCCCACGTGTTGAGCAATTCGGCGGTACGTCCACCCGGCCTCCCGCATGCCCACTATACGCCCTCGCTCAAAGTCCGTCAACTGCACATACGGTTCACGTCCACGCTGTCGCGGCATGCTACCAGTGTTAAAGACTGCGATGGAGCTCCGTATGCCACGGCAAACTGGCTGACACTGACGGCGGCGGTGCACAAATGCTGCGCAGCTAGCGCCATTCGACGGCCAACACCGCGGTTCCTGGTGTGTCCGCTGTGCCGTGCGTGTGATCATTGCTTGTACAGCCCTCTCGCAGTGTCCGGAGCAAGTATGGTGGGTCTGACACACCGGTGTCAATGTGTTCTTTTTTCCATTTCCAGGAGTGTATGTGTGGCACGCTTAGATTGTAGGGTAGAATAGCCGACAAATCACAATTGCTGTTCAGAATTCAGATACGTAAACTCGAGCACAACTTTATAACTTGAACTTCAAAATAAAAATGACAAACGATAAATAAAGTCACGGCAACTGGAGTATCAACGCTTATCTCTGTAATCACCTGTACCACTGTACTAAATAAAAATATGACAAATGCTATACGGAATGTTTTATCCTACTTAGTCTATGTTACCACCTCCTGGGTTCTTTACTATTGCTGTTGAAACATCCTGCGTATAGAAAAATTTATAAAGCTGATAAATTTAAATACACCTCCTGACAAAAAAGGTTTAGCCGCCCAGAAGACATGATCGGCTGTCTTCGCACACGCGCACACCATTGGCTGGTATGTAAATGATTAGATTTGCGGTTCTCTGTAACAGGCACAACGGCCACCAGAGTATATTAGTGTTGCTCGCGTTTAGTGATGCCAGGCCTAGTAAGGTATATAACGAGGATGAACAGCGTCAGATTTTGTGGTCACTGTGAAGAACAGCGAACTGCCGCTTGGTCGTGTGAGCATTATCGGCCCCTGGCAGGGTTTGAAAGGGGCCTCATTGAGTGGCTCCATTTGGCAGGCTGGTCAAATGATGCAATATGCAGATCTGTGGAGTAATCCTATTTGATAGTGGTCCAGTTCAAAAATGGTTCAAATGGCTCTGAGCACTATGGGACTCAACTGCTGTGGTCATAAGTCCCCTAGAACTTAGAACTACTTAAACCTAACTAACCTAAGGACATCACACACATCCATGCCCGAGAAAGCATTCGAACCTGCGACCGTAGCGGTCGTGCGGTTCCAGACTGTAGCGCCTTTAACCGCTCGGCCACTCCGGCCGGCTAGTGGTCCAGTGTTGGACTGCATGGGAACGTGAGGGAAGGCGTACTTGTCGTCAAGTTTCTGGTCGACCACGTCTCACAAGGGGAAGGCCTCACACACGGCCAACCGATTCGGCTCAGATTTGGTGGGTCGCTTGTGTACAACCTAAAATGAAGGAATCTAAGATATTTTGGGTCAACACCCCCGCGTTTTTGAGAAAATCACCCCGAAAGGTTATGACGAGCGATCGACTCAAAGTTGGCGGGATCGATAGATAATTGTAAATAGAGCATTTTTCATCACCAGGTATGGGGTCCGAAGACGCATACTTTTCCAGAAATCGAGGTAAGAAACTTTTACAACTGCCGCTTCTGTAGCCACATGGTCAACGCTTTTCGCCGACAGCACCGATAGCGCAACGGCCAAGGTAACTGGCTGCGTATGTCGAAGAAACGTAGTGGATGTTATTCTTTTGGTTAGTATTTTTCCATATCTCAATTGATAGGGATAGGAGGGTTAATAAGGTAAGTAAATCAACAAGGAATGATAATAAAGTAGGCAAATAAATTTCTCAAACCTCTTGGGATAGTAAACAACTAAAATGTTACTCCAGGTTACTTTACAATGGCTCTTCCAGTCACTGTTACGTGTCCTCACTTTTCTTCGAACAACTAGATGGATGTTACTTGTCATATAAACATTCGAAACAAATATACTCACGGCACCAAGAGCATCTAATGAATGCAGTTTTTCGACAGCTACACTGTTCCTTCCCTATGATATGACGAAATGACGAAGAGGCAACCGGGACAACATAACTCTCCCCGTGTGCATTCTGTCCCGTGCCTCGCTGTAAACAAGCTTCGCACGGTTGGCTATCTCTGATCCCTCGTGAGGAATTCGCAGCACTCCTACTCGGAGTTGTTTTCATGTGACAAGGCTTAAAATTTTAATACTTTACTAACTCACGGCGTTCGGGAAATTAGTTTGCCTACCTGATTATTATAATTCCTTATTAATTTACTTACCTTGTTAACCCTCCTATACCTATCAATTGGGATACGGAAAAATACAAACTAAAAGAATAACATCCGCTAGGTTTCAACGAGATTCGAACCCGGGTTTTCCGATTCCCAGCCAGTTACCTTGGCCGTTGCGCTATTTTTTTTTTTTTTAATTTCATTTTGTTCGTTTTCGTTCGTTGCATCTGATCAGGGCGGACGTCGCAAGACACCCTTGTAAGCTCGTTGTTGATCTATTAACTCAGTTTTTTTTTTATTACAGAGGGCAGCTATCCCTCTGACAGAACACGCTGAGCTACCGTGCCGGCGTTGTCGGCGCTGTAGGCGACAGGCGTTAACCCTGTGGGCACAGACGCGGCAGTTGTAAAAGTTTCTTACCTCGATTTCTGGAAAAGTGTGCGTTTTCGGACCCCATACCTCATAATGAAAAAGGCTCTATTTACAATTATCTATCGATCCCGCCAACTTTGAGTCGATCGCTCGTCATAACCTTTAGGGGCGATTTTCTCAAAAACGTGGGGATGTTGACCCAAAATATCTTAGATTCCTTCGTTTTAGATTGTACACAAGCGACCTGCCAAATCTGAATCGAATCGGTTGGCCGTCTCTGAGGCCTTCCCCTTGTCAGTGCCAGCAAGGAGGATCGCCGTCCTGTGCATGAAGCACATCGTGACCCGTTCACATTTGCGCCTGCTGACTGAGGACAAGTAATGGAATACCTGTAACATTTTAAGTCCTTTGTGGAGGATGCCGATAACACCACAACACCAAACGGCCATGTTTGGAATGATGCCATCGAGTGAGGTAGCGCAGTTGTTGGCACACTGGGCTCGCATTCGGCAGGAAAACGGTTCAAACCCGCGTCCGCCCGTTCAGATGTAGGTTTTCCGTGATTTCCCTAAATCGCTTAAGGCAAATGTCGGGATAGTTCCTTCGAAAAAGCACGGTCGCCTTCCTTCTCTGTCCGTCTCTAATCCGAGCTTGTGCTCCGTCTCTAATGATGTCGATGTGAACGGGACGTCAGACAATAATCTCCTCCTCCTCCTCCTTCTGGAATGGTGCCATGTCCGGGAAGCATGGAATGCCGATGAGTGGCGCACATTATGCTGAGCGATGAATCTAGGTTCAGCAGTACACCTATGACAATCGCTGGAGGTCATGGCGGCCGGGGAGAGGTTCCATTCTTTTTAATGTTTTCGTGACGAACGGCAGAGTTACTCCTAGCATCATGGTACACGGAGGCATCACTCTGAGTTCAGGTCACAGGTGATTGTGACTGAGGGAACTCGGACAGCACAACGGTACGTCACTGACATCCGGTGTCCTCATATGTCAGGTATGGTGTGACAGTATCGTGGTTCCGTTATTCAACGGTATAACGCTCGTCCACATATCATACGTGTCTCTATGAACTGTCTGCGATGTTGTAATGCTCACGTCACCAATGAGATCCTCAGATACGTTCACGGTAGGACATTTGTGGCACCAGCTCGGATGTCGACCCTCTCCCAGAGACGGTATCCAGGACATCAAAAACCAGTTACGACAGTTGTAGACTGACGTGCCTCACGGAGAGGATACAAGGGTCCTATGGCTCCCCTTCTAACCTAACCAGTGCATACATCCTGGCCAGGAAAGGTGCAACATCATTGTGATAAGTCAGGTCGTACTGCCAAGTTCTTTGTAAATTTGACTCGATTTTGTAATCAAAGAAATAACATCACATATCCTATCAGCCGGTGGCGGGTTAGATGAAGTGGCGAATAAAGCAAGAGCTTCGAAATGAGAGTTGTCGTTCCATCCGGTTGAAGGTGACTGTAGTGAAAATAATCTGTCATTCAATTCTATTCTATGCCTGTCTACATCTACATCACATTCCGTAAGCCGCCTAACAGTGTGTGCCGGAGGGTACTTCTTCTCCGTCCCACACGCGAATGGCTCATGGGAAGAATGATTGCTGAGTAGCTCTAATTTCACTTTTTAATCGTGGTCATTTCGCTAGATATTTGTGGGAGGATGTAATATGTTGTCCGACTCTTCCCGGAAAGTGCTCTCTCGAAATTTCAATAGCAAACATCTTTGTGGTGCACAACGCTTCTTGTGTTGGATCTGCCACTGAAGTTTCTTGAGCATTTCGGTAATGCTCTCTCGCCTACTTAACTGTCCCGTGACGAAACGCGTCGCTATTCGTTGGATCGTCTCTGTATCTTCTATACGTCCTACCTTGTAAGGTTCCCAGATTGATCAACAACACTCAAGAACCGGTCGCACAAACGCTGTATAAGCCACTTTCTTCTTGAATAAGTTACATTCCCTTAAGATTCTTCCTGTGAATGTCAATGCGGCATTTGCTTTTCCTGCAATTCATTTTATGTGATCAGTCCACTTAAGGTTGCTCTGGATAGTTATTCCAAGATAATTTGCCGTAGATAATGGTCCCAGTAATTCGGCCGGCCGCTGTGGCCGAGCCGTTCAAGGTGCTTCAGTCCGGAAACGCGCTGCTGCTACGGTCGCAGGTTCGAATCCTGCCTTGGGCATGGATGTGTGTGATGTCCTTAGGTTAGTGAGGTTGAAGTAATTCTAAGTCTAGGGGACTGATTATCTCAGATGTTAAGTGCCATAGTGGTTAAAGCCATCTGAACCAGTAATTTGTCAACGGTGTAGTTGTGCAGTAAAGGGTTGCTTTTCCTAGGTATGCACAATAAGTTACATTTATTTACGTCCAGGGTCAACTGCAAGAGCCTACACAATTCGTCAATCCTATGCGGGCCATTCTGCAGCTTTGCTACTTTCTTATAGACGACCGCATTACCTGTAGATAGTCTTGAAGAGCTTCCGACGCTTGCTACCAGATCATTTATATACGTTGTGAATAGTAACGGTCCTATCGTAGTTCGTTGTGGTACTACAGAAATTATTTTTAAATCTGTCGATTTTGTTACGTTAAGTGTTAACAGACTACAATTCAGCTGTCATACGAGGAACTCTTTATGCTGTTGGATGTACATTTCGAGTGACACCAGGAGAAATAGGAAAGAATTGAGAAAAGGTTGTAAGGGAAATCGTAGGGTCAGTAAGTATAGTGGAAGTGCAGTTTAGAAACGGAAACAATAATGGTCTGTTATGAATGAAACATACACAACACTGGTATGATAATCTACAATACTTATTATTTGTTTTACGTGGCGATACTTAGCTATTACGCAATTATCAGGTGCAATGATGTATCTGATGATGGTGTAACAGGTTTGAGAAGCAAATAATAAATATTGTAGAATGTGACATCAATATTGTATGTGTTTCATTCATATTATGTAAAATATTGTACCAAGAACCGACGGTATAGTCAATCGATGCAAATAGAGGTCTGTACGGGGACCAAGAAATTGGGGAAAAAACTGCATCTGTAACAAAAAGGCGAGATTTTTTATATAGATACATGCGCCTTGACGACAGTTAAATATCATTTCGTGCAGATGCAATCATCGTCGTCCGATATCGGCGTGATACCGCTAGCAGTGACGGTTTCGGACAAGAGACGCTATTCACGTAATTTGAGTTGGAAGCGAAGCGTGCTCGGATAGCCGAAGTGATTAGAAACATACCGGTCGCGTAAAGCGGGAAATCCGGGTTAGAGCACGATCCAGCACAAATTTTCAATTGTCATCACTGAAATTATTTGGGAACGAAGTTTTTCGCGACAGTACTTATATATAAAACATTCGCGGTCTTCTTGCCTCGTCAGTTCTGGATAAAATCTCGAGCTTTCGGCGATTACCTTTATCGTCATCGTCAGGAGCTGACTGTCTTCACTGCTTTTTTTTCCCTTTATTGTGATTTTGATCACCTTACACAAGGCGGGCTGTCAGCAGCAGAGGACGCCGCTCTTCAGCCCTTAGTTTTACAATAAGTAAAACATAGAGGTGGCACAGAGAAGACAAAAACAGCGGGCAAAAAATGTAGACACTAAAAAACAAAAAACATGGAGCCGTTCACGCTGGACGAGAAACATCACAAGCACTAGTTGACACGGCGCACATAACACGGATGATGGCGACGGTACACGTGAACAGTGGTGGCATGACGGCGAACAAACACTAAACACAAACGAAGGCACACACACGAGACACTGATGGCGATGATCTCCGGCGCGCGAATGTTCACTGAGCGTGTGCGAGTCTGGGGACCTGCCAAGAGAGGAGGAGCGGGAAAGGGAGTGGGAGAGGGAGAGGGGAGAGCAGGGATGCCATGGGCAGGGGAGATGGGGGAGGGAGGATGGGGGAGGGGAATCCCAGGGGAAGAGGGGTGGAGGGAGGGGACGGGGGAAAAGGAAAGAGAAGGGAAGGGAAGAGAAGGGAGGGAGGGTGCCTAAAGGAAAGGACACTGGAAGTGGGGGGGGGGCAGGTTCAAAGTTGATAGGAGGGGCAGAAGGAGGGGAGGAGGACATCATCAGGGAGAGGGAGCTGGTGGAAGCCACCTCAGGAGAGGGTAAGGAGGGATGAGAGATGGAGACCAGGTGGGACGTGGGAATACAGGCGCAGCAGCGGGTGGGGTTGGGAGAGGATGGGTGAGACAAGCGGATGAGGAGGATCGAGTTTGCGGGAGGTGTACAGGATCCGTATCCTGTCAAGGAAAAGGAGGAGGTGGGGAAAGGGGATGAGACCATACAGGATCCGCGTGAGGGAGTGGAGACGGATGCGATAGGCGAGGCGGAGAGCATGGTGTTCAAGGATTTGTAGGGATTTATAAAAGGTAGGGGGGGGGGGCGGACACCCAGGCCGGATGGGCGTAACAAAGGATAGGGCGGATGAGGGATTTATAGGTGTGGAGAATGGTGGAGGGGTCCAGACCCCATGTATGGCCGGAAAGGAGCTTGAGGAGACGGAGTCGGGAGCGTGCCTTGGCTTGGATTGTCCGGAGATGGGGAGTCCAGGAGAGGCGACGGTTGAGGGTGACGCCAAGGTACTTAAGCGTGGGAGTGAGGGCGATAGGACGGCCATAGATGGTGAAATAGAAATCAAGGAGGCCGAAGGAAGGGGTTGTTTTGCCTACAATGATCGCCTGGGTGTTGGAGGGATTGACCTTGAGCAACCACTGGTTGCACCAAGCGGTGAACCGGTCAAGATGGGATTGGAGAAGGTGTTGGGAGCGCTGCAGGGTGGGGGCAATGGCAAGAAAGGTGGTGTCATCGGCAAACTGGAGAAGGTGGACGAGGGGTGACGGCGGCGGCATGTCTGCTGTGTACAAAAGGTACAGAAGGGGGGAGGAGACGGAGCCTTGGGGCACACCGGCGGAGGGGAAAAAGGTGTAGGAATCCGTGTTATGGATGGTGACGTAGGAAGGACGGTGGGAGAGAAAGGAACCGATCAGACGGACGTAGTTAATGGGAAGGGCGAAGGTTTGGAGCTTGAAGAGGAGTCTTCACTGCTGCTGTGGTAGCCTCTTTATAGCCCATGGATGGCTTCTGATTGGTCGGCCTGTGATTGGTCGGCGATAGCGTACTGCTGTCGCAGACGGTGTGACTGTGTGCGCTGGTGGCGCCACCGCTTCCGTTGGAACATAAACGTATAAACGTTGGGAGGAACGTCTCTGCTGCTTCTCTGCATCAAGCGCTCGTTTCCATGCACAGCTCAGATGGTATCCGCTATCGCGGTTAAAGTTCTTTTGGCTAATTGTTACTTCAACAGCCTCCTTAACAAAAGAATCCCAATACGTAGAGGCATGGGGACAGAACTTTAGTTTCATCGAACAATATTTTATGTTTGTTTGTGAGGCTGTGCTCCGAAATTGCCTATTTCTCCAGTTCTCTATTTTTAATATGGCGTTGGTGTTCTGCACAGCGGTCGGAAACGGTACGAATCGTCTGACCTATGTAATTGCTTCCACACTCACAGGGTATATTATAAACTCCAGGGACCCTGAGGCCGAGATTGTCCTTAACAGGGCGCATCATATCTTTAATTTTCTTAGGAGGACGAAAAATCGGTTTTATACCTCGTCTGCGAAGGGGTCTTCCTATTTTCCTGGAAATCCCGCCACAAAAAGGAAGAACTGCAATCGGTGTTTCGTCCTGTGAGTGTGGAGCATCGGCAATTTCGGAGCACAGCCTCACAAACAAACATAAAATATTGTTCGATGAAACTAAAGTTCTGTCCCCATGCCTCTATGTATTGGGATTCTTTTGTTAAGGAGGCTGTTGAAGTAACAATTAGCCACAAGAACTTTAACCGCGATAGCGGATACCGTCCGAGCTGTGCATGGAAACGAGCGCTTGATACAGAGAAGCACCAGAGACGTTCCTTCCAACGTTCATACGTTTATGTTCCAACGGAAGCGGTGGCGCCACCAGCGCACACAGTCACACCCGCTGCGACAGCAGTACGTAATCGCCGACCAATCACAGGCCGACCAATCAGAAGCCATCCACGGGCTATAAAGAGGCTGCCACAGCAGCAGTGAAGACAGGCAGCTCCGGGAGATGACGATGGAGGTAATCGTCGGAAGCTCGAGATTTTATCCAGAACTGACGCGGCAAGAATACCGAGAATGTTTTATATACTGAAATTATTTCTCTGTCTGATTGCGGCTAATGTCGCAATTTCAATTTCGTCACAAAACGGCGAGTTGCGTCCCCTTGCCAAGCGGTGATGACGGAGGACGGCGACCGCCGCTGGTCGCAGTTCACGCACTGTGACGCCGCACTCGCTCGCTGCTCCACCCGTGGAGACGGCTGCGGATGCGACGCCGGGAGCCCCTCGCCTGCGGCGGGTAGGCAACCCTTCTGGCGCGGCAGCAGCCACAGAGACGCGACGAGGGAGCGGGCGCGCGGGCGACACGGCCGTGCAGTGCGTAGTGCGTGCGGCGCGTGCACGGCCGGCCGCCTGTCATGATCAATAATGCCGGCTGCGGCGCGACGCCGCTGCGACCCTCGTTCTCGTTCGTCCGCATTCCAGGCGCCCACTGCCGCGAGCGCGCCTGTGCCTGCGGGGGAGCCGCCCGCCAGCGACGCTTCTGTGGTCCGCCGCCTCCTCGCTCCTTCTGCGTTGCGTACGGGAGAGCAACAACCTAAACTTCTCGCGTGCAGCTCAGGACTGTCGCGTACAGGAGAGCAGCAGACTAGACTCCTCGCTGGAAACTCAGCAGTCACACACTGAGGAGCAGAAGAATAAACTTTTCGCGTGCAACAAGCCTGCATCAGGTTGACAGTTGTTATCCTGTGATTCTTGAAGTTTTCCCGGCGTATTGAATGATCGATGAGATTTTCGGGATTGCAGCCGGATCATGTTGACTTCTTGCCACGATATTTCGGCTGGCAATCGTCCAGCCATCTTCAGGTGAGTGTCCGTCACTGGAGACTGCAAGTTTTTTTTCTTTTTCTTTATTGTAATTTCATTCCCCTGCCCCATATGGGCAGGGGAGGCCTGTCAGCGGCACAATCCGCCGCTCTTCAGCCGAGTGACACGAAACTAAAACAAGAATAAAATCATACATACATAAGGCGATAAAAAAGGTGAACATAAAACAGAGTAAGGGGAGAAAATGGAGGTAAAAATACACTGACATGTGGACGTTCATGGGGGACAGTTTAAAAAGTCACCACAAATTTAAAAATCACAGTTGGTGATTCTTAAAACAGAGAAGACACTGAATGTGCATGCACAGGTTAAAAGTCGGCCACAGTATTAAAAACACTCCGTAGCAACACACTTAAAACCCAATTGGAGCACACACGACGAAGAATAAAACTGCCAGGTGGGACCTGCTGAGGGAAAGGTCAGAGAGGATGGAAAGGAGGGGAGAGCAAGGGGCAGCAGGGGAAGCGGCGGGATGAAGAGAGTAGGGGCGTCAGCGGGTACACTAAGAGTCAGGAGACATGTGGGGCAGGAGATGAAGAGGGAAGACAAGGCAGGGGGAAGTGCAGAGGCACTGAAAGGGGGCACAAGAGAGGGAGGGGGAGTAGGAGGGGAAGCCGCTCAGGAGGAGGGCGGGGGAGGAGAGGGAGCCCTGAGGCAGGAAGATGGGGTTAGAGTTGGTAGGAAGGGTAGATGTCAGTGCAAAGCTCATCAACTGGGAGGGGTAGATGGAGGATGTGGAGATGTAGAGAGGGTGGGACACAACGGTAAAGGCGTGGCAACAGGTTGGGGGTGGAGAGGAAGGGAGACACCAGGGGGTGAGAGGATCAAGGCGGTGGACAATATATAGTGTGCGGATATGTTCAAGGAAAAGTAGAAGGTGGGGGAAGGGGATGAGGTCGAGAGGATGCGCGTGAGGTACGGAAGGCGGATGCGGAAGGCGAGGCGGAGCGCATGGCGTTCGAGGATTTGGAGGGCTTTATAGAACCGGGGAGGGGAGGAAATCCAAGCCACGCTGGCATAACAGAGGATGGGGCGGATCAAGGACTTGTAGGTGCTAAGGATGGTGGAAGGATGCAGACCCCACGTCCGGCCGGACAGGAGTTTCAGGAGGAGGAGGCAGTTGTGAGCTTTGTGTTGGATGGTAAGGAGATGGGGAGTCTAGGTGAGGTGGCGGTCGAGTGTGAGGCCCAGGTATTTGAGGGTAGGAGTGCGGTGGATAGGACGGCCATAAATGGTGAGGTAGAAATCATGTAGGCGGAAGGAGTGGGTGGTGCGGCCTATGATGATCGCCTGGAGACTGCAAGTTCCCGGAGTCAGCTTTATACCAAAAAATTGGCGCGAAAACTCGTGCGCATTGGCCTCCGTCACAGGAGCGTCCTCTATAGAAATCCGCGCCCTCTGGAGCTACTATTCTATCTGTGACGCACCGAGCGAGGTGGCGCAGTGGTTAGCACACTGGACTCGCATTCGGGAGGACGACGGTTCAATCCCGTCTCCGGCCATCCTGATTTAGGTTTTCCGTGATTTCCCTAAATCGTTTCAGGCGAATGCCGAGATGGTTCCTTTGAAAGGGCACGGCCGATTTCCTTCCCAATCCCTCCCTAACCCGAGCTTGCGCTCCGTCTCTAATGACCTCGTTGTCGACGGGACGTTAAACACTAACCACCACCACCACCTATCTGTGACGCGCAGGCGCATGCGTAAAGGTGAAAACTACATGTCCGCCCTCTGTCGGAATGCGCGCCCGTGTCGCTAAAAACAGACGTCAGATGTCGCCAGACGTGTCATTATGAATAAAATGTCTTCTCTCAGAGGAAATTCCTTGCCAGTGTGGCAAAGCTTACGTCGGTCAGACGACACGCACAGTACATGAAAGGTGCGTCGAACACGAACGCCACACTCGCCTTTCACAGCCCAGTAAGCCACCCATAGCTTAGCACTGTATTAACACAGGACACGCTATGGAATTTTCTACCACGAAAATCTTGGCCCCAGCGAATAGTTTCTGGGATTCAGTAATTAACGAGTCTGTGGAGATACGCCTAGCGAAAAACCTTATAAATCGTGATGGCGGTTTTCAACTGGACATGGCTTGGGACCCGGTGATCTCTCTAATTTCCTCTGAGAGAAGACAATTTATTCATAATGACACGTCTGGCGAGATCTGACGTCTGTTTTTAGGGACGCGGGCGCGCATTCCGACAGAGGGCGGACATGTAGTTTTCACCTTTACGCATGCGCCTGCGCGCCACAGATGGAACAGTAGCTCCAGAGGGCGCGGATTTCGATAGAGATCGCTCCTGTGACGGAGACCAATGCGCATGTCTTTTCGCGCCAATTTTTTCCTATAAAGCTGACTCCGGGAACTTGCAGTCTCCAGTGACGGACACTCACCTGAAGATGGCTGGACGATTGCCAGCCGAAATATCGTGGCAAGAAGTCAACATGATCCGGATGCAATCCCGAAATCTCATCGATCAGTTGTTATCCTTCTTGGGTGCGTCAAGAGATTACCTCTCTATTCTAAATGATTTCTGTCTTTCCTTAGTTGCTTCTAACTTGTTATTACTGTTATCTTGATGGAGATTTGATCCATCTGCGCAAGTAAATGTAAGACTGTTTTTTTTATGCCATATGCGTTTCGATTTTTATTTATGAAGCATCCTCAGTGGCCTGAAATACATATATGCCATGCGTAAATAATAAATATGATATACACAAGCGCCACGAAATTCCACAAGGAAAACAAACGTTACAACACACGCAGAAACAGACGGAACAGAAACAATCAAAGCAGGGCAGGCCACGGCCTGTCAAACCACACTCGTCCCAGGAGTGCCGGCCGCATGCTGCCTCAGCCTCGGCCTATCTCGGTCGTTCTCGGAAGTACTCGATGTAGCGCGAAATTCCACTAAGTATGGGGACATGTCATTTTTCTGTCGGAACAATTCTCTTCAGTTCGGCAGAATAGTGGTGTCAGTGCTGCTTAACCTTCCCTATTTGTTCGTGTTCTTCCCGACAGCTGAGTGGGTTACAGTTCGGCGCTAGCGGCCGTGCGAAGCGGAGGTCCGATACTTCCGCCTGTGCGGTGTGTGCGAGTGTTTGTTTAGTTGTGAACTTAGTCTGCACACGGGCTAGTAACAACGATCATGGCGAACAAGTACAGGTAAACTACATTACGATTCAATTTCTGCAAAGACTACGAACGACCAAAGGCTTTAGCAGTGGAACGATTCATTCGAGAGGACGTCAAGATACCGCCAAACGATATTATCGGAATTCACCTATCCATCGTTAGCCCCACGGTGTATGTTAAGATGGTAAATGACGCGGCGTGTGAGAGACTTCTACAGGCGACAAAAGCAGGTCTACGATTTTGCTATAGTGACGGGAATGTCGGCACGGTAACTGTAGAACATGCTGGTCTGGGTATACGGACAATACGTGTTTTTGAGCTGCCATTTGAGCTCCCGGCTGACGAAGTTATCGAGGCTTTTAAGCCATACGGCACAGTACATGGTCACACAGCAGAACGCTGGACACAATTCGCCACATACCCCGTTCTTAACGGAGTGCGGCAGATCACTATTGATCTTCAGAAGCATGTACCGTCCTATCTGACAATTGGTGGTTGTCGGACGGTGGTGATTTACGATGGTCAACCACGTACATGTTCTGGATGTGGCCAGGAGGGACACCTCAGGTCGAACTGTATGCAACGGCGGATTACGCAACTGCCTTCAGATGTGCGGGAGCCGTCGCCGGCGATGACAGTACTACCGATCACCTATGCCAAAGCCCTCACTGCGTCCGCTGATGACCGAAAGGACACAGCCTCGGTGGAAGATCAAGATGGCACTCTCCGAAACCTTGTCGCAGACGTCGGGATGACAGAGCATGCTGCTCCGTCGAGCATACAATCTACGGCGACAACATCAGATGAGACCGAACTCCCACCAAGCACACCGATAGTACAAGAAGCAGTTCCAGCCACTTCGGATGCTGTTCCGTCTGAAACGCACTCTGAGACGACATCATTAGTTTCGACCGAACTCCCGCGAAGTTCAACGATGGGACTCGAAACACTTCCAGTTCCTACGGATGCTTTTCTGTCGGGCAGCCGTGATTCCCTGCAATCTGAGGACACGGACGGAAGATCACGCAAACAGCGTTCCCCGAAAAGGAGGAAACGGCGGCGTCGCACGACCTCCTCGGGATGGCTCCCCTTGCCCCGACGACGATGTGCCTGTGGACCAAGACGACACTACAGCCTCTACGAAACAGGATGAGGCACTGGGAACTGTTCGATCCGACCCACAGAGGTCTGTCACATTGACGGTACCGGGACGTGATGATGCTGAAGAGAAATCACAGCCAGTTGGCTCTCCAGATGCAGATGCTGTGGCTATGGACACGAATATATCACAGCCTGAAAAGATGTGGTATGAGGATATTGAGGAGGCGCCGGACGTCATACAGAGGCAGCCGGCACTCACGAAGACGGACTAATAATTGCTGAAGGTGAAGGGAGAGGGGCGAGAGAACGTCTTCTCACTCAGCCCCCGGCGCCGGTGCAGGGAGATGTTGTTGCGCCTCGACAGAGTGGGATTCAACGCCATGCGAACCGTATTGCGACATTAAATATCAATGACGTGCGTTCACCGGCCAAGATACACCTATTGAAGGAAACGGTTTGGGCATCTGATGTGGATATTGCTTTGCTGCAGGAAGTCCACATAGCTGCACTCCCGTACATCGCAGGCTACCAATCCTATTCGTCACATGGAGATCACAATGGGAGTGGGGTGGCAGTTTACGTGCGAGATGGCTTCCCAGTGGAAAACGTGTGTTATCTTCCGTCGGCCAGGGGAATGGCTTTCACGACGTTTGGGACACGCACCATCAATCTTTATGCACCGTCGGGAAACAATCGGCGGCGGGAAAGGGCGCGATTTTATGCAGAAGACATTGCTCCCCTATTCCATGGACGTTCTGAATGTGTAATAATTGGTGGAGATTTCAACTGTGTTCTCAGCCAGAAAGACCAATGGCCGCAAGCAAACATCAGCCAGGAGTTGCGAATCGTTGTCAACGACCTTGTACTTAGTGACACGGGGAAATTACGACATGGAGCTGCACCGGGATACACCTATGTGACAAGTCATTCGGCGAGCAGATTAGATCGCATTTATATCTCACGGGCTCATGCAAATGATGTCCAGGACGCGGAACGCTGGCCATTGGCATTTTCCGATCACAGCGCTTACATCTGTACGGTGCTTCTTCCCCGTAGTGAGGTGTGGAACAGTAAGGCCCCGTGGAAACTAAACATTCAACATCTACATGATCCTGAATGCCGTCAACGGATCCTTGAGACATGGACGATGTGCGAGCGAAGGGTTGGAAGGTATGCGACGATGCTTGATTGGTGGCTGACTTGTGCTAAACCGGCGCTTCGCCGTACGTTCATCTCATATAGCAGGGATATGGCAGAATGGCGCCGCCGTACCACCGACTTTTATTTTGCAGCACTGCACGACCTGGATGATGGCCCGCCGGGACAGGACATCTGGATCGAACGCAAAAGGATAAAAGCTAAACTAGTGGCTTTAGCTCGGAAACATCTTCAGGGAACCATGATTCGCGCCAGATGTCACGATACGATAATGCACGAGATTCCTTCCATGCACCACGTCGTGAATGAACGAAAGCACCGACGACGCGTTTTGGTACGGGAATTAATTAACCGCGAAGACTGAAGAGTGACGCGACAAGCGGTCATTGTCTCTGCATTCGTCGACCATTACCAACACATCTATCGGGAAGAAGCAGCCTCTTTCGATGACCTCGACCGTATAGCCACGTCCGTCTCCCGTACACTGACGGTGGAAGCCGCGGGAACCTTACTGGAAGCCATTAGCTGTGAGGAAGTACATGATGCGATCGCACAAGGTGCGTTGAATCGGTCCCCAGGCATTGATGGGCTTCCTGCTGAATTCTATCGCGAATTTCGCAACGAAATGGCACCGCGATGGACGGAAATGTACAACGAGATGTTAAATTCCGATGCGCCTATTCCACCGGCTTTTATGGAAGGCCTCCTGGTGCTAGTACATAAACCGAAGTCAGGAATTACGGTCACACATTATCGCCCCATCACCCTGCTTAATGCCGACTATAAGATCTTTGCACGGTTGCTAGCGTCCCGATGTCGTATGTTAATTCGTAGCGTTCTCTCTCCGGAACAGACGACACCGGGTGGATCGGTGAATGTGCAAACAGCTACTGGCGAATGCCGTGATGTGATAGCGCTGGCGGAGGAGTGCCAGCTTAAAGCGGCGATGGTGGCGGTTGATTTTGACAGTGCTTTTGATAAGGTGCTCCACAACTATCTGTATGCTGTACTGGAACAAATGGGTTTTCCAGACCGTTTTACTGGTCTCATTAGAAGGATTTACGGGGGCGCACAATCCTTGGTACAGGTTAATGGGCGTATAGCAGGGCCCATTCAAATTCGACGATTCATTCGCCAGGGCTGCCCTCTTTCGATGCTGCTGTTCGCGATAGCGTTGGACCCATTAATTGGGAGGCTCACCAATTCTCTTTCTGGGATGGAACTACGGGGCTACACCTTCAAATGTCGTGCCTATGCGGACGACCTCCTGCTGCTCGTTCGTTCTGAGGAAGAGGTGAAGACGGTCCTTGAACTGTTGTTGGACCACAGTGTGACGGCGGGTAGTGCAGTGAACATGAACAAATCGGCGGCAATGCCGGTGGGAAGGGGCCTTACGCCGGAAGAAATCAGTCCGTTTCCTTATGTGCAACGATTCCGCTATCTCGGCATAGACTTTACCTCATCTGTAAAACATACTGCAGCAGTTAACTACCGACGTATTTTACAGACAACACGTACCATGGTCCGACAACATCTCCTACGGCGCCTTGATCCTTTGCAGCGAGTCGAGTACCTGAACACTTATGTGGTTTCTCGAATGGTGCATATTTCGCAGATCTTGCCCCTACCACTCACGCTCGGACGTCGACTTCAATCAGCACTAGGCTATTTCGTGATGATTGGATCGCCCCTCAAGGTGCGATACGAAACGCTCACTCTCCTTACGGACAAGGGGGGACTCGGACTTACGAATGTTCACTGCCGTGCGACGGCACTCCTTCCAGCCACAATGTATAAGCAATGGCGTAGCGGGCGTGATTCCCTTACATCCCGCCTACTGGATCTCCTGATTCCAGCGTCCCTCACACCTCCGGTGGCGGTGGGCAACATTACGCCACATTTTGCGCATGTCTCAACATTTATCGTGGAACTTAGTTATATCAGAGACGAGCTTCCGCGCACGAGACCGCCATGCGCGAAGGATTTTTATGTTTGGCTGCTACGACGGATAAGTTGTAATGTAATTGAACTGAAACACCCCAGGTTGCATTGGCCGAAGATTTGGAGACATGTGCACCAAAAATTCTTTCCTACCTTCGTTCGGGCACTGTGATTCTCTGTCGCCTGTGGCAAGTTCAACACCCACCAACGGCTCCATGCAATTGGACTAGTGGACACTCCACTATGCCCGAAATGTCACCAAGTGGATGACGACCATCACCGCTTAACTTGTATCGCGGTGGAGGACGTCTGGCTCCTAGGAAGACAGATGGTGGCTTGCTACCTCCGTGTGACCCCGCGACATATTACACCTGCTTCCTTCTTACATCCGGAGAGTGATTACTTTCCGGCACCTAAATCACAGTCGATCATCTGGATCAAAGGTTGGACGATCGCGTACCTCTATGGGGATACTGCCACGTCGCGACTTGACTTTTGGTATTTTTTGCAGCAAGCCCACAGTGAGGTTCATAGATGGTCACACTATCGGAAAACCTTTGCCAATTATCTTCAGGCAGTCTTCCTTGACCCCCCCACGCAGTTGGAATGTGCCGGGTGCAGTCGGTGTGCACATTTGACAGCTGATGATGAACCTCACGCTTCTCTCACCACTCACTATGTAATGCACATACTATACGATGAAATGGTCTATATGTTCCTTTTAACAGAGTGATCCTTATTGAAAATAAATAAATAAAAACACCATCCCTGTTTCTTTCAATTTGTGATTTGTTTTAAAATCTTTTGTTTTCTTTCTTTTTGGCAGAGGATGCATTTCATTTAGTGTTTGTAAAAAAAAAAAGTGGTTCTAAAAAAAAAAAGTGGTCAGCGTGGTGGACTGTGATGCTGAGGGACCCGGGTTCGATTCCCGGCCGGGTCGGACATTTTCTCCGCTCAGAGACTGGGTGTTGTGTTGTCTTCATCATCATTTCATCCGCATCTGGCGGGCAGGTCACCCAATACGGCGTCGAATGTAATAAGACCTGCACCAAGGCGGCCGCACCTGCCCCGCAAGGGGCCTCCCGGCCAATGACATCAAACGCTCATTTCCATTTACTACTTGTTCGTGGTATGAAGTACGTTCACAGGTCCAGTGGCTGTTTACACAAAAAGAGGCAGTTAGCGATCTACCGTCACAAGCCTTTAAAACCGAATGGGAATGAAAGCAGAGAGAGATGAGAATTATCAGTATCTACTGTGCAATCGCGTAATAGACTTGTACAGAACGACATTACAATACTATGTAGAAAGAATTTAAAGATTTAGTTGAGAATGAAAGAGTAAAAAATTACGACAATCGACAGTTGGGATTCACCGTTCTGTACATCAACAAACTCTTTACGCTTGATTTGCGGGCATGTAAAAACATTCGTGGGAGGAATTATAAAATTTCTGAAGCCAGATGCGTTATTCCATTTCAGTTGCAACAGTTTTCGACGGAACTAAATGAACTATAGGGAGATTTTTTACATATTATTGTAATGTATTTTGGTTGAGTCAGTGGGCATGCGAGGACGATATTTCTATTTAAAACTCACTGTTGTCAAATTTATGAAGGAAAAAGGAGTGTAGGAACGAAAATTAGAACATCTGTGTGGAGTGCAGACATTACAGTGTTAGTGCATTCGACTGTACACTGCCCACAGTAAGATACTGCAAGATGTTAAACAACTTACTTCTGATTTGATTGGGACACATTTAAAAAGAAAATTCCGTTGTAGAAGGGAAAAATTCTGCCAAACACAGTCTAGTTCCCTAAGCTCACTTGTATTAAAGAAAATGCGAGGGTTCAGCTATTTGTCGTGGTCCTCCAAGTATTACAGGGGTAGTCTTCTAAGAGTTCTGAGGACACTGCCCATCTCACATTCAGTTTCTGGCCGAATTTGATACCGTTTGCCGTTTTAAATGAAATGCACAAGTCCAAGTGCAACTGATTGATCTGCAATGCAAGCCTCGGTTTACAGACAAATTATTTTAGGTTGAAATTGTCCAGGACGTCTACATTGTTCTTCTCAGAGTTTCCTATTCTCCATAACGAAGTTTCAGAAGTGCTACAATACTTCGATCAATGTATGTGTGTGACATGCTTCTTTCGATTATGAAACTAAATAAGTCACCTGGGTGCGAAAAAATGTGAAAGTATCTGTGTCTGTCCGCATGTCGGCAGTTTGTCCCAGAAGAAACGAGACTGTGTCTTCAGCATGGCAAAAAGTATTAAATAATACTCAGCATTCCTTTTGTGTCTGAACTATGTTGTCGAGAATTGTAGTTGTGAAATACCAAGTTGTACGCAGTGTGACTGCACTGCCATTTAAATGTGTCGGATTCACAGTTTCCTCCTCCCCACGCTCGGACAGCGTGCTGTGGCAGTGGGGGAAGTGTGCAGCTAGGCTGAGATCTGTGGTATTCGTGCCAGAGCACGGCTCGCGAGCCGAATTCGCGGCCGCCACTGCTCGGCAGCATATGTCACGACTGTTCTGAAGTAGCTGTTTTTACATTTCTTGGCACTGTGGGATACCATAGAACCGCTGTAACCAGTCGATAGAAGGATGAGCTCCGCTAAACGGTATTTACAGTCTCTTTGACGGCTAAATTGTCTCGAGATATTACACTTCCAAGTTAGGAAAAGTTTTCCACAGTTTCCAGGGTGTAATTATCTAGCTTGCAGTTTCTTGGTCACCCTTCGCTGTCCACTGCCGTTTATACTGGTATGGCTTTCACTGAGTTTAATAGTGTGCTTCTGGAATTTTTGACTTTCTTTTTTCTAGCCTTAATGGCACTACCAGCTCTGTTTCTCCGCAGATCACATTATCATCAGCAAAAATCTAGGTATTTTACGTTGTGCTTGCGACTTCTTGGTCTTCTTTTTATCGCAGCTGAGACTGTAATAAACAGCAGTTTTATTTCAAATACATGAATGAAATTTCCACACTTATACCACTTTAAGTGCTTCTGCAGCCTAACCACAACTGCAAAATGTTTTTTAACATGGAACATAGAAAACATTACATACAGGGTGGTAATAAACAGTCTGAAAATTTGTATGAGTGTTGTAGGGTAGGTTGTGCCGAGAAATAATTGTGAAGGAAAAGTTTCCATACTTCGCAGCGCTTCCGAGTTACTTAACAGTGATATTAGCGAATCAGGTCGTTGCGCACGTAGATTCAAGCAGTTGAAGCCTAAAAAACGGTAATGCGCAGACGTCTGTGGGTTTGTAAGTAACCACTTGTCGTTATGTCCAGTTCTTCGGAAGTGAAGATTCTGAGTTAGGTGAGCAAAACGTATGTTTGTTCAGTTTGAGGAAATTAAACGAAGAACTCGTCTGCTGACACCGCCTCTGACAGGCTGCTTGAATTTGCGCTTGTGACGACCTGATTGGCTAATGCGAAATAAGTCAGAAAAGGCGGAACGTATTGAATTTTTTTAACAATTATTTTTCCGCACAATCTCCGCTGCAATATTTACCTTACCTACACTCCAAACCAGTCCTCCGTTCCTGTCTCCCCATCTACTCCGTCTCCATCCCTACCATCCATTAATGCTCTATACTTGTAACGGTACCCTCCGCCCGTCATAAACACCTAACATTTTCCCCTCCTACAACATACCATTTTTCTCTGGGCAGGTCCTTCTACTTTTAGTGGCAGTAAAGCGCTTCATTTTCATGATCACAAGCTTTGTACAGTGTTTTAATGTTTGAAAAGTTTCTTTAACGTTTTTATTTTACCTTCTAGTTTTCTTGTTTTAAATTTAGAGAACGGAGAAAAGCAAGTTTCTTAAGTATAAGACATTCACGAAATTCATACCTACACATTTGTAGTAGATATATCACCTTCGTTATAAACTATGACAGCTGATGTTATCTTAATTTTTTTAATTGTCTTGACCACAGTAATACGTTAGTTTACAACCTGTTGATTGCTAGTTTCGGTTGCGGGACAACTATCTTCAGATCTGAAAAATAACAATAAACAGAAAATTTCCTCTAAGTTAAAATGAATTTAACGATATTTAAGAATATATATTACTTCAAAATAATTAAAAGTAAAATTGTGATAATGTAACGGTCTCACTAGAGAATCAGTGTTTATATGCACGTAGGCTACAACACCATCATCAGTAAATGTATCTCGGAGTGATGTAAAAAAATGAAAAATACCTATCAGTTTAAGTGAACACCTAAAATACTTAAGACGTTCATTGTTTAAAAGGTGTTAGAGCGTAAAAATAGTAAAAGACCACCATGTTCACTAAAGAGGCAAGCACTGAATACACCATTTGTCATGTAAAGAAGGTTATTAAGTGCAATTCCGAACCTATGGAGCCAATCGGAAAATTACGTTTCCCTAAAAGTGAAAAATTTACCGGGATGAAAGACGTAGATTATTTATAAAAGCAATAAAACAGTAACAAATTGATGTACAGTAAAAACGTACCACATAAATTTGTGTATTATTGTGATCACGACAGTTAAAAAAACTTTAATGAATGTGTTAGATTGCTTATTTCCGTCACGTGACGATATAAGTTCTTCCAAACAGCGGTTATGTTCGAGATGCACTTGGCAATGGCCCATGTGCCGAAACTTGCAATTGTGCATTGAAAAATGAAGCATTTCCGTCAACGGCGGAAAAGATATGTGTCTTTCAAAATTTCATTTGACTGTGGACGCCAAGCACGAAGCGTCACTGGATGTGTGGTAGCGGGGTACCATCACAGCGGTAGCAGTAGTGTCAGAGCGCCAGTCGTGGCGTCGCGACGTACTGTAGCACGGTGGGCGTGACGCGGCCGGCGCGGCGGTAAGATAAGGGAGACTGGGTGGGTGGTGGGTGGGTGGTCGCCCGCTGCGGTTTAAAAACGGGCCGAGCCGCGGTGTGTGGCGCGGCGGCGGCCACGGCGAGGGCAGCGGCGCGTGCCGGCCGGCCGGCTGGCTGCCGCCCTATCGATCTGGCGCCACTCTGCCTCTGCGGCGCCTCCGCTTCGGCAGAGGTGCGAGGCCGCCAGCTTCCCGCGGGGCCGTCTCGCTGGACGACCACCAGTAGGACTCTGGCGCACCGTATGTATTCGTTACTGAGTAACGAGTATCCCACGAGACACCAAGTACTGTTTTGTTACTGCCTATAACGTTTCGTTACTCGCGTGTCTTCTCGTGTCATGCAGTTCGAGATCGACTCAGCATTTTTCGTATTCTACAAGTTCGTCATCCTCGACGGACTCGGAGTAACGCAAAGTTTTCCTGACTCAGCTGTCTTCTTTCCTTGCAACTTCGCGCCGACTGTTTATTTATTTATTTATTAGCTATTCCCCACCACACGTTGTTGTGGCTCAGTCTGGTTGAATGAAAAAGAAATAAAAGAGATAGCACATATTTCTAACATGTATGGGAATTGGTTGTAAGTTATAATCTCCTTCTTCCCCATATCTCTGTCCACCTCCTCCCTTTGTCCATCTCCTCCTCCGTCCCCTCCCTCTGTCCTTCACCTCCACTCCTACTTTCTGTCAATCTTCTCTCTCCTTTCTGGCCACCTGCTCCTGGCACCTCCTTCTCTCTCCGTCCCTATCTCTCTCTCTCTCTCTCCTTCTCTCACTCCCCCACCCCCCCCCCTCTCTCTCTCTCTCTCTCTCTCTCTCTCTCTCTCTCTCTCTCTCTCACTCACTCACTCACTCTCCTATCTGTTTCCATCACTTCCTCTCCCCTTTCTATGTCTGCCATCTACTCCCCCTCTCTCTGCCCATCTCCTCCTTTCCTCTTTCTGTTTCCTCGCATCCCTCTGTCTGTATCCACTTACCTCCCTCTCTCTGACCTTGAGTCTTGTATATTTTTATTGCATATTCAGAATCTGTAGTAGTATTCCAATCATAATATTCTTCTTTGCTAACGACGTTTCAAGTATCTGTCTGAATGTTTATTAGAGCATTATGTAACAATTGAAAGTAAACTGTTCAAGAACTGTTCGAGATGTTTGGTAATATCTCCACTGTATATACTACATACTTATTTATGAATAATCTACATTAAAAATAATTGTATAGAAACACGCAGATATTCGAATGCAACGTTGTGTCATAATTTCGAAGCAATCGGACAAGAACATTCAGAGATTTAAGATTTTGAATAAATGAACATTTACATTTTTATGGAGGTTTCCCCTCTACTTATCACACATACATTTATGTATTATATGTGGCGCTCTAGTGGGTTATAAAAGCATGCACCTATTTGAATGAACGTTGTGTCAAACTTTCAAAGCTATCGGTGATAAATTTATGGCGCTTTACTATTTTACACAAACGAACTTTTATATTTTTGTGTGTGTAGATTGCTGTTATACCGGACTCCGTCGTCTTGTGAGTCTACGACGGGTAATTATATTCTGTACATTTTGTATTTCTTTCAGAATGACACTGAATATACAAGGCGTCCTTGAGGAATGGTCAATTTTCAGGAATATGACTCGAACGAGAATTCTAACAAGAAAAGTATAGTAAACATGAGCTCTGAAATGCATATCTTAAGAACAAGCATTCGTTCATCTTTGCTACTGTGAAACACATCTCTTCTACTGAGCAAGTGTTCATAGCCCTTAAGGTATCCTGTTTAGAGGACATGTTTTCTAGACTTCTTTGTTTCGAAAAATCATTCCTGCCATATCCCTGAATACTGACTATTCCTTCTGGGACGCCCTGTATGATATTCAGCACCAACGCCGAAATTCTACAACTTTACCAACAGAAAAATGTACAAATAAAAGGAAACAAGGAGAGGGAAGTAGAAGTGAAAGAAAAATCGATCACCACGGGACCGAATGTCCCTATAGCGTTATAATGGTAATTAGAAATATTGGGATTGCTCAACATTACCGACCATTCACTTCTCCACATCTAAGTTTATTCCATACATTAAACTATAGCAGAATGATCCTGCGTGGCTCGGCAGCACTAGAGTACTATCATTTGACATATTGTTTTGTAGGGCGGGCAACCACAGCCAAACTTCGACATTTTTCAAAGAAAATTCCGCACTGGCTGTATGAATGATTTTTATTAAATCTGCGACCGGTTTCGCACCACTTACTGGTGCATCCTCAGGCAATATACGCTGTTTATAACATAGTAACGTTGAACATTGCCCTGTAGCCACTCCCCACCATTCATGTCCAATATACCGTCATCTGGTGAAAGCGGTAGTTAAAATTTAAAAATCTTTTTTAAAATTTTTTAAGTGGTGGGAGCGGTAATGACCGTGCAAGTTGAGAGGCGTTGCGCGGCAGCGGACACGGCCTGACTGACTGGCAGGTGCAGCGACTGAAACCTAATGATCCGTAGCAACGTTCTGAAGTTGCTCTTAGGTTTCTGTCACGGATCGAAATTGATTACATGCAGTAGGTCAATGTTCTATGGAGGCTCATTTTGCACTATAGGTTGCACTGAATACGCAGAACTGACGAATTTTGGGTAATTTTAAATCGCGTGTTGCGCACGAAGAGCTACTGCACTCGCCATATCTGACTGTGTGGCGTGGATTCACAAACACCTTTATTCTTGGTCCGTTCTTTGAAGAGAATACACCCAGAAGGCCTGTCAGGTATAACGTGATGTGTGCACGATATCGAGACCACCTTGTAAAAATGGTTCAAAGGGCTCTGAGCACTATGGGACTGAACATCTAAAACTACTTAAACCTAACTAACCTAGAGACATCACAGACATCCATGCCCGAGGCAGGATTCGAACCAGCGACCGTAGCGGTCGCGCTCTTCCAGACTGAAGCGCCTAGAACTGCTCGGCCACACCGGCCGGCAGACCACCTTGTACATCAAGTTATTACAGCTTTGGAAGAGCGCAGCTGTGTGGAAATAACTGTTTTCATGCAACATCGGGCAACATCTCATGTCATTCGGCCTGTCCCATTCGGACAGTGGGAGATTCACTTAAAGAAACCTTCCACAAATGTGTTATATCTTGAGGTTTTCCAGATGCATGGACTCCAAGATCACTGGATTTGAATCGATGTGACTTTTTGCTCTGGGGATTTCTAAAAGTATGCTTTTGCCAAGGAAATTTTCGGTTTCTACATAATCCGTAGGCCAGTGTACAGATACACGTTTCTGAGTGCCCAGATTCCAGCACAACTCCTGCGGGCCACTGTTGATCAGTTCGTTTTGCGAATACAGCATCTCGTCAACGTCTCCGGTGCTCATGTTGAACAAATCGTGTAAGTAGTGGTTAAGAATAAAACAAAACATTACGCCTCTCTCACTTATTTGACCTTTTCTGTTCACATCTTGTTTGTAATCAGTTACGTATGGAAGCACTACCTCGCGTCTCTCTTGCTTTCACAGCGCCAGATTTGCACCTGGTGGCCAAAATTGGAACTAATATTTTCCCAGCGTAAATCAGTTCGTCCTTACAGCTTTAGCATATCTAGCAACTAGCGGTACCATACGATAACTACAGCCGACAGTGGACATTCGTGAGTAGCTGCCAAGTGCTTATGAATAACACCGTACTGCACAGAGTACGCTACGGGAGCGTGTGCCGCCGGTGTTGGCGCTGTTGCTCTTACCGACGCTGAGGGGGTGGCCGTGGATGTGGCAGGCACGCAAATTGCGCGGTCCGTCCCTAATGGCGTGCTAATTGTGCCCACCAGCGCCGGCGACGGCGGCGACAGCGCTGAGTTACGGCCCACCACTCTGACAACCCTCCCCTCCTCTCCTCACCTCACCTCTGGACACGTGGCGGCTGACGCTGCCACCTCCCGCGTCCCGTCTGCTTCGTCTCATTTCCCACACACTGAAGCTGGGTTCACACAAGCAAGTTAAGTGACGCCTTAGCTAGTGGCATTCTGTAGTGGCGCCACAGTTGCATATGGTTCAAATGGCTCTGAGCACTATGCCACTTAACTTCTGAGGTCTTCAGTCGCCTAGAACTTAGAACTAATTAAACCTAACATAAGGACATCACACACATCCATGCCCGAGGCAGGATTCGAACCTGCAACCGTAGCGGTCGCTCGGCTCTAGACTGTAGCGCCTAGAACCGCACGGCAGTTGCATATATGGACACCCAGGTTTCAGTGGCGTCACTCAAGAGATGCAACTTTTTTCGTGCCACGAAAGTTTCAATTGGGTTGTAGTTTGTGTCGCAACTAGACTTCCCCGTCACTGAAAAGCGTCGTTCAACTGCTCTGTGGTGGCTGTACTTCGAAAAACCGGCATTATTTGGTAGTTATCGTGAATAATTGCTGCTGTTCTCCATTCGATTTCAGTGTGTTGTCGTTCACTCACAGTGAAAAAATCTCGAAACTGTAGTCTGCAGGTACACTTTTGCAGCTTCAGAGCTACAAGAACGACAACCTATAGCAGCAGTTGTGTGTGTACGAGTGTGCGTGTGTACAAACACGCACTTCTTAACAACACAGGCACTGCAATATCGTATTTATGCGCGGATACCAGGCAGTGACTTTCAATGAACATGTCCTCCCCTCCCCCATACCGGAATTACATAACATATATAATTGCACGTCGTAAAGCATGAACGACGACATAGGGAAGTTTGGCTCTGGCCTTCATTCGTGCACGGATAGCCAAAGCGGTTATGGCGACTACTCGCGTAAAGCGGGAAATCCGGATTCCAGTCACGGTAGGGGACGAATTTTCATTGTCGTCAGTCCGTTATACATGTGATGGCTCCCCTTATTCGCAACTGCGAATGCATTTCATGTAATTGTACAAACTTCGTACTTTGAGAGGCCAAGCAGTATATAAATTGTGGATTAAATGCGCGAAACAGACCCTGAGTGTGTGAAACAAAAAAAATAGAGGTATCGTACGCAAAATACCTACATTAACGAATATAAAAAATTCTGAAATTTTGCCTGCTGTTGGTTGGTTTGCCTTAGCAGACAGCATTCTCACCTTCAATTCTATTTATTTTAAAAATGTGTTTGTTACCTATTTTATTGCTGCCTGACCTCTATTTTCGGATCAAACATATACGTTCTTTTTTCCTTGTATTTAAGTCTTGTCGCAGCTCTAATGCCATAACCTGCATTAAAACATTAATATCCGCTTATATGATTTCAGCTGCCGCCACGCTGAAAACTGTGCAAACACATAGAATTTGTCACGTCCTGTGGGAAGGGTAGCTCGCAGTGCCTCTACTTAATGCCACGAGCTGTGGCGGCACTTCAACTGCATGTGTGAACCCGTCGTTACACTCGAGTTTATCCAAATTGTTCCACCCCAAATAGAATTCGCCGTCATCGGGTACGCCAAGAACGCACCTTTTTCACTCGTTAGGCAGCCTAGGCACCTCTTCGCAACATTATTAAATGTCTAATGATAATAATTTCACGGAGCTCAATGGCCGGTTGCAGGTCTTTCAATTGGACGCCAATTCGACGACCTCCATTTCACTGACCTACCCCAGTTATGCAACCAGGGAAAGGGGAGTTATTGTTTAACAAGGAATCCGAACCACGCGTCGTTCTTGCCGACTCCTCACATTTTTGAAAGGTGAAGGCTTGATTAAAGGCATACGGAAAATTTTCATCAATCCGACGGGAATCAATCTCGCTACATCTTGTATCTAGGCACGCCCTTTACTACTATATCACCAGGCCCGACGCTGAATAAGGCTATCTTCAACGACGATAATAACTTGCGAAACCAAGTTTCGAAAGTGCGCTATCGCGCTTTGCACATGCGCTGAGCTTTGTTGTTGAAGTCGCTGATGAAACTAAAGACTTCCGGCTTATTCCAAATCTGGCGACACGGAAATAGTATTTGCGAGTGGTTTGCGATTAAGTGAAATACAAAGTTGCAAACGGAGCAAACTATTCGCTTCTTGGACATTGTTGCTCTGCGTAAGTGTTCACGGGATTTCAATGATTCTGGCTACAGAGAGAAACAGCGACTTATTGATGCACTTCAGGCAGTCCTACAAGGCCTGGACATCGATGGATTGACGATAACTGAGCTGGTGAGCAAAATTAATTACATTGGAAAAACATAAATGAATTACTAAAAATACAAGAAAGTTAAACATCTACGTGTAGAACGGACATTATCTACTGTAGAGATGCATTTGAACCTCCACTTGCCAAAATTCGCAATGTGATCTATAGCTTCACTTCTGGTGACAATACTTCTTACAAGATCTTTCTTACCTGTCGCATCGCTAATTATTAAGAACAAACCTGAACTGTTCTGGTAACGTTCTCAGATGGTTAAAATTTCCTCTCGGGTGTTCAACAATAATTTCTTTCAGCAAAGTCGCCTAAAAAAAAAAGAGCTCTGTCACATGGCCCTTTGTAGCCAATCCAGCGGTCGGTTACAACGTCGTTTAACCAATAGCGCACTGTGTTATGCTAGTCAAGCGGCGCACCATCTCGCTGCCAAACGAAGTTCTGCGGTTCAGCTTCTTCTAGTTGAGGATAGAGTCATAGTTTCAGTGCATGAAGATTAAAACACCAGTTACAGTTGCTTCACCGAAAAAAGGTGGCCATAAACTTTTCGCCGGGACGTGGCTCAGACATTTTATTTAGGGAAGCCTCGTTACAACGGTACCATCTCGTGGGGCACTGCTGACCATCATATGCAAACATTATGAGTGGCCACATTTCCCGTCATGTGAAATATCGATTCATTACTGAACACGACAGGATTCAGGAAATCTTCAACGTCATGCAGAAACGTTTCGTTTGCAAAGCCGCCATGTAAACCGTAGTCTATTGGCATTAGAGCTTGTAAGAACAGCAAACGATAAGGATGTAGCTATGTTTCCTTAAAAATCTCCACAAAGACGTGGCTGGAACTTTTAACTCACGACTAGCCTTCCGAACCGATTTCTTAGGGCAACGCGTGAATGACTCTCACTCGCTCAACACGTCCTTTAGTCCCTCTTGGTCGTTCCATACACTTCCCTTTGCGCACTGCTATACAAATCAAACTGATTGAGTTGCTCTTTCATTTTTTGTATTATTTGCATTTGTAAGTTGAATGCAATAAATGCTACAGAACCTTAAATCCGTACACCCTGTGCATAGCTGAAACGCTTGAAAATTTTAGCGAAATTCAGGAAGACCTGCAGTTGATAGACGCTGGGAGCAGGGATTGGTAGCTGTTGTTCAATATAAAAATGCGTAATGTATTCCCCATAAATAGGCGTAAAGATCCGTTACTATATGATTACACCAGGGACGGCCACGGTTTCAAAACGTCACGTGTGCACAATGTGCTTCCCGCGCGCGGTCTGAGGATCCAACCGGTTCGCCACTACTCGGTACATCTCGGTTTTACTCGGTCCCTCGGTATGGAGCGACAGTTCATTTACCAGTGCGATGCGACTCTGTTCATAGGTTCACTGACAATTTCCGCAAAAAGGAGCAACCTTGCTATCTTCCGTCGCAGACCTTTAAAAAGCAATCGGAATTACAGAGGAGAAGAATGAGAACTCTTAATAACTATTATGTATTCGCATAATCGAAGGGTACCGCAGATTTGCTGTGAAACGGCATTACATCACCACGCAGAGATAATTTAAAAATTTAGTTGACGATGAAAGAGCTAAGGATCGACAGACGATTTGTACGGGCTTCATTGTTCTCTACATCAAGGAGCATTTCGTGTTAAATATGTAGGCATAGAACACGTGATGGGACTGGTGGTGCAAACAGCAAATTTTCTGAAGTCGTACGCATTATTATTTTGCCATCTGCAACAGTTTTTGATGGAACTGAATTAAGAGTATGGAGACTGTATCTTACTGAAAAAACGTAAGTTAAGTCAGAGAACATACATGGAACGAAATTCCGATTTAAGAACCGCTGCTGTTGAATTCTTGAAGCAAAAAGGAACATTCCATGGTGAAAGTGAATGCATTTAAAAAGAAAATCGCATTGTGGAAGGGGCAACTTCTGACAAGGAACATCGTCAATTTCCTAAGCTTACTGGCGTGAAAGGGAAAGCGTATTTTGAACAATGCATTCTATAATTGAAAGAATTATGCGAACAGATTTCTAAAATATTGAGGACACAGCCAATTTTGAATCTGTTTTTGAACTGTTTTTGAGACTATTCGCCATTTCAGCTGAAAGCGCCCTGTACATCTTCAGATGGAACTACTCGCTCTAGAATGTAATTCCCCTTTTTAAAGACAAATTCTGTTACGTTAAAGCTGTCCAGGAGTTCTACGTTGTTTCCCTTGTGAAGAGTTCCCACATCTCCATAATGAGGTTGCGTAAGTAATATCAATGTTTTGATCAACATATCTGAGTGAAAGACTTCTTTCTGTCATGAAACAAGATAATACGCTTCTGCATGGCCACCTGAGTAAGGAAAATGTGTGAAACTCTGTCTGTCTGAATGCCTACAGTTTGCGCCAGATATAATTTTTATTATGTCTTCAGGGTGCTAAAAATTGTTCAGCAATACTAGTAATTTGTTTTCTTGTGATCTATGTTGTTGATAAATACGAATCATAGCCTCATGCCACGTGCAGAACCTTCGCAGTGTCCCCCTACCACCGCTTCCTCCTCTTCCCCCCCCCCCCCTCCAACCCCCACCCTGTCATACAGGATGGCTTGGTAGAGGGGGAAGTGTGCACTCGGGGGAGAGAGACTCACACACATGCAAGAGCACTGCACACGAGCCAAGTTCTTGGCCATTACACGATTGTCAGACAGTCATTGAAAGTAGTCACGTCAATTTTATCTAGGTATAGGCGAACGGAGCGAGTTAAAGTGGAATGACCGCGCAAGTGTAATTGTAGGAAATCCAATATTGGGATAGTTGTGAAACTGGAATGAGATTTTCACTCTGCAGCGGAGCGTGCGCTGATATGAAACTTCCTGGCAGATTAAAACTGTGTGCCGGACCGAGACTCGAACTCGGGACCTTTCGAGTCCCGGTCCGACACACAGTTTTAATCTACCAGGAAGTTTCACTTGTGAAACTGATTGACAGTGTAGTCCACCATGGAACGAGGTAGCATTTAAATCTCCCGTTAGACAGAGCACTGATAGAGGAAACAGAGGATACAAAGCAGAACAGTGCATTCTGTCCAAGACTCGTTTAGAATGAGCAAAAGACACTGTGGTAAGGTAGGTAAGGTTCTACGGGAACAAACTGTTGAGGTCGTCGGTCAGACACTGTGGCTTCATGATTATATTTAATATGTTTTATATTGTTTCTTTTCAGACGCAATGAGAGTTTGAGATTCTGTTTGCCCAGGGATCGTTTTTACGTATAACACTACTCTCATATTGACGATATTTCTGTAAGTAGTGTGGTCGAGGAATTACCTGACAGCTATCAACCTCTCATCTGATCTTTGGTTGTGGCTGGTTATTCAGTATTTCTTGTAACAGCGGCCCTACTTAGGATGGCAGGAAACCAGTATATGAGTCGCCGAGATAATGTACAGAATTCATTGTGTCCCTGTCGTGGGATCTTAAACGAAAACAATAAACGACGATGATAAATAAAGACAATTAATAGTGCCGTTGGTGGTGAGGTTCCTGCGCGGCTGTGGAATATCTCTGCAGCATTATGAGAGATTACATGCCACTCCGTCTCAGCTTGACGCATTTCAAGTCCGGCAGAGACACGTGGCGCGCCATACGAGATCTCGTGTAAAAGCACACCTCTCCGGCGCAGCGCAACGCAAGTTTGTATCCAGGTGCGGGATGTGACGTCGCGCCGTGATGGATAGGCCGAGCGCCAATTAGCGGCGGGTAATCTCCCCGGGATATCCATCATGGCGCTGACGCGGCGCCGTCTCCGGGCCCGGGAGGCCTCCGCTTCCTACAGGTTTCCTCCTGGCCGTCAAAGTGATTACCTAACCAGACGGGAGGGCGTGCAGCGCCAGCATAAAACTGTCTTTCCTGTTGGTACCGCGCTCCTTGTTAATCATGAAGCTAACAGCTTCACTTCCAAAAGTTTCCCTCCTGGTTGCCATAGTGATTACTTAACGTAATTGGAAAATGTTCGGCGCTCAATCAAATTATCTTCTTTGCCGAAATGCCGAAATGTAATGCTACAAATTTTATAATGGACAATTGTGAGCGTTTGCTATTACAAATAATAATACAAGGTGAACCCGAACTCCACATACAAAATTTCGAATCTTGTTCAGGGATGAAACTTACTGGCACATTAAAACTGTGTGCCGGACCGAGACTCGAACTCGGGACTTTTGCCTTCCGCGGGCAAGTGCTCTACCATCTGATCTACCCAAGCACGACTCACGCCCCGTCCTCACAGCCTTAGTTCTGCCAGTACCTCGTCTCCTACCTTCCAAACTTTACAGAACTCGGGACCTTTGCCCGCGAAACGCAAAGGTCCCGAGTTCGAGTCTCGGTCCGGTACACAGTTTTAATCTGCCAGGAAGTTTCATATCAGCGCACACTCCGCTGCAGAATGAAAATATCATTCTGGAAACATCCCCCAGGATATGGCTAAGCCATGTCTCCGCAATATCATTTCTTTCAGGAGTGCTAGTCCTGCAAGGTTCGCAGGAGAGCTTCTGTAAAGTTTGGAAGGAACTATGCGAGGTACTGGCAGAAGTAAAGCTCTGAGGACGGGGCGTGAGTCCTGCTTGGGTGGCTCAGATGGTAGAGCACTTGCTCACGAAAGGCAAAGGTCCCGAGTTCGAGTCTCGGTCCGGCACACAGTTTTAATCTGCCAGGAAGTTTCATATCAGCTTAGTATTTTGGTGTCAGACACGCGTGATATCTGGTGGCTCGTTGCAGAGTAATCCCATTTCATTTGAGTTCTTACTTCCATTTGTCGTTATAAGTATTTGTACTGAACTGAAAATACGAGGGCATTTCAATAAGTAAGGCAATACATATTTTTCTGATAGCGGGTTGGTATTATTCAGGATTTCAATACACCATATCATTCCCCACTCCTCTGGCTGAAAAACCCTGGTTTTCAACTAAATCTCCGTTCAATGCGACGGCCTTAACGCCACCTTACTGAGAGGCCCTGTATACCCTTATGGTACGACTCTACTGGACGACTTTGGAGCCAACGTCTTGCTGTATCAATAACCTCCTCATCATACACGTACTGCTGCCTGTGGAATGCATCCTTCAGTGGACCAAACCGATGGAAGTCAGAAGGCGTGAGATCCCGGCTGTACAGTGGATGAGGAACAACTGCACAATGACATTTTGTGAACTCCTCTCAGGTGTGGAGACATGAGTGAGGCCTTACGTCGTCATGGAGAAGAAGTTCCCTTGCATGCGTTGATCACATCGAATGAGACTGTCCGCACGTTCCGACATGGCAAGAATTACAGGCGTGTGCCGCCGGCCGGTGCGCGGCGGATCAGATAATTTTCGCGACCTTGTTGCGATGATGACAGAAGCGTTGCTCTATTCACCATGATTTGGTTCGCTGCCAGATATCCGTAGACATTCTACAAGTGCCTTTGAATATCTGTGTTGCTCAATGAACGCTCTCTGCTTGGAACGTACCTCCACATGAGATGCCATTTTGAAGTATATGCACAGCACCGCTACCTATCGTATCTTCATAAACTTATAGGAGCTTAAGCAGGAATATTCTACGAAGTGCCACAATAAATTCCGCATTTTCTCAAACGAAAGTGAGCGAGAATAAAATGTGTTGCATTAGTTACTGAACGATGTACATACTGTGTCCCTTGTCTGAAAAGAAATTTGTTCTGTTCACTCACACTTGTTGCTGTTGACAATAATAATACCAAATGGTTCAAATGGCTCTAAGCACTATGGGACTTAACAAATGTTTCAAATGGCTCTGAGCACTATGGGACTCAACTTCTGAGGTCATTAGTTCCCTAGAACTTAGAACTAGTTAAACCTAAGGACATCACGCACATCCATGCCCGAGGCAGGATTCGAACCTGCGACCGTAGCGGTCTCGCGGTTCCAGACTGCATGGGACTTAACATCTGAGGTCATCAGTCCCCTAGACTTAGAACTACTTAAACCTAACTAACCTAAGGACAACGCACACATCCATGCCCGGGGCAGGATTCGAACCTGCGACCGTAGCAGCAGCGCGGTTCCGGAGTGAAGGGCCTAGAACCGCTCGGCCACAGCGGCCGGCAGTAGTAATAGTCATATTACTCTCCACCCTCAAGCTTGAGTTGAGTACTGCCGGATTCTGTCTCGGAATTGTTTTCCCGGCAGTATTGGGCATACGTTAACTGTGATATACTGTGGTATAGACAGGCTTTCTGATAAAGAGATGTCCGATATGCTATTCGTGTATGATTTCACTGAACTCTGTGGAAGAGCGGCAATACAGCACTACGGTAGCTGTTTCCGGAGCAGCAGCAACCACGTGTCGTTGCATTACTCTGTGTTCTCAAGTAAGACAATTGGGTAAGAAAGCGAAAAAATCATATTTAATTGTCACTCCGTATGGAACTAACGGCGACCGTGGGTATCTCATATAAAAATACTCGAAAATCTTCCTGAACAATATCCGAGATTTTTTGGTCGATTTCGGGTTCTCCCTGTTTCGTGCGCGGGGTTCGAGTCCCGGCGTCCGTCTCTGTCTGCTCCGTCTGCGGCCCTTGGTGGAACGGAACGTTCTTCTCTGATTTTCCTGATTGCAGGCTCCCAGGCTGTGCTGAGATGGTAGCCACTGTCGCGGTTGATTAGGTTGTCGTGTAACCGTATTCCTACGGATTCTTTGATTACTGAGTCGCAAAATCCGTTTGTACTGCATATTTTCTTTGTGTCCTCGAAATCGAAGGTGTGCTTATCGTCAATACTATGTTCCGCCACAGCAGATTTGTTGGTCTGACCCAAGCGTACATGCCTGTGTTCACTGCGGCGCTGTGAGATGCAGCGTTGCGTCTGTCCTATATATTGCATCCCACATTCGCATCCGATCTTGTACACACCTGGTGCTGTCAGACCGAGTGGATCCTTGATTGAACCGAGAAGGTCTTTGTTTTTTCCTGCTGCGCGGAAAACGGTCTTCACTTAATGTTTCTTGAGAATTCTCGCGATCTTGGACGTTGGAGGATCCGCGTATGGCAAGAACACAGAGCCCATTGCTTCGTCGTCATCTGGTCTCTCTTCTTGTGGTCGGTCTTCAGAGCTTTCCTTATTTGTGTCTCACTGTATCCATTTTGTGATTGGCCGACCGTGGGAAGCGGAGAGCGGTCCAGCTGAGATATAAGCCCGCGACCGACGATATCCCGACATTTCGCCTGAAGATAACGGAGATGCATTCCATCGAAACGTTGCTACGAGACGACGATGCTACTCGGCTGACAACCCGTGAAGACTTCATATATGACCGAGCGAGGTGGCGCAGTGGTTAGCACACTCGACTCGCATTCGGGAGGACGACGGTTCAAACCCGCGTCCGGTGATCCTGATTTAGGTTTTCCGTGCTTTCCCTAAATCGCTCCAGGCAAATGCCGGGATGGTTCCTCTGAAAGGGCACGGCCGACTTCCTTCCCCGTCCTTCCCTAATACGATGAGATCGATGACCTCGATGTTTGGTCTCTTCCTCCAAAACAACCCAACCCAACTTCATATATGAAATTCGCCGAGAAAGCCTGCACTCGCATGTTTATGATTGCTATTATAATTTTAAAATTGTGCCTGGCTCTTCACAAAGGACTTCATTATGTTCTCTATCACATGCATGTCTTTCGCTCCGACCGTAGTAACGTTGTTCTGCCTCCACTGCCATGCTGGCTGACGTGTTACCGTCATGTTGTGTTGTGCAGTGGCGTGGTTCACGCTGGACGCGTGCGCGCTGCCGCCGGAGCTGCGGCTGTCGGAGGACAACTGCACGGTCACCTGCGACGGCTACGAGCACCGCGTCGCGCTGGCGGGCGTCGGCTTCTCGCGCGGCGTCCACTACTGGGAGTTCACCGTCGACCGCTACGACTCCGACACAGACCCCAGCTTCGGCGTCGCCCGCATCGACGTCTGCAGGGACCAGATGCTCGGTGAGTCCCACTCACTCACTACTTCATTAGGTATCATGAAGTGAGGAACCAAAACAAGAATCCGGACACACGGACAACCAACAACAAATCGTCAGGGAATTACAGTGTTAGAACTTTAGGGTCGCTGAGGATGAACAGTCTAAAGCAGAGACTAGGCGACACGAAGTGTGGTGCCGATTTTTAACGACCATTTCTTGGGATCCAGCGGCCAACTAATTACGCCCTTACTGCAGCTAATGTATTGAGTGCTCATATCAAACGAATATATATAGGTTACCAATTAACAGTAAGATCGATACATTGGTCGACCGACGTGCAACTCTACAGTGTCAGTATCTGTCCTTGAGCAAGTGAGTTATACGAGTGCCGTTGCATGCGTATTGGGGGCTCGACACATGTTGCCGCTGATGTAGACGACGTCAAACGCGCCAGTACGGTCCAAGATGCAGAGGTCAAGCAGAGGCTGTACTTCGGCCTCCAACATCCCCTGACCTCAACACATGAAAGTTAATAAACCCGCTAACAGACCTTACGTGGGAATTATGTCGTCCCAGCATCTTCTGCAATTATAAAAAACTTATCTGATTCATCCTCACCTCTCTCCAGTCACGACACACAGTCTAAATCTACCAAGAAGTGTAAATCAGCACTTACTCCGGCGCAAGCCAAAATTTGCTCTAGTAACGATCAATAAATACGCTACTGGCCATTAAAATTGCTACACCAAGAAGAAATGCAGATGATAAACGGGTATTCAATGGACAAATATATTATACTAGAATTGACATGAGATTACATTTTCACGCAATTTGGGTGCACAGTTCCTGAGAAATCAGTACCTAGAACAACCACCTCTGGCCGTAAAAACGGCCTTGACACGCCTGGGCATTGAGTCAAACAAAGCTTGGATGGCGTGTACAGGTACAGCTGCCCATGCAGCTTCAACACGATACCACAGTATATCATGAATAGTGACTGGCGTATTGTGACGAGCCAGTTGCTCGGCCACCATTGACCAGACGTTTTCAATTGGTGAGAGATCTGGAGAACGTGCTGGCCAGGGCAGCAGTCGAACATTTTCTGTATCCAGAAAGGCCCGTACAGGACCTGCAACATGCGGTCGTGCATTATCCTGCTGAAATGTAGGGTTTCGCTGGGATCGAATGAAGGGTAGTGCCACGGGTCGTAATTCTCCTGAAATGTAACGTCCACTGTTCAAAATGCCGTCAATGCGAACAAGAGGTGACCGAGACGTGTAACCAATGACACCCCATACCATCACGCCGGGTGATACACCAGTATGGCGATGACGAATGTACGCTTCCAACATGCGTTCACCACGATGTCGCCAAACACGGTTGCGACCATCATGATGCTGTAAACAGAACCTGGATTCATCCGAAAAAATAACGTTTTGCCTTTTGTGCACCGAGATTCGTCGTTGAGCACACCATCACAGGCGCTCCTGATTGTGATGCAGCGTCAAGGGTAACCGCAGCCATGGTCTCCGAGCTGATAGTCCATGCTGCTGCATATGTCGTCGAACTCTTCGTGCAGATGGTTGTTGTCTTGCAAACGTCCCCATCGCTTGACTCAGGGATCGAGACGTGGCTGTACGATCCGTTACAGCCATGCGGATAAGATGCCTGTCGTCTCTACTGCTAGTGATACGAGGCCGTTGGGATCCGGCATGGCGTTCCGTATACCCTCCTGAACCCAGCGATTCCATATTCTGCTAACAGTAATTGGATCTCTACCAACGCGAGCAGCAATGTCGCGATACGATAAACCGCAATCGCAGTAGGCTACAATTCGACCTTTATCAAAGTCGGAAACGTGATGGTACGTATTTCTCCTCCTTACACGAGGCATCACAACAATGTTTCACTAGGCAACGCCAGTCAACTGCTGTTTACGTATGAGAAACTTTCTTCATGTCAGCACGTTTAGGTGTCGCCACCGGCGCCAACCTTGTGTGAATGCTCTGAAAAGCTAATCATTTGTATATCACAGCATCTTCTTCCTGTCGCTTAAATTTCGCGTCTGTAGCACGTCATCTTCGTGGTGTAGCAGCTTTAATGGCCAGTAGTGCATAAAACACTTGTCAGTATCCCGTATAGTTGACTCTGAAGATGACACGACGATTCACAACCGAAATACCAAAGAGGAGAAGGAGCGGCTTGCTTGCATTCTCAGATCTTCATGGATCAATAAATAACAATAGTGTACAAATTACGCTTTGAGTAAAACACATTCGAATACGCTCAAAACGGGTGTACCACTTTCCACGATTATCAGCAATGATTAATGACGGTCTGGCAACAATACGAGTAATACGCGCTACAATAACTCGAAGAATGAATAAGAAAATGGAACTGCGGTTGGTCTACTGCGAACAGTATAATAAACTGGTTATCGTAGCCAAAACAGACACGAATGTAACCCCACAGTTTGAAAAAATGTGATATTTTGTCGCCAAGAGCTGCTGTTATTATTTATTAAACAACCAGTTTCAGTCCGAGGATCTCATTCGAAGAAATTTACATCATACTGGGAGACATAAAACGAGTGGCATCAAAATAATAAAGTCCTTGAATTCGTAGCGGTTGTTAAGCGGTAATATAAATTACACAGTCAGTCATAAAAATGTGCCATTCAGCGCACTGATTCATATTATATAAACAGTCAGCATTAACGTTAGGTAGGCATTATACATACTGCAATACTAATTCATGGCTTTTATTATTTGATGCAATTGATCGTGAGGACGAACGAATGTCGTGAGTTTTGTATAGCTTCCAACACGAAGTTGTAACAGCGAATAGGTTATTGAAGAGGAGCCTGGTGGAGGTAAAAGAAAGTAACCTGGTGTTTCAGTATGAACCGGTATGAATATAATTCAACGAGTAACTCCAAACACAGTAAATACACTTGGCTTTGACGTTCCGTCGATAAGTCCGTTCATTATTTCTGGCAACTCTTCTCATTAATGGTTTTGAAAACCAAAGCACTCACGCAATGAAGTACAGACTCATATTGGGTCCTTTACTTTGAAAGTGTTGTTAATCCATTTGTAGTCTATAGTTGTGCCGTCCCTAAAATGATTCTCCACGAACGGCAAATGAGATTGAGCGGCAGGTAGTTCAGCCTTCATTGCATCCCAATTATGCTACCAGCGAAACAGTAATGTATAATGTATTACCTATCAGCCAGGCGCAGCGAACAGTTGTGAACAAAATAATTTTCTGTGACGCTTCAACGAGAGAGCTTTCTGAACAAATGTGATATCGAATAATTTGTGGTTATTTTTGTAAAAGTCAATGCAGCCTCTGGCGTCAGAATACAATCGCCACGTTACGACGAGAAATACGAAAAGCAGCGCCGTTAGATGGAAAAAAGTCTGAATACGTGCTGCCACAATGCGAGAAAAACATTTGTCAGCGCCTACGTGAAGCTGTTAAACATAATTGTAATAACTAATATTAATCAATTAGCCGTCCTCTCACACAGACAACACAACAACACTTCGTCAGGCTACTACAGTGTCACATCTACTTCTCACTAATTGTGGCAGCAATCTGAAACACTTAACACACTCACGAAGTGTTACGAATGCTGCAAACTGTTAACGAGTAGTATCTGGGGGCCGCCGGCCTATATATTCCAGTCTTACTATAGTTAGTCTTTTGGGGGCTCGTAACATACTGATTCATGTAACGTACCAATTAGTAACAATAAGATCGCTACACTTGCGGCCCGACGTGCCTCCTCGCAACCGTGACCAAACAAGTTTGACGACCACTGCCCGTTACACTCCCCCCTATTACTGTGCAAAAAGATATTTTTTGATCTTTGTTGACTGAGCTAAAAGAATGATTGTAGTCTATGTAATGTGTTTTTCTAGAATGTTTGTTTTCTAATGCTTGATATGAATAATATGAAATAACACTAAACAAATATATAAAAATTCCACAGCCTGACGTTAGTAGTGCTCCTGAAGACAGACCCATTTTAAAAAGGCACATCATTGCAATTTATTACTGATTACAACAAGACACTGCAATTATTAACTTTGAAGGTATTAGTATCCGTGAGTAGATTATTTTCTTATTTGATTGTTTAGCTGCATTGGGTACATCGAACAGCGTCGCTGAGATGTGGCGAGTTATGTTTATATTACTTGCACTTATATTTTAAAATCTTTTGGGTTTAAATTAAAATGTGATTGCCATACTACTCTTCAAACGTAACTCGCACTTTTTTTAATTTAATACCAGAAAACTTCCCTATCTCAGTGGAAGTAGCGGACACGTAACTTACCATTTCCTTTTCTTTCACACTCATGTGGCAGTCATCCAAGCAATTAGTCTGCGTCATACGTAAATGTTTGCGTCATGTAACCTTGCAGTTTCAGTTCTTTGTACGCCAGGCTCCACTGCATTCGCGTAACGTGACCCTGCTGTATAGCTAATCCAACTTTTGTTTAACTAATGACCCATAGTACTGCTCGGAATCCGGTGACAGAATTCGAAAGTTTTCGTCACGCTTTCCACCGTACTTGCACGTCTATACCAACTGCCACTGCGCTAGCCATTACGTGGTTAACAGTTTGACCTTGAGCTGTGACATTAATTTACTTTCACTTCGTATTCACAGTTACAAATAAATAACATATGAGAATATGGACGTCACTATAACGCCCTTTCACGGAACTTTGTTACTTCCTTGCCTAATTACTATCACATCAAGTGGTCAGATTTTAGTACGAGCTGCAAATGTTGTCAGCACTGCGGGAGATTTCCCTCGCAACATTCCACTGAACAAGCTACAATGATATTGACTTATAGCGGAAAAGCTAGGACCGTAATACTGGATTTACGTGATTTCGCCTTATTCAACAGTTTACTTCACCATGGTCTCAACTTCTACTGTTTTTCAGATGAAAATAATGTTGAAAATGCTCTCAAAACTGTTTTAAGGCATAATTTGTATGTGTCCTGAATCAGGGAAAGGATTGGTAGCGCTTTTGGACTGTTACCTGTATGTTTAGGTATACCAAACCACAGAATGATTTGTGGCCTTCCCCTCCGTGCCCGCAGGCACTGTGGGAGTGGTAATTACGTCCCTGTAATTAAATGAGCAATTAAACATTTTACGTTTGTTTACGACTCATTAATTACACTACATATAAAATCACATTTCCATTGTACAGTCTTTTTCTCCAAGGTGTCTGTCTTCTGGGGCATTATTCTCATTTCTAATGTATTTAAGAGGTCACTAGGAACAGAAAACTTATGATTTATTTCAGTGGTAACCCTCTAACCTTAATATTGAATGGATGGTACCACAATTACATTTATTGTTATATGAGGTTAGCATTATGAAACTAACGCAATTATTTAATAACGCTCCACTATTCCAGTATATAAATAAAAAACGTAACGTGAAATGTCACGTCAGTCAAACTGCACAAAGAGCTGAATGTCAGTCGAGTTAAGTACTGTAACTCTTTCCTTGCAATAAGTACTACGAAACGGTTTGAAACGTACGCAGACTCTATTCGTCGTTTAACTCTAAGTGACCCTGTGGACTAGTCACCAGGTGTTGTTACGCCATTTTAAGTACGCCCAACTGAAGTATTGATATACTCATGGGCGTCCACAGAAACTGTATCGGTGGGACAGGAGAAGGAGGCAGGGCGGTGGGGCGGGGGGGCAGGGGGGGGGGGAGGGGGCAAGGGGCAAGACTTCAAAATGAAAATTTTTCATATAGATGAGTTGGTCAGTATCGAGACATGACATGCCATAAGAACTAAAATAAGTAGGTGACACAAAAAACTAATTATGTCACAGAGACTTAATGGGTATTCACTCAGTATACAAATAAAAACTCTGCACTCCTAATTCCATATGTGGTTCACGCCCTCTCTTGGCTTCGCCTGGCGGACGCGAAGTATACTATTGTTAAACCAGTACGAATAATACTCTCAGACACTGAAAGTTTTTGGTAATTACTATGTTGTTTAACCCATGCTTCTTTTATGTCAAGTTTTATTGATTTCAGATGCCGTAGTTCCACTCCATAGATATCGAGACAAGTCGATATAGGCTATCGGTGCTAAGTTTACCTTCGAGCTGAATTCAGTGTGAGGTGGGGAGAAAGTGGGAAGGAGAGTTTTGTGCCCACGTTGAAGAGAGACGCAACGTGGGGGACGTTATCTGCCTGATATACCATGAAGCTACTTAAAGCAAGTGTGCATAGATAATTAGTAACTATGATACCAATTGCATATGGAAGTAACAAGATTATGTGAAAGCATGTCATACATTGTTCATTTTCAAACGCAATCGTTGTGCCATTTATTTTTCCGCCGACTCACAAAACACGAGTTCGTCGTGTCACTATAGTGCTACAACAGTTAGATCACTAGAGGCGGCAGCGGTAGTAACCATAAGACTGTCGACAAGAAGCAGCAGTTAGATCACTAGAGGAGGCAGCAGTCGTAAACATAAGACAGTCGACAAGAAGTGTACCGAGATGTACTACTGGTAACATGTAGGGAACGGGAGCTCAACTTAGCATCGACAACTTATACATATCGTGCTACTTCTTGCTGCTGCTAAACTTTGGGATCTAACAGTATTGTAAGTGTACAACTGATAATATTTAATCTCATATATGATGATGGAAAATGGACATCTCAACTTCTCTTAGCTACTGTAGGTTCTCTGACGCGCCAAGTTAGCCGAGAGCATTAATACGCTGCTTCCTGGACTTGGGTAGGCGCAGCGAAACCGGATCTAATCCGCCTGGCGGATTAACGACAAGGGCAGGTGTGCGCGCCGGCCTGGATGTGGTTTTTAGGCGGTTTTCCACATCCCGCTAGGTGAATATCGGGCTGGTCCCCACGTCCCGCCTCAGTTACACGACTCGAAGACATTTGAAACACGTTCGCACTCTTTCATGATTTACTCTACACGCAGACAGCTGGGGTGTACTGATTCCGTCCCAGGAGTACGGGGTGGCGACAGGAAGGGCAATCTGCCACCCCTTAAAATTAAGCATGCCAAATCCTATCGTAACCGTGCCGACTCTGCGAACAGCAGGACAAAGGCGCAAGTGAATGAAAGACTGCAGGTTCTTTAGTTTTCATCATGACCTATACATATATACAGGGTGGAGAAAACTTGTGTCACAAAATTTTAACCCTGGATAGGCGATTTCAGTAGGAACCAAAATTACTATTGTCGTGTAGGTCGACAGCACAATTTTTAAACTACGGAAACTTGGCGCTATGAGCTCCGATTGACCGTGGAATTGCCCTGTTGCCGGATGTTCTGGACAACGCATGACCGCAAATGCTTTGGCTGCCGGAGATCGCGATGCATCCAAGGCCACGCTCGGTAAACCGACAACCACAGCGCTGCCCATCAACCGACGAACCGCAACAGGGCAATCCCACGGCCAATAGCAGCGCGTGGCGCCAAGTTTCCGTGGTTTATAAATGGTGCGTTGTCGACCTACACAACATTAGTAATTTTGGTCCCTACTGGCATCAGCTATCCAGGGTTACAATTTCGCGACACAATTTTTCTCCGTGCTGTGTAGATGTATCTGCTTGTACTGATTCATATCATTTTATCTTATCTTGTATCAGTCGAACTGCAGTACTTGAAACATATAATTCTGTGAGCCACACGCTAAATTTAATGCAAAAGTGAATTTCGCAGTTTCTGATTGAACTTATTCAAACTGCACTTAATGATTTATTTCTGTAGTTTATACTGAAGTGTGCTATTTTTAGATTAAACCTACTTTGTGACATTTAGCACCGTTGTTGTTGTGGTCTTCAGTCCTGAGACTGGTTTGATGCAGCTCTCCATGCTACTCTATCCTGTGCAAGCTTCTTCATCTCCCAGTACCTACTGCAACCTACATCCTTGTGAATCTGCTTAGTGTATTCATCTCTTGGTCTCCCTCTACGATTTTTAGCCTCCACGGTGCCCTCCAATGCTAAATTTGTGATCCCTTTATGCCTCAAAACATGTCCTACCAACCGATCCCTTCTTCTAGTCAAGTTGTGCCACAAACTTCTCTTCTCCCCAATCCTATTCAATACCTCCTCATTAGTTACGTGATCTACCCACCTTATCTTCAGCATTCTTCTGTAACACCACATTTCGAAAGCTTCTATTCTCTTCTTGTCCAAACTAGTTATCGTCCATGTTTCACTTCCATACATGGCTACACTCCATACAAATACTTTCAGAAACGACTTCCTGACACTTAAATCTATACTCGATGTTAACAAATTTCTCTTCTTGAGAAACGCTTTCCTTGCCATTGCCAGTCTACATTTTATATCCTCTCTACTTCGACCACCATCAGTTATTTTACTCCCTAAATAGCAAAACTCCTTTACTACTTTAAGTGTCTCATTTCCTAATCTAATTCCCTCAGCATCACCCGACTTAATTTGACTACATTCCATTATTCTCGTTTTGCTTTTGTTGATGTTCATCTTATATCCTCCTTTCAAGACACTGTCCATTCCGTTCAACTGCTCTTCCAAGTCCTTTGCTGTCTCTGACAGAATTGCAATGTCGTCGGCGAACCTCAAAGTTTTTACTTCTTCTCCATGAATTTTAATACCTACTCCGAATTTTTCTTTTGTTTCCTTTACTGCTTGCTCAATATACAGATTGAATATCATCGGGGAGAGGCTACAACCCTGTCTCACTCCTTTCCCAACCACTGCTTCCCTTTCATGCCCCTCGGCTATTATAACTGCCATCTGGTTTCTGTACAAATTGTAAATAGCCTTTCGCTCCCTGTATTTTACCCCTGCCACCTTCAGAATTAGAAAGAGAGTATTCCAGTTAACATTGTCAAAAGCTCTCTCTAAGTCTACAAATGCTAGAAACGTAGGTTTGCCTTTTCTTAATCTTTCTTCTAAGATAAGTCGTAAGGTCAGTATTGCCTCACGTGTTCCAACATTTCTACGGAATCCAAACTGATCTTCCCCGAGGTCGGCTTCTACCAGTTTTTCCATTCGTCTGTAAAGAATTCGCGTTAGTATTTTGCAGCTGTGACTTATTAAACTGATAGTTCGGTAATTTTCACATCTGTCAACACCTGCTTTCTTTGGGATTGGAATTATTATACTCTTCTTGAAGTCTGAGGGTATTTCGCCTGTCTCATACATCGTGCTCACCAGATGGTAGAGTTTTGTCAGGACTGTCTCTCCCAAGGCCATCAGTAGTTCTAATGGAATGTTGTCTACTCCCGGGGCCTTGTTTCGACTCAGGTCTTTTAGTGCTCTGTCAAACTCTTCACGCAGTATCTTATCTCCCATTTCGTCTTCATCTACATCCTCTTCCATTTCCATAAGATTGTCCTCAAGTACATCGCCCTTGTATAAACCCTCTATATACTCCTTCCACCTTTCTGCCTTCCCTTCTTTGCTTAGAACTGGGTTGCCATCTGAGCTCTTGATATTCATACAAGTGGTTCTCTTCTCTCCAAATGTCTCTTTAATTTTCCTGTAGGCAGTATCTATCTTACCCCTAGTGAGACAAGCCTCTACATCCTTACATTTGTCCTCTAGCCATCCCTGCTTAGCCATTTTGCACTTCCTGTCGATGTCATTTTTGAGACGTTTGTATTCCTTTTTGCCTGCTTCATTTACTGCATTTTTATATTTTCTCCTTTTATCAATTAAATTCAATATTTCCTCTGTTACCCAAGGATTTCTAGTAGCCCTCGTCTTTTTACCTACTTGATCGTCTGCTGCCTTTACTACTTCATCCCTCAGAGCTACCCATTCTTCTTCTACTGTATTTCTTTCCCCCATTCCTGTCAATTGTTCCCTTATGCTCTCCCTGAAACTCTCTACAACCTCTGGTTCTTTCAGTTTATCCAGGTCCCATCTCCTTAAATTCCCACCTTTTTGCAGTTTCTTCAGTTTCAATCTGCAGTTCATAACCAATGGATTGTGGCCGGAATCCACATCTGCCCCAGGAAATGTCTTACAGTTTAAAACCTGGTTCCTAAATCTCTGTCTTACCATTATATAATCTATCTGATACCTTTTAGTATCTCCAGGATTCTTCCAGGTGTACAACCTTCTTTTATGATTCTTGAACCAAGTGTTAGCTATGATTAAGTTATGCTCTGTGCAAAATTCTACAAGGCGGCTTCCTCTTTCATTCCTTCCCCCCAATCCATATTCACCTACTATGTTTCCTTCTCTCCCTTTTCCTACTGACGAATTCCAGTCACCCATGACTATTAAATTTTCGTCTCCTTTCACTACCTGAATAATTTCTTTTATCTCGTCATACATTTCATCTATATCTTCAGCATCTGCAGAGCTAGTTGGCATATAAACGAAATTAAATTGTAAGAGCAACCACACAGGTGTGCAAAACTTGCAGACAAAATAAAACTTATGTGTCACTGCCAAACAACATAACTCAATGAAACTTGGACCATACATAGAAAACATTGCCACAGTACAGTACAGAAGGTAACTGAAAGAAATGGGCAAGGAGATCATTACAAATGACACTTTTATTCATGAACAATAATTACACTGAAATCACCACGACGTATCATGAGCCCCTGGAGATTGAAAAACCCGGGACATGGTTCTCATTGTGATCGCCACAGAATGCAGTGCATGCCGTGCAACTTGCTCCCATGCCAGCCATATTGTTGGAAGGGAGCTCTTGTGGCAGGGCGTTCCACTGCTCCATCAGCGCGGCTGACAACTGCCGGATGATCGATGGTGCATGTGGACGTGGTGGAGTATGGTCCCATAATGTGTCCCACAGATGCTCAGTGGAATCTAAGTCGGGGGAACGGGCAGGGCAGTCCATTCGCTAAATATCCTCTCGTTCCTAGAGTGCATCCTTCTGCAGTGTAGTCACGGTTTAACATATATAAAAATGAAGTCACGACCGAATGCACCCCTGAAAAGGCGCACATGGGGAAGGACTACAGTGACAGCTGAGTCTACCGTGTTCAAAGATTTGGTGGTCAGTACGCCCATGCGACACTATGCCTCCCCACACCATAACACCTGGACCACCAAAACGATGATCTTCGACAAGGCTCTTGGATGCTTTAAGAGTTCCCACCTCTCGCCATGTAAGACTGAAACTGCTCTCATCCAAGAAGAGTACGTGCCCCTTTTCCTCGTTGGTCCATTCTGTATGGTCTTTACACCATTGCAGATGGTACTATCAGTGTGTGGGTGTCAACAGAACACAATACACTGGGCAAAGTGACCTCTCCCATATAGTCGCCATGCCATTATGGAGCGTGATACTGCATGGATTGCAGTCCTGTTAAGTGTGGTTGCAGCTCCACCTGCTGTTTGACGTGGGTCCCGTCTTGCCTTTTGTACGCTGTAGTGGTCATCCGCTGTGTTAGTTGATAATGGTCGACCTCTCCTCTCCTTCTGGCAGCAGCGCCTATGGTTCAGAACGTTCGCAATGCACGTGAAACAATGCTATGAGAAATACCAAACGCCTGGGCTACACTCGTCACATTTGTTCTTTCTTCCAGTTTCTCGATGACTTTTCCCGATGTGAAGTCATCCAGTTGTTGTCTCCAGGCTATGTTATAATCAAGAAGACTACCACAGTGCTCATTGATTGAGACATACTTCTCTTCCCAATCCTTTGACCACTTCGTGTTTCCGGGCCAGTCCCATTTGGCAATGTAGTGACGATGACTTCACAGCATGTGACGTTCAGCTCTCCGTGCAAGACTGGAAGACCTCTGGGTTCCGCACTTTTACTCCTTTCCATCGAATTGTTAATATTTTATGCTACTTCATCTACCTCGTCCTTCAGTTTTGCAGCGCACACAGTACAAATTTAAACATCTCACAACGCGTTATGTAAATGTACTTGATGCGTCATTTTTCATGCAGAGTTTGAGTAGAAGGACACAATAAAAAAATTAGGCTAGCTTTTATGGTTTCATACAAAAGTAAATCATCCCATAGTCTTATTATATTAGCATTGACTCAGGAACACAGGGGTGAAAGTATAGGAATGATTTTAAGATAGCGTGCCCATTTAATTTTTATTAAAAAAACGGAACATTTTAAATAGTTTAGAAAAAATCTGGGACATTGAAGCAAAAAACGGGACACAAATTATGTTGACAAAATTTAATGAACATTCAAATTTAGCTTTGTGCCCACGCACGCAGATGATACCAAATGGTTTTTTACAGTTATTCTGATCCAATGTCACCGTACTTGTATTATTATTATTATTATTTTGAGCTTTTCCTCATTACAGAGGCTTATCTCCAACATAATAATTTACTTGGAAATTACAATACAAACAATAAACGTTCTTAAAGTATAATCACAAAATATTTCTCCAGGTGTTTCTATCTTGTGTGTCCTCTTCCTCTGCGCCCATTCTCCTCATTGTGTGCTGTACAATTTGGAGCCAGGTGGTCATTGGTCGTCCTCTTCTTCTTCTCCCCTCCAGTTCCCACTCCAGTATCAATTTTGGTATTCTGGTTTTCTCCATTCGTCGTACATGCCCGTACCACTGTAATTTCTTCCTATCCATTACGTCATATATTCTTTCTTTTATTTCCATTCTCCTTATTACTTCGGTGTTCCTTATCTTTTCTTTCCTGGAGATTCTTGCCGATCTTCTCCAAAAGTCCATCTCTAGAGCTTGTAATTTTTTAATGTGCTTCATGTTAATTGTCCAGGTCTCCGTTCCATACAGAACCACACTCTCTAATATGGATTTGTATATTCGTTTTTTAGTTCTGCTCAGTACATTCCTGCTCCATAAGACTGAGTTAAGCATCCCAATGACCCTCCCTCCGCTACTAATTCTTTTATTGATTTCTGACTCTGATTTTCCCTCGATTTCTAAAATGGATCCTAAATAACAGAAAGTGTTTATCTTTTTGATTTTCTTTCCTTCAATGTATAGCTCATCTGAATCATTAGTCAAGTATTCTGTTTTTTGGTAATTAATCTTCAAACCCCAAGTTTTGTTTGCTACTGCTAGTTGATTGCACATATAGGTAGCATCCTCCCCATCTTGTGCTACGACTACTTGATCATCAGCAAATAATAAATGATGTAGGTAAACTCCATCTCTTATTTCTAATCCCATACTATTACATTTACGAGACCATGTTCTAAGGCTAATATCTGTATAGATTTCAAATAATGATGGTGACATGGGACAACCTTGTAAAAGGCCTTTGCTTGTTCTAAATTTCTGTGAAAGTTTATTACCAACTTTCACTTGGCAAATGTTATCTTTATACATCTGTTGTATTATTTTAATCAAGGGAGGGTTTATGTTTGCCATATGTAGTGCTCTCCAAAGTAATTTTCTTGGAACAGTATCATATGCTTTTTCTAGATCAATGAAAATTAATCCTATATTTTTTGATTTTTCCCTATGTTTCTCCAAAATCTGTCGTAATGTGAAAATATGATCTACACATGATCTCCCAGCCGTGAATCCACATTGTTCTTCTTGGGTTCTAAAATTTTTTTCCAGTTTGTTTTTAATTACTTCCGCAAAAATTCTCATTAATGTGTTTGTAACACAAATTCCTCGATAGTTTGAACAAATTTTGCGATCCACTTTCTTAAATATTGTATTAATGTAACCTAGTTTCATCTCGTTGGGTATTGAATCTCCATGTATCATTTTGTTGAAGAGCTACGTTATCAGTTTCACAATTTTGTCACCACCATATTTCAGACACTCCAGATTGATATTGCCTGGTCCCGGTGATTTACCATTCTTTCCTGTTCTCAACGCCTGAAGTACTTCACTTTCTAAAATCTGGATCTCATCATCTTCATGTCCTTTATCTTCCCCTGTTCCTTCTTCTAGATATTCTTCTTTGTCTTCATTTAATAATTTTTGGAAATACTCTTCCCATTCCTTTTGTGTTATCAGTTGGAGACTAGTTTTGCTTTTTGTATCCTGTCGAAGCCCTTTCAATACTGACCATGCTTCTTTTGCTCTCCCAAATCCTAATTTGCTATTCACCTTGGCACATGTTCTTTCTCATGCTTCATTTTTTGCCATCCTTATTTTTTTCATCACTTCATTCTTCTTTTCCTTGTATATTGGTCTTGTTTCTTCTGATTTATCATTCAACCACTGAAGGAACGCATTTCGTTTTTCTCTAAGGAGGACCTTTAGTTCCTCTGACCACCACTCTGCTGCACGGTTGTGGTTGCTATCTTTTTTACCCAACACCTCCGTTGCTATGATTTTCACATTAGCTTTTATATAGTCATATATTTCCTCTGTACTTCCTTCAAATGATTCAGCCAGTTTCCTTTCCATCCTGGCCGCAAAGAGTGTTCTGATACTTTCGTCTTGTAGGCTGTCAATATTAAAAGGTAAATTTTCATCTTTCTCAGTCTGGTTCGTTTTATTTATGTTACTTGTATCACTCCTTGCATTCTTCCATGGCCAGAAAGACTTCATTTTAACTAGATAGTGGTCTGATCCACACTGGGCTCCTCTATAAGATCTGACGTCTACTGCTTTGAAACTACTTGTTTGCCTAATGATAATATAATCTATTATAGAACGAAGTTCTTTGATGTTCTGTTGCCAAGTATATTTATGAATGTCCTTATGTTTGAAAAATGTGTTGGTAATTTTTAGATCAAATTGTTCACAAATTGCAATCAATCGTTCCCCATTGTCATTATATTCGTCCTCTCCATGTTTTCCTACTATTCTACAAGATTCTCTAATTCCTACCCTTCCATTCAGATCTCCCATGATAATCAGTTCCTTTCTTCTTGGGATTTTTTCAATAGTCTCCTGAGGGTGTCCCAAAATGTATCTTTCTCCTTATCTTTTGTGTCGTTCGTGGGTGCATATACGCCAATAATCACAACTTCCCTAGCAAATAATGTCATTTCAACAGTTATAATACGTTGATTGATGAATTGTCCGTACTTTTAACTATACGTATTTTATCAAAAGTGCTTTTTCCTTTGAACACTCGAGCGATATTTATTCGTCTTAACGATTCACAATACCAGACCGTCCTCCATGTCCAACAGCATAGTCTGACTTGCATAATGCACCTGTACATTCTACAGTTTCTCTTCTGCTAATGGGAAATTGAAATGAAGTTCCATGCCTCTTGACAGAGCGTAGGGGAACAATGCAGGAGACCCGTACCGCCGTACTAGGCAAGGTCCTAATGGAAGTGGTTTGCCGTAGCCTTCCTCCGACCGTAATGGGAATGAATGATGATGATGAAGACAACACAACAACACGCAGTCATCTCGGGGCAGGTGAAAATCCTTGACCCCGCCGGGAATCGAATCCGGGACCCTGTGCTCGGTGAAGCGAGAACGCTACTGTGAGACCATGAGCTGCGCACCCTCTGCTAATAGTAAAAGTAATTTCATTTTCATATTGCTGTTAAAATTACTTCTTCGTTTTGGCATGACGAAACAGTGAACATAAATCGGTACTACCAAAAGTGCAAAATATTAACATGAATGCGGCCCTGTAACATGGCGCACTATCATCCATAAAAATTCCATCGCTGTTTGGGAACATAAATTCCACGAATAGCTACCAGTGCTCTCCAAGTAGCAGAACATAACCGTTTCCAGTCAGTGATCCGTTCAGTTGGGCCAGAGGATCCAGTCCATTCCATGTAAACATTGCTCACACCATTGTGAAGCCATCACTAGTGACTTGGCAGCTTGGGTACATGACTTCGTTGGGCTTGCATAACACTCGAACCCTACCATCAGCTCTTACCAACTGAAATCAGTATTCATCTCATCAGGTCACACGCCGGCCGGAGTGGCTGTGCGATTCTAGGCGCTACAGTCTGGAGCAGAGTGACCGCTACGTTTGCAGGTTCGAATCCTGCCTCGGGCATGGATGTGTGTGATGTCCTTAGGTTAGTTAGGTTTAATTAGTTCTAAGTTCTAGGCGACTGATGACCCCAGAAGTTAAGTCGCGTAGTGCTCAGAGCCATTTTAACCATTTTTGATCAGGTCACGGTTTTCGAGTCGCCTAAGGTCCAATCGATATGATCACGAGACCAGTAGAGGCGCTGCAGACGATGTCGTGATGTTAGCAAAGGCACTTGCGTCGGTCATCTGCTGCTGTAGTCCATTAACGCGAAATTTCGCTATACTATCCTAACTGATATGTTCGTCGTACGTCCCGCTTGATTTCGTTATTTCACGGAGTGTTGCTTGTCTGTTAGCACTGACAACTCTATGCAAACGCCGCTGCTCTCGTTCGTCCGTTAAGCGTAGGCCGTCGTCCACTGTGGTGTCCATGATGAGAGGTAATGCCTGAAGGATTATATTCTCGGCACACTCTTTAACTGTGAATCTCGGAATACTGAATCTCCTAGCGATTTCCCAAATGGAATGTTCCATGCGTGTCACGCCAACTACCATTCCGCGCTGAAAATCTATTGATTCCTGTCGTGTTGTGTAATTACGCGTCGGAAACCTTCCCACATGAATAACCAGAGAAAACGTACGCGCAAAATGCCGTGGCCGCTAGATGAACAGTCGTCTGGGGAAGCGTGGCGAGACCGGCAGTGGTGGGGGGATGCTCAGAGCGCTGGAGGGTAAATGCCGTTCTAAACTGAAGCCAACACCCACATTTTTCGTAAATATTAGGATGAGCCCTTCCACGTCCACACTTGCATGGTGACCATTCAGAAAGATCTGTCACCTCTTCTTTGGTTAGTACGTAAAAAGAATGCCGCCGAAAGTGCAGCGATTTATTTTCGCCTGGTTTGTTAACGATTTGTAACTTTCAGGGACGAGTCACGAGTGAGGAATTTTGAATAAACCTACATCTTCCTCTTGTTGCCATATTAAAATTTTATTTTTCGGTAAAATACAGCGGAGTTTACAGAGTCTCACCTTACTATCATGTTGTGCAGACGCCACTGCAAGAGAATTCTGAGACTGTAATTTATTAACTTTTATTAAGTTAGGAACTGAGGAAAAGTAAGGTCAGCATCTTATGAGAAGGCACATCCCAGATACAAAACAAACGTGTATTGACTTCACTAATGTTGTTGCAAAGCCGACAGCATTTCTCGTTTCACCAGCTATCGATGGCCCTTAAAAATAATATTCTTCCATCGGAAAATTCTCCAGTTAGTGGAATAACACGGTATACAATGAAGTTTCACATAATAACCACATGGCAAAATACTTTCACTTTGTGTGATATCATTTGCTAAAATCTTATTTCGATATCTCGAACCGTTTAAAAAATATTAGGAATTTCACTCTGGCTTTATCGCTGGAGTGGTGCGATCGCAAATGAGTGCGCTATGTCAGATCAATTTTCTCAAGATTGGTGACAGGTAGAGACCTCCAACCAACTCTAAAGAAAAAATTCAATATGTTAGCTAAATTTCATTCGCAGCAACATGTTATATAATATGCACCAGAGCAAAATCATAACTACTCCTATTTCTCATTGCATTTTTTTCGATTTTCTGTAAAATTTTTTGACAAAAACTGAAGGGCATGCGCGTCGATTCTGTGATCGCTGACCGGACGAAAGGTGAAAGCACTTGTCGGCTTCCCCTTCTGAACACTCGAATGAACTCACCCAGCTCTTTGGATGAAAACGGGAAACTGTGCATCGGCCACCCTATCCTGCTCGACCTAACAAATGACAGCTCCACCAAAGCACCGACCTTTCATACCTTGTGTACACGATACTACCACCATGTTTATATGTGCATACTATCCAGTGGCTTTTGTCCCCTCAGTGTATTTGCACAGTGCGCAGCATATTGATAATCTAACGTCAAGTAGCATAAAATACCTTAACCAAGCGGAATCGCAAAAAAGTGGGACACTGAAGCGTCACCAAAAACACTTTTGGGACAACGAGACATTTCCGAAGAAAAAAAGGGGCTGTCCTGGGAAAATTGGAACAAATGGTCACCATATCTTAAGAAATCAGTCATATGATTAATAATAAAACTCCTTGAGTTGACCTAAAATACCCAACTCCTGACATTATAAGTTGTTTATATGAAATTAAATTAATACTGTATTCAAGTTATATCTGATTATTACACTCCTGATCTCCAATGCACACTGGTATCAGCAGACTTAAAGGCTGCATTGAGAGTGTCAGAGCTGAAATGCTCCAATCATCTGCAGTGTGTGTCACTGCTTCCCTGCCAGCAAATATTCCTAAGTTACATTATCTAATCCTCTGTAATATCAAATAAATATTGATGTAATAATCATTACTGCTATCTAGTAACAGTTTGTTGCATGTGTTTTGCAGGTAAGGATGACAAGGGATGGAGCATGTATATCGACCGCCAGCGGTCGTGGTTCATGCACGACAGCGTTCACGAACAGAGGTGCGAGGGTGGGATTCAAGTTGGCTGCACCGTGGGTGTGCTGCTAGACCTGGAGCGACACACCCTCAGCTTCTACGTCAATGAGGAACCACAGGTACATACTGGGGAACTCAGCTCTGATTGTGAGACACACTAGTAAATTTTGTTGCCCTCAAAGTGGAATTTCCAGAGTCTCAATATACCATTGGTAAATGATTACCAGTTTTGGGGAAGGTTACTGTATAAATTAATTCACTCACTTCCTTGCTAAACATCTACATCTACATCCATACTCCGCAAGCCACCTGACGGTGTGTGGCGGAGGGTACCTTGAGTACCTCTATCGGTTCTCCCTTCTATTCCAGTGTCGTATTGTTCGTGAAAAGAAACATTGTCGGTATGCCTCTGTGTGGGCTCTAATCTCTCTGATTTTATCCTCATGGTCTCTTCGCGAGATATACGTAGGAGGGAGCAATATACCGCTTGACTCCTCGGAGAAGGTATGTTCTCGAAACTTCAACAAAAGCCCGTACCGAGCTACTGAGCGTCTCTCTTGCAGGGTCTTCCACTGGAGTTTATTTATCATCTCCGTAACGCTTTCGCGGTTACTAAATGATCCTGTAACGAAGCGCGCTGCTCTCCGTTGGATCTTCTCTATCTCTTCTATCAACCCTATCTGGTACGGATCCCACACCAATGAGCAGTATTCGAGCAGTGGGCGAACAAGTGTACTGTAACCTACTTCCTTTGTTTTCGGATTGCATTTCCGATGTTATCCCCAAGGTCATTTATATATATTATTAATATCAACGGTCCTTCGACACTCCCCTGCAGCACACCTGAAATCACTCTTACTTCGGAAGACTTCTCTCCATTGAGAATGACATGCTGCGTTCTTTTATCTAGGAACTCTTCAATCCAATCACACAATTGGTCTGATAGTCCATATGCTCTTACTTTGTGCATTAAACGACTTTGGGGAATTGTATCGAACGCCTTGCGGAAGTCAAGAAACACGGCATCTACCTGGGAACCCGTGTCTATGGCCCTCTGACTCTCGTGGACGAAGAACGCGAGCTGGGTTTTATACGATCGTCTTTTTCGAAACCCATGCTGATTCCTACAGAGTAGATTTCTCAAACTGACAGCATTCATGACCAAAGTTGGTAAACTTGTAAATCGTGACAGCCAGACAGAGCTTTGATTTATTACTTATTTCTTCATTCACAGATTGTTTTGCAATGATATTAGACTTGTCGTTTTAGTACAACATTAAAACATAGCTATCAGTTACCAAAATATGCAACTGCATAGTTACTCATCGTTCTGGATAATTCTGATAGGTTCATGCCACCCACCTGCTCTATGTTTCCTATTACATTTTAGCCAGCATGTGCCCATTTTTGATGATACAAAGGTATTAAGACCAGTTTCCTGTTGTGTTGCAGGGGCCCATAGCGTTCCATGGCCTCTATGGCGTCTTCTACCCAGCCGTGAGCCTCAACCGTGGAGTGGCAGTCACCCTCCACACGGCCCTGGATCCACCATCTGACTCGGACGAGAGCTGAGGACAGCTGTTCCCGGGTCTCCCGGAGGCACCAGCAGCAGAGGCGGCCAGCAGTGCAGTTCTTCCTCCTGAGGACACCGAAGTGCCGGAACGCCTCCCATCCACTGACACTGACCTCTGAACAGTGGTTCCTTTCTAGATTATAACAGACACTCTCTGACGATGCGACAAGTTTCACTTCCTCACTACCGAGAGCATTCCAGATATCACTGTAGACTCTTTAGATCCAAGCAAACTGCTTGGTTCCATTTTAGATGCTTCATATTCCAACCCATCTTTATTTGAAACTCTTATAACGAGTCGACATATCAACAAAGACGTGTTCCACTGTTACATTCTTCAAAGAATATTCAGTCAAGCAGACCTTAATCCTATTTTTCTTTACCCTTATGTAGATTCATGAAAGACATGTGAATGATTAAACGAATGGATAAGATAAAACATTATGTGCACAGGATTAATATGTGTACACACAATTTTTCCTGCCCAAAGTTATCATCACATTGAATGTTTTAAACATTCAGAAATGACTACATGACTGACAGAGCAATGATGTCTGTAGTTAACACACTGAGATACTGTTGAGCATTTCCACAATAAATATTGTCTATTTTAGCAACCAGGTTCTGCAGCAATGAAAACAGGTAACTAATGATAACAGAACCTTGCTGGTCTGAGACTATGACGGACTACCACACAAGTTCTCTGAATCAAGTGGAGATGAAGGTTACATAAACGAGGAAATTATATTCATCCACACAGAAAGAGATGGACCTTAATGAAGGATCTCCCACTGCCCCTTATCCTGCCCTTTCTTCCTGTCTTTAGGAGGGAAATCCAGTCTAGTGAACAAGTGGGTGATACATTCTATGAAAGGTAGTTGAGAAATATTAGCTCAGAACTGGGGCCTGATAATTAGATTTTCCTGTTATAAAATTACCTACACTTTGTAATTATTGTAATAGAATTTATGGATGTTGCACTATCGTCCAAAAGAAATAATATCCAGATGCCATAATTATGTTATTGTATGTAAATATTTATCAAATGGTAAATAAAACAGATACATAATTTTCATTATATGTAAAATCCACACCTGTCATAAGTTATTGGTAGTGATAAACAAGAGCAATCGTATTGATGTATTTGTAATAGTTCCAATGTGTGGATTATTTCATTTGTATTTACTAGTGGGTGAAATATGTAGTTTATTTTATGGGAGAAAATAGACTTGAAATTAACTTTTTCAAGGATGATATTTGTTTATGGGACAAGACACAAACATTCTTAAAATTAAAAGTAATTTTTTAAAGTATATCAGCTCAGAATTTTTTTTAGAGAACATAATGGTCCGACATGCTTCAAAGATTGAATTTGGGGTTTGGGTATCACCTACTGCTATATACGAAAATTGTTCATTGTCAGGCGTACTTTAAACCCCTTTTTCCTATTTGTATTTCAAGGCAACATGAAGCAATGACTGCTGTTAGATAATACATAAATGTGATGACTGATTTATTTGACTGAATTCAATTTACATTTTTAAATTCATAAGCAAAAGCTACATAGACTCTTGATGTTATAAATAACTTATATGCTCACTGAAGCCATCACCAAAGACTGATATTCAGAAGAAAGCTAAAACTGCCTAGACTAAGAAAATGCTAACACCACTGGTTTTATAAGTTTTATGACTAGTAATAAAATACCATCCACTTCAAAACTTCCAGAAATTGTCCTTAAATGTTTCAAAGAAATATAAGTGTTATTTATATTTGGTGGATTTTTTATTCTTAAAAAAAACTTCTATTTGGTATTGTCACTGCCAGAAAAATAGTTTTTAAAATGATCATTATGATGAAAATTAATGTACATCATAGCTGTATATAGAACTGCATTATAGCCTATACAGATGCAACTGCATTGCTGTGGCTATTAAAAGTTTTTGATACTTTTATTCTATTGAATTTGAATTGTATTTGGTGTTAAGGGATGAGTAATTATCCCATTTTCCATGATACTTCAAGATGAATTGCATTACTCACAATGAGATTCACAGAGGTAGAATAAAACTGGAAACTTTTATGAGATTCAGATATGTTTGTAAGGTGAAATTTTGTCAATACACAGAAATTTACAATTCTGCCATTGCAAAGTTCATGACTAACTCTTGGATGTGCTAGTATAAAGTTACATTAGATGTATCCATGTCTTTAGAAAACAGTTTGTCTGTACAGTAAAATGTAACTATATGCTTGATATACCTGCAGAACATGCTGCCAAAGATTATTCCTTCACAAATTAACTTATAATATTTTTCTCCCACTGAATAAACTATAATGTAATTTAGCGACTACCACACAATCTGTTCACACTTCATTGTTTAGTATATATATCTGTTTGAACAACATGTTTCTTCAGTAAATTTAGTGACTGTTTCTTGTTATAATTGCAGTTCTTGTCTGTTACAGTGAATCAGTTAATATTAATTTTATGTGGTACATAACCTGCCATGATATACATTCTTTTACATAGTCTTCAGTCTATAGAGTTGAAGAAACAGTGGTCCTCATGTTTAAATTACTTGAAGTGTTACTAATATTTTATAAGCACAAAATTTGTATCCCTTGTAAATTTGTATATTGAAAGTTATTGCTAATAAAATAGTTAAAATGCAACTGAATATTGTTTTGCAAGTCCCAGAAATCATATAAGTTGTGAACTTCAAATATTTGTAAAAATATTCACTTCTTTTTATATATTACATGAATGAAGTGTAGAGGGTAATGAAAGATAAGCTATTCCACACCATTGCAAAGTAATGTAACTATTTACTTCAGATGGTCCTAAACAAATATAGTGACAGGTACTCTGAAAATATAAACTTCATAATGTGAGTGGTTTACCTCAGTATGGTCTACTTAATGGTAATATATACAAATAGAGAATCAGATTTTATTATGTGATCACCTTTGATTAACTGTATTATTATAACATGTATAGCTTGGGTATTCATCCTGTTTCCTCATCCAGAAATATGATTAGCTGATTTATTTACCTTTCACAAAAAGATTACCCTGATACAAATTTCTTGATGTATAGAGACCAAAGTTCATTCTACATTGCAGCAGGTAAATTAGGTAGAATGATTCTTTCAGCAAGGTCATGGGTGACACTCTTCCACCAATGAGACAAATGCTGGTTCTACAGGTCTAGTGATCCTTGGTGGGATACTAGATCTCTCTTGTCATAACTGGAGAGAAGAAATGTATGCAGCTGAGGTGTACTGTATGCTGCAGGAAGTTTCATATTTAAGCATAATCCAAGCCCATTCTTAGAAATTCATAGGAACTGAATAATATGCATATTTTGCAATAGAATCTACTATAAGGAAATGAAGTAAATACTATCTTTGTGTCTATTCATTACAGAAAATATTCTGCTACACTGATATTTCTCAAAGTGTTTATGAAGATGGTTTTTGAGAGGACTTTCATTCTCCAAACTGTCACTCAAGTAAACACATTATAATAATTTGTGGTAGGGATCTAGAATGATAGTTTCTCTGTCAGTGTCATTGGTTGGTTGGTTGGTTTGGGGAAGGAGACCAGACAGCGTGGTCATCGGTCTCATCGGATTAGGGAAGGACGGGGAAGGAAGTCGGCCGTGCCCTTTCAGAGGAACCATCCCGGCATTTGCCTGGAGTGATTTAGGGAAATCACGGAAAACCTAAATCAGGATGGCCGGACGCGGGATTGAACCGTCGTCCTTCCGAATGCGAGTCCAGTGTGTAACCACTGCGCCACCTCGCTCGGTGTGTCAGTGTCATTATACAGCCTTATGTTACACTGTATCTAAGGTCCGTCATCACTTTGTTATTGCAGAAATCTGTGGAAATCTACATACTTACATTAATAGAGTATGAGATCACTGCAAGCACTGGACATTTTATTAGATATATTCAGTTTCATACATATTGGTTATTTGGATCTTTTTTTGGTCTGCAGTCAATTTTTACATGAAAACTTAAGAAGGTATTAAGAGGACCTGGTTGTAAATAATAATGTACCAGAAGACAGGCAGATGAGTTTAACATAGAAGATCTAGAAATTTTAAAAATTTTGATTGATAAACGAGCATATGCCTGATATGAAACTCAAAAAGCGGATTTTTTTCAGTCTCTTGATGACACAAGGAGACAGTAGAATTACCACAGTATGGTACGGCTCCAGGTGATTTTTTGTAGCAAGTGTTTGCCATAAATAAGGCCAGTATCTCTTTTAATGTTAATGTAGACAAAACAGGAAACTGAGACTGTTTCCAGGACTGACATATATGAAAACAATCTGTTGGTATTAGTGATGTTATCTGCTTATGTGGAGACTCATACAACTGAGTCCAATATGATTAAGTATGGATCTTAACGACAGGGACAAATAGAGCATGGCTGCATGCTTGTTTAAATATGTGAGTCATTAAGTCACAAATATTCATTATTATCCATTCATAATAATTAAATTATGATATAATACCAACTTTACAGTCTGTATTTTCTTTCCTCTGAACTGACTGCTAGTTCTGTGTTGCACAAGGGATGGTGCACCTGCATGGGCACTTCCTTGTGATAGTTCTTGAAATGTATAAGCAAGGCAATATAGTTGTCTCAACTCCCATTTGGCCATTTGTGACATCACACAAATCTCACGTGTAACACTGGTAGATGATGCAACAGGAAAGTTGGATTTCGCATGTTTTCTCTTCTGCTACCCCCAAATGCAGCAAGAAGTAGTGAGTTTAGCAACAGATGAATTATTCGTGCTTAATGTGTCTGAATGATATTTTTTCCAGCCATTTCACTAAATGAGTGATTGTAATAGTTAGGTTACAGTAAGTGTTTAAAAATGGCTGTGCTTCAATGGATTTCAAATAAACTTATATGTTGCAACTGATTGGCAGTTATTTCTAATCCTTTGAAGTGGTTGTCATAAGCATTTTTAATAAATCTTTGCACTCATGCATTAAGTGATGTAAGTGATACGATGGGTTTAAAAAGAAATATGGTGCAAAGCTGAAATCATACATGATACTCCAAGGAAAAGAAGAAAGGGAAACATCACAGAAAAATGTGTAAAGGATGACTACAGAAGGATCTACCTTGAGATATTACATACTAGAATCATGCAGTGAAATGTCGCTGTGTGACCGAAAGCTTATTAAAATGTTTGACTCAAAGAAGTTCTCAGTTCTTGCAGAGGTGTTTCCTGAGAAGGTGTCTGAAGACTTAAGGAGAATATAGGGTTCAAAGGAAGTTTTTGATATTTTTAGAATAGAGTTTGAAGTGAGTGCTATGTCCACTTCACAACATATTGGAGCTATGTCTGTGAAGAGAATTCAGAGTTTCATGTATCAAAATGAACTTCACACTAGACTTCCAGAATTCTATAAGCTCTGTGAACTTATATTAACCGTACTGGTGACTTCATCATCAGTAGAATGACCACCTTCCACAATGAAAAGACTGAAGACATGCTTTAGGAATGTACAAGTACATAGTCATCTGTCTCCACTCTCCATCATGTAAATAGAATTAGTTGGCACAAGTGAAAGTTTGAAACTCCAAATGAGTTTCAAACTTACTACAGCGTTGCTGAAGAATTCTGCAAGGAGGACTGCAGTGCAGAGCTCCACTTCAGAGAAAACCAAGGTGAGTGTGCAATTAAGACATACATGCAACTGATAATATGGATACTGCATGCCTTACCAGCATATCCAGGATAGCCACTGCTTAGTGAGATTATCAAAGATAGATGATCTTCTCAACTGAGCATGTACTCAAGCATCACAGGTATACAGTGTAGGTAGGAGAGTGTCACAAGGAATTCACTTCAGTGATTTGTAAGAAGAACTGCTTCAAATCAGGTTTGTGCTTGGTACTCAAGCATCACAGGTATACAGTGTAGGTAGGAGAGTGTCACAAGGAATTCACTTCAGTGATTTGTAAGAAGAACTGCTTCAAATCAGGTTTGTGCTTGCCTAATTCAAACTCATTGTCTGTCTTTGAACCATTTGTTTCCACTGGCAAGTTTCTTAATGTCTCAAAGTAAGATTGAAGTGTGTCAAGGGTAGTACTCCTGTGAATTGCTTAGATATTTTAATTCAGCAGACTCCATGAAGATACCAAGCATCTTGACAATACTAAAAAATCCGGTTAGTATATAAATTTCCTTTACAGATGAGCTTCACTTTCCAATTATCAAATTATCCCTTCTGACACATGATTCGACCCAATAATCGTTCCTGCATGAACGAATTCCTAGACACTTAAGACATATAGTGCATAACTGTCCAATGATTTACTTCTTTGGCAATAACATGTTTACCCACCATTTATGGCCTAGTGCACCAGTCTCAAACAGAAAGCCAGGTACCCGAAGTTACGTGATCTCAGTCAAAAGTAAATCGCGTTTAAACTGTCTGTGTGGTGCACAGACGTCAGTCGCCAGTCAGCAAAACGTCTTAAGCCAACCGTATATTTGACGCAGTTAACTATGTATACTGCAATGTAAAGCGACCTGGAGATGCAAAGATGTTAGTAGAGATATGAATTTTCACACAAACGCCTATATACATTAGTTTTCTAGACAATCGCTGGTGAGTAGTGTCATTATCACGTGCTGCCACTTCAGTTCGTTTTTGTTGGACGAAATAGAAAACAAAAGAACAACACAAAATATTTAAAAGTTTCAAACAGATGTGCTTGTCGAATTGGTCAGTGTAAATGCAATAGTTTTTGAAAATAAAAGGGCTGATGGCTGCAGTATAAAAGATAAAATATACAGTACTCGTTTCAGATATTATTTTTTCGTTTTTTTTCCCTCACAGTTCGAATATTTACGTTATTTAAATAATATAAAATTCATGACATGTATGCTAATTTACATATCTGTCATTTTTACCAAAAATGCTTGTCATTTTGTTTCTAACCGTATACTGCAAATAAAAATCCTTATTACTGATCTTTTATAAAAGATTGCGAATCAAGGTTAGATAATTGAAAAAACTACAAAATAAATTTTTTTCCATCTCTCTGTTTTTTACACTTCACGTAAATGTTCATAGAACTAGCACCTTTGTTTAAAAATTTGAATCAACTACGAGGCGAACACAGGCCCTCCACGCAGCTAGCAAGCAAGCTGCCACAGTACCATCCTCCTTGCCGAAAAGGATCTACCTTATTTTAGTACATTATACGTGGTCGAAAATCACAGAAAACGATTTTCTTGAGAATTTTCGAGAGTTGCAACGAACTGCCAGGGGAGATGTATATTAAAAAATTCGATTGTTGCGCGGTTCCCTTGCTAAAGAAAAACAGGCAATACGTGGAGGCACAGTTTAGTTTTTCTCTAGTAAGCGTGATTCAGAATTTAATAAACTTTCTGGCTTCGTATTACATAAAGGGTATGGGATATGAAACCATGAGTGTCTCAATACATTGAAACACGTTGATATCTTAAAACTGCGTGCTTATAAAACCCTGGTCATCTTTAGAAAACCAGGCGTGAGCCATGGTCAAATTTATCCGCCGTGAACTCCCTCACTTACGTTTGATCGGGGTCGGTGCAACATAGTTTTTTGTTGAACGTGATTAAATGCCGACTTTGACACAATTAGCTTTTAATCGAGATTGTTGCACTCGGCTGTTAGTATGAGTTTACCACGAATAGTGGTTCCGAATTTCCTTACAGTTGCGAAGCGATGGTATCGCTTGTCCAGAACAGTTCACTGGGTGAAATATTAGTTACCCCTTCTTAAGAGAGCATACTGGAAAGCTAGGTGTGCCTTAAATGGTACAGAACTTGTGTCACGTAGTCACATGACCCTTCACCACTGACTAGTTCAAACGGTTCAAATGGCTCTGAGCACTATGGGACTTAACTTCTCAGGTCATCAGTCCCCCAGAACTTAGAACTACTTAAACCTAACTAACCTAAGGACATCACACACATCCATGGTCGAGGCAGGATTCGAACCTGCGACCGTAGCGGTCGCGCGGTTCCAGCCTGTAGCTCCGAGAACCGCTCGGCCACTCCGGCCGGCCACTGGCTAGTCATGTGTGTCTGAGTCAGCCAGTTGTATGGACTCAGTACAGTGAGAGAGTTCAATGCCGGGACGCGACAAAATAGAAGAGGGATCTATCGTGTTTGGAAATGCCCATGATCAGACTGTGAATCGAGTTGTCCAATTTTTGTTGCGTCAACAAATCGTGTCTACAAGAAATGGTGTACCACTTGTACCTATGTAACACGGCGTATCAGCAGCGGCAATAAACAAATCTTAGCTGATAGGGACTAGGGACAAATGTAAAGCTTTGTCAGTGACATTCAGTTTCACAAATAACAGGAAGTGCTGTTGTCACTGAAAGCAGCTCCATCTACAGCATTTTACAAGCGAAAATTGTAGAGGAAACTGTATGAAATTCACAAATAGAGTAGGTTACTTTACAAAAGGTCGTTGGTCACAGCGGTGCATAAAACACCACGTCTTCAGTCGTCCAGGAATCAAAGAAACTGGACAATAGCTGACTGAAATTGAGTATTGTGACCCGAGGAATAGCGATTTTATCACTTTTCAAAATACGTAAGACATCCAACAGTGCAGTGATGATCGTTTGGAGTGTTTTTCATATCATGAGTTGAGCCCACTGGTTCAGAGCCACTTGGAAAAGAACCAGGATGTTTACTTCAGTTATCTCGGTGACTAAGTATTATCCTTTCTTCTACACCTTTATGATGAGCATACTGCAGACATTTCCGTCATCTAATATGACACCAACAGTTTGACGAGCAGTAAGGTGTCCTATCACATTTCAGATAATTAGCTAAATCACAGTCTTCATCGTAAAGAGAATGATTGGTATATTTGGGACAGCAGGTAGTAGTCGACATCCCCACAATCTGGTAGCTTTACTGGCTATCATCGTCAATGACACTTAAGCTGGCTATGGCAGGACTACATGCGGTAACATCCGATGCACCAAAAATAAGCGCAAAAATGTCCATTTAAAAAAGCGGAGTAGAAGATGCCCGGAGTATACCTAAGTGATAGTCTCCTTCTTCCAAACTACAATGGTGGCAAAACGTAAGAACGAAATAACTTTCGCACGATTTGCCACTGTCGAGTAAAATATCTCGATGAAAATTGGACAGTACATGCTACATTGTGGTACATAAGGTAATCGAAAGAAATATGTAATGAGACGAACAGAAATAGTACTTTATTCAAAGACAAGTAATACACTGATGTCATCGCGATTGACGATGGTCCCCTGGACACTACAAAAAGGCGGACCGTGGTTCGATATAGGGTAAATGATCACCACAGATGGCAATGAAGCTATCCAACATGTTCCTCTGCTGGCCACAAGACTGATAAAGGGATGTGGAAGGGCGTTCCATTCCTCCACCAACGAGGTTAATAACTGTTGGATGGTCGTTGGAGCATGTGGACGTGCTGCAGTAAAGCTCAAAATCATCCCATCAAAATCCGAGGAAAGGACAGGCCAATCAAAATGGTTCAAAGGGCTCTAAGCACTATGGGACGTAACATCTGAGGTCATCAGTCCCCTAGACTTAGTACTTAAATCTAACTTACCTAAGGACATCACACACATCATGCCCGAGGCAGGATTCGAACCTGCGATAGTAGCAGCAGCGCGGTTCCGGACTGAAGCCCCTAGAATCACTCGGCCACAGCGACCGACACAGGCCAATCCATTCGCCGAATATCCTCTTCTTCCAAGAGCTTCTCCACCTGCGAAATTAGATGCGGTAGTGCATTTTCATCCATAAAAGTGAAGTCATGGAAGAAAGAACGCCGGAAAAGACACACACGGGGAAGGAGTTCAGTTTCACGACCACGCTGACCGGTAAGTGTATTGTGTTCAAAGATCTGGGTTCAATAGGCCCATGCAACGTTTCGCCACTGCACCACCACTGGACCACCAAAACGGTTACGATAGACCTTCGTATGACGAGAACTGGGCATACATATTGCAGCCAGGAACTTTGTCAAACAGTTGGTGTAAGATCAGACGTTCCTTGAATTCAAAGAAATAGTACTGATGGCAGTTTAAAGATTTATACCACATAAATTAATAAGACATGTAGCAGACCCCCCCCCCCCCATATTTAAAAGAGCTTGAAATATCCAAGATTGGCAGTGTTTTACAGAAGTTCGAAATATAGCGCAGACGTAAATGCGAGATGTTTTTAATAGTCTCCAAAGTGAAACTCTGTCTCGAAATCTGGCAGACAAACCGAAGAGATTCTGGTTGTTCATAAATTTTACCAGCGGCAACAGACTCTTATCGCTGACATCGATTTGCAGTAATATTTTTGGAACATATTGTTCCATCATTATGATATATCTCAAAGAAGGCGATCTGTTGACGTACAGTAACCACGGATGCAGAAAATGTCGTTCTTGTTAAACACAATTGGCCCTTTATACACACGATGTTATGAGTTCTACCGACAGGGGATCTCATTCATTTAGTATTTTTTGTAGATTTCCGAAAGGATTTGGACACCGTTCCTCGCAAGTGGCTTCTAATCAGATGGGGTTCCTATGGAGTATCGTCCTAGTTTTGCGATTGGATTCGTCATTTATTATGTGAAAGAGAATAGTTTGCAGTAACTGACGGGAAATCGTCCAGTGAAGGAGAAATGATATCTAGTGCTCCCCAAGGAAGACGCTAGGCAATTAAATGGGGTGTCAAGAAGTTCATCCTTTCAAGGCGTGGCTGTTTCCGTAAAAAAAGGTTGCGTTGGAGTGCTAATTTTTTTATAATGGCTTTCTTCGAATCAAGTACAAAATTTAGAACGTTTCAACAACAGGTGATACTACAAAGACAAATGAGGTGTTACAAAATTTATCTTATCAGGGTCTAGCTATTTTGCGCATAAGAAGTTACGATGGTGCGATGTTTAACTCCCACAATGGTTTCCTTCGAACCAAGTACTAAATTCGGGACATTTCGGGAACAGAAGACGCTAGGAAAGCAAATAAGGCGTCAACATCATCATGGTTTTCGACCATAAGTTAAAAGTAAAAAAAAAGGAAGTAGCAAAACTCAATCAGTTGTGTCATGAAATACACTCCTGGAAATTGAAATAAGAACACCGTGAATTCATTGTCCCAGGAAGGGGAAACTTTATTGACACATTCCTGGGGTCAGATACATCACATGATCACACTGACAGAACCACAGGCACATAGACACAGGCAACAGAGCATGCACAATGTCGGCACTAGTACAGTGTACATCCACCTTTCGCAGCAATGCAGGCTGCTATGCTCCCATGGAGCGATCGTAGAGATGCTGGATGTAGTCCTGTGGAACGGCTTGCCATGCCATTTCCACCTGGCGCCTCAGTTGGACCAGCGTTCGTGCTGGACGTGCAGACCGCGTGAGACGACGCTTCATCCAGTCCCAAACATGCTCAATGGGGGACAGATCCGGAGATCTTGCTGGCCAGGGTAGTTGACTTACACCTTCTAGAGCACGTTGGGTAGCACGGGATACATGCGGACGTGCATTGTCCAGTTGGAATAGCAAGTTCCCTTGCCGGTCTAGGAATGGTAGAACGATGGATTCGATGACGGTTTGGATGTACCGTGCACTATTCAGTGTCCCCTCGACGATCACCAGTGGTGTACGGCCAGTGTAGGGGATCGCTCCCCACACCATGATGCCGGGTGTTGGCCCTGTGTGCCTCGGTCGTATGCAGTCCTGATTGTGGCGCTCACCTGCACGGCGCCAAACACGCATACGACCATCATTGGCACCAAGGCAGAAGCGACTCTCATCGCTGAAGACGACACGTCTCCATTCGTCCCTCCATTCACGCCTGTCGCGACACCACTGGAGGCGGGCTGCACGATGTTGGGGCGTGAGAGGAAGACGGCCTAACGGTGTGCGGGACCGTAGCCCAGCTTCATGGGGACGGTTGCGAATGGTCCTCGCCGATACCCCAGGAGCAACAGTGTCCCTAATTTGCTGGGAAGTGGCGGTGCGGTCCCCTACGGCATTGCGTAGGATCCTACGGTCTTGGCGTGCATCCGTGCGTCGCTGCGGTCCGGTCCCAGGTCGACGGGCACGTGCACCTTCCGCCGACCACTGGCGACAACATCGATGTACTGTGGAGACCTCACGCCCCACGTGTTGAGCAATTCGGCGGTACGTCCACCCGGCCTCCCGCATGCCCACTATACGCCCTCGCTCAAAGTCCGTCAACTACACATACGGTTCACGTCCACGCTGTCGCGGCATGCTACCAGTGTTAAAGACTGCGATGGAGATCCGTATGCCACGGCAAACTGGCTGACACTGACGGCGGCGGTGCACAAATGCTGCGCAGCTAGCGCCATTCGACGGCCAAAACCGCGGTTCCTGGTGTGTCCGCTGTGCCGTGCGTGTGATCATTGCTTGTACAGCCCTCTCGCAGTGTCCGGAGCAAGTATGGTGGGTCTGACACACCGGTGTCAATGTGTTCTTTTTTCCATTTCCAGGAGTGTAATTTGTCTAAACATAAAAACACAAAATAGATTAGAGAAACATTTGACGTGATTAGAATGATGTTCGAAATTATGTTCAGCAAATGTCAAATGTTTCTCCAATCTACTTTATTACTTGCTGACAACCGACACAAAACGATGAAAGGAAAAAAGTTTCTCACTTACTACATTTTCGTTGTTCATGCCGTGAAATTGCCGCATCAGGCATGACATTTTGAATTACTACTTCTTTACTACTAACTGTACTTTGCGACACTTTTACTCAGAGTATTCACATATACCACTGAATGTGCCTGCAAAATTATACCATTTTAAGAAATATAGTTCAAGAGACATGACGTCAAATAGTACAAAACACAGTTCAGGGGATATGACGTCATATACATTGAGATGACTGAAAAATGCCGCATCATGCATTACGTCTTCACTATAGATTTTATTCGCAACACATTTCGAAGACAATAACTACATATACCTCTGGATGTACCTGCAAAATTGTATCATTGTACAGCACACAGATAAGGAGATACGACGTCGTAAACATAGTGGCGCGTGAAAATGAAACTGCAAGGTGAAATTCGCTAGAGATGCAGGGTATACAAGTAGGTGAGAAATATGTTTAATATATTTGAAATATATCTGACATGTGTGTATGAGGGCAAACACGAAAAGGGGGTCATCCTAAACTCCTTGGACGATTTCAACTAAATTTGGTACACTTATTAGTTACGATGTGGAGAGAAATACTGTTGGGGTAAGAACGACCAGTCTCCTATTGGAGCGAGAGTGATAATGTGGAGAGAGAAGGGGAGGAGGAGGAGATGGACAGACAGCGAGGAGATGGAGACAAATACCGAGGAAGAGGAGAGGGCAGAGAGAGGGGAGGGTGAAATTGAAAGAGACAGGGAAGAGGAGGAGATAGAGAAAGGAAAGAGGAGAAGATGGGCAGGACAGGGGGGATGGGAGGATGGGCAGAGAAGAGGAGAGGAGGATATGGACGGTGAAGGGGGAGGTGGAGATGGACAAAAAGGGGGGGAGGGAGGCGATGGAATTTTAGGTAAGAGCAGGTGATGGACAGATGGGGTAGGAGCAGATTGGGGGAATAGCAGATGGACAGAGAGAGGGAGGAGGAGGAGGAGATGAAAAAGAAAGAGGCAGTAGGAGATGGGCAGAGAGTGGGATAGGAGGGGATGAAGGAGGTGGGCAGAGAGAGAGATAGAGGAGATAGATAGAGAGGGGTTGAAAGAGGAGAGGGACAGAGAGGGGATGTAGTTGGAGATGGACTGGAAGAAATATATACAACGCCAGGCACTCAGCTAGTAGGTCATGTTGTTGTTGTTGTGATCTTCAGTCTTGAGACTGGTTTGATGCAGCTCTCCATGCTACTCTATCCTCGCAAGCTTCTTCATCTCCCAGTACCTACTGCAACCTACATCTTTCTGAATGTGCTTAGTGTATTCACCTCTTGGTTTCCCTCTACGATTTCTACCCGCCACGCTGCCCTCCAATACTAAATTGGTGATCCCTTGATGCCCCAGAACATGTCCTACGAACCGATCCCTTCTTCTAGTCAAGTTGTGCCACAAACTCCTCTTCTCCGCAATTCTATTCAATACCTCCTCATTAGTTATGTGATCTACCCATCTAATCTTCAGCATTCTTCTGTAGCACCACATTTCGAAAGCTTCTATTCTCTTCTTGTCCAAACTATTTATCGTCCATGATTCACTTCCATACATGGCTACACTCCACACAAATACTTTCAGAAACGACTTCCTGACACTTAAATCTATACTCGATGTTAACAAATTTCTCTTTTTCAGAAACAGTTTCCTTGCCATTGCCAGTCTACATTTTATATCTTCTCTACTTCGACCATCAGTTGTTTTGCTCCCCAGATAGAAAAACTACTTTACTACTTTAAGTGTCTCATTTCCCTCCGCATCACCCGAATTATGCGACTACATTCCATTATCCTCGTTTTGATTTTGTTGATGTTCGTCTTATATCCTCCTTTCAAGACACCGTCCATTCCGTTCAACTGCTCTTCCAAGTCCCTTGCTGTCCCTGACAGAATTACAATGTCATCGGTGAACCTCAAAGTTTTTATTTATTCTCTGTGGTGTCACCGCCAGACACCACACTTGCTAGGTGGTAGCTTAAATCGGCCGCGGTCCACTTAGTACATGTCGGACCCGCGTGTCGACACTGTGTGATCACAGACCGAGCGCCACCACAAGGCAGGTCTCGAGATACGGACTAGCACTCGCCCCAGTTGTACGACGACTTTGCTAGCGACTACACTGACGAAGCCTTTCCCTCATTTGCCGAGAGACAGTTAGAATAGCCTTCAGCTAAGTCAATGGCTACGACCTAGCAAGGCGCCATTAGCCTTACATAGTTTGATAGTTATCGTATGAAATGTCTCATCAAGAATGATGTATACAACAAGGATTAAAAGTTAAGTATAAAAGCAGCTACGTACTTTTCTTGCTACCATTCATTACGTATCCTGTTTCAGACCTCTATATACCCTACGTGAGATTACGCTTGCCTTTCGGCTACTTCAGTGTGGCGTAGCTGTTTTGTTACGCCACAACAGTTGGCGATGAGACAACAGAAAGGGTCTTGTTCTTTCTAATTGCTTACATTTACTTGTGTCATGGCTTCGCCAGATGTACTGTCCGAATTTTATCGCTTGCAGAATCAGCAGACGCAGGCATTATTGGATGCTCTTGGACAGCTCATCCAGGGTCAACGTGCTCTGCAACACGATGCGGCAGCCACCGCTTCACCACTACCGCAGCCACAACATGCAGTTGCACCGCCGTTTCGCAAGTTTGACCCAACCCAAGAGACATGGACTGAGTGGTCACGCCAGTTTGGATTTCATCTCGCCGCCTACAGAATTCAAGGTAACGAGCGGCAACCTCATTTACTGGCGTGTGTAGGGGTGCAAACGTACCGTGTGATAGTGAAATTGTTTCCCCGATGCGACGTAGCAACTCTGTCCTACGAAGAAATTTTATCGGCATTGGACACCTATTTCAAAGAAACAGTCAATGTCGTTCCAAAAGGTATACGTTCTTTCGTACAAAACGTACGGCCGGTCAGACTAATAGGGAGTGGGTTGCAACATTGCAAGGCCTTACAAGGGATTGTGCTTTTGAGTGTGAATGTGGACTCCCTTATTCAGATACTATGGTACGTGATGCAATAGCACAGAACGTTTCTGATGTTCACATACGGGAGCAGATTTTGAAACTCGTTAATCCCTCCCTTCAGCAAGTGATAGACATATTGGATAGACAGGACACGCTTGACTTTGCTCAGGAATCATTTGCAACTTCGCCAGCAGTGTGTAACATTAACCGGGCTGCCGGGCGCGCTGCGCGGCCCGGTAAACTGCCCTCGCGCACGTCCGAGCAGCTGCCACCACGCTCTAAACCAGGTGTGCCGCGCCAACATACAAATGCAGTGAAATCATGCCCGCGCTGTGCTACTAGACATTCGCGTGAAAATTGCCCGTCACGCAAAGCTATTTGCTTTTTCTGTAATAAGAAAGGACATGTTCAAAGTGTTTGCCAGAAAAAGCTCAGATCAGACACTCTTAATCATTCCAGGCCCTTTGCTTCGCGCCGGAATCGAACCAAGGACACTCAGGCTCGTGAACCTTCGCCCATGGACATTCATGTAGTTAATTACACTTCGTCCAGTGCCACTTTCTCTAACAGTGACTGTGTGCGTCCCACAAATACTGTGCGTCGACGTCGCCGAAAATCACGTCAATTAGCAAGTGATTCTGTCCCTGTATCAGTTCAAATTGCACGAGACAGTCGCTCTTGTTGTCAGCAGGACAATAAACTTTTTGTACATTTGGACTTTAATGGCAAGGTCATACCATTCCAGCTCGATACCGGAGCTGCAGTTTCATTGCTCAATCACGACACGTACAAACAACTGGGCAAACCTCCGTTGCATGCCGCAACTGTTAAGCTCACTACATATTCAGGACAGCAGATCCCTGTGTTAGGACAGTGCAGCCTTCTTGCAACATACAAGGGACAAACAAAACTTGTGTCATTTTACGTTCTTCGTTATTCTACTGCAGTGAACTTGATGGTTTAGATTTATTTCAGTTGTTTAACATGTCTATAGTAAATCAGGTCCTATCAGTGAATCAGACTGTGCCTTCAGACAGTGTTTCTCGTCTATGTGAAGAATTTGCAGACATTTTTGCACCGGGCCTTGGTTACGCTAAGAATTATGAAGCACATTTGGAACTGAAAGTAAACGCGCAACCGAAATTTTTCCCAGCACGCAATGTTCCCCACGCATTGCGTGATGAGGTCGCAAGAACATTACACGATTTAGAATCACAAGGTTTAATTGAACGTGTGCAAGCTTCTCTCTGGGCCTCACCCATAGTAATTTTGCCAAAACCTTCCGGAAAACTGAGACTTTGTGTGGACTTCAAGGCAACGGTGAATCCACAACTCGTGATTGCAACTTTTCCCTTACCCCGCCCGGAAGATCTTTTTGATAAACTGTGACCGGGTAAATACTTTTCCAAGTTGGACCTAGCAGATGCGTACTTGCAAATCCCAGTGGACGCCGAATCCCAGCGCGTCTTGGTGGTTAACACGCATCTTGGTTTGTACCGCTTCAAAAGACTGCCATTCGGGTGTGCATCCGCCCCTGCATTGTTTCAGCAATATTTACAAACTGTTTGTGCGTCGGTCCCTACTGCTGCGAACTATCTGGACGATATTGTGATCTCCGGAAAGACAGCCGACGAGCATTTAGCACACCTACGAACATTATTTCAGGTATTGCGACAAAATGGTCTTCGCTTGCGGAAGGACAAATGTGTGTTTTTTGCTCGTGACTTACCATACCTGGGACATGTCATCAATGCCCAAGGCATACATCCGAGTCCTGAGCACCTCCGTGCCACACAGGACTTGCCTTCGCCGCAGAATGTAAAACAGCTACGAGTGTGTTGGGTAAAATTAACTATTATCATCGCTTTCTGCGCAATGCCTCTTCCATTTCAGCTCCGCTTCATAGCTTACGCCGTAAGGGTGTTCCGTTCGTCTGGACGCCGGAATGCAAACGCGGCTTTCGCCAGTTGAAATCGGCGTTGCTTTCTAATACTTGCCTTACGCCATTCGATCCCCAGAAACCCCTTTTGTTGATGGTAGATGCATCGGATTTCGGGATCGGTGCTGTGCTTGCGCACAAAGTTGGCTCGCATGATCGCCCTATTGCCTTTGCGTCCAAACTGCTCTCATCTGCGCAAAGAAATTATTCGCAGATAGAGAAAGAAGCTTTGGCTCTCGTGTTTGGTGTTACTAAGTTCCATGATTTCTTGTATGGTCGTCACTTTACCATCATCACAGACCACAAACCTTTGACGTTGCTTTTTCATCCGAACAAGCCTGTACCTCCGCGTACAGCGCAGAAATTCATTCGCTGGTCTATTTTCCTCTCGCAGTACCGCTACGATATCTTGTATCGGTCCACTGCTAAGCACGGAAACGCCGATGCGTTGTCCCATTTGCCTGTTGCTGAGGATAAAGCATTCGATTCTTCCGAACTTGCTTGCATTTTCATTGATTCGGAAACCGATGAAGTGGTCGAATCGTTTCCGATTGATTTTCGTCGTGTAGCTACAGCCACAGCTGCTGACCCTGTCCTTGCTACCGTTTTGCGTTTTGTTGCTACGCAATGGCCTTTGTCAAAGTCTCGGATCGAGGATCCGTTGGTTCGCCGATTTTTTGCTCATAAGGAGAGACTTTTTGTTCGACGTGGTGTTTTGTTGTTGCATTCTGATAATGATCAGTCCAGAGTCGTTACAGTCCTCTGTTTTACGGCTTCTTCACCAAGGACATTGGGGTATAGTGCGAACGAAACAACTTGCTCGTCAGCACTGTACTTGGTTCGGAATCGATGCTGCGATTACGAATATGTGCTCTTCTTGCATGGCGTGTGCCGAACAACAATCCGCGCCGCCGCGGAAAGTCTTTGCATGGCCAAACGCCACTTCCCCTTGGCAACGCTTGCACATCGATTTTGCTGGTCCATTCTGGAATGCTCGATGGTTGGTTCTCGTAGATGCCTTCAGTAATTTTCCTTTTGTTGTCCAGATGTCTTCCACGACGTCCTCTGAAACCATCCAAGCGTTGTCTGCTATCTTTTGCATTGAAGGTCTTCCACAGACTATTGTTTCCGACAATGGCCCACAATTCATGTCCGCAGAATTTCAGTCATTCTGCCAGGCCAATGGTATTCAACATCTGACATCCGCGCCGTTTTCGCCTCAGTCAAACGGTGCCGCTGAACGATTGGTCCGGACTTTCAAGTCACAGATGTTGAAGTTGAAAGAGTCGCATTCTCGGGAGGACGCGTTGTTGCTCTTTTTGTCATTGTATCGCTCTCAGCCCCGAGATGGTCGCTCGCCGGCTGAGTTGCTCCACGGTCGTCCTCATCGAACCTTGATGTCTTTGCTGCATCCGCCGCATCAGGTTCCTGTGCAGCGGCAGCCACCTGCTTTTGCTCCAGGCGACGTTGTACTCTATCGCAACTATCGAGGTTCACGGCGTTGGCTCGCAGGGCGCATTCTTCGCTGCCTCGGCCGCGCGATGTATTCGGTTTTGGGGGCCTCTGGTGAGGTGCGTCGGCATCTCAATCAGCTGCGCCTCTGTCGTCGCACGGGTTCTGCCGCTCCCCGTCTGCTTTCAGCGACGGTGCCGTCCGGTCAGCGCCCTGGGGACCCATCTACTGGCTCGCCTCATCCCCAGGTGTTACCGACGATGCCTTCCATTTTGCCCCATGGCGACGCGCCGCCGCAGCCGCCGCCGCCGCCTGTTCTCCCGCCGGCGCCGCCCGCATTCGACGCTTCGCTGCAGCCGCCAAGCGCCTCCCTGGGTCACGCGCCGCCGATCGCTTCCCGTGACCAGCCGTCCTCCGGCATGGAACTCTTGCCCGCTCCGGACCACATGACGTCATCGCGCGTCGGGTACCCCGACGCAATGGAGGTCGACCCTTCGGCCCCTCCTGTCTCTTTACGGACGCATACACCGCATGTTGACGTGCACGCTGGACTAGGTTTTCAGGCGTTTCCTAGCTCCCCTCGGACCGAATGGCCGGGTGCGGGTGGCACAGCCTCGCCTGTTGTTAGGCTCCCCACCTCATCGCATACGTCAACATGGGGTCCTCCACACGGCGGGCAGAAGCCTTATAACAAGACCGTTCGCCGATTTGCGGGGGAGGAATGTGGTGTCACCGCCAGATACCACACTTGCTAGGTTGTAGCTTAAATCGGCCGCGGTCCATTTAGTACATGTCGGACCCGCATGTCGCCACTGTGTGATCGCAGACCGAGCGCCACCACAAGGCAGGTCTCGAGATACGGACTAGCACTCGTCCCAGTTGTACGACGCCTTTGCTAGCGACTACACTGACGAAGCCTTTCCCTCATTTGCCGAGAGACAGTTAGAATAGCCTTCAGCTAAGCCAATGGCTACGACCTAGCAAGGCGCCATTAGCTTTACATAGTTTGATAGTTATCGTATGAAATGTCTCATCAAGAACGATGTATACAACAAGGATTAAAAGTTAAGTATAAAAGCAGCTACGTACTTTTCTTGCTACCATTCATCACGTATCCTGTTTCAGACCTCTATATACCCTACGTGAGATTACGCGTGCCTTTCGGCTACTTCAGTGTGGCGCAGCTGTCTTGTTACGCCACAACATTTTCCATGGATTTTAATACCTACTCCGAATATTTCTTTTTTTTTCCTTTACAGCTTGCTCAATATACAGATTGAATAACATCCGGGATAGGCTACAACCCTGTCTCACTCCCGTCCCAACAATTACTTCCCTTCATGCCCCTCGACTCTTATAACTGCCATCGGGTTTCTGTGCAAATTGTAAATAGCCTTTCGCTCCCTGTATTTGAAACCTGCCACCTTCAGAATTTGAAAGAGAGTATTCCAGTCAACATTGTCAAAAGCTTTCTCTAAGTCTACAAATGCTAGAAATGTAGGTTTGCCTTTCCTTAATCTATTTTCTAAGATAAGTCGTAGGGTCAGTATTGCCTCACGTGTTCCAACATTTTTACGGAATCCAAACTGATCTTCTCCGAGGTCGGCTTCTACCAGTTTTACCATTCGTCTGTAAAGAATTCGTGTTAGTATTTTGCAGCCGTGACTTATTAAACTGACATTTCGGTAATTTTCTCATCTGCCAACACCTGCTTTCTTTGAGATTGGAAGTATTGTTTTCTTCTTGAAGTCTGAGGGTATTTCGCCTGTCTCATACATCTTGCTCACCAGATGGTAGAGTTTTGTCAGGGCTAGCTCTCACAAGGCTATCAGTAGTTCTAATGGAAAGTTGTCTACTCACAGGGCCTTGTTTCAACTTAGGTCTTTCAATGCCCTGTCAAACTCTTGACGCAGTATCATATCTCCCATTTCATCTTCATCTACATCCTCTTCCATTTCCATAATATTGTCCTCAAGAACGTCGTCCTTGTATAGACCCTCTATATATTACTTCCACCTTTCTGCTTTCCCTTCTTTGCTTAGAACTGGGTTTCCATCTGAGCTCTTGATATTCATGCAAATTGTTCTCTTTTCTCCAAAGGCCTCCTTAATTTTCCTGTGGTCAGTATCTATCTTACTCCTAGTGAGATAAGCCTCTACATCCTTACATTTGTCCTCTAGCCATCCCTGCTAGCCATTTTGCATTTCTTGTGCATCTCATTTTTGAGACGTTTGTATTCCTTTTTGCCTGCTTCATTTACTGCATTTTTTATATTTTCTCCTTTCATCAATTAAATTAAATATTTCTTCTGTTACCCAAGGATTTCTAGTAGCCCTCGTCTTTTTACCTACTTGATCCTCTGCTGCCTTCACTACTTCATCCCTCAAAGCTACCCATTCTTCTTCTACTGTATTTCTTTCCCCCATTCCTGTCAATTGTTTCCCTATGCTTGCCCTGAAACTCTGTAGAACTTCTGGTTTAGTCAGTTTATCCATGTCCCAAATGCGTAAATTTCCACCTTTTTGCAGTTTCTTCTGTTTTAATCTACCAATAGATTGTGGTCAGAGTCCACATCTGGCCCTGGAAATGTCTTACAAAATTCCTAAATCTCTGTGTTACCATTATATAATCTATCTGAAACCTTCCAGTATCTCCAGGCTTCTTCCACGTATACAACCTTCTTTCATGATTCTTGAACCAAGAGTTAGCTGTGATTATGTTATGCTCTGTGCAAAATTCTGCCATGCGGCTTCCTCTTTCATTTCTTACCCCCAATCCATATTCACCTACTACGTTTCCTTCTCTTCCTTTTCCTACTATCGAATTCCAGTCACCCATGACTATTAAATTTTCGTCTCCCTTCACTAAATGAATAATTTCTTTTATCTCATCACTTTTCATGAATTTCTTCGCCATTGCAGCGCTAGTTGGCATATAAACTTGTACTGCTGTAGTTGGCGTGGGCTTCGTGTCTGTCTTGGCCAGAATAATGCGTTCACTATGCTGTTTGTAGTAGCTTAGCCGCACTCCTATTTTTTATTCATTATTAAACCTACACTTGCATTACCAGTATTTGGTTTTTTATTTATAACCCTGTATTCACCTGACCAGTAGTCTTGTTCCTCCTGCCATCGAACTTCACTAATTCCCACTATATCCAACTTTTAACATATCCATTTCCCTTTTTAACTATTCTAACCTATCTGCCGGATTAAGGGATCTGACATTCCACGCTCCGATCCGCGGGACGCCAGTTTTCTTTCTCCTGATAACGACGTCCTCTTGAGTAGTCCCCACTCGGAGATACGAGTGAGGACTATTTTACCTCCGGAATATTTTACCCAAGAGGAAGCCATCATCATTTAACCATACAGTAAAGCTGCATGCCCTCGGGAAAAATTACGGCTATAGTTTCCCCTTGCTTTCATCCGTTCGCAGTACCAGCACAGCAAGGCCGTTTTGGTTAGTGTTACAAGGCCAGATCAGTCAATCATCCAGACTGTGCTCCTGCAACTACTGAAAAGGCTGCTCCCCCTCTGCAGGAAGCACACGTTTGTCTGGCCTCTCAACAGATACCCCTCCGTTGTGGTTGCACCTACGGTACGGCTATCAGTATCGCTGAGGCACGCAAGCCTCCCCACCAACGGCAAGGTCCATGGTTCATGGCGGGTAGTGCATAAAGTTATCAAACGGCGAACAATTTACAAGTGTTAGTTGGCTTCAAGTCTATCTTGACTAAGATAATGGATTCACTATATTCTTCATGTGACCTGGGTGGTATAGCGGGTAGAGCACTAGACTCCAGGCCTGGGCATCCTGGGATTGACCTCAGATAGGGTCGGGTGATGTTTCCTCGTTCCAGTGCTTTAACGACGACCCCACGTCCACTTAGCATGCTATCATATGTTTACCTGAGACCTTCTCCAGGGTTAATAGGCTAGCCATCTGCACCCTCCTAGTGCTATGTGAAATGAAGACTGTAACTTATTTTACCTATGGTCAGGCCAATAGACCGATCGTAGGCTTGTGCCACAGACTCTACCTTTACTTTTCGCTTACGCTGTTCACAGCAGTCTACTCATATCCCTGTTTACTAATTTATTACTAGGCCTACTCCTGCTTGATAACTGTTTTATTTATATTGATAACGCTGTAGCGACCTGTACAAAAGTCCTATTCTTTCTGGTATCGCACTTGACATTAGTACCAGTTTAAATGCCAAGTAGATCCACAGATGATAAAGAAGTGAAAGAATGTGTGATGAGACAAAGGGAATTATTCAGATAGTTAAGAGAAACGAAAATTTAATTGTGATGGGTGACTGGAATCATATTGCAGGAAAAGGAAGATGAGGTAAATTACGAGGAGAACATGGATGGGGGGAAAAAAGGAATGAAAGTGGGAGACACCTGATACAGTTTTGCACAGAGCACAATTTAATTATCTTGGTTTAAGAATCACGATAGAATGTTGTGTACGTGGAAGAGACCCGAGGACAGTGGAAGTTTTCGTATTGACTGTATAATGGTGAAATCGATATTTAGAAACTAGATTTTAAACTGTATGTGGTTTCCAGGGGCAGCTGTGGACTCTGTTCATTATTTATTGTTTACAAACTCCACATTAAAAGTAAATAAAAATTGCAGAAAGGTTGGAATTTAAAGAGATGGGACCCAGATAAACTGAAAGAACCAGAGTTTGTTGAGAGTTTAAGAGAGAGAGAGCATTACAAATGTTGGACTGAAAAAGCGAAAGCAATACGACAGATCGCGAATGAGTAGCTTTGATGGAAACAGCAGAGAATCAAATAGGCAAAAAGGTAAGGTCCAGTAGAACACCTCTGATAGAACACAAAATATTGAGTCTAACTGACGATAGCAGAAAATATAAAAATGCTGTAAAATGCAGTTCTCGAAAAAGCGTACATGCGTCTAAAAAATGAGATTGAGAAAGAATGCAAAATGATGAACCAAGAATGACAAGACGAGAGACAGCAGCCTGTAGAGGTATGTATGAGTAGAGGAAAGATAGATGCAGCTGTAGGAAAATCAGAGAGGTTGTAAGTAGGCTGTTTATGTTTTCTCTATGTAAGTAGGCTGTTTATGTTTTCTTATTGGCAACGTTACGTACCGCTCAATATGAAAATCACTGGCTGTGCTGTGTGCAGTCTGTGTCTAGTTTGCATTGTTGTAATACTCGCCATTGTAGTGTTAGGCAGCTGGATGTGAACAGCGCATAGCGTTGCGCAGTTGGAGGTGAGCCGCCAGCAGTGGTGGATGTGGGTTAATTCCGTTCTGTTTAATGCTCATGTGTGAAGTTGATGTTTCGAAAGTTATTCTGATCTTTTATGTATTTACTTATGTCATAATTCCTGTAACACTGATGTATATGTTTATTTCTATTCTTTTGTAAAGCCCCTATTACTACAAATGTTATCTGTATTATTATGTTTTTAATGATGCATTTTGTACCTTTGTAATTGTATTCTCATGTTATAAAATTGTAATTGTCACCAGTTCATGATATTATTAACTTGTTAGTTACATTTCACTGCACACGTTTCTGTTGGTCATAGTACATGGACAATATGTGAGAAGTAGGGACTGTTAGTGTTTGCACGTGTGTTAATAATTCTGCAATGGACTGGATAACAGCATTGCTGGTTCTAAGGACAATTCCAAAAACTTTGTGAGTGCACAAGTGGTGGTTATGGACTTGCTATATTGTCTTCGATGGTGATTGTGCACCTGCACATTTGCAACAGATGGCCGTCTCTACCAGGACTACAGTGGGTCTACATCTTTGATGATCCACCAATACCATTATCTCTACAAGGACTACAGTGGGTCTACATCTTTGATGATCCATCAATACCATTATTTCTACAAGGACTGCAGTGGGTCTGCACCTCTGGTGGCCCACCAATACTGTAATCTCTACCAGGACTACAGTGGGTCTGTTCTGTGATGACCTACCTACCAATATTCTTCAAAACGTCAAATGACTCTGCTGTGGGTTTGCTATGTTGTGGCCCATTACCTGTCTGCATGTCAAGAGTCAGCACTGTCTTTCCGTTGGAAGGACAACACTACTTCTTCAAGACTGCATGGAAATCCACTACTTCTGTGTGCATTTTCTTTTACTGCTCAGACTTTGAGAAAAACACTGCTATTTTACTGTGATGAATCAGGACTATCTTTATAGACTGTGAGGAAATTTGAGCTTTTGACCAACATTGTATCAATAAGTGTGTGCATTTGATTTCTTTGTTATTGTAATTATGAAAAATTTTATCAAATCATTATTGGCCACTGCCCAAAAAAGATTTGTAAAATTTTTTGTGGGGAGCATGGGGGCTATGTAAGTAGGCTGTTTATGTTTTCTCTATGTAAGTAGGCTGTTTATGTTTTCTTTTTGGCAACGTTACGTACCGCTCAATATGAAAATCACTGGCTGTGCTGTGTGCAGTCTGTGTCTAGTTTGCTTTGTTGTAATACTCGCCATTGTAGTGTTAGGCAGCTGGATGTGAACAGCGCATAGCGTTGCGCAGTTGGAGGTGAGCCGCCAGCAGTGGTGGATGTGGGGAGAGAGATGGCGGAGTTTTGTAATTTGTCATGAACTGCTATATTTATATATGATGATATCACGGTAAATACATTGTTCGTTCTCTATTAATATCTTTCATTTGCTAACTATCCCTATCAGTAGTTAGTGCCTTCCATAGTTTGAATCTTTTATTTAGCTGGCAGTAGTGGCGCTCGCTGTATTGCAGTAGCTTGAGCAGCGAAGATTTTTGTGAGGTAAGTGATTTGTGAAAGGTATAGTTTAATGTTAGTCAGGGCCATTCTTTTGTAGGGAATTTTGAAAGTCAGATTGCGTTGCGCTAAAAACATTGTGTGTCAGTTTAAGCACAGTCTTGTACAATTGTTGAAAGGGGACGTTTCAAGGTGTTTGGAAAAAAGACGAAGAAGCATACAAACATTAAGAACTCAAATGGCCAACCCATGCTAAGTCAAAAGGGAAAGCTTCATGTTGGAAGCATTATGAAATGTACCAAGGTAAACGAACTTGAAGACAATGTTATGGAAAGACATGAAGATGTAGATGAGGATGCGATCGAAGACTGGATAGTGGTATTTGAAAGAGTACTGAAAGGCTTTAGTAGAAACAAGGCCCTGGGGCCGGCGACGTTCCCTCAGAATTAGTGATCCTTGGGACGTCTATGTATTCATTGCTGGTGGTGCTGGCAGGCAGTCTTGTGAGGTAGTTTTGAGCACGTTTTTTGAATACTGTCTTGAACAGCTTGTGCAACAACTCACAACCATCGAAAATATTTTAGACCTTGTACCTGCAAACAGACCTGAACTTATCGAAGATGTCAGTGTAGAGACAGGTATTAGTGGTCATGATGTCATCATACAGATGATGGTTAATAAATCTGTCAGACAGAGTAGAAGAATATTTTTGCTAGAAAGAGCGATTGTTAGCATACCACTTAGACAATGAATGGACATTATTTAGTTCCTGTATGATGGATATATGGGAATTACGGGTAAAGTTTAAGCTGATTGTGAATCGCGCTCTGGAGCAGTATGTGCCGAGTAAGTGGATTAAGATTGGACAAGACCCATTATGGTTTAATAATAAAAATTCGGAAAATGCTGAGGAGGCGGTGACTATGTCACTCTCGGTTTAAAAAAGAACGTGCAAATGACAACAGGCAAATTTAGCAGATATCTATGCGTCCGTAAAGAGATCACGATGCATACAGCAACTTCTACCGTCATATTATCAAAATATCTTGCCAAAGATCCAAATAAATTCAGGTCCTACGTACAGTCTACCCCTTTATTCGCTGACCAGCCTATTGTGGCAGCAGCAGACAGCAAAAGGAAAGCTGAAGCCAATAACATACTTATAAATACAATTATATTATATTTTGCCAAAAATTAAAGTAAAACCATTGTGCATAAGAAATCATTCACGCAAGAGGACCGTACAAGCATACCTTCGTTGGACGTCTCACAGAATCCCACAAGGAGACAGAGCTATAGATATATCTGACATAGAGAAGGCCGCGCGGAGTAGCCGCGCGGTTTGAGGCGTCATGTCACGGACTGCGAGGTCGGTACCGCCGTATGTACGAGTCCTCCCTCGGGAATGGGTGTGTGTGTCGTTATTAGCATAAGTTAGTTCAAGTAGTGTGTAAGACTAGGGACCGATGACCTCAGCAGTTTGGTCCCTTAGGAATTCACACACATTTGAACATTTTTGACATAGAGAGGCAGCTCAAAGAACTGAAAAGAAAATAAGTCGTCAGGTCGCATGGAATCTCAATTCGATTTTACTTAGTTTGCATTTATTGCTAATCTCTTGCGCAATGCAAAGTCCCAAGCGACTGGAAAAAGTGCAGGTGAATCCTGTACATCAGAAGGGCAAAAGATAAAGATAAGAAAAAATTACAAACCAATATCCTTAAGATCCGTTTGCCCCAGAGTTCTTGCACATATTCTGATTTCGAATACAAGACATTTCCTTGAGAAGGAAAAGCTTGCCCCGAAATCAGCACCGATTTAGAAAGCATCGTTCGTGCGAAACTCAGTTTGCTCTTTTCTCATGTGATATCCTGCGAACCACGAATTAAGGGTAACAGGCAGTAAGATGTTATTAGGCTTCCGAAAAGCGTTCAACACGGTGCCTATCTGCTGAAGCGCCAGTGAAACTGGTACAGCCATCCGTATTCAAATTCAGAAACATGTAAAAAGTTAGAATACGGCGCTGTGGTCGGCAACACCTATATTAAGACAAGTGTCGGACGCATTTGTTAGATCGGTTACTGATGCTATAATGGCAGGTTATCAAGAGTTAAGTGAGTTTGAACGTGGTGGTATAGTCGGCACTCGAGTAATAGGACACAGCATCTCTGTAGTAGCGATGAAGTGGGGATTTTCCCATACGACCATTTTATGAGTGTTTTGTGAACATCAAATACCCGATGAAACACCAAATCTCCGACATCGCTGCGACCGGAAAAAGATCCTGCAAGAACGGGATCAACGACAACTGAAGAGAATCGTTCAGCATGACAGAAGTGCAACCCTTCCACAAATTGCAGCAGATTTCAGTGCTGGGCCATTAACAAGTGTCAGCGTGCAAACCATTTAACGAAACAACATCGATATGAGCTTTCTGAGCCGAAGGCCTACTCGTTTACCCTTGATGACTGCACGACACAAAGTTTTACGCCTCACCTGGCCCGTCAGCACGGACATTGGACTGTTGATGGCGGGAATCATGTTGCCTGGTCGGACCAGTCTCGTTTCAAATTGTATCGGGTGGATGGACGTGTACGGTGTGGAGACAACGACATGAATCCATGGACTCTGCATGTCAGCAGGAGGCTGTTCTAGCTGGTGGAGGCTCTGTAATAGTGTGGGGGCGTGTGAATTTGGAGTGAAATGGGATCTCTGATACATCTCCGGCTAGACAATGCGACACCCCACGCATCCAGAATTCCTTCAAAGTGTCTCGTACTCTTACAGGATTCATGGTGTCAATTTCTTCCAGTACAATTTCAGACATTAGTGAAGTTCATGCCACTTCGTGTTGCTCGCGGGGACACTACACAATATTAGGCAGGTGTGAAAGTTTCTTTGGATCTTCAGTGTATGAGAGTCACTCGAAGACTTCTTAATTAGTGGAATCCATTACGTTGTCCTTGACGAGTTTTCATCAGAAACAGGGATACTGTGAGGAGTGCCCGAGGGGTACAGGCCACTGAGAGGCCGGCAAACAGGAGGATGACACCGGCTGCTGACGCTACCACCGTCGTCTCCACCACAGCGGGTACAAGCCCGAGAGGGCACAACTGACGAGCAACGCGTCTATTCCCGCTGAAGGAACGAAGAAGACGAAACGGCGGGAGCGGTAACACCCAAGCCGCCGCCCGCTACCCAGCTGCACCCAGGCGCCACACAGCAACCGCTGTGCACCCCACAGAGCTGGCTGCAGTCGTCTCTACATTCTCTGCAGTGCTCGAAAAGGTCTCGCACCTTGCCGAGACACTGCAGAGAGTAGCAAAGGCAGTGCTGAGCGCCGGGCCGCGGCTGCCACGCAGTCAGACTAAAAGCGGCGCTCCCTACACCGTCCGCGCCGGGAACAGCGTAGTCTGGCCTGCTACAGGCAGCCACAGCTGTCCGCGCTGCAGGCAGCCACGAAGCCTTACTAGCTGAGAAGAGCAACGTGATGGCAACAGCAATATAAGGAGAAACACACACTGCGCACAACTGCAGAAGATATGGAGGCAAAGTAGGTTAAGCCTACTGTAACTCCGCCGGCCGCTGTGGCCGAGCGGTTCTACGCGCTACAGCACGGAACCGCTGCTGCTACTGTCACAGGTTCGAATCCTGCCTCGGGCATAGATGCGTGTGATGTCTTTACGTTAGTTAGGTTTAAGTAGTTCTAAGTCTGCGGGACTGATGACCTCAGATGATAAGTCCCATAGTGCTTAGAATCATTTTTTACTAGAACTCCGCCAATCCAGGCGTCGAAGGGAGCCCTTGATGAAGCCCTATCCATCTGTCTGACTGGCTGCTCATATTATCAATATACGTAAATCTTGATACGTGATCTGACGAACTGGGTGAGTAGCAATTTACGGCTGTTTGCTGATGATGCTGTGGTGAACGAGGAGATGTTGTTGTTGAGTAACTGTAGGAGATACAAAATAACTTAGACAAAATTTCTAGTTGGTGTTACGAATGGAAGTTTGCTCTAAATGTCGAAAAACGCAAGTTAATGCAAATGAACAGGAAAAACCGTCCCATAATGTTCGAATACAGCATTAGTAGTTAGGAAACGAGCATGTAAGGACGGTTGTAGGAAAGGCGAATGGTCGACATCGATTTAATGGGAGAATTTTAGCAAAAATGTAGCTCATTATGTAGTTTTTGGCATCACCCACCAAGGAAGACATCGAAGCAACTCAGAGGTGTGCTGCTGGATTTGTTACCAGCAGTGGCAAGTATTACGAAGGTACGTCATGAACTTAAAAGGGATTCCCTGAAAGGAAGATGACGTTCATTTCACGAAACACTATTGAGAAAATTTAGAGGATTGGTATTTAAAGCAGACTGCAAAACGATTCCAAGTACGTTTTGCATAAGGACCATGAAAATAAGACCAATTAGGGCTTGTACGAAGGCATATACACACTCGTCTTTCCCTCTCTCTATTTGTGAATTGTACGGGAAAGGAAATGAGTAGCAGTCGTATCGAGTATCCTCCACTCTACGCCTTGTAGTGGCTTGCGGGATGTTTATAAAGATATAGAGCCAGCCATGACAGGACTCTTCAACCTGGTATGCGAAATACGTCAGTCAGGCAAAATACCCTTACACTCCAAGATGAATGAAATAAGGCCGGTTCCAAAGAAGGCTTGGGCTGCCAGGTGTGAATTTTACCGAACTTATCAGTTTAAGCAGCAATGTTTGCAAAACACTGACACAAAATAGCTAGAAAAGAATGGAAAAAAATTGGTAGCAGCCGACTTTGTGGAAAATCAGTTTTGGTTCCGGAGAAATGTAGCAATACACAAAGAAAAACTGATCCTAAGACTTATCTTAGGAGATATAGGGGGCGGTCAGATCGTTTTCCTTCGACGGCCGTACAGTTGAGAATCGTTATGAGCATTAAGCATTGAGAAATAATCCAACCAACGCATCAGTTTGAAGAAACCCGTTTGGTAAAACAATGAGTCCTGTTGTGTGAAGGAGTCTGTAGCTGCCTGCTGTACATCCTTCCGCGACAGGAATCGTCGACCATTCAAGGCCTTTTTTATGGAACTGAAGTCATGATAATCGCATGAGGAAAGATCAGGACTATAGGACTGTAGCTCAAATGTCTCCTACTTAACTTGGCGTATTCTATTCGCTACGACGTTTGCGATCTGGGGACGTGGGTTATCATGAAGCAGCATCGCCCCTTGTCGCAGCTTTCCCAGGTGGCGGCAGTAGACAGCCATACTGCCTCATACACATTCTTCATTCTCTCATGAATGTCTCCCGGTGTTTCTTCTACGGCAGCCAAGAAAAAAATAACAGCATGTTGGTTCTGTTTAGAAGCATTTGATAATAACGTCACTATAGTTCACATTTCTGTAATTACCGCACGCACGTAAGAAATACACGAATACCACACTAATTCTTCGTCTACACGTCGGTGCTTCTAACCCCCCCCCCCCCCCCCCCATCGGAATCGCACTACATTACGTATACGCTGCAGCAACGTCCTCAAACGGAAAGTTTTTGATCACTCCTTATATGTTGAAGTACGACAAACCTACGTCTATATCATTTCAAAATTTAGCTAAGTTGTTGGTAATGTCGTCTGAAACACGTAGGCAATATGAAGGTAGCAGGACCAAAATACAGAGAGTGAAAATTTACTTGCAGAGAAACCAGATTACAGTTATAGCAGTCAAAGTACATGAAATGGAACTAGTTGTTGAGAAAGGAGTGACACAGGGGTTTAGCGTCTCGCCGATTTTATTTGACCTGTCCATTGAATAACAAGTAAAGGAGGAAGAGAAATTTTGTAAGGTAATTAAAGTTCAGGAAGAAGAAATAAAAAATTAGGAATTTGCTGATGATTGTAATTCTGTCAGAGACGGCAAAGGACATGAAAGAACAGCAGAATGGAAATAAGTACGATTAATAGAAAAGACAGAGAGAATAGAACAAGGAGTGGGTGGTTTCTTCAGGGGTTCGTTAGTAAACACAAGCGCGCTACGGTAATGTTCGCCAAATGCCACTCACAGACTCTATATGAGAGGTGTTGTGTTTCATGGAGAAGAAGTCTGTTGAAATTACGATGGCGTATGTTCCAAGAAGTATCAGAAACGGATTCCTTACTCCGACATACACCTATGAGCCGAGCATTATGACCACTGCCCGTCTTAAGGCATTTGGTTATGTTATAGGAACGTAACGTAGTAAGGAAAGTACATAAGCTGAGCAGAGACGAATGGGGAATCACTCTAGCGACGATAGGGGCTACAAATTGGGAAATCCACTGACATGATAGGCGCCCGCGGATGAGCATTTCGGAAACAGTGAAGGTAGTTAGCTGTTCGTTTGCTATTATCGTGAGCATATATGGAAAGTAGTTGAAGGACGGTGAAACCACGTTTCTCTTTGCAAGGGGTCCTTTGAAGAAGTTAGGACGGAGGGTGGGGAGGGGGAGCGGTAAGGGGGGGGCAAGGTCGTAATTAAAATAAAAACAATTCCTGGTTTAATGGAAAAAGTGGATGTATTCAAAGATGATATGTTCATAATATTCAGCCGAGATATTCCTTCACTAACTTTTAGCATCATTAAAGAAAAGGACATTAGTAAAGAGCTTAGCTAAAGTGCACAGAAACTGCACAACTCGATGCAGATTTACTGCAACTATAGAAAAGGTGGTGCTGTACTGGATGGAGAAAGGGCAGACACACACAGCAATTAGCCTCAATCCCATTACTTGGTATTACTCTTGCATATCTAGATTTCTGCTATAAATAATCATATGAGTGCATTTGAGTTACAGCCCAACAAACTCGCGGCATTACATGTCACCACACGATCTTACTGGTGTATAGCTATGTCTACACCATTAAGATCATACGGTGACATGTACTACCTCTAATTTGTTGGATAGTAACTCAAATTCACTGAAGATGGCTATTTATAGCCGTAATCTAGATATGCAAGAGTAATGAAAACTAAAGGAATTGCGACATATTGCTATGTGTCTCTCCTTCCTTACAGTCTACGGTCACTGTGCACAACAGTTCCTTATGGATTCAAAGTTGGTCTAGATGGAGAATGTTGAAGGGAATTCGCTTAAGCGAGACAGAGAGAGGGGGGGGGGGGCGGGAGGGAGGGAGGCGGAGGTAGGGGCTTTTTATTATAGCTTATGTCCTATGAATACACGCTGTTCCTTAAAATCAGCACATTGACACATTGCCGACCGGCGACACCACAATGGTGTCGTGAGCATAGTACCGCGCAGTGGCCGGTGACAGCACTTTAGTATCTTATTCAGTCTGTTGGTGTTTTGTGTAGGTAACAATAAGTTACACACTTCAACAAGGTTTTTGTTTTTATAAGTACTTGTGCACTTTCATCATGGCAGACGAAACAGACGATACGATTGTTTACATGAATGCGCGATCGTCTTGTCTGACGTTCCGGTGGACTTGCCCGATTGGGAAGAAGACATTGGATATAAAAAAAGTTGAAAGTGAAGCAGAATCATCGGAATATAGTGAAATACGTCCAAGAAGAATTCGGCGAACGCTACGGATGAATCAGACGAAGAAGACAGACTATGATTTACTGAGAACCAATAATAAATTTAAAGGATCTCCAGGTCCACACATATTTCCCAAAGATACACAGAGCATCGTGGTTATCGTCGAATTATATATTGGGAACGATCTGTTTGAATATATTAGCAACGAAACCAACAAGTATTACAGTCAAAATTGCAACAGAAGGAAACTAGATAAAAAAATGCCAAATTTGTTTATGTTACGGGACCCGAACTTAGAAAATGGTTTGGACTTGCTGTCCTTATGGAAACTGTAAAAAAAAGCAAGGATCGATTATTACTGGTCAACGAATCCATTGACAGACACACCGATATTTCGCAAAACGATATCCCGCCACCGATTCAGACAAATATTATCATTTTTACATTTTTCCGACAACAACAATAAACCGCATAATGCCGACCGGCTTTTCAAAGTGCAATTCGTAACTGATTATTTTTCCAAAAAGTTTAAAAAAAAGTTTAATCTAAGTCAAAACATCTCAACTGATGAAAGAATGATACCGTCGCGTGGACAGTCAAATTTTTAAGTTTACAATCCGTCGAAAATTACGAAATATGGCATACTCATTCGGATGCTGTGTGATTCGAGTACGGGATGCATTTCCTCATGCAAGATATATTCCGGTGCTTGCTAACGTTTAGCAAAAACAGTGATGGAACCATTGACACCTGTAAGTACGCTGTTTAGATTTTTATATTGGTAACACACGTAGCGCTCTATATGAAAATCACTGACTGTGCTGTGTGAAGGCTGTGGTTGGTTTGCATTGTTGGAGTATATGCTATTGTAGTCTTGCGCTGTTGGCTGTTAACAGCGCATAGTGTTGCGCAGTTGGAGGTCAGCCGCCAGCAGTGGTGGACGTGGGAAGAGAAATGGCGGAATTTTGAGAGCGGATGATCTGGACGTGTGTCCATCAGAGACAGTAAATTTGTAAGACTGAATGTCATGAACTGCTATATACACTCCTGGAAATTGAAATAAGAACACCGTGAATTCATTGTCCCAGGAAGGGGAAACTTTATTGACACATTCCTGGGGTCAGATACATCACATGATCACACTGACAGAACCACAGGCACATAGACACAGGCAACAGAGCATGCACAATGTCGGCACTAGTAGAGTGTATATCCACCTTTCGCAGCAATGCAGGCTGCTATTCTCCCATGGAGACGATCGTAGAGATGCTGGATGTAGTCCTGTGGAATGGCTTGCCATGCCATTTCCAACTGGCGCCTCAGTTGGACCAGCGTTCGTGCTGGACGTGCAGACCACGTAAGACGACGCACCATCCAGTCCCAAACATGCTCAATGGGGGACAGATCCGGAGATCTTGCTGGCCAAGGTAGTTGACTTACACCTTCTAGAGCACGTTGGGTGGCACGAGATACATGCGGACGTGCATTGTCCTGTTGGAACAGCAAGTTCCTTTGTCGGTCTAGGAATGGTAGAACGGTGGGTTCGATGACGGTTTGGATGTACCGTGCACTATTCAGTGTCCCCTCGACGATCACCAGTGGTGTACGGCCAGTGTAGGAGATCGCTCCCCACACCATGATGCCGGGTGTTGGCCCTGTGTGCCTCGGTCGTATGCAGTCCTGATTGTGGCGCTCACCTGCACGGCGCCAAACACGCATACGACCATCATTGGCACCAAGGCAGAAGCGACTCTCATTGCTGAAGACGACACGTCTCCATTCGTCCCTCCATTCACGCCTGTCGCGACATCACTGGAGGCGGGCTGCACGATGTTGGGGCGTGAGCGGAAGACGGCCTAACGGTGTGCGGGACCGTAGCCCAGCTTCATGGAGACGGTTGCGAATGGTCCTCGCCGATACCCCAGGAGCAACAGTGTCCCTAATTTGCTGGGAAGTGGCGGTGCGGTCCCCTACGGCACTGCGTAGGATCCTACGGTCTTGGCGTGCATCCGTGCGTCGCTGCGGTCCGGTCCCAGGTCGACGGGCACGTGCACCTTCCGCCGACCACTGGCGACAACATCGATGTACTGTGGAGACCTCACGCCCTACGTGTTGAGCAATTCGGCGGTACGTCCACCCGGCCTCCCGCATGCCCACTATACGCCCTCGCTCAAAGTCCGTCAACTGCACATACGGTTCACGTCCACGCTGTCGCGGCATGCTACCAGTGTTAAAGACTGCGATGGAGCTCCGTATGCCACGGCAAACTGGCTGACACTGACGGCGGCGGTGCGCAAATGCTGCGCAGCTAGCGCCATTCGACAGCCAACACGGCGGTTCCTGGTGTGTCCGCTGTGCCGTGCGTGTGATCATTGCTTGTACAGCCCTCTCGCAGTGTCCGGAGCAAGTATGGTGGGTCTGACACACCGGTGTCAATGTGTTCTTTTTTCCATTTCCAGGAGTGTATATATATATATATATATATATATATATATATATATATATAATGACTTTTGAACACTATTAAGGTAAATACATTGTTTGTTCTTTATCAAAATCTTTCATTTGCTAACTATGCCTATCAGTAGTTAGTGCCTTCAGTAGTTTGCATCTTTTATTTAGCTGGCAGTAGTGGCGCTCGCTGTATTGCAGTAGTTCGAGTAACGAAGATTTTTGTGGGGTAAGTGATTTGTGAAAGGTATAGGTTAATGTTAATCAGGGCCATTCTTTTGTAGGGATTATTGAAAGTCAGATTGAGTTGCGCTAAAAATATTGTGTCGATCAGAATAGGTAAAGAGCGAAATGTGTGAGTACGTTCAGTTCCGCTCAGCTGTTGAAATCAAATAATATAAGAGGTTTATCAGCACAGTAATTCATTAATTTTTCTAAGGGGACGTTTCACACCTTCTTATGGAAAGTGGCATCACCTCTACATGGATAATTATTATAACAATGTAGAACTTGCAGAGAAGTTACCTGAAAAGAAAATTCGAGTTTGTGGAACGATACGGAAAAATAGAGGATTTCTGGAAAAATGAAAGCGCGCAAAATTCATCGGATTTGAAGCTTGTTGTCAAAGGAAAGGTGATAAGCGGCCGGCGACAAGCCAAGTAATCCGAATTAGCGCTGCTGGCGCCAAGCGAATAAATTTGTACGAGACGTGCGGACGGCAAAGTGTTAAGGACTTTCGAAAAGTGTCAGTTTTGTTAAGATATTTAAAAATTAAATATAAGATAGTGACAGATGGACAGTTAAAAACTTCATCTGACGTTATTTAAAGAAGACAATCATGAGTTGATGTATTTATGGTGGTGTAGTGGGAAGAGCTATGAAGTGAGCTTTAGCTGGTGCGCTGCCTCATGTTCTTCTACTTTCAGTTTTCTTTATTCTTCACTTTTCTAAAAGATTCTGGGACTTTCTCCTTAATTTAGTTAACGTATGTTTCTTAATATATGATGTTATGCAACTACGAGTGTGCTCTCTCTCGCAAGAGTGAGTTGTAATTGTCCATAATTTACAAACGAAACATAAAACACGCTGTTGTTGTTGTGGTCTTCAGTCCTGAGACTGGTTTGATGCAGCTCTCCATGCTACTCTATCCTGTGCAAGCTTCTTCATTTCCCAGTACCTACTGCAACCTACATCCTTCTGAATCTGCTTAGTGTATTCATCTCTTCGTCTCCCTCTACGATTTTTACCCTCCACGCTGCCCTCCAATGCTAAATTTGTGATCCCTTGATGCCTCAAAACATGTCCTACCAACCGATCCCTTCTTCTAGTCAAGTTGTGCCACAAACTTCTCTTCTCCCCAATCTTATTCAGCACCTCCTCATTAGTTACGTGATCTACCCACCTTATCTTCAGCATTCTTCTGTAGCACCACATTTCGAAAGCTTCTATTCTCTTCTTGTCCAAACTACAGTCCTGGAAATGGAAAAAAGAACACATTGACACCGGTGTGGCAGACCCACCACACTTGCTCCGGACACTGCGAGAGGGCTGTACAAGCAATGATCACACGCACGGCACAGCGGACACACCAGGAACCGCGGTGTTGGCCGTCGAATGGCGCTAGCTGCGCAGCATCTGTGCACCGCCGCCGTCAGTGTCAGCCAGTTTGCCGTGGCATACGGAGCTCCATCGCAGTCTTTAACACTGGTAGCATGCCGCGACAGCGTGGACGTGAACCGTATGTGCAGTTGACGGACTTTGAGCGAGGGCATATAGTGGGCATGCAGGAGGCCGGGTGGACGTACCGCCGAATTGCTCAACACGTGGGGCGTGAGGTCTCCACAGTACATCGATGTTGTCGCCAGTGGTCGGCGGAAGGTGCACGTGCCCGTCGACCTGGGACCGGACCGCAGCGACGCCCGGATGCACGCCAAGACCGTAGGATCCTACGCAGTGCCGTAGGGGACCGCACTGCCACTTCCCAGCAAATTAGGGACACTGCTGCTCCTGGGGTATCGGCGAGGACCATTCGCAACCGTCTCCATGAAGCTGGGCTACGGTCCCGCACACCGTTAGGCCGTCTTCCGCTCACGCCCCAACATCGTGCAGCCCGCCTCCAGTGGTGTCACGACAGGCGTGAATGGAGGGACGAATGGAGACGTGTCGTCTTCAGCGATGAGAGTCGCTTCCGCCTTGGTGCCAATGATGGTCGTATGCGTGTTTGGCGCCGTGCAGGTGAGCGCCACAATCAGGACTGCATACGACCGAGGCACACAGGGCCAACACCCGGCATCATGGTGTGGGGAGCGATCTCCTACACTGGCCGTACACCACTGGTGATCGTCGAGGGGACACTGAATAGTGCACGGTACATCCAAACCGTCATCGAACCCATCGTTCTACCATTCCTAGACCGGCAAGGGAACTTGCTGTTCCAACAGGACAATGCACGTCCGCATGTATCCCGTGCCACCCAACGTGCTCTAGAAGGTGTAAGTCAACTACCCTGGCCAGCAAGATCTCCGGATCTGTCCCCCATTGAGCATGTTTGGGACTGGATGAAGCGTCGTCTCACGCGGTCTGCACGTCCAGCACGAACGCTGGTCCAACTGAGGCGCCAGGTGGAAATGGCATGGCAAGCCGTTCTACATCCAGCATCTCTACGATCGTCCCCATGGGAGAATAGCAGCCTGCATTGCTGCGAAAGGTGGATATACACTGTACTAGTGCCGACATTGTGCATGCTCTGTTGCCTGTGTCTATGTGCCAGTGGATCTGTCAGTGTGATCATGTGATGTATCTGACCCCAGGAATGTGTCAATAAAGTTTCCCCTTCCTGGGACAATGAATTCACGGTGTTCTTATTTCAATTTCCAGGAGTGTAGTTATCGTCCATGTTTCACTTCCATACATGGCTACACTCCATACAAATACTTTCAGAAACGACTTCCTGACACTTAAATCTATACTCGATGTCAACAAATTTCTCTTCTTCAGAAACGATTTCCTTCCCATTGCCAGTCTACATTTTATATCCTCTCTACTTCGACCATCATCAGTTATTTTACTCCCTAAACAGCAAAACTCCTTTACTACTTTAAGTGTCTCATTTCCTAATCTAATTGCCTCAGCATCACCATATTTAATTTGACTACATTCCATTATTCTCGTTTTGCTTTTGTTGATGTTCATCTTATATCCTCCTTCCAAAACACTGTCCATTCCGTTCAGCTGCTCTTCCAGGTCCTTTGCTGTCTCTAACAGAATTACAATGTCATCGGCAAACCTCAAAGTTTTTACTTCTTCTCCATGAATTTTAATACCTACTCCGAATTTTTCTTTTGTTTCCTTTACTGCTTGCTCAATATACAGATTGAATAACATCGGGGAGAGGCTACAACCCTGTCTCACTCCTTTCCCAACCACTGCTTCCCTCTCATGCCCCTCGACTCTTATAAGTGCCATCAGGTGTCTGTACAAATTGTAAATAGCCTTTCGCTCCTTGTATTTCACCCCTGCCACCTTCAGAATTTGAAAGAGAGTATTCCAGTTAACATTGTCAAAAGCTTTCTCTAAGTTTACAAATGCTAGAATCGTAGGTTTGCCTTTTCTTAATCTTTCTTCTAAGATAAGTCGTAAGGTTAGTATTGCCTCACGTGTTCCAACATTTCTACGGAATCCAAACTGATCTTCCCCGAGGTCGGCTTCTACCAGTTTTTCCATTCGTCTGTAAAGAATTCGCGTTAGTATTTTGCAAATGTGACTTATTAAACTGATAGTTCGGTAATTTTCACATCTGTCAACACCTGATTTCTTTGGGATTGGAATTATTATATTCTTCTTGAAGTCTGAGGGTATTTCGCCTGTCTCATACATCTTGTTCACCAGATGGTAGAGTTTTGTCAGGACTTGCTCTCCCAAGGCCATCAGTAGTTCTAATGGAATGTTGTCTACTCCTGGGGCCTTGTTTCGACTCAGGTCTTTCAGTGCTCTGTCAAACTCTTCACGCATTATCTTATCTCCCATTTCGTCTTCATCTACATCCTCTTCAATTTCCATAATATTGTCCTCAAGTACATCGCCCTTGTATAAACCCTCTATATACTCCTTCCACCTTTCTGCCTTCCCTTCTTTGCTTGGAACTGGGTTGCCATCTGAGCTCTTGATATTCATGCAAGTCGTTCTCTTATCTCCAAAGGTCTCTCTAATTTTCCTGTAGGCGGTATCTATCTTACCCCTAGTGAGACAGGCCTCTACATCCTTACATTTGTCCTCTAGCCATGCCTGCTTAGCCATTTTGCACTTCCTGTCGCTCTCATTTTTGAGACGTTTGTATTCCTTTTTGCCTGCTTCATTTACTGCATTTTTATATTTTCTCCTTTCATCAATTAAATTCAATATTTCTTCTGTTACCCAAGGATTTCTATTAGCCCTCGTCTTTTTACCTACTTGATCGTCTGCTGGCTTCACTACTTCATCCCTCAGAGCTACCCATTCTTCTTCTACTGTATTTCTTTCCCCCATTCTTGTCAATTGTTCCCTTATGCTCTCCCTGAAACTCTCTACAACTTCTGGTTCTTTCAGTTTATCCAGGTCCCATCTCCTTAAGTTCTCACCTTTTTGCAGTTTCTTCAGTTTCAATCTGCAGTTCATAACCAATAGATTGTGGTCAGAATCCACATCTGCCCCTGAGATGTCTTACAATTTAAAACCTGGTTCCTAAATCTCTGTCTTACCATTATATAATCTATCTGATACCTTTTAGTTATCTCCAGGATTCTTCCAGGTATACAACCTTCTTTTATGATTCTTGAACCAAGTGTTAGCTATGATTAAGTTATGATCTGTGTAAAATTCTACAAACCGGCTTCCTCTTTCATTTGTTCCCCCCAATCCGTATTCACCTACTATGTTTCCTTCTCTCCCTTTTCCTACTGACGAATTCCAGCCACCCATGACTATTAAATTTTCGTCTCACTTCACTACCTGAATAATTTCTTTTATCTCGTCATACATTTCATCAATTTCTTCATCATCTGCAGAGCTAGTTGGCATATAAACTTGTACTACAGTAGTAGGCATGGTCTTTGTGTCTATCTTGGCCACAATAATGCGTTCACTATGCTGTTTGTAGTAGTTAACCCGCACTCCTATTTTTTTATTCATTATTAAACCTACTCCTGCATTACCCCTATTTGATTTTGTATTTATAACCTTCTAAACACTTGACCAAAAATCTTGTTCCTCCTGCCACCGAACTTCGCTAATTCCCACTATATCTAACTTTAACCTATCCATTTCCCTTTTTAGATTTTCTAATCTACCTGCCCGATTAAGGGATCTGACATTCCACGCTCCGATCCGTAGAACGCCAGTTTTCTTTCTCCTGATAACGACGTCCTCTTGAGTAGTCCCCACCCGGAGATCCGAATGGGGGACTATTTTACCTCCGGAATATTTTACCCAAGAGGACGCCATCATCATTTAATCATACAGTAAAGCTGCATGTCCTCGGGAAAAATTACGGCTGTAGTTTCCCCTTGCTTTCAGCCGTTCGCAGTACCAGCACAGCAAGGCCGTTTTGGTTAATGTTACAAGGTCAGATCAGTCAATCATCCAGACTGTTGCCCCTGCAACTACTGAAAAGGCTGCTGCCCCTCTTCAGGAACCACATGTTTGTCTGGCCTCTGAACAGATACCCCTCCGTTGTGGTTGCACCTACGGTACGGCCATCTGTATCGCTGAGGCACGCAAGCCTCCCCACCAACGGCAAGGTCCATGGTTCATGGGGGGGAAAACACGCTAATAGGAATAAATATTCAAAACACGTTGATCAGCCAATAAAACAACCTGCCATTCGAAAAACAAGATAGTAAGCCGCTGACACGTCTGAAAAATAATCAAATAGAAACTTAGTCTCAGCCATCTAGAAAGAATAAAAGGAATTTACGAGCCATTTATTTTAGGAGATTTATTTTCTAAACAAGAAAATCTTCTATTAGGGTTCCCATGCGGGCGAAATGCATTCTGGTACCTGTACAGCAATGTTCCTTGTGTTGTTTTTTTCGTTGTTCCAGTTACTTTCAAATGCAAAGGAGATGTTTATTTTCCTCGCAGTGGCGGGTATCACTCACTTGAGTTGGTGTAACTTCTGCTTTACGATATATAACATGTTTTACACAACCAGCACACTTTTACCATTGGAGGAGTTTGCTGTTAAGTGCTTTTCGTAATAAGTATGCGTACTTTTTGAAGTACAGGTGTGTATAAAGATTGTGAAGTTGACAGATTCTCACTTTCAAAGAAAGAAAACGCAGGAATAGTTTCCGAAATTCCAGTGAAGTTTTTAGTTGAATATATAATGAATTGTTGCTTTAACTCGTGTGAAAGAACGGCCACCACTGCCATAACGATGCTCCGCATTCACAGTGCCAGAAGAGTGTTATGGTAACACCACATTTGTTATTCTGGTGTACAAAGCACTTAAGTAGACGATATTATGTTATGCATGTGGTCAACAAATGAATAAACAGGTCAAATGAAACGAAACCAAGAAATAGGTCCGTTGAAGATGCAGGAGGACGGCATAGGGTATCTACAGTTAGAAAGATTCCAACAATTAGTAATACAATTATATTTATTAAATGTGAAGAAATACTCGTCTTAAATGATGCTTCTTCGTGTGTAACGTCCAGCACAATTAGACATTTGAAATTCGGTCCCTTGAAAAAGACCTTGAAGGGTCTATGGTTCCTGCCGGACGAGGATTTGCAGCAGGCAGTTACAGATTTCTTTAGGTAGCAAGAACACGGTATCTTCAATCTTGTGCGTTGATGGGACGATTGCATCGATGCTCACGACAGTTTTGCCTGATTAGCAGACCGATTCTGGATTGTACGGCCTTCGTGAGGAAACTCTTTGATAGTCCCTTATACGTTTCCATTTATTAACACTAAGAGGTACACAATGATTGAGCATTTGAAGACAAAATTTTTAAAACGAACATAATCTGATAAGCCGCACGTTACTTTCATGTTCGTAAATAATTCGATCACGAAAACAGTAATCACACTCACCATTTCTAAGAATCATGAAGTCACGACAGCAAACATACCAGAACATCCATGTTCGAAGGAACACTGCATCGTTCTTATTACGAACATAAGCACTAATATCGTATGATTTTAAATGATAGAAAGACACAACGGTATTGTTGTTGTTGTTGTGGTCTTCAGTTCTCAGACTGGTTTGATGCAGCTCTCCATGATGCTCTATCCTGTGCAAGCTTCTTCATCTCCCAGTACTTACTGCAACCTACATCCTTCTGAATCTGCTTATTGTATTGATCTCTTCGTCTCCCTCTACGATTTTTACCCTCCACGCTGCCCTCCAATGCTAAATTTGTGATCCCTTGATGCCTCAGAACATGTCCTACCAACCGGTCCCTTCTTCTTGTCAAGTTGTGCCACAAACTCCTCTGCTCCCCAATTCTATCCAATAACTCCTCATTAGTTAAGTGATCTACCCATCTAATCTTCAGCATTCTTCTGTAGCACCACATTTCGAAAACTTCGATTCTCTTCTTGTCTAGTCTATTTATCGTCCATGTTTCACTTCCGTACACGGCTAAACTCCATATTAATACTTTCAGATACGACTTTCTGACACTTAAATCTATAATCAATAACAAATTTCTCTTCTTCAGAAACGCTTTCGTTGCTATTGCCAGACTACATTTTATATCCTCTCTACTTCGACCATCATCACTTATTTTGCTCCCAAAATACCTACTACTTTAAGTGTCTCATTTCCTTATCTAATTCCCTCAGCATCACCCGACTTAATTCGACTACATTGCATTATTCTCGTTTTGCTTTTGTTGATGTTCATCTTATATCCTCCTTTCAAGACACTGTCCATTCCGTTCAATTGCTCTTCCAAGTCCTTTGCTGTCTCTGACAGAATTACAATGTCATCGGCGAACCCCGAAGTTTTTATTTCTTCTCCATGGATTTTAATACCTACTCCGAATTTTTCTTTTGTTTCCTTTACTGCTTGTTCAATATACAGATTGAATAACATCAGGGAGAGGCTACAACCCTGTCTCACTTCCTTCCCAACCACTGCTTCCCTTTCGTGTCCCTCGACTCTAATAACTGCCGTCTGGTTTCTATACAAATTGTAAATAGCCTTTCGCTCCCTGTATTTTACCCCTGCCACCTTTACATTTTGGAAGAGAGTATTCCAGTCAACATTGTCAAAAGCTTTCTCTAAGTCTATAAATGCTAGAAACGTTGGTTTGCCTTTCCTTAATCTTTCTTCTAAGATAAGTCGTAAAGTCAGTATTGCCGTAAACTGGTAAATTGCTATTACTAAAACGTTCCCTAGGTGACACATTTCTGCCAACACCATGGGAGATGATCAGTGGTTCTAACATCTCAGAACTCGACAGGACCACGAAAGTCGATTGACAACTCCGTCACTGCGGTGAGCCTCTCTTCCTAAAACTGACTGGAGCCGGGGTGGCGACAGCACGGACTTTTATGGCTCCGGACGTGCCACCCTCTACTGAGCTCCCGCTGCCAGCTTACGTGGACTGGCAAGGGTCAGAGCCTGCCTGCTGTGACGTAGCAAACTAACCACGTTTCTTGCCGATATAACTTTCACATTCTGGTTCAGTCCTAACCGTCGGAAAAGAGATACTCGTTGTGTTCCTACATCCCCACATGGAAGAATAATGACCTGTTAAAAGTGTTCCGGCATATGGAGTACACTAACACCATTCCAAATCTTTCTACAGTGTTCCGTCGAGTGAAGACATGTGAAACTATTAATGGTGACCTGTCTGTCGGAGGGTCATTAAGTCCGGCGTTGCTCACTGTTTTGTTCGAGGCGAGTAGGCTATGTGCCGGTTTCAGTTACACCATGACATTCATACACAGCAACACAGATACACACTAAACTGTACAAGCACTCATAAAAAGTCGGAGGGTGGCATCGACAAACCACCTCCACCAGGACATTGACCTGGAAGGCAATGTAGAATTAATTTAGCTTTCTTTGACCCATGGAGAGCTTTTGCGCCAGCCTATAGTATACATGCCACGTATCAGTCTTATAATTAGCTATTTCTTAATCTTTCCCTTATAGATCGAATAATCAGAAGTGCAATGTAATAATGTCACTCACACCTGGCGTTTCACCAGCAGTGTGTCATATCTGGCCCATAAAGTCACAATGGAGGGTGCAAAAGACGTGTCATCAGTTTTTTCCTACCGCAAATACCACATGAATTCTGATGATCTCCAGTTGTATCTAAGTACAAAACCAATTAACCTGAAGACAGCTATCGAGAGTTTTAATACCGACATGTGTGCAATACCAAAATGCACGCAGTCTATAGAGTTAAAGCTAAGCCCATCCAAAATCAAAGAGGTATTTATTGGTAATTCTCGAAATATGAGGTATGCCTACCTCTTTAACTCTAAATGGGACAAATATCAATTTCTTTCCCTCAGAAAAGAGTCTAGGAGTAGTAATAGATGAAAACACTGCCGAGTGCAAGGAGACATCGGCGTCCCTCCATGCGTCACAAAAATATAAAAGGTTCTTCCAACTTCACCTGAAAAAGAAACTTTTACAAACTTTTATAGTTCCGGTTACTGATTACAGCGATGTTATCCATACTGAGGAAAGATCATGACGCCTTCATATGCACAGGTAATCTGGTTGCGAGAATCGAGCACAGAGATTTCGATGACCTCTCTCATCTCTACTGTCTTATCAATGACCGTAAGATTACATTGCATTTACACTCAAATAATCCTTCTTGTTTTATTCCTAATCTAAACATTAAAATTTTTCATCTCTGCAAATGGAGATACTCTGTAGGTGCGTTAGTTTAAGATCTTTGGTCCAAAAAAATTTCACTGCACCACATACTTATACTTTTACCTGATGATGGCGTAACAGCCGAAAACCGTTCCTCGAAAATAAATAATAAACATTGTACAATAATAGTGTTCTCTGTGTCATTCATAATGTATGATATTTTTTATCAAAAATCGGAAGAAATGTCAATCACTGTATTAAAATTGTAAACTAACCGAAATGTTGCACAACATGGGGAGAGATCGAAGTTATGCTGCGTGGAACATTTTCACATTTAACCAACTAGATACTATTTGCTATTCATATCCTCATGCAACTATTTTTAATAATCACGTGTACGACTTATGTGATAAGGTGTTGGCAGCGTGGAATCTACATTTGAAACTTCTTTATTTAAATGTGTGCCTCTGTACTTAAATCGCTGGATGACTGGGAAGATAAAACTTCTACGTTATTTGATTCTGCCTACTTTCTCTTTACTTTTTCTTATCACGTCAACACTGACCCACAACATTCTAGAGCAACGTAATCTGACTGCTCAAAAAAATTACAACCTCACTTCAAGTAATTAATTCAAAAGAATAACCCTGACTAAAAAGAAATCTTAACAATAACCTATACATTTCATTAAACACTTACTCACAAAAAACTCCATTACGCGAACTACTGAAATACAGCGAGCGTCAACACTGCCAGCCAAATAAAAGATTCTAACTACTAAAGCCACTAACTACTGATGGGCATGTGGTTAGTAAAGTAAAGATTTTGTTGCAAACCAAATAATGTATTTTTTACCTTAATAATGTGACATCCAGTTCAGACACGAATATAAATCGTCATTGACATCCAGTACAAAGATATACAGTCATGAATAATTTTCAATCTCCAACTCGGATACTTCCAGATCGTTAGCCTACGCTAACACTTCAGACCTCTACCCTCCATCACTGCTAACTTCTCACATTCAACATCCATCTCTGCTGGCTGTTCACCTCCAACTGCCCAACAGTAGTGCCATCACTGCTGGCGACTAACTTCCAACTGCCCAACACTAGTGGCGATTAACTTCCAACAACGAGTATAACCAGTTACAGAGTCTGTTACAAAGAAAGCGCAGTCAGAGATCCCACGCAAAGCGCTACACACCGCTGCCAACACAGAAGCACCCCATTTACACATTAAACGTCAATAAAAGGTAAATAAATGAGTAAATAAAATGCAAGTAAAGCGTTGCAGGCAAGATATAATTTTTCTAATTGTTAGAGCAGTATTCGACACCGTGTGGTGTCAAGTCTACTTCTGGACATGGGCAGCAAGTTGTATTTGGTAAGGCTATACACTTGTTCTGCCACAGGCTTGTTTCAGAAGCCGAGACTATAATCCCGTTACCCCTCCGTAATCAAAAAAGGCCACAGCCTAATTTTTATGCAAACAACACTGTTGCGGGAAGGACTCCCAAGTTTTTAGCAAACATTCTCGCTAATCGATACTGAAGGAGACGGATTTTTTGACAGCATCCTCCTTTCATTTCCAAGTCGATTAGGCGGAGGGCGCTCCAGTCCTCCCTACAGAGGAGAGCTGTCTTATTATTACCAAAAGAGCGAGGAACTTTTTAATAAGAGTACACGGCGAGTAAACCAGAAGGAAAAGTTGGTCCTTTATTAAATTCCAGAGGCGGGCTGGGCAGGGCACGGCCGCACCTGGACAGGGAAGCCTGGAGAAATGCCGCAGAGCCCCTGGGCCGCCCCTTTGTGCCTCCTGACCGGGTCGGCGCACCCTGGATACCGGAAATTGTTCTCAATTATTCAGGGCCCAAAATGGCGGCGGCGGCCAAGATAAACTCCGCGGAAGAGGCCCGTAGCGGTAGCGCTTCCGGTCGGCTTGGAGTGCTCTTAAGATTTCAGATGCCCCTCATCCAGCGCTGCCTCGTTCCGTCTCATGGACACACGCTACGGCTGCTGCTCACGGTCGAGGCAGCGTGAATGCTGCGCCGCCAGCACCAGACAGTATCAGCCGTCTGTGTGTTGCAGCTCACCCCGTGGTTGGTAGAAAGTTGAATTTACACCTCGAAAGTCAACTGTTGTCTTTTTTATTAAGTGGGCAACTTTGCTTCCGCCGTTTTTCCTCAAAGATCGAGGCTTTTCTGTGAAAAACTTACAAAAAATTTACGATTGAAAGTATTGGTCATCGCTCATAATACGAGGGTGAGTCAAATGAAAACCTTAAATATTTTTTAAAATATTATTTATTGTGCAGAAGTGGTACAAAGCTGTATCACTTTTCAACATAATCTCCCCCATGCTCAATGCAAGTCCTCCAGCGCTTACAAAGTGCATAAATTCCTTTAGAAAAATATTATTTTGGTAGTCGGCGCAACCACTCATGCACCGCGTGGCGTACCTCTTCATCAGAATGGAACTTCTTTCCTCCCATTGCGTCTTTGAGTGGTCCGAACATATTGAAATCACTTGGGGCAATGTCTGGTGAGTATGGTGGGTGAGGAAGATAACTCAAAATGCAGGTCTGTGATTGTTGCAACTGTTGTACGGGCAGTGTGGGGCCTTGCATTGTCATGTTGCGAAAGGACACCTGCTGACAGCAATCCACGTCGCTTTGATTTGATTGCAGGCCGCAGATGATTTTTTAGGAGATCTGTATATGATGCACTGGTGACAGTGGTCCCTCTAGGCATGTAATGCTCCAAAATGACGCCTTTTTCGTCCCAAAAGAGAGTCAGCGTAACCTTTCCTGCTGATGGTTCTGTTCGAAACTTCTTTGGTTTTGGTAATGAGGAATGGCGGCATTCCTTGCTCGCTCCTTCGTTTCCGACTGGTGGAAGTGAATCCAGGTTTCGTCCTCAGTAACGATTCTTGCAAAGAAGCCGTCCTCGTTCACAGTGCCGAAGAAGTTCTTCATCTGCATAAACACGTCGTTCTCTCATTTCAGGAGTCAGCTGTCGGGGCACCCATCTTGCAGACACTTTGTGAAACTGGAGCACATCATGCACAATGTGGTGTGCTGACCCATGACTAATCTGTAAACAAGCTGCAATGTCATTCAGTGTCACTCGGTGGTTTTACTTTACTATGGCTTCAACTGCTGCAATGTTCTGTGGAGTCACAACTCGTTGTGCCTGACCTGTATTAGGAGCATCTTCCGCTGAAGTCACACCATTTGCGTACTTCCTACTCCATTCGTAGACTTGCTGCTCGGACAGACATGCATCATCGTACTGAACCTTCGTTCGTCGAAGAATTTCGAAAGGTTTCACACCTTCACTACTCAAAAACCGAACAACAGAACGCTGTTCTTCCATGGTGCAAGTCGCAAGTGGGGCGGCCATCTTTATACTGATACTGCGACGGTATGTGTGCATCTGCACTATGATGTCACCTACAGGCCACTCTGCATGCTGTTTGTAGCACGCTTACCAACTTACAGGATAACGGTGCGAAATTTCGATTTGTTATTACAAATTTAAGGCTTTCATTTGACTCGCCCCCTTAGTTTCTCTTGTCTTTCGGAGAGCATACGAATCTCACGGCGGAAGAACTGGATGTCTTTTGAGGAGATCCATGAATCTATCCTCTTCTTCACTTGTTCACATGCCCGGAGGTGCTGGTCAGTTGAGCCGTGTGTCAGCGGGAACAGTGTCTGAAGAATACAGCTGATGGGGTAGAACTTCCCATTTCAACGTTTCCAAGAGCGTTTTGACGTGCAACATGTGTCGAGCAATGTCATGCTGCGAAGTAACCTCCCTATCACTGCATTGCGGCCGTCTGTCTTTCCAGAGCTCGCCTCAACCACATCAACTGCTTTTCATAAGGAACTCACTTGATTGATTCCGTCGGTTTCAGTAGCTTCGAAAATCTCTCTTTCACCGTCATGTCGGTTTTGACGTGGAAATCGACTTCTTCAAGCCCTGAAACACGTTCTTTCACTAAAAGGTGCCTCACCGTAGGTCATAACCAGCATTTTATCAGCATCAGGTACAGATTTCTTCATGGTAAAGCAGAAAATTAAAACGTCTCGCTCATAACGGAAATTGGCCTCGTAAACTGACATGTTCAATAGAAAATGACAATCACAAAAAGAACAATTTTTTTGCCGTTGTGTTTACAAATGCCTAAGCTTATTGTACGACACTTACGAGCCGGCCGCGGTGATCTAGCGGTTCTAGGCGCTGTCAGGAACCGCGCGACAGCTACGGTCGCAGGTTCGAATCCTGCCTGGGGCATGGATGTGTGTGATGTCCTTAGGTTAGTTAGGTTTAAGTAGTTCTAAGTTCTAGGGGACTTATGACCACAGATGTTGAGTCCCATAGTGCTCAGAGCCATTTGAACCATTTGACACTTACGACCTCTACCTGCACCGCCACTTGCCACTACTGCTATCTGTTTCAAAACGATGGAAGCAAAGTTATATACCTAATAATTAACTACGGAATAAAAAAATCTAAAAGCAGAGTAATTGATGCATCAGATTATTCAGGAAACGTAGTAAAAAATCCACTTGACTATAAATTATCTGTCGCAGCTAACCTTGCGAGGTGCCGGGGCTAGCAGTGTATTTAACACTAAATTCTTCTACAATGTACATATGTAAATGATGCTCTAAGCCCCCCCCCCCACCCCCTATTCTAACTCCGACTTTTGCTGTTGCACATGGATAAAAAAAAAATACGCGAACTAACTGTAATCAACCCTGCCAGTGGAGTAGAAAAGAGTTTGGCACCTGCAATAATTTAATTTGATAAATAAGTTAAATAAAGGAAGGTTTCATTAACGTAGTGAGAAATGATAGGGTTGCTCTACCGATTAACAGAATGAAAGTTCTGTCCAAAATAACAATATGTTTTTTTTAAGACTAAACACAAAATAATAAACAAAAACACATGAAACATTTACAATACATCAAATTGGCTCAAATTGGATACTCAAACATCGGCTGTGAAGGTGAAGTTGTCCCTAAACTAGATTGCGAGGATTATGACGAAGTGGTATGTGGAGCAAATTCCTTGTCACTCAAATCTTAAGAGAGACACACAGCTAACCCAACATTAATTGCTGCTACATTAGTGAGAACTCAGACGATGAACACCCAAGACAGAACAATGTTAGAGAAAGACGAACAGGCGCGCTCTGCTTAGCTCTGATTATCACCTAGGAAAATCCCTATCTGCCGGTGCTGTGGACATACATTACCAAACTGTCTTTTTAACTGCAAGAACACGATATGGCGTACCGGAGGCGATGGCTGGTTGCTTCGACGTCCCGTCGTGGTGATGATAATGTCGCGAGTATAGCCCAAAACTAATTATCCTGGTCTGTTTGTTCTAGACTAAAGACTTCCTAGCAATACGAATGCGCCTCTGAGGGAAACGAAGAAGGCTCGCCACACAATCACTGACGCCACCATGGTTGGTTTTATCGAGCGAAGTCACACTGTAACTCCGATACAGTCAACTTTAGCCAAAACTGCTCAAGACAGACAACATAGGCCGCTTGTACGCAGAACGCTCAATTGCCAACTGTACTCTGAAAGTTACGTTGAAGTCGAAACTTCAGCAACTTCGTCAAACAGTTACAATTAAATAAAAGTATATTAGACAGCCAACGGAAGGCCGGCTGTTCAGAGCGGCGAGGGCTCAGTCTTGTAACCTACTCCGACTGAAGGGGCGAGAGCCGACCTCCCTAGAGCACCCGTACAGGCCGAACACCGAACATTCCCACCCCTACGACAGTGGCCGTCGTTAAACGTTCCAATCAGCAATTCGAAAACCGGCGGAAAATTCCACTCTATTGCCGGAGCACTACCATTCCACCAATGGAGATTCTTGGCGCCAATTTCTGCGCTGATTTTGCTACGTCACGGAGCTATGCCCTGAGCAAGCCAATCACAGTTACTATTTTGCAGAAAGCGCGGGAATTTTCCCGCCACAACTGCCTGGGTACACAAGTCATTTCCACGCCTCGCTGGTAGCCCGCCAGAAAGTGTTTTCGCTAAGTTTCTGCGAAGTAACGGAACCTCTAGCCCAGCCGCTACTTCAGGCCCCTCCGGACGTATCTTTTGACAATGTCGGCGTCTGGAAAGAATTCACTCGACTCCCTGACACCTGTCGGCTTGCCCTTTCAAGATCGGCGGTGCCCGCCTGTCACCGGACCACCTGGGTGACGAGAGACGCTGAGTGGGAAGTCCGCGTGTGAAGGAATAGCAACTTTTCACCGCATGCAATTAGAGAGGAAAATCGTAAGATAGATATATGAGAGGAGGCTCATGCCACCTCTCATAGCACCTACGCCATTTTAGATTGAAATTGGTGAGCGGTTGGCTCACTTAGGAGCAAGGTAGTGAGTCAATCGCCCAAGAACAATCTTACCAACTGACTCCACATGCCACACTCAATTAAAAAAAAAAATCACTGCAACTGAAAAATGCAGCTCATAGAGGGAGGATTATTTATGATGTAGCCAACTTCACCTTCTTAATGTGGAACTCTAACACTCACATCACACATCCATACCCAGGGAGCCCCTTCCAAACACCGATTCACACAGATATTCACTCTCTAAATATGGCCCGGGCATGTGAGCCAAATATGTAGCAATTTATTCTTTACAATCAGAGTTGGAGTGCTCCGCAATTAAATGCCCAAGATTTTACAACAATTTGAATCATTAAACTAACCTGAACTCACTCACACATGATACTGTTTACGTTAACAATCTCTTTGTGAGCTTTCAGAATCTAATTACAACCTCCGAATCATTCTGTCTCCCTGCAGCAAGAATAACCTTTACAAAATGTTCCCTGAACTGATGGTTCATTCACAATGACAGTGGTGGTATCTGCTTCAGATTATGGGGACTTCTGGCACACTGTTTGCATACACACAACAATAAATACAAAATACAAAAAAAGAACATGGTGTGGAGAACAATACAGTAATTTGTAATTTTTGCACACTACTCTATCACTTACATAAGAATTACGGTGTAAAACACAAACTCATACAAGGTATGACATACATTACAAAAACAACACTAGCGAAAGAAATTTAAGAAAAAATACAAGGGTCATGGGGCGTCAAGTTGTGCTTGCACATTGCACAATGTTCATGACTGTGCTGAGAATGAGGCACTAAATCACATTATTAGAAATATTCGAAGCACTTCACAAATTCCACAGTACTGACATCACATAGGGCTAAACGTCGGGTGTTGTTGCTACGTTGTTGCAACAGCAATATGGTGTGCTGGAGCATCTGCAGTACTCTGTTGAGATTGCAGCAAGACCCATGCATATGTCATGGCCGTACGGTGAAGACACAGTTATAGGCTCTCCTCATGTCGATTAAATGTCTCTGAGGCCTGCTAGTTGGGATACATCACTAGTCTAGGTCTCTTCTCTAGCTGGACAGTACTTTACGTTTCCCAATATTGCAGTTCGACGAGGGATGATGGCACGTGGAGTGACTCCACAAGTGTGTGAGGTCATCCATACAGGATCGAACTAGGAGCGACGATTGCTACAACTGCTCTCTAATAGAGAGGAGAAGTTAGAAATGAGACCATTCATTTGTTAGAGTGTGTGGCACGATACTGCTTTGTGTATGCAGATCGGCCAATGCTAGTGAGTTGTAAAAACCAAACAGGTGAGTATATAGCGTCCCTTTCTGTCCTGAGGCACATGAGGTGGAGGTTCTGATACGATATGTGATCTTCTTCGTGTACTCACGACAACGTGGTCTGCCGCAGGGAATCCCTCCAAACGGCTGCCGCATCCGGAGAGCTAGCAGGCTGTCGCATGTGGTTCGCGTGTCAGTGTCAACGGCCAGCCTCTCTTTCGTTGTGGCCCGGCGAGGATCCCGTCTAATCCCTCAGGTATACGGCCCGGTGACTGTCAGCTTACAGGACTGGACACCCCCCTTCTTGGAGGTAGCCGAAGACTTGTTTTTGCTCTGGCTGGCCTCTGCATTGCCACAATACCCGTCACCTGCACAGTTCTGACAAAAATCTTATGCCTAACTTTTTCCGATGACCTTCTATGTTATAATAAATTTACATAATGACACATTGATGGTCTGTCATTCCAGACACTCTTATTTTACTTTTATAGTTATTAATCTATGGCTATCATTATAACAAAATCTTGGTGTATGAAAATAATTTATCTTGATATTTGTGTAGAGACCGATCTCACTACTGTACATGGTGTGTGACGCTATACTGGATGGACAACTAAATGTGCGGGCCCGCACTTATATTACTATTACTTATACAGAGCGACAGCAGACATGCTCAAGAGTTAACTACCAACTGCCAATGATCTACATTCTATGTCTTTTGAATAAATTAGATGATTATGCAGGTGGAAGTTTTACTGCGTTATAAAGTACATGCAACTATTCTACATTCGGTCGCCCGTCGTCCCTCCACTTGGGGTCTGTGGTTTGGTGACCTGAAACATAGCATCTCAACAGGCGCGAGCCAAACACTTGTGGCAGAAAGCCCCCACAATATTAATCTAGTTATTGTTAAATCCTACAGTTTAACTTATCCTAGTATATCGTACCTTTTTTTTTTACGTTATACAATACTCTTACATAATTCCTGTTACACTGAGATGTCTCGCTGCTCTCCACTATTGACGACGACAGTGACGTGCGCGCCGTACGACATGGCCTCCGAGTTCTCACTACGCCTCACTGAAACTCCAGAGACTGGGTTAGCCATGGCTATACAGGACAATAAATTTATAGTTGATTTTAATTTTGTATGTGATGCAGTTTTTAGCAATGAAAGCGCACCTTTCCAATGTAATATGACGAAGCCAAGACTGGTTCCTGTTGAGGATTCCGTCGCCCACCACACACCAGCTACACAGTATGTCACGAATCTCCAAGTATAATTCCTTGGTTATTCATTTATTCATCTGTGACAGTCACAAGCAGCACGCTAAATCCCCAACCAGCACATTGGCATGATAGGCTTTATGCCCGCATTTCTACCGTCTAGGGCACCATTGGAGTCAAACGCTCACAGGTTCACCCCGACTTGCAAGACAACGATGCTGGCGCATCGCTGTAAAAACTATACTGCCCATGTTCATCCTCGAAATCACGCAATATACCACAATCTTGCAGTGCACTGTTGCGTGCCTGCAAGCATTGGTATGAACGTCTCACGAACTGGTTGTGACCGCTATAGAGCGTATCACGACTTCTCAGAACGCTTCTAAAAGCACGTTCTTGTATGCGCCCGTTTGTGCGACTTCTCCTCACTCATCATTATCCCTCAACATGGACACCAGACAGGAAAGGACAAAAACATTGCTCATGGAATTGTAGTGCCTCCTACTCCATCGACATTGGAAGTCGCGAACATAAACTAAAAAAAAAAAAAAAAAAGACTAGCAGCCGTAAATTCTTTTACAAGACATCGCAGCCTGTTAATACATTAACAATCTTAATCTATTAATGCAACGATTATTGTTTCCCGAAGAAAGATTCATATATTTGCCTATTCTACTATGTACACCACTTAAACTACTATTGTTCCACGAACTTCTTTGTGTGAGAGATGTGGTGGAGTCCTATGGACGAGCGCCAATCCCTTGTCAGACTACCCCTCCTCTGACGTGCATTAGGATTTGCGGGTCTAGTTTCAATCTCCTGGTTCTCCTGTTGTCCTTGGTTTCGCTCTCTCCAATTACGGTCGCTTTGCCGTTCGTTATTCCACCTGTCCCAGACTCCTTGTCTAGATTGACCCTGTTCCCTGACGTTCTGGTTTCCGTATCTCTGGTTTCCATAACCTTGAATAGCGTAACCTTGATTTCCGTAACCCTGGTTTCCTAACTGACCAGTGCGATTATGCGATCTGTTGTCGTCTTGTTTCCCTGGCCCGTTGTATTTGTTACTTTGCCCCTTCCTCCTGTCCTTTGCGTCTTGTTTATCAAAGACTACTTCGAGTTCGCGCAATAGACTCTTGAATGCTTCTATGTCAGATCCACACTTCCCGACAAGTGTCTGTTGGTACCTAACTGGCAATTTGGAAAAACAAAATTTGATGATTTCTCCCTTGCTATATGAACTATCTAAAAATTGATTCTTCTTGAGTAAATCATCAAAAAATTTGGTTGTGCTCCTTTGTCCGGACACTTCCAGTTCAGGGCAAAATATTATTTCCTCTTTAATCCTGTCTTGCGTTTCCTTTGACCAGTAGGTCCTTAGGAATGCACCAACAAATTCCTGATAAGTCCGACACGTCGCTGCCACACCTCGCTTCTTTTCCGCGGCTTGGCCTTCGATGTGTCCACACATGAATTCTAATTTTGCCTGGGTTGGCCATGACGATGGTAATGAATTTGTAACCTGCATCACCCAGCTCTTCGGATGCATCGACCCTCCATTTTCTTTGAACTTCTGGAATTTTAGCATCGACAAGAAGTGATTGTGATCAAAATCCTGTCTGATCCTCGCACTGTTGTTGTCACTCGTTTCCCATACTTGCACGTCTGCTGAGTGTCCTGTTCTATCTTGCTGATAACTGTGATGTGCTACCTCTGTATCACAGTGGAAGTGGCACTCAGAATTCACTCTCCTAAGTGGGCTACAATTATTGAGCTATTACTCGCTGTTTCTGCGTGTGCATTGTTAGTTCCGCACTCGGTCATTGGGCTAGAGCACGGCGGGCTTTTCCTCGGAGACACAATTCTGTGTACTCCATCATTGGTATCCGAACGCGCAGTGCTCGTGTACCCGTTTCGCTCTAGTTTTGCTATTCGACTCTCTACTTCTTTCATTCGTTTCGTGATGTTCGTAACCGCGATATTATCTTGAGTCTTTAAGAACGCTAGGGATTTTGAGTGGGCTTGTGTCGCACGTCGCAAGCGACCTGCGAGTTGAGAAGTTACTTTTGCGACTTTCATTGCCCCTGTTGCTGCCGTTTTGGCTAGGCCTGCTACTTTTTGTGCTACCAGTGACATTTGTTTTGCTTCTCCACATTCTTTCTTTATTTTTAGTAATTCCCCACGAATTTTCCCTATATGCGAAATTATTGCCTGAGTGTCCTTCTTACGCTGTTCGTCAGCTTCTTCCTTCTCCTTCTTACGTTGTTCGTCAGCTTCTTCTTTCATTGATCGTAGGAAGCTTAGTATTGGGTTAATGTCATCATTTTGATCCTCGTCACACCTGGGTGATGTAACTCTGGACACCTGGGCACTAGAGCTCTGACGTGACCGAGCTGGCCTCTGTCAGCACTCGTTCGTTTGATTATAAACTTCTGCTGCCGTCTCGACCTGTGTGCCTGTCTCTGTTTCATCCTCTACCTCACTATCATGGTCGCGACGTTGCTCTAGGATCGCGTCCAAATCATCTTCCTCATCAATGACCCCGTCGTCCGGTGCTGCTAAAAATGTGCCCATCTCATCTCCGAACCTATCCTCGTCAGTAACCTGCCTCTTATCCATTATGCTATTCACTTTTGTTTTAGTTTCGCTCGCTAATAGTGGTGCCTTACAGCTCGTGATCATTCATGAAAAAACTAATTTATCTAAAATTCACAATAAAAATCTTCTACTCCCAATATTTTTCACATAGACATAAAATTTCAACAACGCCATTCCAACGCTGTAACTACACGCACGATTTGTTGTGGTACGGAAACTGCCCACAAACCCAACAAAATGTGATGTGGTACGGACACCACATCAAAGAAACACAAAAAACAATGAACAAACAAAAAATATATACTGTACCAAAAACTAAAATCATGCGCCGCTAATAAAAACTAATCTCGGAATTACAAGAAAAAGAACTTGGGTACTAATCATTAAAAATAGTAGAGAAAAAAATTTGAATGTTCCTACTAAGAATACTGTTTGTTAATCAGTGATTCACAGGAAAGATCCGAGGCTAAGGGTCGCCATTTTATGCGAGTTGCCGGGGCTAGCAGTGTATTTAACACTAAATTCTTCTAGAATCTACATATGTAAATGATGCTCTAAGCCCCCCCCCTATTCTAAATCTGACTTTTGCTGTTGCACATGGATTAAGAAAAAATACGCGAACTGACTGTAATCAACCCTGCCAGTGGAGTAGAAAAGAGTTTGGCACCTGCAATAATTTAATTTGATAAATAAATTAAATAAAGGAAGGTTTCATTAACGTAGTGAGAAATGATAGGGTTGCTCTACTGATTAACAGAATGAAAGTTCTGTCCAAAATAACTATATGTTTTTTTTAAGACTAAACACAAAATAATAAACAAAAACACATGAAACATTTACAATACATCAAATTGGCTCAAATTGGATACTCAAACAAACGCTGTGAAGGTGAAGTTGTCCCTAAACTAGATTGTGAGGATTATGACGAAGTGGTATGTGGAGCCAATTCCTTGCCACTCAAATCTTAAGAGAGACACACAGCTAACCCAACATTAATTGCTGCTACATTAGTGAGAACTCAGACGATGAACACCCAAGACAGAACAAAGTTAGAGAAAGACGAACAGGCGCGCTCTGCTTAGCTCTGATTATCACCTAGGAAAATCCCTATCTGCCGGTGCTGCGGACATACATTACCAAACTGTCTTTTTAACTGCAAGAACACGATATGGCGTATCAGAGGCGATGGCTGGTTGCTTTGACGTCCCGTCGCGAGTATAGCCCGAAACTAATTACCCTGGTCTGTTTGTTCCAGACTGAAGACTTCCTAGCAATACAAATGCGCATCTGAGGGAGACGAAGAAGGCTCGCCACACAATCACTGACGCTACCGTGATTGGTTTTATCAAGCGAAGTCACACTGTAACTCCGATACAGTCAACTTTAGCCAAAACTGCTCAAGACAGACAACATAGGCCGCTTGTACGCAGAACGCTCAATTGCCAACTGTACTCGGAAAGTTACGTTGAAGTCGAAACTTCAGCAACTTCGTCAAACAGTTACAATTAAATAAAAGTATATTAGACAGCCAACGGAAGGCCGGCTGTCCAGAGCGGCGAGGGCTCAGTCTTGTAACATACTCCGACTGAAAGGCGAGAGCCGACCTCCTTTGAGCACCCGTACAGGCCGAACACCGAACATTCCCGCCCCCACGACAGTGGCCGTCGTTAAACGTTCCAATCAGCAACTCGAAAACCGGCGGAAAATTCCACTCTATTGCCGGAGCACTACCATTCCACCAATGGTGATTCCTGGCACCAATTTCTGCGCTGATTTTGCTACGTCACGGAGCTATGCCCTGAGCAAGCCAATCACAGTTACTATTTTGCAGAAAACGCGGAAATTTTCCCGCCACAACTGCCTGGGTACACAAGTCATTCCCACGCCTCGCTGGTAGCCCGCCAGAAAGTGTTTTCGCTAAGTTTCTGCGAAGTAACGGAACCTCTAGTCCAGCCGCTACTTCAGGCCCCTCCGGGCGTATCTTTTGACAATGTCGGCGTCTGGAAAGCATTCACTCGACTCCCTGACACCTGTCGGCTTACCCTTTCAAGATCGGAAGAGCCGGCCTGTCACCGGACCACCTGGGTGACGAGAGACGCTGCGTGGGAAGTCCGCGTGTGAAGGAATAGCAACTTTTCACCGCATGCAATTAGAGAGGAAAATCGTAAGATAGAAATATGAGAGGGGGCTCATGCCACCTCTCAACCTTCGCAAGTGCAACAGAAAACAGACTCATTTCTCCCAGACAGGAATAATTACCCAGTGCTGCTAGATTAATGAATTAAGTGAGGGGTGCGGGAAGGGAGGCAATGATTATGAAACTCTGAGTGCGATGTAATTCGTCTTGTAGAACGGCCTACCAGGTAATGTGGGTGTTTGTTTAGCCAGACAAAACTCTGAACATTACTTAAATGCAAAAATCTTGTCGCCTGAACACACGAAACATTGGTTTCCTCTGAGCATTCGTTGAAAGTTGATCTGAAGTGTGTGCTAGAGCCGCTGATACGTTTGTCGTCAGTCTGCTGTGCAAATACTTAACCAGAAATGCTGAAAAAATCACTTAATACAAAACAATGCTGGCGATGTAGTGAGTTCCATTGCATGTAATAGAGGAATGCAATCATTGTTGCCCGCATCCCGTGGTCGTGCGGTAGCGTTCTCGCTTCCCACGCCCGGGTTCCCGGGTTCGATTCCCGGCGGGGTCAGGGATTTTCTCTGCCTCGTGATGGCTGGGTGTTGTGTGATGTCCTTAGGTTAGTTAGGTTTAAGTAGTTCTAAGTTCTAGGGGACTGATGACCGTAGATGTTAAGTCCCATAGTGCTCAGAGCCATTTGAACCATTTTTGAACCAATCATTGTTTGGCCTGTTGGAGACCCTGAACTCATACGAGGGCTATTCGGAAAGTAAGTTCCACTCGTTCACGAATTGGAAACCATTACGAAAATTAAAAAAGTGTTATTTGCAATAGGAAGCTACACCTTACAGCTATTTCTCTACATAACCGCCTCTCCGGATTAGACATTTGTCGTAGCGTTGTACCAACTTTCCATAACCTTCGTCATAGAAGGCAGCCACCTGTCTTTTCCGTCAATTCTCTACGCTCATCTACAGCTTGTTGTCTGTGCCGAAACGTTGTCTTCATAGCCAGCGGTTCATGTGGGCGGACATGTAACTCAGGACGAGACAAGTATGTGCTGTGCTATGGCTGATCAAACATTTCCCATGCAGAATGCTGCAGGAGCATCTTCATTGCCCTTTCAAAGTACGGCCGAGAATTGTGTGACCGTTATGTTATGTGGGCTGCACGACATTAAGCGAAATCTCTCATCTGGTCCTCATACTTAGCGGGAGACACTATTTTCTAGGTGCCTTTACGTATTCTCTTGTCATTCAGAATTGAACAGAGGAACGTCCGCGATTGACGGGCATACTAGAGACACTATCCAACTCATCCATTTCACGACCGATCGCGAATAGCCTTGATATAACCACGTGCTTGCAAAGGGAAGAAGGAAGATTTGAAGAAAAAAATAAAGCAAATTAGCGTTTTCACGTCTCATCGACATCGTTGTCATAAGAGATGGAACATAGGCATGGATTGTTTTGTTAACAAAGGGGAAGGACATCAGCCATGCCCTCGAAAGAAACTATCTTAGTATTTGCCTGGAACGATTTAGTAATATAACAAAAAACCTGAATCTAGATGGCCGGTGTAGCGTGAAATAATAAAAAAATAAATGCTCTTTACACTGGTGTAGTTTGTTATGAATCTCAGCAAAGCATGAAAAGTACTTGGTGAATATTATTTTTGTTTTAAACACGTTGAAGTTTAAAATGCAAATGGTAACTTTAATGACTTCACTTTCAAATAAACTTTGAGAAGAATTACTTTCAATATACCTGTTAAATGTCCTTGGTGAGCTGTGGTATTATTACGTTATACGCAATCGTATTTTCACACCAGCGGCTAGAAATTCTTTGAAACGTGAGCTCTGTAATTCATCTCAGGTATCTGGTTCGATGTATATGAAGGAAATACATATTTTACTTGGTTAAGCTCATTGAATATCATGTAAGATTTCCCCGTTCTAGCTGTTTCTACATAACGTACTCTGCAGACGCAGTCCGGTACAAGTGAAACTTGAAGCAAAATCTGAAATTTCTTACGGCTGTTATTCAGTACTTCATTTCTCTGGGTCGTTTTTCACAAAATTGATTCAATTAGCAATGGGAATAAATCACTAATCTTAATATCGTACCCTCACAAGTCGCTACTTTTACACAAACAAAAGAATATTAATTTAAATTTTACAGTAATAAATGTATTTTAAAACACAAACTAAGAAATTATTAATTGTTACACACCTTGAGAGATATACATCGAGCAAAATGTTAGTGTGTCCGTTCAGTTCGGCGATACTAGAAAGAGATATGAAACATTTCATGAAATAAAAGATTTGCCATCTGCTTTTTGTAATGCCTGTGTCTTTATCTGCGACATCGCACACTCATGCTACTCAATATTACACTACTGGCCATTAAAATTGCCACACCAACAAGAAATGCAGATGATAAACGGGTATTCATTGGACAAATATCTTATACTAGAACTGATGTGATTACATTTTCACGCAATTTGGGTGCACAGATCCTGAGAAATCAGTATCCAGAAAACCACCTCTGGCCGTAATAACGGCCTTGATACCCCTGAGCACTGAGTCAAACAGAGCTTGGATGGCGTGTACAGGTACAGCTGCCCATGCATCTTCAACACGATACCTCACTTCATCAAGAGTAGTGACTGGCGTATTGTGACGAGCCAGTTACTCGGCCACCATTGACCAGACGTTTTCAGTTGGTGAGAAATCTGGAGAATGTGCTGGCCACGGCAGCAGTCGAACATTTCCTGTATCCAGAAAGGCCCGTACAGGGCCTGCAACATGCGGTCGTCCATTATCCTGCTGAAATGTAGGGTTTCGCACGGATCGAATAAAGGGTAGAGCCACGGGTCGTAACACATCTGAAATGCAACGTTCACTGTTCAAAGTGCCGCCAATGCGAACAAGAGGTGACCGAGACGTGTAACCAATGGCACCCCATACCATCACGCCGGGTCATACGACAGTATGGCGATGACGAATACACGCTTCCAATGTGCGTTCACCGAGATGTCGCCAAACACGTATGCGACCATCATGATGCTGTAAACAGAACCTGGATTCACCCGAAAAAAATGACGTTTCCCTTTCGTGCACCCAGGTGAGTACACCATCGCAGGCGCTCCTGTCTGTGATGCAGCGTCAAAGGTAACGGCAGCCATGGTCTCCAAGCTGATAGTCCATGCTGCTGCAAACGTCGTCGACCTGTTCTTGCAGATGGTTGTTGTCTTGCAAACGTCCCCATCTGTTGACTCAGGGATCAAGACGTGGCTGCACGATCCGTTACAGCCATGCAGATAAGATGCCTGTCATCCCGACTGCTAGTGATACGAGGCCGTTGGGATCCAGCACGGCGTTCCGTATTACCCTCCTGAACACACCGATTCCATATTCTGCGAACAGTCATTGGATCTCGTCAAACGCGAGCAGCAATGTCGCGATACGATAAACGTCAATGCGACCTTTATCAAAGTCGGAAACGTGATGGTACGCATTTCTTCTCCTTACACGAGGCATCACAACAACGTTTCACCAGGCAACACCGGTCAACTGCTGTTTGTGTATGAGAAATCGGTTGGAAACTTTCCTCATGTCAGCACGTTGTCGGTGTCGCCACCGGCGAGAACCTTGTGTGAATGCTCTGAAAAGCCAATCATTTGCATATCACAGCATCCTGTCAGTTAAATTTGGCGTCTGTAGCACGTCATCTTCGTGGTGTAGCAATTTTAATGGCCAGTAGTGATCATCTTTGGTTCAGTTCACCTTGCGAATTAGACATGAGTATTTTTACCGCATATCTAACGTTTTTACTAAAGTCAGTTCTAGGATACGGTACAATGCCGCCTGGAGTATTAAAGCCGTGAAAATAACTTGTTGTGGCTTAAACGTTCCACGTACCGTCGAGATTGTTACACATAGTTACGTAACTGAGATTTGCTCATTTTTGAACATTTGACAATAGACAATTCGTTTAGATTGATACCATAAATAGATAAGTAATTGCCCTCAGGCATGTGTGGTACATAATTTGCTACTGTAGTTGCGATTTTGTCCCTGAAATGTGGTGTAAACTACTATGTACTGTGTGTCAGAATTGACATAGTCCTGAAAAGACTTTGGGTACTCCTAGGGAAATATGTAAATTAGTGTTCCCCCATTCTGTCTACAAATCATGGGAAAGCCAGAGATGGAAAACCCTCCTGGAGCCCTCAGACTACAGCATCTGACTTGTTTAACGTGTTGCGGCTTGTATGTCTGTGTGTCAGATTACCTTAATATTGAAATCACATATACTATATATATATATAAATGGTATGAAAGACACCAGTTATGGTTGAAAACTTCAATTTGTAACATATTGAGAACATTTACGCAGATGTTTCGAAAATACATGTAAAGTTTCAGTGTTCTTCAACGATTTGGAAAGACTGCGTATAGTAGAAAAATTTCCAGCTTTTGTACTGTTCTGGGGACTCTTTTTTTAAGTTAATATAATTTTTTTGTCCTTCATTAATGACGACATTGTCAGACCGCGTGACGCTCACCTGGCCGGTACACACTGTCCGCCGGTCCAGACAGGGATCCTGCTGCGAGACGGAAGGATGGAAACTTGCATCGCTCTCCCGGCCGCGAAGTCCAGGCCACAAGACATCTCGCCTCGCCGAGTGGCCATGAAAAGATAGGGCTAGCATCAGCTCACAAAATAGGTCTTAATCACACCTGTGAAGAAGTGACTGGTGTTTGTCATTCACACTAGTTTCACATATTTCTTGATAAACTTATATCCCTTTTTGAACATTGTTTCCCAAAGAAAATTACTAAACGTAACACCACACACTTTTCAAATAAACCTTGGATTACTACAGGCATTAAAGTGTCGTCAGAAAGGAAGAGATAACTGTATGAGACAACAAGAACTACTAAAGATCCAGAAGTTGTTTTACACTATAAAAATTATTGTAACATACTGAGAAAAAAGTTACAAGAAAATCAAGAAATATTTGTGTTAGAGAAGAAATTAACGACTCCGGCAATAAAATCAAATCAATATGGAATGTTATTAGGAGGGAGACAGGAAAAGTAACCACTGGGGTTAATAGTAAGAGAACGAGACCATCCTAACCAACAGTACTCAAGTAGCTAATGTATTTAACAACCATTTCTTAAGTGTAGGAGAAAAAATTGATGAGAGCAGTTCAAAAGAAAAGGCAGGCAGTAAATGGAAGAGTCTGTTTTGAAAAAAATTTGTCAGATTAACTTTCACCTAACAACCTCTTGTGAAATAAGTAAAATTATTAAATCTTTGAAAAATAAATGTTCTCTTGGAGTAGATGACATCTCTAATAAGATATTAAAACAATGTGGAGCAATTACAGCTGATTTTCTGAGTCACATATGTAATGCGTCACTAATTCAAGGTATTTTCCCAGACAGGTTAAAATATGCTATTGTCAGGCCTCTCTACAAAAAGGGGGACACCACGGATGTCAATCATTATCGGCCAGTATTCTTGCTTACAGCATTTTCAAAAATATTCGATAAAGTAATGTACTCAAGAGTGGTTAGACATCTCAAAAGTAATGGGATAATTGGTACATCACAGATCGGATATCAAAAATGCTGTTCCACTAAGACAACAATTACAATTTCACTGTCCACATACAAAAGTCTTTGAATAGTAATATTTCACCAATAGAAATTTTCTCTGACTTGTCCAAAACATTTGATTGTGTGGACCATGACATTATGTAACAGAAATTACAATTCTATGGTATACATGGAATAGCATATGAGTGGTTTAAGTCATGCCTACAGAACAGGAAGCACAACGTTTCCTTTTATGGGACAGGTGATTTAAATAAGCTTGACACTTCATCTAACTGGAGTGAAATTACATTAGGTGTTCCACAGAGTTCAGTCATGGGTCCTGTACTGTTCTTGATATATGTGAACGACCTCCCTTCCTATCTGAAACAGGAAGCTGAACTGACACTGTTTGCTGATGATACAAACGTCATTATTAATCTAGTGAAAGAAACTCCAAATGAAAATGATACAAATAAGGTGTTTCGAAAAATCATTAATTGGTTTTTTGCAAATGGGCTTGCTCTAATCTTTGAAAAAACACAGTACATCCAATTTTCTGCTGCAAAAAGTACAGTTCCTTCAATAAATATAACACATCAACAGAAGTCAGTAGACAGGGTAGAGCATACTAAGTTTTTGCGTGTACACATAGATGAGAATCTTAACTGGAAAATTCATATTTTGGATGTTCTAAAGCGACTAGGTTCAGCAACTTTTGCAATCAGAATAATTGCCAATTCTGAGTATATAGAAATTAGTAAGCTAACATACTTCGCATACTCTCACTCTCTGATGTCATACGGAATAATATTTTAGGGTAACTCAACATGTAGGCAAAAAGTATTCACTGCTCAAAAGAAACTGGTTAGAATAATGTGTAGGGTTCAAAGTCACACATCTTTTAGGCATCTTTTTAAAAGATGGGAAATCTTACAACAGCCTCACAGTACATTTACTCACTAACGAAATTTGTTCTCAACAACATGGACCAGTTTAAAAACAACAGTGACATTCGTGATTATAATACCAGATAAAATAAAGTCTTACACTATCCTTTACTCGACCTATCTTTGGCACAGAAAGGGGTAAAATATGCTGCTATAAAAATTTTCACCAAATTACCAGATGACATAAAACATCTGACAGACAGCAGTAATATCTTCAAAAATAAATTGAAATCATATCTCCCTGACAATTTCTTCTATACCATGTATAAGTTCTTGAATAGGAATGAATAAATCTATAAATATAGTATATGGATTTTTTGTCATTTAAGGGAATGGGGTAAATAACAGAAATCTTAATCTTTAACTCCGTATTGTAATATATATATATATATATATATATATATATATATATATATATATATATATATATATAGGGTGAGTCACCTAACGTTACCGCTGGATATATTTTGTAAACCACATCAAATACTGACGAACCGATTCAACAGACCGAACGTGAGGAGAGCGCTTGAGTACCACTCCTCCGCTGTTCGATCGTGGGTATCGGAGGGATCCAAAGGGAACGGTGATGGACCTTAGGTACAGAAGAGACTGGAACAGCACATTACGTCCACATGCTAACACCTTTTTATTGGTCTATTTCACTGACGCACATGTACATTACAATGAGGGGTGAGGTACACGTACACACGTGGTTTTCGTTTTCAATTACGGAGTGGAATAGTGTGTGTCCCGACATGTCAGGCCAATAGATGTTCAATGTGTTGGCCATCATTTGCTGCACACAATTGCAATCTCTGGCGTAATGAATGTCGTACACGCCGCAGTACATCTGGTGTAATGTCACCGCAGGCTGCCACAATACGTTGTTTCATATCCTCTGGGGTTGTAAGCACATCACGGTACACATTCTCCTTTAACGTACCCCACAGAAAGAAGTCCAGAGGTGTAAGATCAGGAGAACGGGCTGGCCAATTTATGCGTCCTCCACGTCCTATGAAACGCCCGTCGAACATCCTGTCAAGGGTCAGTCTATTGTTAATTGCGGAATGTGCAGGTGCACCATCATGCTGATACCACATACGTCGACACGTTTCCGGTGGGACATTTTCGACCAACGTTGGCAGATCATTCTTTAGAAACACGATGTATGTTGCAGTGCTCTCCGATACACACGATCGACCAGCGGAGGAGTGGTACTCAAGCGTCAACTTTAGGTTACAATATCTCCGGATGTAATTAACATTTTACAATGCAACAAACGGCACTGATTACGTATTTGCTTATATGTTCAGATGTGCTAGCAAAACTAATGTGGTTCCATTAAAAAAAACGTAGATTTGTGTTAAAAAACATACTTCCGTGCATTTTTGTATGGTTTGTATTAAACAATTACACTAGCCCCTTTCCTCACGTTCGGTCTGTGGAATCGGTTCGTCAGTATTTGATGTGGTTTACGAAATATATCCAGCGGTAACATTAGGTGACTCACCCTATATATATATATATGGGTGTTACAAAAAGGTACGGCCAAACGTTCAGGAAACATTCCTCACACACAAATAAAGAAAAGATGTTATGCGGACATGTGTCCGGAAACGCTTAATTTCCATCTTAGAGCTCAATTTAGTTTCGTCAGTATGTACTGTACTTCCTCGATTCACCGCCAGTTGGCCCAGTTGAAGGAAGGTAATGTTGACTTCGGTGCTTGTGTTGACATGCGACTCATTGCTCTACAGTACTAGCATCAAGGACATCAGTACGTAGCATCAACAGGTTAGTGTTCATCACGAACGTGGTTTTGCAGTCAGTGCAATGTTGGCAGATGCCCCTTTGATGTATGGATTAGCACGGGGCAATAGCCGTGGCGCGGTATGTTTGTATCGAGACAGATTTCCAGAACGACGGTGTCCCGACAGGAAGACGTTCGAAGCAATTGATCGGCGTCTTAGGGAGCACGGAACATTCCAGCCTATGACTCGCGACTAGGGAAGACCTAAAACGACGAGGACACCTGCAATGGACGAGGCAATTCTTCCTGCAGTTGACGATAACCCTAATGTCAGCGTCAGAGAAGTTGCTTCTGTACAAGGTAACGTTGACCACTTCACTGTATGAAGAGTGCTACGGGAGAACCAGTTGTTTCCGTACCATGTACAGTGTGTGCAGGCACTACCAGCAGCTGATTGGCCTCCACAAGCACACTTCTGCCAATGATTCATCCAAAAATGTGTCAATCCTCATTTCAGTGCAAATGTTCTATTGCTGTGTGTTTCCATTCCATGATTAATGTGATTTGAAGAGAAGTAATAAAATGAGCTCTAACATGGAAAGTAAGCGTTTCCGGCACATGTCCACATAACATATTTTCTTTCTTTGTGTGTGAGGAATGTTTCCTGAAAGTTTGGCCGTACCTTTTTGTAACACCCTCCTGTTTCATATGTGCATTGCTTGTGCACTTGACACGTTCCACATCATAACGGCTACCGTACCGTGCGGTTGATCAATGGAACACGCAACCAACTAACACGTGTTTTGTAGCATCACTACTTATGTGCGTGCTGTGCTTAAGTACTGCATAGTCCACGTTCCATTCGGAATTTTGCTGTTCATTTCCGGCTGATCATAGTCTAGACACACTTTCCACAACGATTTTTCTCTTGAATCAGTATTCCTGGCGATGCACGTCCCTGTCTGTTTACTTACATTTTGCTTCGTCGGTTTGCGTGGTGCTCGCTTTTTCCGAGAGACCGTTTGGAATGTCAATTAAGCGCTGCACAGACACAGTGTGTTCCAAGATTTTCGACACCGCGTATACTTTTCCACACGCAAATCCTCACCTCTCAGATCTGAAACATCTTATTACTTGTTTAAACAGTTATTATCTGGGCGCCTCTCCATTGAAAAGAAAGAAAAGCAGCAACTTCCCAAATTATTACTTCTTCATGACAAATTGACTTATTACTTAATAAAGGCACGTTATTTACTTCATTTTTCCTTAACTAAAATCGTTATCATTTCACAGGTCGTTATGGGAGGGTGATGTGTCGGTTCAGTGACCCTGAGACGCTAGATAGTGGCCAGACGGAGTGGAATCATTCCTTCTTTGGAATCGCCCGTTCTCAAGGCGCAACCCACCCCGTCTTATTTATCTTCACTAAGAAGGGAAGACAGTAGTCATAGACAATGTAAGATCTACAGTTCGTTCACAACATATAATTTCTTTCCTGGAGTACTACTCGCAGGGAAATAACTCGAAGCAAACTCGACCTGTCAAACAAACTTTTACGGTTTTCATTCACCACTTGCAGTATTTAATTTCACTGGGAGGGAGAGTCTCACCCTAGCTGTCCGAAAAGTGAAGATATGTTGTGTAAAAGCACGGCACCGATGCAGGAGCTGACGAACTAGGAGCATATCAAAATGTGTATAAGAAAAGGAGGTCACTGCAAAAATAAGCTGGAAGTTTAAAATTAACTACGATCATTTTTTGTGAGGAACTATCTTGTTTTCTGTTCGCTATCCACCACCCAGTGTGAATGTTCATGTTTCCTAATAAATTTGAATTACTACAACAAGAAGCGAATACAATTTGTGATGCTTGTATTTTCCTTGAAACGCAGTCTGAGTCTCTTATGCAGCCAAAGTATCCTATTTAGTTATCACTTTTCTTTCAAAATTTGTTAAATATCATGTTTCCGATAGTGATACTTCCAGTGAAGAATTAAAAAACCGAAAAATTATTTATCGAACCTGCCTCTTCAAGCTGTAACCTTTGAATACTTCGGTTCTAATATGTCTTCTGGATCAAAAATTAAAATATCTAATGCTTTTAAGACAGAATCATCAGACGCAGGCGCAAATATAGTCTTGGGAGCGCAAATATAGTCTTGGGAGTACCTAAAATGATGTCACCTCCCCATTCTGCATTCGTCCTGTGTGCGTTCACGGTACACAACTCGACGAAACATCGCCCACCTACCGTGTCTCACTCAGCACTTCAGCATGCTGAATGAAAAAAAAAGGAAAAAGAAAAGAAAACACTGTAAATATTCTCATTTGGTTACAAATATGAGTTTTCGTTCTGATGAGCCTCTTGCCTCTGCTGCACTAGACATAAATTACCACTCGATTTTTCTTTTCTGACAAATTGTCTGATCAATGCTCCGTCGTATCCTCGCCCAAAACTGTTCACATATTGTTCCTCTCGTTCTAAAGATTCAATCAGGTACTGTTCGAGATTGTTATTTGACCTTTACAATTCGTAATGAATATCAAATCATAATATCAGAATGGTTTCGGTAGATTTATTTATTACTGTTTATTTTAAATAGCGTAAGACTTGTCTTGCCTAACCTATTTTGCTGGTATTTCCACTTTTGCTTCCGATTTTAGTTTTTCGTTACTTATCTCCTGTCTTATTCTCGGGCATTACCCCCGACGCCACAGTTCTGTTACGATCCTGCTGTTGTCGCTAGCTAGTTACCTTAATTGTGTGGTGACTACACTAAGATGGCAAAATTCGTGGGATAGCCATATACACGCATATAGATGGCGGTAGTACGGCGTACACAATGTATGAAAGTGCAGTGCATTGGCGGTGCTGTAATTTGTTCTCCGATGATTCATGTGAAAATGTTTCCGACGTGATTATGGCCACACGACGAGAATTAACGGATTTCGATAACGGATTGACATTTCGAGCCAGACGAATGGGACATTCAGTTTCGGAAATCGTTAGAGAATTCAATATTCCGAGTTCCACAGTGTCAAGAGTGTGCCGAGAACACCAAATTTCAGGCACTACCTCTCACACAGGCAACGCAGTGGCCGACGGCATACACTTAACGACCGGGAGCAGCCGCGTTTACGTAGAGTTGACAGTGCTAACAGACACGCAGTACTGCATGAAATAATCGCGGAAATCAATGTGGGCGTACGACTAACGTATCCGTTAGCACACTGTGGCGAAATATGGCATTAATAGGCTATGGCGGCAGACGACCGACGCGAGTGCCTTTGCTAGCAGCGGGCTATCGCTTGCAGCGCTTCTCCTGGGCTCGTGACAATACCGGTGGGACCATAGACAACCGGAAAACCGTGACCCGGTCATACGAGTCACGATTTCAGTTGGTAAAAGCTGATGGTAGACCTCGAGTTTTTGCAGACCGCATGAAGCCACCAACCCAATGCATTTTGCAAGTTCGTGGTGGCTCTGTAATGGTGTGGACTGTGTTTACAAGAAATTGACAGTGCCGTCTGGTCCAACTGAACCTAACATTGATTGAAAATGGTTCTGTCCGGCTACTTGGAGACCATTTCCCGCCATTCACTGACTTCATGGTCCCAAGAAAGATGGAAATTTTATGGATGACAGTGCGCCATGTCACCTGGTTACAACTGTACGCAGTTGGTTTGAAGAAAGTTCTGGACATTTCGAGCGAATGATTTGGTGACCCAGATCGTCCAACATGAATCCTATCGAAGGTTTGTGTGACCGCCAACAGTTTCGCAATCACAGCCGGCTGTAGAGGCAGCCTGGCCCAATATTTCTGGAGATGACTTTCATGACATGTTGATTCAATTTCACGTCGAGTCGCTGCAGTACGCTGGGCAAAAGGAGGTTCGATTAAATACTAGGAGATACCCCATGACATTTGACACCACGCTGTATTTCCAACATATCCTCTTGGAGGAAGCAATATTTCGTGCAGTTCTCAACAATAAAGAAGTCTCTGCAGCGGTTCTCACCGTTGCTCAGCGACAATTTGAGGGGGGGCGACAAGCGAGAAAATGAACGTGTCCGTTCCCAGTCAAAGGAATACCGTGAAATTCAGCAAGAGCACGGAGTAACTATAACAGTCAGAAGATAAGGCATAAGGCATCAACTAACATCTGAGTTCTGCCAATCTATGACATCCAAAACACAGGCGTTAAACTGATTACATCTTCCTACGGACTAATAACAAATAAATAGGTTGTACATGCTCATACGGAACGATCTGTCATTGATGCGGGGTCCAAACTACTCACATCGAACGTGCGATTGTAAATCGATCATGCTAGTCTCGAGGCGGGCGTTATGATCAGTTATTTGTGATTGCTATGTTTATCTGTTTTGCGTCGTTCATTTACTTGCTCTGTTCTCCGCGAATTATTTGCGACTTACTTGGGAAACTCTGGTGATTTCTGTGGATGGAGAGTGTGATGTCCAGTGTTCCTGACGTTTCTTCGGCGAATTCTCTCACATGGAAAAATCTCATTCCATGCATATCCACCGTAGAAAATTGTTTGACTTTTTACAGCAAATGTGGAGTTCTACCGGACGACGAACGGAGGGACTGTGTTGACTGTGGAGCTGCAAAGTGTGTAAAATTTCGCAAGAGGAGTTTCGATGCTGGCAATACCGTTTCAATTCCATTGCAGACAGTGCGGAAAACGAACGAGTATCAGGAAGAATACGTGGTTCGACTCTTCCATGTTATCCATCCAGATCAGCGTAATTCTTCCATCGTGCTGGATTCGAGACTACACGTTGCAAGCAACAGCATCAGAAACTGAGTTATCTGCAATACCAAAAAGTGAAATCGATCGCATTTGGGTATTCAGTGGAAAAGAAAGAGACTAACGGAAGTGTTTCGTTGTCAGAGTATTGTCCAGAGACAAGGCCACTTTAGTGGGTCTGATAAAGCACTTCATACTACCTGGTACTTTAGTACCAGGGAGTCGTTACAGACGGGTTTCAGTCGCACAAGACTCTGAAAGCTGAAGGAATCGATCACGAATTCGTGAACCACTCTATGGAGTTTGTGTCTTCGGATGACCGCAGTCTCCACACACAGGATATTGAGCGGATGGTGATCTGTGAAGTCTTCCATTAAAAGAGAAGGGCGTCCAGGACAAAGAGACGACCTGTACTTGTTTCAGTACCTCTACTTCCACAACTAGCGTTTGCAGGGAAAACTTTTAAGCATGTGACACTCTGCCGATATTCTTGCGTGATTTTGGCAGAGTTTTCCCAGGCTGTGGGAAAAAGGGAATCGTCCCTCTAGCGTACACATCACATGGACTTTCACATGACGATAACACCGACGACGAATAAGGTAAGTCCTGTCCTTTGTAATTGCAAGTGGTTTTTTAACGCTCTTCTTTTGCCGTTGCTGTAGTGACCACCGTAAACATACTCATAACACCCGCCACGAGACTCGCATGATCGATATACAATCGCACGTTCGATATGTGTCGTTTGGACCCCGCGACTTCAATAGGCAATCATTCTTGGAAATTACCGCTCAATAGGAAAGTCTTGTGTAGCCAAGTTTGACTGGTATGTTTACTTTATTTCACAATGACTTGTTTCAACAGAATCTGGCTGTCATCATCGGGCCGTCGAAAAATTCTTATTAACGTATGTACATGTGTGTATGAACGTCAATAAGAATTTTACGAAGATCCTATGATGACAGCAAGGCTCTGTCGAAACCGGTCACTGTGAAATAAAATAAAAATACCGAATCCTCTCTGCTGCAGAAGATTTTTCTGTCCGGAATAACGTACAGTCTCATAGGCACATATACTTAACAAATATGGAGATCTTAGACATTGAATTTATATTCAGAATAACTGACTGCAAATGCACTCCTTCAGACTGTTTATTAAGGATTTTCTGAGGCAGTTTGTGTTGGAGAAATATGAATTTTTAAAATCTTGTCATTACAGGAAAATCGGAATACGAAAATTGTACATTTCCGTGAAAAGTAATCTCTATACAGGGTGAGACCGGAGGAAAGGTGCATACTTTGAGGGGTGATAGTATTGGTGATTCTGAACAAAAAACTTAAATGAACGTATGACCTTTTGTCAACTGTATCCGACATTCAGCTGTTTGAAAATCACGCCCGTCAGTCGCATGTCCTTCTTCACCAGCACTTACATGCAAATACAACCAAAACGGAATTACGCTACGTGGTCGTTACAGACGGGTTTCAGTCGCACAAGACTCTGAAAGCTGAAGGAATAGGTCATTTTTCTGAAACCACACGTTTATTTACGCACATATACATTGACTTAGTCGCCTAGCTGCTTCCAGCAGTAGATTCTGATACGTATTTGCAGCAATTGACTTGTGCACCAGTTGAGCTGATGCTGCTCCAGTTACGGATATGTCGACGGAAACAACAGCCAAGGCATTTCTTATTGCACGGAACTTATCACTCGTATTTTACATGCATGTGCTCAAGTAAAGGACTGTACAAATGGGCTCAGATCAGTAACACAAGAGGTGCAAAATGCGTTGTAGTTGACGGTGGACTTTTTGAACATCCTTTGTGAGGAAATGTACACAATTAAAGAAAACATCACATCACTATGTTTCATTTACTGCTGCCTACATTTGTCTTGTTCTCTATTATTTTTACTAGTTTTCTTAGATACTAACGAAGTGCAACAGTGCAAAACATATGTCCGTGTGATGCCTTTCATTCAGAATCACCCAAACTGTCACCCCTCAAAGCGTGGAACTTTCCCCTCACCCATCTTGTATTGATCATATAGAGACTGTTTTTGTTGCCAACTTTGACGATCAATTGGTACTGTACGCAATAGACCCGACTCAACAGCAGTCTTTGTTTAATGCTGCTTTTCATTTCTGTGTTAAGTAATTTAGAGGTAGCTGTGAGTATCACTTTGACATGACCTCGTACGCCATTGTGTGCCCCTCGGATTTCACACAACAGATAATTCTGTTGGTGAATTATTTATTAAATGCCCAGCAGACGAACGATGCATTGCTGGTAATATCGCGAGCAATTATCGTCTGTAAGCGATTTGAAACAATATTTCGAACGCTACTGTGTCAGGAACTTCTGCTATCGAAAATTATTTGCTATGTTTAACAAAACAACTAATACACTTGAAAGGGGGTTGAAATGTGTTAACCTTGTTTTGAAAGGCTTTTAGTTGAAAACTATATCCTACTCACTAAGAAAAGACTTAAATTATCTGCTAGTTCCACAATTCTGAGAATATCTTCGATCGGTTCAATACTAGCCTAAAAAATTCACACATTCGTGTCTCACTTTGTGCTATGTTCCAAAGAGTTTTTTTGTTGTTGCTGAAATAATTTATTTTGTCTTGAAAATACCAGTATTGGTAAAACACTGTACATGTTTTAGGAAGAACAGTGGTTCAGATTCTCAAATCCGGCCCCCAAATTTAGATTTTCTGTGAATTATCAAAACAGTTTGAGGAGAATGCAGGGATAGTTCCTTTGAGAGAGCACAGCCTATTCCCCTCGCTGTCCTTCCCCAATTACAGTTTGTGCTCCTTCTGTAATAACCTCGCCGTCGGCGTGGAAATACATACATTCGGATTTATGATGACTTTGGTTAGAATTGTACAATATAATTTGAAATGTGATTTAAGCACCTTGGGTCTTAAAAATGAATTAAACATGGGTCTGCCTTTTTGAAAGTAGGGAATTAAGGTTTTGAATTAATACCCAAATATTTCATCACAGTTGTGGCATCCTCTATACGGTTTTCCTTTTATTTCTGATAAATACATACAAACAGATTTTATTTAGGTAAGAAATATGTTACATAGAATTCTTTCGATCTTTAAATAAAATATGCACCGTACCTTTTATTTGCGTCGTGTGTGTCCTGCGACCGCAAACAGAAATCAAACACAGGTCATGTCGTCTGCAAAAATAAACGATAAAAGGGCAACATCTGCACTGAATTTTCGTTGAGAAACACTTCCTTTAAAATACATATTCCTGTAAAATTGTTGAACATACCCATTTCTATCTTTATCATTGGTGTTGCTGGTTTTTATTTGCTTGTCACAGCTGTTTTTTGTTGTTACATCTTTAGACTGTACTGTGGACGTCGGTAAGAATTGTTACGCGGCTTTTGTATGGAGACCTATTCAGTGTGGTTTGTTAGTCATTGATTATGTTTCGTACTGTAAAATCGTTTACTCACTTTTTCTTGTGTTCACTGGTGGATTCTGCGTCTCGTTATGTAGCTGTGGCTTGGACACTCCTTTCAGTGCGCAATTTAAGTTTTTCATATCTTTGACAGTCGTTTGTTTCACTGTTTTGTTTTCGATTGACGGCCACGTAATTTGAATTTGTTCGAGAGAGAGACATAGAAACGGAGATAAAGAGACAGGGAAAGAGAGAGCGAGCGAGCGAGGCGAGCGAGAGAGAGAGAGAGAGAGAGAGAGAGGAGAGAAACGTCTTATTGTGTGATGTTTGATAGTTCGTTAGAGTGCTGAATAATGTCTTTTTGCAGATTACTGTTTGGCCATTAAAGAAGTTCTTTCCCCGTATAGTACGTTTTTGGATGTGGTTCTTTCTTCTATTGTCAAGAATGGTGCAGATGGTTACTGTGTTTTAGGATCTGTAGGTCTGTTTCTGTGCCACTGGAATGGTTGTAGTTTTTAATGGTGGATTGCAAATGTGGAGTATTTGCTGTCACTTTTCAGTGCTGATAAATGTTCTGAGTGTCATATAATGAAATCGTACAGGCTGTTCCGTGTATAACGACTGAAGCGAAGTCTTCGCAGGTTACATGGCGTATACCTGCTCTTTTGTGTCTGTAGTGATGTTGGGTATTTTTAATCTTTTCTGCAATGTAAGTGGCCTACTGTTTGCTCTGTATGCCACATTTACCTTGTCTTCGTATCCTGTTCCTACTCAGTTCGTTGTTTTATTCTCAAATGTTAGTGTGAGCCATGTTTTCCTGTTGAGTGTGTTTTCTGTTGTGTGGTTCTTGTTGGTGTGTTGTGCTGTAATACAGTTGTGTGTGTTCAGTGTCAGCGGTGTTTAAGTTTTATAGTTCAGTTTGTCTACAGTGTTTATTTTGTAATCATTTCTGTGGCAATCTGATTATGTTTAATTCTTGTTTGTGGCTATCTTTGTCCATTGGAATTCTGTTCAGTCTCGTTAGGTTTCTGGGTCTGGCCTGTTTTTGCTCTGCCAGGCGGTTTGATCTGTTGTGCTGGTCGATAAAGGATTTCTGTATATTGAGAACAGGTGTTTGACGTTTTTGTTTTCTATTGTGATTCCGTGGAAATTTATTTATTTATTTTGGGTTTGGTTTCAAGGATGAAGTGGATTTTTGTATAGACAGACCTGATATCTGCGTCTAATTGTAGTATCTGGTCTACCAAGCAAATTATGCCACCAACATAGCAATATGGGTGTACTGTATTAGTTTTTACTGTTTTATTTTACTATTTATTCAAAGATTTTATTTTCTAGTTGATTAAAAACGATGCCAGCTAGTATTCCACTTGTGGGTGATCCCTTGGGGAGTCCTTGCTATTGGGTATAGAATTTATTTTAAATTTAAAATAATTTTGTCCTGCGATTTCTTTATAAATAGTTGACACTTTTTGTGTCTGTGTTTGTGGTATAATGCTGTGTCTGTCTTAGTTGTCTTTCAGTAATTTTGGCTGCTTCTTCAGTTAGTATATAGTTATACACTGATGTAATATTAAATGAGAGTAGTTAGTGTAGCTATGTTTTCACCCTGTTGCACCCTTTCTGTCTAATCCCCATCTTCTGTAACTGTCAATAATGCCAGTTCCTGTCCCTTCATACAACTACAGGAGTGCCCCAAGGCTCTGCCACACCACCTCTCCTTTATCTCCTGTAGACTGCTGATATGCCCAAACCACCTCCACCAGCCCAATTCCTTCCATATGCTTATGATACTACTTTTCTCACCCTCTACCCTACACTCCAGAGACCCCAAAGATACATCAAAAAACACTTCAGTCAGTTTACCTCCTAGTGTAACCAATGGCTCCTCAAGCTCAATCCCTCCAAAATCTAGGCAAACATTACAGGTCGAATCTCTTGAACCTTGTATCTTCATGATTTTTACCTTATTATTTACGACTGTCCCCTCCAGATAACTAATATCATGGATGGTCCTTCGACTAGCAACTAACATGAAAACCTCACCTTTTAGACATCCACCAGAAGCCCCACAGTAGACTAAAATTTCTAACAGGATAAACTTGGGGACTACACCCCTACAGTATTCTCCATATCTGCAAAACCCTGATCAAACCCATCCCCTGTTATGAAAATGCTACATTTGTCTTTGTCCCAGCAAAGTTCTATAAGTCTCTCCAAATTCTCGAATGTCATGCACTTCATCTCATTTTCAGCATCCATTTTCCTTTCTGCACATGGATCCTCTACCACCTCATCAAATTCTCACTGCTCCTCACCTCCACTGAACACCTCCACATCTCCTACACTCTCCACAGTTCCAACCCCATTGTCTCCACTCTGATCACCAATCCTGATATACTGCCTTGCTTCTACAAAAAAGTCCCACCATCCCTGAAGTTCCACACACTCCATTTCCTCTCCCAATGCAATTTCAACCAACTCCTATTCCCAGATAACGAGATCCATCTGCACATACCCCTCCTACTAACTTTACCCCACCTATTTCCCTCCACATTAGGGCTCTATCCCTTTCCCTCTCCACCATCTCCATCCCTTTCCTCTTGTTACGACTCCCTATGCACACACCAAACATCTCCTCATCCTCTGTCTTTCCCTTGTTTTTTCCACCTTCTGTCTTCCCACTATTTTCAACAATTACATTTATTTCCATAGTTTTCCTACGTAACAGACTCCTACCTTTTTACCTGCACACCTCAACACTATGGAACCTATTCTATCCTCCAGAAATACTTTTCTACCAGTGCAGGTACTTCAGGTTGTACGTGAAGTGCTTTAGCTCTTGTTTTCGAAGAATTTCACAATTCTGTGATGTGTTTTTATAATTTTTTTGCGTTTTCCAGCCCCAGTTCTGATTTTTTATTTAAAAAATAAAAACAGATCTAACAATTCTAACAAGTTTTTTCTAGTCTTTGTTATTAATTTAAAGATGCTGATGAAAAGTGAGAATTGTACCACTGACACCCCAAGCCCCCTCCCCCCCCCCCCCCAACCCCCACAATATGGGTGTCAGCTATGCGCTCAGGCCATCATTTTTAGATGCGAGATGGTTGGGGCATTTCCTAATGCTTGCTTTAATAGCTACTGCCCCCTTGGGGGGTTGACCCTATATTCAAATTGGCTGGAGGTACTAATACTAATGACATGCCTACTACCATAATTTTCTGATTGCTAGACTGATTAGGTTACTCCCTAATGCTTGTTTTAATACCTGTCACACCAGTGTGGTGGTAGTGACACAGTAATTTTTCACTGCAGCCGCTCCAGCAGTGGCAATGTTTATTTCAAAACATAGCACATTCTCCCACCAGTTTGTGAAAAAAGTAGACCATGTGTGAAAAATGGTGAGTCTTATGAAATAAATTGGTCATGGGCTACAAGCAAGCTATCCCAGGGAATATGTAGTTCGGGGGTGGGGAGGGGGGAGGAGGGAGGGTGGTTTGTTGTACCAGGACCGGAAGGTGTGCACTACTAATGTGATACAGCACATTAAACGAAGTAAAACCGTATAGACTTTAGGCATCAATGAAGGAAATTAAAAACAAAAGAAAATCTTCGTGTTTTCGGTACTTCCGAGGTCATTAAGACGTCTAAGAGAAATGGTGCACTAAGAGAAATGGTGCACGGCAGTGAGGATGTTTAAATACCAACAGCAAGTTTTTGACAGATTCGATTCACCAATCGTATGGTATCTTAAAGCAGTCAATAACTTCTAGAAAGCTTTAAGTGCTTTTCAAGTTACAGTGTGTTCTTAGTCAATTCCTGTTGCACAACGAGCAGTAGGAGTTGATAGTTGTTCTCGTTCATCCTCAAATGATTTCATCCCTTTTTTTCACCCAAAACGACCGTTTTCCTCTTTCCGTGTTGATCACTGCCACGACACACAATGCAGCGGTTGCAGCACCAGCAAGAAATGTAGTTTTCCTTTGGCACTCGACTGCATGATAGCTTGTTCTTTGTGCGTGCAGTGCTGGTGTGCACTTTGTGACGTCTATAACCACAAGCGATTTTATCCATTCGCTGTAGCACACGCTTTGCTGCGAGCTTTATGGGCGTGTAAACGGGCAGTTAAAGGGAATACCACCGAGGCAACACTAGGCGACACGTTGCCTCAAGTCGCGTACTATATCTCGCATAGTGTCAGTGTGCGACATTGAGATCTAGCTTCAAAGTTGCTGTTGCCCAGAAAATGTGTTGCCTTGTGTCGATTGCAGCAAGTTGCCTTTGCTCGTAGCGTGTGCCTTAGTCAGTTACACAGAAGAATCTAGGAAATTTCTACCAATTAACTGTTAATTGTTCATTTAATGTACACAATCGCGATTTACATTTTTCTGGGCTTACCAGTGGTGGTACTACAAGATAAGAGTACATATCCAAGATATAAAGCATAGCTGATGTTGCGCGCCATGCGATATCGTTAACATAGAGTGAGGTGTATTTAACAGCTAAAGAAAACGTGGGGAGCACGTTATTAACATATCATTAGTTTTTAAACTACGGACGTCACCGAAGAAGCTGACATGCTGTAGGCCGAAATACCACGATACGATAATGAAACAACAGTAGATAATAGTACGAGGCTTCAGGGGGAAGAACCCTCACCTGAAACATGTCTAGGAAACAATAATGTGTCACCGCTTTTATTAGTGGTGGATGATGCATTTCCATTACAGAAACACATTGTGAAACCCTTTTCTGGCCACTACGAAAGAGGTTCTTGTAGGAAACAAAACAATTACAGGACCCTCAATCACTCGTTGAGTAGTGGGGAACAGTTATGGGTTGTTGGCATCAGTGTTTCATGTATATATAAAACCGCTATTACGATCTGGAGAAAACGCAGAAATTGTTGTTAGAACATGAATTTTTTTCACAACATCTTGAGAAAAAAATCCACCTCAGAACCACTTTACTCCCCTAAAGGAGCATCTGACACAGACACAAGAGATGGAAATGTTCGGGAATCTTGGAGCCCCGTAATCCAGAGAATTTGCAACGAAGACCACGGAGGTCAGCTTCAGAACCAAAAGAAGTACTGGATGAGTTTTCGAGGTACTTTACGACAAATGAAGGGCATGTGGCTTGGCAAGATCACTACTGACATGTGCATAGCAACAGGAAACGCGAATTCTTATAATACAAGTAAACGGAAACTCTAAACTGAGCTACAGATGTCTTTATTTGTATCTATGAATAAAAAATATCGTGTTTTTGTGGACCACAAAAGTGCACTAAATTTCCCTAATGCCAACATCGTGGTGATATCAAGATCAGCAACTCAATATATTTGTAATTTATTTAAAAAGGTTTCTGTCAGAATTGCAAATAATATTTTTACTAGTGACTAGTTTCGAGCTTTACGGTGATTATCAAACCATTAGCAATATTAACGATGCGTGAAATACAAACATTTTGTGTGCACAGATTAAAGCAGTGCTAAAACCTTTGTGACACATATATATGCATTTGCAATGTTTCACTGTACGTAATAAATTTGCTTTTACGTCAGATCATTATAAGAAATGTTGATATAGTCAAGATTAGAAAGATGTCTTTTGTTGTTTAGACATAAAAATTTGACAGGTGCTTTCATTTGTTTATTGTGTGTCCATAAGCTCTGTCCCTCAGAGGTCATAATGCTACAACTGAATGTATAGATGTTGTGTTGGAAAAGCTGTCAGGCGTTATCACACTATTTTCTAAATTATTGATATGTCTTAAGCTAACTGTTTTACTGAATCATGAATAATTTTTAATAAGAGCAAAAAAATTATTGTTTTTCAAAATTCTGACTATTCGTTCATCAATTTGTCCGGTTTCTTAAATTTCCTTTGATATATTTTCCGTTCTGTAAGTGTGCCTAACTCCATTCCTTAAGGTGCCATGTGTAAAATTTTCGTAGTACTGTCATACCACCCATGGTATGTTTCCTACTTCTCGAATAATGTCCAAAAGCAGTCTTGTGGCTTGTGCTGATAAGCTCCTTCAATCTAGTTACAAAATTCCGACAAGTTTGGCATATATAAAAGGATCACATGTTGCACATTGTACCGTATACACGCCAGATGCAAAATACAATTTTTTTCTTGGTTTAAGATTTAATTGATCTGCAGTTCGAAGCTCTATTTGTACTGTTTAGGGGAAACTTGTGCTAATTATTCGGTAATACGGCCATAATATTTCAATGTAATAAACTTTTATTACGTGTTTTTCCGATTTTGTGTTTTTAGAATTTGTATAACTAAACTTTTCTTAGTTGTATCTTCTATTATAGGTAATGGTTTGAGAAAAAATGAAAAGTTCGAAACAACACACGGAAACCTTAACTAAAAATCCCAAATGTAGTTTCGTTTTAAGTTTCCACAACCCACTTGAATTATGAGAATCTGTGATAAAAAAAAGTTGGTCTATCGTCCACTCCATGCTGCACGCAGCAGGCCCCACAAATCCGCTGGCTGTCGCATAGCTGACGATAAGCGGCAACACGTCTTCTCTCATAGACAGGCGGCGCAACGAATTACATACAGTTGCGGTCACGAATGATGGCAAATTGAGTGTACTGTAGTTGGAGACACGAATGATGGCAGTCGAGTTTAGACCTGTTCTGCGCATCGACGTCACGCATTCTCCGTTAACCAACGAGCTTTCAGTAGTGTTCTTGGCACTCTGCTGTGAATGTTGTAGCCAGTGCGAGCATTAAATGTGACCCTAGCGAGTTATTCAATGAATTTTTATTCCATTTGTTGCGAGTTGTCACGCATGATGATGGTGGTAAACTAAAAATTCTGCACAATCAAGCAAGAAACATAATTTGCTGCATACATGCTTCTTTCAAATGCAGATGGCGTGTATGCGCTTTTTGCATCCGTCGCTTGGAAGCGGCAACATGCAATTCCCGTCCGTGTCTCCAGCTGTGCGAACTGCCTTCGTTCGTGGACCGGTCTATAGCGCCGCATTCTACCAAACCGGTGAGTTAACCCGCATCGTCCTGGTGGAATTGCTCCTTGCAGTATGCGATATAGCCGCATGCAAAGGTTTTGCCCATCTGCAACATAGGTGGAATTGCGTCTTTTAAGTTCCAGCATCAAGGTTATCGTTAGCGAGTTTAATCAATCTGCTCAACACAGGCTAATTGTGAGCGAAAATGCCCTTGTAAATAGGTACTTAGACTACTGGACGGTTGTGACTTCTGTACTGGCGTTCACCCACAAAATTACCTCAAAGTAAAATTATCAAATCACGAAACAGCAAATCCTCTACGACTACATTAATTTTATTTATTTGTTTATTTATTTAACCTGATATGATTAAAGCCATCTGCCCTATCATCTTTCACCGGACCAGTGTTTTACAAATTCAGTACCTTGTTACATAAAAGTTACCTAAGAAATAACAATGTTAGTATGACAAATGCACCACTGGCCATTAAAATTGCTACACCGAGAAGAAAGGCAGATGATAAACGGGTATTCATTTGACAAATATATTATACTAGAACTGACATGTGCTTACATTTTCACGCAGTTTGGGTGCATAGATCCTGAGAAATCAGTACCCGGATTAACCACGTCTGGCCGTAATGACGGCCTTGATACGCCTGGGCATTGAGTCCAACAGAGCTTGGATACCGTGTACAGGTACAGCTGCCAATGCAGCTTCAACACGATACCACACTTCATCAAGAGTAGTGACGGGCGTATTGTGACGAGCCAGTTGCTCGGCCACCATTGACCAGACATTTTAAATTGGTGAGAGATCTGCAGAATGTGCTGGCCAGGGCAGCAGTGGGACATTTTCTGTATCCAGAAAGGCCCGTACAGGACCTGCAACATGCGGTCGTGCATTATTGTGCTGAAATGTAGGGTTTCGCAGGGATCGAATGAAGGTTAGAGCCACGGGTCGTAACACATTTGAAATGTAACGTCCAATGTTCAAAGTGCCGTCAATGCGAACAAGAGGTGACCGAGATGTGTAACCAATGACACCTCATACCATCACGCCGGCTGATAGGCCAGTATGGCGATGACGAATACATGCTTCCAATGTGCGTTCACCGCGATGACGCCAAACACGGATGCGACCATCATGATGCTGTAAACAGAACCTGGATTCATCCGAAAAAATGGCGTTTTGCCATTCGTGCACTCAGGTTCGTCGTTGAGTACACCATCGCAGGCGCTCCTGTCTGTGATGCAGCGTCAAGGGTAACCGCTACCATGGTCTCCGAGCTGATAGTCCATGTTGCTGCAGACGTCGTCCAACTGTTCGTGCAGATGGTTGTTGTCTTGCGAACGTCCCTATCTGTTGACTCAGGGATCGAGACGTGGCTGCACGATCCGTTACAGCCATGCGGATAAGATGCCTGTCATCTCAACTGCTAGTGATACGAGGCCGTTAGGATCCAGCATGGCGTTCCGTATCACCCTCCTCAAACCACCGATTCCATAGTCTGCTAACAGTCATTGGATCTCGACCAACGCGAGCAGCAACGTCGCTATACGATAAACCGCAATCGCGATAGGCTAGAATCCTACGTTTATCAAAGTCGGAAACGTGATGGTACGCATTTCTCCTCCTTACACAAGGCATCACAACAACGTTTCACCAGGGAACGCCGGTCAACTGCTGTTTGTGTATAAGAAATCGGTTGGAACCTTTCACCATGTCAGCACGTTGTAGGTGTCGCCACCGGCGCCAACCTTGTGTGAATGCTCTGAAAAGCTAATCATTTGCATATCACAGCATCCTGTCAGTTAAATATGGCGTCTGTAGCACTTCATGTTCATGATGTAGCAATTTTAATGGCCAGTAGTGTAGTATTCATCAGAATGTCTGAAGTAGCATTGTGAGTAAATGATATTATGAACTAGCAAATTTACAGCTGGCAGTAGTTCCACTACTGTAGCTGCTGCCACTTATAGTGGTAATAGTAATAATAATAATAATAATAATAATAATAATAAACCCCGTGGAGGCCCGGGTAAAGAATAGGCCTCCGGTATGTTTTGCCAGTCGTAAAAGGCGACGAAACGATCAAACCACTAATAGGGCTAATCCCCCTTTTAGTGTGATTAGTTGGTTCAGGACAGAACTAATGAAGTCTTGTACAAGCGCCGTCATGGTCGGGGACGACGCTTGAACCCTATGCCCGTCCACAATGGTAACGACACTGCTAGCCACACGGAAAATGATTTAAATCCAAATAGAGGTGTTTTGCAGGATATGCTTCCTCCAACCACTCTAGAAGGAAAACAAAGACAGAGGATGAGATGGTCAGATGAAGTTAACCGACGCCTCATGTTCTGTTATTATCAAGCAACAAACATAGGAACCAACACGACTGGATACAGATCACAAGTATACACAACATTTATTATCAGATACCCAGAACTAAAATTTTTAACAGAACAACGACTAGCTGACCAGATTCGTGTGATAATCAAAAGTAACAGGATACCCCAGTCAGAATTAGAAAACATCAAACAACAAGTACAACAAATACTAGAACAAAATAATGTGCAATCAGAAGAAGAAGAAAATACAGTAATGGACTCAAACATCCCAGAGCAAACAAACAAAGAACAACACACATCAATTAAACAATCAGAGGAAAACGAAATCTTAAGACAGCCACCAGAACAGGCACAAACAGAACACGAAGTGACGCACATGTTAGATATAGAAGAAAAATTTCAGCTGACATATATAGAATACAAAGACACAAATACAGACATTAGACCATTCTTGCATAGACCACCAAATAACCCACAAGTCGAAACAACAATAACAACTATCAACACAATTATAAACAACAAAATAAATGAAAATACAACTATGGAAGAGTTACAACTACTGGTTTATATAGGAGCACGCACTACACTAAATATACACACTAGGCAGAGATCAGAACCAACCAACACACAGAAGAAACCCACAAAACCAGCATGGCAACACAGGCTACAGATCAGAATAGAAAAACTGAGAAAAGACATCGGACAGCTAACACAATTTATAAGAAATGAAATGTCAGAAAAAAAACGACAAAGGTTAGGTAAAATCTCACAACAAAAAGCGATAGAGCAATTAGATGAAAAGAAGCAGAAATTACAAGCATTGGTCAAACGACTTAGAAGATACAAAAAAAGTGAAAATAGAAGGAAACAAAACCAAACATTCAACACAAACCAAAAGAAATTTTACCAGACAATAGATAACACACACATTAAAATAGAAAATCCAACAAACATAACAGACATGGAAACTTCTGGAGCAACATATGATCAAACCCGGTACAACATAACAGGCATGTACGGTGGATACAAGCAGAAACAGACACATACAAGATGATACCACAAATGCCTGAAGTGATAATTTTGCAACATGAAGTCACCCAAGCAATTAATTCTACTCACAATTGGAAAGCCCCTGGAAAAGATAAAATAGCAAATTTAAGGCTAAAGAAGTTCACCTCAACACTTTCACATCTAACTAAATTATTTAACAGTTACAATGCAGACCCATACACATTCCCTGATACACTTACACATGGAATAACTTATCTGAAACCTAAAGATCAAGCAGACACAGCAAACCCAGCTAAATATCGCCCCGTAACATGCCTACCAACAATATACAAAATATTAACTTCAGTCATTACACAGAAATTAATGACACATACAACACAGAACAAAATTATAAATGAAGAACAAAAAGGCTGTTGCAAAGGAGCACGAGGATGTAAAGAGCAACTGATAATAGATGCAGAGGTGACATATCGAGCTAAAACTAAACAAAGGTCGCTACACTACGCATACATTGATTACCGAAAAGCTTTCGATAGTGTACCCCACTCATAGTTACTACAAATATTGGAAATATACAAAGTAGATCCTAAATTGATACAGTTCCTAAACATAGTAATGAAAAATTGGAAAACCATAAACAAATTCAAATTATATCACATCACAGCCATTACAGATTAAGCGTGGAATATACCAAGGAGACTCATTAAGTCCTTTCTGGTTCTGCCTTGCTCTGAACCCACTATCCAACATGCTCAATAATACAAATTATGGATACAATATTACTGAAACATACCAACACAAAATCACACACTTGCTATACATGGATGATCTAAAACTACTGGCAGCAACAAATCAACAACTCAACCAATTACTAAAGATAACAGAAGTGTTCAGCAATGATATAAATATGGCTTTTGGAACAGACAAATGTAAGAAAAATAGCATAGTCAAGGGAAAACACACTAAACAAAAAGATTACATATTGGATAACCACAGCGACTGCATAGAAGCGATGGAAAAAACAGATGTCTATAAATGTCTAGGATACAGACAAAAAATAGGAATAGATAATACAAATATTAAAGAAGAACTAAAAGAAAAATATAGACAAAGACTAACAAAAATACTGAAAACAGAATTGACAGCAAGAAACAAGACAAAAGCTATAAATACTTATGCTATACCAATATTGACGTACTCATTTGGAGTAGTGAAATGGAGTAACACAGACCTGAAAGCACTCAACACACTTACACGATCACAATGCCACAAATATAGAATACTTCACATACATTCAGCAACAGAAAGATTCACATTAAACAGAAAGGAAGGAGGAAGGGGATTTATCGACATAAAAAACCTACACTATGGACAGGTAGACAATTTAAGAAAATTCTTTCTAGAACGAGCAGAAACTAGCAAAATACACAAAGCAATCACTCATATAAATACATCGGCTACACCACTGCAATTTCACAACCACTTCTACAACCCTTTAAATCACATAACATCAACAGATACGAAGAAAGTAAATTGGTAAAAGAAAACACTACATGGCAAGCACCCGTATCATCTAACACAGCCACACATCGATCAAGACGCATCCAACACATGGCTAAGAAAAGGCAATACATACAGTGAGATGGAAGGATTCATGATTGCAATACAGGATCAAACAATAAACACCAGACATTACAGCAAGCATATTATTAAAGATCCCAATACCACAACAGATAAATGCAGACTTTGCAAACAACAAATAGAAACAGTAGATCACATCACATGCGGATGTACAATACTAGCAAATAGAGAATACCGCGGAAGGCATGACAATGTAGCAAAAATAATACATCAACAGCTTGCCTTACAACATAAGCTTCCGTTCCCACATACAAGTATGCACCACAAAATGTACTGGAGAATAATGAATACAAATTATACTGGAACAGAACCATTATAACAGATAAAACAACACCACATAACAAACCTGACATCATACTCACCAATAAAGAGAAGAAATTAACACAACTAATCGAAATATCCATACCCAATACAACAAATATACAAAAAGAAACAGGAGAAAAAATTGAAAAATACATCCCACTGGTTGAGGTAGTTAAGGACATGTGACATCAGGATAAAGTTGACATACCAATTATACTATCAACTACAGGAGTCATACCACACAATATCCACCAGCACATCAACGCAATACAGCTACATCCAAACTTATATATACAACTATAGAAATCTGTAATTATTGATACATGTTCAATTACCCGAAGGTTCCTAAATGCAATGTAACGTATACCGTACAGTTAAAAGGAAGTCACGCTTGATCAAGATCTGCGTCACTTTCCATTTTTGACCAGACATAACGTCTGAGAAAAGAAAGAATAATAATAATATAACGTAATATAAAAATGCAGCAAAGGAAACAGGAGAAAGGGAAGGCAAACCTTTACAAAATCAGGTTGACAGAAATTGCAAAATGGCTTAGCAGGAATGGCTGGAGAACAAATGTAAGACTTTAGAAGGGGAAGATAGATACCACCTACAAGAAAATTTAGAGAGGCCTTCAGGGAAAAGAGAGCTAGCCATATGAGTATCAATAGCTCAGATGGAAAACCAGATCTAAGCAAAGAAGAGCAAGCTGAAAGGTGGAAGGAGTACATACAGGGTCTATACAAGGAAAATGAACTTGAAGGTTGTATTACTGATATGAAAGTGTACGTGCAAGAAGAATTTGACAGGGCGTTGAAATAGATAAGTCGAAACGAGGCCTGGGCAGTAGACGATATTCCGTCAGAACTACTGAAAGCCTTACGTTACCCAATATGGCAAAACTCTTCCATCTGGTACGCAAGATATATGAGACGGGTGAAATACCTTCAGACCTCAAGAAGAATGTAATAATTCCAGTTCCAAAGACAGCCGTTGTTGCCAGGTGTGGAAAATTACCGAACTACCAGTTTAATAAGTTATGGTTGCAAAATAATAACACAAATTCTTTACAGAAGAATAGCAAAAGTGGCAGAAGGCGACCTCGGGGAATATCAGTTTGGATTCTGGGGAAATGTAGGAACACGCGAGGCAATACTGACTCTACTAGTTACCTTATAAGATAGATTAAGGAAGGGCAAACCTACGTTTATAGTATTTGTGGACTTAGGAAAGCTTTTGACAATGTAGACTGCAATACTCTCTTTGAAATTCGAAAGATGGTAAGGGTAAAACACAGGGAGCGAAAGGCTATTTACAACTTTTGCAGAAACCAAGCGACAGTTAAAAGAAACGTGGAGCACGGAAGGAAAGCAGTGGCTGAGAAGGGAGTGAGACATGGTTGCAGCTTATCGCCAATGTATTCACTCTGTACATTGAACAAGCAATAAAGAAAACCAAAGAAAAATTTGAATTAGGAATTAAAGTTCAGAGTGAAGAAACAACAAGTTTGAGGTCTGGCAACTATTACAATTCTGCCAGAGACAGCAAAGTAGTTGGAAGAGCTGTTGAACGGAATGGACAGTGTCTTGAAAGGAGGATATAAGATGAACATCGACAAAAGCTTAGCTGAGTGGTAACGTGCTCGTCTGCCGTGCCGCGGGTGCGAGTTCGATTCCCGGCTGGGTTGGAGATTTTCTCCGCTCGTGGGCTGCAAGTCGCCTAATGTGTCGTCGACTGAAATAAGACTTGCACTCGGCAACCGAACTTCGCAGGATGAAGCCCCCGGCCGACAGTGCCATACGATCACTTCATTTCTTTCCAGAGTCGGGTTCCTGCTACTGAGAACGTAAAGTGGCTGAAAGCTGGAGTCAGATACAAAACGTGTTGCTCTGAAGGGAGCGGGTATTTCTGCCGTGTTGTTCAGACAAGAGCCTTAAGGTAGAGGAGAGGATCAGTGGACCGTAGAGAAGATAGAGGGTATGGAAATCTCTACACTTATCTGCACACAGCCAAGATAGCTGTGCGTATGACAATGAAATATGATCAAAGAATCGAACGTTACGCGTGTAACAGACACAGGTATTCATAGCCAGTTCCAGGTACCGTGAGCTTTCCTGAGAAAGAACTTGCAGGTTTACATCGCTGTAACCAGTAATTGGAAGCATAAGTGTTTGTACAAGATTCTTTCTCAGATCAGAAGGGAAGAACTGTTTACACAGGGTGTTACAAAAAGGTACGGCCAAATTTTCAGGAAACATTCCTTACACACAAAGAAAGAAAATATGTTATGTGGACATGTGTCCGGAAACGCTTACTTTCCATGTTAGAGATCATTTTATTACTTCTCTTCAAATCACATTAATCATGGAATGGAAACACACAGCAACAGAACGTACCAGCTTGACTTCAAACACTTTGTTATAGGAAATGTTCAAAATGTCCTCCGTTAGCGAGGATACATGTATCCACCCTCCGTCGCATGGAATCCCTGATGCGCTGATGCAGCCCTGGAGAATGGCGTATTGTATCACGGCCGTGCACAAAACGAACACGAAGAGTCTCTACATTTGGTACCGGGGTTGCGTAGACAAGACCTTTCAGATGCCCCCATAAATGAAAGTCAAGAGGGTTGACGTCAGGAGAGCGTGGAGGCCATGGAATTGGTCCGCCTCTACCAATCCATCGGTCACCGAATCTGTTGTTGAGAAGCGTACGAACACTTCGACTGAAATGTGCAGGAGCTCCATCATGTATGAACCACATGTTGTGCCGTACTTGTAAAGGCACATATTCTAGCAGCACAGGTAGAGTATCCCGTATGAAATCATGATAACGTGCTCCATTGAGCGTAGGTGGACGAAACTAAAATGATCTCTAACATGGAAATTAAGCGTTTCCGGACACATGTCCACATAACATCTTTTCTTTATTTGTGTGTGAGGAATGTTTCCTGAAAGTTTGGCCATACCTTTTTGTAACACCCTGTATTTTTTTAGGGCAAGGAGATATGCTGATTCCTTCCTGCACACTGCACAGTCCAATATATATTTTCATCTATTATTACTCCCAGACTCTTTGTTGAAGGAGAGAAGCTGATATTTGTCCCATTAAGGTTATAGACGGTACAGATTTCCGATATTTCGGTCTAATGAGCCTACAATGACTAACTAGTACTGCTTGGATTCTGGATGGGATGATCTTGAACCCTGTATCCTGCGTGCGCCCGTTCTGATAGTGCATACTGTTCGGCACGGAGATTCTCGATAGCTTTCTTCAGGTTTATTGGTATTACGCTTAGATACAGCTAGAGGTCGTCAGCGTGGTATTTTCAGGAGGACAAAACTGACGGCACATCATTTACGTACGGTGAAAAGAGTATAGGACTTAATACCAAACCTGGTGGACCCCCGGTACTACCTGCCTCTATTGTCTGTTTCATGCCGGACATGACGCATTACTGGTGAAAAGCCTAGTATAAGCCTAACTATTCCATTGCACTTGGAGAGAAATTTATGCTGCTAAATTTTGCAAGTAAATATCGAAGCCGAAAGTGTCAAAGGCTTGGCTGAATACGCAATTCTAGGAAAGAGAGAGAGAGAGAGAGAGAGAGAGAGAGAGAGAGAGAGAGGAGGGGGGGGGGGAGTCTGTTACTTCAGCTGGCAGCACGCTGAGGTGCAGTCTGTGTGTTGTAATGCTGCCGCGACGGCCGATATCGCACTTCTGGCCGGAGGGCACGCAGTATGTCTGCCTGTGTTTGCTCGAGTGCACACCGCTGACATGTCGCAGACAGGATTTTGTGGCAGTGGAGCCTCCTACCGCGTTTTGCTTAGGCACCGAGTGCGGAAGTTAGTACACACACACATACACACACACACACACACACACATACAGACAGACAGGATCGTGACAAAGCGCTTGTCAGCGCAGCCCGTAAGCCGGCGCACAATATCGTGCACCGCTTCGTGCTGTCTCTCTACCTCTCCCTCCCTCTCTCTCTCTCTCTCTTCTGTCGTCGTGTCTGCCCAGGTATGCAGTGCATTCGCCATTTACTGCCGCGAAAAAAAAAAGGCAAGGGAGAAAGGCCACGGCTACACAAAGGACCAGGGCACGCAGCCTGTATGCATCAAATGGTTCAAATGGCTCTGAGCACTATGGGACTCAACTGCTGAGGTCATTAGTCCCCTAGAACTTAGAACTAGTTAAACCTAACTAACCTATGGACATCACAAACATCCATGCCCGAGGCAGGATTCGAACCTGCGACCGTAGCGGTCTTGCGGTTCCAGACTGCAGCGCCTTTAACCGCACGGCCACTTCGGCCGGCTGTATGCATCCTCGCTCTGTTCAACTTCCTGCTTTTCCATTTTTATGGCTGACAAGGGAACATTCCCAGGTGTAAATAAACGGTCTTGATGAAACTTGCCAGGTATGTAGACGGATCAAAATAATGTAATATGAATTTTTTCGTTTTTGCCCAGTTTCACTTTTGTAAAAAGACATGCCCAAAGGTAATTCGAGATATTCAGTTTACAGCGAATGTCTTGGAAACAGCGAAATATAATAATAAAAAATGTCTTTCATATAAAAGTTGCAGCTTAATTAATGTTCTTGTAAACTTTATAATCAACTTTTATAACAATACGAAATTTTACAGAGTATCCCACTATCATTCATTAAGTTTGAAAAATAAAAACTATTTTTACAACATTAAGCTTTCACGCCAAATCCAGCCATGTGTAAGAAAGCTGGATTTTGAAATACAGTTTTCAGAAATTAAGCTGTACAAAATGTTAATTAAATGAAACTACAAGTTTACTGTTAATAGTTCACATTTAATGTACACAATGTACTGTCAGAGCATTTTCGACATACCTAATTAAAATATCTAAATATTCATTATTATTCTAATTGTGCATTTTACTTATATTTGTTTTATGATTTACATTCATGTTTGATTTTTGTTATTTAGTTTATCGTTTCACGTTGTGTATTTAGTTAACTGAAAGTAATAAGTCATTATTACTGTATAATTATTTGTAACATAAAATCGTTACAGTAATGATAATCTGTAAATAAATGCTTAAAACATAACTTTTTTACGTCATGAGCATAACATGGACGAAGTTTCTTCACGTAATACACACGATGAACAACACAATATAAAATAAAATTCACCAGGATTTCGAATTGTTGCTGGTGATCGTCTAAATATCGTGATTTGTATCAGTTATATTTCAGCTCATTGGAAAACCTTGGAGAGAGGAATTGAATATGTAATAGTGGATGGTGCTTGATTACATTGTTTCTCAAGCTGAGACTGATATCATTATCATTCAGCAGCATGATCTAGATCTGAAAATCCCCTCACAAAATCCTTTCAACGCTGAAACCCGTATGCGTCCCACGGCTGAACTTGTCGTTTGAAACATACTGGGACACATATGGGGATCACCAGACGGAGGGCTTCCTTCTCTTCTGGTATGATCTCAAAACGATTATCTCGCACTGACCACCCAAAGAATCTAACAATAACACAGCTTTTTCTTCCAGACTGGGAAAGAGAACTTTACCTAATATCTTTTGACGTGGTCAGACATTAGTTTACCAGATTTCGATGCAGTCGTAAAAACGTTTGGGGTTTCAAAAACACATTCTCGAATTCTCGGTCGAAGCTCTCCGTTAAGTTTCTCTTTCAGTTATGAAAAGTGGATTGGTTAGTGCGAAAAAACCGTTTTGAGTGTCGAACCTGAGGACAAGAAATTTGTACATCTGGTGGTTCCCAAAGGATCGACAGAACAAGTACAGCCGTTGGACTATACATCTTTCGATTTTGGAAGAACTTTACAAGAAGATTTTCAGACCTACTTCTGCTGAATGATTACGATGTTAGTCTTCACTTGAGAAACACTATAATCAAGCTGCAGTCACTCGTATATAATCAGTCCTCTTCGCCAAGGTTCTCTAATGTACTGATACATATCAGGATATTTAGAGGATCACCCGCCACATCTTGAATTCCTGCTGATTTTTGTTTTATATTGTGCTGTCTGTCACGTGTTTCATATGAAGAAATTTCGTTCGTTTTATGTGCATGATGTAAAATACACGCTATGTTTTAAGCGTTTCTAGGTTATGATTATTGTAATGAGTTCATATGATTAAGAGGGTAGAATTTCACCTCTCACTTATACGTTAGCATCGTTGTTCTTGTCAGAACACGATTTTGACATATTTTTCAATACTTGGATGATCTGAATGTGTACAGCCTATCCCACGTGATCCTTATGTCATCATTTGTACTATTTTATGATTTAATTAGGATTAGATGACGTATTTATGAGTGTGTGTATGTGTATGTGTGTCGCCTGCATAGAAACAGGTGCGGAGACCATATCTAGTTCATATGCAGTCACTAATAATCTTTGACCAGTCTCTTGCTTGTCTAAAGTAAATCAAAGAAGGCAGCTATTCCAAAGTAGTGGAGAGCCTGGAATGTGGCTGACCAGTGTGGCAAGAGGATGCACGCACCACTGAACGGATGGAGGGCTCCTTTGTGGGCTGTCATATTCCGAAACTCTGACACTGGTTTCTGATCTGGACAATTGACTTTGTTCTGTGCTCCGAGTATTTTTCTGCAGATTTCTATGAAACATTAAGGTTTTATTTACAAATAATGTTTCTTGTTTGCAGCATAACAACTATGACAAACACATAGAGGGAGATTTTCGAAATTTCGATGCCTTTTTAGTCAGGTAAATCTGGGACTGTTAATATCCTTTGTTTCAGACCAATGGCCCACCTTTGTTACACGTGATTAGAAAATAATGTAATTGCGTGTGTTAGATGTAAGGTGAAATACTATCGTGTGTTAATTGCTAAGCTGCGATTATTTAAGAAATCTGTGTGAAGGTTTCTGATTAGATCAAGCACTTACTAAAAATTGAGTAAATCTATGTACAGCATTTGTCACACGGAGTTGTATAGACACAGCAGAACAAAAGTGCTTGAACCATTCTTAATTTCAGGATTGCGTGTGAAAATAATTTTCATCACATTTTCATTAAATTAAATTTTTGAATATAATGGAATTAAAAATTGCTTTGTCTTCAGCACACACATGGTGGCTTCCGCATGGGCAATCACACAAGATAATGGCTTGACAAGGAAAATTCGTGTGAGCTGTTGGCACTGCCAAGTACACAAGGCATAAAAGAGCTGTCATTTATACTCAGGAGATTCACACAGAAAGGTTTTCCACATGATTATGACCACACGACATGAGTTAATAGACTTTGAACACGGAATGGTGATTGAAGCTAGACGCATGGGTCCTTCAAGTAACAACGTGTGAAGCTTTTAATTTTGTACACCGTGACCAAAATAAGGGTGAGTAAATAAGCCATATGCCCGATGGCTCCGCGAGGGCCTCATTGCACTGGGATGCGCATGATCGCTCCGGAGATTAAAATTTATTTTGTCACGAAAAACATCGTGTGTTGAGCGCGTGTGATCATGACACATAATGGTGAGTCCAAAACACTAGATAGAAAATAGCGCCAGGGGATACTGAGCATAAATAAGTTACAATGATGATTATATAGCTAGGCAATTGGCGTGTGTGTTGGGATTAAAACAAACTGAAGTGAAATAGTAAAAGTAAGTAATTCAATACTTTGGTGAAATCCTTAGCGGTTAAATAAATATTTGCAGATTAATTTATTTTTATTTGGTATGTCTTCAGATGAGCTTTGCATGCACGATACAGAAGTATAGTTTTCTTTTTAGTTATTCAATGTGAATGACATTGTTTCGGTGGTCCAGTATGAACAATGAGTGTATGTGTTTGAATTAGTAGGTTAATACATCACATAGGTATGGGGGACATCCCAAACCAATCCCCAATTGTCACAGTAGTTTGATTTTACGAAAAAGTAGTACACTAGGGTGGTTAAAATTGAAATTTAATGTTAACGAACAATAATGCCTGCTGTGTATCAGTAAATAACGTATGAAATATATTGTTTTAGACATATGCGAACTGTGAGAATAATAAATGTATATCAATGAGCTAGGACGAAGGTCCTTGTCAGTTTTAGTCAGTAGCCATTTTTTCCCGCCATGCGGTCACGTTTCCCTTATTCATCCATAAGCTAATAATATGCAACAGCGACATGAGAACAGTAGCATGACGAAATCCCAGAGTCCAAATTTTGTGCTGTGCTTTGATTAGAGCTGAGTCAGTACAGCAGTGATGTCAAAGGAATCTGTGTTTCGAAGATGGTTGGTCACAGCACTGATCTCGTTGCGCAAATTAAAAGTAAGATTACAGGCCAGAATCTATAGGCATTTGCTTTGGGGCATTATTAACAGAAAATCTGCTGTTCTCAGCGGCGTAAAGTTCGAGACATCGGTAGATGCATAACTGCTGGTCCCACTAGTATAAACATTACTCACTCACCAAGTCACAAATCTATTGGTTGTCTTGTCAGATATGCAAGAGGGTCACAGTAGTGCACTATTGTGATAATAATGAGTTACTTATTATTTTGAGGTATCAAAATATATGTATGTGAAATGGAACAACTGAAAAACAAAAAATATACGCATGTAAAACATAAAATAATAATTTAGAACATAAAACAAAAGTAAATAAAATAAACAACTAGAATAATAATCAACGTTTAGATCTTTTATTAGCTATGTTAAAGTGCCTATTCCAGTAAGTAGTGCCCTGTAGCAATCCAACTAGCACACTGTGTACAGCTTATTTTCCAAAAACAGTATTTCAGAAACCAGCTTTATTACACATGGATGGATGTGGTGTGAAATCTTATTTGACTTACGTGGTAACAAAAGTTTTTGTTTCCAAAGTTAATTAATGATGATGGGATATTTTGCAAAATTTCAAATTATTACAAACGTTAATTATACAGTTTTCAAGAACATTAATTACATAGAAACTATTATGTGAAACACTTTTTAATCTATCATGGTTTCGAAGATATTCTCTCTAAACTTAATGTGCCAAATTAACCTTTGGCGCTTGTTTTACCACTTTCAAAGCGAAATTGGGCAAAAATGAGAAAATACGTATTGCATTATTTTGACTCATCTACATTCCTGCGAAGTTTCATAAAGATCGTTTGTTTACACCTGAAAATGCTCCCTTGTGAGTCATGTGCAAGGTCGATTTCATGTGTACCAGTCCATCCTCCTTACCCATTTGAAGTACAGATAATCTGGTAGTAATACTCTGGTACAGATCTGCCCAAGATTTGCGGTCCCGGAGAGCACTCGAAGTGCTCGAGTGCAACCAGGTCTGCTGAGCGCTCCCGCTTCCCCCACCACTGCGCTACTCTGAGCGCATGCGCGGGGGAGTAGGCTATATACCGAAGGCTGCACATTCAGGAAACTTAGTAAGACGTGTTTGCAACACAGTGCAACTACTACCAAAAGGCGAGTATTGCTGAATACTTTTATAATGTGGATTTTTATCACTAGTATTTATGTTCCACTCTTTATTTTTCTGTCAAAGCTGGTTAGTAAGCAGAACTACAAAAAGCTCTATATACAGGCATTCGACATTAAGTTCTTAGATTTATAAATCTAACACATTTAGATTTTAGAATACGGAATATAGCCGGAATTGTGGTTTGGGGTATCAACATATGATGTTATGCAGATTAAAATATGTTAAACGCAAAAGTTGGTGGGAGTTTTTTAATTTCACGACAGAAAAGAATGCTCACGCATGAACGTCGAACAAAACATTAAAATAACTTTAGCTGCTTTGTGAAGTCGAGGATATTACTCTTGGTTCAAATGGCTCTGAGCACTATGGCACTTAACTACTGTGGTCATCAGTCCCCTAGAACTTAGAACTACTTAAACCTAACTAACCTAAGGACAGGACACACATCCATGCCCGAGGCAGGATTCGAACCTGCGACCAGAGCGGTCCCGCCGCTCAAGACTGTAGCGCCTAGAACCGCTCGGCCACTCTGGCCGGCCGATATTACTCTTGTATTACCTTATATAAGAGTCTTGTAAATTCCTGTGTTGGACGAACAGGTCACTGAGTAGTGTGGTACACTGTTTGTCTATCAGCTCAAGTTGGAGGTAACGAATAGGTACATCAGCAGTCAAAAGTGACAACAGTCTGACAAAGAAATCGAAATAAGTCTTCAACGCGCGAAGTCCTGGAATCTCTTTGAAAACAAATGATGAAATGAAATTTCCTGGTAGATTAAAACTGTATGCCGGACAGAGAGTCGAACTAGGGAACAGAGTTTCAATCTGCCGGGAAGTTTCATATCAGCGCACACTCCTTTGCTGAGCGCAAATTTTATTCTGGAGACATTCCCCAGGCTGTGGCTGAGCCATGTTACCGCAATATCCTTTCTTGCAGGAGTGCTAGTTCTGCAAGGTCTGCAGGAGAGCTTGTGTGAAGTTTGGAAGGTGAGGTACTGGCAGAACTAAAGCTGTGAGGAGGGGGCGTGAGTCCTGCTTGGGTAGCTCAGTTGGAAGAGCACGTGCCAGTAAAAAGCAAAGGTCCCGAGTTCGAGTCTGGGGCCGGCAAAACTCTGGGGCCGGCAAACATTTTTAATGTGTCAGGAAGTTTCATATCAGCGCACACTCCACTGCAGAGTGAAAATTTCATTCTGGACATGACGAAATGTTTCAAGTATTGAAATATAGTCAGTCATGTCTGGTCCACCAATGAGTCCATTTGTTTGATAACGACCGTCTTGTCCCCCATATCTGCTAGAAAATGATCCTCCCATTGCATCAGACGCTTAGTGAATTCAAATAATTGGTGATATAGACCCGAAAAAAATTTGTCACTGCTCTATTTACCCTTAACTCAGCTTTTCTTCTATGAGTGTCTTCATTTCAGCCAATATTCTCTGTCGCTCATCAGAAGACAAGTTTTTTTTTCTTTTATTGGATTTCGATTCCGCCTGTACCCCCAGAGGGGCGGCGGGCTGGCAGCAGCACAATACGCCGCTCTGCAGCCTACAGAAAAGTTAATAATCAGAACTAGGAGATATGAGAACAAGAAAAGTGGGCAGTAAAACAAGGACTGTTAAAAACTGAAACACGGAGAAAAGATGCGAAGAAAATATAAAAACAAACTGTCTGTGATGCTCATTAAAACACATAGTAAATAGACAGAAACAAAAAACACGGTGACAGTCGGGTTTCTGTTCGCATGAGATAAAAAACACAACTAGCGACAGTATGGTGGCTGTTCGCAACACTGACAGGGGATGCACAACACTGAACACTCACTTAAAACAGCACATGGCGCCAGATGGGGTGGAGGGAAGCCCCCTGACCGGTGATGGGGAAAAGGGCGGGGAGGAGAGGAAAAGATAAAAGGGAAAGCCTATGGAGGGAGGGGACAAAGAAAAAAGGGGGGCTGGGCACATGTAAGCAGTGGGAAAGGCAAGGAGGGGAGAGCAAAAGGACTCAGGGGAGAGATGGGAGTCAGAGAGAGAGGGTAGATGGGGAAAAACAGGATGGAAGGAGGGGGAGAGGGAGCCCAGGAAAAGGACAAAGGAAGGGAGGGCGAGGTGAGGATCAGAGCTGACAGGAGGGATAAAGGGAGGGAAAGAGGGCATCATGCGGGAGGGGGAGTTGATGGAAGCCACTTTGGGAAAGGAGATGAAGGGTGTAGAGGTGGCGGTTATGGGGGACACAACAGTGAAGGTGCAGCAGAGGGCGGGGGTTGGAGAGGAGAGGAGCATCCAGGGGATGAGGAGGATCAAGTTAGCGGGAGGTGTAGAGGACACGGATATGTTCGAGGAAAAGCAGCAGATGGGGGAAAGGAATCAGGTCGTAGAGGATCGCTGGGGGGGGGGGGGGGGATGGGAGGCGTATATCAAAGGCAAGGTGGAGTGCATGGCGCTCAAAGATCTGGAGGGACTTACAGAATTAAGGGGGGGGGGGTGGATATCCAGGTGCGACTGGCATAACAGAGGGTGGGATGGAGGATGGTAGAGAGGTTCAACACCCATGTCTGGCCAGAGAGGAGTTTAAGGTGTTGGATGCAGTTGGCGGCTTTGGATTGGATGGAGATGAGGGATCCAGGTGAGGTGACGGTCAATGGTGAGGACAAGGTAGGCGAGGGTGAGGGAGAGGCGGACAGGATGGGCGCATATGGTAAGGGAAAAATCAAGGAGCCAGAAGGGGTGGGTGGTACGACCTATGATGATTGCCTGGGTCTTGGAAGGATTAATTTTCAGGAGACACTGGTTACACGACGTGGCAAAAAGGTCAAGGTGATTCTGGTGAAGGCGTTGGGACCGTTGAATGGTAGGAGAGCGAGGGCAAGGAAGGCAGTGTCATCAGCATACTGCAGGAGGTGTACTAGAGGGGTGGGGGTGGGGGGTTGAGGCATATCTGCGTGTACAGGAGTTAGAGGAGAGGGGAGAGGACACAGCCTTGGGGCACAGCCATGGAGGGGTAGAAGGTGCGGGAATCGGCATTATGGATGGTAACAGGAGGGGCGGCAGGAGAGGAAGGAGGCAATCAGATGGACATAGTTGATAGTAAGGGCGTAGGTCTGGAGTTTAAACAGGAGACCGGGATGCCAGACACGGTTGTAGGCCTTTTCGACGACGAGGGAGACAAAAATAGCGGAGCGACGGGAGTTAAGCTGGAGGGAGAGGAGATGAGTGAGGCGTAGGTCATCGGCAGAGAAGGAAGGTCGAAAGCCACATTTGGTGTTGGGGATATCAGAAGACAAGCGCATAATATTGGCTTTATAGCTGATGTTATAATAATGTTCCAGTGAATATTTTTCCAGCTCATGATAGTGTGGCGGCTTATTAAGCACCTTGCACGGCCTCCATAACTATAGAAAAAGTAGAGCGATCCTCATTCAGCATTGTATGATGTTGCTTTTCCCCTGGACAAGTGAACACTACTGGTATTGTTAGCAAACTGTGACATACCGACTGCCTCGCTCTAGCGGCGACAGGCTGCAGTCTTGCTCATGCTGTCCCTCGTCGCCCCTCAGCCCCTCTCGCCGCTGCGCTCGGGTCGCTAGGTAGGGGGGTGGCCGGAGCGCTCGCGCTCGAGGGGAGTTGTCTGGCCGCACCTGATCTAGCAATTAAATTATGTTTTGTCTTTATTTACAAGAGAACCTGCAGTCCTTACAGCACTCTCACCTTCAGCCTGTATTTCAAACGTTCCGAAAATTGTGTTACTGGACAGAAAATGAATCTAATAAGAATGACCTCAGGGTTTTAGTAAAAAGTGCGATTGATGAAGTTATTTCTATCGTATGTGGAAGACTACCGTAATTTTATATCGCATTATTTGTAATGGAAGTTCGAAGAGCTTAGGTCCTTACTGAGTGGACATGGAACTTCAGTTTCTGTCTTGTATCACGTTAACGTGTATTGAAGTTTTTATTTGTGTGCACATCAGACAGATTATTTGTGTGCACATCAGACAGAAGAGAATGTCTCGTATAAGAAGGATATAGGAAATGGGAGCATTAATAGGACCAGAAAAGTAATTTTACATGCCTCCGTTTTCGTAAGCGAATTCTGTAATTTGCGCGCCACATAAAGCCGAAAGACGATGCAAGAGAGTGCTGCACTCGCAAATCACGATGAGGAGCCATTTCCGTGTGATGCATCGGCTCCTTTCTAACCACGGTGGAAACCTCGTTTCATGTGCTTCACGATGAGAAATGCGTACCGTGTGCGGTGCGCTAGACAAATCACGCGACGTATCGCTGTGTAGGTTTCCTCCGAAACGTGTGTTGCTGGACACATTATTTCTGTGCACAGCTGCACAGATACGAGGGTAGTCGAAAAATTTGTAGGCTAACAAAGAAATAAGAATTTTATCAAATTTATTTTAAGTTTTCAACATTCCGGGTGATCAATAAACCAGTATAAACTTGAAAACTGAATAAATCACGGAATAATGTAGATAGAGAGGTACAAATTGACACACATGCTTGGAATGAAATGGGATTTTATTAGAACCAAAAAAATACAATCGTTCAAAAAATGTGCGACAGATGGCGCTTCATCTGATCGGAATGGCAATAATTAACATAACAAAGTAAGAGAAAGCAAAGATGATGTTCTTTACAGGAAATGCTCAATATGTCCACCATCATTCCTCAAAAATAGTTGTAGTCGAGGAATAATGTTGTGAACAGCGCTGTAAAGCATGTCCAGAGTTATGTTGTCTTTCAGCATCCGTAGAGATGTCGGTCGATCACGATACACATGTGACTTCAGGTAACCCCAAAGCTAATAATCGCACGGACTGAGGTCTGGGGACCTGGGAGGCCAAGCATGACGAAAGTGGCGGCTAAGCACACGATCATCACCAAACGGACGCGCGCAAGAGATCTTTCACGCGTCTAGCAATATGTGGTGGAGCATATGTGTCAATTTTTACCTCTCTATCTACATTGTTCCGTGGTTTATTAAGTTTTCAAATTTATACTGACTTTTTGATCACCTTTGTAAGTCTGTAAGATCCTTATAAGTCTGTACATTTCTCCCAACGATCCCATTAACCTGTCCAAATAGTAGTCAGACCTTCTCTGCAAAATAATTGTTTACGAATTTACGAAATTAATGGCTTCTTCATTTCACGATTTCACGAAAATTTCAGCTTTGGCGGGGGGGGGGGGGGAGGGGGGAATAAGGAGGGTTAAGATCACTTGGGGCTAGACCTGGTGAATAAGGAGAGTGCCGGCCGCGGTGGCCGAGCGGTTCTAGGAGCTTCAGACCGGAACCACGCGGCTGCTACGGTCGCAGGTTCGAATCCTGCCTCGGGCATGGATGTGTGTGATGTCCTCAGGTTAGTTAGGTTTAAGTAGTTCTAAGTCTAAGGGACTGATGACCTCAGATGTTAAGTCCCATAGTGCTCAGAGCCATTTGAACCAATAAGGGGAGTGATAAAGCAGTTGAAACAGCAGCTCGTGATGTTGACAATCTAACGCGTTAGTTCGCCAGATTTGGCACGATATCCCTCATGCGGACATCAAACAACTCTATCAGTCAGAGATAAGGCGAATAACTGCTTAGATAAGGCCCAGAATGCACGAACGCGTGATTGACTTGCTCAATTTGTGAAGCTCTTTCTCTTAAATAAATCGTCCAATTTTTCTGAACTTATGAATATTAATTGTCTGTACATATACGTCACATCTACAGATTTTAGTTCCTTTCGGACAATTCTTTCGCAGTGCGTCATTTTCTTGTCTTAGGGTGTATAAGACCTCAGGCCCTTGACAAAAGCTTGGCCATTGAGTCTCTCAGTTTTTCACAAAAACCAGAAAACTACGTTATTGATCAGCAGTGATAATTCATTCCCGACTTCATACACACAACACTTTTTAAGCCATATCTCCACCACATAGAGACCACGACAGGCCCCCTACCCTCACGAAAACTGCTGGCTGCGAGCAACGAATCTGGTGAACGAAATAATGTTAACGTGCCGATCTTTCGGCCAGTCGGTCTCCGGAAAATAATTAGCCATTTCTTGCTAACCTTCGTAGTATTTGCTGCAAGATACTGCTCCTTGACAGCCCTCCGAGAACTTTCGTTTCCAAAGTATACTGGGAAACAGCCAACATCCTGCAGAAATCACCTGCCTTTGGAAACAGAAGAGTTAAACAACAGTTTAACTGGATTAAGGGAAGGCCAGAGCGTTTATCTCCAGGCAGGAAACCAATTCCCGTCCCCTGGAAACCGGAAAACTATCACTTCTGTTCACAGTAGTTACTACCGCTAGCCAACGGTCGCAGCCAGTAGCCGACAAGTTACACGGTGACAAAAACAAAATTATGCAACACCTTTGGTGAAATGTTCCATTCAGCCGTCCTGCATAAACTTCTCTCCAATCCTGTTAACAACAGGACATTTTATCTGTAAGTAAAATATTATTCGTAAGAGATCAATCTGTGATTATGTAATGTGCTATAGGCGTCAAATAATGAAACTGACTGCCCAAATCAGTCTCCATATCAACAGTTACAGAATGACTTACGTAATAACAGAACGCAATACGCTGTTTTGAAGTGAATCTTCCTGTTCCCTGAGATGCCTGCTAACAGTAGGGGATGTGGCATTATACCTGTAACGCTAGATCTATCGGTCCATGCATAACATGCAATTAACATTTCTTAAGACTATTACAATTTCCACTTAATTGCTTTGATGAGCTGTAATTGTATGGTATGTGTGACTGTGTAACGTCTTGTGTAATGATTTAGGTTATTCATTTATGATAGCCTATTTGTTTGTGTATTTGTGTATAGTAAAGAGCTAAGTACAGGAGTAGATAAGCAAATAGTCAGATAGTGTGTGTGCTGTGAGAATGTGTTGTCTCACTGCAATGTTTGTGTCCAACAGTATGGGACTTCTATTAGAAGGGATCTTGTGGTAATGTATGATTGCAGTTGCGTTGGTACCTTGATTTTGATTCTATGAGAAGTAAAATTAGCCCTAACGTGGAATGTTTGAGGGTGATGACCAGACCCACGTGCCTAAGGAATGACAGTAAAAAGGAAAAGTAAACTGAACAGGCACAGAATTGTCTTCCCTTTCTCTACTGTCTTCTCCGGCAACGAAGGGTTGATGTGTAGAGGCTCAAACATTTACTTGAGTTCGCTGTACTAGTACAGCAACCTCGGCACAAATTTGTAACCTTTCGGAAGGTAATGAAACACGTCAGGCTGTAACACACTTAATTCCAATTATTCATGTTTACTGAATCGGTAAAATTATAGGAACATTTTGTTCCCCAGAATGTAATATGTATGTGGTGTAGGGCTTAATTCTCAAGGGTCATGTGTGATGAATGCTGAGATTTCCCATTCCTAATGTTAATGCATCTTGCTGTACTTAATCTCTGTGTAGTTAGAGGGCAGAACAGCAGAGCGGTGGCTGATAGATGTACAGGGCTGGAGGCCAGATCAGGGTACAGGGTACAGAAAACCGACCGTCAACAAGCCATTGTACGAACTCCGGGCGCCTTGGTAAGATAAGATAGCTTTGTAATATGGGAAGGGGAAATCTCCACTATTAGGGCCACCTTTGTAGCTTTCCCGCGACTTGCTGGGGCCAAACGAAGTCCACTTGGAGTACAGGTAGGCAAGTAAGGCTGAGCTAAGGTTGGTCAGCGTTCGCAAACTATGGGAATGGTGGCTTACCATTCCTCGGCACTCGCAGCTTCCCAAAGAAGATCCGGTTATTTAGCGCAGTGGGTGTGCCATTTTCGAGACAATATTTCCCGCTGGTGGAGCTACAGTCTTTCATCACTTTTTGGGAGCATCACAAGGATCAGGGAAGCAGATGTGAAGAGTGCTAGCTTTTAGAGACAGTTGGAACGGAGTCTTCTTTAGAGCACATTGAGACAGGAATCATCTTCAGAGACAGTCAAGAGGGAGCCCTTTTTGCAGACACTTGAGGCAGGAACAGCTGAGGGCAAAAGCTGATGTGTCACATACTTTACCAACCACTTCACTTTTCCTTACCACGCTCCGTTTAAATTGTGTAAGTTTACCTATTGGAAGGGGATCGTGGAAGAATGAGAGAAGAAAGTCTGTGTGGCATTATTCTGATGACCATATGTTGGGGTGTTACTCAAGTGAATTGTTTGTGATGCACACTTCCTCATTCAAAACAGTCACGCGAAACGTGCCTGGTACAAAAGTAAATATAAACTGCAACAAGAAAAATGCATTTCAATTTAAGTAAGGAATATTTATATACTTGTTGTGGATAACAGACACATCAACAAACTCTTTCTCTTATTCTTGAATTCCTTTATGCTTTGAACCATCAGGATAATCAATAAAGTCGAAAATTGGTTAAAGCTTCATAACTGTTCATCGTAATTGTGTGTGGAGACTGGAATCTGAGGATTTCATATGGACACAAATAGTCATCACACCAGTATGGTGATTAAGTGTATGTTTTAGAACATCATGAGTTACGGTTTTCGATTTTTGGGGTTTAGGAACACAGCATCAGATCGAGAGTGCACTTAGGGGTTGTGAGTTGACAGAGAATAATAGGCCTAAGCGTCAGGTGGGGTAGATTCGGGGTGTTGTGTCCCCGTATCGGTTGAATTTCTGGCAGAGACGTAGGTGTAGCTCTCGATTCGTAAAGTGCGTCAGAATGACACCATATTAAGGACCTTGCGAGATAGAACATGGCGGTACAGCCTGCGACTTTGAGCCACTGCGACCAGGGCGTATCATGCTGAAATGCTGGTTAGTCGTATCGCTGCTGTGGATGTGTATACACATCCTGGTACACCGTTACCCAGGTGTTACTACCATATCTCGGTGAGTACAAATATTTCGAGTATTTATCATACAATATATGTCCTTCATAGCCTGCTATCATTTGCAAAAATTCGTTTCGGTATTTTGAATCGTTTAGGAGATGCGCGGACTGTTATGACCACATGATTCGTGATGCACAACGAGGTGAATGTGCGACCTCCATTCGGATATAAAACCCAGTAACTAGAGAATGAAATGATATATCTTTCTCCTCTCAATCTGAAATAAAATTCCCGTATTTTATCTGCATTTCATTTGCTGAAATGTTTGGTTGATTTACCATACGCAAAGTTTACGCAAAGCGTTTCTACCTCTGCAAGCTGTTTCAAATTGCGTGCAGCGATATACTTAATTTGATACGCAGTAAGTATGACATATAATGGAAAGAAATTCAGTTCTTTATCGAGTGAAGATATCAGACTGTAAGTTAACCAAAAATCAAAATTTTTTCATCCAGAACTTTTTGAAGAATCGGATGATAAGTATTTCATATCGGCTGGAGTGGCTGTGAGCACCTGCTGGTGCATTCGACTGCTGTACGGTGGCAGAGGTGAGAGGCAGTTCTGTCGAGAGGTGTTCATAAAACATCGATATGGTTTTCAAAAAAGATATCGATATATTTCGGTCACGCCTTTCCACCCAACACGTTGATATATCGATATCAATATGGCAATATCGAGTGGCGATACTTTAATTTTATATTATATTTTATCACAATTTTCGGTACATATTTGAAGTTGTTGTAGCGCGGTGTGGCCGCGCGCTTTGAGGCGTCATATCACAGATTTCGCGCCTCCTCCCGCCGGAGGTTCGAGTCCTCCCTCGGTCATGGTTGTATGTGTTGTTCTTAGCATAAGTTAGTTTAAGTTAATTAGTTACTTTAAATAGTGTGTAAGTCTAGGGTCCGATGACCTCACCAGTTTGGTCCCTTAGGAATTCACACGCATTTGAACATTTGCTAATGAGGTTCCGAAGGCTTCCACAGCATCACGGGTAACGCAGCAACAGCGGCCTCTACGGCCAGTCACTCTTCCCTGTGTTGTGTCCGCTGCGGAGTGAGCTGCACCGACAGGAGGCGTTCTATCTGGTCAGGCCTTAAGCTGTCCTTTGTTGGACACGAGTACTAGGTCGGAACTGTGCTGCTGGCGTGACAGCTTATTGCGTTGTTCCGAGCGGCCCCAGCGTCAGACTTTGAGCGACGGCAGGATCTGGAAACCCCAGCATCGAACAACAGAGCCGCCACAAGCTGGCGTCTTGTCCAGTCCCTAGCAGACGGCTGTGTCAATATTGGCGGCGGGCGAAATTAAGCGCGCATCAAAACACGAATGTCGGGGCGCTCAGCTGCCCTCCTGCCGCGCCCCCAGCTGTCAGAGGGCTTCCTCCGCACTGCTACCGTTTCCGCCGCCTATGTCAATCACCTGGGACCGCCCATCCGACTGAGTGTTACGAGGGAGAGAGTCTAACACAAAGTCTTAGTGGGTAACGGTACAGCTTCTATAAATGAGGCTGCTGCCAAGATGTTCGACTCTACATCAACGTCCACTTATTTACTCTGGAGACCAATTCGAAGTGCGTGGCAGGGTGTAGGAGCCTTTGTTTCGGTTGTCAGAACTTACTCGCATTCCATTCAAGTATGGAGAGAGGGAGGAACTATTTAAACACCTCTGAGGGCCTTGTAATAAGTCTAACTTTGTCCTCACCATCCCTACGGGAGCGACACGTAAGGGGTTGTAGTACATTACTACGGTCGTCTCTTGGGACTGGTCTTAAAATTTCGTAACCATAATTTCTCGGAACAGTTTTCGTCTATAATGAAGCGTCTACGAGTTCAGTTTCATTCGACATACCCCTGTGGGTTAAACAAACCTGTGACCATTCGTGCTGCGATTCTTTGAAGACATTCAGTGTCCTCTGTTATTCTTAATTGTTAAGGGTCCCACACACTGGAGCAACGTTCTAGGACGAGTCATAATAGTGTTTCGTAAGCGATCTCCCTAGGAAACTGATTACATTTCGTTAGTATTATACCAGTAGCCCGAAGTCTGCCACATTCTTTGAATACGACTGAAAGAATATGGACAGTACATTTCATATGCCTACAAATCATTATCCTCAAGTATTTCTATAAGTTTACCGATTAAAATGTTGATTCATTGCTGATTTATTCGTAAGATGTTACTTTTTGTTTTCTAAAGATTTAAAGCAAAGTGCCAATCATTGCATTACTTTGAAATCTTATCAAGATCCCACTGAATATTTGTACAGCTTTTCTGACAGTATTTCGTTATAGGTAATCGCATCATCTACGAAAAGTCTGACATTGTTATTAACATTGTCTGATAGGTCATTAATATATGACGTGTACAGCAAGAGTCTCAATACACTTCCTGAAGTATACGTGAAGTTACTTCTGCTCCTGCCGATGACTCTGCGTCTAAGATAATATGCTGCGTCGTCCCTACCAACAAATCCTCGTTCCATTCAAAAATTTCGCTCTACACCCCAAATGATTGTAATTTTGATAAAAAAGTAATGGTGTGGAATGGAATCAAATGCTTGTCTTGATCCGTAGTCTTCAGAATGTCATGTGATAAAAGGGCGAGCTGTGTTTCACAAGATTGATGTTTTCGAGATCCATGCTGGTTAGCGTAGAAGAGGCCAATCTGTTTGGGATCTCTCAGAGCTCCGAATATATTCTAAGGTTTTACAATAAATGGGTGACGAGAATAATTCGGCGGTAGTTTTGTGGATTACATATGCTACTTTTCTTGTAGAGAGGTGTGCACTTTGCTTTCTTCCAACTATAGAGCACGATGCCTTGTTTGAGAAACCTGTGGTATGTTGTTGTTGTGGTCTTCAGTCCAGAGACTGGTTTGATGAAGCTCTCCATGCTACTCTATCATGTGCAAGCATCTTCATCTTCCAATACGTACTGCAACCTACATCCTTCTGAATCTGCTTAGTGTATTCATCTCTTGGTCTCCCTCTACGATTTTTACCCTCCAACCTGCCCTCCAATACTAAATTGCTGATCCCTTGATGCCTCAGAATACGTCCGATCAACCGATCCATTCTTCTGGTCTAGCTGTGCCACAAATTTCTCTTCTCCCCAGTTCTATTCAATACCTCCTCATTCTACATATACATCTACGTGATTACTCTGCTGTTCACAATGAAGTGCCCGGCAGAGGGTTCAATGAACCATCCTCATGCTGTCTCTCTACCGTTCCACTCTCAAACGGCACGGGGGAAAAACGAGCTCTTAAATTTTTCTGTACGAGCCCTGATTTCTCTTATTTTATCGTGATGATCATTTCACCCTATGTAGGTGGGTGCCAACAGAATGTTTTCGCAATCGGAGGAGAAAACGTGATTGAAATTTCATGAGAAGGTCCCGTCGCAATGAAAAACACCTCTGTTTTAATGATTGCCACTCCAATTCACGTATCATGTCTGTGACACTATCTCCCCTATTTCGCGATATTACAAAACGAGCTGCCCTTCTTTGTACTTTTTCGATGTCATCCGTCTGTCCCTCCTGATGCGGATTCCACACCGCACAGCAGTACTCCAGAATAGGGAGGACAAGCGTAGTGTAAGCAGTCTCTTTGGTAGACCTGTTGCACCTGCTAAGTGTTCTGCCAATGAATCGCAGTCTTTGGTTTGCTCTACCCACAATATTATCTATGTGATCGTTCCAATTTAGGTTATTTGTAATTGTAATCCCTAAGTATTTAGTTGAATTTACAGCCCTCAGATTTGTCTGACCTATCGCGTAATCGAAATTTAGCTGATTTAATTTCGTACTCATGTGAATAAGTTCGCACTTTCCTTTATTCAGGGTCAATTGCCCCTTTCGCACCATACAGATATCTTATCTAAATCATTTTGCAAGTCGTTTTGATCATCTGATGACTTTACAAGACGGTAAATGACAGCATCATCTGCAAAAAATCTAAGACGGCTACTCAGATTGTCTCCTATGTCGTTAATATAGATCAGGAACAATAGAGGGCCTATAACACTTCCTTGGGAAACGCCGGATATTACTTCTGTTTTACTCGATGACTTTCCGTCTGTTATTACGAATTGTGACCTTTCTGACAGGAAATCACGAATCCAGTCACACAACTGAGGCTATACTCCGTAGGCACGCAGTTTGATTAGAAGAAGCTTGTGAGGAACGGTGTCGAAAGCCTTCTAGAAATCTCAAAGTATGGAATCAATTTGACATCCCCTGTCGATAGCACTTATTACTTCACGAGTATAAAGAACTAGTTGTGTTTCACAAGAACGATATTTTCTGAATCCGTTCTGATTATATGTCAATAAATCGTTTTCTTCGAGGTGACATTATACTGAGTGCACTATCCTCGAGCAATTAAACAGAGAATCGACTCGTGGAGATAACATCTTGGACCTACTGATTACAAACAGACCCGAACTTTTCGACTCTGTAAGTGCAGAACAGGGAATCAGTGATCATAAGGCCGTTGGAGCATCCCTGAATATGGAAGTTAAGGGGAATATAAAAAAAGGGAGGAAAGTTTTTCTGTTTAGCAAGAGTAGTAGAAGGCAGATTTCAGACTACCTAACAGATCAAAACGAAAATTTCTGTTCAGACACTGACAATGTTGAGTATTTATGGAAAAAGTTCAAGGCAATCGTAAAATGCGTTTTAGACAGGTACGTGCCGAGTAAAACTGTGAGGGATGGAAAAAACCCACCCTGGTTCAACAACAAAGTTAGGAAACTACTGCGAAAGCAAAGAGAGCTTAACTCCAAGTTTAAACGCAGCCAAAACCTCTCAGACAAACAGAAGCTAAACGATGTCAAAGTTAGCGTAAGGAGGGCTATGTGTGAAGCGTTCAGTGAATTCGAAAGTAAAATTCTATGTACCGACTTGACAGAAAATCCTAGGAAGTTCTGTTCTTACGTTAAATCAGTAAGTGGCTCGAAACAGAATGTCCAGACAATCCGGGATGATTATGGCATTGAAACAGAGGATGACACGCATAAAGCTGAAATACTAAACACCTTTCTCCAAAGCTGTTTCACAGAGGAAGACCGCACTGCAGTTCCTTCTCTAAATCCTCGCACAAACGAAAAAAATGGCTGACATCGAAATAAGTGTCCAGGGAATAGAAAAGCAACTGGAATCACTCAACAGAGGAAAGTCCACTGGACCTGACGGGATACCAATTCGATTCTACACAGAGTACGCGAAAGAACTTGCCCCTCTTCTAACAGCCGTGTACCGCAAGTCTCTAGAGGAACGGAGGGTTCCAAATGATTGGAAAAGAGCACAGGTAGTCCCAGTCTTCAAGAAGGGTCGTCGAGCAGATGCGCAAAACTATAGACCTATAACTCTGACGTCGATCTGTTGTAGAATTTTAGAACATGTTTTTTGCTAGCGTATCATGTCGTTTTTGGAAACCCAGAATCTATTCTGTAGGAATCAACATGGATTCCGGAAACAGCGATCGTGTGAGACCCAACTCGCTTTATTTGTTCATGAGACCCAGAAAATATTAGATACAGACTTCCAGGTAGATGCTATTTTCCTTGACTTCCGGAAGGCGTTCGATACAGTTCCGCACTGTCGCCTGATAAACAAAGTAAGAGCCTACGGAATCTGTGTGGCTGGATTGAAGAGTTTTTAGCAAACAGAACACAGCATGTTGTTATCAATGGAGAGACGTCTACAGACGTTAAAGTAACCTCTGGCGTGGCACAGGGGAGTGTTATGGGACCATTGCTTTTCACAATATATATAAATGACCTAGTAGATAGTGTCGGAAGTTCCATGCGGCTTTTCGCGGATGATGCTGTAGTATACAGAGAAGTTGCAGCATTAGAAAAATGTAGCGAAATGCAGGAAGATCTGCAACGGATAGGCACTTGGTGCAGGGAGTGGCAACTGACCCTTAACATAGACAAATGTAATGTATTGCGAATACATAGAATGAAGGATCCTTTATTGTATGATTATATGATAGCGGAACAAACACTAGTAGCAGTTACTTCTGTAAAATATGTGGGAGTATGCGTGCGGGACGATTTGAAGTGGAATGATCATATAAAATTAATTGTTGGTAAGGTGGGTACCAGGTTGAGATTCATTGGGAGAGTCCTTAGAAAATGTAGTCCATCAACAAAGGAGGTAGCTTACAGAACACTCGTTCGACCTATACTTGAGTATTGCTCATCAGTGTGGGATCCGTATCAGGTCGGGTTGACGGAGGAGATAGGGAAGATCCAAAGAAGAGCGGCGCGTTTCGTCACAGGGCTATTTGGTAACCGTGATAGCGTTACGGAGATGTTTAGTAAACTCAAGTGGCAGACTCTGTAAGAGAGGCGCTCTGCATCGCGGTGTAGCTTGCTCGCCAGGTTTCGAGAGGCTGCGATCCTGGATGAGGTATCGAATATATTGCTTCCCCCTACTTATACCTCCCGAGGAGATCACGAATGTAAAATTAGAGAGATTCGAGCGCGCACAATCTGGACCGGATGCCTTGCCTTTATTAAGTGATTTAAGCTGCTTTGTTACACCGAGGATATCTACTTCTATTTCTCATCCTGGCAGTTGTTCTTGATTGGAATTCAGGAATATTTACTTCGTCTTCTTTGGTGAATGAGTTTCAAAAAACCGTGTTTAATAACTCTGCTTTAGTGGCACTGTCATCGGTGACTTCACCGCTGTTATCGCGCTGTGAAGGTATTGATTGTATCTTGCCACTGATGTGTTATATGTATGACCAGAATCTCTTTGGGTTTTCTGCCAGATTTCGAGACAGAAATTCGCTGTGGAAGTTATGTGATCTACCCATCTTATCTGCAGCATTATTCAGTAGCACCACATTTCGAAAGCTTCTATTACTTCCTGACACTTAAATCTATACTCGATGTTAACAAATTTCGCTTCTTCAGAAACGCTTTCCCTGCCATTGCCAGTCTACATTTCATATCCTCTCTACTTTGACCATCATTAGTTATTCTGCTCCTCAAAGAGCAAAACTCATTTACTACTTTAAGCGTCTCATTTTCTAATCTAATTCCCTTAGCATCGCCCGACTTAATTCGACTACATTCCATTATTCTCGTTTTGCTTTTGTTGATGTTCAGCTTATATCCTCCTTCCAAGACACTGTCCATTCCGTTCAACTGCTCTCCACGTCCTTTGATGTCTCTAACAGAATTACAATGTCATCGGCGAACCTCAAAGTTTTTATTTCTTCTCCATGGATTTTAATACCTACTCCGAATTTTTCTTTTGTTTCATTTACTGCTTGGTCAATATACAGATTGAATAGCATCGGGGATCCAATTCCCTTCCCAACCACTGCTTCCCTTTCATGACCCTCGACTCTTATAACTGCCATCTGGTTTCTGTACAAATTATAAATAGCCATTCGCTCCCTTATTTTACCCCTGCTACCTTCAGAATTGGAATGAGTGTATTCCAGTCAACATTGTCAAAAGCTTTCTCTAAGTCTACAAATGCTAGAAACGTAGGTTTGCCTTTCCTTAATCTATTACCTAAGGTAAGTCGTAGGGTCAGTATTGCCTCACGTGTTCCAACATTTCTACGGAATCCAAACTGACCTTCCCCCAGATTGGCTTCTGTCAGTTTCTCCATTCGTCTGTAAAGAACTCGTGTTAGTATTCTGCAGCCATGGCTTATTAAACTGATAGTTCGGTAATTTTCTCATCTGTCAACACCTGCTTTCTTTGGGATTGGAATTATTATATTCTTCTTGAAGTCTGAGGGTATTTCGCCTGTCTCATACATCTTGCTCACTAGATGGTAGAGTTTTGTCAGGACTCGCTCTCCCAAGGCTATCAGTAGTTCTAAATGAATGTTGTCTACCCCCGGGGCTTTGTTTCGACTTAGGTCTTTCAGTGCACTGTCATACTCTTCACGCAGTATCGTATCTCCCATTTCATCTCCATCTACATCCTCATCCATTTCCATAATACTGTCCTCAAGAACATCGTCCTTGTATAGACCCTCTATATACTACTTCCACCTTTCTGCTTTCCATTCTTTGCTTAGAACTCTCGCCAACCCTGCTTAGCCATTTTGCACTTCCTGTCGATCTCATTTTTGAGACGTTTGTATTCCTTTTTGCCTGCTTCATTTACTGCATTTTTATATTTTCTCCTTTCATCAATTAAATTCAATATCTGTTCTGTTACCCAATGATTTCTCCTATCCCTCGTCTTTTTACCTACTTGATCCTCTGCTGCCTTCACTGTTTCATCTCTCAAATCTACCCATTCTTCTTCTACTGTATTTCTTTCCCCCATTGTTGTCAATCTTTCGCCTTTCGCTAATGCTCTCCCTAAACCTCTCTACAACCTCTGGTTCTGTCAGTTAATTCAGGTCCCATCTCCTTAAATTCCCAGCTTTTTGCAGTTTCTTCAGGTTTAATCTACAGTTCATAACAAATAGATTGTGGTCATAGTCCACATCTGCCCCTAGAAATGTCTTACAACTTCAAACCTGGTTCCTAAATCTCTGTCTTACCATTATATAACATACCTGAAATCTTCCAGTATCTCCAGGCTTCTTCCGTGTATACAACCTTCTTTCATGATTCGTAAATCAAGTGTTAGCTATGATCAAGTTAGGCTCTATGCTAAATTCTACCAGGCGGCTTCCTCTTTCATTCCTTACCCCTATTCCATATTCACCTACTACGTTTCCTTCTCTTCCTTTTCCTACTGTCGAATTCCAGTCGCCAATGACTATTAAATTTTCGTCTCCCTTCACTATCTGAATAATTTCTTTTATCTCATCATACCTTTCATCAATCTCTTCGTCATCTGCGGAGATAGTTGGCATATAAACTTGTACTACTGTGGTAGGCGTGGGCTTCGTATCTATCTTGGCCACAATAATGCGTTCACTATGCTGTTTGTAGCAGCTTACCCGCATTCCTATTTTGCTGTTCATTATTAAACCTACTCCTGCATTACCCCTATTTGATTCTGTATTTATAACCCTATATTCACCTGACCAGAAGTCTTGCTCCTCCTGAAACCGAACTTCACTAATTCCCACTATATCTAACTGTAAGCTATCCATTTCCCTTTTTAAATTTTCTAACCTTCCTGCCCGATTAAGGGATCTGACATTCCACGCTCCGAGCCGTAGGACGCCATTTTTCTTTTTCCTGATAACAACGTCCTCCTGAGTAGTCCCCGCCCGGAGATCCGAATGGGGGACTATTTTACCTCCGGAATATTTTACCCAAGAGGACGCCATTATCATTTAACCATACAGTAAGGCTGCATACCCTCGGGAAAAATTACGGCCATAGTTTCTCTTTGCTTTCAGCCGTTCGCAGTACCATCACAGCAAGGCTGTTTTGGTTGGTGTTGCAAGGCCAAATCAGTCAATCATCCAGACTGTTGCCCCTGCAACTACTGAAAAGGCTGCTGCCCCTCTTCAGGAGCCACACGTTCGTCTGGCCTCTCAACAGATACCCCTCCGTTGTGGTTGCATCTACGGTGCGGCTACCTGTATCGCTGAGGCATACAAGCCTCCCCACCAACGGCAAGGTACCCCTAATCGAACAGAAGGTTGCCCTGGAACTGCGACTGACGTTCCAAACTTTGTACAGCTCACAAATGCAACTTAAACTGGATCCAAGGTGCAAACAAAAAGTAACAAATCTGCGGAATTCACCTCTCAAATTGTGAGCTACTTAGAGCAAAAGCCACAGTAGCTATAAAATGGCGATACTTACTGGATCGATTCAGCTGCCTCCCTCACTCGATGACCTCTCTGTCGCGCCTCCTCGCATCGACTCCATTATTGACTAACTTTCTTCTATACTCCCTGGAATCTTCTGCCTGGAGGAGAGAATTTACAACTTTGGCACGGTGATAACCAAGAATTCCTCTGAACACGCTGAAACGCCAGGGAAGCCTGCCAAAAATTCTCCGCTATCGTTTACAGTGTGCCCATTAACTGCCCAGAGGTTGGTACGCTGTATATTCTGTGTCGCCCCTCATTGGTTCAGACATTTACACTAAAGCGCCTCTGCCGATAACCTTTCTGGTTGGCTCACATCATCCTTGCAGTTACGTTCTAGAATCTGAACACGGCACAATGCCGGTGTCGTGTATTTTCAACCGTCGACAGGAAATACAGGTTCATCACACCATAAATGGTCAGGGTACCCATGGTCGCCCAGCTGTCTTTCAAGACCGTACCGGATCACGGACGTCAGAAATCACGTAAGGTGTTACTACAGCATTTCTGTGAACCAGCAGTCCAGTAGGGGAAAGCTTAAGCCATCCCGTATTCAAAATCTGCGACCACCCAGGTCCTTCATGCCAACCTTACAGGCCTTGAAACGTCCCCTTAGAAAAATTAACGAATTACTGTGCTGGTAAACCCCTTACGTTATTTGATTTTCTAACAGCTGAGCAAAACTGAACGGACTCAGACATTTCTCTCTTTACTTATTCCGATCATCACTAAACTGACACACAATATTTTTAGCGCAAAGCAATCTGACTTTCAATAAACTATACCTTTCATGAATCACTTAGCTCACAAAAATCTTCGTTACTCGAACTACTGCAATACAGCGAACGCCAATGCTGCCAGCTAAATAAAAGATTCTAACTACTGAAGGCACTACCTACTGATAAGCATAGTCAGCAAATGAAAGATTCTGATGGAGAACAAACAATGTATTTACCTTAATAGTGGTCAAAAGTCATAATATATGTATATCAGTTCATGACATCCAGTCTTACAAATTTACTCTCTCTGATGGACACACGTCCAAATCATCCGCTCTCAAAACTCCGCCATCTCACTCCCCACATCCACCACTGCTGGCGGCTTACCTCCAACTGCGCAACGCTACGCGCTGTTCACATCCAACTGCCCAACACTACAATAGCGACTATTCCAACAATGCCAACCAGCCACAGACTTCACACAGCACAGTCAGTGATTTTCATATAGAGCGCTACGTGGCGTTACCAACATAAAAACCTAAACAGCCTACTTACAGCCTGCGTCAGCGAAGGGAAAGTAACGAATGTTACTCCAGAAGCCACTAACGATGTATTTACCTCCAGCATAGTCAAAAATCTTAAACTGTCAGTCTTATTCATTATCGTAAAGCGATACATGTAACGGTACTGTCATACCTTCATTTTCGAACACCGATACTTGGTTTCCAGAATCGAATATACACCATACTACATCTTCACCCATGTTAACACTAATTATTGGGTTTGCAATGTTCTCGGTTCTACCGTCAAATTTGTTGATTTCCGCTGCTAACGCTTCTTGCAATTTGTCGCAGTTTACAAACAGGGCTCCCAATAGACTCATGGTTACTAACTACAACGTCGTAGCCTCTGTTGATAGCTTTTTGGAGTATCCCCTCGTTCTTCATTCCTCTGACGTATATTGTGTGCAATAATCTTCGAGAGATATACTGATGCTGAAAGACCCTCAACCTCCAGATCAGTGATGTGGTACTCGGCGACCAACACAAAGTCCCATGAGGGTCAGGTCGTGGTTACTTGGGTGTTGCCATTGGGAATGGCAAGCAGCGTGTTCAAGAGAAATACAGGAACATCGGACACTGTAATATCAATTGAATTGACTTGTATATACATTATGAATAGTGCTGTCAATATGAACACCATTGATTCTAACGAGGAACTGAATATAGAGCTGGAAAATGATGCTGTTTATGGAGACTGGTGGGAGTTAATCACATGAAGCTCTGTTTGTTATGATATAGCTTGGGCAGCTTCTTTTTTAGTTATCAGTGGTCGTTGTTCCAATTTGTTCGCTTAAAAATTTGTTACAGCCAGATAACTGCACTATAGAGTCTCTGAAATACGTTATTGCATCTTAGCTATTGCTAGTTACATAATAAGAGCTAATGAAGTTCTCTCTCTCTCTCTCTCTCTCTCTCTCTCTCTCTCTCTCTCAGTTGACATTTTGCTTAATGCGTAACTTAATGCATAACTTGTGCTTGGCGACTGGTGCTGATGAAGTAACATGTGTTCATGTACTTGGCTGACTTACAGTGTTGATTGTTTCTTTCTGCCTGCTTTTGGCTTTAATTTCTTCCCCTTTTTGCTCTGTGGCATATCGATTTGTAAACATATGTGGCTTGTTAGTGTTTTGAATTATAATACTTATAAAGCAGGAAGTAGAAAAATAATAAAACTGGCTGAGAAAAAACTGGAAGAACAGGATTAAGGAAAGGAGGGGAAGGAGACAGAGTAGAATGAGGGAAAGTGTTTTTGTGAGTACGAAGAAAATTATGAAGAAATTCAAACTTAAAGCGGTATAACAAAGGAAGTTGATGAAGGGGAAAGAAAAAAGGAAGAAAAGAGAGGAAAGTGAATAGGAAAAGAGGTTTGGGTTATGAAGTAGGGTGGAATAGAGGAGACGAGGAGCAAACCATAAGAGGGCAGACAAGGGAGTGGAGCAAGCAGGAAGACAGAGAAGAGCAAGAAGAAGAAGACTAAGAAGAGAAAGCAATAGGAATAAGGCGGAGGAAGAGTAGTAACGAGAAGTAAAAGAAGCTAGGAGGTAGAAGATGAAGGAAGGAAGGGAGACTAGGATTTAGCGTCCCATCAATGCTGAGGTGATTACAGCTGCAGCAGAAGCTAGGATTCAGAGAAACATGGGAAACGAAAGGGACTGTGTCTCTACATTTACCCAAAGAAATTTAGGGTAACTATGTAAAACCTAAGACTGGGTGGCCATCTGAATGCAAGCCCAGTCTGTTAAACACTGTGTCACCTCATTACGTAGTACTGAAGAAAGTAGATGAAGTGATTAAGACGAAGGAAGAGTAACTAGAATGAAAGAATAAGTAGGAAGGGAAACTAAGTAGCAGAAATGAATAAGTAGCAAAGAGAAGAGGGCAGAGGAGTTAAGTGAGAAATGTGAGGGAGACCGTGTATTCGCCTCTGCGCTCTCACCGCTTTCCGTGTGTCAGTGAGGGGTTAGGACGGAGAGGGCGAGACAATCGCAGAGCAGGCAGGCGTACTGCGGTGCGGCGCTGTGCTGTGCGCACGTCTCGCCGTTTATTGCCGGCGGCCGGTCACGTGCCGCCGCAAATATTTGCCGCCCCAATGTGGGTGTGGGGGAGGAGAGAAGGGGGGGGGGGGCAAGTTTTATGGTCGCCGCGAAAGACGGTTGCGGCGCCTGGCGTGCAGCTGGCGGGCCGGTCGACGTCTGCAGAGGTGGCGGAGAGGCTTCCCGTGTTGGCGCACTCGGGAGCACCTGACCGTAACCTCTCACGAGGGAGCGCCACCGTAGAGGCAGTGTTTCGTGACTGCGCTGTAGTGACTAGAGCACGGAAGCTCGCTCATCTTTGGGAACTCGTTCATTAGTGCCTAGTGTTTTTGTGATCCATTCATGTTTACTCCTTCACAGTTCCTGTTTTTTATATAGTTTAGTGAGCTTTAACGACAGCCAAATGAAAAACACGAACAATAGGGTACCAAGGACCTGATCAATGGGCTTGTACTACTCGTATTACAACAGGCCATCAAAAAGTTTCTGTTCGAATCCCATACAGTGGACACCGGGGCAATCATCCCACTGACGAACCACATTTAAGATAGCCGTTTTCTAAAACACTGTGTCCTGCTGTGTGAACGAGTTCCTAGTTCCCTGCTACATAACCTCGTCCGACTGGAGTCATCGACCTTTCAAGGCCTTTCCTTAAGAGACCGAGGGCATGATAATATGGCTCTGAGCACTATGGGACTTAACAGCTGTGGTCATCAGTCCCCTAGAACTTAGAACTACTTAAACCTAACTAACCTAAGGACATCACACACATCCATGCCCGAGGCAGGATTCGAACCTGCGACCGTAGCAGTCGTACGGTTACGGACTGCGCGCCTAGAACCGCGAGACCACCGCGGCCAGCGAGGGCATGATAATAGCATGGGGCCGGCCGGAGTGGTCGAGCGGTTCTAGGCGCTACAGTGTGGAACCGCGCGACCGCTGCGGTCGCAGGTTCGAATCCTGCCTCGGGCATGGATGTGTGTGTTGTCCTTAGGTTAGTTAGGTTTACGTAGTTCTAAGTTCTAGGGGACTGATGACCTCAGAAGTTAAGTCCCATAGTGCTCAGAGCCAATAGCATGGGGAGAAATCGGGACTATAGGGTGCGCGCTCTAGTGTCTTCCGATTAAGTTGACGAAACTTCTACGTCACAACATTTGCCATATGGGGATGTGGATTACTGTGAAGCAGCAGCGTACCTTGTCGCAGTTTTCCTTGCGTTTCGCCTCAGTCGCACGCCGTAATTTCTGCAGCGCTGCGCAGTACCGTTCCTCAGTGATGGAGGCACTGTAACTGATAAGGGTGGCCTCCAAGATGGATTGGCGTCTAACGACCACCACGGGACTTGGCGCACCATCCTACAACACTGCTTTTCGGTAGAGATGCTGCCCTATGCACATTCTTCGTACTACGGTGGATGTCTACCGGTGTTCGTCCCTCAGAACTCCCAGCAGCGAAGAAAAGAATAACGTCGCCATAGTTCACGTTTTACTGTACACACGTCTGGAAGACCCGAATGCCACCCTAATTCCTTGCTTTCATGTTGGTGCTTGTATACCCACATCAGAGTCGCGCTACATTGCATATAAGGAAACTCTTTCATCACACCCTATAGTTTTACGTCGAATGGCGAAATAATTTTGAGATTCACAATAAATGGTTTGAGATACACTCAGTAGCCACTAAATGTTGCATTTTACGTCAGTCTGATTGCATGGATTAGCGCGCCAGAAAGTGTGTTCTAGTGATTGGACTCCTTATTGTAATTTTAATACCAGTAAACCCCCAACCCCGATTCTTTAAGGTATTAAACTCGCATATACATTCTAGCAAGAAACAAACTTTTTAAAATAATTATATGATCATTCATTCAACGAATACTGATAACGGTTACCATTTTTCAGAGAAGCTAGTTCAGTTTCTGAACTACGCCATAAAATTCTACAGGATGATTCAAAAAACAATTTACAAATTAATATGGCACTTTGGGCAGACAACAAGGATCAGCAATGACATAGGAACCGAGTGGTCGCAAATGCCACGAGAGCGCGCTATGGTCACGAAAGGGCGCTACGGTAACGAGAGGGTGCTGCTATACAAACATGGATGGAGCGCACAGAAACAGTTGCCATTCACGGCTAGCTACACGCACCGTGTAATGGATGAGATGCAATGGAGAAGGAGCTATGCGATTCTATGGCGAAAAATATCCTGATAAAAAGGTGTCACACGTTATTCGCCGATTGTGCGGAACCGGCTCGTTTCGTGTGCACAAGCCGGATGCTGGTCGCCAACGAACAACACGGACAGTTGCGGCGGAAGAAAGCGTTCTCGAAAAGGTGCAGCGTACGCGTTCAACAAGTGCACGAGGTATGTCCCGCACCACTGATATCCCGCAACGCACAGTTTGGTGCATTATACACGACGGAGGACTGCATCTGTTTCATTTGAAACGTGTTCAGGCACAACCGGGGGACTACAACAAGCAACGCGATCTGCGCGGTGGTTTCTGCCGGAATCCGCTGCAGACTGAAGCTTCACAGTGAGTGTTCTCTTCACCGAAGAGGCTGAGTTCTCACTCGAGGGTGTGGTGAAATTCCGCAACCGGCATCCGTGCACGAATATGAACCCACATGCTACACGTACGAATGACTCACAAAGCAAATTTACCCTCAACGTTTGCGCTGACATCGGCGGAGACTATTTAATTGGGTCGTACATTCTCCCGGACCAACTTGACGGTCGCTCGTCTCACATATTCCTATGAGAGATTCTGCCAAACATGCTGAAAGATGCTCCAATGATATTCGTCGCCGCATTCGACTTAAGTACGACGGAGCCCTTGCCCATTTCAGCAGACAAGTGAGGGCACATCTGCAGGCGAGTTTTCCCGGCCGATGGATTGGTGGCGGTGGGCCAGCCGTGTAGCCGCCACGATCACCCGACCTGTCCCCAATCGATTTTTTCCTGTTTGGAGACTTTTATATGAAACGTCTTTTACCTAGGGGGCAGGATTTTTGCGGCAGCATTATGTCATCGAGATACGCCAAGTATCTTTGAGGTGGTGCTCCATTCAAGGCAGCGTCCATATCAGGCATATCTCCTTGGACCTGGACAAAACTTTGAGCATCTTCTATAGTGGGCATCGATTTGTAGCGTGTGATTAAATAACTACAACGCCATTTAGTAGCCCAGGATTGCCTTTGTGACTCCCGGTTCCTATGTGGCTACTGACCCTTGTTGTATGCCTGATGTGCCACGTCAGTTTTTAAAAGTTTCTTTCAATCACCCTGTTTAATTTTGTGGGTGTCTTCGGTGATATACGTGGATAATGTCAGCAAAATGGGTAGCGACTGCGGTTAATAGTAGAAAACACCAAATTAAAATATCATGGTTGATGCTGGAGCTTTGCCGAATGAATAACGGACACTTACTAAGCGATAAGCACTTTTCCTTTCATTGTTTTTTGAGGATGTAAGCGAAGAAAAGGTTTTGAAAAAGTTTGAAATCATGCGTAAAATTTTATGGGAGTTGTATTCATATCGGTTTTCCAGCCTCAGCATCTCGTCATCTGGACACAAAATTTCGGCGGTCCGTCTGGCCGCCCTCTTCAGATGAGTAGGCCGTCGCACTATCTCGCTGGAACTGTGCGACAGCCTACTCACCTGAAGACAGCTGCCAGGTGGACCGCCGAAATTTTGTGTCCAAATGACGAGATGTTACGGGTGGAGACCCGACACGAATACAACGCATTATTACGCCGGGAAAGTTTACGGAGCCACTTGATGGGAGTTGCTATGTAAGTGCTCTCACTCTCAAATACTGGATGAATATAGTCTGGGTAATTTGTGCGTCACGAGTTACTTTGCTTCAAGACGTACACGCAGTTTCTAACTTTTTAATACTTGACTCACTCATTGTGTCAACGTTTTAACGTCAGGTTATACCTTTGAACCAGTAGATTATGAAAGCATTTTAAATTATTAAATTTGGTGCATAGTTACGTGAAGTACTAAAAATAATTTTCTTTTTAGATAGGCAACCAGAAAATGAACCTTTTAGTAATGTGGATATGATTACAGAAAAGTTTTAAACTACCAGTCGTGTTCACTGAATAGAATACGAAAGGAACTGGAAGTCGTGATTTTGACAACAGCTTTGAACTGAAGAAGAATGAGCGAACATAATGAACGACAGGAATTAGCAGTCGGTACTGAATAACAACGGTGGAATTAGAACAGGGGTTCCCGACATTTCTGAGACCGTTACCCCAGAGAGCAATCAGATATTAGCTAGAGCTGAGAAAATCGAGACACCACTTTTTGATGAAAATTGATGAAGAGGGACGTTAACAGTTGAAGCTCATACTGAGAAGACAATTATAAACTACTCTCTAGTTGAGAAAAAAATACATGGTTATTTCAAATCAATCTTCCAGAAGGCACGAAAGAAATCTTAACTCTGCATTACGCTAGCGTATAAGGATTTGTTAATGTAATATTGTACTTGAATAAAGATAAATTTTTACTCCTTTATTTACACAGTAATGCAGTTATACATTACGTTTCTATTTACAGTATACTGTACGGATGGTAACGTATATTCTCTTTTGCTCCTTTTCTGAATGGCGGACATTACTTAAGAGCTGACCTTTTTATTTTCCCCATCGATATTCGTTCCTTATAAGTTTTACTGTAGTATAATACATGGTTTCTGTGAATGTACGTCCCCCCATGAACCATGAACCTTGCCGTTGGTGGGGAGGCTTGCGTGCCTCAGCGATACAGATGGCCGCACCGTAGGTGCAACCACAACGGAGGGGTAACTGTTGAGAGGCCAGACAAACATGTGGTTCCTGAAGAGGGGCAGCAGCCTTTTCAGTAGTTGCAGGGGCAATCAGTCTGGATGATTGACTGATCTGGCCTTGTAACATTAACCAAAACGGCCTTGCTGTGCTGGTACTGCGAACGGCTGAAAGCAAGGGGAAACTACAGCCGTATTTTTTCCCGAGGACATGCAGCTTTACTGTATGATTAAATGATGATGGCGTCCTCTTGGGTAAAATATTCCGGAGGTAAAATAGTCCCCCATTCGGATCTCCGGGCGGGGACTACTCAAGAGGACGTCGTTATCAGGAGAAAGAAAACTGGCGTTCTACGGATCGGAGCGTGGAATGTCAGATCCCTTAATCGGGCAGGTAGGTTAGAAAATTTAAAAAGGGAAATGGATAGGTTAAAGTTAGATATAGTGGGAATTAGTGAAGTTCGGTGGCGGGAGGAACAAGACTTTTGGTCTGGTGATTACAGGGTTATAAATACAAAATCAAATAGGGGTAATGCAGGAGTAGGTTTAATAATGAATAAAAAAATAGGAGTGCGGGTTAGCTACTACAAACAGCATAGTGAACGCATTATTGTGGCCAAGATAGACACAAAGCCCATGCCTACTACAGTAGTACAAGTTTATATGCCAACTAGATCTGCAGATGATGAAGAAATAGATGAAATGTATGACGAGATAAAAGAAATTATTCAGGTAGTGAAGGGAGACGACAATTTAATAGTCATGGGTGACTGGAATTCGTCAGTAGGAAAAGGGAGAGAAGGAAACATTGTAGGTGAATATGGATTGGGGGGAAGAAATGAAAGAGGAAGCCGCCTTGTAGAATTTTGCACAGAGCATAACTTAATCATAGCTAACACTTGGTTCAAGAATCATAAAAGAAGGTTGTATACCTGGAAGAATCCTGGAGATACTAAAAGGTATCAGATAGATTATATAATGGTAAGACAGAGATTTAGGAACCAGGTTTTAAATTGTAAGGCATTTCCACGGGCAGATGAGGACTCTGACCACAATCTATTGGTTATGAACTGCAGATTGAAACTGAAGAAACTGCAAAAAGGTGGGAATTTAAGGATATGGGACCTGGATAAACTGAAAGAACCAGAGGTTGTAGAGAGTTTCAGGGAGAGCATAAGGGAACAATTGACAGGAATGGGGGAAAGAAATACAGTAGAAGAAGAATGGGTAGCTCTGAGGGATGAAGTAGTGAAGGCAGCAGACGATCAAATAGGTAAAAAGACGAGGGCTAATAGAAATGCTTGGGTAACAGAAGAAATATTGAATTTAATTGATGAAAGGAGAAAATATAAAAATGCAGTAAATGAAGCAGGCAAAAAGGAATACAAACGTCTCAAAAATGAGATCGACAGGAAGTGCAAAATGGCTAAGCAGGGATGGCTAGAGGACAAATGTAAGGATGTAGAGGCTTGTCTCACTAGGGGTAAGATAGATACTGCCTACAGGAAAATTAAAGAGACCTTTGGAGAGAAGAGAACCACTTGTATGAATATCAAGAGCTCAGATGGCAACCCAGTTCTAAGCAAAGAAGGGAAGGCACAAAGGTGGAAGGAGTATATAGAGGTTTTATACAAGGGTCATGTACTTGAGGACAATATTATGGAAATGGAAGAGGATGTAGATGAAGACGAAATGGGAGATAAGATACTGCGTAAAGAGTTTGACAGAGCACTGAAAGACCTGAGTTGAAACAAGGCCCCAGGAGTAGACAACATTCCATTAGAACTACTGACGGCCTTGGGAGAGCCAGTCATGACCAAACTCTACCATCTGGTGAGCAAGAAGTATGAGACAGGCGAAGTACCCTCAGACTTCAAGAAGAATATAATAATTCCAATCCCAAAGAAAGCAGGTGTTGACAGATGTGAATATACTGAACTATCAGTTTAATAAGTCACAGCTGCAAAATACTAACGCAAATTCTTTACAGACGAATGGAAAAACTGGTAGAAGCGGACCTCTGGGAAGATCAGTTTGGATTCCGTAGGAATGTTGGAACACGTGAGGCAATACTAACCTTACGACTTATCTTAGAAGAAAGATTAAGAAAAGGCAAACCTACGTTTATAGCATTTGTAGACTTACAGAAAGCTTTTGACAGTGTTAACTGGAATACTCTCTTTCAAATTCTGAAGGTGGCAGAGGTAAAATACAGGGAGCGAAAGGCTATTTACAATATGTACAGAAAGCAGATGGCAGATTTAAGAGTCGAGGGGCATGAAAGGGAAGCAGTGGTTGGGAAAGGAGTGAGACAGGGTTGTAGCCTCTCCCCGATGTTATTCAATCTTTATATTCAGCAAGCAGTAAAGGAAACAAAAGAAAAATTCGGAGTAGGTATTAAAATTCATGGAGAAGAAGTAAAAACTTTGAGGTTCGCCGATGACATTGTAATTCTGTCAGAGACAACAAAGGACGTGGAAGAGCAGTTGAACGGAATGGACAGTGTCTTGAAGGGAGGGTATAAGATGAACATCAACAAAAGCAAAACGAGGATAATGGAATGTAGTCAAATTAAATCGGGTGATGCTGAGGGAATTAGATTAGGAAATGAGACACTTAAAGAAGTAAAGGAGTTTTGCTTTTTAGGGAGTAAAATAACTGATGATGGTCGAAGTAGAGAGGATATAAAATGTAGACTGGCAATGGCAAGGAAATCGTTTCTGAAGAAGAGAAATTTGTTAACATCGTGTATAGATTTAAGTGTCAGGAAGTCGTTTCTGAAAGTATTTGTATGGAGTGTAGCCATGTATGGAAGTGAAACATGGACGATAACTAGTTTGGACAAGAAGAGAATAGAAGCTTTCGATATGTGGTGCTACAGAAGAATGCTGAAGATAAGGTGGGTAGATCACGTAACTAATGAGGAGGTATTGAATAGGATTGTGGAGATGAGATGTTTGTGGCACAACTTGACTAGAAGAAGGGATCGGTAGGTAGGACATGTTTTGAGGCATGAAGGAATCACAAATTTAGCATTGGAGGGCAGCGTGGTGTGTAAAAATCGTAGAGGGAGACCAAGAGATGAATACACTAAGCAGATTCAGAAGGATGTAGGTTGCAGTAAGTACTGGGAGATGAAGAAGCTTGCACAGGATAGAGTAGCATGGAGAGCTGCATCAAATTAGTCTCAGGACTGAAGACCACAACAACAACAAACGTCTAGTGCACAGCATTGTATGGTAGTGAATCGTGGATTGTGTGAAAAGAATAGAATCGTAGATTCTGAGACGTGCTGTCGAAAAAGGATGTTGGAAATCAGGCAGACAGTTGGGATAAGAAATGATGAGTTTCTCTTCAGAATCGGCGAGGAAAGGAAAATAAGGACCACAATGACAAGAGACATTGTTAACATATCCGTCACCATTAGAGATTAAACGTGCGGAGAATAAACAGCACGAGTCTAACAAGTCAATGTGCTATTCCTGTTTCTACACCTCGACAGAGAGCACTTTACTGCCGCCATTTATACTGGAGTAGCAGAACGTGCAAGAGGCCTAATTGTATCTTGCCAAGTCAGAATAACACACTGAAGTTCTGTTAGTTCCATTAGGCTGGTGTCGTTATGTGATGCCGTTGTAGCAGGACAGAAGTAGCACGCAAGTCTTGAGCCCGTTATTTATCTGTAAGGCTTTTGGTATTGCAGTGAAAGTGCAAAAGGCTTTTATCTAATCTAAATAATGAAGTTCATTGTTTATAGGGATGACAGCTATGTTTATTATAAACATATCCCTTCAGAGAATGCAGGAAGCTGGCTTCTACAGTGTTGCATAATCATGTGTACGTCTGCAAAGTTCACGCGATACATTAACTACCAGTCACGATAGTCCAAATACAGACCTTCACCACTTTCTGAGTGAAGAATACATGTTACTAAGATGTGCCAGGACAAAATAGGCATTACTAAACCCTTAGTGTAACGTGCGTTGCTATATTAACCGCACACGTCCATGTCATCAAATTTTCACTGCCAGGTTGGCGTGAACCACATACTGGGTGTTCGTTACATTGACGATGGCGCACGAAGTGTACTTATAATAGCATTTGCTTATCTACAGTTAAATGTAAAATTATGGTCTTAATACGTCATAACAGTACTGTACTGAGAGTCTCTTCCATCCTTCCATCCTATTTTGGAATATATTTGAGCTTTAGTTAACATTAATAAACGAAAATAATCGGGTTGGCCTGCAGACAAGAGGATAATCCACACTGACTTTCACATCAGCACCCAATCAGCACGCAAGTAGTTTCTGTTGGCACAATTCACTACTACTGCCGTATCATGCTAGCAGCATCTGTAGAGGTTGCTTCATCCCACCATGTGACGTCATATATCTGCTATTACGGCCTCGCCCAATCCACGTGTTATCTGTAGGACTAAAGTAATGGTTCCACGAGGAAGAAATGCTACAAGAGGGGCAGGAAGACATGACTTGTATGAAGACATCAGATTGCAGCTGGAACGGTATTTAAAGGAGCTCTACAGGGTGAAAACGGTACGGAAGGCAGAGATTGGGATGTATCCTATAAATTATGGTACACGTTGTGTGCAGCTGAGATACTCTGAGATGAAAAAGTTGGAGAGGAGAGGAATTCCTGGCGGTGGCATCACACAATTCGTAAGACTAATTTAAAAAAAATACACAAACTAAAATTGTTTCCCGAAACACTTGTGTGAAGCAGTGCCATAACATGTCAATTATTTTTTTCTAGTTCTGCCCCAGTGTACTCAGTTACTATGGTAATCAAGGCCTTAGCACATTTCACGCATCCTTCTGCTTAGAGTCGTCCAGTTATTTCCTTTAATAAGTTTCTAGGCCAGTATGGTTCACATACAGAGCCCTGTGGACATCCTTTAGTTAGATGTTTTCCCATTAGATTCCACGGATAGACAAGTTTAGCCTTCATTTCTCTGCAATACTCCTGGAGAGGGTGTGCGGACATTTGCCAATATTTTATCTGCTCCGAAGGGTTGGGTCCCCTGTCTCCCCTCCTCCTCCTCCACATCGCATACTGAGCCTTTCCGCTGATTTACTTAACATAGAACCAGAATCTCTTTGGATTTTCCGCCACATTTCTAGAGAGAGTTTCGTTGTGGAAACTATTAAATGCATCTCGCATTGAAATCCGCACCAAATTTCGAGACTCAGTAAAACTTCACCAATCTTGGAGATTTTGCGTTCGTCTAAATTATACTTGCCTTTTTCGGTGCTCCTGCAGCAGCTTTCTGTCGTGTTTTGTGTACCATGGGGGATTAGATCCGTCTCTTATTAATTTATTTGGTATGAATCTCTCGAGTGCTGTTGATACTATTTCTCTGAACCTAAGCCACATATTGTCTTCACTTACATACTTTGGAAGGATTGGAGACTGTCTCTTAGAAAGACGCCAACCGAATTTTTAGTTGCTTTTATAAATAGATATATTTTGCGTTTAGTTTTGGTGAATTTCTTTGTTACAGAACCGAGCCTCACTACGACTGTGTGTTCACTAATCACTGTATCCGTAATGATGCTCAGGATTACTTGTGGCTAAGAGGTCAAGTGCGTTTTCGTAACCATTTATAATTTGAATGGCCTCGTGAACTAATTGTTCAAAATAATTTTAAAAAAGCATTTAGAACAATTACAGAAGTTGTTTTCTATCTACAATAGGGTCTGAAAACGTATTTTTGTCCACATACGGAAGGTAGATTGAAGTCACTGCCAACTGTATGAGTAGGTTACCTATTTGTGATGAGACTCGAGTTTTCTTTGAACTGTTCAGCAACTGTTTCATCTCAGACCGGGGGTCGGTAAAAGGAGCCAGTTATTAATTTATTCCGGTTGTCGAATGTAGCTTCTGCCCATACTAAGTCACAGGAACTATTTGCTTCAATGTCAATTGTGAGCTGGAACACACATTCCATTATTTTTCCTTAAGTTGTGCTTCTTGTTTCTGTTGTAATGCAGATCATTACAATTACGGCTTTTCCCTCAAAAACCTGTTATTCTGTAAATACCAGAATGTAGAAAAACAACGTACGTTACAAGCATAGCATTCTGTATTACTTCATTTCCTTATTTCTAACATTTTAAAATTGTACATCGACTTTAGATGACATGTCAATCATAGATGTTCTTATCTCTATTTAGTGAACGTATTTTCAGTCATGTTTTGGACATTGTCCCGCTACAGTTTACTACCTAATGTTTCGCCGCAAGAGATATCGCATTTTAGAGAGTAAATTAGTATGGTGTGTGTCGTTTTTCTTTTCTCACATTCACATACCCATTTCTTTTTTCCTTATCGTCTTTTGGACATGCAGTTGTAGTAGTTAAAGTAGGCACAAATGCAGTGATCAAAAAGAAGTGATTAGCGTACATTCGCATTCTCTTTGCATCGTTCCTTTCTTGTTGCTCCCATTGCGATGGACTGTTTCTATCGCAATCAGTAAGCGTGAAAGGAAGCTACCGAACAGGCAGAGGGATTTATATTTATACTAGGCAGAACTAATTACATGCTGACATAATCGTCGGTATTGCTTTCGTTTCCCAGAAGTTATAAATATTTCGATTTCGGGAATGATGCTTTGTATTTGGCCAAGATGTCGAAGAAGAAGGTCTCTTACGTACTGGTTGTATTGAGTAAGATGTGGAGACGGCGGTTTCAAAGCGGACAGAGGTACGAGGAAGGGCGTCCCTTACCTGAGGGATCGCTACCTGGCGAAGCGGCAAGTATGGCAAATGTTCGGCGTGGCAAATGTCCGGCATTCCCTGGAGAGATGTCGTGGACGTTTGCTTCAGTATACAGAACAAAACGGACCACCAGAGGTTATCGAAAACTCTAGCTCTGTCTACCATTACGCCAAGTAAGTCCTCTGATGCGTTGATTCACAGCATGAACTTGCATTTTATAAACCCCAGTTGAGACTCGTTCACACGGACTGTTTCTACCTTCTTCAAGCATACAACATAGCAGTTTCTCTTGTATTTTCCCTAAAAGGGAGAGACAGGGAGAGAGAGTATTTGTTTTACAAAGCATTTTCCAGCAGACCTTACCACACCAGATGCAGAAACGTTACTATCTAGAATCTCTTGGGATCTCACAACAGAACTGATAACCGTGAAGAATGGCATCAGTTTACACAAGCACTCAGACAGACAGTCAGAAGGGCGTCGTAAAGTAATTTACAATACTCTTTCCTGGAACCTGGGACTTGTTTACAGTGGCTCCTGGGTCAGTTCGAAGATGCGCCGGTTCGGGTAACGCGCCTCTGCAAGGCGGCCGGCCTGATCCTTGGCGTGCTCCGACTCATAAAAAGGCGCGCCTCGGACTGTGCTGGTAATGGCCGGCGCTGAGCACACAAAAGACGTCCGCCTTCAGTTTCCATTTGTGCTTCTTTTGCGGCTGGAATTAGTTTCGCCGCGCGACTTCGCGTGCAGTAGAACTTTATTCGAGTTTTTTAAAAGCTTCCCGAGCTACTTGCGTGCTGCCGACTGACGAGTTGAAGGTTAACAAACGATACGTTTTAATCTCCCTTTACATTATTCTTTCGTAGCAGAAAAGCGAGACCTCTCCTACTGAAGGGGCTGCTGGTAGGAAGTGAAATGTAGAGAGATGTGAAGGCAAGCAGAGGAGGGAAGCACTGCGTGTCGTGACTTTCACCATTCTGTGAGCAAATACGCTGAAGAGAAGCGCCGACGAATCTCTTTGAGCGAATATGTAATCTGGAATCTCACTGCTTCTCGTGACAGAAAAGTGCTTTGAGGCAATATTCACCAAACGCATTTAAAAACGTGCAAAGAAAAAAGATCCCATAACGAAAATACAAGCCGGATTCCGTAAGGAACATGCTACGATAGATGCCACTTTGCGTCACTCTAACAACGTCACCAAGGCCTCATCCTACGTAATATCGCGTCGGTGGTGTTATTAGACACCGAAAGGGCGTTTAGCAAAGTGTGGCAAGTCGGTCTCCGCTACATTTTGTCACAAGTTGCAATGGCACAAGATCTAAGAAAACGCATCGTATTTGTCTGTGTAAAAGGTAAAACGCCTAACGTCTTCTACCCAGAGGCAGGGGTGCCACAAGTGGCAATCCTATCGTCAGTACGCTAATCACGTTACACCCCGGTGAGTCACGGGATAGCGGTATGAACAAAGACAGATGGCAGTAGCATCGCGTAAACAAGATATAAAAAGGCAGTGTATTGGCGCAGCACTCATTGTGTATTCAGATGATTCATGTGAAAAGGTTTTTGACGTGATTCTGGCCACACGACGGGAATTAACAGACTCTGAACCCGAAGTGATAGTAGGAGCTATCCGCATTGGACATCCCATATCGGAGTTCATTAGGGAATTAAGTATTCCGAGAGTTTGCCGAGAATACCAAATTTAAAACATTATCTCTCACCTCAGAGACCACACATTGCTCGACAGCCTTCGCTTGACGACCGAGAGCTGTGGCGTGTGAGTAGAGGTGTCAGAGCTAACAAACGTGCAGCATAGCGTGGAATACCCACAGAAATCAATGTGGGACGTACGAAGAAAGTATACACTAATACACTGCGGTGAAATCTGGGATAAATGGGCTACGGCAGTATTCGATAGTTACACATTTTTATTCTACATATTACGAGATATTACATCAAATACTTTGACGTAAAACAGAAAATAATACACACGTCAAAAAATGTCATGCATCACCACGGTTTCAGGAGCTACTGAACCTGTAGAGAAAATTGGAATAGATATCAACACAAACCTCATTTCCATCGTTTTTGTTGTTCATGAAAACCACACATTGTATGTTGTACCACCATACAGCGAGACCTTCAGAGGTGGTGGTCAGGGATTGCTGAACACACCGGTACCTCTAATACCTAGCAGCACGTCCTCTTGCATTGATGCATGCTTGTATTCGTCGTGATATACTATACACAAGTTCAACAAGGCACTGTTGGTCCAGATTGCCCCACTCCTCAACAGCTATTTGGCGTAGATCCCTCAGAGTGGTTGGTGCGTCACGTCGTCCATTAACAGGCCTTTTGAATCTATCCCAGGCATGTTAAATAGGATTTATGTCTGGAGAACATGTTGGCCACTCTAGTCGAGCGATTTCGTTATCCTGAAGGAAGTCATTCACAAGTGTGCATGATGGGGGCGCGAATTGTCGTCCATGAAGGCTAATGCCCCGCCAATACGCTGCCGATATGGCTGCACTATCCGTCGGATGGCATTCATGTATCGTACAGCCTTCCATGACCACCAGCGGCATACGTCGGCCCCACGTAATGCCACCCCAAAGCGTCAGGGAACCTCCAACCTGCTGCAATCGCTGGGTAGTTTGTCTAAGGTGTTCACCCTGACCAGGTTGCCTCCACACACGTCTCCCACGATTGTCTGGTTGAAGGAATATGCGACAGTAATCGGTGAAGAGAACGTGATGCCAGTCCTGAGCGGTCCATTCGGCATGTTGTTGGGCCCATCTGTATCGCGCTCCATGGTGTCGTGGTTACAAAGATGGACCTCACCATGGACGTCAGGAGTGAAGTTGCGCATCATGCAGCCTATTGCGCAGACTTTGTGTCATAACATGACGTCCTGTGGCTGCACGAAAAGCTTTATTCAACATGGTGGCATTCTGTCAGGGTTCCTCCGAGCCGTAATCCGCAGGTAGTGGTCGTCCACTGCTGCAGTAGCCCTTGGGCGGCCTGAGCGAGGCATGTCATTGACAAATTTCCGTCTTTATGTCCCTCCTCTACGTCCGAATAACATCGCTTTGGTTCACTTCGAGACGCCTGGACATTTCCCTTGTTGAGAGCCCTTCCTGGCACAAAATAACAATGCGGGTGCTATAAAACCGCGGTATTGACTGACCATCAGACGACACTAGCCGTGTACCTCCTTCCTGGTGGAATGACTGGAACTGATCGGCTGTCGGACCCCCTCCGTCTAATAGGCGCTGCTCATGCATGGTTGTTTCCCGGCCGGTGTGGCCGTGCGGTTCTAGGCGCTTCAGTCTGGAAACGCGTGACCGCTACGGTCGCAGGTTCGAATCCTGCCTCGGGCATGGATATGTGGGATGTCCTTAGGTTAGTTAGGTTTAATTAGTTCTAAGTTCTAGGGGACTGATGGCCACAGATGTTAAGTCCCGTAGTGCTGAGAGCCATGCACGGTTGTTTACATCTTTGGGCGGGTTTAGTGACATCTCTGAACAGTCAAAGGGACTGTGTCTGCGATACAATATCCACAGTCAACGTCTATCTTCAGGAGTTGTGGGAACCGAGGTGATGCAAAACTTTGTTTTATTTGTGTATAATGGAACTATGTGCATTTTTTCTGGAGGCTTGCATAGCGAGCAGTTTTCCCTACCTAAGCTGTAGTGCGCCAGTGCCATCCCAACAAATACCTATCTTTGTTTGTCTGATTTCCGGGCATATTTTCCATGAATCTTCACGTAATACTATCTGAACATTAATAGGCGGCCACATCAGACTGGTTGCAATAGGAATTTTGCATTAGGTCATATATAACTGAACAGAGACGGTTTAAATAATATAATTTCATTAATTCAAAATTGTCACAAGGGGATAGATTGGCGGATTATAGGTTTGTATATAAAAAGGTTTTGAAGTGAGATTTATCTGTTGTTACTGTAAGTGCTTTTCCTTTGAGTACTGTGGCCACTTTTCCCGATCGGTTGCCATGTCGGCATTAGTGAATCATAGAAGAAACTGTCAAATAGAAGCAAACAACTAGGAACTACATTTCAAGGCCAAAAGACATCGTTTAAGCATTGATATTGCAAGAAAATTATTACTCTCGTACACGTGAGGTACAAAGGCGATTCAAAGATAAAAACGTTGTTATTAAAAGATAACGAAACAAGTTTCCTCCGTTAATCTTACCTACAAGAACGGCTATTTATATGTGAACTATTCTGACAACTTATATGCAGGCAGTAGCGCTCTTCAGGGCAAAAATATGGAATGTCCGCTTTTGCCGTCCTGGCCACTTTTCCTATCCTGTTCACTTTACCACACCTTCTCCTACAGATCTTACTGTTAACTGATTACCTATATAAATTAATATGTCATATTAATCAATAAAAATAACCGTAATATGCGACACCATAGAAAGTGTTTAGTAAATGTTTTGAATGTCATTTCCCTTCTCCTCATTTCCTCGTATTACAACAGCATTAATTTGATTTCGCATTACCTGCTACCGTCTCAATAATGCGCATTCCCAAATCCGCTTCACATTTATAACACAGCAGCTTATCGGTGCTATATACAGTGATGGAAAAAATCTCAACATCAAGTATGTTTTATGTGACATAAACGAAAGTTAGTAGGCGTGATTGTACATTAGAAAGATGATGTTTGCTCAAATTTCACACCAATGGCATAAGAGCGGCGCGTGTAATTGATGTTAATCAAGAATTCTTTCAAGGCAACAAAGACACCATTATCAACACCATACTTATGGTTCAAATGGCTCTGAGCACTATGGGACTCAACTGCCGAGGTCATTAGTCTCCTAGAACTTAGAACTAGTTAAACCTAACTAACCTAAGGACATCACAAACATCCATGCCCGAGGCAGGAATCGAACCTGCGACCGTAGCGGTCTTGCGGTTCCAGACTGTAGCGCCTTTAACCGCACAGCCCACCATACTTAGTTTGAATGGGATTGTATAGTAGGGCTACGAGAAGGTGGATGTTTCTTCTGCGATCCAACAGAAATACTTGGCAGGAATATAACCATTGCACATGATTGCTGGCAGCAGTGGTCACGACGATCCTCAGTCGCAAGTTGGACCTACACATGGGCCGGCCGCGGTGGTCTCGCGGTTCTAGGCGCGCAGTCCGGAACCGCGCGACTGCTACGGTCGCAGGTTCGAATCCTGCCTCGGGCATGGATGTGTGTGATGTCCTTAGGTTAGTTAGGTTTAAGTAGTTCTAAGTTCTAGGGGACTGATGACCACAGCTGTTAAGTCCCATAGTGCTCAGAGCCATTTGAACCAACATACACATGGAGTTACGGGTCTGGAATGCGATTTCGTATGACAGTAGGGGTAGTATCGTGGTTATCCCACGCACCCTGACAGCAAATTTATACGTTAGTCTGGTGATTCGACAAGATGAGCTGCCATTCATAAAGAACATTCCAGGGGGTGTTTTCCAACATGATAACGCTCGACGAGGATTGTAACCCAATGTGCATACAGCGTGTGGACCCGTTGCCTTGGCCTGCTCGATCACCAGATCTGTCTCCAATCTGGCACACGTGGGATGTCATCGGACGACAACTAAGGCCTCGTCCGCGAACAACATTAACCGTCCTGTATTGACCGACCAAGTGCAACAGCATGGTACTCCTCGCACAAACTGACATCTGGCACCTGTACAACACAATGCATGCATGACTGCATGCTTGCATTCAACATTCCGATTGATACACGGGTTATTAACGTACCGGCATTTCATATTTGCAATGTGGAAACACAACTGCCCATAAACACTACTACTTAGGGACAATTAAACAAATAAACTTGGCAGATACTGGTGAACGCTGAAGCACTGCAAAATTAACTGGCACCGCCAGGTGTAATCCAGCCGGCCAATCGGCAACGCAGGGAAGCCGTATTGCACACCAAACGCAAACAAACCCAGCCAAAAACATTATACAGTTATCGATTTATGACCAATCGACCACTTATATAACAGTCTTGGTATGTCACATGAACAGAGGCTGCAGATGGCCCAGGAGACTTTGCAGGTGTCCAGCCCGGCAGTACCCCTCGTCGAAAGGACTGACACTCTTCATGACGAACTAAACCATGGTAACGGCACCGATCATATCACGATACTCAAAACTAACAGCCACCTTACCTCTGCATGATGTGTCGCAGATAGCGAGAAACCGCTACTGCTCTTACTACCCGACCAGACTATCGCAGAGGTTTTTCCCCTTGTCGCTTGTCTTGGTACTTTTCTACTCTCCCTTGAAACCGCTACCCTTCGCTCGCTTTTCGTCCACTGTCTATCTCCTAAATGCGATCTTGTTAGTAGGTAGTCCTACCCAGACGCACAGATAACGTCACGGCCCTGCATCCCGTGAAGATCTCGACCAGAAAATTAACTGGCACCGCCAGGTGTAATCCAGCCAGTCAATCGGAGAATATGGAGTGGCAGTAGATCTTTTGTCATGGTCACCACATCGGTATGGGCGTGGAGGAGCTTACATTAATCTGTGATCTTGCAACGGTAATCGCTTAAATACGCGGCTTGCCCAGAAAGTAATGTCTCGCATTTTTTTCTCAGCTACGAATGCGAATGCGAAACGTTACGTACGTATTATCTGAAATCTCCTGAGTGAGCGCGCGAAGTTTCCGTCACTTCCGATAGATAGCGTAACTGCAGGACAGTATCAAAATGGCGTCTGTGGGAGATGTACGTTACAAGCAACGTGCCGTTATTGAATTTCTCGCTGCAGAAAAAGAAACTGTGGGGAGTATTCAAAAACGCTTGTGCAAAGTCTATGGAGCATCAGCTGTCGACAGAAGTACAGTTAGTCCTGGGTACAGAAGGTGAGATCATCAGAAGGCCGCCCACGATTTGCAACGGTCGGACAGACCATCCACGGCTGTCACACCTAACACACCTGGCTAGCCCACTTGGACTTCCAGTTGTTTGGGTCATTAGAGGATGCCATTCATGGAAGGCATTTTGAGGATGATGAAGAGGTGGTTCACACAGTGAAGCACTGGCTCCGCCACCAGGACAAGGATTGGTACCGACAAGGCGTACACGCCTTTGTTTCGCACTGGAGGAGGACCACAGCACGCAATGGAGATTACGTGGAAAAATAGTGTGTGTAGATAAAACACCATTCTTTTGTGTGTGTAACTCTCATTATGTTCAGTAAAGAACTGTTGAAGAAAAAAAATGCGGTATATTTCTTTCTGGACCACCATCCTATGTTATCTAGACAAATGTATTCCCCGAAAATTCATTACTCTGCGTTAACTATTTCTTGTGTACGATTTTTTTTTCTGTTAGCTTGAGTCCGAGCGCAGTGCCGCTCAATACAGTCTCCATGCAAGGAACCCAGTCTCTATGTGGTAACACAGTCTCTCTGTAATCAGCGACCACATCTAACCATAGCAAATGACGACACTATTTTCTTAGCACAGATCCGCCGGTGAAGCGAATAGAACAGTAATTCGCAACTTTATATCCAATTACAGACAACTGCTACTCGAAGTGAAACTATCGTTTTGCGATTAACAAAGTGCTAATGTTGCAAGCGTCAGCGACAGCATCAAATACATGTCATCTGTGTGTACACTAATTGTTTCCAAAGTAGATTAATTACCATGTACAACTTTTAATAAATTACTAACAGTTTGTGTATGTGTGTGTGTTCGTGTGTGTTGTAGTATCCGTTCGACCTTCTCCTAAAGTACTCTAGCTGCAACAGTACACAACAGAAGCTAAATGGAAAATGATTTACGTTCGACCTTTTATGTAACTGATGATACGGGATTGTAATCGAATACTGAGACCTCAGCGGCTACGAACAACTTGAGATTCACTGCGTCCATCACACAAGTGGACCACCAAGCCAACTTATTGACATATCGACGTTTCAAAGGTATTCTGTACTTACTATCGAATATGTCTGATATCTTCATGTTTATATTTATTTAAAATAATTGCTAAAGTTTTCCAAAGTAGTGTTATACCTGTCTACCATTTAAAATAAGCTAATTATTTACGTAATACTGCGTTTTACTTTTTAATTTTCTGATAATTAGAGACGATCAATTGGCAATGTCTTTAGTGGCACGTATCAGTGTTACCATTACGATATAGCAAAAACTTCTAACCACTGTGTCAATGGTGATAAATAAACTATTTCGGAATCATTAGAAAACGCTTGTAATGATACTCTCAGCTGGTTCGGAGTTAGTGTTATGCTTACAGGATCGGGACTAACGAACGCTGACACTGCAATAAACAAAAGATGCATCATTTCTCAATAAATTGTGCCATTAACTGATAGCTTACACTGAGGAGACAGGTAATGGGATAGCGATATGCACACATACAAATGGCGATAGTACCGAGAACACAAGGTATAAAAAGACGGTGCATTGGTGAAGCTGTCACTTGTACTCAGATAGCTGATGTGAAAAGGTTACCTATGTGATTTTGACCGCACAACGGGAATTAACAGACTTTGAACGCGGGGTAGTAGTTGGATCTAGACATGTGGGACATTCCGTTTCGGAAATCATCAGAGAATCCTATGTTCTGAGAGCCAAAATGTGAAGAGGGTGCCGAGAATTCCATATTTCAGGCACTATCTCTCACCACGTGCAAGGCACTGGCCGAGGGACCTCACTTAACGACCGAGAGCATCGGCGTTTGCATTGAGTTGTAAGTGCCAACAACAAGCAACACTGTGTAAAATAACCACAGAAATCAATGTGGGACTTACGACGAACGCATGCTTTAGCACAACCCGGCGAAATGCACCGTTAATGAGCTATGGCGCCAGACGACCGACGCGAATGCCTTTGCTAACAGCACGACATCGCCTTCATTGCGTCTCCTGTGCACATGACCATTTAAGTTGAATCCTAGACGACTGGAAAAATGTGGCTTGTTCAGATGAGTCCCGATTTCAGTTTCTAAGAACTAATGGTAGGGTTCCACTGTGACACAGACCCCAACAAGCCATGGATCCAAGCTGTCAACAAGTACTGTGCAAGCTGGTGATAGTTCCATAATGGTGTGGGTTGTCTTTTCATGAATTGACAGGTCCTTTGGCCCAACTGAACCCATCATTGACAGAAATTGGTCATTCTCGGCTATTTGGAGATCATTTGCAGCTATTCATGGCCTTCTTGTCTTGGTGGTCCACTTGTGTGATGGACGCAGTGAATCTCAAGTTGTTCGTAGCCGCTGAGGTCTCAGTATTCGATTACAATCCCGTATCATCAGTGTATCTTGTTGAGAGGTGGCATGAGCCCCCTCTCATATTTCTATCTTACTCTGAGTAATTTAGATTTTCCTCTCTAATTGCATGCAGTGAAAAGTTGCTATTCCTTCACACGCAGACTTCCCATGCAGCGTCTCTCGTCACCCAGGTGGTCTGGTGACAGGTGGGTTCTGCTGATCTTGAAATGGTTAAGCCGACGGGTGTGAGTGAGTCGAGTGGATGCTTTCCAGACGCTGACATTGTCATAAGAGTGGGGGCGACACGCCCACAGGGGTCTGACGGAGCGGCTGGGCTAGAGATTCCGTTACTTCGCAGAAACTTAGTGAAAACACTTTCTGGCGGGCTACCATCGAGGCGTGGGGTTGACTTGTGTCCCCAGGCAGTCTTGGAGGGCAAACTCCCGCGTTCTTTGCAAAATCGTAACTGTGATTGGCTTGCTCATGGGATAGCTCCGTGATGTAGCAAAATCGGCCCAGAAATTGGCGCCAAGTATTTCCATTGGTGGAGTAGTAGTGCGTCGACAATAGAGTAGAATTTTCCGCCGGTTTTCGAGTTGCTGATTGGAATGTTTAACCACGGCCACTGTCGTGGGGGCGGGAATGTTCTGTGTTCGGCTTGTATGGGTGTTGTTGAGAGAGTCGGCTCTCGCCTTTCGGTCGGAGTAGGTTACAAGACTGAGTTCTCGCTGCTCTGGACAGCCTGCCTTCCGTTGGATGTCTAAAATACTTTCATTTAATTGTAACTGTTTGACGAAGTTGCTGAAGTTTCGACTTCAACGTAACTTTCCGAGTACAGTTGGCAATTGAGCGTTCTGCATGCAAGCGGCCTACGTTGTCCGTCTTGAGCAGTTTTGGCTATAGCTGACTGTACCGGTGCTACTGTGTGACTTCTCTTGTTAAAGTCACTCACTGTACCTCAGTGATTGTGTAGCGAGACTTTTTCGTCTCCCTCAGAGGCGTATTTGTGTTGCTAGGGAGTCTTTAGTCTGGAACAACCAGACCAGGAGAATTTGTTTCGGGCTATACTCGCAACATTATCATCACCACGACGAGACGTCGAAGCAACCAGCCATCGCCTCTGGTATGCCAGATCGCGTCCTTGCAGTTAAGAAGACAGTTTGGTAATGTATGTCTGCAGAACCGGCAAATCTGGGAATTTTGATAGGTGATAATCAGAGATCAGCAGAGCGCGCTTGTTTGTCTTTTCTAACTTTGTTCTGTCTTGGATGTTCATTGTCTGAGTTATCACTACTGTAGCAGCAATTAATGTTGGGTTGGCTGGGTGTTTCTCTTAAGATCTGAGTTGCAAGGAATTGGCTCATAAATGTCACAATCTAGTTTATGGACAACTTCACCTTCACAGCATTTATTTGAATATCCAATTTGATGTATTGTAAATGTTTCATGTGTTTTGTTTATTATTTTGAGTTTAGTCATAATAAATCAAGTTGTTATTTTGGACAGAACTTTCATTCTGTTAATCGGTAGAGCAACCCTTTCATTTCTCACTACGTTAATGAAACTTTCCTTTATCTAATTAATTTCTATCCAAATAAATTATTGCACGTGCCAAACTCTTTTCTACTCCACTCGGAGGGTCGATTACAGTCAGTTAGCGTTTCTTCTTAACCCATGTGCAACAGCAAAAGTCGGAGTTAGAAAAGGGGGGTTTAGAGCACCATTTCCATATGAAGATTCTAGAAGAATTTAGTGTTAAATACACTGCTAGCCCCGGCACCTCGCATTGTCACCAGGCTACAACTGTTCGCGATTGGTTTGAAGAACATTCTGGACAATTCAAGCGAATGACTTGGCCACCGAGACCACCCGACCTGAATCCCACAGAATATTTGTGAGACATATACGAGAGGTCAGTTGGTGCACAACATCCTGCACCGGTAACACTTCCCAAATTACGAACAGCTATTTGTACTACGCTGGTCGAAAGAAGTCCGACACGATACAGAGAGGTGTCCCGTGACTTTTGGCACTGAAGTGTACATGATAAAGTTTTCCATAATACAGTTGTATCTTTCTATCATTTAAAATAATACGATATTGCAGTGTTTATGTTGGTAAGAAGAACGATCTTTGAACATGGATGTTTGCATGTCATAATTATCCACTGATACCAGACAAAATCTTTAAATTAAAAGCCCTCCCCTGTACGGGAATTACGTAAGATGTGTGCGATTAGAAGTTGTGACGCAGGAACGATGGTGTATGAAAGTTTTGATAGGGCCGCGAGTTGTGCATTGATATCCAAAGTGGTTAAGGCGACCGCTCGCATAAAGCGGAAAACGCGGCTTCGATACCCGGACAGGCACCAATATTTATTGTCGTCATTCTCTTATACGTCCAATGACTGACCATATTCGCAACTGCGTATACATTTCACCCATGTAAAATAAGCTAATTGCTTACGGATAACTTCTTAATTTTCTAATAATAAAAAATAATCAAATGACAATGTCGTTAGTAGCATGTATCGGTATAAACATTATAACAATACTGAGACTTGTAACCACCAATTCCATATGCCGATAAATATATGTATTTTGGTATTATTAGGAAACCATATCAAACGTCCCCTTTGAACAATTATACATGACTGTGCTTAAACTGACACACAGTATCTTTTAGCGCAACGCAATCTGACTTTCAAAAATCCCTACAATGGCCCTGACTAACAACGACCTATACCTTTCACAAATCACTTACCTCACAAAAATCTTCGTTACTCGAACTACTGCAATACAGCGAGAGCCACTACTACCAGCTAAATAAAAGATTCAAACTATTGAAGGCACTAACTACTGATAGGCATAGTTAGCAAATGAAAGATTTTGATAGAGAACAAACAATATATTTACCTTAATAGTGTTCAAAAGTCATAATATATACATCAGTCCATGATATCCAATATTACAAATTTACTGTCTCTGTCCAGATCATCCGCTGTGAAAACTCCACCATCTCACTTCCCACATCCACCACTGCTGGCGGCTCACCTCCAACTGCGCAACGCTATGCGCTGTTAACAGCCAACTGCCCACTACAATGGCGAATATTCCAACAACAATGCCAACCAGCCACAGACTGCACATAGCACAGCCAGTGATTTTCATACAGAGCGCAACGTGGCGTTACCAATATGAAAACCTAGACAGCCTACATACATAGCCCCCATGCTCCCCACAAAAAATTTTACAAATTGTTTTGGGCAGTGGCCAATGCAGATTTGAAAAATTTTTTCATAATTACAATAACAAAGAAATCAAATGCACACACTTATTCATACAATGTTGGTCAAAAGCTAAAATTTTCTCACAGTCCATAAAGACAGTCCTGATCATTCATCACAGTAAAATTGCAGTGTTTTTTTTCCTCATAGTCGGAGCAGTAAAAGAAAACGCCCACGGAAGTTGTGGATTTCCATGCGGTCTTGAAGAAGTAATGTTGTCCTTCCAATGGAAAGACAGTTCTGACTCTTGACATGCAGACAGGTAATGGGCCACAACAGAGCAAACCCATGGAAGAGTCAGTCGAAGTTTTGAAGAATACTGGTGGGTATGTCATCACAGAGCAGACCCACTGTAGTCCTGGTAGAGATTATGGTATTGGTGGCCCACCAGAGGTGCAGACCCACTGCAGTCCTTGTAGAAATAATGGTACTGGTGAGTCAGCAAAGGTGTAGATCCACTGTAGTCCTTGTAGAAATAATGGTATTGGTGGGTCATCAAAGATGCTTACTCACTGTAGTCCTTGTAGAGATAGCGAGCAGCCATCTGTTGTGACTGTGCGGGTGCACAATCACCATTGAAGTGTCTTGCGGACAATATAGCAAGTCCATAAACCACCGCTTGTGTACTCACAAAACTTTTTGGAATGTCCTTAGAACCAGCAATGCTGTTAACCAGTCCCTTGCTGAATTATCAACACATGTGCAAGCACTAACAGTCCTCTTTTTTTCACATATTGTGCATATACTATGACCAACATAAATGTGTGCAGTGAAATGTATGCTTACAAGTTACTTAATTTGATGAACTGGTGTCCATTACAATTTTATAACATGAGAATATAGTTACAGAGGTACAGAAAACATCATGAAAACATTATAATACAGATAACGTTTGTAGTAATACAGGCTTTACAAAAGAACAGAAATAGATATATACATCAGTGTTACAGGAGTTATGACATAAGTACATACATAAAAGATCAGAATAACTTTTGAAAACAATGCCTAAACATCTTTCCAAAGTAAATAACATAGTTTTAGAAAAATTCTACAACATAACTCTCATTGGATAAACACATAAAAACAGAAAGGACACAAATACACAAGGGTACACAAATACATAGCGGAATAATACAAAAGGAAAGGACAGGGTTTGTTTTACTGCAGTATTTGGCTAACAAAACTTTCTTTACTTCTTGGAGATCTCCCTTCATTCATCATTTTTCCCAAAAAGTCCTATCTATACCTCCTTTCTGTACTTTTTTCGTATAACTTTTCAATGCATTTCTTCCAATTCATCGCAACTCATTCTCTTATATAGTCTACCCCCTCTTAAGCTAACTTAAATCTACTGAGCTCAGATGCTAAACTAAGGGACGAGGCAATGCAGCAGCACAAAACAATTAACACAAACAGCAATGACAAAAAATTCAAATTGGCAAAGCAAGCAGCAGTATAAATTAGCAGTGAAAATGCAACATTAGAACTAATATTGAGCCAATGTGCAGCAACAAGAAAAATAAATCAGTAGTAAACTGGCTTAGCAGAGTAACATAAATTACAATTCAGTAGCACTATGCCTGGCAAACAGCAGCAGAAAATGCAATAACTTGTATCTAAACATGACAAAGCTCAAGCAGAAAAAATAGTACACTAAAGACAACAATGCTGATTAGGGAAATGTATATTCACTTCATAATGTCTAAGTAATTAAAGTGGTGCACCACAAAAACTAATTCTACAAAAAATTACCAAGTACTTGAAAAGAAAATTATATATGCAGTTACTGTTATTAGTCTCTTCTTATTGTTCTTTCCATTCCAAGAGCTCCTTTTTCGAAGAATGTGGATCATAAAATAATTATTTAATAGACCTGTTGACAGAAAGTGTTCACATTAGCAAATGCATTTAAGTTTATTTTATAAAACCAATGCTGCAACATGGCTGGTAAACAGATATCAAATGAAATAAGCAATTATGCAAGCCAAAGCATAAAAACATCATTCAATAACTATGTGGCATTTCGTAAGACAGTAGCTCTCAACTCTCGTAGAAAGACACTTGTCATAATCAAGTTTGCAGATGTAAGAATATTTCCCATCAATTCATAAGCATTTCAGTAAGTAGCACAAAGTACGATATGTTTCCAAATAATGAGCGTGTCGTATTTGCGATGCTTTCTACCATGGAATATCAATAGCGAGGTTAATGGTCTCTTTTTTTTCACCTAATGGCTTTTTCTCCAGGCGACTCACACAGCTGGTCGCCCATAACGCATTACATCAAGGTCACTTAGCTTTCTAACCGAAATATTTACGACACCAGTTTGCACTACAGTGACAGTCTCATATAAAAATTTTCACAGGTCGATAATTTGGGTTACAAATGTGTAGAAACAAAATCCTATAAATATAACAGTGTCCAAAAAATTTTCGTCAGCGTTGTGATACATTTACGCATATACATACATTTCATAACTCTTAAAGTACGATTCTTGGTTTCCAACATCCCTTTTCACAAATCAGAGTCCCTAACCACTACTCATTATGCCTTACCTTATTACACATATACATATTCGTCGATATTCTTCAATATTTCATCATTATAAATATGTAGCATTATCAAATTCCTCATATAGCATCAGCTTATTCATCATAAACATACCTCAACAGCATAATACACATCGTCGTCGTAAAAATAACATCATAACACCTCAGTCAAATCTCAAAAACGTCGTAACTTTCTGCAATAATTTCAAAACCTAAAAAAAATTCTCTGCTCATTTCAATAGTGTCATCTACCTCAAACGTGCTTTAAAATCGTGATCCCATACCAAATACATCATTCAAAGCTCTCATAGTATCACAATGGTTCCGGAAAAATATGAACAGTTCACAAAGCACAGACAAAATACAATTTCATAAATGTGAAGTTATCCAACTGTGTAATTGCGTAAACATGTGTCACTGACGTAGTGAAAAGAATGTTTGTTTCTCTGTCAAATAATCATATAGCTGTGTAATTCTGTGTTAGAGAAATATGGTACTGATGTGTAAAATTGTATAAGCAAATACCATATTAGCTAAGGCTCCTTCTGCTTGCCAGACACATGGTACACAAAGTAAGTGTGTACCTCCCTGAGGATTAATGTAATTATACCCTCAAGTGTTACAAATTACAGCAATGGAATGAAACGTATCACGGAAAACCTTTGTACCTTAGTAATTCAAAACTCTTTAATCACTCAAATACGTGTACTGTAGCGCTATACTGTGCGTCTTGTTGTAAGGTAATCTCTGTCATTACTTAAGGGTAAAAAATGTGCCAAGTGTCGTAATTATCGTCGTCCGTAAGCAAAGTTCTGTGGAAGTCAATGTACTTACCTCGTAATAAACAAAAGCGAAATCCTATGTGTATAGACACCGTAGTTATTACGTACAGTACCGTGATCAAGAAAGTACTACACTGTAACGTATTGTTGTGCTACAAAAAAGGCTGTCTTGTTGTAGCTATACCACAAAGTTACTACTAAAACATGTTTTACTTTCCAGAAGAATTCAGAAAAACTGTGCAGATATAAAGCAGATACAGCACAAAAGCAACAATGTAAATTGTGTCACACATTAGTAGCGTCGTGATATAATCATGTAGCTGTCAAAGAAACCAAATGCTAAGTCATCTTTAATCTCACAGAAAGTGCTTTAAAACCAGAATGTATTCTCAAGTAAACCAAAATGTTGCATTAAAATCTCGTCAGCAGTACTGGTATATGCTCTAAGTATGTGAGCCTTATAGTCGTTACGTAATCATACAACTAACAAGCAAGAACGTACACACACAATAACACTGTGTCATCTGTTCACTAAAACAATGCATACATAATTACCGTCTAAATATGTTCCCTAGGTTATAGACTGGATAGTTAATTTTAAAACATAGTTGCATGTTAACAGTTTCTAAGTGTGGCAAAGCGTACTAGTAACGTGAAGTGAAATATTTTATAGCAAAGACTAAGTTAAAAAGCAGATCATCTCTCAATAAACGGTTTTACAGGTGAAATGTGGTGCAATCTTTTACCCTTTCTAGTGTGCAGAGTTTCAACTTCAAAGCAATTATCATGCTGTATACATCGTTAAGGAATACTGGAATTTTTCTCAAGGTTAGCTTATGTTATTTTTCTCAAGCCCAGCTGGCGCACGTGGCTGCCTGCAGTGCGAGTCATTGTCTGTTTCTTTGTTGGCGCGCGTCGTTATTAGGATTAGGAGACCTAACTTCTACAAATTCACCTTGTCGAGAGGGCCCTGACCTGTTTGAATCCCGCCAATTCTGATGCAATTCATGTCTGTCGTTACGATTATATCGTCTGTCGTCATGACGGTAGTTTCTGTAATTTCTTTCTTGTTGGTCACGTGGTGGAGAACTTCTCCCTGAGTCGTAACTGTGCGGAGGACCATTGTGTCTGAAGTTGTTCTGTCTCCCTTCATAATAATTATGTTGGTTCCCATATCGTCTGTTACTCTGATTGTCTCTGTTATAGTCATTACTATAGAAATGCGATCTTTCTCTGTAACTATTACTACTCTGCCAACGGTTGTCATATGAGTGGTGTCTGTTTTGGTCACGATTTACGTTGTAAAAATAGCCTTGTCGTGTGCATTTATTATTTCTGTCATTGCAGAATTGTGACGGATGTGACCTGTAATTGTTGTGCTCCTGTTTTCGCGTTCCGCGATAGTCAGTGTCAATTTCCAATTCTTGCAACAGTCCCTGAAAAATTTCAATGTCGTCTTTGCAACGTCCTGCCAAAATAATATGTCGTAAATGTTAAGGCAATTTGATTAAGCAAATGCAGAAGAGTTCTGAGGGGCTGATTGGGTTTGACAGGTACTGATTCTTGTGCAACATGTCTTCATAATATTTCACAAGACTGGAAAATTCAGATTGTTCAAAATGTTTCATCATTGTGATGATATGTTTTACTCGGTCTTGTGTAGCTTGAGACCAATATGCTGAGAGGAAGGCATGATAAAATTCTCCTTCACTGTGGCAATCGTGAATGACCGATCGCATTCTTACAGCTGGTTCATTCTCTAAGTAGCCACACATAAATTCTAATCTGTGCTTTGATGACCAGTTGGAAGGAAAACAATGAGAGAATTGATGAAGCCACGCTTGTGGATGAATGTCGTTTCCAGAATTCTTAAATGTTTTGAATTTACGTGTAGTAATGAACAGATAATAGTCAAAATCATCGTGTCGGCGAGTCGCATATCGGTCATTGTTACGTCGTGTCGGCGGTTCCATCTCAAAATTCGGAGTACCTTGCCAATTTCTTTCATAATTTCCGAAGTTCCCTGTGTTATTATTTTATGGCTGTTCCGTATTTCTATGTCCCTCTTTCCGTATTGGAGCGCGAGTGTCCTCTGAAATATGTAAATTTTGTATTACTTGTGCCAACTGATCATGGACCTCCCGGATTTCTCTTTTGTGTTGCGTATTAATTTGATTCTGATTTTGTTTGAATTTCTTAATTTGTTCATACTCTTCTGTGTCAGTGATGGCTACAGGTCTTGTGTCATTCAGATAATCATCTACCTTTGAAGATAAGTTAGTGAACTGATCCGAAAGTTCGGCTGCTTTCTCCGATGGTGAACTTATTTCCTCAGTGTGTTTTTCTGAACCAAGTTTTAGAGTGTCCATTTGTGTTGAAATCGTATCTACTGTGTCCTTTAAGTTTTCCTGAGTTTTTGCAAGTTGCGTAACCGAATCAGTAGATTCAATTGTATCAGTTTTAGCTTGCAAGGTCTCATGATTTTCATGAACAATAGTTTGCAGTTCTTTTATGGCTGCTTCGTGATTCTGTAATGTATTTTCATGCCGCGAAAAAATAGGTTGGAAATGCTCACAGGTTTGTGTTTTTACGTCATTACAGACTTTTTGACATTTCTATTCGATTTTATGTAACTCAGTAGTTAAATCTTCACGTGTTTGTTCAAGCGTCGTGTGAAGATTTTGTTCCATTGTGTCTAACTGTTGCTGTGTTTGTCTCTGGTGTTGTTCCATTGTGACTAACTTTTGAAGATTTTGTTCCATTGTGTCTAACTTTTGTAGCCTTTGTCCCATTTGTTGCATTAACTGTAATAACAATGCACTGGTGTCTGAAACATGTTTCTCAGTGCTATTCGGCAGTGAATTTGAACCGGCGATACTCGCATTTTGAAAAGCAGAAAATGTGTCTTGACCTACTTGAGAAAACGGCGAGGACGCAAAACCTAAATCTACAGTATTTGCAAGATTGCGTCCTGTTATTTCGGAATCCTGAGGCGAGCTGTTGCCGACCGATCGATCGATAATGCTTACCTGTTCATTATTTGTTTCACTGTCTATGCTATTATTTGCCGCCCGCTCCATTTCCCTATGCACAACTACCAAATTACTACTTTGAATGTCTGTTAATTCAATACACAGTGGTGCTGATAAGCTACGCACGTCGTCACTATTATTTTTCATTTTACTTTGGAGCCCAGTGTTACGTTCTTCACACGCCGTTATTGTCACAATATTTCACACGATAACACAGAAAAGCACAATTTGAAGAGCAAAATAAGAAAACACATTAACATATAACTGAAAATAATATCTACTTAATTTCAAGCGCAGTTGCGAAATACTTGGTGCAAATCTACATGCATGCCACAAATGTTTTACTGTGCAACAATGAAAAACTACAACTACAAAGGAAATTCTCTCTATAATTACGTGCTAGCAATAAACAATAGCTACACTAATTACACATACTACAAGAAAAAATCAGAAGATTCCAGTGAGGTATCCTCGGCTAAGGGTCGATATATGAAACGTCCCCTTAGAAAAATTATTGAATTACTGTGCCAATAAACCTCTTACATTAGTTGATTTTTCAAACAGCTGAACAAAACTGAACGTACTCAGACATTTCGCTCTTTGCTATTCTGATCAACATTAAACTGACACAATATTTTTTAGCGCAACGCAGTCTGACTTTAAAAAATCCCTACAATGTCTCTGACTAAGAATAACCTATACCTTTCACAAATCACTTACCTCACAAAAATCTACGTTACTCGAATTACTGCAATACAGCGAGAGCCCCTACTGCCAGCTAAATAAAAGATTCATCCTACTGAAGGCACTAACTACTGATAGGCATTGTCAGCAAATGGAAGATTTTGATAGAGGACAAACAATGTATTTACCTTAACAGTGTTCAAAAGTCATAATATATACATCAGTCCATGATATCCAATATTACAAATTTACTGTCTCTGTCCAGATCATCCGCTGTGAAAACTCCGCCATCTCACTTCCCACATCCACCACTGCTGGCGGCTTACCTCCAACTGCGTAACGCTACGCGCTGTTAACAGCCAACTGCCCATGACAATGGCGAATATTCCAACAACAATACCAACCAGCCACAGACTGCACACAGCACAGCCAGATAGCCAGTGATTTTCATACAGAGCGCTACGTGCCGTTACCAATATAGAAACCTAGACAGCCTACTTACACAGAATAGTGATACTTTCACGGGTAACGAATTAGTCTTATGCTTGCAATGTCGGAATTGGCAAACGCTGACACTGTAATAAATAACATTCGCATCAATTCTCAATAACTTCTCACCTTAACTGAAAGCTTATAACGGTGTAGTGACCCACAACGAGGCACTTCCGTCCCGAAGATGGACTACCGCTCCATATATCAAGTAGACGGTAGACATGATAGCTAATAGTCTTAATAGTCAGTAATAAATTATGAAATCACTTTTCATTTGGACGTAAGAGCAGATCCAGTTAGTTAAGATGTTTTTTCGGGTCCCTCTCGCTGGAGGGAGTCAGTAGGGTGGATGGAATTTCCTCGGCAAGCAACTTATTCTGTAACAACCCTTCTGTTTCCGGCTTCCCTCCCTCACTCTCATTGTTTCCTCCGCAAAGACTTGGCCAGCCGAGAGAAGGGGGCGCCGGGTCGAGATAGGACCAGAACATCGCCCCTCCCCCTCAGGCCAGGATCACCCCTCTAGGAGGGTTATCGGGTGAAGTGGTCATTTTCTTAATGCATTATACATTGCAGAGGCGTAATCGCGCCGCACTTGCGGTCACTTAAATTTATGGTCTCGTCTGGAGTGGTTGGAGTGGTAGGGTGAGAAATGTAGTTCATGGGGTAAAAACGGTTGATGCTGAGGGGTTAAGCGGGGGGAGGGAGAAGCGCAGATACTGTGGTCTACAAATGGATGACAGCTGGAGTGATTACATTAAAAAATGGATGCATAGTCTGTTGTATATCTTATCGACTACTTCAAAGCCTTCACTTTTCTGTCATGTGGTCACACCTGTTAAGCTTTTCTTCTACTGGCCTGGCTGATGTCGAAAATAGCGGTTTATCTGTATATCTTGGCAGTTCTGTTCAGAAAAAGTTGACTGCGTAGTGCATTGTAGGGTGTCCCAAAGGGGCATTTTTTTCGTTAAACACATATCCAGGATTCGTATGTAAATTCATAGTTCCACATGCAAAAAGAAATTGATTTATAAACCACGGGTTAGTTTCTAGTAGCGCAATTTAAATTATCACAACGCATATAAATTTAATATAATACCGAAAGGGAGGTGGTAATAGAAATTTGACAATATGCAGTTTCGCAGGTGGACACGTATATGGATCTTTAGTTTTCAGAAATACATGCGGAATGGAAAACAAATACCCAATAGTGTGAGCAGAAACATTCTTGTGTGCCTGAAACGTTCTACAGATAGGTTAACAGGCCGGCCACTGCGGCCGAGCGTTTCTAGACGCTTTAGTCTGGAACCGCGCGACCGCTACGGTCGCAGGTTCGAATCCTGCTTCGGGGATGGATGTGTGTGATGTCCTTAGGTTAGTTAGGTTTAAATAGTTCTAAGGTCTAGGGGACTGATGACCTCAGAAGTTAAGTCCCATAGTTCTCAGAGCCATTTGAACGATTTTGATAAGTTAACAGTCCTTTCTCTAGTAGGTCATTGGCTAACTGGAAATACTGAATCAGCTGTTAAGTTCTAGAGTTAGTTTCCATTTATATTTCATTACAAGATACACAAACCGTCTGACTATAGGGCGTATCAGAAAGAACTTGACGACTTTCAAAACTCATATTAATTTATCCATTTAACCTACACAATTGGTTTTGGTGTCATTTTATAGCAAAATACGTAAAGTTTCTTACCATTTAGTTAAACAGAATAGGGTGCATGCCGCACATGTTGCTTTTGGATATCTCCTACATGGGGTATTTCAGAATAAAGTTCTGACACTATGCACCAAACATGTGGTGTAGCGAATAGTTGTTGTTTCTGTCGTGTTCTATGATTATGAAACCTGCACGCTATATCGCCTTTATCTTAAGAAATTCGAACGCCTCAATGAACAGAAGCTTAGATACATTATGCATATCAAATGAAACTACTTCGTATCAAACACTACTGTTCTTGAGAAGGCAGAGGTGTGTATTGTAGAAGCCAACGTTGTTGGTCAACAGCTCAGATGGATTGAGCATGTCAAGCGGATGAGAGGCAACATACTACTCGAGAAATTGTGTATAGTGAAGTGAATGCGGGATGAAGCCCCCGGGGTGCTTCTCTAATGCGCTGTAAGGACCAATTCCAGAAGAACCTACAGAATCTCAATACTGACGCAGGTAACTGGTGAGCCGCAGCAGAAGGTTGTAAACATTGGTGCACATCTAGTTGAGCTGCCATATTACATTTTGAGCAGGAACGTCGGAGGCAGGGAAATGAAAAACGAGATGCAGACTTCACCAGGCCCGTCAAGCCCTGAACGTTTTGTTACGTGTAATGGACGTATGTGGCCGCATGTTTTATGCCAGGATTGTTCTACTAAGCCATCATAGGCATCTACATGCCTGAACTGCAATGCAATAACGGAAATGCAGGAAAAAAGTGAAAACTCGGATACGAATATCAGCCGATGGAACGTGTTAAAAGTGACTTTCATTGTTTATGTGGCACACATCTCATCTGAAGTCGATTTCTTGCCAGACTCACTGCATTATGTCTGGTGTGATATGTTCAGTTGTGAGGTAGTAAGGGTGGAACAAACAAGGTACCTTTGATGATTACCTAAAAGGAAAAGTCAGAAGTTGTCAATAATATCGTACGTGGGCGACATTAATTTGCTCTCCTCGGCCCATTTATTTACGTGGATGCCGCTCATTTAGGAATTCCCGGACATCATAATCAAACAGTCAAAACTTGATCAATTTTCCTTCTAGATCACAGTCTGTTAAGTCATATGAATAAGTTTGTAAACTTATTAAAATTGTAAAGTCCTTTTTGACACACCCTTGGGTACAAACGAAAGGAGCGAATGGACAATTAAACAACCAAATAATCCTAATAAACACAGGTCCGGAAACGAATGGTTTCCTCGATACGACGTACGTACACATGCAGTAATGCCAGTGTTACAACACTGTTAAAGTCCAAAGCAACGTTTATTTCGAAACACTACAAGTGGGATGTGTATTGCAGATTGGTAACGAGGCCGAGTTTGATTATAGAATCTTGGAAGATAGTAAGTAGTGTTTCGCTAACAAATGTATCGCTCGTGGTTTCCTCAATTCCATGGCCTCGGAGATCACTCAACTTGTACCCACTAGACTTTTTTGTGTTTAATAGTTTTGGTGTATTCCCCTACTGTTGATAGTATCGGACTCCGAGAATGCTTTGTGGATGGTTTTCAGTGCATTCGGAACGTGGCTGGGATTTTTGAATGTGCACGGGCATTGCTAAGCCGTGCTGGAGCCTGCCTTCACATGAACGGTGGACTTGTGGAACACGTTTTTGCAATGTGCTTGTCCTCAGGTCAAGTGTATGACGGTAGTTTGGATCCTCGAGGGCTCTCTTATGAGTTGTTCATATTTTCAGTAGTAACACGTCGTATCGGGGAAAACATTGTTTCCAGGTCCTACGTTTGCTACGAACTTTGCGTCCACTCCATGCGAGACTAGCCTCGCGAAACGGTCGCGAGAGACTGTGTGCTGTTGCGCCGTTTTGTTGACAGAGAGAGAAATATTGCACAAACACTGGCCCTCAGTCTGGGTGAGAGAGCCATGTCCCCGTGCTCTGTCGTAGGTCTGGCTCTTTCCCGTAAATGGTTGACATTTTTCACGCAAATGACTGTTGCTTTATTGAAGATTACTGAGACAACATGACCACAGGTGGTTTTGAATATATTATATCACTGATTGGTCGAAAAACAAAAAAAAAAAGAAAAAAAGAAAGAGAACGAAATTACGGGAAAGACTCTCTGTGGCACAGGAATTTCTTTCGGGAGGTGATTCATACACATGTTTACAATATCGCTTCCAAATGACTAAGACTACACTGTCTCATCACTAGCCTGAAATGTTTAGTGAACACTTCCGCCCCCTTCGCCTCTCTGCCCCCCCCCCTTTCTAGGGCAGAATTTGTGTTCTATCTCATGTGAAAGTTTGAGAACGTTTTCTAAATCCGAATCGAGTAACCATATATACAGAAAGGGAAGCAAAGGGCGGCGCCTTTGATTCGTATGAAGTCAAACACTGCGCTCGATGCCGTGTTGAAACCGTGTAAACGTGAAACGACAGCTGCTTACTTGCTACAGCTCGCAATGAACATCCTTACGAAATGGAAATAATGTAAGCGATTAAATGAAAACTTGTACGAATAGATATTCTTATGAAAAAAACAGCGATAAATCTTTACTTAAAAACTTATTACTTAAGCTTTTAAATTCATTACTGTCCACTTGTGCAAGCTGTGAACTGCCACTGGTTTTGGCTTCAGATGACAATTAAGCTGTTTTATTTTGTAAATATCGCTTTTTCTTACAGAAATATTATTTTAGTTCTTAATTTTTCTTTTTGTGTCTTTGAGCTGATAAATCAACTTCACTTCCAATAGCAACAGCTGTTGTAGGATACTCTGTAGACGTTTGTATCTGTGCTGAAATTTTAATTCATGTTTTCATCCTGAAACTAACACATTGGTATTATTTACTTGCATGTGAGCATGAACAGTCATTAATGGCGATTGAAAGCCATCCGAAGTTAATTCGAAATAAACTGGCATGCGCGGGTAGCTGAGGCGACCGCCTGCGATAAGTGGGAAATCCCGTTTAGAATCCCTGTCCGGCACAAATTTTCGTATGTCACCAACAGGTAGCACATTTACACCTAGCACATCTCGTACCATGATCTGAGCACTCATTGAAATTCTTAGATTTAACATAGGAATTATCTTTAAATGAAGACCGTAGGCTGTATTAAAATTAAATTAACTTGTATGTTATGAATTAGGTCTAGAACTACAAGTTAACTCTAATGTATTATGCGATATCAGCCATATTCATTTAATAAATGACGCTTCATGTGTGTCGTGAAGAAACATTTATCAAGCTTTCTCCTAAATGCGAGATGTTTCTCAGCTTTTCCAATATTGGCTACTATAACTGTTGGGGTAATCATCATCGAGGTGTGAAGTGCAGCCACAAGATACGAAAGAAATCTATTTTGTGGGCCATTTAGTTTTCTCAGAATCGAATAAGAGGTATTATAAATAATAGCGAAGAAAACGCGCAAATGTGAAACAAGTCGTTTTAATATTTTAAAGGAAAAGGAGAATCTCTACCAATAAATTAACACGAGGATTTTATGTAGCTTTGCTTCATTTACATACAGGTTTTCTTACGGTTTAGAAAGACTTTCTTCTTCCAACGTACTCTCAGCTGCTTTGTGATAACCGTTCGTTACTTTCCAGTGTGGTGTTTTCACTGATTGCTGCTCGTTGTACACGAGGGTATGTCAGTTATTGTGTGCAATTTAGTTATATTTCTGTTCATTTTCGTAGTACTATCATTTTACGTTGATGATGCACGCTCTGTTTATTTGTTGTTATATCTTTGCAATTTTCAAGTTGCTAGGTTAGCTTCGTTATCGATGCCGTGCTGTTAATCATGGCTGCTCCTCAGTCGATTTGCGCCAAAGAAGAGCAACGTTCAGTGATACGTTTTTCGTAGTCGGAAGGCGTATCATGGGCCGAAATTCATCGAAGACTTTCTGCACAGTACGGGAACAGTGTTTTGCCACAACGGAGTGTGTACGAATGGATTGTAAAATTCCGAAATGGTCGCACAAGTGTTACGCACGATGAAAGAGCCGGACGACCGTATACCGCCACAAATGAAGAAACCATTGAGCGCTCACGTGAAATGATTCTCTTAGACAGACGATTAACTATTGACGAAGTTGTACGTACGCTACAGTGAGATGCTTACTGCCAGCCTAAAGCCTGCAATTCGAAGCAAACGCCGAGGATTTCTGTCAAAAGGTGTTGTGTTGTTGCACGACAATACCCGACCGCATACTGCTGCCCACTCTGCTGAAACACTCCAGAAACTCAAATTTGATATACTGGATTATCCTACTCATAGTCCCGATATTACCCCTTCTGAGTGCGTTGAAACGCAAGGAGACTATGTCGAAAAATGATGTTCTTGTTAAGTTTACTATATGATTACAATAAAATTTTATAACTACTTGGGGGATAATCATTGACTTACCCTCGTATTTCTAACTTTTACAGTACGTCGAACAACTGCTTACTTTAGGTAAGCCCAGCAGCTAAAATGCACAATTAATAACATAAACAAAACGTATCCATTTGCCTTTGGCTCCAGACACAGATGCTTACTCGGGCTCAATATGACAGACTTCGCACGTGCACAGTAAAGTTTGGCTCATGTACTGTAGCAGAGTTTCCATTGCGTATTCTGTGGTGTAACTGAGGCGTGGCGTGGCTCCCAGCCATGTATTTACCTACTGGTATGTGGTAGACCGCCTAAATATCACATCCAGGCTGGCCGTCACATCGGCCCTTGCCGACGCGATGCCAACGCGCCTCCCCGAAACCTGGAAGAGTGGTGCTAACGCATGCGACTATCTGGGCGGGTCGACTTCAGGAAAATGTAAGCATAACATATACTACTGATTATTTTTAACAATACTTCAAAACGTGTGCTCGTATCTCCTACATAGGGTGTAAAAAAACTACATATACAGAAATTCGGAGTGTTTACAAGAGATAAAAAGAAACTTTTTTTTATGTGACAAAACTGTCACACGTGTACCGTCTCCCCACTAGACGCCTGTGACGGTTTTGACCCTGGTGATGTTCACAGACGGCGTTCAGACTGCCGTATGATGAGTATTGTTATAGAGATGTTGCTGACCTACTATGGATTTATTTTTGCCTGGGAGGTAAAGCGCCTGGTTTTAGAGACATCGGTAGGCATTGCAGAAGAGCTGGTTGCCCATTTGGTCAGCCATTATTCGTGGAACACAGGGCTGTTTTGGGCGTGTTAGAGAATCAACGCACGCAGATGGCAGTAATGCATTCATGTAAACGGACACCATGTTTTCAACGTCTCTAAAATAGTACTCATCACACTGCAGTCTGGAGACCGTCTCTGAACATCACTAGCGTGTAAACCTACACGGACTCCTAGCGCGGTGGTCGTGAAACTGCGGCCCGCTTGCCGCGTGCGGCTTGAATCAAGTGTTCGCGCGGTTGGCGGTTCTCAGCCATATTTTATAATAATATGCTTCAAGCAACTAACAGCAGAAAACAAAAGCATTAATTTTCGTAAAGGGTTTCTTAAAAGTGTATTTTTTTCGTAAGAAACTAAAATACTTACAGAGAAGAAAATATTTTAAAATGTGCTTAATTTTTATTGGCGTTGGTGAATTCTACCTTGAGCTGTGTAGAGTTCCCGTTTACTACACGGGCAGTGTGGTATGTGGGGTGGCCATGCAGGTTTAATACACTGAAGTGACAAAAGACGTGAGATAGCGATACGGACATGTACAGATGGCGATAGTATCTCGTATACAAGCTATAAGAAGGCGGTGCGTTGGCGGAACTGTCATCTGCACTATGGTGATTTGTGGGAAGTGTTCCCGACATGATTGTGGCCGCACGACGGGAACTAACAGAATCTGAACGCAGAGCAACTGTTTGGATCTGGACTCACGGTTCATTCCATTTCTGAAGCCAGCGAGGATAACACTAGATTTCAGTCATTGCTTCTCACCACACACAACGCAGGGACCGCGGCCATCACTTAACGATCGACAACAGCGGCATTTGCATGGAATTGCCAGTGCTAACAGACACGCAACACTGCCTGAAATAACCGCAGAAACCAATGTGGGACTTAGGACGAACGTATCCTTTAGAAGGGCCCGGCGAAATGCAGCGTTAATGGGCTATGGCACCAGACGACCGACACGAGTGCCTTCGCTAACAGCACGACATCGCCTGCAGCGCCTCTCCTGTGCTCGTGACCGTGTAAGTTGAGCCCTAGACGACTGGAAAACTGCGGCTTGTTTAGATGAGTCCCGACTTCAGTTGGTAAGAGCTGATGGAAGGGTTCGAGTGTGGCGCAACCCCACGAAGTCATGGACCCAAGTTGTCAAAAAGGCACCGTGGAAGCTGGTGGTGGGCTGTGATTACATGGAATGGACCGGATCCTCTGAATGTTTGACTACTTGGTGACCCTTTGTAGTCTCTCAGGTGTTTCATGTTCCTAAATATCGATTGAATTTTTATGGATGATAATGCCCCACGTCACCGGGCCACAACTGTTTGCGACTGGTTTGAAGTACATTCTGGACAGTTCGAGCGCATGATTTGGCCACTCAGATTGCCTGACATGAGCCCCATCGAATATTTGTGGATCACAATCGGGATGTCAGTTCGTGCGCAAAATCCTGCACCGGTAACAACTTCGCAATTATGGACGGCTATAGAGGCAGTATGGCACAATATTTGTACAGGGGACTTCCAACAACTTGTTGGGTCCATGCCGCGACGACTACGCCGGGCAAAAGGAGTCCGACACAATTCAGGAAGTAACACAGGACTTTTGTCACTTAAGTTTAGAAGTGAGAGGGGAGTATTTTACTGTTTGTCTTCCAATGCAGAAAGTGACGAGCGTATGCAACTATAGTCGAGAAGGCGTAAGAAGATCCCTGACGGTTCGTAACGTTGTTGCCAGTTTTCAACTGTGAAACTCTAACAAATGCAGGCGAAATGAGTAGTCAACTACAGGGCTTTGATAACACAGAGGTGTTGCCATAAAGACGTTTACAAAATCGCGTTACATTATTGGTTGCGCTAGGACCGCGAAACTGCCGCGTCCTGTCCTCGGCGACTGTCAGGGATCAACGCAGGCCGGCTCATGTTAGCAGCGGTCAGGTGCTATGCTATAAATGTTAAACGGTAGTAACATGGATTCGCGAATGCGCATTACGAGGGTGGTGATCTTCAAATGTGGTAAGGTTTTTTAGAAAGTTATACGAATTCAGATTGAGGCCCTTGTAATACAATGCGGTGAGTAGAAGGAAAACGACATTAAAAAATTTAGTGAACATTTGTGATCGTGTCTCATATTGCACTTAGTATTATTAATTAATATAATATACTGCTTTATGTAGGTTACCAGTTAATAGTAAAATCGGTACTGGAAGGTGTGGTAAAGTGACCAAGATGGGAAAAGTGGCCATTGCATTTTTTTCCCGAACAGCGGTGCTGCTTGCCGAGAAGTGATCGGACCAGTTCGCATATAAATCACCATTGATGTCAGTAAATTTGACTGAAGAAACTTGTTCCGTTATTTTTTAGTGAAAACTCTTTCCTTTTTGAGTCGTCTGATGTAGGATAAGTCATTTTTTATACCTTACTTGTACGGAGAGTGATAATTTTTTACAATATCAAAGTTTGAACAATGTCTTTCGGCTTAAAAATGTAGTTCCTCGTTATTTATTTTATTTATTTCTGTTTGATAATTTCTTATGTGGCTCACTAGCGCTGAAGTGGATCCGCTAGGGAAAAGTGGCCACACTGCTCGACGGAAAAATGGCCGAGTTCACCCAAATAACACTCAACGTACAACAGATAAAGCTGACTTCTAAAACCTTTTGTATGCAAAGCTATCATCCGCAATTCTATCCTTTTGTGACAATTTTAAATTAAGTTATACTATTTAAATCAATATGTATTCTCTTATGTTTGGCCTAATGAAAAATTTAGTTTGAAAATAGTCTACTGTAGCCTCTCAGTATTTTTTCAGATAGTAAGGCGTGAAAACGCATAGGAAATGTGCCCAGAAATCAGAGAAACAAACATGGGATCCTGTTTGCGCTGGCACTGGCCACAGTACCCACTTAGGTACGGAAAATTGGTATGTAGGCCTCAGAAAAAATGCTTGCAGTTCAATTGCATTAATTTCTTTTTACTTTAAAATATCTGATGTGATAGCTTATGACATGTAGATTCAAAATGTGTAACTGGCAAGCTTCTATTATTAATCACAGTTTGCTGGAAACTGAATTCGTCTATGACTCATGACTCTATTAGTGACCACTTCACACACACACACCCTACACCCCCTTTCTGTCCTCCTCCTTGCCATGGGGCCAGAGGTGTTGCCCTGCACTATCTATATTGGCACTAAACGAAAAAGCTAGACGACATCTGCTCGACTGGGAAACGACGTACCTGTCATATTTCTGTCACACAAAAAACTGTTTATTTTTTATCGTCTATGTTATGCCGGAGCCAAAGTATCCCCTGAGGGCCGGCAACCCATATTACACCACAGTGGATGAGGTTGTCTATGTCCAAGGCGTACCAAAAGCAGCATGGTAAACACCGGCTATTTGCATACGAGATAATGGAAACAGACATTTCGAGCACTACTTACTGCAGGGGGAGCTCGAGCCAGGGCCTTCAGGAAGTATCACTACGCCAAAACCTGATTGGCTGGAGACAGCTATTTAGGAACTAGAACCAGCCCCGAAGTTCAGTTCATTCCGGATGCCGACCTCGTGTACTTCGACCGCTGAAGATTACGTATCCGTCTCTGAATTGGACTCTTACTAGTGTGCGTGTGTGTTTCACCAGGAACCTTTGTGGAAAATTAGAAGTGAACTTTAGTTTACCTCAACTAGGAGCTTTTTTCCGGAGTCGTTATTGATACCTTTCGTTTGTTGTTCAGCCATCACCCTTGTGAATTTACATCAATAATAGTTGTGTTTGTGAAAAATTGCGAATTGTCAGTCACAAAAGTACTCAAAATTTTGTAGGCGTATAAGTAGCATTTTTTACATTGTACAGAAAGAAAATGTAACAGTTTAAAGATTAATCATAAATCTGATTTATTCTGAAACGGAAAATTATGTGAAATACTAAGTTTGAAAATACATTTCTTGAAAATAAATAAGGAGAATACAATAAATTTTGATTTCAAAGTTGTGACTAAATACTTCCGTTTATCCTCCCTTTTCCTCACTGTAGCAGGCTTTTCTAAGGAATTTACATTTACATTTACATCCATACTCCGCAAGCCACCTGACGGTGTGTGGCGGAGGGTACCCTGAGTTCCTCTATCGGTTCTCCCTTGCCATTGAAACGTCTATCTTCATCCGACACGAGGAACTTGAAGGTTGATACGTCAGCTATTTGAGGGCTACGTTCAACCAGCACAATTCGACTACTATCAGTAACCAATGGATAGCTAGGCCATTTTTTGGATCATTAAAAACTATTTCACCTATTTCTGGCGAACAGTCTTCTTCTAGTGGACGTAAATCATCACAACCAACTGCTGATCCTCCCCCATCTAAAGAACTGTATGTGGAAGATTCGTACTCTTCATAGTTGTTTTCTGAAACTGGTGGAGCTATATGATGGGAAGTTGATGGTTGTCCTTCAAAAGTGAATAGTATTTTAAATTGTCTTACGAACAGCAACTGATGACGTTCACGTAAAGCAAGAGATGCGACGATCTCTGATGCGCGCCCATCCGACTGTGCTCTTCCTGCAAGCAGAGGTGTTTCGTCGAGGGAGTCTACATTTGGCATAGTGTGAATGCAATGATAGCAAAAATTTGTGGGACTATAACAATTTCGAACATTTTGATTTATTGCATATTGAAAACCTGCTGCCTATTTTAAAAAGCAGGTTGTGCATTTTACAGTTCAGCATGTTAAAATATGTTGTTCCACATTTCTAACATTTTTTTCTTGAACAATAAAACAAGAGTAACAATAATGAGTTATTACTGGAATAAAATGAACATAAATTGAGGAAAAGAAAACGGAAAAAATTTGAAAATTTAAGAAGAAACTAATAGATCATAGGAGAGGTTTTTAATGGAAGAATGTGTCCCACAATCTGGCTGTCCCAGGTGGGAGGGCATTGAACAACTTCAAGCGAGTCCCAAATGGAGCAGAAATTTGCTTAGATCTAAGAACAATTGATATTAATAGGTTATTTACAATTTTTCGTTAGATATAATTAATTAGTATACATTTCTCATATTAATTTTGCTGTTGATTACTGGCAACATCGTGGCTTTTCCTGTGTGTGTGGGGGGGAGGGGGGGGGGAGCCTCGAAAGTTCGTCAAGCCTCGCCTCCTCAGCATGTTTCAGCTCAGTGTATTTCTATAATGTACGCCGTTATGAACTTAAACTTAGCCATTATTTACATGTTTCTCGTCTATAATTACAATCCTTATGCATTTTTATACATTTTATATCGTTGGATAATTTTATTTATTTAATAGTGTCAGAAACACTCACTATAGCTTACAAGTTATGCAAAATGTTCCAAAACATGGTACTATAAGCATTAAAATTACAATTAAATGCGATGTGAACAGTATGCTGCAACTTCGCATGCTTCCTTGGTGGCATCGATGATATTCTGTTGCGAGCATGACGTTGGGAATAGGCTGCAGACAAGAAGATGACTCATTGTCTGTTCTTCACCACATTCACATGCTGTAGAGTCGCATGAAAATCCCCACTTTTTCAAGTTGATCTTCGTTCTTCCAACTCCAGAACGCAGCCAGTTGAGAGTCTTCCATATCGACTATCTTTCTTCGTGACCTGGTGGGAGGCTTTCGGTCGTTGGATAATGTTCAATATGTACACTTTTTTCATTACTCTTCTTATTTTTATATTATTCTATGAATCCATATTGTCTTGTTCTGAGTTTGTTGATTCATCCGAGTGAGTGGTCGTGTTGTTATCGCAATCATTCCATGTGTCGTATTGTCTTGTGGGGTGATTCCCTATTCTCCGACTCATTTATGGTCATTCCTGTCTGCATGCTGTGTGGAGCGCTTGTTAAGTTTTGTCGGTGATGGCGTGTAGTTCTCATCAGTCATCTGGCTATCTTGTCCTTTGTCGTGCTGTTATGTCCCATGTGTCTAAACATGTCGCAATATAATGTGATGTGTTTCGCTCTGCCGATTTCTTCACATGTGGTTATGTCTGTATCACTTAGTCCAACACGATGGAGATGATGTGGGTACGGTCCACGTCTCATAATAAAGAGGACCATGCCTCGTGTCGGATCTATATATTTCATGCTCATTCGTTCTCGGATGTTCAGGAAGAATGTGTGTACTCTGCGTCCTTTTTCTGTTGCGTCCCATTCAGTCTTCCAAGTACCATTTCGCCATTCATTAAGTCGTTTCTTCTGGGTCATTTGTTTTCCTGTGCTTTGTACTGTTGTCCCTTTTTCATCCAGTATGCTGTAGCCCTGAAACGTACTGTAATGTCTATTGGATGCACACCCATGACGACGCATAATGCCTCTATAGATGTTTTCCCAAACGCTCCTGACATTATTAAAAGGTTGCATCTCTGCCCACTTCGTACATTGGTTTTGCGTGATGTGAGGTAGAGACGATGGGCCCATGTGCTGGCTGCAAAGCTCAGAACGAACTGAAACAAGGAGATAATGTAGGTTCGTGTCATCTGTAGTTTCAACAGTAGGTGAATGTCAGCTACGGACCATAGACGTATTATTTAGATTGCAACCTGGATTTTCCTATGCTTGACGCTCTGGAAGGCTCGCCCTTCAACAGGTGATCCGTTGTGCAAGACTTCGTTTGGCGTAGAGTGAATGCTATGATTCCAAGCATCTGTGGACGTGCAACAGCTTCCAACAGTAAGCAAACATCCAATACTAACCATTATATAATTTAACTTCACAATTTGTGTTTATCTATGGTGTGCCAACGCCCGGCAGAAATTCTTACAATGAATATGTGCGTAAACTTCAATAAGGTGTCTGCGGGAAACAACAGAAATCACTTCTTGTTACTGTGTGTCTTAGAGAACTGTACAGTTCATAGTACAACGTGAACACTTGTACGACCAAACAATGTCTCTTTGAAGAAAACAGTGCACATGATTTTCCGTCCTTCCATTAGCGGGGAGATGCGGTTGTGATTATAAGAATACGCTTAGGGCATAACCGATCTTGGGACACTCAACTAGCTCCGTTCCTCTATGAGATTCATAGCGCTATAGATAACGGCGCTCAAATTGAGGTCGTATTCCTTGACTTCCGGAAAGTATTTGACTCCGTCGCGCACTTTTACATAGTGAAAAAACTACGAGCCCACGGAGAATTGGACCAAATCTGCGATTTTTAAGACTTTCTTGGAGGTAGAACTCAACATGTCGCTCTTGACGGAACCAAATCAACAGATGCAAATGTAATTTCCGAAGTACCGCAAGGAAGTGTGATAGGACCCTTACCTTGTATATGTATTACCAGGTAGAAAATATCGGAAGCTGCTTCAGACTGCTCGCAGATGATGCAGTTGTCTATAAGAAAGTAACATCGCCAGAAGACAGTGCAAATTTGTAAAATGACCTACAGACGATTAAGGAATGGTGCAGGCTCTGGCACGTGCTTCAACATAAACAAATCTAACGAATTGTGCATACATAAGAAAAGAAATCCACTACTGTAAAACTCACTATTGATGATAAGATACTTGAAACAGTATCTAACGTAAAATATCTGGAAGTAACCATCCAAAACGAGGTTAACCAGAATGACCACACACAACAAATTCTAGGGAAAGTAGATACCAGACCGAAATGAATAGGAAGAATCTTAAGGAAACGTCAGTCATCCACGACAGAAGTAGTTTACAGGTTTACAAGAGCATGTCCACCTGATTCTTGAGTACTGTTCATGAGTCTGGGACGCTTAGCAGGTAGCACCAATAACCAATAGAGGAGAGAGAGAGAGAGAGAAAGAGAGAGAGAGAGAGAGAGAGAGAGAGAGAGAGAGAGAGATCCAGTGAAGTGTGGCGCGTTTCGTCGCGGAGTCACTTAGTCTGGCGAGAGCGTTACAGAGGTGCCAACATACTCCAGACGTTACAAGAGAGGCATTGTGCATGACGGAGGCGTTTACTATTGAAATTACGAGACAGTAATTTCCGAGAAGAGTCGGACAACATAATACTTCTTCCCACAGCCATCACGTGAAATGACCATGACGAAAAAATTCCTAAAATTACAGCTAATACAGAGGCTTACCGACAATAATTCTTCCCACGCGCCGTTGGCTAGTGGAACAGGCAAGGGTGGAAGGGTGATTTAGTGGTACCAGAAGTACTCTTCGCCACACACGCTCAAGTGGCTTGCGGAGTACTGATGTAGATAAGTATTGCTACTGAAAAGTTCCTGCAAATAGAACGCAGCACGTCATTCGTACCGGAGAGAACCGTTCAACTTGACAGCCTGTCCTTGAATAACGAGCGCATTTTCGTTTCTCCTGAACCTGCAGTACACGTTGTGTCTGTCGCGTGTTTCGTCAGGTTGCCGATCAGCGTGTCGACTGCTAGACGTGGGAAGACTGCATCTTTGCTAGTGCGAGAATGCAGTGGTCTCTTCTGAGACGCCTTAGTCAGCCAAAAGGAACGCGAGATGGTAGATCCGCTTGTTTAGATCACTCCAAGGCAATCCTTTTCTACACTCAGCAACAGAATTAAAGCATCACTTTTTCGACACCACTTAACTGTCTCCCTTTGCGAAACGTGAGCTTGAAATTTGGCTCAAAGGTGCGTACAATCTTCCTCTCTAATGGAGCAAAAGCGTGGCGCGTGACGCCACATTCTCACCAAATTTTACCAGAACTCTGCCCAACGACGCTGTCGACGTGTCACACGGATGGGAAGGTCGTCACACTTCCTCTTACCCACATTTCACTCCTTATTTTGACATCTGTGCGATAGAGATCAGAGCCCGACTTCCAGCGCTGAAATCAAGCAGTTTTCTTATTAGCAGCCGAGAAAAACATTTCAGACGCTCCACTGCTCAGAGGCCGACGTGAAGGTCGTCAGTGAAACCTCGGACTGAAGACGACAAGCCGGCCGTTGTGGCCGAGCGGTTCCAGGCGCTTCAGTCTGGAACCCCGCGGCCGCTACGGTCGCAGGTTCGAATCCTGCCTCGGGCATGGATGTGTGTGGTATCCTTAGGTTAGTTAGGTTTAAGTAGTTTTAAGTTCTAGGTTACTGATGACCTCAGATGTTAAGTCCCATAGTGCTCAGAGCCATTTGAACCATTTTTGAAGACGACAACAACAAAACAGAGGCCATGTAAAAATCATTACCATTTGGTTATTTGCCTTGCGGCAGGTTTAGACACCATACCTCTCCGCTTTCCTCCTCATTGTTTGGTACCCTACTTACGGACTACTGCCGTCACCCAGCATCTGGTCTCATCTTCTGCCCTCCTTTCTCCTCTCCGGAAAAAAACTTTCAATGCCTCTACCATGGCTGTGTTATGCAGTTTAGCATCCTGTTCTTCACTGTCGGCAACATTCTAAGAACTTCTCCAGCTCTTCTAATTACTTCGTCACTCCTGAATTATCAGTCCAGCTGATCTTCTCCATTCCGCTTCAAATCCACACTTCATAATCTTCAATTCTCCTCTCGTTCTGTTTTCCCGGCGTTCACGTTTCTGCTCCGTACGAGGCAACGCTCTATACAAAGGCATTTCAATAGTCGATTTCTTAAATTTGTGTTCAAACCACAAGTTGAGGTTATTTTGTGCTTTTGAAATGTCTCTTTTGCTAGCGTCATCCTGTCTTTGGTGTCCTATCTATGGTGGATATCTTTCCTAATTCACTTTCTCGAGTATGTACGTGCTGTCACCTAATGCATGGTTTTGGGACCGATCTTATATGATACTCTACTTTTCTTTAAGCCTATAACGTAACCTTCAAGTTTCTTCTTATTTAGTTTCATACCGTTTGCTAAACAGGCTTCATTCAGATTATTTAACCCTTGAATTTGTGTATGTTTATTCGTGAACAAATTGCATTGTACACTTAGAATGGAGTATGATTCAGAGAGGAAAGTGAAGACGACGAAAGAAAACTACTCTATGTTAGATTAGCTGCTGGTGGCCAAATTTTTGGAATTATAAGAGCATTACACAGCTGAGTGAACTTGGAATGTTGGCGGCTCTGTGACGTGTCCAATGTCAGTCTCGATGAGGGATGGTAACTTTTGTATCATCATCATTATTTTATTAGGTCCTCTGGCCCACATTAAAGCGGGGTCGGCCTTGTTACTGTGGATTTGGCAATGTTAGTGTCAGAGGGTGGCTGGATGCCCTTCCTGTCGCCACCCTGGATACCCTGGGACGGAAATTATTGTGTCCCAGCTGTCTGTATCTAGTGTAAGCCATGAAATAGTGCGAACGTTTTCAAATGTCTGCGAGTCGTGTAACTGAGGCGGGACGTGGGGGCCAGCCCGGTATTCACCTAGTGGGATGTGGAAAACTGCCTAAAAACCACATCCAGGCTGGCCAGCACACCAGCCCTCGTCGGTAATCCGCTGGGTGGCTTCGATCCGGGGCCGGCGCGCCTACCCAAGTCCAGGAACAGCGCATTAGCGCTCTCTGCTAACCTGGTGGGTCTGATGGTTATCTTCATATAACTTTCCTAAAGATGTAGCTAGATACATATATACTGATGGCTATCCTGGTGCACAGTACAACATTAGTAGCCGCTAGAACGGCTTATTATGTGTGGAAAGTAAGCGTTTTTTTTATTTTTCTAGGTTAGGCAGAACTTCGAGATTTCTACACGGAAACTAGACACCTCGGAAACGACTAATTAAAATCGCTTAGAAACATGTAGACTGGGTATATTAAGAAAGTATTTGTTGACTGACGAAGCTTCGGCAGCGAGGTATCAGGACTCATTTCTCTCCAAAACGGCAGTTGACGCCATAATACTAGCAGATGAGAGATTGCTGAAACTTGAGGTCAAAAATAAAGTATTTTTCTTCGCGTGGAACATATATTGGAAAGCTCGGTTGGACTGCTTAAAAGGTAGAGGAATTATAACAACAAAATCGAAACTTTAGATCAAGTGAGGTCCATCACGCCTCTGACTTTAAGCGTGATCATTTTGCATCGTGTTGGCTGTTATAAAATAAGTTGTCCTGATAACGTTAGTAAAGAGTTTATAAAGAGCAATGATCAAGTTAAACAGGGATCAAAAGCTGTAAAAAGCGTACAGACTTCCATGGAACCATTACAACAAAAGAAATATTTTCAGCAGCACCAAATCAAGGCACTATTGTACAGTAGCCTTACAAGAGGCCTTGTATACCTCATAAATGTCTGTATATAGGGCATAACGAAAATCAAGGAACGGAAAAACGAGAGAAAAATGCTGTGGAGGCTCTATGGGCCGTTTGAGAAAGAGTGGATCTGGACAAGGAGTCTGACAAAAGAACTGCACAAACAGACACAGACGATTACCAACAACTTCAGGAAAAGAAGGACACAATTCTATGGATACATACATAGGATGAAGGAAAACAGACTGACCAAGAAGGATTTTAGAATAGTGACGACGACGACTAATAAAACCAACTGATAAAGAAAATCACGGAAGACATAAAAAAAATTAAACATTTCGACAGAAGATATGTCAGACAGAAAATATACAGGGAAAAATCCTGAAACAGAAATTTCAGCAGATGTCTATACAGAGCGGAAAAAAAACGAAAAGAGGGGGACAGAAGAGAGGAAGAAAAGCACAGTGAATATATGAGAACTTTTTGGGAAGAAAAAAAGAAAGAGACAGAAAAAAAAAAATGAAAATTGTGTTTTAGCGCTCTCCTCAAGCATGAAATAAAGATAGTAATAATAATAATAATCAATATAATATATGATCTGTGCTATGATTAAGTGATGTGGTCTGTTATTATTCCATTTCGCTATTGAAATAAGCCAAAGTTTCCTATGTAAGATGTGTATAATCTTGCACGTAATACCATAATCAGTCATACGTTGTTCCCTTGTATAATCCTCGTTGTCGAGGGTATAACTGAGACCTGGCTGGATATCTTGCTTAGAAACATTTTACTTTAGGAAACGTGCAGAATGGAAGATTCGAAAAGCTACGTGTACTTGTAACATGAAGTCATTAACAGTTATTAATGTCAGTATTGCCGAACTTCATTTGAATTACCAGATTGTCTTCGGCGTAAAGGAAATTTGTAACTGTTTCTAAATTTTAAATTAAGAAAATATTACCACTCAAAAATATTGTGTTGTCAACATTCAAAATGCTGCATGTAAATCTACCTAAATTTCAGTGTCACCATCATGTCGCCATAATTTTTGTGTATCGTCGTATACTTTCCCAACCAAATATGTTAGTTAATGAAATACCATGAATATAAACTTTGGTTTCTAGGAAAGCCTTATCGGGTATTCTATAGGAAAGTACGCACTCAAAAATCTGCTGATTAAAACAGAAACTAACCATTTTAATAGTACAGGGTGACAATTATTGAACTATATTCGAAATAGAACGTAAATTAGTTACAAAATACGGCGTTCGCAGCCTTTATTCAACATGTAAACGTCACTACGGCTATTCGGATTTAGGTTATGACATGTTCGATACATCTGCAATCATTGGCGATGAAGTGGCGCAGACGAATAGAGAAATTCTGCATGACCCGCTGAAGTGTCGGAACATAAATACCGTAGATGACCACGTGAATGACTTTTTTCAGCTCAGCAATGGTTTTAGGGTTATTTCTGTACACCTAGTCTTTAATATAGCGCCACAAAAAGCGGTCGCATGCGTTCAGGTCCAATCGAGGCCCATGTGAGTGGCCTCTGCGTATCCCAGAGTCGGAATGTGGTCCCCAGAGTGCTCCTCCAGGGCGTCAGACATTCTCCGGACCGAGCGAGGTGGCGCAGTGGTGGCACACTGGACTCGCATTCGGGAGGACGACGGTTCAATCCCGCGTCCGGCCATCCTGATTTAGGTTTTCCGTGATTTCCCTAAATCGCTCCAGGCAACTGCTGGGATGGTTCCTTTGAAAGGGCACGGCCGACTTCCTTCCCCATCCTTTCCTAATTCTATGAGACCGATGACCTCGCTGTTTGGTCTCTTTCCCCCAAACAACCCAACCCAACATTCTCCGGCTTCGATTATATTTAGCTCTGGCTCGCATGAACCATATATTGTCGAAATCAGGGTCACTTTGTATGATGATGATGAGGAGGTCCCATACTCCGAGGAGCGTAGGGGACGATGCGGGAGACCCGCACCGCTGACTAGGCAAGGTCCTAGCGGATGTGGTTTGCCATTGCCTTCCTCCACCGGGGAATGAAATCATCTTCCGAAACCTTCCCGTACCGTTCGTTGGTCCCCGTGCCATCAAGGAATATCCCACCATTTATTCCAAGACTGGACACTGCGCACAACACAGGCAGCTGTTGAGGGTGAAGAGACTTCCCGATCACGAAATGCTGATTGTCAGTCCCCCAAATGCGCCAGTTTTGCTTATTGACGAATCCATCCAAATGAAAGTCGGCTTGGCCGTGCGGGATTAGCCGAGCAGTCTGGGCGCTGCAGTCATGGCCTGTACGGCTGGTCCCGGCGGAGGTTCGAGTCCTCCCTCGGGCATGGGTGTGTGTGTTTGTCCTTAGTATAATTTAGGTTAAGTAGTGTGTAAGCTTAGGGACTGACGACCTTAGCAGTTATGTCCCATAAGATTTCACACACATTTGAACATTTTGAAAGTTGGCTTGGTCGCTAAACCAAACCATGCTAATTCCCATCATGCCCCGCGGCTAACCGTACAATTTGGACGTCCTAACGCAAACCGTTCAGAAGTTATGACGATTTTATTTCATTTAGTTCAGTAATTGCCACCCTGTATATTGTTAATCGTTAAACGAGGTAACTAGATTTTCAGATATGTGTACGCGTTTATTATTACTCCTGTCTTCTGTGCCATTACTGAAAATGCAAGTCCTCTACATGTCGATATTTTGAAAAATCCTTCCTACGCCAGTCTTCAGATATGCACAGTGGACAGTGACAGAGTTAGTCTCCGTTCAGTTTTCAATGACAGACGTTCCACCTAAAGTCAGTTATGTCAATTTTTAGTTTTGTAAACTTTATAAAAATGTAACAACATTGGGAAAGTTCATGTAGGATTTCTGTCTGGAATAAACGACAAATGTCGAAAATGGCAATATTATTTGGCTGACAGTTTCAACTTTGGTATCGAATTCAGTTATGCAGGGACCGCGTCCAGAAGAAGAAATTTTCAACGTCGGCCAGGAGAATGCTTAATATAAACCAATAAAAATTATGCAGATAAGTAAAATTTCATAAAACTGCTTGTGCTAATTTTATGAAAAAAATGAAAAATTTGTTTAGATATATACTATCTAATGTGTGCACCAGGTGGAAGAGAGACGCATGTAGTTACTGAGTCCATATGGACAGGAATAATCAGCGATTGAAACACAGCGATCGTAGAGACGTTGAAAGACAGACTAAATTCAGTAATCCGGATTTCATTTCATCATAAAATAGTAACCTGTGGTAACTTTAAATTGCTCTGTATGAACAGGAGAAGCATACCACACGTTCTCAAGGGTGAAATGAAATAGTCTTTTGAATTACCGCTGAACACATTCTGATACTCCACTCCCTATCTCTATCGCCAGACATCAGCAAGAAAACCTTCTGAGTGCGTTAGCGTTTATAGAATAAATGACTAAGGAGTGGGCCCATTATTCTATGACAGAGCACAATGGTGTTTAGCTGTTCACAAATTGTTTTTAATTCAGGATTATTGTCAAAGAAATACACGAATTTACGTAGGTTGTAACATGACAATGTTAGGACAGTTGCCAAGATAACGCATTTCGTCCTGTTTAATCGAAATAACTCTAAACACAAAAATATCAAATTTTAACCATAAGGTTCTACAAAATTATTCTTACGTAGACATCGTGAAGTTGGTCAATATTACGACAAATCTTCCAATCCCAGTTCCAAGTTCGGCACAATTTAGGATGACAATCAAGTCTACAGAGGATGGTTAGTTTTTGTGACAAGCTGAGCAAAAGATTACCCAAGGTTGCTCGAGTTCACAGTGGATGGAAACTGATGAACCAACAATCTTATGGCTCTGTTAGTGGTATTTACCTTAGCTGCGATGAGCTGTCAACTGCATCGCTGCTCTCGTCTTCTGAAAGTCCCATTAAAGCTAATCAAAACCTTTGTTGATTTTATCAGCTGAAACTCTCCTATGTTTCTCGTTAGGAGAGAAAATATGCACTCATCCCTTATCTTGAAATATGCAGATAGGCACGTGCATGGATGAAGCAGCATGCATATTACAATGCCCTCTCAGTCCTTGCAAGAAAATGAACTATGTGGCTGTTTCTGTTCTCTGCTGTGTGGAACTCAACGAAGCTACAGCTGATATCTAGCTGAATGTCAGCCGAAGTGAACCCAGTGTTCTCTCAAAATTCCTCCATGTGTCGTACAGAGGATGGGGTGTCCTGTTCTGCACTTGACGCTGGTTCTGAGGAGAGTCCCCAGACTTTTCGATCTTGTGTCTCTCATACTAAAACTGTCCCCCACCTGGGTCCTTTCATGATACACGTCACAGTTTTTTCTGACCAATAGGAGTGTTCCTTTTATTTTGTAGAAACTGTTTCTGCCAATCGAAAAGAGCCGACCATCAAACTGCATCGAAATTTCGGCACTTTACTTTTTCCTAATTTCTGTCAGTCAATCGGACATTTTATGCCTGCTCCAGATGCCTAAAAGTTACATGCGTACATCATAATTATACCATGTGCAGTTCACGTGACTGACTGCATCACCCGTCTGTTCGTATCCATCTGGAAATTCCTCAATGCAGTTTTCTAAAGATTCTTTCCATACCACTCCAGTGGCCCACTACTTACCCTCCATGATGAGTCACGTGGCTCGTTAGTTGTCCTGCGCTTTGGGTCACTTTAAGAGCTTTCCGTTGCACTCGGCCTGTGATGTCACCCTTCGCATCTGCTCCCAAAAGAAACATTTCCTCCAGCAGCTTGTTTCACCTCTTGCTAATCGAGATGCAGGATTTAGATTCGGTGTGATAATACCGTCGATTGAGTGTTATCCCTTTGCATTGCATACTGTCCATTTTAATAGGCAAATCTGCTCATTTTCGACAAAGTATGACAGGTGACACATTTACCTTCCTGTTACGAAGTATAAAATTTTTTATGTAAGGTGCGAAATTGACATTCATTTAATCTGCCACCTTACAATGTCATCAGAGAACTAAACTGAAAAATTGCTACAAGAATCCACAGGTCAAAGTACTGTCCGAGATCTGGCTACAAACAGATATGATCTGTGCTAGATAACCATAATGAGACTGGGATTAAGGAATGCGATTCTATTACGAGAACGACAGGCTAAAGACGAAAAAAGTTTCTAAGGAAATAGCTTTTCTGAATTTCTTGAACCACACCTACTCAGTAATCCAGCTAGGTCATTGTGCATCAATCTAATGCGAGACAAAATATGGAAATTCTCTTCAAACCCGACAAACCCAACAGGGATGTGGCTGAAACTCAGACAACTGATAGCTATCTAGAAAAATACTATGTAAAATGATGAAAACTGACAACCGCCCCACCATGTACTGTGGCATCGTTTGGAGAATTTTGTGACAATAATTTCTACATCACGCCTCAAAAGATTATTTATTAAATGCGGCAGAGAAAACTTAGAAACGTATATACCAGAAAATCCTCGAATTGTAGAGATGTAAAAATAATGAACGTATCCAAACATTCCATCGATTCTTGTGTGTTCAAAATGCATTGGCGCATGAGGATACTGCATCAGGCATTACCGCACATACTCGCGAAGGGGAGATGGCATACTGGAATGAACAGTGGTTTTCTATAACAGTTAACGTTACTCAGCAGAAAAAAAGGCATCAAGCTAGACAACGCATTGATAAATTGCGGAATTAGCCTCTTTTCCAATTACTTTTATTAAATCGAGAACCACTCACGCAGCGAACAGTAACATGTGACTGCAATTGAGCCCATAGGACTGCTGATTACAAAACAATCGGCCGCGGTGGCCGTGCGGTTCTAGGCGCTTCAGTCCGGAACCCTGTGACTGCTACGGTCGCAGGTTCGAATCCTGCCTCGGGCATGGATGTGTGTGATGTCCTTAGGTTAGTTAGGTTTAAGTATTTCTAAGTTCTAGGAGACTGATGACCTCAGATGTTAAGTCCCATAGTGCTCAGAGCCAGTTGAATCAGTTAAATAATGACGGCAACATATGCATTCTACAAATTCAACCGGTGACATAGCCACCAGAACAGAACAATGTTTTTATGATGCCAACCACGTTACAGTTGCTGTTGCGAAGTCTGGATTCTCGCTACAGTAATCTATTGCAAGCATTGAGGCGGAGCATCTCCGATGCCCAACCTCCAGATGAAAATAACGAAGTCTACACTACTGGCGCCAATTTAGAGAGGAGCCGAGCGGATTATGCCTCTGCACGATGTCAGTAATCGTCTGTAAGCGCTCACGGCGCTAAGAAAACATGATTATTCATTAACTCGTTTATTTTGACGCCTTGCAAAGGGTGGCCCACTGTTGGCCTAGTAGCCTCTTGCCCTGGTCACAGGCAGACTATCGGTGTAGTACGCCGCGCAAGTCCTGGCGACTGCTTCACAGCGAGACGTCGTTCTTCTTGCGCCGACATGGATGCTTTGCCGAGCCTGGTACAGCGCGTATACTACCGACCGGGGAATTCTACTCCACCACACTCCGTGCCTCTTCTTCCCTGGACCACCACATCCGCGGTGTGGTGTAGGCGGCAGGCGTTGAACCCAGTACTGCCGGCCTGGTAGGCCCTGCACCCGGATGCGCTTAGGCGTACCGGACGGTGGTCCGCCGGGAACCCTGGTTGGCGTCTTCTGTCCAACACGCAGAGGGTACAGCACCTGGCACTGCATTGCTGCTGGTAGTTCATCAGCTCTCCCATCAGTAATGGTTGGTGTGACACAGCATGAAGTTCGTCAGTGAAGTTCAGCTCTGAGACACTCCACTCTGGTACCTCACTGGTTGATCTGAGACAAGACTTACAATAATAGGGTTGTGGAACGGATTGCCTTCGACACGGACTCCATCTTTCCCTTTGACCTGAACCGTTCTCCCCTACTTGAAGCTGGGGTTCTGGTGATTAAAGAGCACTCCCTAGTTCTGTGACATGCGCTTCACTAAAGATGACCGCATGTGACTTCGTTATTCTGCTACCCTTACTTTAATTCTGTCAGCAGCTAGATAAATCGGTCTGTGAGTGTTTTCCCTAGCCGTGTCTATTGATACTTGCGGCATCCTGCCGCGTAAACGAGCATGCGTATTGCCACGCATTTGCAGGAAGTAGATAGTGTGACGTGAGGATGCACAGAGTAATAGTTGTTTGTTATCGAGGGAACATGCTATCATTGTGGAAACAAGGGACATGTCAGAGCACAATGCAACCAGATACAATGTTACGGGTGTGGGCATTTTGCCCTTAAGGCAAATGAATGTAGGAGTAGAAAGTGGAATGGCCGAAACAAAAGGCAGGACGCGTTAAACCGCACCGGGGATGTTTCGTCCGTCGTAAAGCATTCCCAGTAAATAACACAGCAGAATTTAAGGCAGAGACGGCTTGTTGTTTGATGGGCATTATAAATAGTAAGACGTATAAGTTTTGGTCGATACAGGCGAAAGTATTTCTGTGGGTAATCAACACCTCATGGATAGGAGAAGATTGGCGACTCCAAGGTATAATTTACACGAAGTAGGAGACAATGATGTGGTGTCGTTAGGGACAACATGCCTCGTTTTTCGTATTGGACGTACGGATTTCTGTGAGCGAATGGAAGTATTGCAATCTGTGGGACAAGGTTATTCTGTGATGCTTGGACTTGATTTTCTATATAGGCATCATGCTAAAATTAATCTTCCGCAGCCCACAGTGGAACTTGTGGAAACTTGTTTCCAATGGCTACTACAGCTGTAAATATTACAATGTCGTAAGGTGCACCGTTAGCTGAGGTGTTACCAAATGAACTGCGTACACATGAATTAAGGATAGTTACGCATGACAAAGTACCTACTGGTACAGGGAAGTTAGTTCGGGTATCGGTAGACGCCGGTGTTCCACGAGTCACTGCAGAACAATGAGACATTGGATTAAATGCATTGTTATGTAAGGAGGTGTCTTGCGCTTATATCAGGTGTTAATGGGGAACTGATGTTTCCAGTTAGCATGGATAATTTTGGGCCAGATGAAGTGGATCTCCCGAAGGGTTCATTTGTTGCGAGCTTAGAGGCAATCGACGAAGAGGATATGGATGGATCACACGGTGATTGTGGCATCAAAGTATTACGGAACGATGTTATTCACTTGTAGGACGGAGAACAGGAAGGCATTGAAGCTTTATTGTTGCAGCGTATATATTGATTTGATTCGAATGACCAACTACCAGCTATACCGATCACACAGCGTCGTGTACCAACAGGGGACTATTCATCAGTGTATAAGAAGCCATGTAGGATTGTAAAGCATCTACAACCACTAGTAGACGAGGTCATTGACCAGCAGCTGCGTTAAGGTACAACATAACATGGTGATAGTGCTTGATGCAGCAATATTGTCGTGATCCACGAAAAATCAGTTGATGGTACAAAAAAATATAGATGTTGTTGCGACTATCAGTTTTTAAATGCACGAACTACAACGGATGCACATCCAATTCCTAACGTTACGGATATGTTAGACAACCTAGAAATCGTAAGTATTTTTCAATGATGGACTTTCTAAGCGGTTAGCACCATGTAGAAGTTTTTCTGGGTGATAGACATAAGACTGCATTTACAGCCAATTCTGCACATTACCAATATCGGAGAATGCCGTTTGATTTGAAGAATTCACTTTCTACTTTTCAAAGGTTACTGAATGGTGTCCTTAGCGGTTTAACACCCAAAATTTGTTTGGTCTACCTAGATGAAGTAATAGTACATTCAAAAACAGTGGAAGAACACATTAAAAGTTTAAATGAAGTGTTTAGTAGGTTACGAGCAGCAAGTATTACTTTAAGTGTAAAGACACGTCATTTTGTACAAGCACAAGTAACGTATCTAGGTCATATTATTACAATGGATGGAGTCAAAACAAATCCTGGACTTACATAAGCCGTACGTGATTTTCCAGCGCCAAAGATTACTAAGAAATTGCAATCTTATTTTTAAAGGATTTTGCTGAAATTGCACGACCATTAACCAGGTTGCTTAAGAAAGGAGTTGGTTTCCAAAGGTCACCACAGTATTAAGAGGCTTTCGAGGAACTTAAGAAACTTTCAGTGTCAGATCCTGTGTGTTTCTTGATTTTGAACGCGAATTCATATTTACATGTGATGCATCTAATATCGTGTTGGGTTGTGTATTAAGTCAAAATGTAGATGGGAATGAACACCAAGTGGCGTATGCCTCCAGGCATTTAAATAAAACAGAGAGAAATTATTCCACAACACAATGGTCGGAAATTCAAAGTCGTTACGGACCTTGCTTCTCCCAGTTGGTTACTACGGTTAAAGGATCCATCAAGTGGATTGGCGAGAAGGGCACTGAGATTAAGTGAATTCGATTATGAAATGATTCACAAATTGGGAGCTTCAGATAAAAATGCTTACATGTTAAGCAGAAAGGTTGCTGCTTTATAAGTAGTAGGTTCTGATTGGACGGGCTGGATAAAGGCACAACTAGCTGACAGAGAGTGCGCATTGTTTCACACACAGCCACAGTTTGAAATACGAGAAGGCTTGCTATGTAGAACTACGAAGTGCAGACAACGCATTTTCGTTCCTGCAGCACTGAGACAGGAAGTGTTATGCCAGGCTTATGACCATGTTTTATATCGTCTCGAAGGTAAACGTACAACAGATCGACGAATCGTTGAAAGATTCTGTTGGAAGACATGTCGCAATGTAAAAAATACTGTATTCTGTGCGTGCAACGATCGGATTTAAGTCATTAAAATATTGAGTTACGACTACCTGAAGTATATAGATCATTTTCTTTTTTAGGATTAGACATTCTGGGTACTTTTAACAAAACACTTCCTGGGAACAAATATGTTTTAACAATTTTGGACCATTTCTAACATTATTTGGCTATGGCAGCTATTCCTGATCAGAAGGCTAGTACAGTAGCACAAGAAACTGAGAGCAGTTGGCTATTCAAGCACAGTATACCTGAAACTATTAATACAGATGAGGGAAAAATTTTGTATCTGAACTGCTGAGACAACTGTGTCGGTTATTACAAATTAAGAAGATACATTCCACTCCATTTCATCCTCAAGAAAACGGGCAAACTGAACGAGTTCACCACATGTTATCCAAGATGTTGGGCTACTACGTTGACTCACAGAATTTCTATTGGATGGTTCAAATGGCTCTGAGCACTATGGGACTTAACTGCTGAGGTCATCAGTCCCCTAGAACTTTAGAACTACTTAAACCTAACTAATCTAAGGACATCACACACATCCACGCCTGAGGCAGGATTCGAACCTGCGACCATAGCAGTCGTGCAGTTCCGGACTGAAGTGCCTAGAACCGCTCGGCCACCGCGGCCGGCTATGAATTAGTGCTTTGCATGATTTGATAAGGTGCAAGTAAATCAAATCCACTTATATTTCTCAGTAAAAAGACAATATTGAGTGTTTTAATGAACTCTGTGTGAATAAGCACGAATCTGTTTGGCTAACAGTCGGAAGCCTCGTGACGAACACGATGTTGGCATGATAAAAGAAAGTGATAGTCAGTGCAAATGTCAAGACGAATCGCTATGAAGAGGGTTCAAGGCAATTCATCAATACTGTCTTTTTTGAAAGGAAAAAGAATGATGGTAAGTAACCATTTCTTATAAAATATGTACTAAATTACTCAATTTTACCACCACTATGTAGTAGAGCACTTAGTTTATAGAATTTGCCAACTGTTTTTTAAATGGTTATATCATACAGCCTATCATGTTCTACACATTATTTTTCCTTGATTATTTCCGAACAAAAAGATTTATTATAAACTATCAATTTACCCAAAATGGTGTCGCTCACGTTACTCACTAAAAGAAAACTACGCAGTGTGAATATCTGGAGGGAGTTCTTGCAAAATAGTAGGTTTCCGTCGTTCTCCATACTTCAAAAACGTAGGTCTGTACTTTAAACTACGAAGTGCGTCGTTTTTACTAGCGGATTATTTTCATTCTCTTAAAGCACTCCGTCTTCAGGCCACAAGTGGCCCATCGGGACCATCCGACCGCCGTGTCATTCTCAGATGAGGATGCGGATAGGAGGGGCGTGTGGTCAGCACACCGCTCTCCCGGTCGTTACGATGGTTTTCTTTGACCGGAGCCGCTACTATTCGGTCGAGTAGCTCCTCAGTTTGCATCACGAGGCTGAGTGCACCCCAAAAAATGGCAACAGCACATGGCGGCCCGGATGGTCACCCATACAAATGCCAACTACGCCCGACAGCGCTTAACTTCGGTGATCTCACGGGAACCGGTGTATCCACTGCGGCAAGGCCGTTGCCTCATTCTCTTAAACTGCTTTTAATAACCCATTAACACAGTATTTAAAAAACACAGAGTTCCTTATCTATTACTTTTACTCTAGGTTACTGAAAAATACATTTTTATTCAGGCTTAAGTTGGCACGCTTTAGGAGTGTTCAGAGCCATAAAAACATACTGAGGTGACAAAAGTCATTGCATAGCGATACGCGCGTATATAGACGACGCTAGGCTCACGTACACAAGGTATAAAAGGACAGTGCATTGGCGGAGCTGCCATTTGTGCTCAAGTGATTCACGTGAACAGGTGGTACCCGACGTGACTGCCGCTGCACGACGGGAATTAACACATTTTGAACACGGATTGGTAGTTGGAGCTAAACGAATGCGAGATTCCATTTCGAAAATCATTAGGGAGTTCAGGATTCCGATAGCTACAGCGCCAAGAGTGTGCTGACAATAACGAATTTCAGGCTTCACCCCTCAGCATGAACAACACAGTGGCCGACTGCCTCCACTTAACGACCGAGAGCAGCGGGATTTGCGTAGAGTTTGTTGGTACTAACACACAAGCAGCACTGCGTGAATAACCGTAGGAATCAATGTAGAACGCACGATGAACGTATCAGTTACGAGAGTGCGGCGAAGTTTAGCGTTAATGGGCTGTGGCAGCAGCCGACCGACACGAGTTACTTTGCTGACATCACGATGTCGCCTGCAGCCCCTCCCCTTGACTCGTCACCATATCGGTTTGACCCTAGACGACTGAATACCGTGGCCTGGTTAGATGAGACCCGATTTCAGTTGGTAATCGCTGATGGTAGGGTTCAAGTGTGGCGCATACCCTTACGAAACCACGGACCTAAGTTGTCAACAAGGCACTGTTCAAGGTGATGGTGGCTCCGTAATGGTGTGGGCTGTGCCTATGTGATACAGACTTGGAGACCATTTACAGCCATTCACAGCATTCATGTTCCCAAAAAACGATGGAACATTTATGGATGACAAAGCGCCATGTCACTGGGCCACAGCTGTCTGCGTCTGAGTTCGAGAACATTCTGTTGAATTCGAGCGAATGATTTGGATACCAGATCGCCCGACATGAATTTAATCGAACATTTATGGGCTGTAACAGAGGTCACTTCGTGCACAAAATCCTGCAACGGCAAAACTTTCGCAGTTATGGACTCCTATAGAGGCAGGATGACTCATTATTTCTGCAAGGGACTTCCAATGACTTGTTGAGTCCGTGACGCATCGAGATGCTGCATTACGCCGGTCGAAAGGAGGTCCGACACGATTTTAGGAGGTGTCCCATGACTTTAGTCAGTTCAGTGTAAAGTGTCTGAAGCATCCAGATTGCTCCAAAAAAGTATTGTTAGGTCCTAATGTTTTTAAGGGAATTCCCATTCAGAATCTTCTGAGCTGTCACCCCTGCCCCCCTTCCAATTAACTTAGTGCTGGTGCCGCCCGTAGGTGGCAGATACTATGTAAGTAGAGTAGCCAGTATTTATGGCTGTCCATCGCAACGCTTTTGTGACAGGACGCCATTCATTCTCATGAAGGCAAAGGAAGCAACGTGTTTTCAGACTCGGATGTATGGTAATATGGTAATCCCGGTCACCACTGCAGTAGTCTGACCCGTGTACTTCGCTGTGTCGGCAGTATTCCAGGCCTGCCAGCATCTTCGAGAGTTTACGTGTGGTAACTAACCCCGCTCTAGTGCCGGAACGAGACCCACCATCACGTAACGTTTGCCTTTCTCTAGCTTTTTGTACTGCAGTGACAGCTGTCCGTTTGCCTCACCGAAGGTTATATATGCCGAGTTCAATGGCAGTGGCGCGACAGGCAGGTCTGTCAATGTTTCGATAAATACATACGGCATGGATGTTGGTAAAGCAGTGTAAGTGTGTGTGTGTGTGTGTGTGTGTGTGTGTGTGTGTGTGTGTGTGTGTGTGTGCGTGTGTGTGTGTGTGCAAGGGAGAAAGAGAGAGAGAGAGAGAGACAGGGAAATCATTAGTTACCAACTGCTGCTATTACTAGAACAGCTACATCTACTTACGTTTATTGCGTTCCCCATCATTTGCAACTGTCAGTAATATGTGTGTTGGACACTGTAATCAACTACTCTACCATGTGCCCTTCACATCACCTGGACTTCAATTGCGTTCGAGAGCGAAAGCTACTCGAATCATGGAAGGAGAGAATCAAATGCCGTTAAATTCACCACATATGTCCCATTGACACTTGTGGCACTTGATAGAGACCATATCTCTTGCGGCAGTTTTCTGCGCTCCATAATTCTTAAATTTCACCCCTCCTCCTTCCCATTTTACTCTCTCCCGCTCTATACCTGTTGCTCTTTACTCATTGCCCTTTACAAGTCTGTGTTATCACTAACATTCCGTTCCTGTTTCCCTCCCACAACCACTTCCTTTATCTCCTGGATTACCTCATGCAATTTTTTTACATTTTTCTGTCTTAGGTACACCGCATATGTCAAGCAATTCATCGGCTCAGAGGCAGGAGCAGACACACAAACACACATTTAGTTCTCTTATGTTAGTGTAGAACGCATTGTCCCAAAAATAAAGTAACTTAAGCCCCACAGTTAGAAGCAAGATTTTAGAGAGGTTTCCCTTGGGTACAAGGCAAATGCCGGAACAGTAAATCCCTTCCAAAAAATTCTGTGACCATCTCGCCTAGTATTTGACTGAAAATAACTGGGCCCTACGCTGAATTGGATCTCGAACAACATGGTCCTGTTCGACCTGTTCACGTAGTTCTATAAGAGTTTTTCATTGACAAATAGCATGAGTAACTTCTCGTACCATCGTATCCAACACGTACTGAACTGGAGATAAATCTGGAGATCGTGCTGGTCAGGGAAGTTGGTGCACCTTCCTGACGAAGTTTGAGTTTCACAGGAAGTGTGTGGGCGAGCATTGCCCTATTCGAACAACACATCGCCTTCCTGTTGCAATAACAGCAAAAGAACGGATCTAACAGCAGTCTGCACATACCGAGCGCCGGTTAGCGAACCTCCAGAAACGCCAAATGTGTGGCTTATCGCAGCCCAGACCATAAGGCCTTGCGTACGGTCAGAATGTCTTGAACGAATGCACTCTACGACGGAGCGCTCACCGGGTCTACGTCATACGTGCAAAGGAGCATCACTAGCGTGTAGGCAACATGTGCTTTCATCGCTGAAGACCACGGCGCGTCTTTCCATCTTCCAAGTTATCCTCTGACGGTACCAACGTCGATGCTGTGACGTGAATGGAAGAAGGGCTAGAGGTGTTCATACCCGAAGTCCCACTGCTAATAACGGTTTCGAAACAGTTCTTTTTGCTACATCTGGGCTCACAAGCCCTCTTGTCTTTGCTGTGGTAGCTGTAAAATCTGTCACTGCTGTCCTTAGAATACGACGATCCTAGCGGGCATCTGTGCTGCGCAGACGTCCAGAACCTTATCTACCACAGCGAGAATATTCACTTGACGACGGATACCAGCATCGTGGCACAACTCACGCAGCACGTCTAACTTTTGTGGCAATTCTCGGCATCCCGCCTCTTGGAAGGCTACAATTAGACCCATTTTAAACTCGCTCAATTGGGTATAGGAAGAAGGAGTGCGTCTCCGTTCCATGGTTGCCTGGTTGCTTCTCGTGTTTGCAATACACTGAGCCTTCTGGCTGTGAGCTTCCCTGTTCAAGGGTAAAAATAGATGGCACTCTGGTAGCTATGCAACTACGCTGACTGTTGGCGGGCGACGTTCAAACCGTTATGAGTACATCTGCTATGCACCGACTGGCGTTAAGTGAGTAGCCTTTACTTGTGTATGTGTTAATGTAAATACAAACCTGGGAATGTGAACTGACAACCTAAATGTGATACTGAGATCAAAGTCACATACTTGCATTAAATGGAAAGAATCCTGTGTGTTTGAAAACCGATCTCATTCATCAGCAGATAAATAACAAATCTAATAATTACATGCTCAGTAGACTTGGTCAGTGTGAACTGTTTGAAAAAAATTAACTGTGTATGTATATATAAAAACCAAAATGTAATGTTGACCTATATTAGAGTGTAACTTGAAACACACGAAATTTGTGCACTCACCTATGGCCCTGGTAAAATAAAGATACTGACAGAACCTACATTGAGCAAAGGAAACGAAACAATCACGTATTACGAAACTCATCTGCAAAATGAAGTACTGGCAGAAACAGCAACACAGCAAGACTCCCCAACAGCTAAAAAATACTTCTGGAAACTAACTACAGTTGGTCACGGAAAGTGGGTTCATAATTTAGTCTAGACAAAGAATGCCAATGAAACATATGACACAACCTTTAAGTTCTGAAATTTCAGTTAGGAAGGAATTTATTAAAAAAAAACAATAATAGAGTCTAACTTCCATGGCACAGTAAATTAACTCAGAAGATCAATCAATAGAATAATAATCAAAAACTCGACTCTGGCAAGGGTGAAGTGAATCGACAATACAAGTCTACAAAAATAAAAATAATTTTTTTTATCTCATAAAATAATACCTTGTTATTCTTTTAAAAACCTTTTTTATGTTAATATGCATCCAACCATTGTTCTGAGTCATCCTTCCTCGTTGCAATAAATCTGCAACTCACATAATTCCAAAAGTGTGTCCATACATTACACTGTAAACGAAATGAATCTCCGTCTGTTGTACACTGTAGCTATCCACAATTAGCTGTTAAAGATTCTATGATTCCACAGTGCTGCTGTCGCAGACACATATACTGTTGTCAGACAATTGTTTCTCCATTCAAAATCCTTAAAATATATCATTTTCGTTTACAAATATTAACATATCTAATGTCATTATCAAAAGTAGCCATCTCACATCACCCCTCTCCCCAAAAAGCAAAAAAATTATATGTTTACAGCTTTCAATGGACGTAGAAGAATAGAAAATTTTTTGAAAGAAGTTCTTAAATTCCTAAAAATAAAATTTGCTATAAATGTGTGCTCAGGGTACTATATTTCTATGTGTGGAGGCACAATCACAAAGTGAAAAATATTTTCACATTCATAGCTTGATTAGTAAGCAGTCAAAAATATGACAAATTATTTCTTAACATAGATCCTTTTAAAATTTGTTTCACATCTTCCATTAACACAGGGGCAAACTTGGATAAAGTCCTATTTGCGTAATGTTCACAACATAACATGTCCATTATTTAAAACATCACCTAAATGCAGTAAATTGCAGGAAGAATTATTGTGTGTTGGAGGCGCCTTCACCTATGAAGTGCACACATAGCATCTATAACGCAAAAAAAAGTCACTGTAAAAACTTTCACTGCAGACAGTACTCCAGTGCATGGCGCAGGAACATAGTTGAAGCAGAGGTATGCCCACTGTAGAATAATCTTAAGTACTGGCAATACAGTAGCATGAAGTAGACATTTGCATTTCGTTGACCTATAAGTGCATGCAGCTATTCTGCTGTATTTGTACCAAAGATATGTCAGTTCTTGAACATACTTGCACATCCATTGATAGGTAAGGCAGCTGCAGGTGTACCACAGGTGCAGAAGAGAGAGAACTGCATGGTGTGGCAGAATAAGTCTCCTCACTGAACAAAGGGATAACTAGGCTATCGGACACAGTGTCCTAGATTATAGTCACTACTGCACTATACTGTTTATGGCACAAGATCTACCTGATAGCTGCTAAATTGTGAAGTATAGCTCTCATTCCCAGACTCATCACAAAAAGGAAACCGTAAAAGTATGATCAACTGATTGCCAAACTGATTGTAGTTGGTAGCACATAGTAATGCAAAGTTTGTAGCATAATTGTTTTGGTATTGTCCAACAATCAGAGTAGCTTGGTGAATTGTTAGTGGTGTGCATCACCCTGAGACTTACAAACTACTGAGCATATACAGAATAAAAATTTCATATGTATGTACATATTATATTAATATTAACACATACATGAAGAAGAAAACCAATGGACTCAAGTACATTTGTACATAAAACAGCAGAAGAAGGAAAAAGAAATCAAAGGAATCCAACACACATGTACAAAAAAATTGCTCATGCATCAGAAACCATAGAAATACGAAATTGTTGACCTAAACAACTATCCATATCTCCTGGCAAAACATAAGCACAAATTTAAATGAAAATGTTCAAAATTATCATCCTCTTAATATGTTGAATCATAAGTGTACAGTTTTCACAGTGAAACAGAAGATGTGTACAGACAGTACAGTGTGTCTTAAGTACCAAAGAATTAACTTCTGAAATGTGTATACAAGTACTCACACTTAAATCCTTGACAAAAAAATAGAGTAACGTAACAGATAAATTGTTAGTGGTAGGAGACTTGGGAGTGGCAAAGGGAAAATTGCATGTCAGTCGTCTGGCAGCAAAAGTTAAATATTTGTGTCAGTATCTAAGTCTTCGAAGCTTCACATTTCTGTTTATGAGATTCAGATAAACATTAGCCAAATGCATTGTCCACAGACCTATATATTAATCAAAATTTCATCATAGCATCAAATACCTTTTTTATAGACTCATAGATCACATTTTTGTCACACATCACACATAAACCTCTGTATCTTCTTTTATAAATCATAAACCTCTGTTTCATCACCTAATGTTTATTAACCTGTGTCTCATGCTAGAAGCAAGATTGCATTTCGTCTGCCTAAAAAACTCATCTTCAATAACTTCACAAGAATATAACATACTCATTTGCTTTCTCTCTTAACCTAAATTCATTTCTTCTACCTGTTCCTAAATTCATTTCCCTTCCTATATCAAAAAATGTACTGCAGTATCTGATACTTCATATACATTTATGCTATCTTACTTTATCATCATGTCATAAAAAAGGTATACCTCTATCTCCAACATTCTCTCTCTCACTCCCTTGAAGGTACGATTTATGTTGCTGTTCTATGATAAACTTCAAAATCAATACTTAACCTAGTTCATGCTGTACTCGCATTCATTCATTCGTATCAATACAAGAAAACAAACTGTATTTGAAGCCAAATTCAACAAACATTGTCAAGCATAGAAATTTGATAAACGTGAAATAAAGTAAGAAAGTAGGGTCATTATGTTGTCCATCCAAAACTGTATATATTCTCATGTAAGACTACCTTTTATTTCTGTATTGTGTGCTCTATGGCACTAGTCACTATCAATATGCTGTATTTCCTTATCATGTCTCACAAAAAAAAAAATGGTTCAAATGGCTCTGAGCACTATGGGACTTAACATCTGTGGTCATCAGTCCCCTAGAAATTAGAACTACTTAAACCTAACTAACCTAAGGACATCACACACATCCATGCCCGAGGCAGGATTCGAACCTGCGACCGTAGCGGTCACGCGGTTCCAGACTGAAGCGCCTAGAACCGCACGGCCACACCGGCCGGCCCATGTCTCACAAATGTACCAAAATGTTACTAAAGTTAACAAAGAGATAGATGGATGTATGTCTCATGTTACACTTCCGGGGCAATATGATCACTCGGTATAATTAGACATAAAGAAACAAAAAGCATTCAAGTGAATTTCTTAACATATGAAATGATGCAAACTTCTCTATTTTTTGTGCGTGAAGTTTCTACTTCTACTGCATTTTCGTGTGAGATTCGTTTGATCCTATATGGTACTTTGTGTAACAGGAAGAATTATTTTCTTAATGACTTACCTTTTCAGGAGATGTGAAGTGCCTTAATTAGTACCTTCTGTCATATTTCACACTTTCTTATTTTAGCTTTACGATTGTGCTGTTGTTGACGTTTTTCTGCTGCATCCTTAATGTGAGTGATACCAATTTCAGTAACATCCTTGTGTCTTAATTCTCTCAGATGAGGAAACTGCTGTTTCTCTTATTTTGTCAGAGGGTTCGCTGTAGTGGGTGGTAAAGGTACAGACAAGAGGTGAAGCATTGAATATGGTTTATAAAGAGGAGATGTATTTGTCCTAGTTATTATACTGTTTATGACAATACTATCGACGAAGCTCATTAATCTCTTTCATAATCTTGTCAGATGGATTTATGCGAGGTGAGTTTAAAGATATAAAAAGTGGTTGTATCCTGCGAGCCTTTAATGTGTTTAAGCAAATTTTAGACGGAAATTGTACTCTATTGCCTGAGATGACTTCATTGACGTGACATCCCAAATTTAAGAAAATATTTGTGAACACTTGTGACACAGTCCTCGCTATGGCTTTGTGGCTTTGCGTAAAGATGTTAAAGTTATGAAGTTTGAAATAAGCTCCATTGCCACAAAGACACGTGTATCCGTGCCTTGATCTGACTGAGAGGTCCATGGTTGTCAACTGCTGCAAAATCTTTATGCTTGGACGGTATAATCGGGAACAAAGGTGCGGTTAGCTTTTTGACGTCACTTGCAGACCGCTGCAATTTCGCGTATTCACTTCTCCATATTGTTGAAATAGCGTGACTCTTTAATTTGTTAAAGCATTTTCGTAGTCTAAAATGTGTGTGGATGAGGTGGATTTACGAGATCAACTTGTTGATAAAATCCTCAGGGATACAGACTACCCAGTTTGTTCCATTTACAGCGCTAGGTTTAAAGAGAATGACATTTTTGACTAAATAGTCATGACAAATTACATTATTTTCCTTCTTGTGTCATTTTCGATGATGTCACGCCAAAAACTGTCTTTCATTTGTTCCTGTGCTAAGTGCAGCATGAATTTGTGATGATATTTTCAAATGATACCTTTTTCAAATATAAGAAACTGAAGTTGGTATCTGAAGTGTTGTCAAAATTTTCTTTAATGCCAATAGGTGATCGACAGTTAAGTGGAGGAGAGCCTTTTGTAGAACGACGAGCAAGAAATGTGTAGCACACTTCAACCGAGGCCAAGAACCCTAGGAATGTACAAAGTGTTAGGAAGAAGAAAGTGCTGCTGCTAGGTGGTAGCCATGGGGAAAGTGTAAGCCCTCCCTTACAGGATTGTTTAGGGGCAGCGTACCAGGCCACCAGTATCTTCAAGTCAAATGCAGAGCTAAGTCATGTGATAGAGGACCTAGGGTCTTTATGTAAGTACTTTACAAAAGAGGACTGTGTAGTGATAGTGGGTGGGGCGGGAAACAGTTTGGACAGGGATGGTGCATATGACATAGGTGGTGTCCTGCACAAGATAGCTTCCCTGACTCACGGCACCAACATACACTTTGTTGAGCTGTTCCGGCGCCATGATCGACCACACCTTGATGTAGCTGTGAGGCGAATCAATGAGGGGCTAGGGATAGCTCTGAGGACAGCCAACTTTGCTCATGTGTCTCTGGTGTCTGTCGGGACTATCAACAGATGGGGTTTCACTAGGCATGGACTACACCTAAACAGGACTGGGAAGGGAAGATTGGTACAGCTGATTGATGAAAGTATAGCGCGTGGATCTCGGGCTACACATGGTCAAATACCTGTTGTCATAGGTAGGAAAAGTAGATCTTTCTTACAAGGGAACCTCCCCATCGCACCCCTCTCAGATGTAGTTATAAGTGGCCACAGTGGATAGGCCTTGAAAAACTGAACACAGATCAATCGAGAAAACAGGAAGAAGTTGTGTGGAAGTATGAAAAAAATAAACAAAATGTACAAACTGAGTAGTCCATGAGCAAGATAGGCAGCATCAAGGAGAGTGCTTGCACACATAATGTCATCAGCATGTTATGCCCATGCAGTGTCTTTTAGTTACATATTATTCATATGTACTAGAGATAGGTAGTTCGCGAACGAACGGGTGCAAAGGAACGGTTCACCAAGATCAACGAAAGGACCGAGGAACGAATTACAAGGAAAGATCGGTTCATAGCTCACTTCGAGCGCGGCGGTCTACTTAAAGTTCCCGGGAACGAGGAACGATCGGTTCATAGTTCACTTCGGTCGCGGCAGTCTACTTATAGTTCCCGCGAACGAGGAACGATCGGTTCATAGTTCACTAGCTCACTTCGGTCGCGGGGGTCACTTCGGCAGTTCTCGTTCCAGCCTCCGTCGCGTGCTTGTCTCAGTCTCGGTCTCCCTCGGCCGCACTCGTCGTTCTTCGCATGACCACCTGTCTCAGTTCCACTGCCGATTGCTCCTAGTTAGTTCAGTATCCAGTTGTTCGTTTCGTTCACTGTGCTCACGTATTTTACATCTGTTCGAAACCGTTCTTGCACTTGGTTCTGGCTATCAAAAAGTATTTTATAGTTATGCAAATTATGTAAAAATTACGTTGTATGTAATAGGTACGTCTTTTCAAGTAACAAAAGGGCGTATCAGCTCACTTCATTATATCGATGTACAGCAGAAGACATACTTATAACAAGGCAAGTCTTTTTTGTTATTCATATATTTTTTGGTTTCATCAACTTGATTTAACAGCTAACTTTCAATAATTTGCATAATTTTTAGTGTACGAAACTTCATAAAAAACGATTTTCGTGTATCTTTTATGTACAAAACATTACATTTAGGAAGGCTCTAATTATTTTTAAGTTTGGTTGTTTCCAATTTGCATTACCTGCTAGGTTGGTTTCTTTGAAAAAAAGAGTGGGTTGTGGGTCATTTTGGCTCAGTAGGAAAAGCGGTGCCTCTCCATTTGAAAAGACATAGATTGCCATAAAATCATATTTACTTATTATCTCAAAAATATTTGTTCAGAAGGAGCTTTCAAACCAAAAACTTTATTACTGCGAACCTTATTATTATTATTATTGCTGCATTAACTTTAATAATGCAACATAAAAACCTAATTTTTACAAAGCGTGTGACACAAGTGTGAGAAAACCACATTTTATTCTATGCTTCCATAAAGTCTTTACTTCGCCTACGAACTCAGAGAGAACGTGAAGTATATGTAGGGTGTACAAAATATTCAGATGTGTGTGAAATCTTATGTGACTTAACTGCTAAAGTCATCAGTCCCTAAGCTTACACACTTCCTAACCTAAATTATCCTAAGGACAAACACACACACCCATGCCCGAGGGAGGACTCGAACCTCCGCCGGGATATAGGGTGTAAACCATTATTGTTTACAACGTAGCATATCTATGTAGTGGAAGTCGACACGAAGACTTTTATACAAGACACTTGTGGTCTATTAAGTTGGGAAACAGCCACCAACAGGTTTACAAGACTACATGAGCTATAGCCCATGCGCGTCACGTGAGATTTCCATGTTCTCCAGCTCTCTACACATCGTCATCGATTGTTTCGCAATTGTTGCTTGCATTAGCTTGTTATTTCTTCACTGCCTTATATTACATGTTTGTCTGTTTGTTGTATCTGCTCGTAACGGGCAACACATCGTGATTGGCGAGCAGTCTGTACTCGGGGCCGGTTTTCCGTGCGACACCCTATATTATTTCCCTGCGATCAGCCACACAAGGCTACGGTTGGCTAAACGAGAAGTTCTGCAGAATCACAGAAATTACTTCTAAAATGTGTAAAAATTCTGTAATGAATAAAAACTCTATACTCCAGAGGGGAGGCAAGTGCCCCCTCTTGGTGCCCTCTATCCTTCAGTCACCTACACTACTAGTTTTCAGTTTTTCATGAGAACCATATACCAAGCACAAATGAACGGTGAACGAGTAAAAATGAACGGCTCCTAAAGAAGAACGTTCAGCAGTGAACTAGTTCCCAAGGATGAACGAGTTTGTCCATCTCTAATATGTACACTCAATTCTTAGCTATGGTATTCTTTTTTGGGTAACAAATGCACAAAATATGAACATAATTTTTAAAAATCCAGAAATGAGCCATAAGAGTAATAACCAAAAATATTAGTCGAGCTCATTGTAAAGATCAGTTGAAAACACTGGAGATTTTAACTGCTCCATCTGAATACATTTACCAGTCAGTTATAGACATCAAAAACATTAGTAGTTACTGCACAAACAGCTCTGTCCATGACCATGCAATAAGAGATAGATACAACGTACATTTACCAAGAGAAAATAAACATAAAACTGAAAACAGCATTTTATACCAAGGAATAAAACTGTAAATAAATCACCAAAGACTATAAGAAATTTCAGAAATACACTTACTTTAAAAAGGCAGCTAAAAGTACCAGTTACGCAATACATTTTATACATTGAAGTATTATTTAGATAATACAGAGTAGGGGTTTGATAAAAATGTTGTACAAATGAATAATAATAATAATGATTATAAAACACCCAACATCCTACATAACACCCTCACTTTATGTTTTCGTCCTTCTTTTTTTCCATTCTAGAAATACTTATCCCCAAGCTATGTTTAGCAAAATACTAACACCTCTTCCTATTCCTGAGCTCAACATCTCACTCATTATGGAGGGATGATGACTCATTTTTTCAGGGCAGCAAATGGGAAGTTGTGGTACAGAAAATGGCCCCAAGATCACCAGTTAGTGTGTGTGTGTGTGTGTGTGTGTCATGAGAGAAGTGTTATGAAACAATGTGAAACAATGTGTGTGTAGTGTGTACATGATAGTGAGATATGAGCGAACAGTGTGGCATTACATAATTTTATAAGTTATTGGAAAAAAAAGTGTTGTATACCAGTGGTAAATCTAATGATTATGTCTAACTAGAAGTCTGTAAATATATATGTATACAGATTAGCTTATTTTAAATAGGTCTATACTTGTAAATACTTTGACATGTCCTATATCCGTGTTCAAAGAGATCTATGGATGAATAAACTACTACTACTACTAGAGAGTGTCGGAAGTTCCATGCGGCTTTTCGCGGATGATGCTGTAGTATACAGAGAAGTTGGAGCATTAGAAAATTGTAGCGAAATGCAGGAAGATCTGCAGCGGATAGGCACTTGATGCAGGGAGTGGCAACTGACCCTTAACATAGGACAAATGTAATGTATTGCAAATACATAGAAAGAAGGATCCTTTATTATATGATTATATGATAGCGGAACAAACACTGGCAGCAGTTACTTCTGTAAAATATCTGGGAGTATGCGTGCGGGACGATTTGAAATGGAATGATCATATAAAATTAATTGTTGGTAAGGTGGGTACCAGGTTGAGATTCATTGGGAGAGTCCTTAGAAAATGTAGTCCATCAACAAAGGAGGTGGCTTCCAAAACACTCGTTCGACCTATACTTATTGCTCATCACTGTGGGATCCGTATCAGATCGGGTTGACGGAGGAGATAGAGAAGATCCAAAGAAGAGCGGCGCGTTTCGTCACAGGGTTATTTGGTAACCGTGATAGCGTTACGGAGATGTTTAGTAAACTCAAGTGGCAGACTCTGCAAGAGAGGCGCTCTGCATCGCGGTGTAGCTTGCTGTCCAGGTTCCGAGAGGGTGCGTTTCTGGATGAGGTATCGAATATATTGCTTCCCCCTACTTATACCTCCCGAGGAGATCACGAATGTAAAATTAGAGAGATTAGAGCATGCACGGAGGCTTTCAAACAGTCGTTCTTCCCGCGAACCATACGCGACTGGAACAGGAAAGGGAGGTAATGACAGTGGCACGTAAAGTGCCCTCCGCCACACACCGTTGGGTGGCTTGCGGAGTATAAATGTAGATGTAGATGTACTAGAAAGTGCACCAGCAATTATGTACTCCTGAAGCGTCAATACCTAACGATGCAAATGCTCTGGTTCAGCTTAGAATTTATTAAAGATTGTAGTGCTTTATGAGCTGTATAAACCTATGCATGTTTGCCAAGATGGTAAAAGTTGAATTTATTAAATACCCACAGAATAGCGAAAGCTTCTAGTTCTGTGATAGAATAATTTTGTTCAGCTTTGCTGCGGACTCTTATTGCAAAAGCAACACTTTTCCGCACTGTTGTACCATTTTCTTGAAATTCTAGGGAGGGATGAGCTTAGCGACCAATTTTAGGTGAGTCTGGCAGTAGGAAAATATCTATGGCTAGGTCGGCTTGTGCTAAGATGGGTGCAAAGAGAAGTGCTTCCTTTAAATTTTGAAATTCCAAATGAGCATGTTCGGACCAAACCCAGGGTGTGTTTTTACTGGTGAAATTACAATGAGTGGATGTCATCAGTTATTTTTAATTTCAAAATACGGCAGTAGAAATTTGCGACTCCTAGACAGCTTCTTGCTTGGTTTTTTGTAGCATGAAGAGGCATTTCTTTGCGTCTAACTTATCAGGGTCTGCAGATACGCTGTGAAGCGAAACAATGTGTGCCGGGAATTTGACATTCTTTTGACCAAAATGTGACTTCTGTAAGTAAATGGAGAGACTGTATTCTTGGAAGGCGTTAAAAGACCATCCAGAACTCAGTTGTGTGAAGACCAGCAGGGGTCTACTATAATACTGTAATCAACATGTAGTTACACGGTTTCTCAAATTCTCAGGGAGTATGCTATAAAACCCATGAATGGTGCAGCTGAAGAGATATTGAGTCCAACAGGCAACTTACTAAACTGATAACATCCGCCTAGGTAGAGGAAAACGGTGTATTGTGAGCAGTTGGATGCAACTCTATCTGCCAAAAACTTCATCACCGATCAGTAGCGAATAGAACCTGTATGCCAGAAAAGTTCTGCAAACGCTCATCTGAAGTCTGAGGTCCGTCTGTTTCTAATATAACGACAGTTTTAATCTGTCCTGAACAAACCACTAATCTAATAGATTTATCTCCTTTTTCTACTATGTGCTGTTGATTGCAGGCTGAATCATACTGTTTTCCAACACTGTTTGTATTTCTTTCTTTACCTTGTCTCTATAATGTGCAGGAGTATCATTCAGCCTGACACAAAATTTTGTATGCTCTTTGACTTGATTTTTATACTGGAATCATCTAACAGTACCCGGTTTATGGATAAACACAAAAAGAATAAGTATTTAAGATGTTATCTAACTGTTGTTTCACGAAGGTTTCACTAGTCTCAACCTCTCTCAATTTCTCTAGTATTATTTTATTGAGTAAGACACTGGCAGAAGAATCACCAGGATAAGTGTTTTCGTCTTTAAAATTTCTGAAAGTCGATTAACTTTCTCGCCTTGACTACAAGTCAGTCCTCAGACTTTAACCTAACTTGTTCACCTGAGACTGTGAGATTAATCTCAGCATTATTGAAAATCATAATAGCATTGTACTGATTAAGGAAATTAATGCCAAGTATCACTTGTGAGTTATGTGACACAGTTAAAGAGTTATTGGTAAAACAATGACTTTGACAACTAAACTTCATGTATGTGTCTTTCCTGAGACTGCGCCTAGAATTTTAATCTTTCTCAACGGTAGTGTGGGGCAGAAAATGTTTTTAGTGATCTTGTTGAATGTAGCCTCGCTGATAACAGACACAGTGCTACTGGAAACAAACACAGCACTGATAATATACACTCCTGGAAATGGAAAAAAGAACACATTGACACCGGTGTGTCAGACCCACCATACTTGCTCCGGACACTGCGAGAGGGCTGTACAAGCAATGATCACACGTACGGCACAGCGGACACACCAGGAACCGCGGTGTTGGCCGTCGAATGGCGCTAGCTGCGCAGCATTTGTGCACCGCCGCCGTCAGTGTCAGCCAGTTTGCCGTGGCATACGGAGCTCCATCGCAGTCTTTAACACTGGTAGCATGCCGCGACAGTGTGGACGTGAACCGTATGTGCAGTTGACGGACTTTGAGCGAGTGCGTATAGTGGGCATGCGGGAGGCCGGGTGGACGTACCGCCGGATTGCTCAACACGTGGGGCGTGAGGTCTCCACAGTACATCGATGTTGTCGCCAGTGGTTGGCGGAAGGTGCACGTGCCCGTCGACCTGGGACCGGACCGCAGCGACGCACGGATGCACGCCAAGACCGTAGGATCCTACGCAGTGCCGTAGGGGACCGCACCGCCACTTCCCAGCAAATTAGGGACACTGTTGCTCCTGGGGTATCGGCGAGGACCATTCGCAACCGTCTCCATGGAGCTGGGCTACGGTCCCGCACACCGTTAGGCCGTCTTCCGCTCACGCCCCAACATCGTGCAGCCCGCCTCCAGTGGTGTCGCGACAGGCGTGAATGGAGGGACGAATGGAGACGTGTCGTCTTCAGCGATGAGAGTCGCTTCTGCCTTGGTGCCAATGATGGTCGTATGCGTGTTTGGCGCCGTGCAGGTGAGCGCCACAATCAGGACTGCATACGACCGAGGCACACAGGGCCAACACCCGGCATCATGGTGTGGGGAGCGATCTCCTACACTGGCCGTACACCACTGGTGATCGTCGAGGGGACACTGAATAGTGCACGGTACATCCAAACCGTCATCGAACCCATCGTTCTACCATTCCTAGACTGGCAAGGGAACTTTCTGTTCCAACAGGACAATGCACGTCCGCATGTATCCCGTGCCACCCAACGTGCTCTAGAAGGTGTAAGTCAACTACCCTGGCCAGCAAGATCTCCGGATCTGTCCCCCATTGAGCATGTTTGGGACTGGATGAAGCGTCGTCTCACGCGGTCTGCACGTCCAGCACGAACGCTGGTCCAACTGAGGCGCCAGGTGGAAATGGCATGGCAAGCCGTTCCACAGGACTACATCCAGCATCTCTACGATCGTCTCCATGGGAGAATAGCAGCCTGCATTGCTGCGAAATGTGGATATACACTGTACTAGTGCCGACATTGTGCATGCTCTGTTGCCTGTGTCTATGTGCCTGTGGTTCTGTCAGTGTGATCATGTGATGTATCTGACCCCAGGAATGTGTCAATAAAGTTTCCCCTTCCTGGGACAATGAATTCACGGTGTTCTTATTTCAATTTCCAGGAGTGTATATTGTCCATATCAGAGTACGATTTCCTTTCTTTTATTGAGAATACTGAAATATTCATTTCTCACATCTTTAACTATGCGTACTTACTGGTCAGAGGAATTATTTTGTCCATACATACAGCCACGTGGTTACGAAACCTAGTCAAATTTTACTGTGTGGTATGTTTTGCAAGGAAGGCTCCTACGCATATGACAATGCCTCCACCGGTTATCTTTCTTGTTGCTTTTCAGCATTCAGGTAAGACGACGATATGTTGTTCCAGTGATGGACCTTTGAGTAGTAGTTTGATTTCAGACCTACCACAGTTCAATGTTTTGTAGTTTTTCAACTGGTAACTATAGGCGCAAAAATGCTACAATTGGAGCTCAGAAAAGGCTAATATAGTCCTGTTTTAAAAGACCCTGCCTGAAAAGTGGGTTTAACAGCAGCCTCATTCTACCTTCCTCACCACTTTAAAAGTTTTCCCAAAAATTTTGGCATGCGGACGTATTTGCGCTCATTTTACATTCAGCTCACATCTCATTCCTACAAACTCACCTAAATGCAAATCCATCACACCTTAGTCCGTCGTTGTGAGTCGCTCATGCCCATCCACTCCCACTTACCCATTCTCAGTCACTCATTTAATCCAACTCATTCCAATTATCTGTTTGTGTCTTTCGAAATGTCACTGTCTCCTGTCACAGCCACAGTCTCCTTCAGTCCTGTCACACAGCCACAGTCTCCTTCAGCCTGTCCTACTGTTACTGTCTTCTCTTAGTGTCACTGTGTCCTTCTTTCTCTCTGTTAAGCTACACTACTGGCCATTAAAATTGCTACAACAAGAAGAAATGTAGTTGATAAACGGGTATTCATTGGACAAATATATTAAACTAGAACTGACATGTGATTACATTTTCACGCAATTTGGGTGCATGGTTCCTGAGAAATCAGTACCCATAACAACCACCTCTGGCCGTAATAACGGCTTGATACGCCTGGGCATTGTCTCAAACAGAGCATGGATGGCGTGTACAGGTTACAGCTGCCCATGCAGCTTCAACAAGATACCACAGTTCATCAAGAGTAGTGACTGGCGTATTGTGACGAACCAGTTGCTCGGCCACCATTGACCAGATGTTTTCAATTGGTGAGAGATCTGAAGAATGTGCTGGCCAGGGCAGCGGTCGAACATTTTCTGTATCCAGAAAGGCATCTACAGGACCTGCAACATGCGGTCGTGCATTATCCTGCTGAAATGTGCGGTTTCGCAGGGGTCGAATGAAGGGTAGAGCCACGGGTCGTAACACATCTGAAATGTAACGTCCACTGTTCAAAGAGCAGTCAGTGCGAACAAGAGGTGACCGGGATGTGTAACCAATGGCACCCTATACCATCACGCCGGGTGATACGCCAGTATGGCGATGACAAAAACACGCTTCCAATGTGCGCTCACCGCAATGTTGCCAAACACGGACGTAACCATCATGATGCTGTAAACAGAACCTGGATTCATCCGAAAAAATGACGCTTTCCCATTCGTGCACCCAGTTTCGTCGTTGAGTACACAATTGCAAGCGCTCCTGTCTGTGATGCAGCGTCAAGGGCAACCGCAGCCATGGTCTCCTAGCTGATAGTCCATGCTGCTGCAGACGTCGCCGAACTGTTCGTGCAAATTGTTGTTGTCTTGCAAACGTCCCCATCTGTTGACTCAGGGATCGAGACGTGGCTGCACGTTCCGTTGCAGCCAATCGGATAAGATGCCTGTCATCTCGACTGCTAGTGATACGAGGCCGTTGGGATCCAGCACGGGGTTTCGTATTACCCTCCTGAACCCACCGATTCTATGTTCTGCTTACAGTCCTTGGATCTCGACCATCGCGAGCAGCTATGTCGCGATACGATAAACTGCAATCGCTATAGGCTACAATCCGACCTTTATCAAAGTCGGAATCGTGATGGTACGCATTTCTCCTTCTTACACGAGGCATCACAACAACGTTTCACCAGGCAACGCCGGTCAACTGCTGTTTGTGTATGAGAAATCGGTTGGAAACTTTCCTCATGTCAGCACGTTGTAGGTGTCGCCACCGGCGCCAACCTTGTATGAATGCTCTGAAAAGCTAATCATTTGCATATCACAGCATCTTCTTCTTGACGGTTAAATTTCGCGTTTGTAGCACGTCATCTTCGTGGTGTAGCAATTTTAATGGCCAGTAGTGTATGATCTCATTCATTCCTTCCCACTGCTGCTGTCTTGTATCAATGTCACTATCTATCTCTTCCTCGTTGTCATTGTCGTAGACTCTGTTTCTTATTATCACTGGCTACCACCCATTTCCACTTTCTCCTCCTCTTTCTCCTCCCCTACTGGTACTGTCTCCTTCAATCTTTCTCTCACTGTCAACCACCTTCCACTGCCACTGTGTCCCTCTCTGTCTCTCACAGTGCCACTGTCTCCTTCGCTCTTTTATACCACAACCACTGTCTACTATCTTCCAGTATTTATTAATTTTTCCACCTATTTCCCCCGGCCACTGTCTTCTTCTCTCTCAGCATATAAAATCGCGAATATGTCAGCATAACAACATTTTTATTAAAGGTGAGGAGGAAGATATGAGGAAGCAGGTGGTACTCCACTTTTCAGTTAGTCTTTTAAAACGGGGGTGTATTAGCTTTTTTGCGCTTCGATATGAGCATTCTTCTGCTGGGTCACTTCTTCTCCCTGCTACAGGAGGGCACGGCACTCAGAAGAAAAAAACTTTATGGATCAGTAAAATTTTGATAGTTTGTTTAGAAGAAATTGAAAAGGCTTAAAACTATTTTTACACGTCAGGTCGGATTTTACATGCACAAAAATTTTGCGTTTGCTTTAGTACTACAACAAGGGGTTCTCGGAACCCTTCTGATGATAACGGAAGTATTTTATACCTTATTACTCCGTGCTACGTCAGCTTGTAAACCACTTTTCCGTCTGACACCGTATTTTATGTACGTAATTTACATGTAAACATAGGATAATTTTGAACCTTTTAATCTCGGAAACGGCTAAATGTGTGAAGATAATTTTCAAGGTTGTTCGAGATCTGGGTCTTTGAAATATACTGTAAAGATACAGGTATTTGCTGTGCACAGCCATATTGGAATCCGCGGTTGAGTAGTGGTACCCAAGAGCCATGAGTGTCGGGTTTTCTCAGAAAGTGCCCATGAATTGAACGGTGTCTGTACTAGCCCCTAAAGGCACACCATAGACCACATATAATGCAAAAAGAATAAAAGTATTTGCTCCATTTTCCTAAGCTGGATGAAGTATGTAATATTCAAACTTTGACCCTGTACTATAGGATGGTAGCAGTAAGACGATACTTTTGTTGGTTATACAAATGATCCCCAGCCCAAGGGCTACAAAACACTTGACCGTACCTTTACATGACCAATAGAGGTATAAGCCCCGAAAAAAATTCCGTTATTATGCGTGGCGTTTTGGAACATAACAGGTAGCCCATGCTGTTGCGTGCATACTGATGACAGATGACCAGCACGTTTGCCCCGCACGAATAGAACCTATAACTCAGAGTACACTACACTTTAGACTTTGTTAGGCAGTGGGTGTGTATTTAGTGTTCAATCTGTGTTAGTTAGAAATGTTTCACAAAATGTCTATTGTGGTTGAGAAGATTGTGTTCAAAAATGTTCAAATGTGTGTGAAATCTTATGGGACTAAACTGCTAATTTCATCAGTCCCTAAGCTCACACACTACGTAACCTAAATTATCCTAAGGACAAACATACACACCCACGTCCGAGGGAGGACTCGAACCTCTGCCGGGACCAGCCGCACAGTCCGTGACTGCAGCGTCTTAGACCGCTCGGCTAATCTCTGAGAAGGTTCTATGACGTCAGTAACTAAGTTTGCAGAGTCTGGTTGCGTTTCCTAGGGTTCCAAACTTGAAAATTTTGTGTTCAAATCAGGGTGATAATTTTTCAAACTTAGTTTGAACAATATTTTACAAGATATACAAGGCTTTTACAGTCAAGGAGAGCTATATCAACTTACCGACGACCGTTCTGTGTGTTCTGCGCAAGGTACGCAATCTTACAAGATGCAAGGTGTGTGGATGGGGTGTTCACAACATATGCCTGAGGTGTTCCACCTGCAACACTCGAGTGTGATGTCTGGCTGTTACAACCATTCCACATCGTCACGTTTTCCCCAGTAGTGACGAGTGGAACTTTTGCAGGTGTTCAGTTAACGAACTGTTGGATACGCTCGCTTATGACATTGTCCGGCAGGCGGAAAACTTCGTTCGGTGCCGGCGGCTCGTACTGCATGTAAATCACTGTGACTGCGATCGGCAGCGCCTCCATCAACGAAGCCATTATCCATTCCATCCCATTTCGCGAGCGCCGGCTCATCCGCTGTCGGTAATGAACAACCTCTGGGCCATCGCTGAAGTCCCACCCCGCCCACCCCTTGCTCCCGGGGATCTGCACGATAAGCACTTACGGAGTCAGTCGCTCGTCAGTGATAAGTGTGCCCGCTTACGCCTGTACCATGGGCCGCTGTCGGCCACTCAGCTTCGTAGGTATAACTGCTTGCATGATTAACGCGAGTATTCGCGTTGATCATAGGACATGGTACCTTGTTCCTTCAGAATCCAGACTCCATCCGATGAGGGCTCCTAAAGCCCAACGGTACTCACCTACCGCCGTGGTATGCTCTGTCCGATAAGCGTCACCGGCTGCAACAAATGGAGGGCAGTTTTCGTAACAAGAAACGCTACTTCTGAATCAACTAGCTCCTCAAAAGCCTTACAAGGGTTGAGTGCAACCCACTTGTCGACAGCGCTCGGAAGACTCGGACGGTAACCCACCCAGGCTCTAACCAGGCCCATCAGTGCTTAACTTCGCTTATCTGACAGGCACTGGTGTTACCACATCTACATCTACATCTACATTTATACTCCGCAAGCCCTCCAGTGGTGTTTGGCGGAGGGCACTTTACGTGCCACTGCATACCTCCTTTTCCTGTTCCAGTCGCGTATGGTTCGCGGGGAGAACGACTGCCGGAAAGCCTCTGTGCGCGCTCGAATCTCTCTAATTTTACATTCGTGATCTCCTCGGGAGGCATAAGTAGGGGGAAGCAACATATTCGATACCTCATCCAGAAAAGCACCCTCTCGAAACCTGGCGAGCAAGCGACACCGAGATGCAGAGCGCCTTGACTCTTGCAGGGTCTGCCACCTGAGTTTACTAAGCATCTCCGTACGCTATCAGGATTACCAAATAACCACTGTGGCAAGGCCGTTGGCTTTCAAAATGACGAGAAACAAAATTTAAACGAGCATTTGTGCGCATGGTAAGCACACCGCGCGTCTGAAAATTTCGGTGCAAAGACCAATATGCACCATGTGATCAAAAGTATCCGGACACCACCAAAACGTACTTTTTTCATATTGGGTGCATTTTGTTGCCACCTACTGCCAGGTACTCTATATCAGCGATTTCAGTAGTCATTAGACATCGCGAGAGAGCAGAATGAGCGGCGAGGAGTGGCCGCACGGTTTGAGGTGCGCTGTCACGCATTGCGCGGCCCATCCCGCCAGAGGTTCGAGTCCTCCCTCAGCATGGTTGTGTGTGTTATTCTTAGCATAAGATAGTTTAAGTAGTGTGTAAGTCTAGGGACTGATGACCTCGGCAGCTTGGTCCCTTAGTAATTCACACACACCTGAAAACTAAGAGCAGAATGGAGCGCTCCGTAGAACTCACGGACTTCGAACGTGTCAGGTGGTTGGGTGTCACTTATGTCACGCATGTGTACGCGAGATTTCTACAATCTTAAACATCCCTAAGTCCACTGTTCCAGATGTGATAGTGAAGTGGAAACGTGAAGGGAAACGTACAGCACAATAGCGTAGAGGCCGACCTCGTCTGTTGACTAACAGAGACCGCCGACAGTGGAAGAGGTTCGCAATGTGTAATAGGCAGACAGCTATCCAGGCCATCACACAGGAAGCCCAAACTACATCAGGATCCACCGCAAGTACTATGACAGTTAGGCGGGAAGAGAAAAAACTTGGATTTCATGGTCGAGCGGCTGCTCATAAGCCACACATCACGCCAGTGAATGCTCAACGACGCCTCTGTTGGTGTAAGGAGCGTAAACGTTGGACGATTGAAGAGTGGATAAACGTTACGTGGAGTGACGATTCACGGTACACAGTGCGGCGATCCGATGGCAGAGTGTGGGTATGGCGAATGCTTTGTGAGCGTCATGTGGCAGAGTGTGTAGTGCCAACAGTAAAATTCGGAGGCGGTGGTGTATGGTGTGGTCGTGTTTTTCGTGGAGGCGGCTTGCACCCCTTGATGTTTTGCGTGCCACTATCACAGTACAGGCCTACATTGATGTATTAAGCACGTTCTTGCTTCCGACTGTTGAAGAGCAATTCGGGGATGGCGATTGCATATTTCAACACGATCGAGCACCTGTTCATAACGTACGACCTGTGACGGAGTGGTTACAGTACAATAACAGCCCTGTAATGGACTAGTCTGCACAGAGTCCTGACATGAATCCTATAGAACACCTCTGCAATGTTTTGGAAAGTCGACTTCGTGCCAGGTCCAACGACCATCATCGATACCTCTCCTCAGTTCAGCACTCGGCGAAGAATGGGCTATTATACCCCAAGAAACCTTCCGGCACCTGATTGAACGTATGTCTGAGAGACTGGAAGCTGTCATGAAGGCTAATGGTGGGCCAACGCCACATTGAAATCCAGCATTGCCGATGGAGGGTGCCACGAAGTTGTAAGTCATTTTCATCCAGGTGTCCGGATAGTTTTGCTCACAAAGTGTGTGTTAAAAATCGCGCTGGGTAGGATGAAGCTCTCGTGTACACGCACTGAGAGTTATGTCAGGAAGCGTCCAAATCACGCAAGTGAAGCGGTGGTGCATATTGTTGATGATTACAATGTCTGTGTTTATACAGCGTCTGTATCTTGACGCTACAAAGTCTTTCAGGCATTCATGTATGTGAAGATACAGACAGTGTACAAACACAGTCATTTTAACAATCAATAAAGTATCCATGCCTTGACTGACTAAAATGACGAAAAATATTTCTCTCTCCCTGTTCAGGAATCAAGAAATGAGCAATCGTAAGGCTTTTGGTCACCATGAGATATGGAAACTTGGTTCGGTCCAGGAGGCGTCTTCGAGTAGCCGAAGTGGTTAAGACCACTGTTCGCCATGAACGGGTAATCTGGTTTCGAGTCCCGGTCCGGTAAAGATTTTCATATGTCGCAAACAGCTGACTTCAATCTGGATTCGGAAAATGCGAATCAATTTCGTTGCAGTGAAGAACGACGCGACCAAGCTAACGGAGCTAGTGTGTGAATTTGTGTCATTGCAGAATGGTGCAGAAAATTGAGCAATGCATTAACATGAGGTTTTGCTTCAAAGCGGAGAGTCGTGAAATGTTAGTACAAGTGTATGGTGTCGAGATAGTGAGTGAAAAGTGCGTGTTTGAATCGGTTAAATGTTTTAGAGGTGGAAAGGAAGGTGACGAGGATGAGCCGCGTTCGGCGTAAACACCTGCTATACAACCAGAAAACACGAACTTGGTGACAGGAGAATTTCTCTGGCGGTTGCATATTTCTTATCTGAGAATGGGAAAGAAAGCGACAGTTAGGGAAAGACTAATTCCATGCGTCAGAAGTGTGGAACTACACTGCCTGAGGAAGGAGTTGAAAAACCCAGAAGATGGGCATTCTGTTAGTAAAAGAGTGAATGGCCTTTCAGACCATTATGCATAACACCAGAAGGTTTTTGTACTCAAACAAATGTCACATATATTTACAAACTATGTAGGGCAGTTAATCCAACGACAACTGAGAATTTTTTAAATCCTGTCAAGGAACAAGAGTAGCAGAAAGTTTATAGTGCCGATAACACAGATGACAAATATAATGCTTTCATTAACAGATTTCTCGTGCTCTTTGAGAGTTTCTTTCCATTAGAACGTTCTAAACGGGTTACTGGCACTAAAAGGCAGCCTGGGTGGCTTACTAGTGGGATAAGGATATCACGTACAAGAATGTGAGAATTATATAAAAATATAAGAAGTAGTCACAATCAAGCTACAGTAGACCATTACAAACAGTACTGCAAGGTGCTTAAAAATCTTATTTGGAAGGCAAAGAGTATGTGGTATGCAAATAGAATAGCTACTTCACAGGATAAAAGTAAAACCATATAGTCAGCTGTGAGGCGAGAGTCTAGTCAGCAGCACAAGGTTGACGGTATAGAGTCAGTTCGCAGTAAAAATATTTCTGTTACTAATAAATCAGATATATGTACAGTACTTAACAATCATCTTCTGAGCATTGTTGGTGAATAAAGTAAAAATTTAGTATTTACAGGGAATCAATAACACTCTTGGCAAATGCCTTTCAGAGATTGATGTCTGAAATACTCCTGTGTGATACAGACAAGAGGGAGACTGCGGCACTAATTAAATCACTGAAGACTAAGGACTCTCATGGATATGATGGAGTACCTATCAGAATATTAAAGTACTGTGCTGCACATGTTAGCCCTTTATTTAGCCCCATTTGTAATTTTTCCTTTAGGAATGGTCAGTTTCCTGAACGTTTAAAGCCGCTTAATACAAAGGGAGAAAGGGATAACGTAGACAATTTTTGACCTATTTCTCTACCATCAGTGTTTGCTAAAGTTATTGAAAAGGCTGTGTATGTAAGGATAACTGATCATTTTATATCATACAACTTGCTATAAAATATACAGTTCGGCATTAGATGTCGTTTAACAACTGAAGATGTTATAATCTCTTTTCTCCGTGAGGTACTGGATGGGTTAAACAAAAGGTTTCGAACGCTAGGCACATTATTTGATTTAACTAAGGCATTTGACTGTGTTGATCACTAAATATTGCTCCAGAAATTGGACCATAACGAAATATGGGGAGTAGCTCAATTGGTTCACCTCTTACTTTGGCAACAGACAGCAAAAGGTCATTATTCACAGTGTTGAGAATGGCTGTGATGTGGGGTCTGAGTGGGGTACAGTGAAATGGTGTGTGCCCCAGGGATCAGTGTTGGGGCCACTGCCGTTCCTTATTTATATAAATCATATGCCCTGTAGTATTACGGGTAACTCTAAAATATTTCTGTTTGCTGATGACACGAGTTTGGTAGTGAAGGATGCTGTGTGCAACATTGGGTCGGTTTCAAATAGTGCAGTTCATGACGTAAGTTCATGGCTTGTAAAAAGTAAACTAACGCTAAATAACAGTAAGACGCAGTTTTTACAGGTAGTAACGCACAATTCAACAAAACACGACATTTTAATTTTATAGAACGTTCATACGACTAGTGAAACTGAAGAATTCAGAATTCTAGGTATTCAGATAGATAGCAAACTGCTGTGGAAAGCCCACGTTCAGGATCTTGTTCAAAGACTTAATGCTACCATTTATACTATTCGAACTTTATCTGAAGTAGGCGATCGTTCGATACGAAAATTAGTCTACTTTGCTTATTTTCATTCGGTTATGTCGTATGGTATTATATTCTGGGGTAACTCTTCCCATTCTAAAAGGAAATTTTTGGCTCAGAAACGGGCGGTTCGGGAAATCAGTGGTGTAAGTTCGCGAACCTCTTGACGTCCCCTGTTCATTAGTCTGGGTATTTTGACATTGGCCTCTCAGTATAGACATTCTTTACTGTCATTTTTTGTTAACAATATCACCTTATTCCCAAGAACAAGCAGCTTTCACTCAGTTATTACTCGACAGAAATCAAACCTGCATTTGGATCGAACTTCCTTAACTCTTTTTCAGAAAGTTGTGCAGTATACTGCTGCATCCATTTTCAAGAATTCAAAAATCTTAGCAGTAATCCACGCGCTTTCTAATACAAAGTCAAGAGTTTCCTCATGGGTTCTCCTTCTATTCTGTCGAGGAGTTTCTTGAAAAATTAAGCTGCTTCTTGTTATGTTGTAGATTGCGTTTACTTAATCTTTTGGCTTGACTCTTTTTGGGTTCATAAATATTCTATTTTTATCTGTTATTACTCTTACGTTGTAATTTCATGTACTGACACGTTCCATGACCTTGGAGATTTGCTCCTCAATTTAGACCTAAGGAACGTGAAGTGCAAATAAATAAAAAAATATCGATTTAACTTCGTGCATATACACACCATCGGCAGGTACGTAAATTTTTAGAGATGCAATTCTGTGGGGCAGCTAGAACAGTCACCAGAGTGGATTAGTGTTGGTCGTGTTTAATGTTGTTACCAGGCGTGGTCGTGTGTATACGAGACGTGAACAGCATCAGATGTTGAGTGACCGCTGTGAAGGACACGGAGATTCTGCACACTTGAGGGAGACAGCGTTACAGCAAGTTAAAGAGTTTGAAAGGGGGCTCATTGTCGGTATCCATTTAGCCGGCTCGGCTGGTCGAATGGTGCGCCATCCAGTTTTGTAGGACATTCGTCTGTGACAGTCGCCCGATGTTGGACTCTATGGGAATGTGATGGCATGCGTACTTACCGTCAAGTTTCCGTTCGACCGCGTGTGACCACCATAAGGGAGGATCGCTGTGCTGTGCACTAACATCGAAATCTCCACATGTCAGACACTCAGATCGGTACGAAACAATGTATGTCGATAGAGTATCAACGAAACCACCGATTTAGTTCGTGCTACGTGCAGTTGCCGAATCGAACGTGCATAAAGCGTAAGTAAAAGTAACACCAGAACTACTGAGCATAGGAAAACCGTCTCTGTCAGTAACTGTGTCACAAATCTCTTCCGGGTAAAGCCGGTCGGAGTGGCCGTGCGGTTCTAGGCGCTACAGTCTGGAGCCGAGCGACCGCTACGGTCGCAGGTTCGAATCCTGCCTCGGGCCTGGATGTGTGTGATGCCCTTAGGTTAGTTAGGTTTAATTAGTTCTAAGTTCTAGGCGACTGATGACCTCAGAAGTTAAGTCGCATAGTGCTCAGAGCCATCTGAACCATCTTCCGGGTAAGGTGGTAGGGCGTGCGGTCCTCATACCAAACGTCCCGCATTCAATCTCCGAGCGGAGACAAATATTTTACCTCTTTACGCGTGAAACTGTTATATGAGAGACTGTTTTCCTGTTACTTAAAAGGAATTTTCGGAGTTTGTAGCAATGTTCTTTTGGCAGTCTCCTTTCGCTTCATTAGTTGACCCTATGTTCTTGTTGTCGATCTTATTTCTTTCTTTATTAGTACTACTATTAGTCTTATTATTACCTCTGCTTCTGTGATGCAGTTGGTTTTTTTCTCTCGTCTGATTATACATTCTGTAAAAGTATAAATGAACTCTAAAGGTTTGCTACTTTCAAAGAAACGAAACGATAGCAGACTGCCAAGAGAAAATTGCGTTAATCTCCAAATAGCCCGCCGACCGAAGTGGCCGTGCGGTTCTAGGCGCTACAGTCTGGAACCGCGTGACCGCTACGGTCGCAGGTTCGAGTCCTGCCTCGAGCATGGATGTGTGTGATGTCCTTAGGTCAGTTAGGTTTAAGTAGTTCTAAGTTCTAGGGGACTGATGACCTGAGATGTTAAGTCCCATAGTGCTCAGAGCCATTTGAAGCCATTATGTGTCGTAAATATGTTGTCGCATACAACATTTTCACGCGTAATACCGTTAAAAAAAGAGTCGTCATTGCGTTTTGAACCCAGAACACTTTGTACCACGGTCCAACGCTCTACCATGGAAACGATACGTAGTCGTTAACTCTCAGTTATGGTTTTTCCTGTGCTCCGTAAATCTGGTGTTACTTTTAATTAACGTTTACGCCCGTTCTGCTGGACGACGGGACATAGTACGAGATAAATCGAAGTTTTTGCTGACACTCTATAGGCATACGATGTTTGGTACCGATATGAGTGTCTGGAACTGGAGGTTTGGGTGTAAGCACATCGTAGCCGCTTCACAGCTTCGCCTGCCATCGGGGACCAAATAAAGAATTCTCAACAGCATTCTGTGCCACGTCGTACCATTGGCCAGAGCTTAGCAACAGTCGGGTTAAGGAATTAACGTCCCATGTGTAGGCTGCCGTTAACACAAACGGCTGTATTTGGAGTGGAGCAATGAGCGGGAAGCCTGGACTGCTGGTGAATGGCGTCGCACTGTGTCCTGCAATGTAACAGTTCTCCGCTGTCCCGGACGACCATTGGCCGCGACCTTGGCAGGCGTTCTATTCTTTCAATGTTTTGCAGTGGCACACCAGTATTACTGATGGCTTCATGGTGTGCGGACTCATCGGGTACGGATTCAAGACACGGCTGCTAGTGATTTAGGTATATCACTCTTGTACGTCACGGACATCCCGCGTCGCCATATGTTACTTCTCATGTCCAGCATGAAACCTGTCTCTATTGCTTGTCTGTGTGATGTTTAGGGTTTCACACGGCCAGCAAGTTACCCACATCCGTCCCCGGTAAAACATGTGTGACGCAGCTCCGAAGAAAAATCCATACCGGTGCCAATATACGTGATACTAAAGACCAGTTACAGTAGCTGTCTGCCAGCTTGATCCAGGAGAAGATGCAACGGCTTTACGACCCCATTCCCAACAGAATCAGTGCGTACATCCGATCCAAAGGGGATGCAACGTCATACTGGGAATTGGCCTACGTATTTTATAAAAATGGAATCGATTTTGTAATGACGGGAATAACATCGAGTATCCTGTCAACCCGTGAAGCTTAGCTTCGTTTCCTCTTCCCGACCCCCCTCCCCCGCAAGTGTTTCAGTTTTTATGTCGGCAGTATATAAAGGCAATTATCGTCTGTACCCTGAGTAAATCACCGCGGTCGCGGCTGGTTCGAAGTGGAATGTTGTGCATGTGGTGTAGCAGAACCCGCTGTGGTGAGGAAGCCGCTATGTCGGGCGAGTACTTATCGCGACTCGCATCGCGCCGGGCCGGAGGGGTGCTGGAAAAACACTGGCCGGGATCGATGTCTGAGGCAACGAGCAGTTCCTCCCCTCGGCGGGGCGCCGCAGTAAGGAGACCTCGAGCAGACGCGACCAAGCGGCGCTCGTCAAAGGCGGCTGCGGTTCTCTCTGCTCCCGCACCCACGGCCGCTTAAGGAGGCCCAAACTAACACGAGTGCAAACAACTCAGTTCCTACCAACGCTTACGTATACGCTTCTGGCCATTGAAATCCCTACACCATGAAGACAGATGCGACATACTTTAAAGTGAGGTGTAAAAGCATATGCTCGAATATGCAAACGATTAGCAGTTCTCCGAGACCGCACAAAGTACTTACAACTAACACGACCTGTATTCTGTATGTAACTAAGGATTCTGCACCGTATTTCTTACTCAGAAAAGTAACTGCATGTTACATATTTGTGAGAAGACGGTGTCACGTCTCGTGTAAGAGGGAGAAACATCTTCCAGCACTTGTTGGAGTTCAGTTACAGCAGTATCGTAGCCCATCTGGACTGGAGATAATCGTTCCATGATACAGATGCTTGTATTGCTCCGGCGACTGTCGTGCGAGTACGGAGTTGGTAGGTTCGGGTAGGTCATACTAAACGTCACGCACGATCTCAGTGGTTTCACTAGACTAACGCCCGAGAGGAAGGAGACACCGTTCACTTGGCCATGCTGGATAATACAGCCACGTCGCATAATTCTAATCATGAGTTTGTTTTAAGGAAGATGGACATATTTATTTAGTTATTTACAATTTTCCTTTAGTTTGTCATCTACACTATTCAGTCACATTGATATGACCACCCATCAAACGCCTGAATACATCTACATCTACAAGATAACTCTGCAATTCACAATTAAGTGCCTGGAAGAGGTCTCATATAACCACCATTAAGCTACTTCTCTACCGATCCACTCTCAAACAGCGTGCAGGAAAAACGAACATTTCAATCTTTCCGTGCGAGCTCTGATTTCTCTATTTCATTATGATGATCATGTCTCCATATGCTGCTGGGTGCCAACAAAATATTTTCCCACTCTGAGGGCAAAGTTTGTGTTTGAAATTTCGTGAGAACATTTTGCCGCAGCGGAAAACGACCGTGTTTTAATGACTGCCACCTACAGTACAAAACGAGCTGCCCTCCTTTGAACTTATCTTGTGTCCTCCGTTGACCTATCTCCTGCGGATCCCACACCGCACAGCAGTATTCTAGAAGAGGGTGGACAAACGTAGTGTGAGTAGACTTTTTAGTAGACCTGTTACATTTTCTAAGTTCTCTTCCAACAATTCTCAGTATTTGGTTTGCTTTCCTCACAACTTTATCTGTGTGATAATTCTAACTTCAATTATTCGTAATTGTAATACATAAGACTGTAGTTGAGTTTACAACCTTTAGAATTGTTTGATTTATCTCGTGACGGAAATTTAGCGTATTCCTTTTAGTACTCATGTGGACGACTTTTCATTACTTAGAGTCAATTGCCACTTTTCACACAATAGATATCTTGTCAAAATCATTTTGCAACTGGTGTTGATCTTCTCATGACTTTATAAGACGTTAAATGACATAATCATCCGCATAGAATCTAAGAGGACTGCTCAGATTGTCTTTAAATCAGGAACAACAGAGGGCCTATAGTACTTCCTTGGAGAATGCCAGATATTACTTCTGTTTTGCTCGATGACTCTCTGTCAGTCACTACGAACTGTGAACTTTGACAGGAAATCACGAATCCACTGAAACGGCTGAGACGATACCACGTCAGCGTGCAATTTAATTAGAAGCCTCTTGTGAGGAAAGGTATCAAAAGCCTTCAGGAAATCTAAAAGTATGGGATCAGCTGTCGACAGCACTAATTATTTACTGATAATAAAGAGCTAGTTTTGTTTCAAAAGAACGATATTTCTGAATCAGAGTTGCCTATTTGTCAACAAATCTTTTTGAAATGGTTCAAATGGCTCTGAGCACTATAGGACTTAACTTCTGAGGTCATCAGTCCCCTAGAACTTAGAGCTACTTAAACCTAACTAACCTAAGGACATCACAAACATCCATGCCCGAGGCAGGATTCGAACCTGCGTCTGTAGCGGTCGCGCGGTTCCAGACAGTAGCGCCTGGAACCGTTCGGCCACCCCGGCTGGCAACAAATCTTTTTCCTCAAGGTAATGCATAATGACCGATCACAGTATATGTTCCTACTGCATATCGACGTTTTGATATGGGTCTGTAATTCAGCAGATTACGCCAACTTCCTTTCTTGGTTATTGGTGTGACTTGTGGAACATTCCATTCTGTGTGTAGGAACTTTCTACGAGCTAGCGGTTGCATACGATTGCTAAGTATAGAGCTGTTGTATCAGCATACTCTGATAGGAACCTGACTCGTATATCATCTGGACCGGAGGCCTTGCCTTTCTTTTGTTTTAAGCTGCTTCGCTACATCGAGGGTCTCTACTTCTAATTTACTCATATCGGCAGCTGTTCTTGATTCGATTATGGAGTATTTACTTTGTCTTTTTTGTGTAGAAATCTCGGAAAACCGTGTTTAGTGGCTCTGCTTCAGTGGCGCAGTCGTGAATAAGATCACTATTGTATCGCGCAGTGGGGGTACTGATCGCGTCTTGCTACTGGTGTACTTTACGTACGACCAGAATCTCTTGTGTTTTCTACCAGATTTCGAGACAGAGATTTGTTGTGGAGATTATTAAAAGCATCACGCTTTGAAGTTCGCGCTAAATTTCGAGTTTCTGTAAAACTTCGCCAATCTTGAGGATTTTGCGTTATTTTAAATTTGGCATGCTTTCTTCGTTCCTTCTGTAATAGTGTTCTGACCTGTTTTGTGCACCATGGGAGTTCAGTACGATTTGTTTATTAATTTTTTGGTATATATTGGTATATATGTCTCAACTGATGTCGATGCTATTTCTTTGAATAGAAACCCATCTGGCCTACGCTTACGTAGATTGGATGGGATGGAGCCTGTCTCTTAGGAATGGTGTCTAGCAAATTTATGTCTGATTTTTTAAGCACATTTATTTTGAGTCTGTTTTTGGTGGGATTGGATGTAACGGCATTCAGTCTAGCTACAAAAACCTTGTGGTCACTAATCCCTGTATGTGTCATGATCCTGCTTACTTGGTCAGGATTATTTGCTGCTATGAGGTCAAGTACATTTTCGCAATCATTCACATTTCGAGTGGGCTCCTGAGCAATGTGCTGTAAATAACTCTCTGAAAAGGCTTTCAGTACAATTTCAGTCGACGTTTTGTGGCCTGCCACCGACTTTAAACATGTATTGTCACCAATATTTTGTAGCTGAGTCGTCAAAAGGGAAAAAAAGGAGCCAAATATTATTTTATTCCGGTTGTCACGTATAACATTTACCCATGGTAACTCACAGGAACTAAATACTTCAATTTCACTTGAGGCTAAACTGCTTCTGACAGTAATAAGCACAGAAATAAACACTCCACGACCAATTGTATTTAACCTATTCTTTATGAACACGGCTAGGTCCTTCTTAAAAATTTAGGCCCAGTTTATTTCCGGCTTTAGCCAGCTTTCCGTACCCGTAGCGATTTGAGATTCAGTGCTTTCTATTAGCGCTTGGAGCGGAGCTCTGGTTCTCTTCCAAAACAGCTACAACAGTCTATAACTGTAATGTTGATTCTTTTTATGTCCATCCTCTTTCTGTGTTCATCCTGCACCCTTTGAAACTGAACCACTTTCTGCGCTTTCCCGAGATCCTCTAACCTAAAAAACCGCCCAGTCCCCTCCACACAAACTCTGCTAGCCGTGTGTGGCTGCTTCCTGCTAGTAATAGTGGACTCCTGGCCTATTTAGCAGAACCCAGAAACCCACTACCCTATGGCGCAAGTCAAGGAATTTGCAAAGCAACAACTTACACGGTCGCAGAACCATCTGAGCCTCTGGTTCAAACCGTCTACCTTCTCCAGTGCGGACTGCTGCGAGACGTTCAGGAAGACATCAGTGAGTTTCTGGAAGGTGTCATGAAGGATATGGAGATATGCCGACACCATTGCAGTGCGCTAATTTTCTGCGACGAGGATCCATGCCCGATCAGCTCGATTGAGTTGGTTCCGTAGATTCACGAATGTTTTAAAATCTAGGAGATTACGGTAAATCCATCCTGGTGTCCTTCGAACCATGCACCTACACTGTGAGCTGTACGACACGTTGCATTGTTCAGCTGGTAGATCCCATAGTGCCGAGGAAAAATAAACTGCATGCAGAAGTGGACATTTTGTGACTTCCAAAATGACGAAATAACCCAGAGAATGCCACGAAAACATTCCTTCCGCCTAGATCCATCGACGAGCAGCGTATTTTGCTATCAGGCTTTTGAGTCTGCACACGACAACGGCCATCTGTATGATGGAACATAAAACGGGAGTGCAAATTCCAGACTTCGTCGCCAACGAACAGCAACCAGGGTGGGGGCATGGAACATGCGATTAGTGTGGAGGACCACGCCAGCAATGTTGGTAACCCCTTGGTTCACCTGAGCAATCAGTTGCTCCATAGTTCCACGTCTATTCGCCTGTACACATCTCTGCAGGCGTCGTTCAGCACTGTCATCTAAGACCCGTGGTGGACCACAGCGCCCACGTCGCTGGATTTGGTTAGCATCATTTTGCCGTGCAAGGGGTACTTTAACCGCAGCCGCACGCGAACAGTTTTTAAACTTACCGTTTCGGAAATGCTTCCATCCTTGACCTGAAAGCCAATGCTCATGCCCTTTTGGATGTCAGATAAATCGCTCTGTTTCTTCATTAAGACAACTGCACTGTTTCCCGAATCACTCCGACACGTTTTATGAACCCTGCACTGCTTGTGCTGCCACCTCCCATCTGTGAGTGATTATTGCACGTTGACGTCGCACGTAAGTGATGGTCAGGTTAAGGTGACAGGACGATGCAGATAAAGAACAGAATAGATATCAAAAAATGGTTCAAATGCCTCTAAGCACTAGGGGACTTAACATCTGAGGTCATCAGTCCCCTCGACTTAGAAGTACTTAAACCTAACTAGCCTAAGGACATCACACACGTCCATGGCCGAGGCTGGATTCGAACCTGCGACCGTAGCAGTAGCGCGGTTGCAGACTGAAGCGCCTAGAACCGGTCGGCCAGTAAGGGACTCGTCTGCAGGATGGCGGCTAATTTTTATTTGTCTACTGTTTTCTTGTAATCAGTAATCTAGATACAAGAACAGACTAAATTTTTCACATCAGTTTGTATATAAGGTGACACAGCTAAGACAGGCCATCTCACATACATCCAGGATGAATAAATAGACTCGAAGGGGAAAAAAGTAATAATAAAGAAGAAATAAAAAAGGGACGCACCACGAAGGAATTTTCCGAACGAGGAATTTTCCAAATGAGATGGAAAGAGGATGGTACGCTGAAGTGTACAGACAAACGAATTATTGCAATTTCAGGAAAACTGGATGATTTATTCGAGGAAAATAGATTCACAAATTGATCCAGTCGATACTTCGTGGCGAATTTCATTTGGAGTTAATAGCAGCACAGACCCGCGTAGTAAGGCATTTCATGCCTTCGGAAGTCATCGGTGTTTTCTAATAGTCCTCTTGTTCTAATTTTCACCACAAATAAAAGTATGGAATGGTGACCTTCGGTGTGTATGCAGACAATTTTGGGTTCCCTGAACGACCGTTCTAATGGTCTCCAAATGTTCTCTTATGAGGGTCTGTCATTATATGTGTGGAATGAAAGGGACAGCCGTTATGTTGCTACCGTACTTGTTGCCTTATAGCCAGTGGGATGTGTTCCAATAACTGAGACAGCAACATATTTTAAGAACTCGAGATACTTGAGCGTACTTAGTTTCCCATTAATAAAACAGAGGCCAATGACGCGGGTCCTGAGAAACACGTACTAAACGTTCATACGCCAAGAACATTGTTTTCATCAGATTCTTTGAGTCAGAGTGGTTTTTCAACTGACAGTTAGTGCAAATTGCGAAGATTGACTTCCCTATGGTTGGTAAACGATGCTTATCGCTCAAATAAAAATTTGCTTAAATATACCGTATCAGTGAATACTGCGACCAATTTTGGAAGTCATTGCCATGAAGCTGCAAATGCAGCGTAATGTGGAGGGGATGAAATGCTGTGGAACATAGTGTTCGCATAACACTCGCGTACTTCGGAGATACCTCTTGGTGACATTTCCAGTGTGTGTTACTGCTGCTTATCTGTTAGTTTCATTTACTTCATCAGTTGTTTCTTCCTTTCCTCGGCGTATTTTATTTTGCACACTTCTAGTATGTAGCTTTTTTACAATGTTTTCAAAGAGAAGTCGTGAGTAAATAAATTTTTTTGAAACATTGTTCATGGAAGTAACATCTGTGAAGAAACACTTTAGAAATTTTTATAAAAAACAGTCTTGGCAGCATAAAATAACGTATTTCATTTTAAAATTATAATATTTTGTTTTATGAGGCCAAGACAGGTTTTAATTAAAATTTCTAAATTGTGTTCCATAGTGCTCAGAGCCATTTGAACCATTTGTTCTAAATTGTGAATCGTGGTACGATTTGCATACCTTTCAACGTCCAACTGGACCGCTGCTCTAATAGTTTGAGGATATTCACCATAAACAATATTTACTTTTTCTACTGCCGTATGCATTGTGAATGTCTGAATAGCTTCACCAGCAACTTATCTGACCTCTATAGCAGCAGAACACAGACAGATGGGTTACAAACCGGTACAACAAGAACCATACTTGAGTTGCGTGCTTGTTTACATTTGGTATAATAGGACAGACGTTTGTGAAACCTCTACTCCTGAGGGCGGGACAATAATTCGCGTTGCTGTTACCTTGATAGCATTTGATCAAGTTCCATACACGTTACATCGCTGAAATACTCTTAGAAGATCATTTCAAAAGTCGCATAAAAAGGTTTATAGTTCCATTAGGAATAAAGCAAAGTCAGTGTCGTAATTCGGCGACTATAGACAATAAATTTCCTTGCTGAAATCAGGAAATTCGCCATATTGTCCGTTATAGCTTTGCGAAACCGAGCCTCCGTATACTTTTCTTTCTGAATATATCTGGTGTTGCCTGCCTGAGATGCCTCACATGTATGTAAAAAAACACGAAAAATTTCTTATCTGCTTGGAGGAAATAAAACATATTAATATCTACATGCTATCCATTGGCCATCTGACGCACAGATACGTCATAATCCAGAAACCAGAAGGCTCATGCTGCTGGTCTTCGGTAACGTACACCACCTCTACAACACCGCACTACACAGCACTAAACTATACAGCACTACTGTTCAGGCATCAGAAGCAAAACTAAATTTGCACATTTTATCGGAATTGTTAGCCCTGGCGCACTGAGACACAACTCAGAATTCAGAGGGGCTGCCATACCAGCGAAGGTGTAGAGATTGGAGGATGGCTGTTACGGTCTCATGAAACTCTTCCTGGCCCTCTTCGAAGCTCATCTTCTCGTTGTTACAGGAAGGTCATTGTAGTTGGATGTCAGCTTTGGCGTATGTCGTCATAATATAAGGACTCTTCTTGGTTGTCTCTCGGCCTCGTAAGCTCGTGTTTTGGTTGTGTTCCTTTGCTGATCTATAACGTTTTGTCTTATGGCACACTCACCAACGATACAGCGTGGAATGCCGATTTATCCTCATTGGCAAGTGTGTGTTGACCGTTAACGTATTTGCAATAAGTAGCTGGTGTATGGACCACGTCCGGATATGTAACGTATTGCGCCCTGGGTCAGAAAGAAGTATGACATTCTTGATCGTTGTTTCATATTACGAAGGTGAAAACGGCAAGCCGGCCAGTGTAGCCGAGCGGTTCTAGGCGCTTCAGTCTGGAATCGCGCAACCGATACGTTGGCACTTTCGAATCGTGTCTCGGGCATGGACGTGTGTGACGTCCATAGCTTAGTTGGGTTCAAGTAGTTCTAAGTTCTAGGTGACTGATGACTTCAGATGTTAAGTCCCATAGTGCTCAGAGCCATTTGAACCATTTGAAAACGGCAAGGGGGTGCTGTTGAGTGTAAGATACTCTACCAGAATAAATTTATTACAATTTGAACGAAACACTTTACTTAAATGAGAAAAAAATTGAACACGAAAACAAACTCTGAGACAAGCTCTGAACGCATCAAATAAGAACAACACATACTACAAGAATTTATTAATATGTCTTTAGAAATAGCTGTTGGTGGAACAGACTACTAAAAATCCCAGAACAGAAATTTGTTGACATCAATTTTAAGCAGAAAATGTCAACAAGACTTACTATGGAAGCCTCAGAAAAGCTGCTGCCGACAGAGTTTAATCTAATGGGCACAAGATTAAACAGCAACTCTCAACAAGATTTGGTATTGTAACTTAAGAAATGCTACTGTTGGCAGAATTTAATAAAATTATCAAATGATCACGAAGTTAAACAGCAACAGCTCTCGAGGGAACCATTTTTAAAACAACCCATTGGCGTAGTTAAAATTTAATTTAGAACTGAGAATCTAACTGAATGGTAAATGTAATTCAGGGTGGGTAGTCCACAGAAATATGGGAGCCCTTTTAAATAATGAAAGACAAAACAAACGGTACATGCCTTCAATCAAGCAGCTTGTTGCACTCAGGTTTTAGAGTAACGAAAACTCAATACCGCTAATCAAGCCATTAGTTAGAACAAAATCCTGTCTGTAGCATGAGTCCGTTAGGTGGTAACGGAAGCAGGACCAAAACATAAATTTGGCTTGGATTAAACTGTTTGTTAATTTAGCTCCATTAGCGCAGCATATGTATAACATAGAGCTTTTTCGTTGCAAGCGAACTATCTGTTCTGGTACAGGCGTTACTTATAATACGCTAGCCACAGTTACGAGGCCAATGTATACACAAAGTGAAGCGACAGAACTATAACATCTGCTACCAGTAACACACAAACACAGATGAACAAGCTTATAAATTACAAACGATGCATGCACAGTACAGACTGCCGTGAGATTAAGAGACCGCTCATCCACATAAGGTGCGATAAACAAGTATAAATGAAACTGTAACTATACGGGAGTGACTTATATCACACGAGGCTTTACAATTTTGAGCAAGGCCCTCTATCAAAACGAGCTTAGTTCGCCAAGCGGCTCTAGAGTAATACCACAAGGTCAATTATAGACAATCGCTAGGAAATTACTTAATGACGAACCTCACCTAATTAGTTCACTGATTCTGCTCGACTTCTCACAAAATTTGAGTAACCAGGACGGTGAGCACACACATGACAAGATCACAAAACGAATAACATCTGTAAAAACAATAAAGCTCCCCTAACTTCTGAACGTCGACGTATAGTTCAACGGCGACTCAAAATAACAGAGACTGCTAGCAAGCGAGCCCATCCACAACAGAGCTGTCGTTCAGCAACCAACAGGATGCAATCCACAGGCAGCCCTTGTGACCAGTGATTGGAACGAACCCTCAGGTAGCAAACCTTCCACCACAGATGACACAAGATTCTTCCAGATAATCAAACGCCGAGCACAAGAAAAAGTCCAAACGTTACCTGGGAACACGTTTCTCACCAGAAAACAGTCACTGACCAAATATCAACAACCGGCGCATCGGACCAGCACAGACTACCTTTTTGAATGTGTCTGCTACGCAACCTTACCGCCGGGCACGAAGCCTGACCTTCCTCTCAGCTCACTGCCTGCCGGAACTGAGTGAAGGGCTGCCGTTGACGCTGAGAGTGGTGAGCTCTTCCTAAGTTCTGTGATGGGAGGGGGTTTCATGTCAAGCAGGTGAATGCTATTCCTGCAGGACCGTGGCTGGGTGGAAGACACTGTGATCTGAGGATTGGCATGAGGTCTTCCTCTAGTAGCTGCGGAGGTGCTTTACTCGCGAAGCAGCTCTGGCCAACGAGCAGTCAGCGGGTGGTGCACCTGATGGCCCAGGAGCTGGATGAACCGGTTGGTGGACCCGTGACGGCATGGAGCTGACAAGTAGGGTAGTCCTTCGGGAGGTGCGTAGCGAGCCTCGTGCCCGACTGTACACTCGCTGCAGCGTCCCAGTGAGGAAGGCTGCGGCGTTGCGCCACATCTCAGCAGTATACTCCAGCGCTGGACAAACCAGCGACAGCATGCATTGTCTGCAGATTTAACATTGGCGACGGAGACAAAAATACTGCAGCTTATCGATCACTAGATAGCTTGGATTTTCTTAGTCGTAACTTCGTTCATGAGAAGTTTTACCGAATCTTAGGTGCGGCAGCAATTTCAGTGCTGATCCGCAGTTAAGATGGATGCGAATCTTTACACAGCGGTGCAGGAATAGGGTCTTCAATCTTCTTCTGTCGCTTCCTCGTTCAGCACTTACTGTGCAACAGAAAGGAGCCGGTCTCGCAGCCTGGTGCACGAATACCATTGCTAGTTCCTAACATATAAACAGCAGCGAAACCTAGTGGTTATGCTAATGACTTAATGCGGAACCGATTTACCATAGAAAAATTTAGTTCCGATTTTGGTCAGCAGGTGAAACTCTGCTGCTGTGAATCCAAGAGACACGTATATAAATGGTTGCATATATAACGGATTAGCAACGGGATGTGGGCAGAAAAGCTCAAATAAGTGAGAAAGGCATGTTTGATTTTATTATAAACCCTCAATTACACATTATGTTCAATGCGAGCACCAGAGACGCCGACGAGATGCCCCATCCGTAAAACAACGGAATGTGAAATGTGAGCAACGTGTTTCTGCATACTGGCCTTCAAATCAGGTAGAAACTGAAATTGTCCCTGGAAAACGCATCCTTTTAGATAATCCCAGAGCCAAAAGTTACATGGATTCATATCAGGTGATCTTGCAGATCATGCAAATGGAAAACCTTTGGAGATAACAAGTTCGTGGAACGCTGCATTAAGCAGACCTCTCAGTGGGTGACCTAGATGAGGTGTTGCCCTATCTTGGATTAAAGCAGTGGTTTTCGCACAGTTGCACTCTTCCGAATCAGGAATCACATGCTGTACAAAGAGGTCTCGATAACGGGCAGACGTTCGGTACACTTGGGAGGCCATCTGGGTATATTCTTTTCAAAGAAGAACAGACCGATAGTAAAGGTGCATATGAATCCGTATCACTGTCACCTACGACGAGTGAAGTGGATCGTCGTGCACGACACGCGGTTTAACAGTACCGCAAATTCGTCAGTTCTGTGTATCCACTGCACACTGTAGTTCCTCGTCACTCTATACAACATTGCCTGGCAACATTTCATCAACTTGGATCCGTGCCAGAAACCGAAGAGCAAATTCAAAACGTTGCTGCGAATCATGAGGTTTCAGGTGCTGCACCGTCCAGATCTTGTACTGGTAGGCATGTAAACTAGACTGGAAAACTTTCCACATTGTTGACCATGGGATGGCCAATACTCGTGACATTGCACGAGCACCAGCACTACCCACGACATCTGCTGCAAGGTCAGTTACAGAAACAGCAACATCGTCAGTAACTTCCAACAGGAAAAAAAAATCACATTTCATGTGTAGTCTATTGGTTCAAGCGATTTTCCTTTTACGTATTCAGAGTGTATCATCTGAAACTTGCTCCACATATAATGCTGAAATGGAAAGTGCTATTGATGTGTATTTTTCACAGAACAGTTTGGTAATCAGTGACTGGTAATGTTAGCCAATAGCCGGCCAGAGTGGCCGAGCGGTTCTAGGCCCTACAGTCTGGAACCGCGCGAGCGCTACGGTCACAGGTTCGAATCTCCCTCGGGAATGGATGTGTGTGATGTCCTTAGGTTAGTTAGGTTTAAGTAGTTCTAAGTTCTAGGGGACTGATGACCTCAGATGTTAAGTCCCACAGTGCTCAGAGCCATTTGAACCATTTTTTGTTAGCCAATAAACAGATTGTAATAATACATAGAAAGTGCAATTTTTGTCCAAACGTACACAACTTTAAGTGGAACAATGCATATTGACATTAAAAAACTAAATGGAGGGTAAATAAGAATGTTAGTCGTGTTTGCTGCAGGATTCTAGTGCAAGTCGTTTACGAGATATTGTATTTTGAAAAATTCCCACATCGACACTTTTTTGTGCCATTCATCCTACGCAGCTGCTAGGTACGACGTTGTAATGTTTGCTTCTAGTGTGTTTATCTGTTCCTTGAGTACATTACGTCTTGCTGGTCAGTTAGGATGTGACAGTCCAAGCAGTAGATCGTGAGTGAACGATGGGATTTACCAGTGCAGAAAAAGCCGACGTCCCCTTGGTGTGTGGAGATTAAGGGAAGAATGCAGTTCGTTCTTGTAAGGTGCATTCGGTGATATAGTAGAAAAGACGTCAATCATCTCTGCAGGTAGTAGTAGTAGTAGTAGCTTTATTCATCCGTAGATCTCTTTTTACAAGGATATAGGACATGTCAAAGTATTTACAAATTGAGATCAATTTAAAATAAGCTAATTGGTGTACACATGTATTCACAGATTTCTAGTTAGAGACAATCATTAGATTTACTCCTGGTATACAATACTTTTTTTACAAATAACTTATCAAACTTGTTCACTCATATCTCACTATCAGTCACTGCACACACTATACACACATTGTTTCATAACACTTCACTCACTACACACACACACACACGCACGCACACACACACACACACACACACACACACACACACACACACTGGTGACCTCTGGGCCATTCCATGTACCGCAGCTCCCCATTTGCTATCCTGAAAGTAGAGTCAGCATCCCTCCATAATGAGTGAGATGTTGAGCTCAGAAAGAGGAAGAGGTGTTATTATTGTACTACGCATAGCTTGGTGGTAAGTATTTCTACAAAGGAAAAAAGAGGGATAAAAACATAAAGGGAAGTTGTTATGGGGAATGTTTGATATCTTATAATAATTATTATTAATATTTATTTGTATAACGTTTTTTTTCAAACCCTTACTCTGCTTTAGCAAAGTTATCCTTCAATGTATAAAATGTATTGCGTAACAGCTGCCTTTTTAAATAAGTGTATTTTTGCAATTTCTTTAATCTCTTTTATTAATTTATTGTACAGTTTTATTCCTTGGTGGAAAATGCTGTTTTGAGTTTTATGTTTACTTTTTCTTGGTAAATGTAAGTGGAGTCTATTTCTTGTTGCATGGTCGTGGACAGAGCTGTTTGTACAGTAATTGCCAATGTTATTTTTGATGTGTACAACTGACTGGTAAATGTATTCACGAGGAGCAGTTAAAATCCCAAGTGTTCTGAACAGATCTTCACAATGAGCTCGATTAGTATTTTTGGTCATTATTCTTATGGCTCTTTTCTGGAGTTTGAAAATTGTGTTCATATTTTGTGCATTCGCTCCCCAAGAAAGAATGCCATAGCTAAGAACTGAGTGTACATGTGAATAATAGTTAACTAAAAGACACTGCATGTTACACACTGATGAAAGGATTCTAAGGGCATAACATGCTGATGATAATGTGTTTGCATGTACCTTTGTATGTTCACATCACTTCAACTGAGAATCAATTTTCATTCCTAGAAATTCTGCATTTGTTACACAGTTTATAGAGGTGCCTACTACATTTAATTTAACATTGTGTTTGTCCTCTCCAAACTGAAATTCATGGCATTAGTTTTCTTTATGTTCAATGTCACTTCATTATTTATTAACCAATCATAAACTTCCTTGAGAGTTTCATTTGCTTTCTCGGCAAGGAGTTCTCTTGTTTTCTCAGTCACTGTAATACTGGTGTCAACCTCTTCAACCAGTCATATGAAAATGGTAGTGTAGCACATAGACAAGGTAACAGAAGGAAACGAGTGACGGCAGAAGATGGTGAAAGTAATGTTGTTGCTGCTGTTGCAGTTGATGCGCATGTTAGCTTCCGTGCAATCGCTCGAGAAAGTGGCATGTCTGGCAAGTGTCCTACGCATACTTCATCGACATAGGTTTCATCCCTATCACATCGCTCTCCATCAAGAGCTGCGCAGAAACGATTATGAGAATCGTGTTAACTTCTGTACATGGGCATTAACACGGGATACTCCAGATGTATCAGGTTCCTTGTTTAGTGATGAAACCACATTTACCAATCATGGCGAAGTAAACCGCCGAAATATGCACTGTTGGTCTGCTGAGTATCTCTGTTCGCTCCGTCAGGTTAAACGTCGGCGTCCATGGAGTGTGAACGCGGACAAGTATCGCAGCCTCCTAATAGACCATCTTCGACGGATGCTGTAAGGCGTTCCTCTGTTGCCGCGCGGGATTATTTGAGCGGTATAAGGCGCTGCAGTCATGGGCTGTGCGGCTGGTCCCGGCGGAGATTCAAGTCCTCCTTTGGGCATGGCTGTGTGTTTGTCCTTAGGATAATTTAGATTAAGTAGTGTGTAAGCTTAGGGACTGATGACCTTATCAGTTAAGTCCCATAAGATTTCACACACATTTGAACATTCGTTCCTCTGCAAACTAGGAGGAATCTGCGGTACCATCATGATGGCTGTGCAGACCACAGTTCACGAAGTACTACAGCATGTCTTCACGAGATGTTTCCAAATCGTTGGATTCGACGCAGGGGACCTGTACCTTGGAGTGCCGTTCACGGCATTTGATGCCTGTAGATTTTTCATGTGGGGAAACCCAAAAAGGCCGTCTACAAGGAGATACCAAATACTCTCAATGATATGCAACGACGTATTTCTGCAGCCTGCTCGGACATCACCGCTGAAATGCTTGCACGTGTGCAGCAGTCGTTCAATACCAGATTGGAAGCGTGTATTGCTGGTGGTCATTTAGAACACATCCTGTGATGCTCAGTTGTCTATTTACCGACGAAAATCCACATAACTAGTGTACGCAGTTGAGTCGTTCAGTGTGTGCTACACAGGTATTTTACAAGTATCGGTGTCGGGACTTTACAAAATACGATTTCTCGTAAGAAACTCGCACTAAACTGCTCCTACAAACATTAATGACCTTCTAATTTAACCTACTTTTGGTCTGTTAATGTCAATAGGCATTGTTCCACTTAAAAATGTGTATGTTTGCAGAAAATATACACTTAAGTATTATTACAATCTATTTATTTGTTAATAGTAGGAGCCCCTAGCTAGCAATCCAGTCTGTGAAAAACGCACATCAATCGCACTTTCCATTTCCGCAATATTTGCGGTGCTAGTTTCAGGGGATTCACCCTATAGACGAATTTTGGTTGCGCTGGTTACTTGTAATGTAGTGTTTTTACTGCTGTTGTTTGACTTTAGATTTCCTATCAATACAACTAGAAGAGCATTCTGTTTGAACTCTGTGAGAAGAAAATGTTTCAAACCTTCCAGACAAAGTAAAATATGTTCCCAGAATTTTCGGGAAGAGTACAAAAACGGAGAATCAGTTGCGTCATTCCGCGGTGCTGGCTTGAAACTCATATACAGCCTTAGTATGTAGCGCCATCTCCCCTTATTATACATCCATGGTATTAACAGTTCTCAGAACGTCCCGGGACAATGCGTGTTCGCTACTCATTATAGCGACGGCCGTCGCCACATAGGCAGCTAGCTGCCACTTACTAGTAGCTCTCGGGCGGCTGAAGGGGCACGTTCTGGTCGTACACTTCTGCTTTGGCCCCTCTGTGATCGGTGGAAGTCGGCTGACTTCGTGCTGCTTCGGACTGTTTACGCTTGTTGCCAGCCTTAGCTGCGTAAAAGTATCGTGCGTCGTAACATTAAGTAACCATTGTGAAAACAATATTGACCCGCATCCGGTGTTGTGTGTATTGATTGTTAACACCATGCACAGAAAGGAGCGGAGAGACTCTACCTGGTCCTTCTAGTGACTAGTAATCAACTTTTGTTTCATTTATGCGACGCATTAATCCGTTACACGTTCGTTTCTTTTACAAGCTGTAAGCTGTCTGCTCTGAGAGAAGAAGACGGGTCTTATCTCAGCAGTTAATGTGCTACGAGCCGATCGTAAGCTTCCGCTCGCCGCGTCTTCTGCTTAGGGGCCAAGTAAAGGTGTGTAATCAGTATTCTACAGGTACTCGGTAGTAACATCCAACAGAATACTGTATTTGTGTAGTTTCAAAAAAAGTGAGGATGATATCCCTACTTTAAAACAAATTCAATAATGATACAACCCTTTGCAAGTTGGCTGGGTCGGCAACTGCGGAAAGAGTGTCGTAAATAATCAGTTTCCGACATTACAATGGCTCTGAGCACTATGGGACTTAACATCTGAGGTCATCAGTCCCCTAGAACTTAGAACTACTTAAACCTAACTAACCTAAGGACATCACACACATCCATACCCGAGGCAGGATTCGAACCTGCGACCGTAGCGGTCGCGCGGTTCCAGACAAGCACCTAGAACCGCTCGGCCACAGCAGCTGGCTTGCGACATTACACTTTTACGTGAACAGAGGTGAGGTTTTATACGGTAACTAAGTGTTATTGTTCACATGAAGGTTGAAAAAGCCGTTTCAAATCTTTGGTCCTTGTTTCCCACTTCGAGGGGTCTTAACGTATCCCGCAAACATTTTTTTCTTATACAGGGTGTTCCGAAATTCCAGGTAAGAAGTTAAAGAACTTGTAGAGGGGACTGAGTAGAAAATACTATTCTGAATTGGAAGCCATGTCTGCAAACGTACCGTTCCTGTACCACAACTATTCGAAAACATGTTGGTAATGGGACTATTTTTATAACTAACTGATCAGGCGTGACCTAGTACATCACTTGTTTTCCAGCTCCACTATTGATAGCCAGAGGAATTGCTCAGGTGCTCGTTGACTGGTTCTCTTCACCATTATGCACTATGGTAGGGGGACCAAACGTCCCGGGAAACCGGGATTGTCCCGGTTTTCATCCCTGTGTTCCGGTGTCCCGAAAATTTCTTTCGGGACGCTCAAAATTCCCGGAATTCAGTTTTTAAATACATTTCGTGAAACTTTCTAAAATTTTTGGGATTTCGCTATATTGAAGGAAATACAACACAAGAAATTAATATATTCTAGCTTATTTGTCTAAAATCTCCATTGTCGCATACTATTAATCACAGTATCAGTATTGATACACTCAGGATGCGGTGGTCTCGCGGTTCTAGGCGCGCAGTCCGGAACCGTGCGACTGCTACGGTCGCAGGTTCGAATCCTGCCTCGGGAATGGATGTGTGTGATGTCCTTAGGTTAGTTAGGTTTAAGTAGTTCTAAGTTCTAGGGGACTGATAACCACAGCAGTTGAGTCCCATAGCGCTCAGAGCCAGCCACACTCAGGCAATAATTTACTTTGAGCGGTACTTTGGCCAACAAGTAGTAAGTTGTATAATTGTAACAGAGCTATGAAACCGTCCGATTGTCGCGCCATTTACTCACACATTCATTGTCAGAACAGTGTAGTAGTAGTATTATTGCCGCAGTACTGTGAAACGCAATGCCGAAACGTGCCTGCAAGTTCTGTGACTGTTATTCCAAGGAATGGAATTTCATTAAGAAAGGTCGTTTTGATTACGAAGCAGATTGTTCCGTATGTAACTGTTTTATTAGTATAAGTCATGGTGGACGTTCCGACATAGTTGATCACATCAGGTCAAAGAAACACATTAACAGTTACAGTGCACCGAGCTGCAGTAAAACCTTCTCAAGCGCTTCCAGAGCTAGATAAAAGACATAGTGAAGGCAACTGGCATAAACATACAAACATGGGAAGAATGTACTGTGAACCGCTTACCGCGGAGGAACACCGCAACCGCTGCTGTCAATTTGTTTGAAGGAGAACGCCTCAGACTCGAAGAGGCCAAGTGACAAGTAAGAAAGCTCCGTCCGTTACAACTCCGTCCTCCTCCAATCACCGATTTCTGTGGAGGCAAGTTTTATGATAGGATTTGTCTGTTCAACCACCGGAAACACATCCGTAAGTTGAGTTGAAATGCTCATCCTATGCAGGAAGAAGCTGTGAATAATTGGAATGAGTTGCTGCCGACGCAAACTCTCGTTTTAAACGATCAATGTAGGCCTATTTTTAAGGAAAAGAAACGTGTATTTCAAAATCAAAGATTATTATGTTTATTTGAAGTATTATTGCAGATTATTTACCTGTAATTAATGTTACTTTGGTTGTCCAACAGAGTGTAAATATGCCTGAAAACTGCGCTAAGTTCTGCACTGCCAATTAAGCCTTAGTTTAAATAACGTCTCGTATAGGAGGAGGTCTGGCACTTAACGTTCTTTTTCATCTAGCTATGACATTTCCTCATAATTTGCACGGCTATTCTTGTTTACTCTGAAAGAGTTTATTCGTATTTTCTCTCACGGTACCAGAAAAGTAGTTTCGTTGTTTGCCGTGTACAAATAACAGTGTGCTTCCTTAATATAGTATGACGAATATCTTGTGTACTCGTTTCTTAGAGAGAAGCTGCAACCATTTCATTAAGGCCGTGAACATGTAGATGTGCTGTGGCTGACTTTCAAGCGAGTATTTAATGAAAACTCAGTAAACAAGAAGTACTGAACAGATTAATTAAAGATGGCAGAGGCCCTCTTTTATGAACAAACATCATAGTAAAACTTCTTAAAAATGTCACCATGTGCTCAGTACGTATAAAATAACACATGCACATCTTGCTATCGGGTCCAAAATACAAAAAAAGAAAGAAACTATAGTTCACTTGAGAAGGCTGCTGACGGAAAGCTTGTTGACAACATAGGGATATAAACGAACGGAAAGTGAATCTTTGAGATTCGTATCATCAGGTAAAAAATAAAAGGAAAATCAAGTATTATTTCCATCCCTCAGTCTGCGTGACACTGCAACCATAGAGACACCGTAAGTAATACAAGTGGTGTTGCAAACAGTAATATTGCTAAAACTCAACAAGGCTTTTGTGTTCTACACAGAATGAGTAAGACGAATAGATGTGTAGGTAACGAAATAAAAAAAAGGGAAAAAAGAAATGTAGCTGTTGCCTGCTAGATTAATAAATCACAACTGGAATCGGTCTTCTTGCATAACTTTCCCTAGAACTAATGTTAGTTGCCTTACACAATGTAGAAAACTGAATCATTATACCCATTGTCCGTCCCGATAGATGAGTGACAGTCGGCTTTCAGCCGTGTTACCGTGCGGACGGGCTCGGCGCGCCGGGCAGTGCTCCGCAGGTGTTGTTGTTTAACCCCTAGCACGCGGTCGCGTCGTTGTATTGCCGTATAGTACTTGTACCGACCCGTCATGGCGTTCTCATATCGAAACGCTACAATCAAACTAACGTTCAACGCATCGTACACGAGACCGAAGGCCCATGAAATTGAACGGTTTCTACGAGACATCATGCACATAGAACCACAAGAACTGATAGGAATTCATCTGTCTATTGTAACCAGCACAGTGTACCTCAAACTGATTGACGAAGCGGCCTGCGACAGATTACTCCAACGATCTGCAAACGGCTTTCGCTTCTGTCACGCGGACGGTAACGTGAGCGTGGTAGGAGTTGACCATGCTGGTGTGGGGGTGCGTACCGTGCGCATCTTTGAACTACCGATCGAAGTTCCTGCCAACCTAGTCGTTGATGCGCTGCGGCCATACGGCACAGTTCTGAGCCACACAGAGGAGAAATGGAACACATTCGAAACGTACCCTGTCCTTAACGGGGTACGACAAGTGCGCATAGAACTTAAGAAGCACGTTCCATCATATGTTTTCGTTGGTGGCTGCCACGCAATTGTTATATATGATGGACAACCGAGGACCTGCTCGGGCTGCGGCCAGGAGGGCCATGTTAGAACTGAGTGTCTGCAGCGCCGCCTCGTTCAGGTGCCCCGCAATGAACTTCCCCAACGATCCACTATGACCTCTCTCCCGCTAACATATGTGGAGGCGGCACGACATGATGTGATGGATGATCAAAACCTGCTACCTCCTAAAGCCGCTGCCAGCTCCTTTGGAGAGTCAGCGCCGTCGACGACGCCGCAGCCCAACGGTGCAGAGGTTCCTACAGCCTCTGCCCACCGCAGCGTCGTGGGCACCCAGCCATCGTCACTGTCGGGATCGGACACAGGGGTTCCTAGCGACCGAGACTGTGTCGAGCCCCGCCCTCCAGTGGATGTCGAATCTCGGACCCGAAAGCAAAAATCACCCAAGCGACACAAGAAGAGGCGATTGTCAGCTGAAGAACAGGACAGGGATGTGAAGCTGGCGGAAGACATCGACTTCGTTGACTCGCCCATAATTGCAACGGACTCCAGTGGCATCATTCACCAGAAGGTGCCTGAAGACAAGGAACACTCTCCTAAATCTGGTGGCCCAGAAAACGAGGCGCATTGCGTCGACTCCCAAAATGTGGGCTCCTGTGAAAGCGACCAGCCCCCAATGACATCACAATCGTCTCTTGGTGATTGGGCAGACGATATGGAGGCAGATGATGCACAGCAAACATCGATATCTCCACCAGAGCCCATGGCTGACATTGAGCCCGGAGGGCTCTGCCAGTCAGAGACTCATATGGCACAGTAATGCACAGCATGCAGATGGATGGCGGTGTGGTGTGTGAGATCACTGTGGGCTTGCACCGGCGCACTGCCTCCGCCACTTGATATGTCTCAGTCATACCGTGTGGGAACAGTCAATGTAAATGGTGTCCACTCCACTGTCAAGACCCGCATGTTACACGACATGATCAGGGCGGCAGACTTGGACATTGCCCTTCTCCAGGAGGTCCGTCTCGAGCTGCGTTTAGACCTATATGGCTACACCACGTACAGCCTACCCGTAGGTGATGGCGCAGGAGGAACGGCCATCCTTCTCCGAGATGGCATAGACGCGACGGACGCGACGTACTTGCCGAACGGGCGATGCATCGCACTCACAATTGGCGCAGTCCGCCTCATTAACGTCTGCGCTCCCTCCGGTAATTCGCACCGTGGTGACAGGCATGTCTTCTATTCGGAGGAGGTAGCCCCACTTTTGCAAGGAAATATGGACCATTACATAGTGGGCGGCGATTTTAACAGTGTTCTGCGGCCCGAGGACCAGATACCGCATTACGTCCCATGCCCGGCTCTACAAGCATTGATACGTGACCTCGCGCTCCACGACACATGGCTCTTACATCATGGGACCCAGAGTGGATATACGCACTTTACCAGCCATTCTGCCAGTCGTCTGGACCGGATATACGTCTCGCGTGCCCTCCGCACAGCAACCCGTGATGCAGAACTCTGGCCGATGGCCTTCACGGACCATCTCGCGTACATCTGCACTGTCACCTTGCCTCGACAACTCACAAGACGCAGCAGGGGCCCGTGGACGCTGAACGTCTCCCTCCTTCGTGAGGAAGAGTGTCGGCGAGCAGTCACTGACACGTGGCGTCGCTGTATCAGGCGCCTGCCCATGTATGCTTCCACGTTGCTGTGGTGGCTGGGATGTGTTAAACCTGCACTCCGAAAGACCTTGATGGCCAACGGGCGTGACAGATCGAACTGGCAAAGGGCAACATCGGAATTTTGCTGTACAGCGTTACGTGAGCTGGCGACGCAACCGCCGTCTCCCGAACGTCAGATGTCCGTACAACGCATCAAAGCTCGTCTACTTCGCATCAGGACAGAGCAGCTAGAAGGTGTCCGCATCCGTGCGCGAGTGCAAGACTATATCCCCAACGAAACAGTGTCAGTGTATCACATTGTGCGCGAGAGGCGCCACCGCAAACGTCAGCTCATTACGGCGGTAAACACGGAGGACGGCGGCCGCGCAGTGACACAAACGGACATCGCGCACACGTTCGCCAGACACTATGGGACCTTGTACATCGAAGATCCGCGAAATGTACGTGATTATGACGAGCTGTTGCACGATTTTCCCGCCCCTCGGGACGTGGCACCCGATGATAGTCTGCTGTTGCCCATTACACCCGACGAGCTGACATCGGCCTTGGCACGTGGAGCACCGAACAAGTCGCCTGGACCGGACGGTTTACCCCTGGAATTCTACCGCACTTTTTACCACCTTATGGGTGACAAGTGGCTCCAAATGTTTCAAGACCTGATCCACCCTGATTTCACTGTCCCCACAGAATTCACAGAAGGCATCTTGATCCCAGTACCGAAACCGAATGGTGGTTGTAGGTGGCAGGATTTTCGCCCACTCACACTCCTCAACAACGGCTACAAGGTCTTCGCCCGTATCCTCCGCGCGCGTCTCCACACCGCTATCGGGAAAGCCATCCACACCGATCAGACATGTTTAGGTGGTGTCAGCAACATTCATACGGCGTTAGGAGCATACCGCGACGTAATTTCTTTGACGGCGGCCTGCAAAATACGAGGCGCCCTTGTCGCCGTAGACTTTGACCACGCATTCGACCGCGTCGACCACGGCTTCTTACGCGCAGTTTTGCAACACATGGGCCTCTCTCCGGAGTCTGCACAGGTGGTCCTTCGACTGGTCCACTGAGCGCGCTCCCGCATGATGGTCAATGGTTATCAGTCTGGTCACATTGTTGTTGGACGGTCAGTGCGACAAGGGTGCCCCCTGTCGGTTATATTATTTGCTGCAGCGCTTGAACCAGCTTTACGTGGTCTACGGCAGCGATTAACTCGTATCTCCTTGCGCGACGTGACCTTTTGTTGTGGTGCATTCGTCGATGACGTGGTGTTCCTGGCCAGTACGGGGCGGTCGCTGCGAGCGTCATCAACGTGAAGAAGACAAAATACATGGATGCCGGAGGGGGCTTTCCCACGCAACGGCGGTGCCCTTTGACAAGATGCCCGTACTCAAGTGTTTAGGAGTGCAATTCTATAGCAATGTCCGCCGCACGGCGGCGGTACGTACCGTCGGCTCCTACACCAGACACGTGCTCTGCTGCAGGACAAAAAACTGCGTCGCTTGGATATGCTCCTCAGAACACGTTATGTCGACACCTATCTTGTCTCAAAACTGAACTATTTTGCGCATATCCTTCCCTTGACGGCTACGATGGCCGACAGATTTCAAGCAGCATATGGACATTTCGTAAGCACCGGTCTGGTTTTTAAAGTCCGATACGCCACCCTGACACTGCCGCAGCGGGCGGGCGGTATAGGTTTAATTCATGTATATAACCGTGCGCGATCGCTTTATCTCAACACTATGCGTCGCAAGTGGACCTCTGCCCACGCCACTCAGACGAGCACCCTGATAGCGGACGTGGCACCACACTCTCTGCATCCCCCGGTTTCTGTAAGACACATTTCATCGGCACTCACCCACATCAGAGAGTTCTTGATTGACTTCAGCTACTTACGGTCAGAACTTCCGACGACACGGAAGCCCAGCAAAAAAGACTATTATCGCCTCTATCAACAGCGGCAACCTGTAAATACGGTCACCCACAGACATCCTGAAGTTGCCTGGAACACGGTGTGGCGAGCGGTACACACGCCTTTTCTACCTACGACGGTGCAGTCATTGTGGTACGTGGTTGTGAATGGGAAGTTCGCTACTCGTCAGAGGCTACATTCCATACATCTGACGGACGACCCCTGGTGTCCGACATGCTCAGTCGCTGACTCGGATGCACACCGTCTGACGTGTGCCGCGACCAGCGAGTGCTGGCTACTGACGCAGCGCATGCTGGCGTTACTCTTGCGGCGATTGCCGGAGTCTATCTCCCCTGATGACGTATTGCGCCCCGACGGCGTATACTTTCCATCATCCAGAACGAACGCCGTTAACTGATTAAAAGGCACGGCCGTTTACTACATATTTTGCGATGCTACCAAAGGCACACTCGACTTTTGGTCCCTATTGATGACGACACATGCAGCTTTCAGCCGCCACCCGAAATACAGAACTCGTTTCGCAAACTATTTAGGTTCATTATTTGCGGATCCTCCTGCTCACTGGGGCGTTCCGGGTATGAGACGCTGAAAATGAAGAAGAATCCTGGAGCATATTGATCCTCTATGGACGGAATAGGGGGAACCCCTCCCAACAGACGAGAAGACGACTCGAACGCTCGGCTACGGCAGTTGTAGGATCTTTCTTTGTAATGAAACAAAAATAAATCTATAAAACAAAAAAAATGTTATAAAAATTATAGAAATAAATAAATAAAACAACATCGACAAACCCACTACATCCTCTTCCTGATCCTTCGATCCTCAAACTCGAACACGTTGCTTGGGCGTGGCGGCGGGATAGCCAGGCTTCGGGTGTCGACCCCTGCCCTACCCGTCGTCCTGCTCCTGCAGCGGTTCATTAGATTAAAAAAAAAAGTGGTCAGCGTGACGGGTTGTCATCCTGCAGGCCAGGGTTCGATTCCCGGCTGGGTCGAGGATTTTTTCCACTCAGGGTCTGGGTGTTGTGCTGTCTTCATCATCATTTCATCCCCATCCGGTGCGGAGGTCGCCCAATGTGGCGTAGAATGTAATAAGTCCTGCACAAAGGCGGCCGCACCTGCCCCGCAAGGGGCCTCCCGGCCAATGACGCCAAACACACATTTCATTTCCGAATGCGGGACTATTTTAATTCTGGAGCATTTTACCCAACAGGAATCCATCATCATTTAATCATACAGTAAAGCTGCATGCCCTCGGGAAACATTACTGCTGTAGTTTCCCCTTGCTTTCAACCGTTCACAGTACCAGTACAGCAAGGCCGTTTTGGTTAATGTTGCAAGGCCAGATCATTCAGCATGCTGTCCCTCTACAGGAACCACATGTTTGTCTGGCCTCTCAACAGATACCCTTCCGTTGTGGTTGAACCTATGGTACGGCTATCTGTATCGTTGAGACACGCAAGCCTCCCAACCAACGGCAAGGTCCATCGTTCATGGGAGGAAAGTGATCGTAACGAATGATTTTGAGAAAAAATTCCTTTAGTTCTGGAACAGCCAATGTTCGTGTTTATGCATGTGTGTGTGCGCAAGCGCGCTCGTTTCTTTCTCTCTCTCTCTCTCTCTCCCTCTCTCTCTCTCTCTCTCTCTGTGTGTGTGTGTGTAAGTGTGTGTGTGTGTGTGTGTGTGTGTGCTGAAATGTGCCACATGTTAGAGGAAATTACTCAAAGTAAAGATCCACCAGCTAAAATACATTCAAGAACGCGAATAATTTAAAACATCTGCGTATGTATTTATCCACGTCAGTATAGTACATTTCATCACAATGGGATTGTTTCTCGTTCTTTCAGTATTATAAGTGATTCTGCAATAAAAATTTGAATTATTTGAATATCAAGTGACGTAATTAACATATTCTCATCGCCTTTTATCTGTATTTCTTCGATATAAGGGCGAATTAATTGTGGTAAGCTTCTGTCATTGTTCACTGACTTTTGGCCATGAAACTTCGATGAAATTTTTACACTGTAATAAATGTAAGATTAGGCAATTCGAAATTCGGTTCCGACGAAAACAGATTCTTTCTCTAATGCGAGAATGGTTAATGACAGAGCAGACGTGAAGGGCACATCGTTTCGTCATTGAACAATGCGATATCAAACTTATTGAAGACGCCCTCTTGTAAAACATCAATATACACTTCTGATTAATTAATGGCATGAATGGTTCAAATGGCTCTGAGCACTATGGGACTTAACATCTGAGGTCATCAGTCCCCTAGACTTAGAACTACTTAAACCTAACTAACCTAAGGACATCACACACATCTATGCCCGGGGCATAATTCAAACCTGCGACCATAGCAACAGCGCGGTTCCGGAATGAAGCACCTAGAACCGCTCGGCCACAGCGGCTGGCAATGACATGAAACAAGATAATTGGAATACTTCTGCTAAATGAAACACTGTTGTTTAAATCATTTTTGTTCATTGATCAATAAGCGGGGTACATAAACGAACTTAAATCATGCATCTTCACAGTGCAGGATCAGACAAGAGAGCGAGTTAAAGCTGAAGAGACAAATGAAATGGAATAGTGTTTTCTTGTTACAAATAAATGAAATGTCGTATAAGATACTGCAGAGCATGGAAAGGAAAGTTTGCTTGTCTAATTACAGTTATACGTCGTGAGCACGAGAACTAAAAATCTGTTTCTCTAAATAAAATCGATAATGCTATAGTGTGAGTTTATTTTAGTTAGTTACCTGTCCCACAGATCATTTTGACCGTTCTTTTATCGAAGTGGAACGAGTCAGTTTACAAGATGGGTATATACGTTGAGCGTTAGCAATGAAGAACACATCATTTGGTAGTGCTGCTTGTGCTACTACACCTAACAACAAATACAGCTAAACTTAGACCTCATGCAACTACACTTAAAAACTAGTTTTTTTTACAGGTTATCAGTTTTTAAATTGAAAATCGTCCATAGAATAGAAAAAATATTCTGAACAAATGATTTTAGGCTAGATTTAAAACTTGCATTGCTACCTGTCAGACATATTGTTCTTATCGACCAAATGATAAACAATTTTGGTTGCTGCATATTACCCTCCTTTCAGAGCCAGAGTGTTATGGGTATGGACACCACTCTTCTTCTAGTACTGTGGAGGATTATTTATAATGAATTTAACTAGTGAATATATGTAATGTGAGGGTGCAGTTGAAATGACTAACTCTTGAAGAGGTACCTACATGACGACCGTGACTGAACACCAATAATATTGTTACTGCTCGCTTGTGAGCAACTGGAGAGTTAGTCCACAAAATTATTCCATAACACATTATTGAGAGTAAAAATGCGAAATATGTCAGAGGTATATTCGTTTGTTTCCAAGATTGGCAATTACACAAAGATTTAAAGACGCTGAACTTCACTGTTTCAGAAGCTCAGTAATATGCTTCTTCCAGCTGCAGTTTTCATCGACATGCATACACAAAAATATTGAGCATTCTACCTTTTTTACCATTTCCTGTTCATGTGCTACATCAGTTGTTGGTAAGCTTCTGTTGGTTGTACAGAATGTCGTATAGTGTATTTTCTGGTAATTTATGAAGAGCCTATTTTCAGAGGACCTCTTGACGATTCTTCGCAAACATCATTAATAATCTCCCAAGTTGCTTTCACTCTAATTGGATGAGTTACAACACTAGTTCGTTCACAAAAAGTGCCAGTTTTGCTGGTTGAATATTTGGTGGAACGTCATTCATATGTATAAGGAACAGGAACGGACAAATGGTAACCGTTTGATTTCTCCCCAGTCACTCAAATTTTCTAGCCTTCCAACAATGTCTGACTTGTTCAGCACAAATTTTTGCTTTCTGTTTGTGAAGTATGACTCAAACTTGTGTGAATCAATCAGTTCCATAAAACTTAAGTTTTCTAACATGATCTACACAGTCGAACTCCTTGGGAATAGCAATTGGGAGCCGGCCGGAATGGCCCATGCGTTTCTAGGCGCTACAGTCTGGAACCGCGCGACCGCTACGGTCGCAGGTTCGAATCCTGCCTCGGGCGTGGATGTGTGTGATGTTATTAGGTTAGTTAGGTTTAAGTAGTTCTAAGTTCTAGGGCACTGATGACCTCAGAAGTTACGTCCCATAGTGCTCAGCGCCATTTGAACCATTTGAACACCTACTGGCAAATTGTTATTATTTAATTTATAATATGTGGTGACTGAATGTATAAATAATATTTCCTATCGAGAAACTCTTCTAGAATCCCAACTGAAACACTATGTAAATTGTTTCTACTTAACTGTGAGACTACTTTTGAGTAGTCTGTTTTGTGTGTGTGTGTGTGTGTGTGTGTGTGTGTGTGTGTGTGTGTGTGTGTGTGTGCGTGCGTGCGTGCGTGACCACGCACGTAACATACAAGGCGAAGGAATTCATGTACTTACCGCGTAATCATCATAAAAGTCGGTGTGGTAGACACCGGTGGAGCTTCCCACAACACTCGTTGGCGCTGGGCGCGCTGTTATTTCGCGCAGTCACTGTGGCGCAATTTACGTTTACGCTGCGGGCGTCGCATCTGTGGCTTGCAGTAGCAGTGCATACACCGTGTGGACTACAGACTACGTTATGGCGGGGTCAGTGACCTGCAACCGCCAGGGGGAGCGGACGGGGCAACCACAGTAGCGCTTGTGTTTACCAACGGCATGTGAGCACGTGTACTAGTCCCAGACTGTAATTTAAACAACAGTGGAGACAAAACAGGTTGTTCCTGGAGGATTATTTTCAGCCGGTGCAGTACAAGGTGAACTCATTCCATGTGTGTGTGTGTGTGTGTGTGTGTGTGTGTGTGTGTGTGTGTGTGTGTTCGTGTGTGTGTGTGTGTGTGACTATGTTCCTGTGTGTGTGTATGAATGTATTTCTTTTTACGTGTTTTGTGGAAGATGCGAGATACACCTATGCGGTCTCTCTACTAATAACGCGTGTTACACACGTACTTTTGCAAGGTCCTGCTCATATCTATTCGTTTTCACATCCTGTTGACAACAGCTGAGGATTTTGCTGTCTACAGGCAATTGGAAGAAAGTAGGGAAGAATAGAAAGACTTCCACCAAATTTCTACTTCATGTTATGAGTGGCAGGTTACTTTAAAAGTGGATTACTGCAAGGTAAGCTTGTAACAAATATAGGGTTATTGAAAAGTATCTGAAGCACATCACAATGTGTAGTATTTAGTGATGATATTAAAAGGCGGTAAGAAATGGGACGAACTCATACAATCAGTGATGTAGGAGGCTACTGACGACTTAAATTTGCTGCAGAATACTGAGAAAGTGGAGCGCGTCTGTGATGAATATCCCATATAAGATGCTAATGCGACAAATGAGAAAGTTTTGCTTCAGCAGTTTGACATAAAGTGACCATCTGGAGAGCGATATACCGGGTAATCAAAAAGTCAGTATAAATTTTAAAACTGAATAAATCATGGAATAATGTAGATAGAGAGGTACAAATTGACACACATGCTTGGAATGACATGGGGTTTTATTAGAACCAAAAAATACAAAAGTTCAAAAAATGTTCGACAGATGGCGCTTCATCTGATCAGCATAGCAATAATTAGCATAACAAAGTAAGACAAAGCAAAGATGATGTTCTTTACAGGAAATGCTCAATATGTCCACCATCATTCCTCAACAATAGCTGTAGTCGAGGAATAATGCCGCGCGGAATTAGTCGAGCGGTCTCAGGCGCTGCAGTCATGGACTGTGCGGCTGTTCCCGGCGGAGGTTCGAGTCCTCCTTCGGGCATGGGTGTGTGTGTTTGTCCTTAGGATAATTTAGGTTAAGTAGTGTGTAAGCTTAGGGACTGATGACCTTAGCAGTTAAGTGCCATAAGATTTCACACACATTTGAACATTTTTTTGAGGAATAATGTTGTGAACAGCACTGTAAAGCATGTTCGGAGTTATGGTGAGGCATTGACGTCGGATGTTGTCTTTCAGCATCCCTAGAGATATCAGTCGATCACGATACACTTGCGACTTCAGGTAACCCCAAAGCCAATAATCGCACGGACTGAGATCTGGGGACCTGGGAGGTCAAGCATGACGAAAGTGGCGGCTGCGCACACGATCATCACCAAACGACGCGCGCAAGAGATCTTTCACGCGTCTGGCAATATGGGGTGGCTCTAATAAAACCCCATGTCATTCCAAGCATGTGTGTCAATTTTTATCTCTCTATCTACATTATTCCGTGTTTTATTAAGTTTTCAAATTTATACTGACTTTTTGATCACCCGGTAATTTTTAGATACTTTCCTATGTAAATGCCTTGATCGGAAAGTTTTATGAACAAGATTACCGGTTTCAGTTATGCAGTAGACATTTTCAGAATCTGAAAGCATCTACTACGGTAAGACGATAGAAAACTAAATAAGAATTATAAAATAAACACGATATACCACTCATTATGCTGCACTACAACAAGTCATAAACATGTAAAATAACACGAGCTAAATTTTTCATGCATGCTTCAACAAGTATACACTGAATTGATAGAAGTCATGGGATAGCGGTATGCACATATGCAGATGGCGGTAGTTTCGGGTAGACAAGGTATAACAGGGCGTTGCATAGGGGAAGGTATCATTTGCATTCACGTAATTCCCGTCGTGGGACATGCAGTGGCAGAGGGCCTTCACTTAACGACGGAGAGCAGCGGCGCTCTCGTGTAGTAGTCAGTGGTAACAGACAAGTAAGACTGTGTTAAATAACTGCAGAAATCAATATGGTTCGTACTACGAATGTATCGACAATGAGGTGAAATTGGGCGTTAATGAGCTACGGCAGGAGGCGATCGATTCGAGTGCGTTTGCTAACAGCACGATATCGCCTGCAGCGCCTCCGCTGGGCTCGTGAAGATATCGGTAGGATCCTAGATCACTGGAAAACGGTGGCCTGGTCAGATGAGTCCCGATTTAAGTTAGTAAGAGCTGATCGTAGGCATAGAGTGTGGCGCAAATCCCACCAAACCATGGACCTAAGTTGTCAACAAAGTATTGTGCAACCTGGTGGTATTTCCATAATGGTGTGGATTGTGTTTACGTGGAATGGACTGGGTCCTTTCGTCCAACTGAATCGATCGTTGACTTGAAATGGTTATGTCTAACTACTTGGTGACCATTTGCAGCCAACAACTGTGGAATTTTTATGGATGACAGTGTGCCGTGTGACTAAGCAACAATTGTTCACGATTGGTTTCAAGAATGTTCTAGACAGTTGGAGCTTATTATTTTGCTATCCAGATATGCCGATGCGCTTGCAACGGTGGTAACACCGTCTCCCCCAGATCACCGAACTTAGGCGCTGTCAGGCTGGGTTAGCACTTGGATGGGTGACCATCCGTTCTTCCGAGCGCTGTTGGAGAAGTGCATTCACCACTTGTGAGGCAAACTGAGAAGCTACTTGATTGAGAGCTGGCGGCTCTGTCTTGTGAACTGACATGCGGCAGGGAGAGCGGTGTGCTGACCAAATGTCCTTCCATATCCGCATCCAGTGATGCCTGTGTGCTGAGGATGAATCGGCGGCCGGTCGGCACCGTTGGGCCTTCATGGCCTGTTAGGGCGGAGTTGAGTTTTTAGTTTTTTTCTTTTTTAGATATCCCGACATGGGTCCGATCGAACATTTATGGGACATAATTCAGGGGCCAGTTCCTGCACAAAATCTTTCACCACCAACACTTTCGCCGTCATGGACGGCTATAGAGTCAGCATGCCTCAGTGTTCCTGCAGGGGGTTTGCAACGACATTATGAGTCCATGTCACGTCGAGCTGCTGCACTACGCCGGGCAAAAGGAGGTCCGATCCGTCATTAGAAGGTATCGCCTGACTTTTCTCATCTCAGTGTATGCTGTTGTTGTTGTTGTTGTTGTTGTTGTTGGTGTAGTCTTCAGTCCTGAGACTAGTTTGATGCAGCTCTCCATGCTACTCTATCCTGTGCAAGCTTCTTCATCTCCCACAACCTACTGCAGCCTACATCCTTCTGAATCTGCTTCATCTCTTGGTCTCCCTCTACGACTTTTACCCTCCACGCTGCCATCCAGTACTAAACTGGTGATCCCTTGATGCCTCAGAACATATCCTACCAAACGGTCCCTTCTTCTAGTCAAGTTGTGCCACAAATTTCTCTTCTCTCCGATTCTATTCAGTACCTCCTCATTAGTTATGTGATCTACCCATCTAATCTTCAGCATTCTTCTGTAGCACCAGGATGCAAATGCAATCCTACGGGTCGTTAATGCACTCACAGCGTACAGATAATTGCACGTCGCTATTAAAAGACGATCCATTTAGAGGTATAATTAAAAAATTTGCACATGGCTATTAAAAGAAGATTCATTTAGACCTGTAGTTAAAAATACTCTTAATTGAAAGGAAGTAAGGAAGAAAATCTATTTTTAACCATACAAATGTATATTAGTTTTCTGACTGTTTATACCTGATTAGAATTTAGCAGCTTGATCCCAAAATAAAATTTCCTTACAGAAACCATGGAAAAATCGAATGCGTTGTAATGATTTAAAGAATAGTATTTACAAATATCGTCACAATGTATTCGACTTAAGCGTGTCTTCAGTAATGGAATTTTGTTTTGAGAACTACAGTATTTTCTAGATTCTGATCAACTGTATATGGTAAGAAAACTAACAGAGTTTGACTCTGAAGCGCCAAAGAAACTGGTATAGGCATGCTTATTCAAATACAGAGATACGTAAACAGGCAGAATTCGACGCTGCGGTCGGCAACGGCTTTGTAGGACAACAAAAGTCTGGCGCAATTGTTGGATCGGTTACTGCTGGTACAATGTAAATTTATCAAGATTTAAGTGAGTTTGATTGGGGTGTTACAGTCGGCGCACGATCGACAGGACACAGAATCCCCGAGGTAACGAGGAAGTGGGGATTTTCTAGTGCGACCACTTCATGAGTGTATCGTGAATATCAGGAATCCACTAAAACATCAATCTCTGACATCACTGCGGCCGGAAAAAGATCCTGCAACTACTACTGAAGAGAATCGTTCATCGTTATACGGAAGTTCAACCCTTCTGCCCCCTGCTGCAGATTTCAATGGTGGGCCATCAACAAATGTAAGCGTGTTAACCAGTCAACGAAACATCATCGATATGAGCCTTCGGAGCCAAAGGCCGACTTGTGTACCCTTCATGACTGCACGACACAAAGCTTAAATCCTCGTCTGAGGCAGTCAACACCGCCATTGGACTGTTGATGACTGGAAACATGCTGTCTGGTCTCGTTTCAAATTGCACCGAGCGGATGGACGTGTACAGTTATGGAGATACCCCCAAGAATCCACGGACCCTACATGTTAGCAGGGGACTGTTCATTCTGTTGGAGGCTCTGCAGTGGTGTGGAGCGTGTACAGCTGGTGTGATATAGGACCCTTGATATTTCTAGATACGAATCTGACGTGACACGTGCGTGAGCATCCTGTCTCATCACCTGCATCCATTCATGTCCATTGTGCATTCCGACGAACTTTGGTAACTCCAGCAGGACAACGCGACATCCCATACGCCTAGAATTGCTACAGATTGGTTCCAGAAACATTCTTCTGAGTTTAAACACTTCCTCTGGCCACCAGACTCCCCAGATATGAAGATTATTGAGCATCTCTGGGATGCCTTGCAACGTGCTGTTTAGAAGAGATCTCCATCCCCACGTACTCATACGGATTTATGGACAGCCCTGCAGGATTCATGATGTCTGTTCCCTCCAGTACTACTTCAGACATAAGTCTAGTCCATTCCAAGCCGCGTGGGGTGGCCGCGCTGTCTAGGGGAACCTCGCCACGGTTCGCACGGTTCCCCTTTCGGAGGTTCTAGTCCTCCCTCGGGAGTGGGTATGTGTTTTTTCCTTAGCGTAAGTTAGTGCAAGTTACATTAAGTAGTTTATATACGTCTAGGGACCGATGACTTCAGCGGTTTCGTCCCATAGGAACTTACCACGAATTTCCACATCTTCCATGCCACGTCTTCAAATGGTTGAAATGGCTCTAAGCACTATGGGGCATAACATCTGAGGTAATCAGTCCGCTAGACTTAGAACTACTTAAACCTAACTAACCTAAGGACAACATGACCGAGGCAGGATTCGAACTTGCGAGCGTTGCAGCAGCGCGGTTCCAGACTGAAGCGCCTAGAACCGCTCGGTCACAGCTACCGGCTGCCACGTCTTGATGCAGTACTGCTACGGTCGCAGGTTCGAATTCTGCCCCGGGCATGGATGTGTGTGATGTCCTTAGGTCAGTTAGGTTTAAGTAGTTCTAAGTTCTATGGGACTGATGACCTCAGATGTTAAGTCCCATAGCGCTCAGAGCCATTTGAACCATTTTGTACCAGTTTGTTTGGCTCTTCCGTATAGATTATTAAGTATAAATGCTTTTTTGATTAATTCCACACAACTGACAATATTTTAAACTGTTGTGCATGCATCAGAACCCCTAGGATTGCATTTTCATCCTATATATGCTGCGGAAGTATGCATGGGAGCTTTAACTCGTGTTTTCTCCGTGTGCATGACGTGTTACAATGCAGCAGAATAAGAGGTATATCGTATTTATGTTATCTGTTATATCTTGTAACCTCTTAATGTAGTAGACAGGAAGGCTTTCTTTTTTCACTTTTACATAGATTCTAAAAATGGCTACTGCATAATGGGAACCGGTAATAAAACTTTCCAATCATGAGAATTATATATAAAACTAAATAATATATTGCTCTCTAGATAGTCACTTTATGCGGTCTCCAATGTGTTCCTCCAGGACATCAAACACTCTCATACTTCGCTGGGGACGATCTATATCTTGCATGAACCATATCTTGTAGAAATCGGAGTTATTTTGGATAATGGGGATGAAATCATCTTCCAAAATCTTCACGTACCGTTCGGTAGTCACCGTGCCACAAGTAATATCGCACCGATTATTCTGTGACTGGACACTGCACACCACACAGCCAGCCGTTATGGGTGAAGAGACTTCTCGGTAGTGAAATGCGTCAATTTTGCTTATTGACGAAGCTATCAGAATGAATGTGGGCTTCGTCACTAAACCAGACCAGGCATGCTCATAGTATTTCCCATCATACCCTGCGGCCAACCCTAAGGTTCGAAAGTCCTTGTGTCGCGTGTCGGATTTTGTCGGGTCATGCCTATAGCGTGTGTAGTTCTCGCCAGAGACCTTAATTTCGCTTGTGTTTTAGAAGTGAATCATCATCCTTGGTAACCAGAACATACATACGCGAGTTATGTTTAAGACAGTTGAAAAGCGTGTCGCATTTTGGTTTGGCCGGCTCTAGTTCCATTACGCGAAAGAACTTGCCCCCATTCTAACAGCCGTGTACCGCAACTCTCTAGAGGAACTGAAGGTTCAAAATGATTGGAAAAGAGCACAGGTAGTTCCAGTTTTCAAGAAAGGTCGTCGAACACATGCGCAAAACTATAGGCCTAAATCTCTGACATCGATCTGCTGTAGAATTTTAGAACATGTTTTATGCTCGCGTATCATTTCAGAATCTACTCTGTAGGAATCAACATGGATTCTGGAAACAGTGATCGTGTGAGACTCAACTCGCTTTATTTGTTCATGAGACCCAGAAAATATTAGATACAGGCTCCCAGGTAGATGCCATTTTCCTTTATTTCCGGAAGGCGTTCGATACAGTTCCACTCTGTCGCCTGATAAACAAAGTAAGAGCCTACGGAATATCAGACCAACTGTGTGGCTGTGTTAAAGAGTTTTTAGCAAACAGAACACAGCATGTTGTTCTCAATGGAGAGACGTCTATAGACGTTAAAGTAAACTCTGGCGTGCCACAGGGGAGTGTTATGGGACCATTGCTTTTCACAATATATATAAATGACCTAGTAGATAGTGTCGGAAGTACTGTGCGGCTTTTCGCGGATGATGTTTTATATACAGAGAAGTTGCAGCATTAGAAAATTGCAGAGAAATGTAAGAAGATCTGCAGCGGATAGGCACTTGTTGCAAGGAGTGTCAACTGACCCTTAACATAGACAAATGTAATGCATTGCGAATACATAGAAAGAAGGATCCTTTATTGACGAATACAGGATAGCGGAACAAACACTGGTAGCAGTTACTTCTGTAAAATATCTGCGAGTATGCGTACACAACGATTTGAAGTGGAATGATCATATAAAATTAATTGTTGGTAAGGCGCGAGCCACATTGAGATTCATTGGGAGAGTCCTTAGAAAATGTAGTCCATCAACAAACGAGGTGGCTTACAAAACACTCGTTCGACCTATACTTGAGTATTGCTCATCAGTGTGGAATCCGTACCAGGTCGGGTTGACAGAGGATATAGAGAAGATCCAAAGAAGTGCGGCGCGTTTCGTCACAGGGTTATTTGGTAAGTGTGATAGCGTTACGGAGATGTTTAGCAAACTCAATTGGTAGGCTCTGCAAGAGAGGCGCTCGGCATCGCGGTGTAGCTTGCTGTCCAGGTTTCGAGAGGGTGCGTTTCTGGATGAGGTATCGAATATCTTGCTTCCCCCTACTTGTACCTCCCGAGGAGATCACGAATGTAAAATTAGGGAGATTCGAGCACGCACGGAGGCTTTCCGGCAGTCGTTCTTCCCGCGAACCATAAGCGACTGGAACAGGACAGGGAGGTAATGACAGTGGCATGTAAAGTGCCCTCCGCCACACACCGTTGGGTGGCTTGCGGAGTATAAATGTAGATGTAGATGTAGAAGGCCTGGGACCCTGCTCTTAGAATAGTCAAGAAGTAATTTAATGAGGTACCAGACAACGAGCTGACTTCGGGATCAGTTGGAGGAACAACAGAGGAGCTTCCAGCACGCGCACCTGGGCGTGAACGTACGAATGGGACGAAACACTGTCTCAGCCGGAGGGGTAGGGACGCTGGGCGCGGACGGCCAATGCAACAGCCGATCAGAGGGAGAGGGGGAGCAGAAAAAAGAGTGGTGCCGGCACCCCACCAGTCATTTCATCAGCGCATCTGATGATGGCTGTGTGGGCGTTTGGGAAATATTGTGCCCGTTGAACACTGACATTCGGCGGTTCACCTGTGAACTACTTCGAAAAGTTGGAAATTTGTGGTGAGGTCTTATAGGATCAAACTGCTGAGTTCATCGGTCCCTAAGCTTACGAACTACTTAACCTACCTTAAACTAACTTACGCTAAGGACAACACACACACCCATGCCCGAGAGAGGACTCGAATTTCCGATTGAGGGAGACACGGAAACCGTGGCAAGGTGCCTGAGACCGCGTGGCTACCCTGCGCGGCATGTTCCTTTTAACTACGCTGTGCATCCGATAATCAAAGTCTTTATTTTTAATCATTTTAAATTTTTTGTAACTTACAACTTTTGTTACAATTACAAGAAATCTTCAGTACAGTCGTTAGAATAACCACTATTGAAATCTGAAGAAAAAAAATCCTTTGGATTCGAAAATACTTAACTCACTCAGTTGAATTCGCTCACAGTGGTTAATCTAGCACTATATTAAGAACTGGTTGTAATTGTCTTCAAAACTGTACAAAAATGCCTCTGACTTTAGCTCTTTGCTCGATTGCGCTTTAAAAGTGTGTGTTCTCAAATGTTTCTTATGTTGAAGTACAATTCAAAAGAAGTTGTTAATAGTTTTTAATGCCTCTGAGGCTATTTCATAAATGTTTACTAATTTGAAAAAATGACATGAGTTAAAACTGAAAATTAAAAAAATCATAATAAAAGTTACCTTACCACTCCCAGGTTCAGGATCTCTACCATTTCATTTTGTTCCATGTTACATTTCTCGGAATAGTGCATCATATTTTCTTCCATGGAAAGTGGCAAATATTTACCTTCCTCCTCTATTTCGTTTGTATTCACATCATGGGCTTCATTCTCTTGCAGGACTGAGTTTGATCAGCCTGTTGTTACTCTGTCAGCTGGTAGCTGCTTCAGCCATTCTGGACCCTGAAATTCAGAAAAACGTCTCATGGTGTTATACAGTCTTGTTGAAGTCGGGGTGCGTACAAAAATGGTAAAGTGAATCAAAGTGTTCGAGTAAAATTACAACAGTTTGTGTCTCAATATGGTGAAAAAGTAATTTTCAATGATGGTAAAATAGTGTATAGAAAACTGTGTGACGTAAGAGTAGCCGTGGAGAAGAAATGTAACGCTGAGCAGCATGTGGCTACAGAGAAACACAAGCGTGGAGTGCAACCAATGGAAAATGGAAAAACATTACAGCAAATGTTCCTATGGGAATCTCTCCAATCTATTGCACCATTCTGTGAAGAAAATTGTGCAGTTTTCCTCTGTGCTGACATCCCTTTAAGTGAACTAAATCAGCCAAAATTTCGTGAATTCTTAGAAAAATACACAGACAGATCTCTTCCTCATTCGGCCTTATTAATATAGGCCACGTTACGAGTAGTTATGAAAAAATAATGCTGCAACTCAGAAAACAGTATATTAAAAAATATTGTGGGCATCGACTGATGAAACTACAGACTCTACAGGAAGATACAGGACACTGCTACTGTGGGAACTTTGGAAGAAGATGATGTGGGGGAAATGTTTATTATGAACTGTGAAGATTTAGAAAATGTAATTTCCTACACAATTAGAAAATTGTTCGACACGTCTATGGGCACCACGTAGTCCGAATGCGGGCACTGTTCTTTGTAACTGATGCTGCCTCTCATACGATGAAAGCCCCTGATTTACTAAGAAAAATCGTTACACAATAAGATGTTGCATGTGACTTGTGTAGCTCACACCATGAACAGAGTTGCAGAAGAGATTCGTAGCAAATTCAGTGATATTGAAAAATTTGTTGCGTGTGTCTAAAAGGTATTTTTGAAAGCCGCTTCACCCGTTGTAGTATTTAAGTTATCTTCAGACATTTCCTTACTACTATCTCCTATTTTGACAAGATGGAGGTCCTAGATCAGTACCTCCTTTGAAAATCATCGTTGACTCATTATCATCACTGACTCATTAGCTAACAGTGAAGCCGGTTCAATTGGACTAGTCCAGAAATTAAAGTCTAATGCTCAAGTTTCAGACAAACTTTCTACATGAAATCAGATTTTAGATTTACTCCTGCTGCCAAAACTAGTTTGGAGCAATCAGAAGTGCCATTTGTGAAGCAGACACAACAAGTGGAAAAAACTGTGATTATGTTAGGAACTGTTTGTGGTAAAGTGAGAAAAGAAGTGTGAAAGAAAATGGAAAAGATGTTAGAAAAAACTGAAGGGCCTCGTACACTCTGTTCCATTTCAGTTGCTTGGTGAAAATTTCTCACTTAATCACTTAGATTTAGATTCAAATTATATTTCCCATTTCAAATCTTCTCCTCTTGTGCCAGCTGAAGCAGGATGAAATTTTCGAAAGACAAGAATTTGTTGGCTGACAATATAAAGTTATTGTATTTGAAAATTTGCGCAAGATATTCATTGCGCATTACAACTCAGGATGTCCAAAAACATCGTCACAGGTTAAGTATATCTGATAACGTTAATAAAAACATACTGTAACATAAAATTCCATAGTTTAGCCTGCTTCTCAAGTGAATTTCATTCATAAAAAAGTAATCTATTAACGTAACGTAACTTACTAATTTAATTTGCAACTGAAATTTTAGCTCATTTTAGAATGTTTTGGCCTTTATTTTTTGGCACATTTTTGTAAATTTTTCGTCATAAGAGAATATTCTTGTTTGCATATTACGGCAATTTTTGGTGGTAAAAATCCCACCCATTGTCGTAAAAAATAGATCAGTGCCCATACAAAGTAGCAGAAGTTTTTCCTCAACCAGTAGTTTAATGGAATAGGAGAACAAATAATTTCCGCCACTGTAAAGTGGCATGTGAAGTAAATACGTAGAAATTATATATGTGTGTATGAAGTGAACATAGAGGATTGCAGACCAGGCACAGAACGAGGCATCGGTTCTGGTTGGGAGGGGGGGGGGGGGAGAAATGAGGGGAGGCGTCGTAGTTTGTTACTGTCTTCTATCCATAAAATATCTTGAAGGGATTTACTTTCATTATTTTGTGAGGGTGTAAGCGAGAAAAAGTTTAGAAAATGTTTGAAATTTTATCTACTCTTTGTTGGAAGTCGCTAAGTACTCCTCCTGTCAAACACTGGATGATTACTGCCTTGGTAGTTTGCGCTCAGGTTTAAAAAAAGCTACATTTTCTGGCATCTCAATGTTTATGACGTCATATCTGCCGAACTATGTGGCCTACAGTGACATAATTTTGCAGGTACGTTCACTATTTTGTTTGTACAGTTCATATCAATTAGAACAGGTAGTAAAGAAGTAAGAAATTAAAATGTTGTGTCTGATGTTTAAGTTTTACTGCATAAAAAGCAAAAATGTTGTAAGCGATAATCTTTTTCCGATCCTTATTTTGTGAGGCTGTGGGACAGAAGAAGTTTCGAATGGATTTGAAATTATGTGTTAAGTTTGTTGAAAGTATCAATGGTAATCAGTTGGTCTCTACTACCCACTAGTGGGCGTTCCAGCTTTCATGACGGGCAAAGTACAGTTGGGGGTTAAAGATATTTTCATTAGCTTTTCATAAAATTTTGATCTAATCTATGTGGTAAGTAATTATTATTATATTCTTTAACTTGCTGAAGTACTGCTTTATAAATAGTTACTTTCTTACCTTACGAGTCACCATTACTGTAGAACTGGTGGGCGGTTATAAAGCTTTTATTTTCAACACAGCCATTTTCTTTACTATTTATATCACAATTGATATAATGGGAAAAATACGTGTAATCGGATGAACTTTTATTAAATTTACAATGTTATTTGGCAGTCTACTAATTTTTATTATAATATAATATTCATAACTATTGACTAGTAAACGACCAAACGCATGAAGTGATACTGAAAATGTATGCTTGTCCGTGTCTTCAAGACTGTTCGTATTTAATCGAAAGAGAACAAGAAATTGCTTCTCGGAAGATGCTATTAAAATACACTCGATACTGCATAACCAATTATCAGCGCCGACTTTTAAGGAAATACTGCGTTATGCATGGTTTGCTTCCAAATTATCATCTGAAAGAGAGAGTTTTGAAAATCTTAATGAGGTTTGTTTTTCCACCGGAAACGTCAAAAGACCTTGCGTATGCGGAAACATAGTATTTATTCAATGCAACTGGTGCCGTTTAACTTTATGTTTTTAATTTTTTTTACGAAAAATACCATCCTGCAACTTGTACTCGTAATGTTGAAAACGACCATTAATTGTACATCTTTCGAAAGCCGCCTCTGCCGGTCAAAACTTGGAGGTAACAAGTAGTTTCGGGCTCTTTCCGGGAATAAGGGATTTCTTATACAATTCCAGTATCGCTTTATGCGTTTGGTCGTTTACTAGTCGACTGTTATGAATATTACGTTATTTGTGATAATAAAAGTTAGTAGACTGACAAATAACATTCTTGATTTAATAAAAGTTCATCTGATTACACGTATTTTCCCCATTATATCAATTGTAATATAAATAGTAAAGAAAATGATTGTGTCGAAAAAAGAAACAGACGAATGGGACTTGATCCAGTGATTACGGGGCTTGAACGCTAACCACTCGGCTGCCACCGCTCCATGGTAAATATGGCCACGCACAGGTATATATCTGACGACCGAAATTATCTTGAGATTTTCTCAATAAGGCATGAGTACACGCTAATGCTTACACATTTTGTTGTCCTCATGGAGCGCTACGAGTGTACGAAGTTAACAGTAAATCCGCGTTCCAAACGTCGTGGCCTCCCCTTGTTAGTGTTTTACACATTTAAAGTAGCATTATATATCTTCATGAGAGAAATATGGCAGTATTTTAAATTTAAATGTCTTTAACTGCGTGAAAAATACTGAAAATTAGGTTCTTGTTGTCTCTGGATGCTGTTAGACAGGCAACCTTCAATTCATAATTTGTATCTGTAGGCATTTAGTAGTATACAGGGCGGTCAGAAACAGTCTGGAAAGCTTGTAAATGTGTATCAGAGTAGACTGTGCTGAAAAATACTTGTTAAGAGAAAAATTCGATACGTTGCGCCGTTTCCGAGCCATTAAGCATTGAAGTTAGCCGATCAGGCCATTGGGCACGCAAATTCAAGCGGCCGGCCAGAGACGGTGTAGCCAAGCGTGTTCTTCGTTTGGTTTCCTAAAACCGAACCAGAGAGCGATACAAAAATTAGGCATGGGACGTTAGTGAGTATCAAACCCGAGGCAAAGGCTTAGCAGTCTCGTGCTCTGTCATCTACGCTGTGAGAACAAATGACAGTAATTGTATCTGGATCGCCGCTTGAATTTGTATATATAACTGCCTGACTGGCTAACTTCAGTGCTAAATGCCTCGGAAACGGCGCAATATATCATTCTTTTTTCTTAACAGTTATTTCGCTGCAGAGCCTACCTTGTAACACTCTTACAAACTTTTCAGACTGTTTGTGAGTACCTTGTAAATTATGTAGTATTGACTCACTACAATCACAATTTTTAACTTTTTCAAACAACATAAAAATTATACTAGCAATTGGAGTCCAATACATGTATTTTAAAGGAATCTTAAAATATGACGTTCCCTCTTTCTGTGGCTTTAGTTTGTGGAGCAAGCAATGTTCACTATATGTCATTATCGTCTTTGAGCATCTATTTTTAGTTCTCTTCGTGTACTGTCTTGAAGTCTTCCTGCGTATGACCAGAACATGCAATCTATTTATGTTCTCCAGTGCGCTGTGAAAGATGGTGAGGAAATTGTTTTCTTTGACCGCCCACACAGAAGTTTGTGGTTTTGATCTTCTGTATATTTACAAACGGAGCTCTCTCCCTTCTGTCTCCATAATTTCATACAAACGTAATACCACGCTATACACCAACACTCAACTGATACCCTTAACACTCAACTCATACACTTCATGAAGAAAAGTTGTCACTGTGCTCGAAGGAAGGAAAATTACTTTTGATGAACCTACTCCTCGAAGTCTCCCAGCCGAACATGCCTTACGACTTTACATATTTTTACGAGAAATGTTGCAATGTGTCTCTTGTTAATCTATTCCACACGGGGAGATGGTGGACTTTGAGTGAGGGTATTATTTGGAAGTCTACGCAGTCGCGGTGCTGGCAGAGAACCGGCTAACGAGTTTTAACAGGCCTCATTACCAGGGGGTCCTTCCCCCAGCGGCGCATCAAAAGCAAGTTCCCCTAAATGCGGAGGCACAGCCGTAAAAATACCACTGCCGCCCAGACATTGATGTATTGCGCACCAGCGGCCGGCAGAACAAAATAACAACGTTACTTTAGTTATTGCACTGTTTTTGTAATCATTGTGTTCGACTAAGCGGTTAATTAACAACTTGAAGGGGGGGCTGCAGTAGCAGCCACAGGCAATTTACTCTTGTTACCAAAAGAAACAAACAGGACTGAGGTATCTTCTTTTTACATGTAATATCAATAATTACTGTACCAACAGCTCTGTCCATGACTTCGGGGACAAGATATACACTGAGCTTACACTTACCGAGAAAGAGTAAACATGATATTCAATATACCATTTTGTGCTGACAATTAAAATTGTACAATAAATTCCCTAAGTAGGCTACACAGATTATTAAAATAAACTCATTCATAAAGGAAGTTAAAAAGTGCATTTAAACAAGGAATGATTACTTTTAATAACCTTTCTTATTTCTGGATCACACTTTTATTTTTCCAACAGCCTTATCCGTTTCGATTTTCCATCATTTTCAAAGGCATGGTTATGTCAGTCATATGTGATACACTGTATCGCGTCAACATTCTCGATCACGAGGCAAGTACAAACGGTCAAGACATGATAAAAGTGATTAAAAGTGCATCAAAATGGTCGCGTGGTCTCACAGCATTTTTGTGCAAATTGCAGAAGGAAAGATCATTTTGTAAACAATATAACACAAATGAATGTTGAAAAACACTTCTACACTATGTGATCAAAAGTATCCGGACACCCTCAAAAAACATTTTTCATATTAGGTGCATTATGCTGCCACCTACTGACAGGTACTCCATATCAGCGACCTCAGTAGTCATTAAACACCGCGAGAGAGCACAATGGGGCGCTCCGCGGAACTCACGGACTTCGAACGTGGTCAGATGATTGTCACTTGGGTCATACGTCTGTACGCGAGATTTTCACACTCTCAAACATCCCCAGGATCACTGTTACCCATGTGATAGTAAGTGGAAACGTGAAGGGACTTATACAGCACATAAACGCGTATGCCGACCTCGTCTGTTGACTGACAGAGACAGCTGGCAGTTGAAGAGTGTCGTAACGTGTAGTAGGCCCACACATCACGCCGGTAAGTGCCAAACAACGCTTCGCTTGGTGTAGGGAGCGAAAACATTGGACGATTGAACAGCGGAAAAACGTTGTGTGCAGTGACGAATCACGGTACACAGTGTGGCGGTCATATGGCAGGGTGTGGGTATGGCGAATGCTTGGTGCGTGTCATCGGCCAGCATGTGTAGCGCCAACAGCAGAATTCGGAGGCGATGGTCTTATGGTGTGGTAGTGTTTTTCATGGAGAGGGCTTGCATCCCTTGTTGTTTTGCGTTGACTATCACAGCACTGGCCTATATTGATGTTCTAAGCATCTTCTTGCTTCCCACTGTCGAAGAGCCGTTCGGGGATGGCGATTGCATCTTTCAACATGATCAAGCTCCTGCTCATAACGAACGGTCTGTGGCGGAGTGGTTACACGACAAGAACATCCCTGGCCAGCACAGAGCCCTGACCTGAATCCTATAGAACACCTTTGGGATGTTTCGGAACGCCGACTTCGTGCCAGGCCTCACCGACCGACATCAATGCCTCTCTTCAGTGCAGCACTTCGTGAAGAATGGGCAGCCATTCCCCAAGAAACCTTCCAGCACCTGATTGAACGAATGCCTGCGAGAGTTGAAGCTGTCATCAAGGCTAAGAGTGGGCCAACTCCATAATGAATTCCAGTATTACCGATAGAGGGCGCCACGAATTTGTAAGTCATTTTCAGCCAGGTCTCCGGATACTTTTGATCAGATAGTGAATCATTTCACAAAACGCTTGCACACTAAAATTTCCCTTTTCTTTTTGTGCCTCGGCAAACCTTTCACCAAGCATCTACAAATAATAAAACTAAAATCTTAGTCTATTTCAGAGCTCAACATGTCACTCATTATGAACGCATGTTAACTGAATTTTTCAGGCACACAAATGAGAAATATGGTACTCCATGGAAACGAAACATAATCGTCATCTTGTTCTGGTTTTCAGGTGGTAGTGTGTGCAATGATGATTTTCAGAAATTACGAGGATGTGTAACATTAACTTTTTTGTTATGAAATCACTTCTACCGAATGATGTATGAACAAAACGGAATTGTACAATAGAGAAAAACCGACAGAGGCGGCTCTGTTTTAAACTGAGTTGCTTTCTGTTCGGAAGGATTTAGGCCCTAATCCCCATTGTGAGCTTACAAACCCAGGTGGCTCTTAGTTTAGCCTTTATGTTAAGCGCCTCAGTGAGGTGTATTTTCATAAGCTGCCCGTAGCAGAACACTGACTCAAAGGTGGAGTACTGCAGGTAACAACTACAATCCCATAAGCGTTATGGTTCTCAACTCAGCTACAGATGTATGACCGACCACCAGGTTTTCCAGCTAGGAAATACACTGAAGCCCCAAAGAAACTGGTACAGGCAGGTGTGTTCAAATACAGAGATATGTAAACAGGCGTAAAACAGCGAGGCAGTTGGCAACGCGTATATATGACAACAAGTTCAAATGGTCTGAGCACTATAGGACTTAACATCTGAGGTCATCGGTCCACTAGACTTAGAAGTACTTAAAACTAACTTACCTAAGGACATCACACACATCCGTGCCCAAGGCAGGATTCGAACCTACGACTGTAGCAGCAGCGCGGTTCCGGACTGAAGCGTCTATAGCCGCTCGGCCACAACGGCAGGCTGACAGCAAGTGTCTGGCGCAGTTGTTAGACCGGTTATTGCGGCTATAATGGTAGGTTATCAAGATATAAGTGAATTTGAACGAGGTGTCAAATCTGTCGCACAAGTGATGGGACACATCATCTCCGAGGTAGCGTGGAAGTGGGGATTTCACAAGTGTAGCGTGAAATCAGGAATCCGGAAAAACATCAAATCTCCAGCATCACTGCGGCCGGAAAAAGATCCTGCAAGCACGCGACCAACGACGACTGAAGGGAATCGCTCAACGTGACAGAAGTGCAACCCTTCCGCAAATTATAGCAGATTTCAATTCTGGGCAGTCAAAAAGTGTCAGCATGCGAACCGTTCAACGAAACATCATCCATATGAGCTTTCGGAGCCGAAGGCGTACTCGTATACCCTTGATGAATGCGCGACACAAAGCTTTACGCCTCGCCTAGGCCCATCATCACCGACACTGGACTGTTGATGTGCCGAAACATGTAGCTTAGTCGGACGAGTCTCGTTTCAAATTGTATCGAACGGATGGATTTGTACGAGTATGCAGGCTACCTCATGAAATCATGGACCCTGCATGTCAGCAGGGGACTGTTCAAGCTGGTGGAGGCTCTGTAATGGTGTGGGGCGTGTGCAGTTGGAGTGGTATGGGACCCCTGATAAGTCTAGATATGACTCTGACAGGTGACACGTACGTAAGCATCCTGTCTAATCACCTGCATTCATTCATGTGCATTGTGCATTCCGACGGACTTGGGCAATTCCAGCAGGACAATGCGACACCCCACACGTCCAGAATTGCTACAGAGTGGCTCCAGGAACATTCTTCCTAGTTTAAAAACTTCCGCTGGCTACCAGACTCCACAGGCATGAACATTATCGAGCATATATGGGCTGCCTTGCAACGTGCAGTTCAGAAAAGATCTTCAACCCCTCCTCCTCTTACGGATTTATGGACAGCTCTGCAGGATTCATGATGTCATTTCCCTTCAGGGCTACTTCAGGCTTTAATCGAGTACATGCCAAGTCGTGTTGCGGCACTTCTGCGTGCTCGCGGAGGCCCTACACGATACTATTAGGCAAGTGTACCAGTTTCTTTGGCTCTTCAATGTATTACCATCCAGTACTACATAAAAATAATATTGACAACAAAGATCGTAAAAATACTTTAAACTGTACTACTGGTAAACCAATACTAATACAGTGATCATCAATCTGTCTAATGGATGAACACATAATAATAAAGACGATCAACCAAAATGTTTCGATACTGGAGTAATACAAATTATGGAAAAGTAAAGGTAGTGGTTTTAATGCTTCTGTGCTCCCCCGAATTGAATAAGACACGCAGAACGTTCATACAATTTAGGACTGTCAGAAAAGTCCTTCTTTGAGATGCTGTTTAATTCGCTCGGATGTTGGTTAATTCATCAAAACATTCATCTTTCATGTGAATTTCTGCAACTTGTTGTTTTGTTTTAGATTTATATTGATAACATCAAGTTACATCAGAGGTGATGACCTTTTACTGAAAGCAATTGCCCACAATTCCCATTTTCGTAGGTCGTATTTTTTGCTCGGGAGTAAAGGTTTTCGGAATAACCTGGTACACATATGTCTCTCCTTTAGAAAATTATGACGAATGTGTTGAAGACTTGATTTACAGATGTTGCCCCATAGCAATTTGTAACATACCACTATTGACACATTACAGTGGCCCATCCACTACTTATCATTACCAGCTCAGAAACAATTGGTCGAATACACATGCTGCTTACTGTTGTTTGCTCAGACTCAGAACGTTTTATTAATATATGGTGCCGTTTGTGAGAAATTGAACTAGATATATATTAATGACGATTTGATTAAAACCATTCAGTTAAATCGATCAGAAATAAGTGTACTCCACAATCATACATATCATGTATTTTTTGTGTTTTGATGTATTATGATGATCCTAACGCCATAGTTGAAAGAATACAGCTGCTGACAGCATCAAGCGCAGCGAAGGATGTAATTTACTCGAATGGAATCATTTCAGTAACTACAGAGATTCAAGGAAGACATATTATCGAATAATTATGGAGACAGCAGTTCAAGTGCCCCACAAACCATCATGCAAGACATTTCCACGTAAATACGCTATAATGGGAAGTTTAGATAATTTATATGGCAGGTGGATATTGTAGCTATGAGAAAATATTCACAGAAAAATAAGGTTTCACATGTATTTTTAATGGTCATTGATGCATAGTCAAAGTTTGCTTGGGACTTACCTGTGGAAATAAAGACTGACAAAGCAGTTGGACAGGTGATTGATCAACTGTTGCAAATGAGGACCAATAATATCCCAAACAACCTCCAAACTCATAGTGTTGGTGAATTTAATAATAAATACTTATGTATGGTAAAGGAGTGGTATGAAATACACCATTTGTTGATGTTCTCCCTGAGAAAGACAAGTATCGTGGAGCGTTTGAACAGATTGATAACTACATGTATATGGATGCATTTCAATCTTTACGGATCCTAGAAATGGACTGAAATTCCCTTGAAAATCATTGATCTGTGTAACTAAACTGTATGTTGAACACGAAAAATGAAAGCAATTGACGTTAATGATAGTGAACTTCTAACTACAGTACGTAGTTCCACACAAACAAAACTTTGATGTATTTGTTTTAGTACATGTGTCAATATATGACCACTTTCGAGAAGTCATACCTATCACACCATTCAAGAGAGATGTTTACAGTTTCCAAAGTGCAACGAGCTAACCTTAGGACATGTATGACTGAAAGACATCCGTAGTGAGACAACTGCTAGTTTTTACACTGATGAATTACAGAGGAGTACTGAACTGAGCGTTTTTCTCACAGACGTCATCATAAGGATTCAAAAGAACAAGGCTCTGTTCAGTGGCTTGGCCTCCTTTCATTGCAAAACAACTGGGTGGATGCCAGCAATGTGGTGTACAACAACGCGCGCAAATCTCGAACTGGGCAGTAGCGTAACAAGAATGATCCGATGCGCATCTGCATTCTCGACAAGTTATATTTAGAGCGGCTCATCCCCACCAGACCAAGAACGCAGATTGAAAAGAGACTCGCGTGTAGCGACAAGGGAATCAGTGTACTAGGTTCAAAATGGTTCAAATGGCTCTGAGCACTATGGGACTTAACATCTATGGTCATCAGTCCCCTAGAACTTAGAACTAAGAACTACTTAAACCTAACTAACCTAAGGACATCACACAACACCCAGCCATCACGAGGCAGAGAAAATCCCTGACTCCGCCGGGAATCGAACCCGGGAAACCGGGCGTGGGAAGCGAGAACGCTACCGCACGACCAGGAGATGCGGGCTCAGTGTACTAGGCAAGGCCTTCAGACAGCACAACATTGCATACGTGACAAACAAGGATCGACGCACTGCAGATCGAATTTTAGCTGCTACAACTAAGGAAAAACGTACAGGGAGGGATATAGATACAGGTCATCGTATAGCGCACTTATCATTCTTAAGGCAATGTGTGCAAACTTAAAATGGGATACGGGTTAAATTTCAATTGAGATATGAACGCTGCTCATTATCCGCTGAAGATGTAGATGAAGAGCGAAAACAGTCTAAAGAAGCTCATTCAGTTTTCATTGGAAAACTCTTAACAACGCCCATGATTTACCACCACCTAGGACGTCAGACAGAACTGGCAGAACTATCTGCCATAGGCACTATAGTGGGTGGAATGGCAGCTATTGCGGAACGGTTAATAGTATAGAACACTCTCAACAGCAGTTTGACAAAGCGAAAAGATATGATACGTTCATTCGGAAAGGGCTATATTTGAAATCACTCAGACTCTTCACGACAAGAGTGCTACGTTTACTGCCCGACAAACAGTATAAAAGTTTTCCTACCCAAGAATTAATGGAATGTTTACGCGAAATACGCCATGTGAAAATCTAATGACTGCAGAATTACAAATTCAAATGCTATGTGAGGATGAGGAATTCAGCGGTGGCGTATGTAAAATGTAACTGAAATACACTCCTGGAAATGGAAAAAAGAACACATTGACACCGGTGTGTCAGACCCGGACACTGCGAGAGGGCTGTACAAGCAATGATCACACGCACGGCACAGCGAACACACCAGGAACCGCGGTGTTGGCCGTCGAATGGCGCTAGCTACGCAGCATTTGTGCACCGCCGCCGTCAGTGTCAGCCAGCTTGCCGTGGCATACGGAGCTCCATCGCAGTCTTTAACACTGGTAGCATGCCGCGATAGCGTGGACGTGAACCGTATGAGCAGTTGACGGACTTTGAGCGAGGGCGTATAGTGGGCATGCGGGAGGCCGGGTGGACGTACCGCCGAATTGCTCAACACGTGGGGCGTGAGGTCTCCACAGTACATCGATGTTGTCGCCAGTGGTCGGCGGAAGGTGCACGTGCCCGTCGACCTGGGACCGGACCGCAGCGACGCACGGATGCACGCCAAGACCGTAGGATCCTACGCAGTGCCGTAGGGGAGCGCACCGCCACTTCCCAGCAAATTAGAGACACTGTTGCTCCTGGGGTATTGGCGAGGACCATTCGCAACCGTCTCCATGAAGCTGGGCTACGGTCCCGCACACCGTTAGGCCGTCTTCCGCTCACGCCCCAGCATCGTGCAGCCCGCCTCCAGTGGTGTCGCGACAGGCGTGAATGGAGGGACGAATGGAGACATGTCGTCTTCAGCGATGAGAGTCGCTTCTGCCTTGGTGCCAATGATGGTCGTATGCGTGTTTGGCGCCGTGCAGGTGAGCGCCACAATCAGGACTGCATACGACCGAGGCACACAGGGCCAACACCCGGCATCATGGTGTGGGGAGCGATCTCCTACACTGGCCGTACACCACTGGTGATCGTCGAGGGGACACTGAATAGTGCACGGTACATCCAAACCGTCATCGAACCCGTCGTTCTACCATTCCTAGACCGGCAAGGGAACTTGCTGTTCCAACAGGACAATGCACGTCCGCATGTATCCCGTGCCACCCAACGTGCTCTAGAAGGTGTAAGTCTACTACCCTGGCCAGCAAGATCTCCGGATCTGTCCCCCATTGAGCATGTTTGGGACTGGATGAAGCGTCGTCTCACGCGGTCTGCACGTCCAGCATGAACGTTGGTCCAACTGAGGCGCCAGGTGGAAATGGCATGGCAAGCCGTTCCACAGGACTACATCCCGCATCTCTACGATCGTCTCCATGGGAGAATAGCAGCCTGCATTGTTGCGAAAGGTGGATATACACTGTACTAGTGCCGACATTGTGCATGCTCTGTCGCCTGTGTCTATTTGCCTGTGGTTCTGTCAGTGTGATCATGTGATGTATCTGACCCCAGGAATGTGTCAATAAAGTTTCCCCTTCCTGGGACAATGAATTCACGGTGTTCTTATTTCAATTTCCAGGAGTGTAGGATCTACTACTTTGAATCATTCGGGGTCATATGACCGCTGAAATAATTATGTCACCACTTCGCCAGCAACCGCACATTCCAAAATTTTCATGACTTTCAAAATGTCAATACATACCTGTGTGGACATGTATGCCTTACGGACCCCCTGACAGCTGTAATGCAGAAATACAAACAACCTTAGTGCACAGGAGTTGGTCAATTGAGCTTCAACATACACTCTGGTTTTAAAATAGTTGTCATCGATACGATGCAGGAATTGCTTTACAACAACTGAGTTAAGCCAAAGTGTGTGACTTTTTAATGAACAGTTATCTCCTGTTACCTGCTGAAACTTCATTGTTCTGTAGTACCATCAGATTATTTCGGCGTTATTGCCATTTTCTAACACAACCTTAAGTTGTTCATTACCTATGTGCATACTTGCTGTCATATCATTATACGATATATGTTGATAGATCAGAAGCATTCAACTTTATTCCGAATATCACAGCATCAGACTGAAAATTATGTCAAGGAACTGGAAGAGTTGTGCACGTACCCCACAGAGCAAATGAAATTAGTGATTCAAACATATATTTAAAATATTCTGTACAAAGTGTCGAGCTACGTGAAAACGTCAATATGCTTAGAATAGAAATACGGAATACCAATTAAGTAATAGACTTTAGATGAGGAAATTCAATAGGAACACTACTACGTTTTCAAAGCAGCAAGTTTTGCAACCAGAGCAGAATAAATTTTACAAGTATTCTCAGTCAGTAGATATACTCACGATTAGTGCATTTCACGTTGAATGAAACCTTGCAAGGAATTTGTTGAATGACAGACTGATTCACACAAAATACGAGTTCTACCCTATAGTCAGGACAGGACATAAGATCATAGAGTTGACAACCAATGCCATTTATGACTGTTAAAAAATTAGATCATCTCAAGGTGACTGTTGTAGACCAGACCATCTTGTGAGCCTTCACAGTGAAGAAATCTCAATATTGTTCCTTTTGAAGCAGATTGGGTTTATTGTGTAAAACCAGAACACACAACTGCCAACACATCAATTCACAGCAGAAACACGATGTGCTATCGGCAATGAATCATTAATTCTTTAAATCACTGGGCGTGAAACTGCATGAGAACAATTTCGTTGTTCACTGTAACGACCCCATTTGCATATTACAGAAGAAATATTCGCCAGTAGTAGTTTTCCACAAACATATTGCTTCAGCAGCTTTTGATAGCGACAACGAGACCAGTAATGTGATCCAGCACCACTCCAAGCAGCAGTTTCTGTAGTTGGAGGGAAAATTTGTTACAAGTGCGGATCGAAGCACTAAAGCAACATATCATCCTACACGTAACGCATTTGCATTCTTGTTTCTGGTATGAGACAAGAGCTGAATGGGTTTGAGGTTGACTGGACACAGAATGTAGGCATCGCACGAACCTTAAAACATATGTTTCTGGGTCAAAATTAAAATGAACAGTTTGGAAAATGCAGAATAATTTATGAGAAAACTGTCATTAGCAACTGAATACGAAACGATTTAGTGCATGCATACGTCTCAAGACACAATGAGACATTTCGGGTACATGAAATGTGTTCTAGTTCATGTAAAGTAAGAACTCATACTTGTACAAAGCAGGATGGATGCAAATGCGTACATCCAAGGAGAAGCAGCCACTCCTCAAGAGAATAAGATTGTGTTGAAAAATTAACTTGGAAAACGCCCCATACCTCTGTTACTATGAATCTTCATCCACACCCATTGCAAAATGCTTTATTAATCAACGCTAGACACACGTACAGCGAGCAGCAATAACGCAACTGTTTCAACACGGTGGCTGGCAGCAGTTGTAAACATAATGTCATACTCACGAAGACGAAGACTATCAACTTGTGTCGATATACATCCAGCAGATCTAGGAAACGAAGTGACATTGCTATGAGGACAGATATGGTGACACATGTTGCTTATATTGCATCTTTTGGTTTTATTATTTTGACATAAGAAATTATGTTTTAAAAGTTTGGTTTCAAAACTATATTTTGCAAAAAAATTGTTTCTCCTTGTAAGTTTTATCAAAAGTTTTAAAAAGTCGTACTTTTGATTTTTATGGCTGGTTGGGAGGGACAGGATGGGAGTGGGGCAGTTGTTTGTAATCTTTGTAAAGTAAGCACTGCCCTAAGGTACTTTATATGGATATTGTAAGCTTCATTTATTGGATGAAGGACTGTAATCCATATGAAGTAATAAAGTGTCGGCCCTTGTGTTAGACACTTATGGATATGCAGCTGATAATAATCCTTATAGAACAGAGCTAGCGAATATCAAGGGTATCGACCTGATGAGAAACAAGTCAGCAACGTTACTGATTTTGGAGTCTGAAGGTGTGTAAAAAATTTTGCAAGTATTGCACAGACAGGTGCCACACTAACGCAGGTTAAGGGTGTGTGGCATGTGCCCACACTGACTCTCAAGGTTGAAGATTACTTCTAGTGGCTGTAGATGATGCTTCTCCTCTTCTACACATGTTGACATGTTGGGCCACACCAATTTTCACACACACACACACGTATATATATATATATATATATATATATATATATATATATATATATATATATATATATGTTTGTGTGTGTGTGTGTGAAAATTGGTGTGGCCCAACATGTGTAGAAGAGGAGAAGCATCATCTACAGCCACTAGAAGTAATCTTCAACCTTGAGAGTCAGTGTGGGCACATGCCACACACCCTTAACCTGCGTTAGTGTGGCACCTGCCTGTGTGGTACTTGCAAAATTTTTTACACACCTTCAGACTCCAAAATCAGTAACCTTGCTGACTTGTTTCTCAACAGGTCGATACCCTTGATATTCGCTAGCTCTGTTCTATATATATATATATATATATATATATATATATATATATATATATATATATGTGTGTGTGTGTGTGTGTGTGTGTGTGTGTGTGTGTGTTAGAGAGAGAGAGAGAGAGTGCTAGTTAAGACTGAAGACATACTATGTGTGTGTGTTAGCATAGTTTTCCATGCTGCTGTCCATAAACAGCACAATAGAATGGTTTCATTTTATGTCTCACAAGCAAAAGGTAATCTGTAAAACTGTTCTACAACAGCAACTGATGGACCAGCTAATATATATATTTGAAAGCAAATTACAGTGTAAAGTGTAAATTTGTGCTTCATTCTATATGAACTAGTATTATATATTTTGAAAACATACTATACTGTAAAACTGCGTTAACTGTGCGAAGCTGTCTTATAATCTGTATACTGTTAAGTTGTAATATGCTACAACAGTGTAGAAAAAGTGTTCCAACTGTTCCAACCTGTCCCCTCATCCAACCTGTAATATTTATTGTTTTGCAAATGTTGTAGACTGGAAAGTACTAAATACATTTTGTATACATTATTTGCAGTTTTGTACTGTGTTATTTGCAAAAAAGACATATCGTTATCAGCTCAACAAGAAACCTATTGTTCAGCTGATTTTTAAAAAGTGGCTGAGCTGTAAAGTCTGTTTTGAAACCATACTACAATTTTCTAACTGTGAAATCATTATTACCTGAACTCAAAAAACCATTATTCAACTGATTTGTAAAAGTGTAAAATATATTTTGGATACATACTACAATTTTGTACTGGTGAGAACAAATAAATCTACTTTGTTCAACTATAGTCACTGGTTATCTTTTTATATAAACCCAGTTACATATTTAAAATGTTGTAGATTTGTACTGCAACGAAACACAATTTTCGACAGAGACTATTTTTTACTATTGATTTTTAATTTTGTTTGATATAGTTGGGTATACAAATCAGTTAAAATATGCACATAATTCTGTGTCAATCTGACAGTGATGCTGATGCATTGTACATATTGTGTACTGAAGCACAGCATGTATTGGAATTCTTACCAAAGATTTCTTCTGAAACCCTCTGACGGGTAAGATCCGTAAGGTTATGCCAAACAATTCATAAAATCCACACAGCTAAGATCTCCACTCAGTATGTTCATATGCCACACTGTATGGCTGTGCTACATACATCAAGTTTCTGAATTTAGATTATTGAAAGTGAGTGTAGTCATTGATATTCTCTATGTTGTATGTTTGCAGTGTTCTTGGGTAATCCCCAACACATAATTACTAACATTCATAATCTGATAACGCTACTGTCATGTCACTATATTTAGGATTTTTTGAAAATTACCTCTACACTGAACTCTCAGTCGAAAGATAAGCCTACCACAAGGCATTTACTGTTACTCACATTTAGCTTGTATAATGCAGAGAATAGCAACACATTCATTTGTCTACCATACAATGGTAGCGCCTCAATAAGGATGCAGACGTTGGGACAGTGGAAACTTAAATTTTCTGACATGATTTCTGCACCAGTCAGTCTATGAAACATCAGAAAGCATATATGTGTACTGACTTGATTCCTCTCTAATGTATCAGAGAGCAGTTGCTATAAGAAATAAATAAATGAAAACGCGCGCGCGCGCACACACACACACACACACACACACACACACACACACACACACACACACTGAATAATAATAAACATTGAGACGTGTTAATACTTACATTCAACTTTGTGAGATAGTCTGGCATTTGAACTGAGGGCTGCAGATCTCTGATGGCTCATCACTATAGTATAGCGAGCTCATCTGTTGAGTCCACCAGATGACTGGATTCTGCAGAGGAGGGAGGCGACTGCAGCGACAGAAAAACTGGTACAACTATTTATGGGCTGGTACCGTTGCATAAGGAAAGCATATCATCACATGACATCAGAGAAAAACCAGTCATGACAGTCGGATAGTGATGGGGGAAATTGCTTAGATGAGTCACACTCAGTTGCGCTTCCATTGCTGGAGCGTGTAGTCAAGTTGTCCACTTATCCGCAGCAGCGGCTGCGATGTTGGTGATGATGGTGGCAGTGGCCGTGCGGTAGAGAGCTTCCTTCACGCATTCGCAGCAGCCCAGTGAGGAGCTGTCGGTTGGTTGGCACAGGGGCTGGCGTGGCGGATGGCGCATTGTTGGCAAAGAGGCTTCCCTCTCCATCCTACCTTACAACACAAGCGGTGGTGATCGTTTAACAGCACAAATGGCCTGTGAAGTTACACAGTTTTAAACTGAGCACAGGTACCCATCTTGGATTTTTTAAATTTTCCGTCACTTTAAAACGTTGGCAAAATGTGGTACTGCCATTTTAATCTTAATGCAAGTGACCATCTTGCACTTTTTGAATCTCCCACCATTTTAAATTGATTTTTTAAATTTCCTTTGGTTTCTTGTAATTCCCGCCATTTTATGCTTAGGACAATCGTGATAGTTGCGCCATCTTGGACAATGATATTAAAGGGGTCAGGTGAAATCTGCCAATAATGCACGGTGCCATCGGCTGATATTATCGAAAATCTGGCAGCAATGCAAACAAACCTAGTACCGGCCATTCCCAACTAATAGCTACTGTTACTATTATACCATATTAGGTTTTAAATATAAACACTAACCAGGCAGTATGCTACATGAGCAGCTACTCCACAGTGTGTACAAGCTGTCTCCCCTTTCTCAGTATTTCGCATTGTGCCTCCTGCCCTCCATCAACGATCCAGGTGGTTGTCTACTGAATCTTTGAATCTTTGTCTCCTAGTAGACATTCTATTACCACATATCTGTCAAATATCAGCCACGTATTTTCACATTTGCATTCAGCGCCTCTCCCCAACAGTGATTCATAAAGTCAGTTTCATTCTTATTTCCATCAGAAAATTTCCCTGCTACAGTTCGCTCTCTTTAACACAAACTTGCTTCCTATCTTGAAGGAAAGACGTTGCGACGAAGTCGCTGTCTTTTCCTTGTAGGTGGAATCCACTCCTCAACGTTACTGGAAGAGAGAGATTATTTATTTGGTCAACTAGTTAGTAACTTGCATGTTGACTGGATAGTTGACGTTGGTCTACAACCGTCTGCCAGTTCAGGTTTTCTTGGATTTCGGTAATGTACTCCCGTGAAATACACAAGTCCGTGACCATTAGTGCTTTTTTTGTTTCATTATTCCTTATTAACCTTATTTAAGAAACAATTCTGGATAAGTTGTACCAGTGTTTCCTAAACTATGTTCTTTGTAGACTGTCTTAATTGTTCCAGTATCTTGTCAATGAACCGTTGTCCGCTACCTGTATTACTACTACTGCTGAGCCTATGTATACTAGATGCCGGAAGAAAGTGTAACATCTTAAATGATAAAGGCATTTTATTGACAAGTTATGTGACAGTTTGTTCATCATTGTAGAAGCCTATGATAAAAATTCTGACTAGATGAAAAACACGTCACAGTAGACGATGCCGAAACAGTCTCATCAATAGTACACACACCTCTGCCGGCAACGCAGGCGTGTATTTTCCCATGCAAACTATCATAAATATGCCAAATGGCATCCTACGAGGGAGTGACCGAAGGAATTTGCACTTTTACTGCAAATCGTGAATGATTGTCGGAGGTCTGGAGATCGAGTAAGTTCCCGCTTCACCATGTCCCATACGTGTTCAACTCGCGAAAGATGTAGGGATTTCGCTGGCTTCTACAAAACCAACAGCACGTTGCGTCACTGTAGCCGCAAGTGCTCGTTCACTGAGAAAGCACATCACTTTCCTATTAAAGAAATGGCAGTAGTACAGCAGTAACAGTCTGTACAATGTGCACTCGTTACTTTACTCAACAGATACACTAAATATGACAGGGAGTTGTTACTGATGGCCCACACACACCATAAAGCATGGAGTGGGACATGTTTCTTGCGGGCGAATCCACCCAGGATTAGCCCACTTATCAGGTCTGCGACATACACGGGCATGTCCGTGATTCGCATACAGACAGAACTTCCTCTCATCACTGAAGACAGTAGACCTCCATTCCACTCGCCAGTGGTCTCTTTCACGACACCCTAGCAGCTGTGCCTGTCTTGTCGTGGTGACAGTGGTAGCGTGGCCAGAGCCACACATGATGTCAGTTCTGCGGCAAACTGAGGCTAATGACCCGTTAAGATACAGCAGGTGCAACATGTGGCTGGACTGCGTCCCCGGATGATGTTCGATCGGCGACCGCTGCTCGTACAATGCGTCGATCTTGGCATGCGTCTATACTACGCGGACGTCCAGAACATTGTCTACAGTTGTGGGAATGTTTCAAAAAGCATTGCTGAAAGCAGCGTGCGAGCTAACATCACAAAGATGTTCGGGCTCACATGCGGTTCCTCTTCGTCGAAATGTCTTGGCTCAAAATCGCCTAGGGGTTGAACCGCAAGTGTCGCATTGCTCGCCCTATGTTAGACACTTGTGATGCTTCGGTTAAATTGTCCCGTTGATGGCAAGTTTGCGAAATACAAAGTTAACATAACATAATAACAGTAATAATAATTTCGGGACTAAATTAGCGACCCATAAATGATGTAGGCTACTCAGTTGCGATTTGGTTAGAACAATGTTTATTCAGAAATAGGTAATAGCGAAAGTGGTCGTATTTACAGTTACTGTTACACTCGAGTGCATATACATTTGATGATTCACAATCTCATCGCGAAATACAAATTACCTACGCGAAAAGTTAGAGTTTCACAAGCCGCTCAGAGAGCGATACCACACAACGCGAAATTTTCTGAGTCTTTTCACTTTCTAGCTGCCCAAAGACCGACTGTCCGCTTTCGCGTCTCAATCCGAACTGTACCGTTTGGTGCCTCCAGCCGAACTGTCTGATTCCGCGTCTCCACCAGCACTGGCCCTCTGCCCGTCCTCGACCACGTTTCTTGCACTCCGATTATCCTCGTTCAGTTGACTACGGCAGTTCCCATTCCTGAATTGCTACAGGTTATTCTACATTATTTTACATTTTAACATATTTAAATAATCAAAGCTTGACCACTTTCACATTCTAAATAAAATAACAATAATGTCCATTACATAATAAACGTTAAATTCTTTTACATAAACCCAATACAATTCCCTTCTTAACTTTGAATGTCACGGCCAGTAGCCTTGCTCCAGTGTGTTTTCTGATAAGTAAATAAAGAACAAAAGTAAGTTTGATGCACTAAACTTTACAACAAATATTCTATTACCTAACGATTCAATAAGCTGTCATGCTGTCATCGTTCAATGTGTTGCTTAACTGAAAAAAACTGATAATTTAAATTTAACATACCTTTTAAACAAATAAAGTTACAGAGTTGATATTTACAACATTTGTAATTTTAATGATGCGCTTCTATATGAAATTTCGATCGTTAAGATCGACTAAAGCGTTCAGATTTTAGCATTCAGGTCTTTGTTACAAAACTTGTGAATTTCACTTTAACAGTAAATCCTAAACTATTATAGATATGATCAATATTCAAGTTTTATTGGGATCACCATGAACATTTATGGAGGATGGCAGATTAAAATTACTGTGGCTTGATTCCGTACATTACTACAGAATTAAATAGTTTTCATAAATGTTTCCCTTTGTGGCCGACCTTAGGTCTGCCATATTTAACACTGCTACGTCTTCTCGGCCACAAACGGATTGTAAAGAGTTTCACTATGACGTAGGTTGTCGCCTCTCTCACTCGCACACTGCAGCTCTTAGGCCTCAATAGACAGTAGTTTGTGAGTTTCCCCATCTCGTCGTGAATCTGTGCCTTTTGTGGCACGCGGCCCTTGACGACAGGGTTCCTTTCACAATTCCTGTAGCCTGGCCCTTTCGCCAGTATTTTTAAATGGGAGCGCAATGCTCGTTAACTCGCAAGCGTCACATCACCGACGCATTGTGCCCAGAGTGTGCAGCAGTCCATCGGTAGTTCCATCCAGCATCCCACAGGCCCATAATGTGCCCCCCATTCCAACGTCTGAAGTTGATCATCATGACGCTGGAACGAATGTTGCAAACAGCGTTCATCTCTAAACTCAGCACAAAGTACAGGGTCGAAAAAGAGGGCGCACGGACATATCTCCTGAGTGCCATCTGATCGCCCATGAATCACAGACAACGCAACCCCTCAGTATGCACATATTACATCTTGATGCTATTGAACATAGTCCTTGAGCGTGCTGCATTTTTTTTTCCTGAAACGTACTTCCCGCTGAAACTGAAAGCTTCTACAGTTCTATTAAGCCAGGAGGATTCGCCCGTCACAAGCACCATTATAAACACTGCAGCGTTGAAACTCCAGCGAGTTTCTTGGTACGCAGCCCCTCTTACAATTCCTTGGCAAGCCTTTATATAGCTACAGAGTTGCCTTCATATAAGGTTCCCTGACAAATTGAGACGTATGTAACAGGTAATTAGACGCGACCCGGGGCAACGCTGAACATGTGCACGGTAAGAACACTCGCGTTTCGTGATTTACAACAGCTATCTGTCTGCACGCTCCCCGTTTCTTGCTGACACTCGTAGCCTAATGAGGACTCACACGTGTGCCAGCGGAAACTAAGTTTAGTGCATTGCACTTTAGCTAGCTGGCTTGCTCGTGTCCCCGGCTCCGTAAATCTTATCCCATGCATGACACAGCACAACGTAATTTCCTAATCAGATATTATATGACTATCACAGAGAGCTCTAGGGAAAATATGTTCAGAACATGTTTAAGTGTTGCATTAATGATAAGTCATATCTAAAGATCAACGAATTCTTCACTGTACGGTCGGATCGCCTGATCCTGCCACATCGAGGGAGTCTTCTTGATCTGGATGTTTACGTTACTGTACTGGCTGAGGAAGTCTTCTGTCATCCATCCCGTTGGTATGATCGTTCAGTTTCTTCTTAATTTCTGCCACAGTGCAGTCGTTGAGGTAATGCGGAAACAGGGCGATCTATCTGACGTCCAAAAGGGCATGACCATTCGCTTTTGGGCTAAGGCTAGAAGCACTCACGAAACGGCAAAATTTGGAAGCTGTTCACATACCGCCGTGGCTAAAATATACCGCGCATGGGTATACCGTGGCGCTATCGAAAACCGGCGCCGAGGAAACTATGGTGAACCACAGACCATAGATGGCAAGGCTGAAGAACGTCTGCTGAGATGTGTACGGGCGAAGAAACGTACAACTGCTGAAAAACTGACCTCCCAGATGAACCAAGGGGTTACCAACAGTGTCTCCTCAACGATCATTCAGCGAAATTTGCTGCATAAGGGCGTAGTTCATTCACCCACGCTGACGTCTTTTCATAGGCAACGGAGGTTAGAATTTGTCGGCCAATACCGCAACTGGACGTCCAGTGAGTGAAGACAGGTGGCGCCTTTTCTGATGAATCACGTTGTATGGTAGCGAGTTTTTATTTATTTATTTATTTATTTTTTTAATTTTTTTTTTAATTGAGAACAACTGTGTGAGGTGAAATGACAAGTTTAATGTCGCAATATTTCTACCACATTACAGCTTTTCACACAATTTTCAACTCGACAACGTAAAAACAGCGCAATGATGGATAATGCATCTTGCCAACATCAAAAATTGAAATAAGTTTATACACAACAATGTTAAATATTAACTCTCTGAAAGAACATTAATCTTAAGTACAATATTATGAAAGTTTAATTGGAAGTTTCTTCACATTAATCATAAGCACAATAATATGATAGTTTAATTGGACATTTCTTTACAAAATTGCTCCTACACTTACGTTATTATGTTGGTCAGTACTACGAAAATCGTCCGATTCCGGTTCAAAGTTTGGTACTATTTAGGATGACAGTCAAGTCTACGGTAGATGGTTAGTCAAGTGACAAATTTTAGCGCAAGATTACCCAAGGCCGCTCGAGTTTACAGTGGGTGCAAGCTGGCGAACCAATAAAGTTTAGGCCTCTGCACGCGGTGTTTACCTTAAACTGCCATTGCTGCCGTCTGCAAGGCTGCTCTCTCCCACTGAAATTCCTACAAAACTAATCTGGCCTTTGCTGAACTTTCCTTCAGAAACTTTCCTTATGTTTCTCGTTATGCGAGAAAACAAGTACTCAGCCCTAATCTTATTATGTGGCGATATACGCACGCATGGTTGGAGCAGCGTGCATATTATAGTGCCCTCTCAGTTCTCGCAAGAACAATTAACTAATTTGGATGGTTCGTTTCTCCACAGTTGGAGCTAGACGTTGTTACAGCTAATTTTAGCTGAAGTGCAGCCGCTGTGAAAGCAGTGTCCACCCCAATTTCTTTTCTGTGTCGTACGGAGCATTAAGCGCTCCATTATGCATTTGACGCCAGTTCAGAGAAGAGTCCTCGGAAATTTCTGTCTTGTCCTCTCATGGCAGAACTGCCTCCCTCCACTTGGGTTCCTTTTTCACGTCATAGCTTTTTTCGACAATAAGATCGTTCCTCTTATTTTGTAGAAACACCCTCTACCAATCGCAACGTCCCTTCTATCAAACTGTGTCGAAACTTTAGAAGTTTTCTTCTTCCTAGTGAGTTTCTGCCAATCGGACATGTTGTGCCCGTTCTAGACGCCTAAAGTACTTTGACCTTTACATGTATCACACTCACTGGACGAAAATTCGTCACTTGTTTTTGTTCGTATCCCATTGGAATTTTGAAACGCAGTTTTCTAAAGCTTCTTCTCTGCTCTTGTACCGATGCCCTCGCTACAGGCGGCCCTCCAGCTTGAATCACCTGGCCCAGAGTCACTGTTCTCCTTCCTGACACCCCTTTAAGTGGCTGCTGGCGTAACTCCCGCAGTGCGGTTTAGCTACGCCATTGTGGAGCTGGCTTTTCAAAACTAAAAACAACACGACTCGCATTCCCTGTTCTACCTTCCGCTCAAAGACCTGCATTGTATAGAAATGGTGTGTTAATTACCGTCGATTGACTATCATCCCTTTTTGCGTTACATATTGATAGGTAAATGTTTTCATACCTGTCGATTTACGTTAGGTGTCATCTTCAACTCCGCATTGCGATTTGTAAAGGTCGCATGTAAGGTGCGAATCTGACCATTTATTCTGCCACTTTACATATCCTCCTCCTTCCGTCTTCAATTTGGTACTGGGTCAATCAATGGTTCAGTAATTGATTGAAGACATTGCAAAATTGGTTCGACTGCTGACTGTAGCAATTGAGATGTTTACTGACCAACTTCCTATCCTAATATTTTGTATAATTTACGCAGTGGTTCTATTCAGTCTCCTCTTTTACCTCACACTTGAATTTCTGACCTTTTGTACTATTCTATTGAACTAATTTAAGGAATTATTTTCTTTCAAATATAGTTGATTACAATAAATTGTTATTGACAATGTGCGTATCTTTACAAATTTGTATCAATTGAAAATTCTCCATTTTATTTTGAGACTGTTCTATTTTATTCAGTTAATTAATGTTAAATGATGATGGATATGTATTGAAGTTGAGGAAACCTTCATTTAATAATGACTACTACGTGATTAGGGATGCAGCATTATTATTAAAGAGTAAATGCCTTTCTTAAAGTCGTGCACTGAGAACGTAGTATTTCGATCACTCATTTGAATTTTGTCACCAGCGGCGTTACGCAAGCTGTTAGCTGTAATTGATTGATTTTCTCATACGTTGTAGCATCTCTACAACAGCACCGATCGTCTCTAGGCAAACCCAGTCAGTCTTTCTGGAATGCTGTTCGCGAACGGCTGCACAAAGGGTCGAACAAACAGACTGGCGTACAGTTGTGCAATCAGGGTGCTTGGGATAACTACGACAGTGCTCCTACTGTCATACGAAAACGCACCTCAGATCATAACTCCAGGTGTCGGTCCAGTTTGCCTGGTACCCAGGCGATTGGTTGCAGGCACTCACCTGGCCTCCATGTGACCAACACATGGCCATCACTGGCACGGTGGTGGAACCGGCTTTCATCAGAAAACACAACAGGCCTCCACTCAGCCAATGAATGAGGTCTTGCCGGACACCACTGAAATCGTAAGTGGCGGCGGTTTGAAGTGAGTGGAATGCACGCTACGGGCCGTCTGACTCGGAGCTGCCCTTGAAGTAAGCGATTTTTAACAGTTGGCTGTGTCACTGTATTGGAAATTGCTGCTCGGGTTGTTGCTGCAGACGCTGTACGAAGCGCCTCGGCCGTACGCCGACCAAGATGGTCTTCCCTATCGGTAGTGCCACGTGGCCGTCCAGAGTCAGAGGTCTTCTTACGACCTTATCTTCCCGTGACCACCTCTGCCAGTAGACAAGTATGGTTTATTCCTACCAAGTCTTCCTGCAGTACCGCGTAAGGAACATCCAGTTTCTCTTAGACTTATAACACGACCTCGTTGATACTCAGTGAGATTTTTATAACGGTGTCTTCATCGTCTTAAAGGCATTTGACTAACATCAACTCACTACGTCCAATCTCAAAGTTAACTAATGTTCACGAGCGCTACAGCGAGAATTTGAAGCAAATCTGGTTTGCATCGTCATAGTGACGCCACTAGCGCCACTCTTATTCGATTTCCGCGAAACTTGAGAAGACGTCACCTTTCAGATGTAGAGACACCCCTAACAACTCTCGTTTATCTCGCACAACTTCTTCTTTGTGTTGGGATTGTTTCTCCTGTCAGCGTATTTTCCGAAGAAAAAGCATATTAATACAAATACACTCCCCATTCTCGTAATCATTTACAAAATATCTCCTACACTTAAAATAAATGTTGACGGATACACTAGGCGATTAGCCACAGAGGCCATCACGCGTATTACTGTGATAAGAGGTGGCAATGATACATATAAATTTGATGTTCATTCTGTTGACATGCTTATTCCTATGAAAAAGTGAATTACTGTAGAACCGAGGAAACATCCTCAGTCGCACATGCGAGCGCTATAAGCAGAAAGCTAAGACCCGTTCCGTTCTAATCACGTTCATAATGAACCACCAGCGGAAAAATGCTCCTGTCGAAACACAAAAAAGTGGAATATGTTCCTGTTGAAAATATTCTGACAGAAAACTGGCGAACTAGCTAACTCAATCCTCATTTCGCCCTCTTCACCAAAAATTATGGCATATTAGTGCTCTTTTAACACAGAACATTATAAGTCCTCTCACCCGAACTCATACCCTCTTTGTAGGTAGGCCTTCATACTCAGCATCTGCTGTCACTGTCTGTAAATGTATCTCTGCCACTGTCTCATTCATCTCTCACTGATTTACAAAATATCCGATTGTCACCGCCTCCTCTCTCACTTGCACTGTCTCATTTTCTCTTTCTTTCTCGACGCCACTGTCTCCCCACACCACGGTAGTTCGCCGGATGCAGACCCCCTCTCCTCACCCCCGCCCCCCCCCCTCCCCGCCCCATCAAGCCTATGTATGGTATCCACTCACCTGTATTTTTCATTTCCACTGTTTCCCCTCTCTTTTGCTCTTTGTGCTTTTATCTTCATCCTCTTCTCTTCCTCTTTTACTGCCATTGCCGCTGACTGACCATCAATATCTCCTCTTTCTTTGGTTACCTCTGCTAATGTCTTCATTCACGCTCTTTCTATTTCACTGACACTCTCTCTCCCAACATCATTGTCTCGTCCCTCTTTTCTTCCCACTGACACTATCTCCTCTCTCTTACACCGTCACTATCTTCCAGCACGAAGAACGCGAAGACGTTTGCGTGCCAAAATTTTTGGCAGGGCAAACGGAAAGCGGATTGAGGTAGCTTGTGCCCCACTTTTCTGTTAGAGTCTTTTTAAAGAGAAACATATTCATCTTTTTTTTGCTCCGAGAGGGAAATTTTTCCGCTGGTTCCCTTCTTCCCCATGCAACAGCTTATACTGTATTTTACACAAATTTATAACAGACTACCTCTATAGGTCAGTAAAGGGTGGACGGTTTATTCATAAACATTTATGTACTTTGACACATAAAAACAACCAATAACTACACGTAATATGAGGTTAACACAAAATCGTTTGTTTTACATTTTGTTTAGGATACTTTGCTCATTGATCGCGGTTAATAGAAAACGTCTGACTTATGTATCTCAAAGGAGTAAATATGTTGTTAGAAATATTTTGCTGAATTTTCAGTATATCCAGTTGTAAATAATTTATTAGCACCCATTTTAAGTTATTTTCGGCCGTGTTAAGGTACCTTTAAGCTCATTTATCGTCACTGCAATACCACTTTGTGCATATTAGTATAGGAGTGAAACTCTCATCACATAGAGGCAGCGTGTTATAAAGTTATATTGGCGAAAAAACTGATGAGTAAAACCTAGTTGGGTGATGTCAGATGCCTTGCGATGACGATGACCTCTTGCCATGTGCTCACTACGTCAGTTAAAACTACATTTACGCATCGTCAACAACGTTTACGAGCATGTATTACGTGGGTAAGTATGGTAACTCCGAAAATTTGCACCTCGATAACGAATAATGTTACCGAAAGATTCAAGGTTTCTCGAGAACATCAGCTTAAGAACATACGGTGCAAATTTGAATGATTTGTCATGAACAAAAATTACAGAAGTTGCCACCCCCACAAGTGGCACTTTTGGTACCCAAAAATCATGGTTTTCGCGTGTAGCTTGATAACGGATAAGGATTCCCGAAAATGGTAAAATGGCGTTTCTAGATGAAAGAATAAAGAATATATAGTTACAGTTTGAGCGATTGCTGCCCACGGTACGAAACCGTCTAAAAGCGGTTTCCTTCGTTTTCTGTTTAAGTACGGTAGCTTTGAATTTTTGGATCTTCGCAATGGATAATGATATCGAGGAAAGGTTAGAAATTCACCGAGAACATCATCTTTAAAAAAAATGGTAAAAATTTTGAAAATCTGCCGTTGGAAGAAATTATAGAAGTGTCCATACCTATAACTGGTCTTTTCGTACCCGGATATCATGGTTTTTCGGGGTGCTTTGATAAGCGGCCTAAGGTCCACTCTTGGATGCACCTAATGCAAAGAAACCAATCGATCAGTTCAATTTGCCTGCGCTGGACAAAGTGTGTAATGTTTAAATTTTGGCCTTGTACTGTAGGATAGTTACATATAGTTACTACGCCAAGGTCTACCCAAAACACTTACTCTATACCTCCGAGATATGAGCCCCTGAAAAATCGCCTTTTCGCACGCCTTTTTTTAAACATATTTGTACCATTGTGTACTGTTGTGCGCTGATCGATTACTCATAGCCTAGTTGAAAGTAATAACGAAACAGAGCAGATCGCAAAGACACGTTTATTACTAGGTTACTGATTTCGATCATCACATGTTCATATTTGGATCTTCAAAACTGCAGTATGATAGACGATATAAATATATAAAAAGAATTTAAAATCAGCTATAAAATTCTAAAAACATTAATATACCCACATTGTAGGACAAAGAATCCATACGGGGCAGGAAGCGCAAAATGAAGATTGTCAGGTGCTGGAGACGGCAGAGCGCCAGGGTGGTGTCAGTGTTAACCGGTCACGTGTAAGTCGAGAGAATTATGTACAAAAAAATGTACTAATTAGTAAAAAGAGCGAAAAAATTAAGTTGAATAATTTGATGATAAAGAAGAAGTAGCTCGTTAATGCAGCTATTGCCAGATAAACATATCATGAACTTTAAAAGGAAACAAATACATATCGCATTCATTGTGTATAGGTTGCCTCTAGGGACGTACTGGAAAAATGATTACCACCTCCGTGGTAACCAACTATTTTGTACATCTATGGAATGTCGTCTGCTGGACCTCACCTATCGATAACCATTGCTGTCCCTTTGGAAATTGCCTTACTGATACATCTGTGGAACGACATTCACCATCTGCATAGAGATCAAGAACATTGTAGTAAACATCGTAGTTATTTTCCAGCGTGGTCTTAGTATGTTTATCTGACAATAGCTGCATTAACAAGTAACTAGCTATTTCTTCTTTATTGTAAACGTATTCTACGTAATTTTGATGTCCTATGAGTACATCTTTTCGTACATAATTCTTTTGACTTATGCTTGATTCGCTAACGCTGGCATCATCCTGTCAGCCGTAGGCATAGCCTGCAGTATTTAAGAAAACACTAAAGTGTCAAAAAAACTGGTATAGGCTTGTGTATTCAAATACAATGATATTTCAACAGTTAGAATACGGCACTGCGGTTGACAACGTCTATATAAGGTAACAAGTGTGTTGCGCAGTTGTTAGATGGTTACTGCTGCTACAATGGTAGGTTATTAAGATTTAAGGGAGTTTGAAAGTGGTGTTAGAGCAATGGGGCACAGCATCTCCAAGGCAGCGTTGAAGTAGGGATTTTCCCGTACGACCATTTCACTAGTGTACCGTGAATATCAGGAACCCGATAAAACATCAAACGTCCGACATCGCTGTGGCCGGAAAAGGATCCTGCAAGAACGGGACAAACGACGACTGGAGAGAATCGTTCATCGTGACAGAAGTGCAACCTTTCAGCAAGCAAATTGCTGCAGATTTCAATGCTGGGCCATCAACAACTATCAGCGTGCAAGCCATTCAACGAAACATCATCGATATGGGCTTTCGGAGTCGAAGGCCCTCTCGTGTACCCTTCATGACTGCGCGACATAAAAGCTTTACGCCTAGCCTGGGGCCGTCACCAGCGACATTGGACTGTTGACGACTGGAAACATGTTGCCTGGTCAAAGTGAGTCTCGTTTCAAATTGTATCGAGCAGACGAACGTGTACGGATATGGAGATAACCTCATGAATCCACGGACCCTACGTGTCAGCAGGGGACTGTTCAAGCCGGTGGACGCTCTGTAATGGTGTGGGACGTGTGCAATTGGAGTCATATGGGACCACTGATACGTCTAGATAAGCTCTGTAATGGAGTGGGACGTGTGCAATTGGAGTCATATGGGACCACTGATACGTCTAGATAAGCCTGTGACAGGTGACACGTGCGTAAACATCCTGTCTGATCATATGCACTCACTCATGTGCATTGTGCATTTCGGCGTACTTGGGCAATTCCAGCAGGACACTGCGACACCCCATACGTCCAGAACAGCTACAGAGTGGCTCCAGGAAAACTCTTCTGAGTTTAAAGACTTCCGATGGCCACCAGACTCCCCAGTCATGAACATTATTGAGCATATCTTGGATGCCTTGCAACGTGCTCCGCCCCATTGTACTCTTGCGGATTTATGGATAGCCCTGCAGGATCATTGTGACAGTTTCCTCTAGGATTACTTCAGACACTAATCCAGTCAATGCGACGTCATGTTGCGGTACTTCTGCATGCCCGCGGATGCCCTACACGATATCAGGCGAGTGTACCAGTCTCTTTGGCTCTTCAGTGTAGCTGCGCTGCGTTCGCTATCGTCATTCAGTGGTTCCTGCTTCCTTGTACAGTCATTGACCGTCAGTATGAGTGTATCTATGTTTTATTATTTTATAGCTAATTTTAAGTTCTTTTTATTTTATCTCTTTAATGCATATCCTTTATCATATTACGGTTCTGAAGGTCTGAAGATGATCATGTGATGATCGAAACCGGTCACCTTGTAATAAACGTGCCTCTGCAATCTAGACTGTTTCATAATTAATTTCAAATATTCTACTTTGATCACTGCAGCAATGTTTTAAAAAATAACTCATTGCCTAGAGTTCATATACTAGGTATGGAAGGCCATATTTCACTTGCACTGAGTTGTGTGTTTGCTGGTAAGTATTTATATCGAACACCACAAGTCAGACTACGCTTCCAAATCGTTTTCTGCGGCATAAAAATTACATTTCTTGCAAAGACTAAACGTCTGGCCTTAAATATCACTAATTATGGGAGAAGTTGACTGATTTTTACTACAACACGCGGCATTAAAAATGTAGAAAAAGTTTAACACCAAGTTTCATGGTCGGAGCGTGACTTTTTGCCAGATGATACGAACTTATGGTACCCCAAGCAGTGGGGAAGCAGCAGTGCTAACGCAGAGCCCTAAGTCAAGTAAGTCTGCGGCTCTCACTGTGTCTGGTAAACAACTCTAGGATGAACTGTGGAGCTCGCAAGAGACTGCCCGGAGCGGCGGCGCTCAGTGGAGCGTCCAGTGGGTGGCTGGCCGCAGGGACCGCCGGCCCCGGACTCGGCGGCAAGTTATGGGGCGCCCGCTGGAGGCTCTTCGCTGTGCTTGCTGGACAAAGGACCGAGCGGCAGCACGATTAAAGGCCGCTCTCCAGCCTCTGCTGCTTCTGCTGCCTGCCGCTGTCGGTGGCGGACTCAAGTTGATACCTCCCTAAGTTACTAACTACTAATCTTCCGAGAGAGACGGTTATACCTCGACGCACTTGACAAACAGATGCAACACATCTTCATTACTAAAAGGGTGGGCCTAAGACTAGATGCACAACATCGATCTCAGTAAATGGCTAAAACTGTCACCCATTCACAGATTGCAGATTAACTATCCTGCAACTTCCAGGGACAACACATCTTTGATTTTCAGGATTTCACTCAATTATTGTACGATCTGAGGATTTAAAATGGTGTCATGGTCTTACGTTAGACGTTTAACTCAATAAATTTTAGAGTTAGAAACTGTGTATACGTCCTGAGGCAGCTTTCGCAGCGAGGAAGCTATCCAAACTATTCTATTTTCATCCAGTATTTGAGAATGAGACCACTTTACGTCTTCAAACGAATTTTCGACGTAATTTCAGATCTCTGCGACACACACATAAAATAATGAAAGGAAAAAAAATGTTTCACTCACTACATTTTCTCTATTCGTGCAGTACAACATCAGTATCAGCGGCGACGTTTCAGATGATAATTTGTTTACTACCAACATTTTTCGTAGTATACACTGCCGGAAAGAACCCACCACGTTAGACGAGGGTGCTAACGCGCTGCTTCGTGGACTCGGGTAGGCGCGCCGGCCCCGGATCGAATTCGCCCCGCGGATTAACGACGGTCGGTGTGCCAGCCAGTCTGGATGTGGATTTTACGTGGTTTTCCACATCCCCGGGCAGGTCCCCACGTCCCGCCTCAGTTATATGGCTCGCAGACATCTGAACACTTTCGCATTATTCCATGGATTACACTAGTCGCAGACAGTTGGGTTACACTAATTCCGTCCTGGGGGGTACGGGGTGGCGGCAGGAAGGGCATCCGGCCACCCCTTAATCTAACATTGCCCAAATCCGATTAACCATGCTGACCCTGTGTACCTGCGGGACAAAGGCACAAGCGAAAGAAAGACACTGACGGATAGAAATTACTACACTTGGAAAGACGACATCGGTTTTGATCCGCTGATGACGCATGCCACCTGGGTGGCAGCAGATGTGCTGATAATGGTTCCATATTCATCCACCAACAGATAGCGTAATGCTATAGCTACAGCCAGAAATCTCCGCTTGATGCAAAAGCGTTAAGCAAGCAAGCGTCCATGACATGGATATGCACTCGTGCTTCCTCGAGTCAATTGAGGAGTTTGAAAGGGGTCAAATTGTGACCTTCCGAGTGGCGGGATGGTCTTTTCGGAGGACTGCCACACAAGTTGGACTTGCTGGGTCAGCTACGCAACGATGCTGGTTTCAGTGGTCGCGTAAACATTCTCACGTCTGTAGACGAGATTCTGGACGTCCACGCAATACAGACGAACACCAGGATCGTCGTATCGTAAGGGCAGCAGTGGCAGATCGTACAGACACTGAATCAAAGACAAGAAGGCGTGTGAGCCCAAACACATCAACACGCACAGCTCTAGCCCGTCTTCCACTCACGCCACAGCATCGATGTGCGCGGGTCGACTGCTGCCGTCAGAAGATCAGTTGGAAGATGTAATGGCGTGACGTGGTCTTCAGCAACGAAAGCAGATCGAGCCTGCACGTAAGTAATGGTCGTTTGCGCGTATGACGTAGACCTGAATGAACGATGTCTCGTAAAGCGCATCCGTGCAAGGACTACTGGCTCCAAACCAGGCGTATGTACTGGGACGCAATAAACTGTAACTCTCGTTCACGTTTTGAAATGAACACTGCTACGCAGAAGAGACCAAAAGCTGCAAACAACCCGTTATACCATTTATATCGAGTATTGATCTTAAATTTTGTTGTAAGACTAGTTCAAATGGCTCTGAGCACTATGGGACTTAACTTCTAAGGTCATCAGTCCCCTAGAACTGAAAACTACTTAAACCTAATTAACCTAAGGACATCACACACATCCATGCCCGAGGCAGGATTCGAGCCTGGGGCCGTAGCGGTCGCGCGGTTCCAGATTGTAGCGCCTAGATCCGCTCGGCCACTACGGCCGGCTGTACGACTAATGACCAGTAAGACTTCATAATGCTAGATTCCAGTAGGAGATGCACTTCTCGTTAGTATGTACACGCCCAGTTGCGAGTTAACAAGTTTAGAAACTCATTTTGTCTGCTGAGTTAAGCGAGCGAGCGAGAGACGTACGGCCCGAGGCCTTTCTTTCTTGTGGCAATGTCATAAACATTCAAATGCGTGATGATCCAACTATTTCATCCATCGGAGTTTGCTTTCGTAAAGAAGTGGAAATGGGGTAATCACTGATTTCTTTCTAATTTCTTAGAACAACAGTACAAAGCGTACATTCAACAACCTTCACAACAAACTACCCACAATTATGGCGCCAAGGCTGTTTCGTCTACTCAGCAGAAGTTTCAGTAGGAAGCTCTTACACATCCTCTGTACACTCACGTTTTCTCCCGATGCGATTTATATATTTCTGGAGCCCTAAAGAAAGACATTGGAGTACCGCAATTTGTTTCCGACGAAAAGTTGCACGCTTGGGAACAATCATGGTTCCGTAGGCAAACATTTTTCCATGAAGGCATTCACAGTCTTGTCTCACACTGGGATAAATGTGTTAACAGTTTCTGTTCCCGTATGTTTCCCATGACTAATGCGATTATGAAGAGAAGTAGAAAATGAGCCCTAACGTGAAAGTAAAGCGTTCCTGGAACCATGTCCCTTTAACAAATTTCACTCCGCTTTGTGTAAGGAGAGTTCCCTGAAAATTTGGGCTTACCTTGTCGTTACACCTTGTATAAGTCATACCACATTAGCAAGGTATTTTGTAGATTCGTGCCTTCCGCCCTTCACTGATCCCAGAAGGTCTGCTATCTTAGAGGGTTGGTGGAGAACCATTTTTACCTCAAACTCCAGTAGAATTGCGGAATAACGGTAGGAGAGCTAAGAATTTTCTGACGAACTTATTTTAATTGTAGTGCCCTTTTGATCTGCCGAGTAGAACATTTTCTCTGAACACTATATGCAGGTGGGAGAACTCTTTAGACAAATTATGTGGTTTCGGCAGTGTGAGCTCTGTGTGCAAGTGTTTCTAGCATGCCCATAGTTTCTGCTGGGTGATGACAACTCTACGAATGTAAATAAAAATCCTCCAGAGAAAGGAGAGGTAAAGGTGGGAAGAAAGAACAGTAAAAGAAAGAGAGAGAACGAGAGAGAGAGAGAGAGAGAGAGAGAGAGAGAGAGAGAGAGATGGGGAGTGAGAGAGAGAGAGAGAGAGGGAGGGAGGGAGGGAGGAAAAGATAAGGCAAAGGGATTCAGTCCTTAATCGGGCAAGCAATTTCTATTTTTGTGTCAGTTACGTGTACCTCTTCTGTCAACTCCGTCAGCGACTTGCGTATATGAAAAGTGCCAAGCTGCAGCGTGATTCGGGGACCACGTTTAGCTGTACGATCCTCTTCCTACAGATCGGGAAGTTAGGTCAATAGGACAGGGGCATCTAGTCTCTAATACAGCCATGCCTACTAAAGCGGTGAGGTAGTCCATCAAATCCTTGGGTTGAAGCAACACCACCTCAATGGAAAGGCCGAAAAACTGCTACAAGCAGAATTTCTAACGTCAGCGAGAAGTGGCGAAAATCAACTGCTGTCTTTTGTTGAATCGACAACGTGTTTGGCATTAAAAAAACCCTTTATGCTGTTTGATCAGTTACGAGACTTATTTGTGTAAGGTGGCAAGACAATGCCCCTTACATGAAGTCATTAAAGATCACCTAACTTACATTGAGCGAACAGTAGGGCTGAACAAAAAATGACTGACAAGGCACAACGCATCTTGTAGAGGGGATACTATGGACGTATTGAAATAATTAATGTTGGGTGATGGTTTTAAAGTAATTCACATGACATGAAAACTTTGGGGAAACGCATCGATTTGCTGGAGGCTAGTTTATCCCAGGGAAGTACTCAGAATTGACCGTGGTCGCTGGGGGAGCGGCTAAGGGAAGCGACAATGGGTAGCTTAGGGCAGCTCAAGCTCTTAGAAAGCGGTAACGGGGCGCGACCTCCAGCCGCCTTAAGATGAGTGACAGCATGGGTGGTTGACCCCGACCCCATGTTGGTGTAGTGGGAAGCAGACGGAGAACTTGTACGCCTGTTGATAAATGTCCGTCGTCCCGTTTTCAGTGAAACATGCGAGAAAGCCGCGCAAAGCTACAGTGGAGCGGTCAACAGAGGTATAAATATGCGTTTTCGTGACTATAGCAACTTCACGCTGAATTCACAGTCCGCAGAGTCTGAAGTAAATCAGGTAAAGAGCGACAGAATGAAATACGTCAGCCTCCGATGTGAACATAGGATCGAGGAATTTGAAGTACTCTCCTGGGAGTCAGAATTCCAGAAAACTTGGTGTTTGTGCAGACGCTAACCTTGATGGGTGGCCTGGGAGGAGCTAAATAACAGAAGTTGAGAGGAAGGGAAATTTTTTGGGAATTTGTTCACTTCCCAGAGGAGGCATTGGTCGGCGCTGGGAAGCGGCGCATAATTAACGTGACTTGCGCTGCAATTGGCGTAAGTGATTTTGCTGGAGGGGAAACCGAGGCAAAGAGCAGACTGTGAGAAGTCTCCGTAGAAGTCTTCCATTCCCAACTTGCCTAGAGAGCGGACGTGGCGTTCTTGACTCAGCTTGCCTGAGAAAGAGTGAGCCTCTCTGCAGTTTAGGACTTAGCAAAGGGAACGATTGAGCTTGGAGATAGGAAGTTTTGGTTCAGCTATGTACTGAGCAAGATAGCTAGGAGTGAACAGACGAGCACAGCCTTGCAGCACCACGAGGTCGGCCGACGTCCACACAATAACGCCGCTCCACCACGCTGAATTCGGTGATATTGTGCCCGCTCCGGCCACTGATCAATTTGTTGGATCACGTCGGCAAAGTTTCCACGAGGGTTTCATGGGCCGTGTATTGTAGAATTCTTCTCGCGCTTCGCATTACGCCTGGGTCAGTCGATAGGAATTTTGATTTATCGCGCTTTACTCCATGCAAACGCAATTTATTACCACTGCCTGTTAGGAGAGTCATGTAATGTGATGATTGAAGGTCGTGAGTTAAAATAGACCTGTGTTAATCGACTGCATGTGTTTTCAATCAAGTAGTTGAAATCCCAAGTCACTTTCTTAATCAATTTTATGTTCAACATTTGCATGTTGTGTTCAATAGCTGAATATAACATCAATGTCTACCCCTTTTTAATTAAAAGGGATCAATTCTGTATCAATTAATGTCAACACTGACACCGCAGTTCAATCAGGAGTCACAGGGCCTTATTACTTTCTTTGCGTTATCTGACATTGCGGCAGTTTTGCACTCTCTGTTGAACTGTTAGTCAATTACCTGGGGTGAACACACACCAAAACCAGATAAGTGACGGGTGGGGGTGTTACATTTGATACAAAAGAATCGTATCGTGTGTTACTAAATCGTGTTTGTGTGAGTTTAACACAACATAATGAATGTTTGTTCAATATCCCCTTCATTACGGTTACAAAGTGTAGCATGCCAAAAAGTAATGGATATTATACAGCAGGAAATAAGGTGAGACCCAGGACAAGGATCTATAAGGAAAACACGTGGAAGAGTGGCCAAACTTGACGCATCATTACCTATTTCCAATCAAATAGTTTTACTAATAATACTTCTAAGCCAACTAAGAGTTACATGATTCTTACCAAATTCATACACGTAGTTAAGGTTTTTGTATTAATATCACAATGCATAAGGACATTTGAATTATACATAAAATTACGAATGGTACCTGAAGAACATGTCAAATGTGGAATACGATGGTGGCTCGATTACAAACAGTTAACAGATTAAATAAACATGCGGAGGCACAACTGTGGGATAATCCCACAACAGGACTTGAATAAAAGTTCAACAAAGTTAAATAAGAGACGTTAAAATACATACAGCTCCACTCCAAAAATAAGCTCTAGGCCTACTCCAAGGCAAAAAATTAGACACAAATACATGTATGTTGGTATTCAAAGTCTGTTACCCATCTCACCACTAGAAGGTACACAATCATTTTAAATCTTCCTTTTACTAACGATACTAGGGTGCGTAAGGCCAATGACGACACCTTGGTGTCATAAGACTATGTTATTTTGCACCCATATAGACAAGATACGGCGAAACTGGGCAAACGCTACTCGCGCTTAAAAACCGAAACAAACAGTAATACTTCACTGATCAGCCACAAGGCTGTTACACATAAATCAAGTGAAGTACTTAAATAATCTACCGGGTTCCTACAACACTTGTTGTTGTGGTCTTCAGTCCTGAGACTGGTTTGATGCAGCTCTCCATGCTACTCTATCCTGTGCAAGCTTCTTCATCTCCCAGTAACTACTTCAACATACATCCTTCTGAAACTGCTTATTGTAATCATCTCTTGCTCTCCCTCTACCGTCGGCCGGAGTGGCCGAGCGGTTCTAGGGGCTACAGTCTCGAACCGCACGACCACTATGGTCGCAGGTTCGAATCCTGCCTCGGGCATGGATGTGTGTGATGTCCTTAGGTTAGTTAGGTTTAACTAGTTATAAGGTCTAGGGGACTGATGGCCTCAGAAATTAAGTCACTTAGTGCTCAGAGCCATTTGAACCATTTTCTCCCTCTACGACTTTTACCCTCCACGTTGCCCTCCAATACTAAACTGGTGACCCCTTGGTGCCTCAGAACATGTCCTACCAACCGATCCCTTCTTCTGGTCAGTTTGCGCCACAAGCTTCTCTTCTCCCCAATCCTATTCAATACCTCCTCATTAGTTATGTGATCTACCCATCTAATCTCCAGCATTCTTCTGTAGCACCACATTTCAAAAGCTTCTATTCTCTTCTTGCCCAAACTATTTATCGTCCATGTTTCACTTCCATACATGGCTACACTCCATGCAAATACTTTCACAAACGACTTCCGGACACTTAAATCTATACTCAATGTTACCAAATTTCTCTTCTTCAGAAACGCTTTCCTTGTCATTGCCAGTCTACATTTTATATCCTCTCTACTTCGACCATCCTCAGTTATCATGCTCCCCAAATAGCAATACTCCTTTACTACTTTAAGTGTCTCATTTCCTAATCTAATTCCCTCAGCATCCCCTGACTTAATTCGACTACATTCCTTTATCCTCGTTTTACTTTTGTTGATCTTCATCTTATATCCTCTTTTCAAGACAGTGTCCATTCCGTTCAACTGCTCTTCCAAGTCCTTTGCTATCTCTGACAGAATTGCAATGTCATCGGCGAACCTCAAAGTTTTTATTTCTTCTCCATGGATTTTAATACCTACTCCAAATTTGTCATTTGTTTCCTTCACTGTTTGCTCAATATACAGATGGAATAACATCGGTGAGAGGCTACATCCCTGTCTCACTCCCTTCCCAACAACTGCTTCCCTTTCGTGTCCCTCGACTCTTATAACTGCCATCTGGTTTCTGTACAAATTGTAAATAGCCTTTCGCTCTCTGTATTTTACCCCTGCCACCTTCAGTATTTGAAAGAGAGTATTCCAGTCAACATTGTCAAAAGCTTTCTCTAAGTCTACAAATGCTATAAACGTAGGTTTGCCTTTCCTTAATCTAGCTTCTAAGATAAGCAACACTATTAAAATGATAATGACAATTAAAGCCCTATTTTTTTTAAGAAATGAAGAAACTCAGTGCTCAGACTTTCATCACACTCTCACAAGAACCTTAGAATAATAGAAACAATGCGTAAATTGCTTCCCTAAAGTCAGGTTCTTATCCGGCGACACTCCTGTCGCGGCACGATAGAAAAGGAATGACAAAAACTGCTTAACTTGAGGCTGGGACGGGAGATCCGCAGAATCTGTTAACACTAAGGCCTCGTGCGATGACGAGAAAGCAGCCGAAGCAGAAAAGATAACGCGTCCCTGCCCCGGACCAGCGGAACAGCAACTCGTCAACCGCTACCAATACAAGGTTGTCAACGTATACCAAACAACAAACAGCGAACAGTTTTGACAAAAATTAACATATATAGCAATATTTAATCGCGTAATTAAAGATTATTTTCAAGGAAACCAACTATTAAAGCTTGAGTATAGGAGCGGCCCACTCATAAACATTGCAAGTTTAGATTCCTAGCAAACGATGTACCAAGTAATTTAAGAAAATAATCACACAACAGCGAAACAAGATTAAGTAAGTCTCGGTATACATTTACTGCCGCCTCTTTGGGACTAATAGACACTGTAATTTTGATACTCCCCAAATGGAAGATGGCCGGTTAAAATGTACGCCTATAACACGAAGGGCTCCTCATTACGGAGAGAGAGTGCACAAATACAAGCACGCACACAAAAACATGAGCCACACGTACGTACCTCTAGGCTGGGCGCACTTTCAGTTACGGACCAAATCCCATAACTCTCCCAGGAAAGTCCATCATGTGTGCAACAAACATAAATTACAATCAGTAGTATCAAATACTCAGTAATAATAAAAAATCATTTCAAATACCAGATTGGCCCTTACAGAAACCCCCAATTTGACGCTGAAGGGCATAAAGGAACCGGATTCCTGGCAGTTCACCGGGGCAGATTTAATAATATTTAAGTACAGTACTTACAGAACGGTCTCCATACATACACTACTGGCCATTAGAATTGCTACGCCAGGAAGAAATGCAGAAGGTAAACGGGTATTCATTGGACAAATATATTATACTAGAACTGACACGTGATTACAATTTCACCCTATTTTGGTGCATAGATCCTGTGAAATCAGTACGCAGAACAACCAAACTCTGGCCGTAATAACGGCCTTGATACGCCTGGGCATTGAGTGAAACAGAGCTTGCATGGCGTGTACAGGAACAGCTGCCGACGCAGCTTCGACACGATACCACAGTTCATCAAGAGTAGTAACTGGCGTATTGTGACGAGCCAGTTGCTCAGCCACCATTGACCAGACGTTTTCAATTGGTGAGAGATCTGGAGAACGTGCAGGCAGTCGAACATTTTCTGTACCCAGAAAGGCCCGTACAGGACCTGCAACATGCGGTCGTGCATTATCCTGCTGAAATGTAAGGTTTCACAGGGATCGAATGAAGTGGAGAGCCACGGGTCGTAACACATCTGAAATGTAACGTCCACTGTTCAAAGTGCCGTCAATGCGAACAAGAGGTGACCGAGACGTGTAACCAATGGCACCCCATACCATCACTCCGGGTGATACGTCAGTATGGCGATGACGAAAACACGCTTCGAACGTGCGTTCACCGCGATGTCGCCAAACACGGATGCGACCATTATGATGCTGTAAACAAAACCTGGATTCATCCGAAAAATTGACGTATTGCCATTCGTGGACCCAGGTTCGTCGTTGAGTACACCATCGCAGGTGCTTCTGTCTGTGATGCAGCGTCAAGGGTTACCACAGCCGTGGTCTCCGAACTGATAGTTCATGCTGCTGCAAACGTCGTCGAACTGTTCGTGCAGATGGTTGTCGTCTTGCAAACGTCCCCATCTGTTGACTCAGGGATCGAGACGTGGCTGCACGATCCGTTACAGCCATGGGGATAAGACGCCTGTCATCTCGACTGCTAGTGATACGAGACCGTTGGGATCCAGCACGGCCTTCCGTATTACCCTCCTGAACCCACCGATCCATATTCTGCAAACAGTCATTGGATCTCGACCAACGCGAGCAGCAATGTCGCGATAGGATAAACTGCAACCGCAATAGGCTACAATCCGATCTTTATCAAAGTCGGAAACGTGATGGTACGCATTTCTTCTCCGTACACGAGGCCTCACAACAACGTTTCATCAGGCAACGCCAGTCTACTGCTGTTTGCGTACGAGAAATCGCTTGAAAACTTTCCTCATGTCAGCACGCTGTAGGTGTCGCCACTGGCGCCAACCTTGTGTAAATGCTTTGAAAAGCTGATCATTTGCATATCACAACATCTTCTTCCTGTCGGTTAGATTTCGCGTCTGTAGCACGTCATCTTCATGGTGTAGCATTTTTAATGGCCAGTAGTGTAATTCAAATAATTGACCTGGAGGACAATAGCTTCAGAACTCCAGGTCGGTACCGCATTATTATTGCCCTCCTGTTCGTAGCTGCTAATGAGTTGTTCAATTCATCTCGGCGTATTGGGCACACCGCAATTGACTGATGTACTTCGTGAGCAGGTTGCACGGGATCAGAGCAGCTCCTTGGCCGCTAAAATCCCCGGTAGCAACGGTCAACGCTGCAACAAATGGCGGGGATCCTTAGCCGAACGGCCCGCAGCTCGTGGTCGTGCGGTAGCGTTCTCGCTTCCCACGCCCGGGTTCCCGGGTTCGATTCCCGGCGGGGTCAGGGATTTTCTCTGCCTCGTGATGGCTGAGTGTTGTGTGATGTCCTTAGGTTAGTTAGGTTTAAGTAGTTGTAAGTTCTAGGGGACTGATGACCGTAGATGTTATGTCCCATAGTGCTCAGAGCCATTTGAACCATTTTTTGAACCTTAGCCGAACGGCCAACGGTTTCAACTCGCCGCAACGACGCCGAGTACTGAGACACACCCGTCCAGCTCCGTGTCCCGTACACCACTCACTGCCACATACTCCGAGGGGCAGAATCGATGGAACGCGCGCACAAGTGGCGCCAGCATGATCGTACGCCCGGCATCAGAGAAGCCGCCACCGCTCACAAGGTTCATTTTTCGTGTACCCTGAAGACTATGTAATGAGACAGAAATGGCTCTATTGGATTGAGATGCAGGATTTGGCGATTACTGATTATTCAGTAGTAATTATTGTTTTGACTGTAATTTAGTATGCGTCTTTTAGATTGTGATACAAAATAGTTTGCCGCATCACTTGGCTAGCGCTTATAACGATTAATGTACTTCACTGCTCATTTTTGGTGTGTTGCAAGCATTTCAAAGCCAGCGACATTATCTGGGAGGTATCTGCCACAAACTGAAAAACCATATCTGCTCCTCTTTCAAAACAATGGCTTCATTCAAATGCCCTGCCAGGCACTTTTCCGACCCGTCCTACCTACCTGTCTTCAGCTGCAGGACCATCCAGAGAGAGACAAGAAGATAAACCGCGTTGGAGGCAGCAGTATTGCAGGAAAACATCAAGGTTAGTGTATCCAACAATAATGAGTAAAAAAATGGTTCAAATGGCTTTCAGCACTATGCGACTTAACTTCTGAGGTCATCAGTCACCTAGAACTTACCAGGAAAGCACTTGGGCTCGAACAAACACAAATACACAAAAATCGTGTGAGAAGTAATGTAAAGGTCTCTTATTGCACTAGTGATACTCCCGAATCTGCAAAACTCTGCAATCGTCCGTTAGAGGCCTCTGCGTATGCCATGCCGCATTGCACACTGACCTGCCGGTACGCCAGTCGGGACCAGTAGGGACGGTGCAGTGTGCCTCTGAAGTTGCATTTTGTGACATTATTTGTGTATTGAAGCGTCAGATGGCTCATCGATTGGTAATCAATCCTGCTAATGTATTGCGATTGGTTGAGATGAAGTTACGAAGAACCCTTCTTCGTGAAGATGGTATTGGTGTAGAAGACGAATCGTTCGCATGTTTTCTGGTATCTATTATATTGCATAAATATGAGCAGAAGTTAGAAACAGATACTGTTGTAACACTAACACATAATTATGATGATAGGGATGATAATGACGAACAACTCATTGCGTATGGCGTCTACAATTACATCTACAGTGATATCTAGAGCGTGACTGCAGAGTTTTGCAGAAAAACGACACCCACCAGCACATTCAGAGGTACATAATGGTCCTGTAACCAAACGTTCATACAGATCTGTTTGTTCGAGCCCAAGTACTTTCCTGGTTAGATCTAATTAAACCTAACTAACCTAAGGACATCACACACACCCATGCCCGAGGCAGGATTCGAACCTGCGACCGTAGCGGTCGCTCGGCTCCAGACTGTAGCGCCCAGAACCGCACGGCCACTCCGGCCGGCAATAATGAATATTTAAAAATAATTTCGAATAACAGACTTCATGAACTTAAAGATAAAGAAGGATTCAGTAAAAACAGTGAAAGAAGAGTGTATAGTATTTATATGTGTCGATCTGCTGCGCGGTCCCATTACTTAGTATATTATTATTATGTGGTATTCTGCCTACTGGCAGGTCCATGTCTTCGTATGGGGAATTTCTGATTCCATTGTTCCCTGTTTTCAGCTTCTTCCTTCAGTCTGTTGTATCTCCTTCCATCTTTCATGTCGTCCAGATGTTGAGTTCTTCTTCTTCCTCGTCCTGCATTTCCTCTGAGTATCCCTTCGATGACATCATGTATGAGTCCCTCGTGTCTAAGTACATGTCCAATCCAGTTGGCCTTTCTCTGAAGAACTGAACGCAGAATACTTCTCTCCTACTCTTCGCAGTACATCAACATTTTTTATGCGATCTGTCCACTTGATCTTTTCCATTCTCGTCCAGCACCACAGTTCAAAGCTCTCTAAGTATTTTTTTCTCCTTCTTTCTCAAGGTGCTTGTCTCTGCTCCATACAGTCCATTGCTCCATATGTAGCACTTTATCAGTTTTTTTCTCAATGCCAAACTCAACTTGCTGGTCAGCAGAGTCCTCTTCTTGTTGAAAGCAGCTTTGGCCATGGCGATTCTGGCTCCGATTTCGTTGGTGCAGTGGGCATCCTTTGTGATAAAACTTCCCAGGTACTTGAACTGATTCACATTTTACAGTTCCCGATTGTCAACAGTTATCTTGAAGTGTTCCTCATGTTTCGATATGCGCATCACTTTTAATTTTTCGATGTTGATTTCCATGCCGTATTTTCTTCCCGTTTCCACCAAATTGTTCATCATGTGTTGCAGCCGTCTCTGATTTTTGGCGAGCACTACCAGGTCGTCTGCATACTATGGTGTTGATGAGACGTCCTCCTACTTTGAAGTTTCCGCATCCTTTCAACGCTTCTCTCGCCAGTATTTCTCCATACAGGTTGAAGAGACAACATTCTTGTCTCACTCCCTTTCCTATTTCCACACTGTTCGTTTCTTCGTAGTTCAGTCGTACCTTTACCCCTTGTCCCAGGTACAAGTTCCTTGTAAGTCTCCGAACTCGCCAGTTGATTGCTATTTCCTTAAGGATGTTCATCAATATATTCTAATTGACTCTATCGAAGGCCTTCTGCCAGTCTATAAAGCAAGCGCAAACTTCTTCGTTAACGGCCAAAACTCTCTCTGACAATGGCGTCTCTGTTCCCTTTTCGTTTCCTCAAGCCAAACTGGTTTTCTCCCATCACTTCTTCAATTTTGTTTAGTATTCTTACTTAGTATATATTGTGACTGATAATCGTTTGAAAGTGTACCTCTGTATTCAAAAAGAATTTCATTACACAAAATTCTACTCATTAAATTTGTTCTTGAAGCTATACTAGCAACAGAAAATTGTTTGAATACTATCTACTGTAATGTGCATGCCTCCGTGTTCTTGTATATTAGTAGTGTTTGGAAATGTGTGAATATTTTAGCAAACAACTACTGGACGTTTAAAAACAGCCCAGATGTACCTAACAGTTCATACGCGCGAAAATAACGCATTTTTTTCAGTTTTCAGTAGTTTTGTTTACAAATGTGTTAGTCATGTTGTATGTGCAATGCGCGTAATTAATCTAAGTTATGGGGTCCTAATTGTTTATGCCTAATTTTCTCATGTGTCGTCTCTGTCACTCAGTCAAGTATCAAGTCAAAAAGCTCATACTTTAGGAACCACACGGTTATTTTAGTGTGGCTGCTGTGTATTACGATCCCTGCTTGGCTATGACGTCACGTTATGGTTGTCTGGCGTTGCACCTAGGTGGTGTTGATTGAACACAGCTCTACCTTTACAACTCCGTTTCACATTCTGTTGACAAATTGTTTTCAACCAAACAATTATGAGAGACGTGTTTGCGCCCGACGCGGCCTTACTCTAGGACGCAGTTTAAAGCAGTATGCTTGACCAAACGTGCGAGTAACACAGAGTCCGCCGAACCTGCAATTAGCCGAAACCTTTGTGCGCTTTCGCCCAGTCCAATCAGCCACGGGCCTCTTGCCCCTGTGTCACGATCCTACACCGGCCGGTCGGGCAGCGCCGTTCCTCACATCACGACACTTCGTTCTCGGCCGTTAATTGCTCTCTCTCTCTCTCTCTCTCTCTCCCCCCCTGCCTACTCTTTTTCGCTTTTTTGTTAATTAAAAGTGCGCGTGTGAAAATTGCACTCCTGGACGGGGCGTGGCGGGCACGCGGCACGAGTGGGACGATGCATTAAAAATTCAATCGAATTCACTTGCTCCATGAATTTTAAAAGTCGGTAATGGAGTTAGGCGGCGTCGGCCGGACTGATGGACTTCTCTGATGCGCTCGTTTACCGGCCCGCGGCGTTACGGGGGGCTGTCCTGACTCCTCGGACGGTGTGAAACATTTTTGCACACTGCCCGTTGGTAGGACACTCAGAGAGTCCACTTAGCCCCTGGCTCATACAATCAAAATTTGTAAATAAATCTTGACTCGCGTCCGACGCTTCGGGCACTAAAGCACGCTGGCGAACTCGAGGCGGAAATGATCGATTCGAATCCATCTACACTACTGGCCATTAAAACTGCTACACCAAGAAGAAATGCAGATGATAAACGGATATTCATTGGACAAATATATTATACTAGACCTGACATGTGATTACATTTTCACGCAATTTGGGTGCATAGTTCCTGAGAAATCAATACCCAGAACAACCATCTGTGGCCGTAATAACGGCCTTGATACGCCTGGGCATTGAGTGAAGCAGAACTTGCATGGCGTGTACAGCTACAGCTGCCCATGCAGGTTCAACAAGATACCACAGTTCATCAAGAGTAGTAACTGGCGTACTGTGACGAGCCAGTTGCTCGGCCACCATTGACAAGACGTTTTCAATTGGTGAGAGATCTGGAGAACGTGCTGGCTAGGGCAGCAGTCGAACATTTTCTGTATCCAGAAAGGTATGTACAGGACCTGCAACATGCGGTCGTGCATTATCCTGCTGAAATGTAAGGTTTCACAGGGATCGAATGAAGGGGAGAGCCGCGGGTCGTAACGCATCTGAAATGTAACGTCCACTGTTAAAAGTGCCGTCAATGCGAACAAGAGGTGACCGAGACGTGCAACCAATGGCACCCCATAGCATCACGCCGGGTGATACGCCTGTATGGCAATGACGAATACATGCTTGAAGTGTGCGTTCACCGCGATGTCGCCAAACACGGATGCGACCATCATGATGCTGTTAACAGAACCTCGATTCATCCGAAAAAATGACGTTTTGCCATTCGTGGACCCAGGTTCGTCGTTGAGTACACCATCGCAGGCACTCCTGTCTGGGATGCAGCGTCAAGGGTAACCGCAGCGACCGTCTCCGAGCTTATAGTCTATACTGCTGCAAACGTCGTCGAACTGTTCGTGCAGATGGTTGTTGTGTTGCAAACGTCCCCATCTTTAGACTCAGGTATCGAGACGTAGGTGCACGATCCGTTACAGCCAAGCGGATAAGATGCCTGTCATCTCGACTGCTACTGATACGAGACCGTTGGGATCCAGCACCGCGTTCCAAAATTACCCTCCTGAACCCACCGATTCCTTATTCCACTAACAATCTCGACCAACGCGAGCGGCAATGTCGCGATACGATAAACCACAATCGCGACAGGCTAGAATCCGACCTTTATCAATGTCGGAAACGTGATGATACGCATTTCTCCACCTTACACGAGGCATCACAACAACGTTTCACCAGACAACGCCGGTCAACTGCTGTTTGTGTATGAGAAATCGGTTGGAAACTTTCCTCACGTCAGCACGTTGTAGGTGTCGCCACCGGCGCCATCCTTGTGTGAATGCTCTGAAAAGCTAATCATTTGCATATCAAAGCGTCTTCTTCGAGTCGGTAAAATTTAGCGTCTGTAGCACGTCATCTTCGTGGTGTAGCAATTTTAATGGACAGTAGTGTACAGCTACATACATACACAGCAAGCAACAATGTGCTCCTTGGTGGGGAGTACCTCGTACAAATGCTAGTCATATCCTTCCCTGTCCCACTCGCAAACAGAGCGAATAGAAAACAACTGTATGTAAGCTGTTTGAGAGAAAGTACTTGCCTCCATATCTTATGAAGTAACAGGTGACAGGAATATTTGTATGTCCACATAAGAAATGTTAGACTTTGTGCGAGGTTAGCAAGACAGTTTACTGAGTTATTTTCGAGAGAGTTACAGAAACGAGGTACATTTTTAAATAAATCATTAATTTTACATCATGCATGTGGTATATTCAAACCAGCTGTTTACAAATCAGTATACCTAAATCACATTATTTTTGGAGCTAATTACATTCAAAGTGCAACTGATATGTGCAACATGCTGTACATACCACTTCGTTGTGTGCAAATGGATTTTCTGGAGGCGGAATGTTGATTTAAGCGAGGTGATCAAATGTGTGCCAGTGCTCCAGAATGCACAGCGCAGTGCGCCTTCTAAACGGCCTGCGGACGTGATGTGACGTCGCAGATGTCACGGAATGACTAGCTTCTCCGGTGCGCCGTTTGAAGTCATCTCGGGTTGTGCGTTCAGTGACATAAACGAGACTCTTTACGTATGCCCAAAAAAAGAAATCTATTGGTGTTCAGTAAGGTAATAGTGTGGGCAACTGCTGAGGACTACCGTGTTCCGACCATCTTAAATTCTTGCACATCATCACGAGCAGAATGGGGGCCTGAGGTAGGAGGGGGACAATCGTGCTGCATCCACACACGGTCTGTCTGGACGGGCATTTTCAAGACGAGAACCTGAAATGACGACGATAAAAGCTCGAAACAATTCACCTGTCAGTGTTCAAATGGTTCAAATGGCTCTGAGCACTATTGGACTCAACTGCTGAGGTCATTAGTCCCCTAGAACTTAGAACTAGTTAAACCTAACTAACCTAAGGCCATCACACACATCCATGCCCGAGGCAGGATTCGAACCTGCGACCGTAGCGGTCTCGCGGCTCCAGACTGCAGCGCCAGAACCGCGCGGCCACTTCGGCCGGCACCTGTCAGTGTACCTGCGAAGTAGTGTGGACCGATGATTTCATCCCCAATAAATCCATGTTGTTGTTGTTGTGGTCTTCAGTCCTGAGACTGGTTTGATACAGCTCTCCATGCTATTCTATTCTGTACAAGCTCCTTCATCTCCCAGTACCTACTGCAACCTACATCCTTCTGAATCTGTTTAGTGTATTCATCTCTTGGTCTCCCTCTACGATTTTTACCCTCCACGCTGCCCTCCAGTACTAAATTGGTGATCCCTTGATGCCTCATATCATGTCCAACCAACCGATCCCTCCTTCTAGTCAAGTTGTGCCACAAACTAATCTTCTCCCCAATTCCAATCAATACCTCCTCATTAGGTATGTGATTTACCCATCTAATCTTCAGCATTCTTCTGTAGCACCACATTTCCAAAGCTTCTATTCTCTTCTTGTCTAAACTATTTATCGTCCATGTTTCACTTCCATACATGGCTACACTCCATACAAATACTTTCAGAAACGCGTTCCACACACTTAAATCTATACTCGATGTTAACAAACTTCTCTTCTTCAGAAACGCTTTCCTTGTCATTGCCAGTCTACATTTTACATCCTCTCTACTTCGACCATCATCAGTTATTTTGCTCCCCAAATAGCAAAACTCCTATACTACTTTAAGTGTCCCATTACCTAATCTAATTCCCTCAGTATCACCCGATTTAATTCGACCACATTCCATTATCCTCGTTTTGCTTTTGTTGCTGTTCATGTTATACTCTCCTTTCAAGACACTGTCCATTCCGTTCAACTGCTCTTCCAAGTCCTTTGCTGTCTCTGACAGAATTACAATGTCATTGGCGAACCTCAAAGTTTTAATTTCTTCTCCATGGATTTTAATACCTACTCCGAATTTTTCTTTTGTTTCATTTACTGCTTGGTCAATATAGAGATTGAATAGCATCGGGGAGAGGCTACAACCCTGTCTCACTCCCTTCCCAACCACTGATTCCCTTTCATGTCCCTCTACTCTTATAACTGCCATCTGCTTTCTATACAAATTGTAAATAGCCTTTCGCTCCCTGTATTTTACCCCTGTCACCTTCAGAATTTGAAAGAGAGTATTCCAGTCAACATTGTCAAAAGCTTTCTCTAAGTCTACAAATACGAGAAAAGTATGTTTGCCTTTCCTTAATCTTTCTTGTAAGATAAGTCGTAGGGTTAGTATTCCCTCACGTGTTCCAACATTTCTACGGAATCCAAACTGATCTTCCCCTTGGTCGGCTTCTACCAGTTTTTCAATTCGTCTGCACAGATTTCGCGATAGTATTTCACAGCTGTGACTTATTAAACTGATAGTTCGGTAAATTTCGCATCTGTCAACACCTGCTTTCTTCGGGATTGGAATTATTATATTCTTCTTGCAGTCTGAGGGAATTTCGCCTGTCTCATCTTGCATACCAGATGGTAGAGTTTTGTCAGGACTAGCTCTCCCAAGGCCGTCAGTAGTTCTAATGGAATGTTGCCTACTCCCGGGGCCTTGTTTCGACCTAGGTCTTTCTGTGCTCTATCAAACTCTTCACGCAGTATCATATCTCCCATTTCATCTTCATCTACATCCTCTTCCATTTCCATAATATTGTCCTCAAGAACATCGCCCTTGTATAGACCCTCTATACACTCCTTCCACCTTTCTGCTTTCCCTTCTTTGCTTAGAACTGGATTTCTATCTGAGCTCTTGATGTTCATACAAGTGGTTCTCTTTTCTCCAAAGGTCTCTTTAATTTTCCTGTAGGCAGTATCTATCTTCCCCCTCGTGAGATAAGCCTCTACATCCTTACATTTCTCCTGTAGCTATCCCTGCTTAGCCATTTTGCACTTCCTGTCGATCTCATTTTTGAGACGTTTGTATTCCTTTTTGCCTGCTTCATTTTCTGCCTTTTTTGTATTTTCTCCTTTCATCAATTAAATTCAGTATCTCTTCCGTTACCCAGGGGTTTCTACTAGCCCTCGTCGTTTTACCTACTTGATCCTCTGCTGCCTTCACTATTTCTTCCCTCAAAGCTACACATTCTTCTTCTACTGTATTTCTTTCCCCCATTCCTATCAATTGTTCCCTTATGCTCTCCCTGAAACTCTGTACAACCTCTGGTTCTTTCAGTTTATCCAGGTTCCATCTCCTTAAATTCCCACCTATTTGCAGTTTCTTCAGTTTTAATCTACAGTTCATAACCAATAGATTGTGGTCAGAGTCCACATCTACCCCTGTAAATGTCTTACAATTTAAAACCTGGTTCCTAAATCTTTGTCTTACCATTTATTAATCTATCTGAAACCTTCCGTATCTCCAGGGGTCTTCCATGTATACAGCGTTCTTTCATGATTCTTGAACCAAGTGTTAGCTATGATTAAGTTATGCTCTGTGCAAAATTCTACCAGGTGGCTTCCTCTTTCATTTCTTGGCCTTAATCCATATTCTCCTACTACGTTTCCTTCTCTTCCTTTTCCTACTGTTGAATTCCAGTCACCCATGACTATTAAATTTTATTCTCCTTTCACTAGCTGAATTCCATACCACAGGTTAATTCACGAACTCCGTGACGATAGACACTACATACCAACCTATGATTTTCTGTGATCCAATAATGTACACTCCTGGAAATTGAAATAAGAACACCGTGAATTCATTGTCCCAGGAAGGGGAAACTTTATTGACACATTCCTGGGGTCAGATACATCACATAATCACACTGACAGAACCACAGGCACATAGACACAGGCAACAGAGCATGCACAATGTCGGCACTAGTACAGTGTATATCCACCTTTCGCAGCAATACAGGCTGCTATTCTCCCATGGAGACGATCGTAGAGATGCTGGATGTAGTCCTGTGGAACGGCTTGCCATACCATTTCCACCTGGCGCCTCAGTTGGACCAGCGTTCATGCTGGACGTGCAGACCGCGTGAGACGACGCTTCATCCAGTCCCAAACATGCTCAATGGGGGACAGATCCGGAGATCTTGCTGGCCAGGGTAGTTGACTTACACCTTCTAGAGCACGTTGGGTGGCACGGGATACATGCGGACGTGCATTGTCCTGTTGGAACAGCAAGTTCCCTTGCCGGTCTAGGAATGGTAGAACGATGGGTTCGATGACGGTTTGGATGTACCGTGCACTATTCAGTGTCCCCTCGACGATCACCAGTGGTGTACGGCCAGTGTAGGAGATCGCTCCCTACACCATGATGCCGGGTGTTGGCCCTGTGTGCCTCGGTCGTATGCAGTCCTGATTGTGGCGCTCACCTGCACGGCGCCAAACACGCATACGACCATCATTGGCACCAAGGCAGAAGCGACTCTCATCGCTGAAGACGACACGTCTCCATTCGTCCCTCCATTCACGCCTGTCGCGACACCACTGGAGGCGGGCTGCACGATGTTGGGTCGTGAGCGGAAGACGGCCTAACGGTGTGCGGGACCGTAGCCCAGCTTCATGGAGACGGTTGCGAATGGTTCTCGCCGATACCCCAGGAGCAACAGTGTCCCTAATTTGCTGGGAAGTGGCGGTGCGGTCCCCTACGGCACTGCGTAGGATCCTACGGTCTTGGCGTGCATCCGTGCGTCGCTGCGGTTCGGTCCCAGGTCGACTGGAACGTGCATTTTCCGCCGACCACTGGCGACAACATCGATGTACTGTGGAGACCTCACGCCCCACGTGTTGAGCAATTCGGCGGTACGTCCACCCGGGCTCCCGCATGCCCACTATACGCCCTCGCTCAAAGTCCGTCAACTGCACATACGGTTCACGTCCACGCTGTCGCGGCATGCTACCAGTGTTAAAGACTGCGATGGAGCTCCGTAAGCCACGGCAAACTGGCTGACACTGACGGCGGCGGTGCACAAATGCTGCGCAGCTAGCGCCATTCGACGGCCAACACCGCGGTTCCTTGTGTGTCCGCTGTGCCGTGCGTGTGATCATTGCTTGTACAGCCCTCTCGCAGTGTCCGGAGCAAGTATGGTGGGTCTGACACACCGGTGTCAATGTGTTCTTTTTTCCATTTCCAGGAGTGTATATTATGAGGGTTCACTGCACCATAATTTGTGTAAGTGGATTCATAGGAGAAAATAACACTTTGTAAGACGTCCAGAGTGGAATTATATACGGCCTGAAACTTCCTGGCAGATTAAAACTGTGTGCCCGACCGAGACTCGAACTCGGGACCTTTGCCTTTCGCGGGCAAGTCCTCTACCATCTGAGCTACCGAAGCACGACTCACGTCCGGTACTCACAGCTTTACTTCTGCCAGTACCTCGTCTCCTACCTTCCAAACTTTACAGAAGCTCTCCTGCGAACCTGCAGAACTAGCTAGTTCTGCCAGGTTCGCAGGAGAGCTTCTGTAAAGTTTGGAAGGTAGGAGACGAGGTACTGGCAGAAGTAAAGCTGTGAGTACCGGACGTGAGTCGTGCTTCGGTAGCTCAGATGGTAGAGCACTTGCCCGCGAAAGGCAAAGGTCCCGAGTTCGTGTCTGGGTCGGGCACACAGTTTTAATCTGCCAGGAAGTTTCATATCAGCGCACACTCCGCTGCAGAGTGAAAATATCATTCTATATACGGCCTATTTACTACATAAAGTATCTCTCCGATCTAAATCGTTCCAATGCAGCTCCTGTGTCAGTCACGGTTGATACGGGCAAAGCCTGCGATGCTCTACTACACATCGCACAGATGTAAGGCTGACGCCAATGATTTCAAGAAAGTCTCGTAAGCTGACATGAGGCTCGTGGTGTATTTCACGTAAGACAAACACCTCCATCATCTCACTTCTTGCTGGTCTTCGGCAGTTACTCCGGCGCCTTCTCGCACTAATTGTTTCCAGAAGTCACTGTTCAGCACTTAAGAATGTAATGGCTGACGCAGCTATTCGGCCGGCCATTGTGGCCGAGCGGTTCTAGTCCTTCAGTCCGGAACTGCACTGTTGCTTCGGTCGCTGGTTCGAATCCTGCCTCGGGCATGGATGTGTGTGATGTCCTTAGGTTAGTTAGGTTTAAGTAGTTTCTAAGTATAGGGGACTGATGACCTTAGATGTTAGGTCCCGTAGTGCTCAGAGCCATTTGATCCATTTTTTGGAGCTCTTCGTCTGTCTCACGGGAAAAGCCATCGAGTCAGCGTTCGCCAAGCATCAGCAAAATGCAAGCGTACTCGTTGGATGTGTATGCTGCGTTTATTCGACGACAGTATCCGCAGCACACTGAATTCCGTTTGTGTGTGTGGTTGTGCCTGGCATGTAAATGGCAGTGTAAGGCGATGGTCTACAGTCTAACCGAACATGACACATAACAGCGCATCGAGGTAGCTTGTCGCTTCTTGACCCTGGGGACGTTACATCCCGTGCGCAGGTCGTTTCAAAGGTCCATTGCATTGTGCATTCAGGAGCACCGGAACACGTTTGAACAACTCACCTCCATTAACATTCTGCCACCAGATCATCCACCTGCAAACAGATAATTGCTATATGCAGCATGTTGCACTCACCCCTAACACTCTGAAGGTTTCCACCTTCCAAACTCAACGTGATTGTAATGTGATTTAAATTTATTTGTACACAGCTGCCTTACATACATCGGCTGCATGATGGGAAAAAATAATGTTCTATTAAAAATACGTCCCATTGCTGTAACTCTGTGAAAAATAACTCAGTAAAGTTCGTCCATAACGCCGCAGAAAATGTAACGTTTCTCACATGGACCTATCTCAATAAATATTCCTGTCACTTACTATTTCGTAAGTTACAGAGACATACACTTTATTTGAAACATTCGGCATATGCCTCTGCACGAGCCCTAATTTCTTTTCTCTTCCTGATGTTTACGCGAAATGTACGTCGACGCCAGTAGAATATTCTGCAGTCAGCTTCAAATGCCGTTTCCCCAAATTTTCTCACAGTGCTCAGGAAAATAATGACGTCTTCTCTCCACGGATTCTCATTTTAGTTCACGAAGTATTTCCGCAGTAATCGAGCACTGCTCGAACCTACCGGTAACAAATATAGTGGCACGCCTCTAAATTGGTTCAGAGTCTTCCATTAATTCGATCTTGTGCTGATCCGAACCACGCGAGAAATATGAGCGTACTATTGTTGTATACGCGATCCTCGTTACATATGAATCACTCTTCCTAATATTCTTCCAATAAACCAAAAGTCGACTATTGCCCTCGCCTCCCCATCCCCCCCCCCAACCCGCCCCCTGCTACCGCCCTTACATGCTCCTTCCATTTCATGTACAACGTTACGCCTAGATATTTAATCAACGTGACAGTGCCAAGCAGCGCAGTACTAAAGCTGTATTCAAATATTATGGATTGTTTTTCTCTTCACCTGCATTAACCTATATTCTTCTACATTTAAAGCAAGTTACCATTCATCATACCACCTAGAAATTTTGTCAAAGTCACCTTGTATCCCCATACAACCACTGAACGACGGCTGCTTCCCTTACACCACAGAATCATCAGAAAACAGCCACAGACTGCTGCTCATCCTGTGCATCTGAGCATTTTGAGAATAAGAGCGATCCTGTCACGCTTCCCAGTGGCACTCCTGACGATACTAATGTCTCTGTCCCATCTTACAGAGCGTGCGGAGAGTATCTTGTGGACAGCTGTCACTTGCCCTCTGACCTGTTTCAGTCGTAACTGGTAGGCGAGAAAAAGAATAATTGCTGGTAAGACAGAATCTCTCTAATGCTGCCTTCTTGATCATTTCGCTAGAAATTCATCAGAGGGAATAGTATACTGGATTTTTCCGTGAGAGAAGGACAAAGAGAATGATCCACTGACCAATTTGAGTAGGGAACATCGGGTCGGAGAAGCCAGTTAAAGGAGATAGTAGGAACAAAACCACAGTACCGTGTACTTTTTAATTTACATTAGTTACAGTTAACTGGCCAACGGCCTTGCCGCAGTGGTAACACCGGTTCCCGTCAGGTCACCGAAGTTAAGCGCTGTCGGGCTGGGCTAGCACTTGGATGGGTGACCATCCGGTCTGCCGAGCACTGTTGGCAAGCGGGGTGCACTCAGCCCTTGTGAGGCAAACTGAGGAGCTACTTGATTGAGAAGTAGCGGCTCCGGTCTCGTACTCGTAAATTGACATACGGCCGGGAGAGCGGCGTGCTGAGCACATGCCCCTCCATATCTGCATCCAGTGACGCCTATGGGATGAGGATGACACGGCGGCCGGTCGGTACCTTTGGGCCTTCATGGCCTGTGCGGGAGGTGTTTAGTTTTAGTTTTAGTTTACAGTTAACTGCGAATACCATCATTGGCTCAGTGGACGTAATGTGGTGAAACTGACAGCCATCAACCTCAATGCAAGCATAACATCGGCGAACGAGATTCTGACCCATCCTGACAAAAATCCCTAGTGTGTTTCGAATCGCATCACCGGCGTCTGCAATTCTGGCAATTAATTCCATCTCCGTATCCAAGTGATTTTAGATACCCCATACGAAATAACCAAGAAGATTCAGGTCAGGTGACCTCGCAGGCCATGGAATTCTTTCCCATCCAGCGACAAGGAAATACTTCCTAGCAATCAGCCTCGTCCTCCTCGTTTCCTTGCAGGAAATAAAGAATGTACGTGTAAATAAATAGCAGAGTAAGTGTAAACTTACACGCATGTCAGTTGCAAATGAGCTGGAAAACAGCATTGCCAGACACAGCGGTAGACAAGCTTACTTCTACATCTACATCTACATACATGCTCCGCAATCCACCATATGGTGCATGGCGGAGGGTACCTCGTACCACAACTAGCATTTTCTCTCCCCGTTCCACTCCCAAACAGAACGAGGGAAAAATGACTGCCTATATGCCTCTGTACGAGTCATAATCTCTCTTATCTTATATTTGTGGTCTTTCCGCGAAATATAAGTTGGCGGTAGTAAAATGGTACTGCAGTCAGCCTCAAATGCCGGTTCTCTAAATTTCCTCAGAAGCGATTCACGAAAAGAACGCCTCCTTTCCTCTAGAGACCCACCCGAGTTCCTGAAGCATTTCCGTAACACTCGCATGATGATCAAACCTACCAGTAATAAATCTAGCACCCCGCCTCCGAATTGCTTCTATGTCCTCCCTCAATGCGACCTGATAGGGATCCCAAACGCTCGAGCAGTACTCAAGAATAGGTCGTATTGGTGTTTTATAAGCGGTCTCCTTTACAGATGAACAACACCTACCTAAACTTCTACCAATGAACCGAAGACGAATATCAGCCTTCCCCACAACTGCCATTACATGCTTGTCCCACTTCATATCGCTCTGCAATGTTACGTCCAAATATTTAATCGGCGAGACTGTGTCAAGCGCTACACTACTAATAGAGTATTCAAACATTACGGGATTCGTTTTCCTATTCATCTGCATTAATTTACATTTATCTATATTTAGAGTTACCTGCCATTCTTTACACCAATCAGAAATCCTGTCCAAGCCATCTTGTATCCTCCTTCAGTCACTCAACGACGACACCTTCTCGTACACCACAGCATCCTTCATATCTCCTTAAGCTAGCTTCTCCGACCCCAGGTTCCCTACCTCAAATTGTTCAGTGGAGCATTCTCTACGTGCTGTTACACTTTTGCGTGGTCTTACGGAAACACCCTGTGTTACTTAACTCCCGCTCCCACAATTTTGACAGTAAACCACACTGTATCGCACAGCGTCTCCCTTGTAGAGTCTGATACTGGAGCTGGCTGAACATCTCCTTGACGTTTTCGCGATTACCAAACAAACCTCTGGCGAAACAAGCTGGCATTCTTTCGTTCTTCTCTATTTCCTCTATGTATACTATCTGGAACTGAACCCAGAATGACGAATAATATTCCAGCATAGTTCGAACAAGGGTTTTGGAAACTACTTTCCTCGTTGATGAACTGCACTTGCTGAGGATTAGGTCTTTTTCCATAAATCTAAATCACTTACTAAGTAAAAGTCTTCCGGTTGATGTTGTATACCAGCTGTAAGGTGGCCACAGCTACGGAAAACTCCGATGTCACCTTGCATTTCATTCAGTGACAAACAATTGTGTACGTAAACTAACATGTTAATAAACCCTGAGCTCGAAGCTCAGAGTCTGTAGAAGTTGGATAGGAAGAAAAAGTTGAGGGAGTATCACATTCATCGTCAAATCATGTGAAGACATATGTTGCCATGAGTGGAAATCATCACGCATGACGTACGACTGCTGGCCCAGGACATCGGCCGAAAGGATATACGCCTGCACGGTGGTAGACGAACGGATGTTGTGAATGGAGAGAAGTGGTGCGCGAGAGATTGGGGTGGACGTCAAGCTGTGTGTCCACTAGCAAATAAACTTCCTAATGTCGCTTGCAGAAGTTGAATTTCTGCAAGTACTTTCACTTGGGAACATCCCCGGCAAGTAGACGTCTGCAGGTTTTGCCAGCTTCCGTAAGTAGCTTCCGCAAGTCGTGGAAACTGTTTCTTGGATGTTGTTGCAAATACTTGCAGAACTTGCCATTTACTGGGAGTTTTCCTCAAACGTGTTGCTTTTTTGTGTGTTTAGCACCGGTACGAGCAAGTCAGTGTCGAAAAGGAGAATGGCGCAAAGACAGATAGAGAGAAACAAATGTTACTTTGGAACCCTTAAATGTATACAGGGTGGACAGAAAGAGTCTGAAAAGCTTGTAAGAGTGTTGTAGGGTAGGCTGTGCTGAAAAATAACTGTTAATGAGAAAATGGGATGCGATCCGCAGTCTTCGAATCAATTATCATTGAAGTTTACACATCAGGCCGTTGGCACGCATAAATTCAAGCTGCCCGCAGTGGTTCTGATAGCGTAGATGATGGTACACGAGACTGTTCAGACTTTAGCTACTGTCCCGTGTCCAATTTTTGTGTCGCTCTCTTATTCGGGTTCAGGGAACCAAGCGAAGCACACGTTTGGCGAAACCGTCTCTGGGCGTGAGGGGCAGAGGGGGGGGGGGGGCGCTTGAATTTGCTCGAGAAACGGCCTGATTGAGTTGCTTTAACGCCAATTAACTCAGAAACGGGTCAAACGTATTGGATTTTTTTCTTGACAGTTATTTTCCAGCACAACATACCCCGCAACACCCTTAACAAGCTTTTACACTGTTTCTGACCACCCTGTATAACTGGCCACCGCAGGGGAGTGCAAAATGAATTTACGGATTACTTTATTTCACCAGAAGGAGGAGCAGAATGATAGTACAGACGTCTTCAAATTTTAGCTGATTTTTTAATGTTAGCATAAATGTGAAAGCATTACTGTATATTCGTAATAAAAGTAATATAAAAATTTCCAAAAGTGGAAGAGTAATTGAAAGGCCATATCTTGGTGACACAGTTTGTCGTAGTTTTGTATCCTGTTTTCGAATATTTTGTGTTACAATAGGCAAGAGATGTTTGAAACTGGCATACAACATTTTCAGTGAGTTTGTAATTTGGGTGAATTTCTCAGATTTTATATCATTCAGTAGTGTTTCTTGACACTTAAACAAGTACGCCTCTATATCCATTTATTCACCTAAACAATATTTCATTTTGCTTTTCGTAGCGATTTTCTTGAATAATAATAATGTAAAAAAGTTGGCAGCTGCTTAGCAAATACAGTGGAAAACATTTCTAGAAGTGGTTGCAGCAAGTTCCTAAAATTTACAGAAGTAAACTTGTGCAACTTTTCGTTCTGATACAGACAGCTCATCAAGCGCTAGCGGCACTTACTTATGGAAGTTACTACTAGACCACACATCCACACATGTCTTCAGTAGTTGCGAGACCAGCGCTGGAGCTCGTGAATCACCATTAACGAGTGAGATACAGTAATTAACAGACCGAATATCTAGAGCGGAATACTGAATATAAAAGTACTTGAACAAGTTGATATTAAACAAAGTATTACATCAACGAGAACATGTAGTGCAATATGTGATAACGGTATACTCACAACTGTTGTTGTAATACAACAGTTAAATTTATAGGTGGTAACGCAAAAGGAATGAATGTAGGTGTCTCACATTTCAGTAAATTGTTTGCTATAAATTTATATCAAGAAAGGATCGACGCTTTCCCTTGAAGCTCAACTCATCTCATGGTAACGAAGAACTGATTTGCATTGCATTAGTTGCAGCATAGCTGTTTGTACAAACGAGACTACTTGGAAATGTCAGTGTTGTTTGCATGCAACAGAATTTATAAATAACTTTCTTTATAGCAAGATTCGGTTAATAAACGCACTGAAATCCAAAAAAGGAAGAGAGTCAGTGAGGTTCTGGAAGGTGCTGACAGTGATGTGGAGCTAGCAGACTCCAGTGCCGTAGCCAGCTGCGCCAGGTTTCTCCGCTGAGAGTCGATGTCGCGTACAGCTCGATCGAGGTGGTTCCACAGATTGTCGATTGTGTTTAAATAGGGGGAGTTTGGTGGCCAGGAGAGTATGGTAAACTCGTGCTGATGCTCTTCCAAACAGGTACGTACACTGTCTGCTGTTCGGCACGTTTCATTGCCCTGCTGGTAGATGCCACCATGCCGAGGAAAAAACAAATTACATGTAGAGGTGGACATGGTCTCCAAGGATAGATGCATACTTGTGTTGATCCATTAGACCTTCAAGAATGACGTCATCGCTCAGGGAACGCCACGGAAACACTCCCCACACCACAACGCTCCCTCTTTTGGCTTGGGCGCTTCCGATGAATATTGCAGAGTGTTTGCTTTCAGGTGTTTCACGCCACACACGTCAACGACTATGGGTCCAATAGAGCATAAACATTATTTACGTGAAAACGCCACCTGCCGCCACTCGGTGGACCTCCAGTTGTGGTATTGGCGTGCAAATTCCAGCGTTCGTCGGCGATGAATGCAGTCAGCATGGGTGCATGACCCAGACGCCTTCTGCGGATACCCATTAGCAGCAACGTTCGCTGACCGGTCGTTGAGGAGACATTGCTGGTAGTCTCTTGGTTCATGTGGGCAGTTAGCTGTTCAAGAGTGGCACGTATACATCTCCCGAGCCGTTGTTCACGCCTGTTGTCTACGGTTCGTAGCACACCGCAGTTGCTTCGGCGACAGTTTTGGACTGCGCCAGTTTGCATGCACAGTATGATGTAGCCATGGAGGCACTCGAACAGTTTAGAGACTTAGCCGTTTGGAAAATGTCCCCAAAGCCAGTGATCATGCCATTTTGGGCTTCAGATAAATCGTTCCGTTTCCACAAAAAACGACAATGATTGCAGTGTTTCTCGACACCCCCTTCTCCTCCCCCCCCTCCCCCCCCGACACGCTTTTTATACACTCCACTGCTTGTGCTGCCACCTGCTGTCTGTGAATTTTTATTGCATGTCGACGTCGAAGTGGTCTCATCAATGTGATTGGACCGTGTATAAATTTCGTTGCATAGGATCGGTACCATTTAACAGACACACAAAGGTCAGCACAAAATGCTTCATTTACCACCCCGGAATAAACTGTGATAACGAAAGGACAATTACTGTACAGTTTCTGTGTCATTTGTACCACTTAAAACGTGCAGATCCATGTGCCACGTTGAGCAATGGCCTTTTGCGAGGTACCCGACTTGTAATGCCCATTCCAATCAGTTCCCTTTGCAGCGATAATATGAAACTGTTAGAGACGGACTTGCATTGACTGGCAGTAGCACTTCCTGTTTGGTTTAGAACTGATGGTCAATGACAATGCATGGTACTCGTCTCGGGTCCCTGTCACTTAGGATAGTTTTACATCCCCCGTTTTATACCCAGTGTTACTTGGGAGCGATTTGTGCACATTTTCTTGTAAACACGTTGGAGAACCTGGGCTGATACACCGAGAAACTGACAACTTCATTCACGTTGTCGTGAGCACGTCCAAGAACGATAGCTCCTCTCAGCCATTCTGTCACGTCACTTTACTGTGCTGATTCAACTGAGCACAACATTTTATTACCAAGACTTTAATCAGCTGCCCGACTTGACATCCGTTACAAACCGTCTACACATTTCAAATCTTCACCCCATCGACTCAACCATTTTGTAGGCCAGAGGCCCCTCATTTGAAGACACAAATATCCTAGAATAATCCTGTATCGCCTATTTACTTTTTAATTTCCCTCTTATTCTG